>NC_091995.1:25351523-26551523 GCF_044704955.1 Pristiophorus japonicus | reverse complement strand
GCTCTCGGCAATGAGACTTGAGGTGGGCAACGCCTTCCCGGATGCACTTCCTCCAATTGGGGCAGTCTTTGGCCAGGGACTCCCAGGTGTCAGTGGGGATGTTGCACTTTATCAGGGAGGCTTTGAGGGTGTCCTTGTAATGTTTTCTCTGCCCACCTTTGGCTCGTTTGCCATGAAGGAGTTCCAAGTAGAGCGCTTGCTTTGGGAGTCTCGTGTCTGGCATGCGAACGATGTGGCCTGCCCAGCGGAGCTGATCGGGTGTGGTCAGTGCTTCAATGCTGGGGATGTTGGCCTGGTCGAGGACGCTAATGTTGGTGCATCTGTCTGCCCAGGGGACTTGTAGGATCTTGCGGAGGTATCGTTGGTGGTATTTCTCCAGTGACTTGAGGTGTCTACTGTACATGGTCCATGATTCTGAATCATATAGAAGGGTCGGTATTACTACAACCCTGTAGACCATGAGCTTGGTGGCAGTTTTGAGGCCCTGGTCTTCAAACACTCTTTTCCTCAGGCGGCCGAAGGCTGCACTGGCGCACTGGAGGCGGTGTTGACGCTCGTCATCAATGTCTGCTCTTGTTGATAGGAGGCTCCCGAGGTAAGGGAAATGGTCCACATTGTCCAGGGCCGCGCCGTGGATCTTGATGAGCAGGGGGCAGTGCTGTGCAGTGAGGACAGGCTGGTGTAGGACCTTTGTCTTATGGATGTTTACCATAAGACCCATGCTTCATACGCCTCAGTAAATATGTCGACTATGTCCTGGATTTCAGCCTCTGTATGTGTGCAGACGCAGGCATCATCCGCGAACTGTAGCTCGACGACAGAGGTTGAGGTGGTCTTGGACCTGGCCTGGAGACGGCGAAGGTTGAATAGGTTCCCACTGGTTCTGTAGTTTAGTTCCACTCCAGCGGGGAGCTTGTTGACTGTGAGGTGGAGCATGGCAGCGAGGAAGATTGAGGAGAGTGTTGGAGCGATGACTCAGCCGTTTGACCCTGGACCGGACGTGGATTGGGTCTGTAATGGATCTGTTGATAAGGATCATGAACTGTATGTCATCGTGTAGCAGGCGGAGGATGGTGACGAACTTTTGGGGGCATCCGAAACGGAGGTGGACGCTCCATAGACCCTCGCGTTTAACAGTGCCAAGGTCTTTGTAAGGTCGAAGAAGGCCAGGTATAAGGGCTGGTGTTGTTCCCTACATTTTTCCTGCAGCATTCGTGCTGTGAAAATCATGTCTGTTGTAACCCGTACTGGAAGAAATCTACACTGTGACTCCGGGAGGAGCTCCTCGGCCACAGGGAGAAGATGGTTGAGGAGGACACTAGCGACGACTTTCCTAGTGGCTGATAATAGGGAGATTCCTATGTATTTGCCGCAGTCAAACTTGTCCCCTTTTTTAAAGATGGTCACGATCACTGCATCTCTGAGATCTCCCGGCGTGCTCTCCTCCCTCCAGATGAGAGAGACGAGGTCATTTATTTGCGCCAACAGTGCCTCTCCGCCATACTTCAGTGCCTCAGCAGGATTCCATCCGCTCCCGTAGTCTTGTTGTTCTTAAACTGTCTTATGGCTTTTTCTACCTCATGCTGTGTTGGGGTTTTACTGGAGATGGTGGGGGGATGGAGTCGAGAACACTCGAGACAAAGGCGGAGTCTTGAATGAGGAGATCTTCGAAGTGCTCCTTCCAGTGGGCCCTGACTGCCTCGGTGTCCTTGATGAGTGTTTCCCCGTTCTTGGCCAGCAGTGGGGTGGGGCCCTAGGTGCTTGGACCGTAGGTGGCCTTGACTGCGATGAAGAATCCTCGCATATCATGGCTGTCGGCCAACTGCTGTATCTCCTGTGCTTTCTCCATCCACGACCTGTTCTTTAGGTCCCGGATTTTTTGTTGAACCTCAGCCTTGAGCCGTCTGTAAAGCCAGCTTTACTGCTCCCGAGTTGGGTTGTTGTTTAAGGCTCAGAAATGGCCTGCGCTTGCGATCTATTAGCACTTGGATCTCCTGATCATTCTCATCAAACCAATCCTGGTGTTTCCTGGTTGAGTGACCGAATGTCTCTTTGCAGGCATTGGTTATGGAGGCCTGGAGGGCAGACCAAGCTGTGGGTATTCTGCGTCTCAGAGTCATCAAGGCACTCCAGGTAAATTGTGAGGCACTGGCTGTAGAGGGCTCTCTTAGCTGGGTTCTTAAGTGCCCCAGCATTGACATTTTGCAGCAATGCTTCTGCTGCTCTCTCTGCTTTGGAACTATGTTGATGTCAATTGTGGATTGGATTAGGTGGTGTTCTGTCCAGCAGTCATCAACTCCTGTCATGGTGCGGGTGATGTGCACATCCTTGTGATCCCTGGCTCGGACGCTGACCTAGTCGAGCAGGTGCCAATGTTTGGAGCGAGGGTGTTCCCATGATGCTTTGTAGTTATCCCTCCAGAACAAGGTGTTGTTGATGACAAGTTCATGTTCTAGACATTTTGGCAGGATAAGAGTATCGCTGGAGTTGGCTTTTCTTACCCCGTCTCTGCCAATCACATCTCCCCAGAGGGCTGTATCCTTGCCGACCCTGGCGTTGAAGTCAACAAGGAGGATCAGTTTGTCGTTCACGGGGACGTGGGACAGGGATTTTTCGAGATTTGAGTAAAAAACCTCTTTGGTCTCATCTGTTGCATCGAGTGTTGGGGCGTACGCACTGATGACTGTGGCACATTGATTCCAGGATAGGGTGAGTCGAAGAGTCATGAGGCGTTTGTTAACCCCACGGGGGGAGTCTTTGAGGCGGTCGACCAGCTCGTTTTTGATGGCAAAGCTGACGCCGTGGAGGCGGCGTTCTTTCTCTGGTTTCCCTTTCCGGAAGAAGGTGTAACTTCCATCTTGCTCCTTGAGCTGGCCTTCCCCTGCCCGCCAGGTCTCGCTTAGGGCGGCGATGTCGATATCAAAGCGTCTAAGTTCCCGGGCAACTATGGCTATGTGGTGTTCCAGCCTGTCGCTGTTGGAGTTATCCATGAGGATCCTGACGTTCCAGGTCCCGAACTTCATGTTAGAGGCGTGGAAGATGCCTGTGCGTGAGTTCCTTTAATATGGGGTGGTCGTTGAACACCGACTACCACACGGGATTAGCTGAGCAAAGTCTTGGTCCAGTGGCAAGGGGGTCCAAGATGACTGGAGACCAGGCACTGCTATATGGGCCGAGTTGCTTACGGCGAGATGTTGGCCGTTGGCTCGGCGCTGACTAGCGCCCTTGATGGTAGGTGATCCGAGGCTTGGTTGGGGGCAGGCATTGGAAGGGTCAGTGGCCCACTGGGGTTCAGAGTGGAAGGTCGGGGGGGGGGCGGTCACAGCCATGGTACTCACCACGTGCTGGAGGAGGAGAAGAAGCCAGGTCACTGGTGGGGAAGGAGACCCCAGCTGTCGTCATGGAGGAAAGGACCATCTGCCGCCGCAGGGGGTGGGGGGGCCTGATTGCCGCTGGAGGGGTGGAGGCCCGATCGGAGGCTCACCTGGCTCCGTCGTGGATCAAGGATCAAGTGACATAGGTGAGTCGATGCCAAGGAGGAGGCCGCCGAAGGTGGGGAGAGGTCCAGCTCACCGCCACAGGAGGCGCGGTCATCATCGCCGATGGGTGGTGCGGTGGGAAGCCTGAGGTACGCCCGATCTTGTGGGATTCGCAGGGTTGGGTTTAGAGTAAGGGTTTAAATGTTTAAAACCTCCTATCAGGGTCTGTTAGAGCTAGGGGAAGTTTAGGCAGTGGGAGTGGGGAGGCTGAGGGTGGAAAGTTGCCGGATGGCAGAAGATGGGAGTTGCACAGCAGGGGAGCTCCCTAGGGAGTTGCCACCGCAGCAGCCAGCTTACTCGGACACCGTAGAACCCTTACACTATACCACTGCAACCCTGCCTCTCGGCCAGTGCAGTCCACCTTTCTCCTTCAGGGGCTGATCTACATGCTGTAAATTTCTGTTTGTTTCCTGTTTGTATTTCAGATACTATTTTTTTTTCTTTTTGCATCAGTCACACGACGGTGAGTCCTGATGGCACTCTTCCTGTTGGATGTCACTGTCTAACACTGAGAGAGCTGCGTGTCCTCTGGCAGTGGCTTAAGTTATGGACGCAATTAATTGTACTGTGAAAATGGCCGCCGTGCCCTACCCTTTGTCTACCCCTTGGCGATTAGCTGCACCCTGAAGTTTCACTGGAATGTGTAAATGGAACCGCCCATCCCAAGGTCTCCCTGACTTTGCAAATTGTACCTCGCTCCACTTTGACTTCCTGAAGCAACAGAGGACAGAGCTCCCCAGAAGACAGCAAGAGCCAGCAAAAGTGCCTTACCCCAGTCCAAGTGCATGCCTCCCCCAGCCGAAGTGCCTTACCCCAGCACAAGGGCATCCTTCCACACTCCCCGCGCCCCCCCCCCTGCCCCCCTGCCATAGATGGGGCAGACATTGTATATGGATTGGTAACAGGGTTATTGGGTATGAAGTGAATAGTGACAGTGTCATGACATCTGGATATTATCCACTCCAACGATGTCCCTTGTAGGTAGTTGGAAGAAGGTGATCCGTCTCCCCCCCCTCCCCACCCATGTCTCTCTCTCCCACCCCAACCATGCTCTCTCTCTCTCTCTCTCTCTCCCCCTCCAACCCCCCAGCCACACTCTCTCCCCCTCACCCCCCCCCAGCCACACTCTCTCCCCTTCCCCCCCCCGACAGCCACACTCTCTCCCTCTCCACCCCCCCAGCCACACTCTCTCCCCCTGCACCCCCAGCCACACTCTCTACCCGCCCCCCCGACAGCCACACTCTCTCCCCTCCCCACCCAACAGCCACACTCTCCCCCCCCCCAGTGAAACTCTCTCCCCCTCCCCGCCCCCTCCCCAGCCTCTCCCCCCCGCCTCTCCCTCTCCCCCAGATTCTCCCCCTCACCCCCCAGACTCTCCCTCGCCTCTCCCTCTCACCCCCCCCAGACTCTCACTCTACACCACCGCCTCCCCCTCTCTCCCCCCGCCTCTCCCTCTCCCCCCTTCCTTCCCCCCCAGACTCTCCCTCTCACCCCCCAGACTCTCCCTCTACCCCCCGCCGCCTCTCCCTCTCTCCCCCCCGCCTCTCCCTCTTCCCCCCCAGACTCTCTCTCTACCCCCTCCCCCCCGCCTCTCCCTCTCTCCCCCCGCCTCTCCCTCCCCTCCCCCTCACCCCAGACTCTCCCTCTCACCCCCCAGACTCTCCCTCTACCCCCTCGCCTTTCCCTCTCTCCCCCCGCCTCTCCCCCCACTCTCCCTCCCCCCCAGACTCTCCCTCTCACCCCCCAGACTCTCCCTCTACCCTACCCCCCACCTCTCCCTACCACCTCTCCCTCTCACCCTCCCACCTCTCCCTCTCACCCCCCAGCCTCTCTCCCTACTCCTCCGGCCGCTCTCTCCCCCCCAGCCTCTCTCCCTCCCCCCGAGCCTCTCTCTCTCCCCCTCAGCCTCTCTCCCTAACCCCCAGCCTCTCTCTCCCCCTCAGCCTTTCTCCCACCCCCCGAGCCTCTCTCACTCCCCCCCCCCAGCCTCTCTCTCTCCCCCCCCAGCCTCTCTCTCTCCCCCCCAGCCTCTCTCTCTCCCCTCCCAGCCTCTCTCTCTCCCCCCCCAGCCTCTCTCTCTTCCCCCAAGCCTCTCTCTCTCCCCCCAGCCTCTCCCTCTCCCTCTCCCCAGTTCCTCTCCCCCCCCCCCAGCCTCTCTCTCTCTCTCTCTCTCTTCCCCCCCCCGCCCCACGAGCCTCTCTCTCTCTCCCCCCCCCATCCCCCAGTGTCTCTCTCTCCCGCCGCCCCCCCAGACACTTTCTCTCACAATCGGGCCCAGGACCACCGCTATCGATGAGGGAGCGAGTCGGTAGAGCGGAGTGCGAGTCCTCTGGAAATCTGCGGTGAAAGAGGGTCGGGGGCTCAGCGGAATCTTGGGGCCTCAACTATTTTAGTTGCGATCAGTAATCAAGTGCCCCCAGATTAAAGGGGGAACACTCCAAAATCTGTTCAAGTGCCCCCTTGTTTTTTTGTGTTCTCGGTGTCTCAACTATTTTAATTGTGCACTTTAAACAAATGCCCCTGCAAGGTGGGTGGGGGGAGGGGGGTCACACTCCAAAATACATTTTTTTTCCAGTGCCCCCCTTTTTTTTTTGAGAGCACCAACACACACATTATACAAGTGCCCCCTGGCTAACGGGGGTGGGGCACTAAAACCGGCAAATTAAACAAATTAAACTTTAAACGTAAATGATCAAATTAAAATGTGGTTGCCGGGGGTGATGATGCACTCCAGTACCTCCGGCACCTTCTCGGTGCCTCAGGTCCTGCTTCTCGACACCAGGTGAGGAGAATGATTCGGGGCCCGGGAAGGGGGGCGGTGTGGGGTTTGTCGCCTGTCGGACAAAAAAAGTGCAGGACGGGCAGGGATGGGTGGGGGGCGTCTGTCCAAAAAGTGCAGTACAAATAGCTACTTCATTGAGTGATATAATTTTATTGTGAGTTATATTGTGTTTACATGGGCTGATTGGGAAACCGTTCATGAGCAGCTGAAGATTACCAACAAAGACACTGACACACGTTAAATGGGGAGAAGCGGATTCATTTACACAGCTGCCACTGTTTGTGTAATGATTAAACCCCACCTGTAATACTGTGTGTAATTTGATTTGTTCGGTTTTCTGAAACCTTTTTGGTTAGCTTGCAGGTTCGAGTGGTTGTGTCCCTTTAACAAGCGGGAACATGGTTGAATTGTATTATTTAAAAAGAATTGTAAATAAAGTGTAAACTGTTCTGATTCACTCAGTTATATTTTAGCACAGATGGTGAAAGACAGCATGGTGGCTGCTGTAGGTTCCTCCATCCGATTCCCTGGAACTGATAGAGGATTCTCCGATTTCAACTGGGAATTCTCTGATCCCAGCAGGACTATTCCCATTATGGAATACACCAAAATACATCCCATCATATTTGACCAGTACAGGAATCGAGTTGAATTTAACAAATCAGATGGATCCTTATTACGAAAAGATTTACAGCAGGCAGACACTGGGAGATACACATTGACTGTGGACTTAGACCCTCACAGGACCAGAATTCTAACTCTCGAGGTGTTTGGTCAGTGTTATTTAAATAACTCGCAGGTGGTGACCCAGTGCAATGTTCTGCTGCACTTATGTTTGAAGAAGATATAAATTTGTTTTAGATTGCTCTGCAGACTCACGCGTTGCCATGGTTGCCTGTGAGAATGATTGTGGGGACTGGGAAACTAAAATTCAACAACTAATTGTGTATGAATAAGCAATCCCTACTCCCCCCACCTTTATTGTGTGTGAATGAGCTCTACCTCCCTCCCCTTTATTGTGTGTGGTTAAGCTCTCCCTGTGCCAGCAGTCGTGTAGTTTCAGACTCTGTGAGATCTCTTTCTGAAATCGCACAACGATGTTGCCATCTTTTATATCAAAAATAAGTTGTGTCCATCAACAGGGTCATAGGAAATTTGACAGCAGTGTTAAAAACCCTTGTAATTTATTGAAAAATTAAGAGTTTTTGCTTCTATTAAGCACCAGACCGCAGTATTTATTGGCACTTTCTTATCCTCAGTATAAAATTGTGGCTTTCATTTTTGAACAGGCCACTTTTCTTTCCCCGTGGTTTCCATTTTCAAATACCATCCCGATCACTTACACCATCTGTGCTTATCACGGGCAAACGCCTATATCGGACAAATGGCACAGACCATTTGCCATTTCCACTGAATCCATTTACAAAGCGGCTATTTATAATACATTGAGCTGTTTCAGATAATGGTAAATCAAACTTGTTGAATTGCATAATGCATCAAATAACATACCTGGACCATCAGTCACAAAACAGTCAGCCCTTGAACAGTTTTGGACGACATCCGACTGCTGGTAAAACCTACTGAACACATTGATGGATTAATGTCTTCCCGTCCCCAAGCACTGTGGAACAAAGGACCATCGGAACAGGAGGAGATAATTCAGCCCCTCCAGCCTGTTCTGCCAATCACTTAGATGATGGCTGTTCTGTATCTTCGCTCCATTTACCTGCCTTGTTCTCCAATCCTTAATACCCTTGCCTAACAAATATCTATCCATCTCAGTTTTGAAGTTTTCTATTGACCTTCAACAGCTATTTATCCCCATTCTTGAAAGAGATGCCACACAGTGCAATGTTTAACCCTCTTGCAGGGATTAACTTTCTTTTGTAGCCTCCCTGCTTCCCAGAACATGCTCTGGACTCCTTGCCTCTCTCCAGCTATTGGAGTGTTGCTATTGTCATAACGAAATGCAGTTTTCCCATCTGCTACTGATAGCGGGCAAATTGTGTTAATACCAACATGCCCGCTATACATGGTGGGGACTGAAATATCTCTGCTGGAGCAGCTATCCTCTTTGGCCACAGTGGAGAATGCACCAATACCACTGAAGGTCCCTGTTATATGGCCTATTGATTAAACGTGAAAGCTGTATTCAAACCAATCACCCTGTACTGTCAAGCACCGAGACCCAGTTCCCAACAATCTTCACAACAATTGATGCTAACAAAATCGAGACAGAAATAAGGAACTTGCATTTATACAGGACATTCCACTTCCTCAGTACATCTCAAAGCGCTTCACAAGCCAGTGAAGTACTTTTTGAAGTGTAGTCACTGCTGTAATGTCGGGAAACACGGCAGTCAATTTGTGCATAGCAAGATCCCACAATTAGTAAATGAGATGAATGACCTGTTCATCCAGTTTTCATGGTATTGATTGGCCAGGAAATGAGAACTTTCATACTCTTCTTTGGATTAATGTCATGGGATCCTTTACCTAATGTCATGGGAATCTTTAACTAAACAGGCACCGAGGGCCTCGGTTTAATGTATTTTTCAAAGGTCAGCACCTCTGACAATGCTGCACTTTCTCAGTACTGCAGGCAAGTGTCGGCCTGGATTATGCGCTAAAGTCCTGCAGTGAGGCTTGACCTGAGATCTTCGTAAACGATAAGGCAAATTTTCCTCTTCAATGTTGGGTGTAAGAGCTGGGCTAGGCGTGAAATCGTGAGCATCTTGTGCTTCTGTTAGTGACCAGGGTCTCCATGTGTCCCAACGCTAAGGAAAGTCTGTCCCATTAAGATTTTATTAAGTTCCTGTGAAAATCAGTTTATTTTTGTGTTACCTCTTCACTGGCTGTGCAGGTGAGTTTACTGTAAACTAACTGCTGTGTGTGTTTCTGTGATATAAATAGTTGTCAATGTGTGGACTCGGGGGATGTGTAAGAAAAGCTTTAAAGTTTACGCACAGTACTATTTTGAACCTTGTTGATGTTCTCGCTACATGTATTTTATCCACTTTAAATGAAAACCTAAGATTGAACACACAAACCTCATTGAATAACCGAGGCCTTGTCTGCCCTCTCTGGTAGATGTAAAAGATCCCATGGCATTATTTTGAAGAACAGGGGATTTCTCCCTGATACCCTGGCCATATTTATCCCTCAACAAACACAGAAACCAGATTTTCTGGTCATTATCCCATTGCTGTTTGTGGGAGCAAATTGGTGCGTTTGTTCATTAAGTGAAAACCCCTCTGTTTGTGTCTTTCTCCAGACCCTCTCTCCAAACCCTCGATCTCCAGTAACTGCAGCCTCAAGAACCACACAGTTGCGCTGAGCTGTGAGGTGCAGAGAGGGAGAGCCAGTTCCATTCTGTGGACCAGAGGAGGGGTCGTGCTCCCAGCCGACCAACGCTATTGGCTGTCGGACGGCAACACCACTTTAATCATTAGGAATGTACAGAAATCGGAATCTGGCTCTTACACCTGCACTGTGGCAAACCCAATCAGTCAAACCAACAAAACCTACCATCTGACCATCACGGGTAAGTCTGTCAGGGTTACATAGAATTACATTGAGACTACAACACAGAAACAGGCCACTCGGCCCAACCGGTCCCTGCCGGTGTTTATGCTCCACACGAGCTTCCTCCCTCCCTACTTCGTCTATCAGCATATCTTTCTATTCCTTTATCCATCCTGTGTTTATCGACCTTCCCCTTAAAGGCATCAATACTATTCACCTCAACCACTCCTTGTAGCGAGGTTCACATTCAAATCATTCTCTGGGTAAAGAATTTTCTCCTGAATTTCCTATTGGATTTATTGATGACTCTTATATTTATGGCCCCTAGTTTTGGTCTCACAGCAAAGGGAACCATCTTTTCTACGTCGACCCTATCAAACCCTTTCATAATCCTAAACAAGGTTATCAGGCCATCTCTCCGCTTTCTCTTTTCTAGAGAAAAGAGCCCCGACCTATTCAATCTTTTCTGATAGTGATGACCTCAGGCTATAAAATGGTGATAACCGAATCATTATTTATGCGCACTAGGTCCGTGCAGCACAGCTGGTCTCCAGTCGTCTTGGTTAATCCTTGCCACTGGAACAAGACCTAGCTCTGTCAAGCCCGTGTAGTGACTGGTGTGCAACGGCCACCACACGTTAAAAAAATCCACGCACAGGCATCTTCCACCCTTCAATATGTATTTCAGGACCTGGAATGTCACAATCTCATCCCTTTTTGGTGTGGAAGCAAGTCATCCTCGATACGAGGGACCGCCTAAGAAGAAAAAGATTGTTGTAAATCTTTTCACCTTCTCCAGTGCCTCTATACCCTTTTTATAATATGGTGATCAGAACTGTGCCTGGTACTGTAATTGTGGTCGACCAAGCTTCTGTACCTTGGTTTATGTTCAGTGTGGCACAAGATGTTATCCTTATAATGAAGTATCCTCAATGTGTTTCAAAACCCAGGCAGTTGTAACTGACGCTGTGACTACCCCACAATTGCATCAGTAGAATACTTATTTGAGATCCTGTCACTTCTTCCTCCCCTGCTCAACTGATTGATGCTGACAACACGGGCCCTTCTAGTACCTCTAGAGCTTGCATTTATATGGCGCCTTTCATACCCTCAGGACGTCCCAAAAGGCTTTAAAGCCAGTGAAGTACCCTTCTGAAGTGCAGTCACTGTTATAATGCAGGAAAGGCAGCAGACAAATTATGCACAGCAAGGACCCACAAACATCAATAAGATAATGACCAGATAATCTGCTTTTTATTGATGTTGGTTGAGGCATAAATATTGTGCAGGAGAACTCGCCTGTTCTTCGAAATAGTGTTGTGGGATCTTTTGCGTCCACTTGAGAGGGTAGATGGGGCCTAAGTTTAACATATCATCCGAAAGATAGCAGGGGTTATTTTTGGCCTAAGGGTGAAAACAGGCGCTAAATGGGTGCAGTGCGAATAAGATTAGTTTGTTTGAAATTCCGGGCAGGGCTTTGGGGAAAGAGCATGGGAGTGAAACTAATTTGAATTGCTCTTGCTAAGAGACAGTACAGGCACGATGGGCTGAATGGCCTCCATTTGTGCTGTGTGATTCTATGAAACTAGGCTCTATACTGTACAACCCTCACACTACACCACTACAACCCTGCCTCTCATAAACATCATCATCATCATTATCATGATCGACAGTCCACGGAATCGAGGATGACTTGCTTCCACTCTTAAAATGAGTCCTTAGTTGGCTGAACAGTCCAATACGAGAGCCACAGTCCCTGTCACAGGTGGAACAGATAGTCGTTGAAGGAAAGAGTGGGTGGGACAGGTTTGCTGCACGCTCTTTCCGCTGCCTGCGCTTGATTTCTGCATGCTCTCAGCGATGAGACTTGATTTGGTCTGCACCCTCCTGGATGAACTTCCTCCATTTAGGGCAGTCTTTGGTCAGGGACTCCCAGGTGTCATTGGGGATGTTGCACTTTTTCAGGGAGGCTTTGAGGGTTGTAATGCTTCCTCTGCCCAACTTTGGCTCATTTGCCATGAAGGAGATCCAAGTACAGAGCTTGCTTTGGTAGTCTCGTGTCTGGCATGCGAACGATGTGGCCTGCCCAGCGGAGTTGATCAAGTGTGATCAGTGCTTCAATGCTGGGGATATTGGCCTGGTCGAGGACACTAATGTTGGGGCATTGTCTTCTCAGGGGATTTGTAGAATTTTGCGGAGACATCTTTGGTGGTATTTCTCCAGCGACTTGAGGTGTTTACTGTACATGGTCCATGTCTCTGAGCCATACAGGAGGGCAGGTATTACTGCAACCCTGTAGACCATGAGCTTGGTGGCAGTTTTGAGGGCCTAGTCTTCTAACACTCTTTTCCCCAGGTGGCCGAAGGCTGCACTGGCACACTGGAGGCGATGTTGACTCGTGTCGTCAATGACTGCTCTTGTTGATAAGAGGCTCCTGAGGTATGGGAAGTGCTCCACAGTGTCCAGGGCCCACCATGGATCTTGATGACTGGGGGGCAGTGCTGTGTGGCGAGGACTGGCTGGTGGAGGACCTTTGTCTTACGGATGTATACCATAAGGCCCATGCTTTCGTACGCCTCAGTAAATACGTCGACTATGTCCTGGATTTCAACCTCTGTATGTGCACAGGCGCAGGCATCGTCTGTGTACTGTAGCTCGACGACAGAGGTTGAGGTGGTCTTGGACCTGGCCTGGAGACGGCGAAGGTTGAACAGGTTCCCACTGGTTCTGTAGTTTAGTTCCACTCCAGCGGGAAGCTTGTTGATTGTGAGGTGGAGCATGGCAGCGAGGAAGATTGAGAAGAGAGTTGGAGCGATGACGCAGCCCTGTTTGAGCCCGGTCCGCACGTGGATTGGGTCTGTGATGGATCTGTTGGAAGGATCACGACCCGCATGTCATTGTGGAGCAGGTGGGAGGATGGTGACGAACTTTTGGGGGGCATCCGAAACGGTGGAGGATGCTCCATAGACCCTCGGGGTTGACAGTGTCAAAGGCCTTTGCAAGGTTGAAGAAGGCCATGTATAAGGGCTGGGGGCTGGCGCTGTTCCCTGCATTTTTCCTGTAGCTGTCGCGCTGCAAAAATCATGTCCATTGTGGCCCATACGGGAAGAAATCTACACAGTGACTCCAGGAGGAGCTCCTCGGCCATGGGGAGAAGGCGATTGAGGAAGACTCCTGAGACGACTTTCCCAATGACTGATTACAGGGAGATTCCTCTGCAGTTGCTGCAGTCGGACTTATTCCCTTTTCTTTCATTCCTCTCTCGCCCCCAGCCTCTTTCTCTCTCTCCCACCCCCAGCCTCCCTCTTCCCCCGCACCCCACTCCCCCATCCACTCTCCCTCTCTCCTCCCAGCTTCTCTTCACCCCCCACCCGGCCTCCATCCCCCCCTGCCTCTCTCCAACCCCCCCAGCCTCTCCGGATCCCTCCCCCCAGCCTCTCCCGCTCCCTCCCCCCAGCCTCTCCCGCTCCCTCCGCCCAGCCTTTCCCGCTCTGTCCGCCCAGCCTCTCCCGCTCCCTACCCCCAGCCTCTCTCTCCCCTCCCAGCCCCTCTCTTCCACCCCTCAGCCCCCCAACAGCCCCCCTCTCCCACCCCCGCCCCTCTACCCCCCCCAGTCCCTCTCTTTCCCCCAATCCCGAGCGCCTCTCGCCTCCCCCTCCACCCAACCTCTCTCTCCCTCTCCCCCATCCTCCTTCCCTCCCCCCAACACCTCAGTCTCTCACTCTCACTCTCACTCTCACTCTTCCCTCCCTCACCACCCTACCCCACCCCTCCACTGGCCTCACTCTTCCTGTGACCCCCTCACACCGGCGGCCCCTCTTCCCTCTCCCACCACCCCAGCAACTTTCTCTCTCCCCTGCAGCCTCTCTCTCTCCTACCACACCCCCCGAGCCTCGCACTCCTACCCGACTCCTCCCAGCCTACTGCCCCCACCAGACGCGCTCTCCAACCAACCCCCCAGCCTCCCTCAGCCCCCCAGCCTCTCTCCTCCCCCCCAGCACCCCCAGCCACTCTTTCCTCCCACCCCAGCCTCTCTTTCCTCCCCCCCTCGCAGCCCCCTCTTCTTCCCCCCAGCCCCTCTCTTCTCCCCCCCAAGCCCCTCTCTTCCCCCCCAGCCTCTCTCCTCCCCCCAGCACCCCCAGCCACTCTTTCCTGCCCCCCAGCCTCTCTTTCCTCCCCCCCGCAGCCCCCTCTTCTCCCCCCCAGCCCCTCTCTTCTCCCCCCCAGCCCCTCTCTTCTCCCCCCCAGCCCCTCTCTCCACCCCCCCGCACAGCCTCTCTCCCCACCCCCCCCCACAGCCCCTCTCCCCCACCCCCAGCCACTCTCTCTCTCTCTCTCTCTCTCTCTCTCTCTCTCTCTCTCCCCCCCGCCTCTCTCTCCTCCCCCTCCTCCCCAACCTCTCTCTCCCTCTCCCCCACCCCCAGACTCAGTCTCCTGCCACCCAGCCCCTCACCCCACATCCCCAGCCTCTCTCTATTCCACCCCAACCTCTCTCTTTCCCCCCCCAGCCCCATTATCATCCCCACCCCCAGCCTCACTCTCCACCGCCATCAGCCCCCACCCCAACACCTCACACTCTCTCTCTATCTCTCTCTTTCTCTTCCAGCCCCCTACCCCTCCACCGGCCTCACTCTTCCTGTGCCCCCCCACCTCGGACCCGCGACCCCTCTTCCCTCTCCCCCACCCCTGTCACTTTTTCTCTCTCCCCGCCAGCCTCCCTCTCATCCCCCCCACCCCAGCCAGCCTCCCTCTCCCCGCACCCCAGCCACTTTCTCTCAACCCGCAGCCTCTCTCTCTCCTACACCTCCCCCAGCCTCGCCCTCCTATCCCCCTCCCCCCAGCCTACCTCCCCCCACCAGGCACCCTCTCCAACCCCCCTCTCTTCAACCCCCCCAGCCTCTCTCACCCCCAGACTCTCTCTCTCTCTCTCTTCCCCCATACCCAACCTCTCTCTACTTCCCTCATCCCCGCAACCCCAGCCTCTCTCTCCTCCAACCCCCCCACCACACAGCTCTCTATACTACCCCCCCCACCTCTCCAGCCACACTCTTCTCTCCCCCCCCCCCCGGCCACTCTCTTCTCCTCCCCCCCCAGCCTCTCTTTCCTCACCCCCGCCTCTCGTTCCCCCTCGCCTCTCGTTCCCCCCCCGCCTCTCGTTCCCCCCTACAGCCTCTCTCCCCCCCCTCCCCAGCCCCTTCCCCCCCAGCCTCTCTCTCTCCACCCCCCAGCCTCTCTCTCTCCACCCCCCAGCCTCTCTCTCTCCATCCCCCCAGCCTCTCTCTCTCCATCCCCCCAGCCTCTCTCTCTCCATCCCCCCAGCCTCTCTCTCTCCCCCCCGCAGCCTCTCTCTCTCCATCCCCCCAGCCTCTCTCTCTCCATCCCCGCAGCCTCTCTCTCTCCCCCCCGCAGCCTCTCTCTCTCCCCCACCAGCCTCTCTCTCTCTCCCCCCCGCCCCAGCCTCTCTCTCTCCCCCCCGCCCCAGCCTCTCTCTCTCCCCCCCCGCCCCAGCCTCTCTCTCTCCCCCCCCGCCCCAGCCTCTCTCTCTCCCCCCCGCCTCGCTCTCTCTCCCCCCCAGCCTCTCTCCCCCCTCCGCCCCAGACTCTCTCTCTCCTCCACCCCCCCACCACACAGCTCTCTATACTACCCCCCCCCACCTCTCCAGCGCCTCTTTCCTCCCCCCCGCCTCTCGTTCCCCCCCTCCTCTCGTTCCCCCCGCCTCTCGTTCACCCCGACAGCCTCTCTCCCCCCCCCCCAGTTTCTCTCCCTTCACCCCCCAGCCTCTCTCTCTCTCCACCCCCCCAGCCTCTCTTTCTCTCCATCCCCCCCAGCTTCTCTCTCTGCATCCCCCAGCATCTCTCTCTCCATCCCCCAGCCTCTCTCTCTCCCTCCCCCCCGCCCCAGCCTCTCTCTCTCCCTCCCCCGCCCCAGCCTCTCTCTCTATCCCCCCCGCCCCAGCCTCTCTCTCTCCCCCCCCAGCCTCTCTCTCTCCCCCCCCAGCCTCTCTCTCTCCCCCCCACAGCCTCTCTCTCTCTCCCCCCCGCCCCAGCCTCTCTCTCTCTCTCTCTCTCCCCCCCCCCCGCCCCAGCCTCTCTCTCTCCCCCGCCCCAGCCTCTCTCTCTCTCCCCCCCCAGCCTCTCTCTCTCCCCCCAGCCTCTCTCTC
Source organism: Pristiophorus japonicus (assembly GCF_044704955.1). Taxonomy (NCBI): domain Eukaryota; kingdom Metazoa; phylum Chordata; class Chondrichthyes; family Pristiophoridae; genus Pristiophorus; species Pristiophorus japonicus. The sequence goes on along the minus strand of NC_091995.1, from coordinate 26,535,517 downwards.
TCCCCCGCCCCCCCCAGCCTCTCTCTCTCCCCCGCCCCCCCAGCCTCTCTCTCTCCCCCGCCCCCCCCAGCCTCTCTCTCTCCCGCCCCCCCCAGCCTCTCTCTCTCCCCCCCACCCCAGCCTTTCTCTCTCTCCCCCCGCCCCAGCCTCTCTCTCTCTCCCCCCAGCCTCTCTCTCTCCCCCTCACCCCAGCCTCTCTCTCTCTCTCTTCCCCCCCCCGCCGCCCCAGCCTCTCTCTCCCCCCCCCCCGCCCCAGCCTCTCTCTCCCCCCCCGCCCCAGCCTCTCTCTCCCCCCCCCCCGCCCCAGCCTCTCTCTCCCCCCCCCCCCCCGCCCCAGCCTCTCTCTCTCTCTCTCTGCCCCCCGCCTCTCTCTCTCCCCCGCCCCCCCCGCCTCTCTCTCTCCCCCGCCCCCCCCGCCTCTCTCTCTCCCCCGCCCCCCCCGCCTCTCTCTCTCCCCCGCCCCCCCCGCCTCTCTACCCCCCGCCCCCCCAGCCTCTCTCTCCCCCGCCCCCCCAGCCTCTCTCCCCCCTGCCTCTCTACCCCCGCCCCCCCTGCCTCTCTCACCCCGCCCCCCCGCCTCTCTCCCCCGCCCCCCGCCTCTCTCCCCCCGCGCCCCCCAGCTTCTCTCTCCCCCCGCGCCCCCCAGCTTCTCTCTCCCCCTGTGCCCCCCAGCTTCTCTCTCCCCGCCACCCCCCCAGCCTCTCTCTCCCCCACCACCCCCCAGCCTCTCTCTCCCCCCCTCAGCCTCTCTCTCCCCCCCAGCCTCTCTCTCCCCCCCCCTCAGTCTCTCTCTCTCCCCCCCCCTCAGCCTCTCTCTTCCCCCCACCCCCCCCAGCTTTTCTCTCCCCCCACCCCCCCAGCTTCTCTCTCCCCCCCGCCCCCCCCAGCCTCTCTCTCCCCCCCGGCCCCCCCTAGCCTCTCTCTCCCCCGCCAACCCCCCAGCCTCTCTCTCCCCCCCTCAGCCTCTTTCTCCCCCCCCTCAGCCTCTCTCTCCCCCCTAGCCCCCCAGCCTCTCTCCCCCCCTCAGCCTCTCTCTCCTCCCCACCCCCCAAGCTTCTCTCTCCCCCCCGGCCCCCCAGCTTCTCTCTCCCCCCCGCCCCCCCAGCTTCTCTCTCCCCCGCCACCCCCCCAGCCTCTCTCTCCCCCCCTCAGCCTCTCTCTCCCCCCCAGCCCCTCTCTCCCCCCCCTCAGCCCCTCTCTCCCCCCACCCTCAGCCTCTCTCTCCCCCCCAGCCCCCCCAGCCTCTCTCTCCCCCCCGCCCCCCAGCCTCTCTCTTTTCCCCCGCCCCCCCCAGCCTCTCTACCCCCCACCCCCCCCCCAGCCTCTGTCTCTCCCCACCCCCCCTCAGCCTCTCTCTCTCCCCCACCCCCCCAGCCTCTCTCTCTCTCCCCCACCCCCACCCCACCCCCCCAGCCTCTCTCTCTCCCCCACCCCCCAGCCCCTCTCTCACCCCACCCCACCCCCCCCAGCCTCTGTCTCTCCCCCACCCCCCCCTCAGCCTCTCTCTCTCCCCCACCCCCCCAGCCTCTCTCTCTCTCCCCACCCCCCCCGCCTCTCTCTCTCTCTCCCCCACCCCCCCCCAGCCTCTCTCTCTCTCCCCCACCCCCCCCCCAGCCTCTCTCTCTCTCCCCCACCCCCCCCAGCCTCTCTCTCTCTCCCCCACCCCCCCAGCCTCTCTCCCCCACCCCCCCATCCTCTCTCCCCCACCCCCCCCATCCTCTCTCTCTCCCCCCCCCCCCCATCCTCTCTCTCTCCCCACCCCCCCATCCTCTCTCTCTCCCCCCCCCCCCATCCTCTCTCTCTCCCCCACCACCCCCCCAGCCTCTCTCTCTCCCCCCATCCTCTCTCTCTCCCCCACCACCCCCCCCAGCCTCTCTCTCTCCCCCACCCCCCCCAGCCTCTCTCTCTCTCCCCCACCCCCCCCAGCCTCTCTCTCTCTCCCCCACCCCCCCCAGCCTCTCTCTCTCTCCCCCACCCCCCCCATCCTCTCTCTCCCCCACCCCCCCCATCCTCTCTCTCTCCCCCACCACCCCCCAGCCTCTCTCTCTCCCCCACCCCCCCCAGCCTCTCTCTCTCTCCCCCCCACCCCCCCAGCCTCTCTCTCTCTCCCCCCCACCCCCCCAGCCTCTCTCTCTCTCTCCCCCACCCCCCCAGCCTCTCTCTCTCTCTCCCCCACCCCCCCAGCATCTCTCTCTCTCTCCCCCACCCCCCCAGCCTCTCTCTCTCCCCCACCCCCCCAGCCTCTCTCTCTCTCCCCCACCCCCCCAGCCTCTCTCTCTCTCCCCCACCCCCCCAGCCTCTCTCTCTCCCCCACCCCCCCAGCCTCTCTCTCTCCCCCACCCCCCCAGCCTCTCTCTCTCTCCCCCACCCCCCCAGCCTCTCTCTCTCTCCCCCACCCCCCCAGCCTCTCTCTCTCCCCCACCCCCCCAGCCTCTCTCTCTCTCCCCCACCCCCCACCAGCCTCTCTCTCCATCTCTTTACCCGCCCCGCCCCCGCCCCCACCCTCTCTCTCTCTCCCCCACCCCCCCAGCCTCTCTCTCTCTCCCACCGCCACCCCCCCACCAGCCTCTCTCTCCATCTCTTTACCCGCCCCGCCCCCGCCCCCGCCCCCAGCCTCTGGATGGACAGCTGTCGGTCCAAAAAGTGCAGCACAAATAGTTACTTTAAGTTATATAATGTTGTTGTTAATTATATTGTGTTTACATTGGCTGATTGGGATAGTTGGTGAACAGCTGGAGATTAGCATCAAAGACGCTGACACACTTTAAATAGTGAAAGCGAGAGGGGTCAATGTCAGCAGCATCTGTTGCCATGGGGGAGGGGGTGCAGTTTAAGGCACTAAAAACACAAATTATACAAGTGCCCCCTGACTAAAAGGCGGGGGCCGGTGATGGGGAGGGCACTAAAACCGGCAAATTAAACAAATTAAACTTAAATGATCAAATTAAAATTTGGTTGCCGGGGGTGATGATGCACTCCAGTCCCTCTGGCGCCCACCTCTCACGGAAGGCCGTGAGCGTACTGGTGGACACCGCGTGCTCCATCTCCAGGGACACCCTGGCTCGGATGTACACGCGGAAGAGAGGCAGGCAGTTGGGCTGAACGTCCCCCTCGACCGCCTGCTGTCTGGTCCGGCTGATGGCCTCCTTGGCCGTGCCCAGGAGCAGTCCTACGAGGAGGTCCTCGGACCTACCCGCTCCCCTCCGCACAGGGTGCCCAAAAATCAGGAGTGTGGGACTGAAGTGCAAACAGAATTTGAGGAGCAGCCCATTCAAATAATGGAACAGGGGCTGCAACCTCGCACATTCAGTAAAAACGTGGAACACGGACACTTCCAGACCGCAGAAATTGCAGGCGGCCTGGGAGCCCGTGAACCGGCTTGAAAATTTGTTGCATGGGAATGCTCCGTGCACCACGCTCCAGGCCAAGTCCCCGATAAATCGTGGGAGGACTCCCGCGTAGAGTGTACTCTATCGGGGACACCCGCCTCCTCCGGACGGCAAGGTGGTGCAAAGTGGAGAGTGTGCAAGAGCAGCCCATACAGGAAACCCCTCTGCGCCGAACTGAAAGGCACGGAGGGGATTTTAAGGCGCCGGCTCCCAAGGGAGGTTTCGGGGCTTGGCGCCGATAAGGAATTCCGTCCAGGTGGGGTCAGTTCGGATGGGATCGCCCCACGTGCTTGAGCCTCCTCGATGTACCTAACGGAGTCAGAGCCGAGAGCTGTTTTTAGCGACTCGATGGCATTGGCCGCGTGCCGGACATCAGCCCAGTTTAGGCGCTGTACCAGCACGTCTGGTGCCATCCAGCTCGCTCCTCCGCCATCGAGCAGGTCCCTGACCCTGGTCACCTCGCCAGCCACAGCCCTCTCGTCTGCCTGCCACCTAAAACCTCGGTCGTGGAGGTATGTCTCCTGTGGGACAGCCACCACTCCAGAAGTGGGAGAGCTGCACTTGGTGGCGACTCTGTTCCAGACCCTGATGAGTTCCTGGTAAAAGACAGCAGCCCCTGGATGGCGGTCCTGATGCCCCCCGAGCTCACAAACAGGAGCTGCGTGTCGTAGTTGAGGCTGTGCTGCTGGCGGAAGAAATACGTCGCCAGCGCACGCCACCTAGGAGGGGGCTCGACGTAGAGTTGTCTCTGCAGGGTCTGAAGACGGAAAGTCGCTAGCTGGGCGCTGACGCACACCAACGCCTGACCGCCCTCCCTAACAGGAGACTCACAACCGCGGCAGAGACCCAGTGCTTCTTGTTGTTCCAGAAGAAGTCCACCAGCTTCTTCTGTATCTTGGCGACAAACGCAGGGGGAGGGGTCAAAGTGACCAGCCGGTACCACAGCATAGCGGCCACCAGCTGATTTATGACTTGCGCTCGACCCCTGTAGGACAGCACTCAGAGCAGTCCTGTCCAGCGCCCTAGGCGAGCGGCGACCTTGGCCTCCAGCTCTTGCCAGTTCGCCGGCCAGGCTCCCTCGTCGGGGCTAAGGTAGACTCCCAGATAGAGGAGATGGGTCGTGCTCCAGGCAAAAGGCCTGAGCTCCTCCGGCAGGGAGTCCACCCGGCCACTGACCCACCAGGAGTCTGGAACAGTTCTCCGAATTGATCCTGGCGGAGGATGCGGCTGAGTAAATCTCCTGGCACTCACTCCTCCGCAGTTCAACGGGATCCTCGACCATGAGGAGCACGTCATCGGCGTAAGCCGAGAGGACGACCTCCACGCCCGGCCCTTGCAGAGCCAGTCCCGTCAACCTCGTCCGCAAGAGGCGCAGGAAAGGCTCCACGCATAAGGCATATAACTGGCCGGACATGGGGCATCCCTGGTGCACCCCTCTCCTAAAGCGAAGGGGCGCCATCAAGGACCCATTAACGTTAATCAGACACTCCGCGGCGGCGTACAAAAGTCGAATCCGGCCGACAAAATGCGTCCCGAATCCGAAAGCGCGCAGAGTACCGAACAGATATTTGTGACCACCCTATCGAACGCCTTCTCCTGGTCTAGGGAAAGGAAAGCAACCGGCAGACTAGCCTCCTGGGAATGGTCCCGGACCAGATGGATGTTGTCGTGGATTGTCCGGCCCGGGACCGTGTAGGTCTGGTCGGGGTGGATCATGTGGTCCAGCACGGCGCCAAGGCGAGCAGACATCACCCTGGCAAAAATGTTGTAATCCGTGCTGAGGAGGGAGGCCGGGCGCCAGTTCTTAAGTAGGCGGCGATCGACCTTCTTAGGACGATGACTGCCCTGCGCCAAGAGAGGGGCATCTCCCTGGTTGCCAGACTTTCCCACAGACCCACACGTAGTCGCCCCCGAGATGTCCCAGAACATCTGTGGAACTCCACGGTCAGCCCGTCCAACCCCGGGAACTTTCCCCTCGAGAGCCGGTCGAGGGCACTGGTCAGCTCCGCCAGGCTTAGCGGAGTGTCCAGATTTTCGGCTCCCTCCGGGCACATGGGATTAGGGGTAGTGTACTGATGTGGATTGAGAACTGGTTGTCAGACAGGAAGCAAAGAGTAGGAGTAAATGGGTACTTTTCAGAATGGCAGGCAGTGACTAGTGGGGTACCGCAAGGTTCTGTGCTGGGGCCCCAGCTGTTTACACTGTACATTAATGATTTAGATGAGGGGATTAAATGTAGTATCTCCAAATTTGCGGATGACACTAAATTGGGTGGCAGTGTGAGCTGCGAGGAGGATGCTGTGAGGCTGCAGAGCGACTTGGATAGGTTAGGTGAGTGGGCAAATGCATGGCAGATGAAGTATAATGTGGATAAATGTGAGGTTATCCACTTTGGTGGTAAAAACAGAGAGACAGACTATTATCTGAATGGTGACAGATTAGGAAAAGGGGAGGTGCAAAGAGACCTGGGTGTCATGGTACATCAGTCATTGAAGGTTGGCATGCAGGTGCAGCAGGCGGTTAAGAAAGCAAATGGCATGTTGGCCTTCATAGCAAGGGGATTTGCGTACAGGGGCAGGGAGGTGTTGCTACAGTTGTACAGGGCATTGGTGAGGCCACACCTGGAGTATTGTGTACAGTTTTGGTCTCCTAACCTGAGGAAGGACATTCTTGCTATTGAGGGAGTGCAGCGAAGGTTCACCAGACTGATTCCCGGGATGGCTGGACTGACCTATCAAGAAAGACTGGATCAACTGGGCTTGTATTCACTGGAGTTCAGAAGAATGAGAGGGGACCTCATAGAAACATTTAAAATTCTGACGGGGTTAGACAGGTTAGATGCAGGAAGAATATTCTCAATGTTGGGGAAGTCCAGAACCAGAGGTCACAGTCTAAGGATAAGGGGTAAGCCATTTAGGACCGAGATGCGGAGGAACTTCTTCACCCAGAGAGTGGTGAACCTGTGGAATTCTCTACCACAGAAAGTTGTTGAGGCCAATTCACTAAATATATTCAAAAAGGAGTTAGATGAGGTCCTTACTACTAGGGGGATCAAGGGGTATGGCGAGAAAGCAGGAATGGGGTACTGAAGTTGAATGTTCAGCCATGAACTCATTGAATGGCGGTGCAGGCTAGAAGGGCCGAATGGCCTAGTCCTGCACCTATTTTCTATGTTTCTATGACCTTCAGCAGGTCCTCCCACAAAACACTACGCGCTTCCTCGCTGGACGGATCCGGAGAGAACAGAGCCCCGTAATATTCTCGGGCCCTGATACTGATGCCCTCCGGATCCGAGACCAGGGATCCATCGTCGGCCAACAGCGTCAAGAGCTGCTTACGGACCCCCTATCTTTTTTCTAGCGAATAGAAGAAGGGGGAGCCGCAGTCTTGGTCCCGAAGGAACCAGATCCGCAACCTCACGAATGAGCCTCCGAACCCGACGAGCTGCAGGTCCTTTAGCACGGCCTTCTTCGCTTCCTACACCGTCCGCAGGGCCGGGTCCTCGACGACTTGACCCAGACGGGCTTCCTGGTCGAGCACCTCCTTCACCAGGCACCCCACCCTGGCCACCCGCCTCACGGGCAACCCTTTCGCATACTTTTGACAGAAGAGATGTCCCACCTTAACCTCAAGGAGGGGAAGCCCCCCCCCTGCTTCCTTCTCCAGTTGGCCCAGAAGCGACGGAACGAATCCTGGAACCGCTCATCCTCCAGCAGCTGGTTGTTAAAGTGCCAGTACGCGGACCCCGTCCTCGCGCAGAGCGGAGCGAGCTCCGCCCGCACCAGGTGGTGGTCCGAACACGCCGCTGGCCACATGGAGGCCGCCAGAACGCAGGAGACGTACGCCCGAGACACGTAAAGGCGGTCGATTCTGGACCATCCTCTTCCAGGCCTCACCCAAGTAAAGGCGCTGGAGTCGGGATGGAGATTTCGCCAGACGTCCACCAAGTCGAAGGACCCGAACAGGTCGCTCAACTTCTCTATCGCAGTCATGCTCTGCGGGGCACTGGAGCGGTTCCTCGCCTCAAGGGTGCAGTTAAAATCCCCCCCGAGGACAATGTAGTCGCCGACGTCGACGGAACCTAGAAGAATGGACACTTCTTCGAAGAAGTGCACTTGCTGCGGGCCGGGCTGGGGGCTGTACACGTTCACTAAATGGTGCGGCACGTCCCCCAGGCGAACCATGACATGGAGCAAGGGCCTGGCACAGGCTCCTCGACTCCCAAGATCTTTGGCTGAAAATGTGGGGCCAGCAAGATAGCCACCTCACAAGAAGTGGCAGTGAGGTGGCTCATGCGGACCTCTCGTTGCCATTCCAGGAGCCACGTGGTCTTGTCTCCCGGAACGGTGTGGGTTTCTTGCAGGAAGCACACCGCAAATGTGCGAAAAATTGTTAAATCTACGACCTGCCTCTCTGCCGCTATTGATGTTGAGGCTGGCTATGGTTATCTTCATGACAAGAGCATAGTGCAATCTCTACCTTAAACTATGGTGGGGATAGGAGGGGGGGGGGGGAGTGAAGTTGTTTGATGACCTCTACTCCTTAAGCAACCCAACAAGGAACGTTGTGAGCTGGGGCAGCTCAAGGCTTTCCGGTTTTGATAAGAGCCCGACCGCGGCCATGGTTTTAACGGCGGCGCGGATGGACCTGATGAGCAGCGCCGGCTCGGGCCATTTGTCCAGGGCCAGATGGGCTCTGTTGCGGCGACCCTGGCATTGCGCCAAAAAGTCCTGGAGTTCCTTGGCAGGAGTGAGGGGGGACTCGGCGGCGGGCACAAGGAGATCCACCACCTCACTGGCGATGGACTCCAAATCTTCTCCCGCACTCCCCAATGAGTCCCCGTCCCCCTCCGGGAGGTCGCCGCCAGCAGCCGCTCCGTCGACCCATGGGATACGGCAAACGGCCCGGCCACACCATCCGGCCCTACCTCCACCCCGATCCCACCCCCAGGATCGTCGGCAGAGGAGTCCCTCCTAAGCTCCTCCTGGGATGCCGGGTCGGGAAGCGGCAGAGGACGGGCGTCCACCTCTGCCCCAGGCACCGGGAGGCATGGCGAGACCGGGCCGAAAAACAGCTCCAAGTCCCCCGGCTTCAACGTCAGGGATGACGATTGGGGTACCACACCCTCCCCGCTACCAACTCCCGGCCACCCCTCCAACCTCTCGCTCTCTCCCCCTCACCCCACAGTCTCTCGCTCTCTCCCCCTCACCCCACAGTCTCTCTCTCTCTTCCACCCCCCGCCTCTCTCTCCCCACCCACTGCCTCTCTCTCTCCCTCCCCACCCCCCGCCTCTCTCTCTCATCCACCCCCAGCCTCTCCCCTCTCCCTCCCCACCCACTGCCTCTCTCCTCTCCCTCCCCACCCACTGACTCTCTCTCTCTCCCTCCCCACCCCCCGCCTCTCTCTTTCATCCACCCCCAGCCTCTCCCCTCTCCACCCACTGCCTCTTTCTCTCCCTCCCCACCCACTGCCTCTCCCTCCCCCCACCCACTGCCTCTCTCCTCTCCCTCCCCCCACCCACTGCCTCTCCCTCCCCCCACCCACTGCCTCTCTCCTCTCCCTCCCCCCACCTACTGCCTCTCTCCCTCCCCCCACCCACTGCCTCTCTCTCTCCCCACCCCCCGCCTCTCCCTCTCATCCACCCCCAGCCTCTCCCCTCTCCACCCACTGCCTCTTTCTCTCCCTCCCCACCCACTGCCTCTCTCTTTCATCCACCCCCAGCCTCTCCCCTCTCCACCCACTGCCTCTTTCTCTCCCTCCCCACCCACTGCCTCTCCCTCCCCCCACCCACTGCCTCTCTCCTCTCCCTCCCCCCACCCACTGCCTCTCTCCTCTCCCTCCCCCCACCCACTGCCCCGCTCTCTCTCCCCACCCCCCGCCTCTCCCTCTCATCCACCCCCAGCCTCTCCCCTCTCCCTCCCCACCCACTGCCTCTCTCTCTCCCTCCCCACCCACTGCCTCTCTCTCCCCCCACCCACTGCCTCTCTCTCCCCACCCCCCGCCTCTCCCTCTCATCCACCCCCAGCCTCTCCCCTCTCCCTCCCCACCCACTGCCTCTCTCTCTCCCTCCCCACCCACTGCCTCTCTCTCTCCCTCCCCACCCACTGCCTCTCTCTCCCCCCACCCACTGCCTCTCCCTCCCCAACCACTGCCTCTCCCTCCCCAACCACTGCCTCTCTCCTCTCCCTCCCCCCACCCACTGCCTCTCTCTCCCTCCCCCTCCCCAACCTCTCTTTCATCCACCCCCAGCCTCTCTCTCCCCACCCCCTGCCTCGCTCCTCTCCCTCCCCACCCACTGCCTCTCTCTCTCCCTACCCACCCCACGCCTCTCTCCTCTTCCTCCAACCCCAACGCCTCTCTCTCTCCCTCCCCACCCCTCGCCTATCTCTCCCCCTCCCTACCCACCCTCTCTCTCTCTCCCTCCCTACCCACCCTCTCTCTCTCTCCCTCCCCACCCTCTCTCTCTCTCTCTCTCCATCCCCACTCCCACGCCTCTCTCTCTCTCTCTCTCTCTCCCTCCCTACCCCCTACCTCTCTCTCTCTCGGCACCAAAGCCCTCCGACTCCTGACTGCCCGCCGCTCAGGGCTCGTAGCTCAGCGGGAGGCCCGGTCGGCCTAGCGAGTCCTGGGGGGAGCGAGTCACCGAGGGAATCAGCGGAGTATGGGGCTCAGGTCCTACATCTCGGCACCAGGTGGGCAATGATTCGGGGCCGGGGGGGGTGTGGAGCTTGACAGGGGCGGGTCTTGTCGCCTGTCAGTCAAAAAGTGAAGGACGGCGGGGGCGCTTCGGGGCTGGACGGACAGCTGTCTGTCCAAAAAGCACAGCAGATTATAGTTACTTTAAGTTACATACTTTTATTGTTAATTATATTGTGTTTATTTTTTTTTTATAAATTCGTAGCCAATCGTTTCCAATTCTTTGTCAAGTCACAAACGCCAGAGGTCACCCTGCACCAGTCAAGGATCACTCTGCGCCAATGCTCTTAGCCAAAAGGCCTAGAGCCACTGCACCGTTCCTGGAAGTACTGCAATACCAGGTTCGTGCCATGGAGGTGGATGGGCCATCCCACCCACCTCCTGTTTACAAAAATGTAAGCATATACCTTCCTGACCAGGGAGAAACCACCCGGAAGTCATGGTGGCTGGTCAGGTTAGTTATGCAGATCTTAGCCAAAAGGCCGAGATTGGGCAACAGCTGGTGAACATTTGAAGATTATTATCAAAGGCTCTGAGAAGGGTCAAAGTTAGCAGCATCTGTTGCTATGGGGGGAAGCGGATTCATTTACACAGCTGCCACTGTTTGTGTAATGATTAAAACCCACCTGTAATACTGTGTGTGATTTGCTTTGTTCGGTTTTCTGAAACGTGTTTGGTTAACTTGCAGGTCCCAGTGTTTGAGCCCCTTTAACAAGCGGGAACATGGTTGAATTGTACTATTTAAATATAATTTTAAATAATGTGTCATCATCGTGGACTAACCGAAAGAGCCAGCCTTGGAGTGTCCTAAGAGAGGCTTCCCTGGGGGGGAAATAATCAGCAAAGTAACACCAAATATATTCCCAATACCTGACTGACACCGCATAAACATAAATCACCAAATTAAAAAAATTAAAGACCAGCGCACTTACCTCAGGTAGACATTCCTTCCCTTACTGCCGCTAGTACAGCTCAGACTGTCCGCTGTCCCAGGCCGTCCCACTAGGGTCCCCCAGAAAACAAATCGAAGACCGGTGTAGCAACCGGGGGCTTTGCACACCGGCTCACCTCTCCCGGACGGTAATACACCGCACCCCCGCAAAACCAGCAGCGAATGTCCCGGTGGGGCGCTGCAAGTTGGCCGCCCACCCGAAAATGATATCCACCACCATTACTGCTCCTCCGGGGCGCGAACAGGGCGGCGACAGACTGAACTTCCATCCCAAAAGAGCTGTATATCCAGGTTTGCTGACGACACTAAGTTAGGTGGCACAGTAACTAGTGTAGATGAGAGCCACGACTCGCAAATGTTTGCCTTTAGAAAGAAAGACTTGTGCCTCTCATGACCTCAGGATGTCCCGTAGCATTTTACAGCCAATGAAGTACATTTGGAGTGTAGTCACTGTTGTAATATAAGAAACACGGCAGCCAATTTGCGCATAGCAAAGCTCCCACAAACAGCTATATGATAACGACCAGATAATCATTTTTAGTGATGTTGGTTGAAGGATAAATATTGACTAGGACACCGGGGATAATTCCCCTACTCTTCTTTGAAGTAGTGCCATGGGGGCTTTTACGTCCACCAGAGAGGGCAGACGGGGCCTTGGTTTAACATCTCATCTAAATTCGGCGCTCTGACAGTGCAGTGCTCCCTCAGTACTGGCGCTGGGAGTGTCGGCCAAGATATTTGCGCTCAAGTCTCGATAGTGGGATTTGAACCTACAACCATCGAACTGAGGGGAGAGTGTTACCCACTGGGCCACTGACTGACACTTTGACCTCTAGGATCTAACCTCAGGCTGATCGGTTGAGTGTCCTCGGCCTGCCGCCAGTAGGGTTCTCACATGCACAGGTTACTTGTAAAAAGGCAGAAGGATGGTGCTACCTGGGAGTAGGCATGTTTTGGGGACAATGTAGAAGGAACCTAACTCTGTTTCTAACCCGTGCTGTGAGGAGTTATTAGAGGGTGGGCACTGACTGGGAGGGTCCAGGGAGGGTGGGTACTGACGGGGAGGGTCCTGGGAGGCTGGGCACTGACTGGGAGGGTCCGGGGAGGGTGGGCACTGACGGGAAGGAATTGGAAGCAGGAGATTTTGCCCCTAGTGAATCATTATTTGCTCTGGTTTTCTTGTTGCTCTGCTGAAATCACCGACTCTCTCTGAGATCTGCTTCCTCTCAGAGCAGCTGTCCACAGTCCCTCACCCAAGTGAGGCTGTACGTGTCTGAGCCTGGACAGTGAGTGCTGGTGGGCTGATTGACCATGAGGGCCTCACACCTACACCCGATCCTGCCCTGACTCCATGTCCACACATGGGCTGGCCATCAGCAGTGACTGGATTGCAATCTGTGCTACGCACCCTGGCTCAATAGTTACCCTCCCTAAGCTGTTAGACACCGAGACCCATTTTCCCGTGGCCCCACAATTTAGCAGCTTATTTACACAGATCAGGGTCCCCACCTGAGATTTCCCTAATCTGTATAGCTCAGTATCACACTTGTCAGCTGTGCTTCATTGGAAAGCACCCTTCCCTCTGAGTCAGACGGATCTGTATGTGTTGTGCTGTTTGCCATTTGACAGAAGTGGAAGTAAAATAAATTGTCATTGAAATGATCTGAGCTGGATAAATCTCGATTTGAGGTCGGGAATGTAAAAATACAGTTGCTACAATCGGGCAGGTGTGTGCTGAGGCAGTGGGTTTGTTCACTGACACAGTGCCCCAGGAACACGGCTTCTGCCCATGAATACCGATCTCCCGGCCACTCCCTGGGGTAGGAACAGAGCTTCTTCTCCCAGAGGGAGGGGTCACTGGAGGTCTGATTCTCCCGCGGCCCCCCCCCCGAACTCTAAATAATTGTCATGCTACAACCACTGCCTGGTCACGGAGCCTTGGGAACTAAGCCCGATATCTAAAGCTGGATAACTGGGGAATAAAAGTAACTCACGGAATGCTGTGTTTCACCAACAAATTGCCGAAGTTTCCAGAGTATTGGGCCGTGACTATCGAAAGTGTCGGGAAAACTAAACGGAACAACATTCCCTTCAGCTTGGCACACTTGAGTGGAAGATAGAATCTGCACCTTCTCCATCTCTATGTCTACCTCCAGCCACAGCTCCACGTGACAAGACGTGAACATCTATCATTAAATAAAGACTTGTGGGAGATTGGTTAATTCATTAATAAATCCCAGCTACAGTTCGAGGTTGAGGTAACTCCCAGTGTGGAACAGTAACTGGAGGGCAGGTGGTGAGGGGGAATCTACCTGTTCACTGGAGCCCGACTGAATGGACTGAAGATCTCAGCCCCGATTTAACACAGTCAGCAAAACATTCACAAGGTCTCACGGGAACTAAGAAGTAGAGTTACTTTTATCCACGCCATCACTAAGACCACCTATTTCCACCTCTGGAACATCGCTCGACTCGGCCCCTGTCTCAGCTCATCTGCTACTAAAACTCTCATTCATGCCCTTATTACCTCTGGACTTGACTGTTCCAATGCACTCCTGCCGGCCTCCGTAAATTTGAGGCCATCCAATCTTTGGCTCCCCATGTCCAAACTCGCACCACGTCCCATTCTCCCATCACCTCTGTGCTCGCTGATCTACATTGGCTCCTAGTTATGCAATGTCTCAATTTTAAAATTCTCATCCTTGTATTCAAATCCCTCCATTTTAAATTTCCTCAACCATTGGCGGCTGTGCTTCAGCTGCCAAGGCCCTAAGCTCTAGAATTCCCTCCCGAAACCTCTATGTATCATTACTTCTCTTTACTCCTTTAAGACGCTCTTTGACCAAGTCTTCCCTAATATCTCCATATGTGGGTGGGTGTAAAATGTTTGATAACGTTCCTGTGAAGCGCATTGGAACATTTTACTATGTGAATAAATATATAAATATATAAATGCAAGTTGTTGTTCTAGAAATGCAGAGAAAATCGCGCAACGGAAATAACTGATGAAAGATAAAAAGTTGGTGAATTGAAAAAGATTTATTTCTCTGCACAAAGTGAGCTCCGGGTGGCCCCAGTATCACAATAAAGCGACACGGAGCAGGACCAAATGAAACGGAGGGAAGCTTCTCATGTGATCCGGGGTTTGGGTTTGCAGCGGAAGTGACCAGAACCAAGTGGCGAAATTATTTCAAAGACATTTCAAAATAAAGATTATCAGATGGTTAACAAATAAAAGTAATGATTTCACATTTAAAATGATAAATTCAGCATTCAGTCAATATGGTTTCTTCAAAAACACATCGAGTCAGGTATCAGTAAAATAATGGGCAGAGTGTGCAGACCGACAGAGGCCTGGGCCCGGGTCCATCTCCGTCTCTCGCTATCTCCAGCCCCAGCTCCATGTGCTCTGGAGAGATCCCACTGCCCCAGGTACAATGATCCTGTGCTACCTGAGCAGGGCCCGGGCCTGCTGTCCCATTAACCATTTCACCGCTTTCAATAAGCGGCCTCGTCTCGTTCATATTTTAATTTTTGATCATTCACTGAATGTGGGTGTCGCTGGCAAGGTCAGCACTTATTGCAGATCCCTAATTGTGCTTGAGAAGGTGGTGGTGAGCCGTCCTTTTGAACTGCTGTGGTCAATACGGTGAACGTGCTCCTACAGTGCTGTTGGATAGGGAGTGCTAGGATTTTGATCCACTGATGATAAAGCAACAACGATATATATCCAAGTCCAATACACAGACAGACACATTGAGACACACACACACACACTGACACACACCAACAAACACACACTGAGACACACACAGAAAACATACTCACATGGACACCCACACAGACACACACCAACACACACACACACAAAACACACAGACATACGCATGCACAGCTACAGGGACACATGCATACATACACACAGACCCACACACTTGGAGGGAAAGGAGTGCTGGTTGTTCATTAAATTACTCGGCACCACAAGACCTGAGGAATGTACCAGATGATGACCTCGGCCATTACAAATAATAGGCAAATATCTCCTCAACATAGTGAGTGTTCCGACCTCTCCCAGATAATAGGCAAATTTCTGAGCCTAATTACAAACTGACAACTGACTAAAGGCAGTCGAACCATACAGAAGAAACAATTTCATTACAACAGTTTAATGCAAATCTTATGATAAAACAGAAATAATTTTTCCACTGGTCTGTGAATCAATAACTAGAGGACTTACATAGAAACATAGAAACATAGAAAATAGGTGTAGGAGTTGGCCATTTGGCCCTTCGAACCTACACCACCATTCAATAAGATCATGGCTGATCATTCATCTCAGTATCCCTTTCCTGCTTTCTCAACATACCCTTTGATCCCTTTAGCCGTAAGAGCCATATCTAACTCCCTCGTCTATATCTAACGAACTGGCCTCAATAACTTTCTGCAGTAGAGAATTCCACAGGTTAACCACTCTCTGGGTGAAGATGTTTCTTCTCATCTCGGTCCTAAATGTCTTACCCCTTATCCTTAGACTGTGACCCCTGGTTCTGGACTTTCCCAACATTGGGAACATTCTTCCTGCATCTAACCTGTCTAAACCCGTCAGAATTTTATATGTTTCTATAAAATCCCTTCTCATTTTTCTGAACTCCAGTGAATACACGCCCAGTCGATCCACTCTCTCCTCATGTGTCAGTCCTGCCATCCCGGGAATCAGTCTGGTGAACCTTCGTTGCACTCCCTCAATAGCAAGAATGTCCTTCCTCAGATTAGGAGACCAAAACTGAACACAATATCCCAGGTGAGGCCTCACCAAGGCTCTGTACAACTGCAGTAAAACCTCCCTGCTCCTATACTCAAATCCCATAGCTATGGAGGCCAACGTGCCATTTACCTTCTTCACCGCCTGCTGTGCCTGTATGCCAAACTTCAATGACTGATGTACCATGACACACAGGTCTCATTGCACCTCCCCTTTTTCCTAATCTGTCGCCATTCGGATAATATTCTGCCTTCCTGTTTTTGCCACCAAACCTCACATTTATCCACATTATACTGCATCTGCCATGCATTTGTCCATTCACCTAACCTGTCCAAGTCACCCTGCGCCCCTTAGCATCCTCCTCACAGCTCACACCACCATCCAGCTTAATGTCATCTGTAAACTTGGAGATATTACACTCAATTCCTTCATCTAAATCATTAATGTATATTGTAAATAGCTGGGGTCCCAGCTCTGAACCCTGCACTACTCCACTAGTCACTGGCTGCCATTCTGAAAAGGGGCCATTCATCCTGACTCTCTGCTTCCTATCTGCCAACCAGTTCTCTATCCATGTCAATACATTACCCCCAATACCATGTGCTTTAATTTTGCACACTAATCTCTTGTGTGGGACCTTGTCAAAAGCCTTTTGAAAGTCCAAATGCACCACATCCACTGGTTCTCCCTTGTCTGCTCTATTAATTACACCCTCAAAAAATTCTAGAATATTTGTCAAGCATGATTTCTCTTTCATAAATCCATGCTGATTTGGATCGATCCTGTCACTGCTTTCCAAATGCACTGCTATTTCATCTTTAATAATTGATTCCAACATTTTCTCCACTACTGATGTCAAGCTAACTGGTCTATAATTCCCTGATTTCTCTCTCCCTCCTTTTTTAAAAAGTGGTGTTACATTAGCCACCCTCCAGTCCATAGGAACTCTTAGAAAACACTTAGAAAACTCATCCAAACAACAACGAGAAAGCTTGGGAGAAATATTTAATACAGAGCATTGTTAGAACATGCAGTCCCCTGTCAGAAACAGTGGTGGAAGGACCAGGAATAGGCCAATCAGCCCCTCCAGCACATTCTGCCATTCAATGAGATCATGCCTTAAAAGGGAAGTGGATAAATATTTGAAGAAGGAACATTTGAAAGGGTACGGGGAGAGGTCAGGGGATTAGGACTGATTGAATCGTTCTCTCGGTGAGCTGGCACAGGCTCGATAGGCCAACTGGGCTTTATATCTAGAGGACTAGAATACAAAGGGGTAGAAGTTATGCTGCAGCTGTACAAAGCCCAATAGGACCACACCTGGAGTATTGTGTTCAGTTCTGGGTACCATACCTTAGGAAGGATATATTGGCCTTGGAGAGGGTGCAGCGTAGGTGTCCAGAATGATGCCTAGACTCAAGGGTTAAATTACAAGGCGAGATTATACAAACGAGGGGAACTGAGAGGGTAGGTAGTGAGAAACTATTCCCGTTGGTTGTGGAGTCAAGGACTAGGGACATAGCCTGAAAATTAGAGGCAGATCTTTCAGGAGTGAAATTAGGAAATATTTCTACAGGCAAAAGGTGACTGAAATTTAGAATTCTCTTCCGGGATGGCAATTGATGCCAGATCAATTGTTAATTTTAAAGCTGATACTGATAGATTTTTGTTAACCAAAGGTATTAAGGGGCAAAGGCGGCTGGGTCTATGGAGTTAGGTCACAGACCAGCCATGATCTCATTAAATGGCAGAACAGGCTCGAGGGACTAAATGACCTACTGCTGTTGCTATATTCTTATATAAACTTCTGTCAATCTACACCAGAAATACGATGCAGCCAGGAAATCTCAAGCATGGAGAAGATATATATCATTGAAAGAGCTGATGAGTTACCAGGGTAGGGTGGTGCAGTGGCCATGTTACTTGACTAGTATTCCAGAGAATGCAAGTTCCAATCCCACCATTGCAGTTCAAGAATTTAAATTTAGTTTTAAAAATCTCAAAGTGAAAAGCTGCTATCAGTAAAAGTGACACAAAAGCAAAATACTGCGGATACTGAAATCTGGAATAAAAACAGAAAATGCTGGAAATCTCAGCGGGTCAGGCAGCATCTGTGCCTGACCCACTGGTGCTGGCTGACCCACTGAAATTTTCAGCATTTTCTGTTTATATCAGTAAAAGTGACCATTGTTGTAAAATCCCAACTGGTTCACGAATGTCCTTTAGGTCGGAAACCTGCTGTCATTACCCGGTCTGGCCTATGTTCATATGAGAAATTTCTTCTCTCAGAGGGTTGTAAATCTGTGGAATTTTCTGTCCTGAACTTTGGCATCTTGTCTGCGGCAGAGGTTTCCAAAATGCCGATCAGGAGACACTATTGGGATAGAAATACATTAAGAAGTGTTGGTGCTGATGCTGTGCTGTATGGGACCACGCGACGGGGCCATAACTCCATAGTCAGCATATCCCCAGCAGAAGTATCGGGATGTGAAAATCTTGGCTCCCCATCGCTGATCCCGCCAGAGTTCACGGGATCAGAGGGAAGTCCCTTTATCTCAATGCCACTAGCAGATGCCCCTGGGACACAGCTAGGATGGCCTGCCTTGCTCGAGAATCCTGAAACTGGCACATGAGCGGGCCCCTGGGCACGGGTGGGCTCCCACTCCAGGTACTTGAGCACATAATCTGGGCGAACACTTCAGTGCAGTAGTCAGGGAGCGCTGCACTGTCGGAGATGCTGTATTTCGGATAAGACGTTAAACTGAGGCTCCGTCTGCCCTCTCAGATGAGCAGGGGAGTTCTCCCAGGAGTCCTGGTCATTATTTCTCCCTCAACCAATAGCATTAAAACATGTGAGCTTGATGTGCCCAAATTGGTAGCCGTGTTTCCGACATTAGAATAGTGACTGCACTTCAAAAAATATTTTACTGGCTGTAAAATGTTTTGGGATGTCCTGAAGTTGTGAGCCCCAGAACCATTCTGGTGAATCTGCACTGTAGCAAACATCCCCACTTCTGACCTTATGATGGAGAAAAGGTCATTGATGAAGCAGCTGAAGATGGTTGGACCAAGGACACTGCCCTGAGCAACTCCTGCAGCGATGTGCTGGGGCTGTGATGATTGACCTCCAATCACCACTATCATCTTCCTTAGTGCTAGGTATGACTCAAGATATCAAGCCAAGACATTGGAGAGTTCCCCGATTCCCATTAACTTCAGTTTTACTGGGGCTCCTTGATGCCACACTCGGTCAAATGTGCCTTGATGTCAAGGGCAGTCACTCTCACCTCACCTCTGGAGGTCATCTCTTTTGTCCATGTTTGGACAAAGGCTGTATTGCAGGTTGGAGCAAACAGCATTGATATAATAGCCAGTTTATCTGCTTAATGATGTTGGTTGAGAGAAAAATATTTTGCAGGGCACTGGGGAAAAGTCAATGCACTGACTGAAGGGTGGTGGAAGCAGATTCAATAGCAACTTTTAACAGGGAATTGAATAAAGTGTTAAAGGGGAGAACATTGCAGGGTTATGGGGAAAGAGCAGGGAGTGGGAGTAATTAGATCTCTCTTTCAAAATGCTGGCACAGGCACGATGGTCTCCTTCTGTGCTGTAAGATTCTATGGGCTGGAAATTTTTCATGGGCGGTGGCCCAAAACGGGCAGTGTCATATCGGCCATCCGTTACGCACAGCGCCTGATATTCAGTTGCATTGACTGTCCGTTTTGAGCCTCCACCTGATATGCATTTGTAGGCCATCGATTCTAACTCCACTTCTCTTTCTCAAAATAGTACCATGGGGATCTTTTACATCAGTTTAAAGTCTCAGTCGGCAGACAGCACCTCCGGCATTGCAGCACTCCCTCAGGAGTGAAATAGAGTGTCCAGTTAGTTATCAGCAGCCAGTATAATCTGCTTCTCTCACATTCTACCTATGTGTCAGTTAATTGAATCCAGGAGGTTAATATACCCCACACTATTGATACACATCAGGTGGGTCATTTTTACTTGGGCAATGGTGTAAAATGGATGATATTGATATATCAAGCCAATTAAGTTAATGGAAAGGAAAATCAGGCGAGATATATAACAGGCGGCCAATTCTACAGCGGCCATTTCTTTCCACCATTAACATTAAATTACCCCCCTGGCACTGGGACGTCAGGGTGCACGATGATTTCGGCGATATCGAGCTGCCTCCGCACATTACTCTGGAATTGACAAATGATGAGTATGTCTGGGCAAAATCTGCAAACCTGCCTTTGGAGCTGTGCACCTTTACTGCTGGAGTGTGAAATGGGCAAAATGTCTGTTCTCCCAGAAAAAGGGATGGAATCACAGAATGCATTGCCTAAAACCTCCCAAAAAACATGTAACTGAAACAGAGGTTGACTCAGTCAGTCACCATCAGCTAGTGACCCTGATTTTAGGGAGAGCAGTCCCTTTACTTTATTGTAATCAAGGCTTTACATTTTGATGGAAAAATAGACGGAATCGTGGAATGGTTCGTAACACCGACAAAACATCCCCAATATAAAACTCAATGTGAATTAAGTTGTCACCATAATCCAGTGCCCTTGAATTTGGGCACAAGTGACAACTATTGTCATGGCCAACTTTCACATGGGGACCTGATAGAATCAGGTTGCAGGAATTTGCTATCAGTCTGCAGTCAATTCAAAACCAGGGACTTCCAAGTTTTTTGAGAAAACAACGCAATGATTTGATTTCTCGTGGCATTGAACACGGGGTGTCAAAAGCAAATGAAGTCTTTAGGTGAGTGGGGTTAAGAGGGTGAGGGATAATAGGACCAGGACCTGCAGATGTCATGCAGCCCCAATTTTAAAGTCATAGAGGCCGAAATTGCCCCTTTCCTTCAGGCCTCTTAACACCAGAAAGTGGCAGCCACACTGCAGAGTGCAGTGGCCGCCGACTTTTTGTGTAATAGTCGCCGCTCGCCCAACTGCCCTTGCGCGGTTTTCCAGCGGTCACCATCACAGCACCACTTCCCCCCTGTTCAGCGGTGGTGCTGGCGGTACTGCGCGCATCGCCGAGGTCCCGGGCCGGAAGATACATTCCGCTATAACAATCATCCCACCGCTCGGCAGTGCCCAGAGTTGGTTTTATTGGGTGGTGCACAGTCCCTGATGCACACCGTCAGAGTGCCTTTAAGGTGTGTTGCTTTGTGTTGTTTTTGTGTTGGTGACTTTTTCCCGTTGTTTGAGAAGCAGCGTGAGGATACAGTGCGGAAGTGTTGCCGACTGTTGGAGGCCCCCTGCACCTGCAGAACCAGAACAGGGAGGACACGTCGAGGAGGCTGGGCCTGTGAAGGGGTAAAAATGGGGGCAGTGCTGGCAGGCCAACGATTCCTGCACATTGTGTGTGCCACCGAGGCTCAGAGGAGACGATGGTGTTGGGGGGCAACGACTGTAGGGGCAGCAGGCAAGGGCGGCAGCTATCATGGCGGCCCAGCATGGAGAGGTCCAGGAGATGGTGACAGAGGGGAGGGTCAGGGAGATGGTGACAGAGGGGAGGGTCAGGGGATGGTGACAGAGGGGAGGGTCAGGGAGATGGTGACAGAGGGGAGGGTCAGGGAGATGGTGACAGAGGGGAGGGTCAGGAAGATGGTGGCAGAGAGAGGGTCAGGGGGATGGTGACAGAGAGGAGGGCCAGGGACATGGTGACAGAGGGAGGGTCAGGGAGATGGTGACAGAGGGGAGGGTCAGGGAGATGGTGACAGAGGGAAGGTCAGGGAGATGGTGACAGAGGGGAGGGTCAGGGAGATGGTGACAGAGGGGAGGGTCAGGGAGATGGTGACAGAGGGAGGGTCAGGGGGATGGTGACAGAGAGGAGGGCCAGGGAGATGGTGACAGAGGGGAGACCAGGGAGATGGTGACAGAGGGAAGGTCAGGGAGATGGTGACAGAGGGAAGGTCAGGGAAATTGTGACAGAGGGGAGGGTCAGTGAGATGGCGACAGAGGGGAGGGCAGGGAGATGGTGACAGAGGGGAGGGTCAGGGAGATGGTGACAGAGGGGCGACCAGGGAGATGGTGACAGAGGTGAGGCCAGGGAGATGGTGACAGAGGGAGGGCCAGGGAGATGGTGACAGAGGGGAGGGTCAGGGAGATGGTGACAGAGGTGAGGCCAGGGAGATGGTGACAGAGGGAGGGCCAGGGAGATGGTGACAGAGGGGAGACCAGGGAGATGGTGACAGAGGGAGGGCCAGGGAGATGGTAACAGAGGGGAGACTAGGGAGATGGTTACAGAGGGGAGGCCAGGGAGATGGTGACAGAGGGAGGGCCAGGGAGATGGTGACAGAGGGGAGACTAGGGAGATGGTGACAGAGGGGAGGCCAGGGAGATGGTGACAGAGGGAGGGCCAGGGAGATGGTGACAGAGGGGAGACTAGGGAGATGGTGACAGAGGGGAGGCCAGGGAGATGGTTACAGAGGGGAGACCAGGGAGCTGCCACAGGAAGGCCCTCAACAAAGGCATGCCCTAAGGAGGAGAGTGAGGTACGCGGATCTCCCGCACCAGATACTGGGCCAGCAGGACAGGAGGCAACCTGCAGCGGAGGCAGATGCTGGGCAGCAGCAGCCTGCAGAGGTGGAGGAGGCAGCAGAGCAGCAGAGAAGCCAATGAGGAACAACACAGAGCAAGACGGCTGCACAGACGTGGGGGCGCAGGGCCATATTGAAAAAGGGTCTTCCACCACCAATTCTCATGCAGGGATCGGAATTATGATCAGTGCCTGAGCAGACTAAGATTCCACAAGGACGTAGTGACGGAGCTCTGTAATCTGCTCCAGGCAGGACTTGGAGCCACAAACACAGATGAGGACAGCCCTGAGTGTGGCCTCCTAGGTCACTATAGCCCTGAACTTTTATGCCACGGTCACTTTTAAGCTACGACTGCGGGCATCTGCAACATCTCTCAGTTTGCAGCCCATACATCGATACAGGAGGTCATGGATGCTCTGTATAAGAGGCGGGCAGATTACATCTCCTTCCCTATGACCAGGGACAAGCAGTTGGAACGGCAGACAGCATTCCTGCACATTGTGGGCTTCCCCAGGGTCCAGAGGGTCATTATCTGCACCCACGTCACTCTCAGAGCACGCTAACATGCTCCCGAGCAATTCCAAAACCCTCAATGTTCAACTGGTTTGCGACGACAACTGCAAGATTCTGGAAGTGGATGCCTGGTTTCCTTGCAGCAGCCTTGATTCTTTCATACTGTGGCAGAGCAGTGTGCCACGCCTCCTCACTGGTCCCAATCAAGATTGCGGCTGGCTCCTGGGTGACAAGAGCTACGCACTGAGCACTTGGCTCATGACTCCTCTGAGCAACCCTAGAAATGCTGCGTAGCTGGCGTACAATGAGAGTCTGATGGCCACCAGAACCATCATTGAACACACTATTGGGATTCTCAAACAGAGGTTCCTTTGCCTGGACTGCTCAGGGGGTTCGCTGCAGTGCTCGCCTGAGTGTGTCTCCATATTCGTGCTGGTGTGCTGCATGCTCCACAAACTGTCAATCATGAGGGCACATTGGAGGAGGAGGCAGCAATGGCACTTGTGGTGGAGGAGGACGAGGAGGCACAGGGGGAGGAGCACGAAGCGGGTGCCCAACCACGCAGGAGGTGGTGTCGCCATCGTGACCCTGGAAGAGAGGCACAAATCCGTCTAATAGCTGCGCGGTTCACTTAACTGAATGGCCTGTTGAGCCTGTATCTGTCCATGCCCATGGGCCAACCTGTGAGCCCTCTCACACATTATTCCCACACAGTAAAATGAGAGACATCATCAGAATTTCTAAACAAAAAGTAAAGATTTATTAGCACACAAACAATTGGTTTCAAAAGCATTAACATAATTAATTTTCACCTTTATGCAACTCCTCATTACTCTAACGCAGACCTGTCCTTATACTACGCCACAGTGCCTCCCCTGTGGCTGCCGCATGCCTTTGGGAAGACTCCTGTGGGTCAGGAGAGGAAGCTGTTTGACTCAAACAGCTCTGGCCTTGGAAGGGCTGGCTGCAGACTGGGCCACATCCTCCTCCTGCGGCTTCAGTCGGAAGTGGCTGGGGTGATGCCATGGATGGCAGCAATTGCGGAATGGCAGGTCTCGGCTCAGCGCTGCTGTGAACCGGGGAGCCCACATCAGTATCGTGGTCTGAGGAGCCAGCGCCACTCCCCCGGGGCAGCACCCTACCTCCTCCACCAAACTGCTGGAGCACATGTCGGTGGGGTGTGATGGCACCGTTAGGCCCTCGGTCAACCGTGGTGGACCCAGCCGCAATGGCAGCAGTCGGATCGCATGTAGACTCCAGTTGAGACTGCATGAGAGCAGCCACACTCTGGAAGCCGCCAGAGACAACAGCAGTCAGACGCTCCATGTCCTTTTGCCCAGAATGCATGAGAGCATTCTGAGCTTCCAGGGCAGCAGCCATCCTGGTCAAAGAAGCACAGCCATGATTGTTCCCTCACGCCTGTGTAATGGCAGCTGTCACCTCAGCCAAGAGATGCATCATCGCAGCAGGATCCGCACAGTCACTCTGCGATTCTACCAACATCTGCACACTGGCAATGAAGGTCCCCATGGTGTGCACAGAGCTGTCCTCAATGCAGGAGGCAGATTCCTCCACGCTCCTCACCACTTGCGACAGCTTCTCGGCGACCCCTTGCATTATCACCAAGAGCTCCGATTGCATGGCCTTCACCCTTTCTCCGTAAGCCCCAAAATCGATCTGCTCGTCTGAGTCCTCCTCAGCAAGACTTGCTCCCAGGAGAGATGGCACCCGAGGTTCCCTTGGTACTTCACCATGCTGCAGCCCTCTAGGCCCCAGTGCTTCACCCAGTGCAGATCCCTCTGCTAAATCTAAGGTACCTGACCGCGGACTCCCAGTTTCTGAGCTGGTGCGTGGGACTGTATGAAGCAGTGATGCGATGTTGCTGGCAGAACTCTCCCCTTCTCCATCTCCCTCATCTGACATGCCACCAAGATCATCCAGGGCGTCGAGTCTCTGCTCCTGACTGTGGCTGCCAGTCACGTCAAGGGTCTCTGTGTCGCTCAGGCTGAGACTCGGGGTGTCATCTGCTATCATAAATGGGAGAAGGGTTGCCGTAAGGGTGAGGTGCTTCATTGCACCATGCAGCAAGCAGCTTGCACACAGCCATAAGCAATAGCCAGGTAGGCCATTGCACTGTCAGGAAGAGATGGCACTGTACAAAGGCCTTCACTTAACCATGCTACCCCCAGTGCCATCGGAGCCACCAACAGCCACAGGGATCACTACATGCATGTCAACTAGCCGCTGCACCCTCTCCTCCATGTCAGTCAGCTGGACATTTTGGGAGTTGCCCCCATCAGTTGCTTGTTGGTCGACACGATTGTGTGCCACCTTGGCCTGCAAAGCATTGAAGGACTGATAAGTGGGAGTTTCCAGGGGCTTCGGTAATGAGTGCAAGTCTGGGTCGATTACATGCAGCTGTGAATCTCAGATGCAAGGCATCCCATTGTGAGTGAGCGCACATACAGATCTTTGCAATCAACAGCTACTTCAGGTATTATGTAGTGTTAGTGAGAAAGAAGTTAAGGTGAAAGAAAGTGTGGCAGATGTAATGTGAGGTGTTAGGAGAGCATGAACTCACTTTCATCACTCCAATAAGGTCTGTTAGCCTTTTCCTGCATTGGGTGAGGGGCGATTGTGAATCAAGGTACCTGAAACCTCCTCTGCACTCTTTCTCCAGGAATTAGTAAAGATGGTCCTAGTTGGTCTCCCATAAGAATATAAGAAATAGGAGCAGGAGTAGGCCATTTGGCCCCTCAAGCCACGGTAGCACACAACCATGCCGACCAACAAGCCACTGATGGGGGCAACTGCCAAAATGTGCAGCTGACTGACATGGAGGAGGGGGTACAGCAGCTAGTCGACATGCCCACCCATCTTTATATTATCAGCAAACCTGACTACATTAGACTCTGTACCTTTATCCAAGTCATTAATATAGATTGTAACTAGTTGAGGCCCCAGCACTGATCCCTGCGGCACCCACTAGTTATCGTTTGCCAACCGTAAAACGACCCATTTATTCCCACTTTCTGTTTTCAGTTAGTTAGCTAATCCACTATACACGCTAATATATTACCCCCAAACACGTGAGCATTTATCTTGTGCAGTAAACCCTTATGTGGCACCTTATCGAATGCCTTCTGGAAATCCAAATACACCACATCCACTAGTTCCCCCTTATCCACCCTACTCATTACATCCTCAATGAACTCCAGCAAATTTGTCAAATATGATTTCCCTTTCCTAAAACCATGCTGACTCTGCTTGACTGTATTATGCTTTTCCAAATGTCCTGCTAATGCTTCCTTAATAATGGACTCCAGCATTTTCCCAACGGCAGATGTTAGGCCGACTGGTCTATAGTTTCCTGCTTTCTGCCTCCCTCCTTTGTTAAATAGTGGCATTACATTGGCATTTTTTCAATCCGCTGGGACCTCTCCAGAATCCAGGGAATTTTGGTAGATTATAACCAATGCATCCATTATCTCTGTCGCCACTTCTTTTAAGACCCTAGCATGCAGGTCATCAAGTTCACCTTTAGTCCCATTATTTTACCAGGTACTTTTTCTTTAGTGATAGTGATTGTTTTAAGTTCCTTCTTCCCTATAGCCCCTTGGTAACTATTATTGGGAGTTTTAGTATCTTCTATCTTGAAGGCCTGGACAAAATATTTGTTCAAAGTTTCTGTCATTTCCCTGTTCTCCATTATTAATTAATATCCCAGTCTCATCCTTTAAGAGACTAACATTTACTTTAGCTACTCTCTTCCTTTTTATATATGTGTAGACGCTCTTACTATCTGTTTTTATATTTATTGCTCGTTTACTCTCATAATCTTGTCTCCCTCTCTTTATTGTTTTAGTCGTACTTTTCTGGTTTTTAAAAATGTGCTAATTCTCTGGCCTCCCACTAATCTTGGCAACTTTGTACGCCATTGTTTTCAATTTGAGACCATCCTTTACTTTCTGAGTTAGCCATGGATGGTTCTCCCTTCTTTAAAGTCTTTCCTTCTCACTGGAAAATATTTTTGTTGAGAGTTATGAAATATCTCCTTAAATGTCTGCCTTATCTTACCAACTGTTTTACACTTTAATCTATTTTCACAGTCCACTTTAGCCAACTCTGCTTTCATAACTTTATAGTTGTCTTTATTTAAGCTCAGGACACTGGTTTGAGATGCAACTTTCTCACCCTCCAACTTAATTTAAATTCAACCATCAATCTTTCCGAGAGGATCCTTTACTATGAGGTAATTTATGAATCTTGTCCCATTACATAGTACCAGATCCAAGATAGCCTGCTGCTCCCTGGTTGGTTCCACAACGTATTGTTCAAGGAAACCATCCACGATATACTCTATGAACCCTTCCTGAAGGCTACCTTTGCCAATTTGATTTGTCCGATCAATATGAAGATTAAAATTGCCTATGATTATTGCCGTACCTTTCTTACAATCCTCCATTATTTGCTGATTTATACTCCATCCAGCAGTATAGATGTTGTTCGGGGGCCTATAAACTCTGCTCACCAGTGACTGCTCCCCTTATTATTTCTTATCTCCACCCAAACTTCTTGATCTTCTGAGCCAATATAATTTCTCACGACTGCACTGATTTCATCCTTTATTAACAGAGCCTCCTTTACCTTCCTGTCTATCCTTCCTAATTGTCAATTCCTGAATATTCAGTTCCCAGTGTCAATTATCATGAATATTCAGTTCCCTGTGTCAATAGCCTGAATATTCAGTTCCCAGTGTCTAATACCCTAAATATTCAGTTCCCTGTGTCAATGGCCTGAATATTCAGTTCCCAGTGTCAAATGTCCTGAATATTCAATTCCCAGTGTCAAATAACCTGAATATTCAGTTCCCACTATTTTGAGGGAAGAGTAGCCGCTTCCTTCCCTCCACAGATTCCAGGAGAGTTTCCAGCTTGGCGTCGCTGAAACAGCTCGCCCTCCTGAAACATCCCCTTGCAGCCATTTCTTTTCAATCACGTCAGGCCGAAGTCAAGACACAGCTGCAAAACCTGCCCTTTATCAAGGCCAGTGAGCAGCTGCATCTTCAGCATCAACACACTCTGTCTGTATTATTGCATACTACTTTGATATGATGTTATTATTTGTAGCTCAATAGTAAAACTGAGGGCAATTTGGGAGCCAATAAAATGAGAATTGGGAGGAGAATCGGAGTTTATGCAGAGCAGGCTCAGGGAGTGGGACTAAGCCACCATCTCTTGGAAAGAGGGTGTAAGTGCAATGTGACACGTTCACTTTGGAGTTTCCATTATAAGCATGGGCATAAAAGTTTATAAAGGAAATTTGACTTAAAGGTGGGAGAACGATTGTGACAACAGGACAAACGTTTCATAGACAGGTAAATGAACCTTTGACAATGAAGGAATTAAAACTGAATGCAACCCTCTCGGGTTTAATTTGCTCAGCATTAAATGAGAGTTCATTTGTTCATTCTTTATTTGAAGTCTATCTCTGGGCAGGTACCAGTAAAACATACACACGAGGATATCTGACACGATCGTAAAGAATAATAATTAAAGACTTGTGCGAGATCAGTTAATTCATTGATAATTCCCAGCTACAGTTATAGGTTGCGGGAACTGACAGTAACCGGAGGGCAGGTGGTGAGGGGGAATCTACCTGTTCACAGGAGCCTGACTGAATGAGACTGAAGATCTCATGGAAAGAGTTGAGCTTCATTCATTTTAGATCAGTGAGCGATTGAACTCGAGCCCCGATTAAAGACAGTCAGCAAAACATTCACACAGAGTCAAGCGGAACTTAGAAACAGAATACCGGAGAGGGAAGTAAAATAACTGATGAAAGTGAAAATGTTGGTGAATTGAAAGAGATTCATTTCCCTGCACACAGTGAGCTCTGAGTCGCCCCGATATCACAGTAACGGGACACCGAGCAGGACTGAATGAAATAGAGGAGTGTCTCTCATGTGATCAGGGGTTTGGGTTTGCAGCGGAAGTGACCAGAACCAAGTGGCGAAATTGTTTTAAAATCATTTCGAAATCAATACCTTATCAGATCGTTAACATAGAAATGTACACATCTCACATTTAAAATTATGAATTCAGCCTTTAGTCAATATAGTTTCTTCAAAAACAACTCAAGTGGGTGTGTTTGAGGTATCAGTAAAATAAGTGGCAGAGTGTGCAGACTGACAGAGGCCTGGGTCCGGGTCCGTCTCCATTTCTCTCTGTCTCCAGCCCCATGTGCCCCGGAGAGATCCCACTGTCCTAGATACAATGATCTTGTGCTTTCGGGGCAGGGCCCGGGTCTGCTGTCCCATTAACCATTTCACCGCTTTCAATAAGCGCCTCATCTCGTTCATAAAATAAAATCCACAGGACTTTTTTCATTTCAATAGTTTATTTACGATCCCATGCCCCAAGCTCGGTTATTGGGAGAGACCAAAAATACAGAAGACATGCTGAGGGTGGGGATTGCATTAGACAGACGCGGAATTTCATCATGCGAGTTGATGTCCTTCTGACTAGGTTAAGCAAACATTTTTTTAAGATTTCAAGTCCTTTCTACGAGAAAATTATTGCCTCTTTAACAATGACCAATAATTCCTATTTTTAAATAATATTTCCCTACATCAAATCTACATTCTGTACACTTAGCCCTCAATTAACATCAATAAAACAATATAGTCCTTTATCTCCTTGCTATATCTGGAACAATGCTGAGCACACATTGGCTGCTGTATTTCCTGACATTAAACGGTGACTACACTGTAAATTATTTCATTGTCTGTGAGAGACTTTGTGCCGTCCTGAGGTTGTGAAAGGTGTAAATCCGAGTTGTTTCTTCCCACATTGATCCACACCTAGAGATTATTTCTGTCCCCCTCACTTTGCCCGCTGTTTGTGTTTCAATGATCCTGTGGCAGTGAAGGGACTGAATCTGAATTCAATGCTCTCGGGTTTAAGGTGCTCAGCACACTGAGCATTAAATGAGAGATCATGTGTTCTTTTTTTACTTGAAGTCCACATGTCGGCAGGTACCAGTAACCGCTATAATAGACAGGTCAGTGCTCCCAATAATACTGGGTGTGGTCAATGAGCCGGGAGCTGTACAAACTGGAGCAACTGATGGTCGGGAGTGAGGCCCTGAAAAAGCCACTTCACAGAACAGGCCTGGAAATCACAGTGAAAGGCTTGTGGGCAACAGACAAAAGGGTCGGAAGGGCGACTCACAACCGCAGTGAGCAGAGGGCAGGGCAGGAATTCACAGCGGAGAGATTCCAATAGGCGCTTTCGCCAGAGTTACGCTGGGGTCAGGACCGCATTAGTTTTAGTTTACAATTCAGAACAAGGGTTTTACTCCCCGATTCTAATCGCTCCACCATTGGTGGCCCTGCCTTCAGCCGTCTAGACCCAAAACTCTGGAATTATCTCCCCAAACCACTCCACCTCTCTACCTCTCTCCCGCCTTTAAGACGCTCCTTAAAACCTACCTCTTTGACCGAGCTATTGGTTACCTGCCCGAATTATTCCTTATGTGGCTCGGCGTCAAATATTGTTGCACATTAATCCCGTGAAACACTTTGGGACGTTTTATTACATTAAAGGGGCTATATTAATACAAGTTGTTGAAACATTGTGAGGAAGTTATTGCGGTTCCAGCAGGACTGCCAATGGATTGAATTCTCCAGCCGTTGCCCACCACTGAACAGCGCGATCCCGGGTGTGGGTGGAGTTCTCCCGCTTCAGTCGCTCTGTATCTCCGGCTCACTCACAAGTACAGGCAGGCCCCGAGCACAGTGACAGCGCCAAAGATGAGCACACGGAGCAGGAGAGCGGTTGTGTGGTCGGGGAGTTGTTCGGTGGTCTCCACTTGTTCTGTGCAGCTCCGGGTCGGATGCTCAGTGCCTGCAACAAGAATGTGATCATTTACAGC
The DNA here is from genome assembly GCF_044704955.1 of Pristiophorus japonicus. Lineage (NCBI taxonomy): Eukaryota > Metazoa > Chordata > Chondrichthyes > Pristiophoridae > Pristiophorus > Pristiophorus japonicus. Next base: position 26,504,714 of record NC_091995.1, on the reverse strand, counting down.
AACCCGACTAGGTTCAAAAGGCAGACTTTAATTATTCTTTATCAATTTGCTGGCAATATTCAGCTTGTTTCCAAGTGACAAGTGCAGTACAGTTAAATAATGTTCCTCTATCAGCAATGGACACTGAGGATTAAATGGGTTCAATAATCAGACTGTGAATTCCTACCTGTCCCTGGATAGACTGTTAACGTCACATTGCCTTCACTGGCTATGTTCCCACCACTGTAAACAGATATCACATAGACGCCGCTGTCACTGGGCTGCAGATCCCACAGTTACAAGGATCCATTCTCCAGGTAGATGTGGACTCTCTCCTGGTGGGAAGGAGCGACCCGATGGTAATCTGAACAGGTATACCCGGGTCTGTCAAGGTCGGCAGAGCAGTTTGATCAGGTCACTGTCACTAATGGAGTGTCTCCGGGGAATAAAACCCACTTTATCTTTACAGTGGAGTAGGGAGTGATTGTGGAATAGGAGACGGGGAGAAGGACATACATAAGAATTAGGAACAGGTGTAGGCCATCTAGCCCCTCGAGCCTGCTCCACCACTCAACAAGATCATGGCTGATCTGGCCGTGGACTCAGCTCCACTTATCCGCCCGCTCCCCATAATCCTTAATTCCCTTATTGGTTAAAAATCTATCTATCTGTGATTTGAATACATTCAATGAGGTAGCCTCAACTGCTTCCCTGGGCAGAGAATTCCACAGATTCACAACCCTCTGGGAGAAGAAATTCCTTCTCAACTCGGTTTTAAATTGGCTCCCCCATATTTTGAGGCTGTGTCCCCTAGTTCTAGTCTCCCCGACCAGTGGAAACAACCGCTCTGCCTCTATCTTATCTATCCCTTTCATTATTTTAAATGTTTCTATAAGATCACCCCTCATCCTTCTGAACTCCAACGAGTAAAAACCCAGTCTACTCAATCTATCTTCATAAGGTAACCCCCTCATCTTCGGAATCAGCCTAGTGAATCGTCTCTGTACCTCCTCCAAAGCTAGTATATCCTTCCTTAAGTAAGGTGACCAAAACCGCACGCAGTACTCCGGGTGTGGCCTCACCAATACCCTGTACAGTTGCAGCAGGACCTCCCTGCTTTTGTACTCCATCCCTCTCGCAATGAAGGCCAACATTCCATTCGCCTTCCTGATTACCTGCTGCACCTGCAAACTAACTTTTTGTGATTCATGCACAAGGACCCCCAGGTCCCTCTGCACCTCAGCATGTTGTAATTTCTCCCCATTCAAATAATATTCCCTTTTCCTGTTTTTTTTTCCAAGGTGGATGACCTCACATTTTGCGACATTGTATTCCATCTGCCAAACCTTAGCCCATTCGCTTAACCTATCTAAATCTCTTTGCAGCCTCTCTGTGTCCTCTACACAACCCGCTTTCCCACTAATCTTTGTGTCATCTACAAATTTTGTTACACTACACTCTGTCCCCTCTTCCAGGTCATCTATGTATATTGTTCACAATCCCGCTCACTTCTCTCTGACCGGCGCTCACAGTAACACGGCTTCCAGAGGCTGCAACACATTCAAAACAATAAATCAGCTTCAGAATGGGAAATAAAACAGCTTAGAATTCCTTATGAAGGTTTTAAATCAGGAGTCTGGTTATAAAGCATCCCATGAGTTTGAAATCACAAAATACCTGCAGCACCAACAAAGAATACATTTGATAGAATGAACATAACGATCAATCAGAGAAGATGAAATTATAGAATCATAGATTCATACCGCACAAAGGGAGGCCATTTGGTCCATTGTGCCTGTGCCGGCTCTTTGAAAGTGCTATCCAATTAGTCCCACTCCCCCAACTCACTCCCCGGAGCCCTCCAACTGTTTCATTTTCAACTATATACTCAATTCCCCTTTGAAGCTTACTGCTGAATCTGCTTCCACCACCCTTTCATGGAATAGAAAACATAGAAATAGTTGCAGGAGTAGGCCATTCGCCCCTTTGAGCCTGCACCACCATCTGTAAAGCATTACAGACCATAACAACAGAACGTGAGACTTTAATAATTAAATATTCACTATTAAAGAAAAACAAAGAACTCAGGATAAATAAATTTACCCAGAGTGGTGAGAATGGGAAACTCGCTACCACAGGGAGTGGTTGAGGTGAGTAGCATAGATGCATTTAAGGGGAATCTAGATAAGCACGAGGGAGAAGGTAATAAAAGGATATGTTGATGGTTAGATGATGTAAATAGATTGTGGGGAGCGTGGTAAGGAGCTTATACACTGGCTTAGACCAATATGTCGAGGACAACTAGAAAGCTGGCCATCCTAGACTGGGTGTTGTGTAATGAGAGAGGACTAAATAGCAATCTTGTTGTGCGAGGCCCCCTGCGGAAAAGTGACCATAATATGGTAACATTCTTAATTAAGATGGAGAGTGACAGTGTTAATTCAGAGACTAGGGTCCTGAACTTAAAGAAAGGTAACTTCGATGGTATGAGACATGAATTGACTAGGGTACACTGGCAAATACGATCATGGCTGATCCGATCATAGACTCAACTGTCTATTTCTGTCTTAAATTTATTCAATGACCCAGCCTCCACAGCTCTCTGAGGCAGCGAATTCCATAGATTTACAACCCTCTGAGAGAAGAAATTTCTCCTCATCTCTGTTTTAAATGGGCAGCCCCTTATTCTAAGATCGTGCCCTCTAGTTCTAGTCTCCCCCATCAGTGGAAACATCCTCTCTGCATCCACCTTGTCAAGCCCCCTCATAATCTTATACGTTTCGATAAGATCACCTCTCATTCTTCTGAATTCCAATGTGTAGACGTCCACACTGCTCAACCTTTCCTCATAAGTCAACCCCTCATCCCCGGAATCAACCTTGTTAACTTTCTCCGAACCACCTCCAAAGCAAGTATATCCTTTCTTAAATATGGAAACCAAAACTGTACGCAGTATTCCAGGTGTGGCCTCACCAATACCCTGCATAACTGTAGCAAGACTTCCTTGCTTTTATACTCCATCCCCTTTGCAATAAAAGCCAAGATTCCATTGGCCTTCCTGATCATTCGCTGTACCTGCAAACTAACCTTTTGCGTTCCATGCACCAGGTCCCGCTTTACTACTGCACGTTGCAATTTTTTTCCATTTAAATAATAAATAAACCACTCAAGTGGGTGTGTTTGAGGTATCAGTAAAATAACTGGCAGAGTGTGCAGACCGACAGAGGCCTGGGCCCGGGTCCATCTCCATCTCTCTCTATCTCCAGCCCCAGCTCCATGTGCCCCGGAGAGATCCCACCTCCCCAGGTACAATGATCCTGTGCTTCCTGAGCAAATCCCGGGCCTGCTGTCCCATTAACCATTTCACCGCTTTCAATAAGCGGCCTCATCTCGTTCCTATAATAACATCGAAAGAACATTTTTTTTTCATTTCAACAGTTTATTTACGATCCCATCCCCAAGCTTGGTTATTGGGAGAGAGCAAACATACAGAGGACATGCTGAGGGCGGCGATTATATTAGACAGACAGAGTTGATGTCTTTCCGACTTGGGTTTGCAAACAGACTATTGTAAGTACTTTCTATGAGAAATGAATTGCCCCTTTGACCATGACCAATTATTGCTATTTTTATCATATTTCCGTACATCAAAATACATTCTGCACACTACCCCTCAATTAAGATCACAAACAAAAGTGTAATTTATCTCCTTGCTATATCTGGAACATTGCTGAGCACACATTGGCTCTGCATTTCCTGACATTAAACGGTGACTACACTGTAAATTACTTCATTGTCTGTGACAGACTTTGTGCCGTCCTGAGGTTGTGAAAGGTGTAAATCCGAGTTGTTTCTTCCCATATTGATCCACACCCAGAGATTATTTCTGTCCCCCTCATTTTGCCCGCTGTTTGTGTCTCAATGATCCTGTGGCAGTGAAGGGACTAAATCTGAATTCAATGCTCTAAGGTTTAAGGTGCTCAGCACACTGAACATTAAATGAGAATCATTTGTTATTTCTTTACTTGAAGTCCACATGTCGGCAAGTACCAGTAACCGCTATAATAGACAGGACCGTGCTTCCAATAACACTGGGTGTGGTCAATGAGCCGTGAGCTATACAAACTGGAGCAACTGATGGTCGGGAGTGAGGCCTTGAAAAAGCCACTTCACAGAACAGGCCGGGAAATCACAGTAAAAGACTTGTGGGCAAAACACAAAAGTGTCGGAAGGGCGACTCACAACCGCAGTGAGCAGAGGGCAGGGCAGGAATTCACAGCGGAGGGATTCCAATAGGCGCTTTCGCCAGAGTTACGCTGGGGTCAGGACCGCATTAGTTCTCGTTTACAATTCAGAACAAGGGTTTTACTGCCCAATTGTAATCGCTCCACCATTGGTGGCCCTGCCTTCAGCCGTCTAGACCCGAAACTCTGGAATTCTCTCCCAAAACCTCTCCACCTCTCTTTCCTCTTTTAAGTCGCTCTTTAAAACCTACCTCTTTGACCGAGCCATTGGTCATCTGCCCTAATCCTTATGTGGCTTGGCGTCAAATGTTGTTGTATAATACTCCCGTGAAACATCTTGTGATGTTTTATTAACTTAACGGCGCTATATTAATGCAAGTTGTTGTTGGTTGTTGAAACATTGTGAGGAAGTTATTGCGGTTCCAGCAGGACTTCCAATGGATTGAATTCTCCAGCCGTTGCCCACCCCTGAACAGTGCGATCCCCGGGTGTGCGTGGAGTTCTCTCGCTGTCGACATAACGACCAGTGAAAGAACATGAAATGATAGAATGCGGCACAGGAGGAGGTCATTCGGCACACCGTGCCGATCCTGACTCTTTGAAAGAGCTATCCAATTTACACCACTCCCCCCGCTCTTTCCCCAGAAACCTTCAATGTTTTTCCTTTTCAATTATATACTCCATTCCTTATTGAAGCTTACTGTTGAACCTGCTTCCATCTCCCTTTCAGGCAATGCGTCCCAGATCATAACAACAGCATTTGAGAGGTTAATAATTAAATCGTCACTATTGAATCGATATAATTCAGGAGAAACATTTTTACCCAGAGGGTGGTGAGTATGTGGAATTCGCGTTCACAGCGAATTGTTGAGTTGAACAGCATAGATGCATTTAAAGGGAAGTTGGATAAACACATGAGGGAGAAAGGAATAGACGGACATGTTGATGGGGAGGCTCGTGAGGAGCATAATACCAGTTTGTCCAAATGGCCTATTCTGTGCTGTAAATTCTATATTATAATAATTAAATAAAGACTTGGGAGATTTCAATTTATCCAATCTGCCAATTTTACACACTTGATAAAACACACACACGGGCACATCAGACACAGTAATAAATAAATAATAATTATTTTTTTTGTGGGAGATCGGTTAATTCATTAATAAATGCGAGCTACAATTATAGGTTGCGGGAACTCCCAGTGTGGAACAGTAACTGGAGGGCAGTTGGTGAGGGGGGATCTACCTGTTCACAGGAGCCCGACTGAATGAGACTGAAGATCTCAGGGAATGAGTTGTGCTTCATTCACTTTAGATCAGTGAGCGATTGAACCCCAGCCCCGATTAAAGACAGTCAGCAAAACAGTCACACAGAGTCAAGGGGAACTCAGAGACAGAATTACATTGATACTAGACGTGAAAGAAAAAACATTTACCGGAGAGGGAAATAAAATAACTGTTGAAAGGGAACATGTTGGTGAATTTAAGGAGATTTCTTTCCCTGCACAAATTGAGCTCCAGGTCGCCCGATATCACAATAAAGCGGCACCGATTTGAACTGAATTAAATGGAGGAGTGCGTCTCATGTGATTTCGGTTTACAGTGGAAGTGACCAGAATCAAGTGGCGAAATTATTTCAAAAACAATTCAAAATTGAAAAAAATATCATCAGATTGTTAACAGAGACAAGTAAAAATCTCACATTTAAAATGATAAATTCAGCCTTCAGTCAATATCGTTTCTTCAAAAGCAACTCAAGTGGGTATGTTTGAGGTATCAGTAAAATAACGGGTAGAGTGTGCAGACCGACAGAGGCCTGGGCCCGGGTCCATCTCCATCTCTCTCTATCTCCAGCCCCAGCTCCATGTGTCCTGGAGAGATCCCACCGCCCCAGGTACAATGATCCTGTGCTTCCTGAGCAAATCCCGGGCCTGCTGTCCCATTAACCATTTCACCGCTTTCAATAAGCGGCCTTATCTCGTTCATATAATAACATCGAACAGAAATCTTTTTTGATTTCATTCGTTTATTTTAAGATCTCACGCCCTAAGCTTGGTTATTGCAAGAGATCAAAAGTACAAAAGACATGCTGAGGGCGGGTTTACATTACACAGACGCAGCTTTCATCAGGGTTGATGTCCTTTTGACTTTAATTTGCAAACTGATTTTTTTAATGTTTGAGATCCTTTATATATAAAAATACTGCCCCTTTAACAATGACAAAAATTGATATTTTGATAATATTTCTGTACATCTAATCTGCAATCTCGACATTGCCCCTCAATTAACATAATTAAAAACAATGTGGCTTTTTATATCATTGCAATTTCTGGAATATTGTTGGGCACACATTGGCTGTTGCATTTCCTTACATTGAACGGTGACTATATTTTAAGGTACTTCATTGGCGGTGCGAGACTTTGTGCCGTCCTCAAGGTGTGGAAGGTATAAAAAGGGTCGGAAGGGCGACTCACAACCGCAACGGGCAGAGGGCAGGGCAGGAGTTCACATCGGAGGGATTCCAAGTGGCGTTTTCGCCAGAGTTACGCTAGGGTCAGGACCGCATGAGTTCCAGTTTACAATTCAAAACAAGGGTTTTCATCCCCGATTGTAATCGCTCCACCATTGGTGGCGCTGCCTTCAGCCGTCTAGACCCGAAACTCTGGAATTACATCCCTAAACTTCTCCGCCTCTCTAACTCGCTCGCCTCCTTTAAGTCGCTTCTTAAAACCTACCGCTTTGGCACGGTGTCAAATTGTGGTTTATGACGCTCCTGTGAAGCCCCTTGTGACGTTTTACTGTATTAAAGGCGCTATCTAAATACAAGTTGTTGAAACATTGTGAGGAAAGTATTGCGGATCCAGCAGGACTTCCAATGGATTGAATTCTCCAGCCGTTGCCCACCCCAGAACAGCGCGATCCCCGGGTATGGGTGGTGTTCTCCCGCTGTCAGTCGCTCTGTATCTCCGGCTCACACACAAGTACAGGCAGGCCCCGAGCACAGTGACAGCGCCAAAGATGAGCACACGGAGCAGGAGAGCGGGTGGGTGGGCGGGGAGTTGTCCGGTGGTCTCCGCTTGCTCTGTGCAGCTCTGGGTCGGATGCTCAGTGTCTGCAACAAGAATGTGATCATTTACAGCAACCCGACTTGGTTCAAAAGGCAGACTTTAATCATTCTTTATCAATTTGCTGGCAATTTTCACCTTGCTCCCAGATCCCGATGTTGACGGGTGGAAGATGCCTGTGCGTGGATTTTTTTAACGTGGGTTGGCCGTTGCACACCAGCCACCACACGGGCTTGACAGAGCTAGGTCTTGGTCCAGTGGCAAGGATTAATCAAGACGACTGGAGACCAAGCTCTGCTGCACGGACCTAGTGCGCACACAGTTAAATAATGTTCCTCTATCAGCAAAGGGCACTGAGGATTAAATTGGTTCAATAATCAGACTGTGAATTCCTACCTGCCCCAGGATAGACTGTTAACGTCACATTGTCTTCAATGTCTGTGTCCCCACCACTGAAAACAGATATCACATACACACCACTGTCACTGGGCTGCAGATCCCACAGTAACAAGGATCCATTCTCCGGGTAGATGTGGATTCTCTCCCTGTAGGAACGAGCGACCCGCTGGTAATCTGAACAGGTATACCCGGGTCTGTCAGGGTCGGCAAAGCAGTTTGATCGGGTTAGTATCGCAAATGGAGTGTCTCCGGGGAATAAAACCCATTCGACACTTAAAGAGGAGCAGGGAGTGAGTGTGGAGTAGGAGACGGGAAGAAGGACAGACTAGTTCATCGTCCCGCTCAATTCTCTCTGACCGACGTTCAGAGTAACACGGCTTCCAGAGGCGGCAACACATTCAAAACAATAAATCAGCTTCAGAAAGGGAAATAAAACAGCTTAGAATTCCTTACAAAGAGTTTATCTCAGAAGTCTGATTATAAAGCATCCCATGAGTTTGAAATCACAAAATACCTGCAGCACCAACAAAGAATACATTGGATAGAATGAACATAACGACCAGTGAAAGTATGGAATTATAGAATGATAGATTCATGCGGCACAGGAGGAGGCCATTCGGCCCACCGTGCCGGTCCTGGCTCTTTGAAAGAGCGAGGCAATTTACACCACTCCGCCCCCCGACCTCCCCCAACCCGGCTCTTTCCCCAGAGACCGTCAATGTTTTTCCTTTTCAAGTATATATTCAATTCCTTGCTGAAGCTTATTGTTGAACCTGCTTCCACTCCCTTTCAGGCAAAGCGTCCCAGATGATAACAACAGCATTTGAGACGTCAATAATTAAATCGTCACGATTGAATCGATAGAATTCAGAAGAAACATTTTTACCCAGAGGGCGGTGAGCATGTGGAACTCGCAAACACAGCGAATTGTTGAGTTGAACAGCATAGATGCATTTAAAGGGAAGTTGGATAAACACATGAGGGAGAAAGGAATAGAAGGACTTTTTTATGGGGAGGCGCATGAGGAGCGTAAACCACGGCTTATACCAGTTTGTCGAAATAGCCTATTCTGTGCTGAAAATTCTATGCAATTCTATGTTATAATCATTAAATAAAGACTTGGTAGAGAACAATTGATCCAATCGGCCAATGTTACACATTTGATAAAAGGTACACACGGGAACATCTGATACATTAGTAAATACATAATAATTAAAGACTTGTCAGAAACCAGTTAATTCAGTAATAAATCCCAGCTACAGTTATAGGTTGAGGTAACTCCCAGTGTGGAACAGTAACTGGAGGCCAGTTGGTAAGGGGGGAATCTACCTGTTCACAGGAGCCCGACTGAATGAGACTGAAGATCTCAGGGAATGAGTTGAGCTTCATTCACTTTAAATCAGTGAGCGACTGAACCCCAGTCCCGGTTAAAGACAGTCAGCAAAACAGTCACACAGAGTCAAGGGGAAACGCAGAAACAGAATTACATTGATACTGGAAGTGAGAAAAAAAACTTACCGGAGAGGGAAATAAAATAACCGATGAAAATGAAATGTTTGGTGAATTGAAGGAGGTTTATTTCTCTGCACATAGTGAGCTCCGGGTCGCTCCAATATCACAATAAAGGGACATCGAGTTGAAGTGAATGAAATGGAGGGAAGTTTCTCTTGTGATCCGGGGTTTGGGTTTGCAGCGGAAGTGACCAGAAACAAGTGGCGAAATTGTTTCAAAAATTATTCGAATTCAGAAAATTATCAGATCGTTAACATAGAAATCTAAACATTTCACATTAAGAAAAATATATAGCCTTCAGTCAATATAATTTATTCTAAAACAAGTCAAGTGGGTGTGTTTGAAGTATCAGTAAAATAACGGGCAGAGTGTGCAGACCGACAGAGACCTGGGCCCGGGTTCAGCTCCATCTCTCTCTATCTCCAGCCCCAGCTCCATGTGTCCCGGAGAGATCCCACCGCCCCAGGTACAATGATCCTGTGCTTCCTGATCAGGGCCCGGGCCTGCTGTCCCATTGACCATTTCACCGCTTTTAATAAGCGCCTCATCTCGTTCATATAATAACATCGAACAGATACATTTTACATTTCAACATTTTATTTTAAGATCACATTCCCCAAAGATGATTATTGGGAGAGACCAAAAATACAGAAGACAGGCTGAGGGCAAGGACTGCATTAGACAGACGCGCATTTTCATCAGGGTTAATGTCCTTCTGAATTCAGCTCACAAACAGATTTTCAAAAAAAGGTTTCAAATCCTTTCTATAAGAAAAGTATAAGCCTTTTAACCATGAACAATATTTTTTTTTAAATAATATTTCCGTAAATCAAACCTACATTCTCTACAATACCCCTCAATTAACATCACTAAAAACAATGTAGACATTTATCTCCTTGCAATATCTTGAACATTGCTGAGCACACATTGGCTGCTGCATCTTCTGACATTAAACGGTGACTACACTGTAAATTACTTCATTGTCTGTGAGAGACTTTGTGCCGTCCTGAGGTTGTGAAAGGTGAAAATCCGAGTTGTTTCTTCCCACATTGATCCACACCCAGAGATTATTTCTGTCCCCCTCACTTTGCCCGCTGTTTGTGTCACAATGATCCTGTGGCAGTGAAAGGACTGAATCTGAATCCAATGCTCTCGGGTTTAAGGTGCTCAGCACACTGAGCATTAAATGAGAGATCATGTGTTCTTTCTTTACTTGAAGTCCACATGTCGGCAGGTACCAGTAACCGCTATAATAGACAGGTCAGTGCTTCCAATAACACTGGGTGTGGTCAATGAGCCGTGAGCTGTACAAACTGGAGCAACTGATGGCCGGGAGCGAGGCTCGGCAAAACCCGCTTCACAGAACAGGCCGGGAAATCACAGTGAAAAGCTTGTGGGCAAAAGACAAAAGGGTCGGTAGGGCGATTCACAACCGCAGTGAGCATAGGGCAGGGCGGGAATTCACAGCGGGGGGATTCCAATAGGCGCTTTCGCCAGAGTTACGCTGGGGTCAGGACCGCATTAGTTCCAGTTTACAATTCAGAACAAGGGTTTTACTCCCCGATTGTAATCGCTCCACTATTGGTGGCCCTGCCTTCAGCCGTCTAGACCCGAAACTCAGGAACTTCCTCCTCAAAACTCTCCGCCTCTCTACCTCTCTTTCCTCCTTTATGTCTCCTTTGAACATAATACTTCGGCCAAGCTTTTGTTCATTTACCCTGATTTCTCCTTCTTGGTTGCTTGTCAAATGTTGTTGTATAATACTCCCGTGAAACACCTTGGGACAGTTTATTACCTTAAAGGCGGTATATTAATACAAGTTGTTGAAACATTTTGAGGAAGTTATTGCGGTTCCAGCAGGACTGCCAATGGATTGAATTCTCCAACCGCTGCCCTCCCCTGAACAGCGCGATCCCGGGTATGGGTGCAGTTCTCCCGCTGTCAGTCGCTCTGTATCTCCGGCTCACACACAAGTATAGGCAGGCCCCGAGCACAGTGACAGCGCCAAAGATGAACACACGGAGCAGGAGAGCGGGTGGGTGGTCGGGGAGTTGTTCGGTGGTCTCCGCTTGCTCTGTGCAGCTCCGGGTCGGATGCTCAGTGCCTGCAACAAGAATTTGATAATTTACAGCAACCTGACTAGGTTCAAAAGGCAGACTTTAATTATTCTTTATCGATTTGTTGGCAATATTCACCTTGTTTCAAAGCGAGAAGTAGAGTATAGCTACATAATGTTACTCTATCAGCAAAGGATACTGAGGATTAAATGGGTTCAATAATCAGACTGAATTCCTACCTGTCCCGGGATAGACTGTTAACGTCACATTCCCTTCACTGGCTGTGTTCCCACCACTGTAAACAGATATCACATACACGCCGCTGTCACTGGGCTGCAGATTCCACAACAACAAGGATCCATTCTCCGGGTAGATGTCGACTCTCTCCCTGTGGGAAGGAGCGACCCGCTGGTAATCTGAACTGGTATAACCGGGTTTGTCAGGGTCGGTAGAGCAGTTTGATCGAGTCAGTGTCACTAATGGACTGTCTCCGGGGAATAAAACCCACTTTATCTTTACAGTGGAGTAGGGAGTAAGTGTGGAGTAGGAGACGGGGAGAAGGACAGACTGGTTCACAATCCCGCTCACTTCTCTCTGACCGACGCTCACAGTAACACAGCTTCCAGATGCTGCAATACATTCAAAACAATAGATCAGCTTCAGAAAGGAAAAAAAAACCGCTTAGAATTACTTATGAAGGTTTTAAATCAGGAGTCTGGTTATAAAGCATCCCATGAGTTCGAAATCACAAAATACCTGCAGCACCAGCAAAGAATACATTGGCTCGAATGAACATAACGACCAGTCAGAGAAACATGAAATTATAGAATCATAGATCCATACCGCACAGAGGGAGGCCATTCGGCCCATCGTGTCTGTGCCGGCTGTTTGAAAGTGGTATCCAATTAATCCCACTCCCCCCGCTCTCTCCCCGGAGCCCTGCAAATGTTTCCTTTTCAACTATATATTCAATTCCCCTTTGAATCTTATTGTTGAATCTGCTTCCACCGCCCATTCAGATTTAACTATTGAATCGATTAAAGTAATTCAGGAGAAACATTTTTATGCAGAGGGTTGTGAGAATATAGACATGGTAGAGAACAATTGATCCCATCTGCCAATGTTACACATTTGATAAAAGATACACACGGGAACATCTGATACATTAGTATATAAATAATAATTAAAGACTTGTCAGAGATCAGTTAATTCATTAATACATCCAGTTAGAGGTTGAGGGAACTCCCAGTGTGGAACAGTAACTGGAGGGCAGGTGGTGAGGGGGGATCTACCTGTTCACAGGAGCCCGACTGAATGAGACTGAAGATCTCAGGGAATGAGTTGAGCTTCATTCACTTTAGATCAGTGAGCGATTGAACCCCAGCCCCGATTAAACACAGTCAGTAAAACAGTCACAGAGTGAAGGGGAAACTCAGAAACAGGATCACATTGATATTAGAAGTGAGAAAAAAACTTACCGGAGAGGGAAATAAAATAACTGATGAAAGGGAAAACGTTGGTGAATTTAAGGAGGTTTATTTTCTGGCACATAGTGAGATCCGGGTACCCGCCGCCCCGATATCACAGTAACGGGACACCCAGCAGTGCCGATTGGGGCGGAGTGGCATTATTACATGTGATTCAGTCTCGCAGCCCGTGGTTCTTTGCAGGCAACAGCGGAAGTGACCAATGGCAAAAGTGAATTTTGAGCATTGCATCTAATTCATAACATTTTATAGACCGGTTCCATAATTTCTATTTCGCAATACATCTGCTTAAAATGGATTGAACCGAAATGACAGATTTTTCACAAAATAATACAATGTCTGTTAAAGGTATAGTTGTACGGATTAATCTACCATCACACACCTCCCCCCCTAAACTCAGGCCACAGGCTGAGCTGGTTCTCCAGCTGAGTTGGTAGATCCTTAACCATTTCACTGCTGAATCATTCTCGGTTTACTATCAGTGACCATTGCTTTCTGAAGGTATCAGCAATGCAACAGTGTTATATTTCAACAGCAGCGCTGACTTCAAAACTATTACAAGAAACAGCGATGACATGAAATGTTTTAATGCCTAGGCTGCTTCAAGTAGTTGCCGGTCTCCTTGGGTCATCCAGATTTTAAAGTTAAGAACATAACATAAGAATAGGAGCAGAAGTAGACCATTTGGCCCCTCGAGCCTGTTCCGCCATTTAATGAGATCATGGCTGATCTGACCATGGACTCAGCTCCACTTCCCCACCCGCTCCCCATAACCCCTTATTCCTTTATTACTCAAAACTCTGTCTATCTCTACCTTAAATATATTCAATGACCCAGCCTCCACAGCTCTCTGGGACAGAGAATTCCACAGATTTACAACCCTCTGAGAGAAGAAATTTTTCCTCATATCTATTTTAAATGGACAACCTCTAGTTTTAGTCCTGTCTGCATCCACCTTGTCGAGCCCCCTCATTATCTTATAAGTTTCGATAAGATCACCCTCATTCTTCTGAACTCCAATGAGTATAGGCCTAACCTATGCAACCTATCTTCATAAGTCAACCCCCTTATCTCCGAAATCAACCTAGTGAATCTTTTCTGAACAGCCTCCAATGAAAGTTATCCTTCCTTAAATACGGAGACCAAAACTGTATGCATCATTCCAGGTGTGGCCTCACCAATACCCTGTACAGGACTTCTCTGCTTTTATATTCTATCCCCCTTACAATAAAGGCCAACATTCCATTTACCTTCCAAATTATTTGCTGTACCTGCATACCAACTTTTTGTGTTTCATGCACAAGGATCCCCCAGGTCCCTCTTTACTGCAGCACTTTGAAATTTTTCTCCATTTAAATTATAATTTGATTTTCTATTATTTCTGCAAAAGTGGATAACCTCACATTTTCCTACATTATACTACATCTGCCAAATTTTTGCCTACTCACTTAGCCTGTCTATATCCTTTTGCAGATGTTTTGTGTCCTTCTCACAATTTGCTTTCGCTCCCATCTTTGTATTATCAGCAAACTTGGTTACATTACACCCAAATCATTAATATAGATTGAAAATAGTTGAGGACCCAGCACCAATCCCTGCAGCACCCTACTAGTCACTGTTTGCCAACCGGAAAATGACTCATTTATCCAGACTCTCTGTTTTCTGTTTGTTAGCCAATCCTCTATCCATGCTAATATATTACCCCCAAACACGTGAGCTTTTATCTTGTGCAGTAACCTTTTCTCTGGCACCTTATCGAATGCCTTCCGGAAATCCAAATACACCATATCCACTGGTTCCCCCTTATCCACCCCACTTGTTACATCCTCAAAGAACTCCAGAAAATTTGTCAAACATGATTTCCCTTTCACAAAAGCTTGCTGACTCTGCTTGATTGAATCATGCTTTTCCAAATGTCCTGCTACTGCTTCCTTAATAATGGACTCCAGCATTTTCCCAATGACAGGTGTTAGGCTAACTGGTCTAAAGTTTCCTGCTTTTTGTCTGCTTTTTGTCTGCTTCCTTTTTAAATAAGGGTGCTACAGTTGCGGTTTTCCAATCTACACAGAATTTTAGTAGATTACACCCAATGTATCCACTATCTCTGCTGTCACTTCTCTTAAGACCCGAGAATGTGCGGCATCAGGTCGAGTGGACTTGTCCGCCTTTAGTCCTAAATTTTACCTATTACTACTTCATTAGTGATAGTGATTGTATTACATGCCTCCCAACCTATAGCCCCTTGATTATCCACTATTGGGATGTTTTTAGTGTCTTCTACCGTGATACAAAATATTTGTACAAAGTCTCTGCCATTTTCCTGTTCTCCATTATTAATTCCCCAGTCTCATCCTGCATTTACTTTAGCCACTCTTTTCCTTTTTATGTACTGTAGAAACTCTTACTATCTGATTTTATATTTCGTGATAGTTTACTTTCATAATCTATCTTCTCTCTGTGAATCATTTTTATAGTCGTTCTCTGCTGGCTTTTAAAAATTTCCCAATCCTCTGGCCTCCTACTAGTTTGGCCACATTGTATGCCTTTGTTTTCAATTTGATACCCTCCCTTATTTCCTTAGTTAGCCACGGATGGTTATCCCTTCTCTTACAGTCTTTCCTTCTCATTGGGATATACTTTTGTTAGGAGTTATGAAATACCTCCTTCAGTGTCTTGTCACTGCTCATCAACCATCCCATTCTTTAGTCTATTTTCCCAGTCCACTTTAGCCAACCCTGTCCTTATACCCTTGTAGTCTCCTTTATTTAAGCTTAGGACCCTGGTTTAAGAACCAACTTTCTCACCCTCCAACTGAATTTGAAATTCAACCATATTATGGTCACTCATTCCTAGAGGATTCCTAAACTTCTCAGCTCCTTCCCAATATTAATATTTCAGTATAAATGGACTGAAAGCAGAGACTGCTTTGCTGAATCTAGTCTAGTGTACAACCAGCTCTTCCATGGTTTAGGAGTCTGTCCCAGTCACACTACTGGGGGGCAGTATGAAGAACAATTGTAATTTCTCAGAGCACTTACTGAATCTGCACTGATGATAATCCAGCTCCCTGTCACTGTCACTCAAAACCCCTCTCCCCGCCACCCCCAGCACCCTGTATCACTGACCGAATCTCACTGATGTTAATCTAGCTCCTTCACACTGTCACTCTGTAACCTCTCCCCCAGCACCCTGTGTGATTAACTGTATCTCTACTGATGATAATCCAGCTCCCTCGCATTGTCAATTGGACCATAAGCTTGGTGCCAGATTTGAGGTCCTGGTCCTCAAACGCTCTCTTCCGAAGGTGGCTGAAGGCTGTGCTGACAAGCCGAAGGCAGTGTTGCACCTCATCACTGATGTCTGCCCTTGTTGATAGTAGGCTCCCGAGGTATGGAAAATGGTTCACGTCATCCAAGGCCTCATCGTAGATTTTAATAATCAGGGGGCAGTGCTGCGTGGCGGGATCAGGTTGGTGGAGGACCTTTGTTTTACAGATGTTTAGTGTAAGACCCGTGCTTTCGTACACTTCGGTGAACGTGCTGATGATGGCTTGGAGTTTGGCCTCTGAATGTGCGCAAACGCAAGCTTATGGTTTATAGGCCAGTAATGATACCCGCCCTCCTATATGTCTCAGAGACATGGACTATATACAGCAGACATCTCAAAACACTGGAGAAGTACCACCAGCGCTGCCTCTGCAAGATCCTGCAAATCTACAGGGATGTTAGCCACACCAACATCAGTGTTCTTGCTCAGGCCAACATCCCCAGTATTGAAGCACTGACCACACTCAATTAGCTGCGTTGGGTGGGCCACATCGTCTGCATGCCTGACACGAGACTCCCTAAGCAAGCACTCTACTCGGAGCTCTGACACGGCAAGCGAGTCCCAGGTGGGCAGAGGAAACATTTCAAGGACACCCTCAAAGCCTCCTTGATAAAGTGCAATATCTCCCCCGGAACCTGGGAATCCCTGGCCCAAGACTGCCCAAAGTGGAGGAAGAGCATCCGGGAGGGTGCTGAGCACCTTGAGTCTCGTCCTTAACGGCATGCGGAAATCACGCACAGACAGCGGAAGGAGCGTGTGGCAAACCAGGCTCCCCATCCACCCTTTCCTTCAACCACTGTTTGCCCCACCTGTGATAGAGACTGTAATTCCAGCATTGTTATGTACAGTCACCTGAGAACTTTTAGAGTGGAAGCAAGTCTTCCTCGATTTCATAAGAACATAAGAACAGAAGAAATAGGAGCAGGAGTAGGCCATACGGCCCCTCGAGCCTGCGCCACCATTTTATACGATCTTGGATGATCCGATCATGGACTCAGGTCCATGTCCCTGCCCACTCCCCATAACCCCTTATTGCCTCATCAGTTAAGAAACTATCTATCTCTGTCTTAAATTTATTCAATGTCCCAGCTTCCACAGCTCTCTGAGGCAGCAAATTCCACAGATTTATAGCCCTCTGAGAAAATAAATTTCTCCTTGTCTCAGTTTTAAATGGGCGGTCCCTTATTCTAAGATTATGCCCCCTAGTTCTAGTCTCCCCCATCAGTGGAAACATTTTCTCTGCATCCACCTTGTCAAGCCCCCTCATAATCTTATACGTTTCAATAAGATCATCTCTCAAACTTCTGAATTCCAATGAGTAGAGGCCTAACCTACTCAACCTTTCCTCAGAAGTCAACCCCCTCATTCCCGGAATCAACCTAGTGAACCTTCTCTGAACTGCTTCCAAAGCAAGTATATCCTTTCATAAATATGGAAACCAAAACTGCCGCAGTATTCCAGGTGTGGCCTAAGCAACACCTTATATAACTGAAGCAAGACTTCCCTGCTTTTATACTCCATCCCTTTAACAATGAAGGCCAAGATTCTATTTTGGCCTTCTTGGTTACTTTGCGTACCTACATACTAACATTTTGTGTTTCATGCACAAGTACCCCCAGGTCCCACTGCAATCTTTCTCCAATTAAATAATAATTTGCTCTTTGATTTTTTTTCTGCCAAAGTGCATGACCTCACACTTTCCAATATTATACTCCATCTTCCAAATTTTTGCCCACTTTCTTAGCCTGTCTATGACCTTTTGCAGATTTTCTGTGTCCTCCTCACACATTGCTTTTCCTCCCATCATTGTATAACCAGAAAACTTGGCTACGTTACACTCAGTCCCTTCTTCAAGTCGTTAATATAGATTGTAAATAGTTGGAGTCCCAGCACTGATCCCTGTGGCATCCCACTAGTTACTGATTGCCAACCCGAGAATGAACCATTTATCCTGACTCTCTGTTTCCTATTCGTTAGCCAATCCTCTATCCATGCTAATATATTACCTCCAACCCTGTGAACTTTTAACTTATGCAGTAACCTTCTATGTGACACCTTGTCAAGTGCCTTCTGGAAGTCCCAATACACTACATCCACTGGTTCTCCTTTATCCACTCTGCTTGTTACATCCTCAAAGAATTCTAGCAAAATTTGTCAAACATTACTTCCACGTCATAAATCCATGCTGACTCTGCCTGAACGAATTATGCTTTTCCAAATGTCCTGCTACTGTTTCTTTAATTATGGACTCCAACATTTTCCCAACCACAGGTGTTAGGTTAACTGGTCTTTAGTTTCCTGCTTTTTGTCTGCCTCCTTTTTTAAATAGGGACGTTATAGTTGCAATTGTCCAATCTGCTGGGACCTTCCCAGAATCTCGGGAATTTTGGTAAATTATAACCAGTGCATTCACTACCCTACCTGCTACCCTTAGGATGCAAGCCTTCAGGTCCAGGGATTTATCTGCCTTTAGTTGCATTATCTTACTGAGTACCACCTCCTTCGTGATTGTGATTGTGTTAAGTTCCACCCCGCTTATAGCCCCTTGTCTATCCATTGTTGGTATATTGTTAGTGTCCTCTACTGTAAAGACTGATACAAAATATTTTTTCAGAGTTTCTGCCATCTCCATGTTCCCCATTACTAATTCCCCGGTCTCGTCCCCTAACGGACCAACATTTACTTTAGCCACTCTTTTAATGGCTGAACAGGTTTAAGGGGCATATGGCCTACTCCTGCTTCTATTTCTTATGTTCTTATGCTCTTTTTTCTTATGTTCCCTCACACCGGTGGGATAAGTAACTCTCCAGGCTAGGAAGCTGCGTTATTGATTATCTATAATTATGTTGATCCAGCTTCCTTCCAAAACCCCCCCAGTGTTATGATGCTTTCCAAATCTAATTCCAGAGGAAAATGTTCCAAACTATTTTTAAATGTTAGCCTCACAATTGTACTCAGTGCTGGAAATACTCCATGATATGTGCGGTTTTGCGAGCAGGCATGAGGTAGGAATTAACAGCAAAATGGAAATGCTACTCTTGCGGCCCCCATGGCCCCACACTACCTGGTGAAATGACGTATAACTGCAGTGAATGATGACTTTATATTGATTGTATTGAGGAGTTGTCTTACATTAGGGAGCCACACCACCGTACCCTGCCATACCAGTGAGTCAGGGCCACAAGGTCACATGATCCCTTTGGATGGAAATCCTTTTCCCCATTGATGCAATCTTTCGACATACTGACCCTACCATCTCCTCATTGCAATTACTGTCCCTTCAATAAACCCAAAGTCCTGCCCTCACCCACCCTCCCTTGTACCTCACTCCAACTGTTCTGTGTAAAGAAATACCTCCACATTTCTGTTCCCGCTGTTCCCTGACCCTGTCCCTCTCTGTTCCGCTGCCTCGGAGTGTTTGAAATTTTGGTTGCTGGAATGTTTTCTCGATCTTTCTAAGTATGTTATCTACCTCCTTAGGTTTCCATCTGGGAGGTTCATCAGGCTGAAGAGCCACAGCTTAACAGGGCATTCCTCTCCGATCTTTCCACTATAGCCGAGGACCAATCGTCTCCATCCTCTATACCAACCTGGAATGTCCCCATATGTCACAGTGACCAAATCTGATTGCAAGGTGAGGAGTATTGACTTGTGACCTCTGACCTGTGACCTCTGGGCATTGGCACTGTCCTGGCTTGACATTATAACCCATCCTTTTCACTTTGTCTTTGCCTCACACTGTTAGACATAATGAATGCCAAATCAAGTAACACATTAGTTGTCCTTCAATTCCAACATATCCATCCCATTGACAAGTTAGATCCCATCCATGAAGGCTCCTATTTAAATGACTTTGTGTTTACAATTTAGTTGAATGGTCATGCATTATTGTACACATGGTGCTGGTGAATACCTCCACAGTCACTCCAGGCCTTGCAGAGTGATTGGCAGACACTCAAATGATTGTGTGAATCACTGACACTCAGTAAGTTTCATTTGTATGCATTGAGCTCCCAATCTCTGAGCTCAGCAGTTGAATGCGGACTTGAGCTTTCTGCTCCTTGACTGTCAACTCCACTTGCTCTCCTTCATGGACATGCAGTGTGTACTGGCTACAAGATGCACTGCAGCACCTCTCAAACCCGCGACCGAGAAGGACAAGGGCAGCAGGCGCATGGGAACACCATCACCTCCGAGTCCCTTCTAAGTCACACACAATATCGACTTGGAAATATATCAGCCGTTCCTTCATTGTCGCTGGGTCAAAATCCTGGAACTCCCTCCTTAATAGTACTGTGGGAGTATCTTCACAACATGGACTGCAGCAGTTCAAGAAGGCTGCTCACCACCCCTTCTCAAGTGTAATTTGGGATGGGCAATAAATACTGGCCTTACCAGCGATGCCCACATCCCAAGAATGAATTAAGTAAAACAGGCAAGTGAATATGTTAAAGTGCTGATTACTGTCTCAGTGAAACTGCACTAAGTGGTTAGTAAACACCTTGAGCCATGCATCTTATATCCATAGAGTAGCGAGATTGGGGGAGGATACTCTGCTAATCTGCTCCTATGACTCAAGGAGGCAGTGTTGATTCGCTGTGCCACCTCCATAAGAACTTAAGAAATAGGAGCAGGAGTAGGCCATTCGGCCTCTCGAGCCTGCTCCACCATTCAATGAGATCATGGCTGATCTAATCCTGGCCTCAAATCCACTTCCCCACCCGCTCCCCATAACCCTTGACTCCCTTATCTTTCAAAATTCTGTCTATCTCCACCTCAAATACATTCAATGACCCAGCCTCCACAGCTCTCTGAGGTAGAGAATTCCAAAGATTCAGGACCCTCTGAGAGAAGAAATTCCTCCTCATTTCCTTTTTAAATGGGTGACCCCTTTATTCTGAAACTATGCCTCCTAGTTCTAGATTCCCCCATGAGGGGAAACAACCTCTCTGCATCTACCCTGTTAAGCCCCCTCAGAATCTTATATTTTTCAAGAAGATCACCTCTCAGTCTTCTAAACTCCAATTAGTACAGGCCCAACCTGCTCAGCCTTTCTTTATATGACAACCCCTCAATCTCAGCAATCAACCTCGTGAACCTTCTCTGAACTGCCTCCAGTGCAAGTATATCCTTCCTTAAATAAGGAGACCAAAGCTGGACGCAGTACTCCAGGTGTGGTCTTACCTACATCGTGTGCAGTTGTAGCAAGACTTCCTTACATTTATACTCTATCCCCCTTGCAATAAAGGCCAACATTCCATTTGCCTTCCTGATTACTTGCTGTACCTGCATGCTAACTTTTTGTGTTTCATGTACAAGGACCTCCAGATCCCTCTGTACTGCCGCATTTTGTAATCTCTCTCCATTTAATTAATCATTTGTTTTATTATTTTTCCTACCGTCACCTTTTCTTAACCTCACATTTTCCCACATTATATTCCATCTGCCAAATATTGCCCACTCACTGAGCCAATCTATATCTCTTTGCAGATTATTTGTGCCCTCCTCACAACTAGCTTTCCCACCTATCTTTGTATCATCAGAAAATTTGGCTAAATTACACTCGGTCCCTTCATCCAAGTGATTAATATAGATTGTAAGTAGTTGAGGCCCCAGCACTGATCCCTGTGGCACCCCACTAGTTACAGTTTGCCAACCTGAAAATCACCCATTTCATGCCTGGTCTCTGCTATTTTATTTGGTGCGCCGCTTGGATGAAGGGCTCAAGGGCGCCTCCTGCTCCTGTTTGCCCCTTTCTCCAATCTGCCAGGATGCCAAAATGAGCTTGGGGCTTTTCCCTGCCTTAAGAGCTTCCAGTGCTGCAGTTATCATGATTGGTTCCTTGCGCCTGGCGCAATGTAGGTAGTGTGTGTGTGTGTGTGCGCGCATGTATTATTATAACAGGGTCGGGTTTATCAAGTCACGGTTGTGACTTTTATCAACCCTCACCCGCCTAGAACACAGATTGGGAAATCATGGGCACTTCCCCACGACCTACCAATAGGCGATCCCGGCAAACAAGACTCCCCACTCGCAGCCCAGGTGAGTACAATCAGCCACAGCCTTACAAACTGATGTGAGGGCAGCTATGCTGGCACAATATACACCAGGGCCGAAATACAGGGTCCCTATAAGGCCCATTACCGCTGTTTTGCGGCGGCCATGTAGCGGAATCGAGTGGCCGCTGCCATCCAGTCCATGGGCCGCCCCGTCAAAATTCACCTCGGGGAACTTTTCAGCCTGTGCTCACTGCTGCCACGCTGCTGCTGACCGCCACGGGCTTGTCATCAAAACACGTACTGCTGCTATCCCTCACCTCCAGGACACTCAGACCCAATCTCAACTGCCAACAGGCAGCCTGGCATCCCCTCTTGGGTGCCAGGCCACTGCCCCGGGCGAAACCGTCTCTGATGGCCCAGTGGCCGAAGCTCAAAAATCCCCGATTGTCTCCCCTTTACCGGAGCGGAGAGAGTGTGGTGACACACACGCACAGTGACATCATCACTGCTCCGCCGCTGAGTGACAGTGGTGGAGACTCGATCCCGCCCCAACTTCAGCCCCTCAGCAGGACTTACCGCCGCACTTCTGCCCCCACCGGTCCAACATCAAAAAAACTTTGAAGTGCCGAAAATCGATCTGAAGGCTGCCTCATCGCTCCCGGCGGAATAACCAGGTAAAAAATCAGTGGTGTAAATTAAAGGGGCAATGTTGGGCAAACCTTGTTTTGACAGTTGACAGGAACCAGAAGAGACCATCTCGTGATCAATAGCAACTGTTCATCAAGACTTCTCCTCACTTCTCCATTTCGAGTTTCAATCGATCCCAGTTGTTGTCCTTGTCAAGAATAGGAAAGAGAGACTTACCTTTCATGACCTCAGGACGTCCCAAGCGCTTTGTTTCCAATGAAGTCCTTCTGAAGTGCCGTCACTGTTGTTTATTCCTGCTCTCTATTCTATTGTCCATATTCTAGCAGCTGCAAACATGTGAATACATCCTGCCATTAGATGGCGAGCAAGAGCAATTCTTTCTGAAGAACTTTCTCACAGGCACATTGATTTAAAGGGAAGGGTGCAATTTTACTTATTGTTATAAAGGGAAGATTTCAAACTTATTTATTGATTTAAAGGGAAGGTTGCAAATTTATTTATTAATTTAAAGGGATGGGTGCATATTTACTTATTGATTTAATGGGAATGTTGCACATTAATTTATTGATTTAAAGGGATGGGTGCACATTTATTTACATATTTAAAGGGAAGGGCACAATTCTATTCCTTGACTTAAAGGGATGGGTGCACATTTATTCATTGATTTAAAGGGAAGAGTGCAAAAATATTAATTGATTTAAAGGGAAGGTTGCACATTCATTTATTAATTTAAATGGATGGGTGCACATTTACTTATTAATTTAACGGGAAGAGTGTAAAATATTAATTGATTTAAATGGATAGTACAAATATATTTATTGATTTAAAGGGAAGAATGCAAGTATATTATTTAAAGGGCTGGTGCACATTTATTTATTGATTAAAGGGATGTATGTACATTTAATGATTGATTTAAAGGGAAGGTTGCAAATTTATGTATTCATTTAAAGGGAAAGTTTCAAACTTATTTATTGATTTAAAGGGAATGGGTGGACATTTATTTATTGATTGAACCAGATGGGTGCTCATTATCTATTGACTTAAAGGGATGGTTGCACATTTATTTATTGACTTAAAGGGTCAGTGCAAAAATATGTATTGATTTAAAGGTATGGTGCAAATATATTGATGATTTAAAGGGATAGGTGCACACTCATTGATTGATTTATAGGGAAGGTTGTAAATGTATTTATTGACTTTAAGGGAAGATTGCAAATTTATTTATTGATTAAAGGGATGGGCGTACATTTATTTATTGATTTAAAGAGAAGGTTGCAAATGTTTTTATACATTTAAAGAGATGGATGCACATTTTTTTATTGATTAAAGAGATGGGTGTGCATTTATTTATTGTTTAAAAGGGAAGGTTGCAAACATATTGATTGATTTAAAGGGATGGGTATGAATGTATTAATTAATTTTGTGTGAAAATGTATTTATTGAGTTAAAGGGATGGGTGAACTTTTATTTATTGATTGAAAGGGAAGGCAGCAAACATATTTATTGATTTAAAGGATGTGGGTACAAATGTATTTATTGATTTAAAGGGAAGGACACAACTTTATTTATTGATTTAAAGGGAAGGTTGCAAACATATTGATTGATTCAAAGGGATGGGTACAAATGTATTAATTAATTTTGTGTGCAAATTTATTTATTGAGTTAAAGGGAATGGGTGCAAATTTATTGATTGATTTAAAGGGAAGGTTGCACGTGTATTTATTGATTGAAAGTGATGGGTGCAAATTTATTTATTGATTTAAAGGGAAGGGGACAAATGTATTTATTGATTTGAAGGGATGGGTGAAAATGTATTTATTGCGTTTAAGCATGGGTACATCTATATTAATTACTTTCAATGATATGTAATGAGGGGCAGCGTGTGTCATGGAGTGAGTGTCAGTGTGTGTTATGCAGTGAGGGGTAGCACCCTCACCTCTGAGTCAGAAGGTTGTGGGTTCAAGTCCCACTCCAGGTACCTGAGCACAAATATCTAGGCTAACACTCCCAGTGCAGTGCTGAGGGAGTGCTGCACTGTCAGAATTACCATGTTTCGGATGAGATGTTAAACCGAGGCCCCATCTGCTCTCTGGTGGAAGTAAAAGATCCCATGGCACTATTTTGATTGAGCAGTGAAGTTATCCCAGTGTCCTGGCCAATATTTATTCCTTAATCAACATAACAAAAACAGATTATCTGGTCATTATCACATTGCTGTTTGTGGGAGCTTGTTGTGCACAAATTGGCTGCCGCGTTTCCCACATTACAACAGTGACTACACTCCAAAAGAACTTTAGTGTCTGCAATGCGCCTTAAGATGTCCAGTGGTTGAGAAAAGCGCTATATAAATGCAACTCTTTTTTCCATTCTTTCTCTTTGTTTCCTCTATCTAAACTTTCATAATTTTGAACAACTCTACAATTTGCGCATTGCAAGCTCCCACAAACAGCAATGTGATAATGATCAGATAATCTGTTTTTGTTATGTTGATTGAGGGATAAATATTGACCAGGAGACTGGGGATAACTCCCCTGCTCTTCTTCAAACTAGTGACATGGGATCTTTCACGTCTACCTGAGGGGGCAGACGTTCGAGTCGGGAGACAAAGAAACATGGCGGCCCACAACCATTTAATGTCTCATCCGAATGATGGAACCTCTGAAAGTGCGGCGCTCCCTCAGCACTGCACTCGAGTGTCAGCCTGGATTTTTGTACTCAAGTCTCTGCAGTGGAGTGAGAGGTCAGAGTGTCCGTTCCAAGGTTTCTTTGGTGTCTTGGCCGCAGCACGGTGTGATGTGTAGATCGGAGGGAAGAATACTGGGAAACTAGTCACCACAGGCTGCTCTCTCTTCCCGTCTGGTTTGTCATTAATCGAGCAGCTTTGACAGAGGCCTGTAGCAGCTTTCCCAGTACTGGGAACAGCTGTAAGATCCCTCGTTGCCCTGGCTATGATCAGCTCACTCTCCACTGACCAGAGATCAAACCTTGTTGATCTGAATGGTTTCATTACCCTACTGGGCAGCATATTCACCCACCAAGCCATCAAGTTGGTTGAGCCCAGCTTCACTTGCAGCTGACCCTCTACTTAATGGGTTAAAATGAATCTTTGTTTGCAGTGAGTGCTGCCTCCTCTCCCTGGGCCCTGAGGTCTCCGAACACCTTCCTGCCACCAGATGGCTGTAAAATCAATTATTCTGTGGTGGGCCCAGCGATTGCTTTCTGTCTCTATTTGTGTCTGTATGACAGAGAGAGAGAGAGAGAGAGAGAGAGCAAGAGAGAGAGAGCGAGAGCGAGAGAATAGAAACAGACAGGGGAGAAAGAGCGCTGAAAGGGCCAGAGAGAATGGGAACGAGCACGGAAGAGGGGAAGAGAATGGAAGAGGGAGTGAGAACAGAAAAGGGAGAGAGGACCGAATGGGTGAAAGAATGGTAAAGGGAGGCAGAGCATGGAGAAGGGAGATGAAACGAATGTGGAGAGGGCACAGAAAAAGGAGAACGAAGAGAACGGGAGAACGTACGGAAGAGGGAGACAGAACAGAAAAGAGGGAGAGCACATAAATGGAGAGAGAGAGATGATTACTTGGCATTGCATTACACAGGAAATACGACATAGAAACAGGCCATTCGGCCCAACCAGTCCATGCTGGTGTTTATGCTCCACTCGAGCCTCCTCCCGTCTTTCCTCATCCAAATCTATCAGCACACCCCTCTATTCCCTTCTCCCTCATTTGCTTGTCTAGCCTCCCCATAAATGTATCGATACTATTCTCTTCAACCATTCCCTATGGTAGCGAGTTCCACATTCTCACCACTCTCTGGGTAAAGAAGAGAGAACAGAAAGGGGAGAGAGTGTATGAAACGAAAAATAAAAATAAATAGAGAGGGTGTATTGTGAAAAGGGGATGGAGAAAGAGAAAAAGAAAGCACAGAAGGAAGAGAGAGATCATGGAAAGAGAGAGATGATTGTGACAGTGCCGAATGAACTGATGAGGCTCAGTTGAATGGAAGAGCATGTGTTGAGATGCCCAGATATACTCGCAATTCCTTCAGTGGTGAACATCTTCTTGTCCCGTTCCCGTCAGTTTATCTGTTTAAACATCACAGCTACAACATTTGCTCGGTCCACACTGGAACCATTCGCAGCGAGCAACGACAGGACAGAGATTAATCCAACTCCCCAAATCATGGAATCTTACAGCACAGAAGGAGACCATTCATCCTATCACACCTGGGTGAATTGGCTAGAATAGACTGGTGAATGATACTTAGGGTTGACGGTGGATAGGGGCAAACATTTAAAGATCACATGGATGAACTTCAACAATTGTACATCCCTGACTGGAGTAAAAATAAAACGGGGAAAGTGGCTCAACCATGGCTAACAAGGGAAATTAAGGATTATGTTAAATCCAAGGAAGAGGCATATAAATTGGCCAGAAAAAGCAGCAAACCTGAGGACTGGGAGAATTTTATAATTCAGCAGAGGAGGACAAAGGGTTTAATTAGGAGGTGGAAAATAGAGTATGAGAGGAAGCTTGCTGGGAACATAAAAACTGACTGCAAAAGCTTCTATAGTTATGTGAAGATGAAAAGATTAGTGAAGACAAACGTAGGTCCCTTCTAGTCAGATTCAGGTGAATTTATAATGGGGAACAAGGAAATGGCAGACCAGTTGAACAAATACTTTGGTTCTGTCTTCACGAAGGAAGACACAAATAACCTTCCGGGAATACTAGGGGACCGAGGGTCGCGTGAGAAGGAGGAACTGAAGGAAATCCTTATTAGGCGGACATTGTGTTAGGGAAATTAATGGGACTGAAGGCTACTAAATCCCTGGGGCCTGATAGTCTGCATCCCAGCATACTTAAAGAAGTGGCTCTAGAAATAATAGATGCATTGGTGATCATTTTCCAACAGTCTATAGACTCCGGATCAGTTCCTATGTACTGGAGGGTAGCTAATGTATCACCACTTTTAAAGAAAGGAGGGAGAGTGAAAACAGGTAATTATAGATATTGTGTTCCTAACACAGATGAGGCTGCACACAGGGAGGTTAAAGTAACAGTGACCTCAGTCTTTAATAAGACACTCCAGAGTGAGGAACAGGCCTTTGGGACCGGCTTATATACAGTGCTCCCAAGGGAAGCTGGGTTCCTTTGGGACTTCAGGGGATGTGCTCCCTGGTGGCGGAACATGGGAGTGCATGCTTTACAGATACACAACATCACTCCCCCCCACCAAAGTCAAAGTGAAAACTATTTACAAGGTGAGGCGGTCGGGAATCTTTCTTTTCCTGGTGGACCGCCTCGGTACAAATGTCTGTTCTGGTGTGTTGGCTGTGCCCTCGCTGGGCTGGTGTGTTATTGGCCCTGCAGGGCTGCTGGGTGAGCCTGGCCTTGCTGGGCTGTTGGGCGTGATGGGTTCGATTTCCTGGTGCGGCGTGGTGTCATTGATCCTTTGGGTGTGTGTTGTGGGCTCGAAACAGGTGGTGTCTGCTGTGGGTTGTTCAGGGCAGTCTGTGAACCGCAGCCTCGTTTGGTCCAGGTGCTTTCTGCAAATTTTTCCATTGTCTAGTTTAACTACAAACACCCTACTCCCTTCTTTAGCTATCACCGTGCCCGTGATCCACTTGGGACCATGTCCATAGTTTAGCACATACACAGGGTCATTCAGATCAATTTCCCGTGACACAGTGGTGCGACCATCGTTTACTTTTTGTTGCTGCTGCCTGCTCTCTACCTGATCATGCAGGTTGGGGCGAACCAGCGAGAGTCTGGTTTTAAGTGTTCTTTTCATGAGTAGCTCAGCCGGGGGCACCCCTGTGAGCGAGTGGGGTCTCGTGCGGTAGCTGAGCAGTATTCGGGACAGGCGGGTTTGGAGTGAGCCTTCTGTGGCTCGTTTAAGGCGCTGTTTGATGGTTTGTACTGCCGGCTCTGCCTGCCCATTGGAGGCTGCTTTAAATGGGGCCGAGGTGACATGTTTGATCCCATTGCGGGTCATGAATTCTTTAAATTCGGCACTGGTGAAACATGGCCCGTTGTCACTGACCAGTATGTCAGGCAGGCCATGGGTGGCAAACATGGCCCTCAGGCTTTCAATGGTGGCAGTGGCACTGCTTCCCAACATTAATTCACATTCAATCCATTTTGAAAAAGCATCCACCACCACCAGGAACATTTTACCGAGAAACGAACTCGCAGAGTCGACATGGATCCTCGACCATGGTCTGGAGGGCCAGGACCACAAACTTAGTGGTGCCTCTCTGGGCGCATTGCTCAACTGAGCACATACGCTGTACTGCCGTACACAGGAATCTAAGTCAGAGTCGATACCGGGCCATCACACGTGGGATCTGGCTATCGCTTTCATCATTACTATACCCGGGTGTGTGCTGTGGAAATCCGAGATGAACATGTCCCTGCCCTTTTTGGGTAGCACTACGCGGTTACCCCACAACAGGCAGTCTGCCTGAATGGACAGCTCATCCTTTTGCCGCTGGAACGGCTTGATTGGCTCTTGCATTTCAACGGGGATGCTGGCCCAGCTCCCATGCAGTACACAGTTTTTTTACTAGGTACAGCAGAGGATCTTGGCTGGTCCAAGTCCTAATCTGGTGGGCCGTGACAGCTGATTTATCATTTTCAAATGCTTCCATGACCATCAACAAGTCTGCGGGCTGCGCCACCATCAACAAGTTTGCAGGCTGCGCCATTTCCATCCCCGTGGTGTGCAATGGTAGCCGACTGAGAGCATCCGCACAGTTCTCGGTGCCTGGCCTGTGGCGGATGGTATAGTTATACGCTGATAGCGCGAGGGCCCACCTTTGTATGCGGGCTGAGGCATTCGTATTTATCCCCTTGTTTTCAGCGAACAGGGATGTGAGGGGCTTGTGATCGGTTTCCAGCTCAAATTTGAGGCCAAACAGGTACTGATGCATTTTCTTTACCTCGAACACACACGCTAATGCCTCTTTCTCAATCATGCTGTAGGCCCTCTCGGCCTTAGACAAATTCCTGGAAGCATAAGCGACAGGTTGCAACTTCACCGCAATGTTAGCTTGTTATAATACACATCCGACTCCATGTCACGATGCGTCACATGCTAGCACAAGTCTTTTACACGGGTTACACAATACAAGCAGCTTGTTGTTTCTGGCCTTCTCAAAAGCAATTACTTGTTTTTTTCCCCATACCCAGTTCTCACCTTTGCGCAATAACACATGTAGGGGCTCTGAAAGGGTACTTAACCCCGGTAGGAAGTTACCAAAATATTTGAGGAGTCCCAGGAATGACCGCAGCTCCGTGGTGTTCTGTGGCCTGGGCGAATTCCTAATAGCCTCTGTCTTGGTGTCTGTGGGCCGAATGCCGTCCGCCGCGATCTTTCTCCCCAAAAACTCCACTTCTGTTGCCATGAAGATGCATTTTGACCTATTCAGCTGCAGCCCTACACGATCCAGTTGCTGGAGGACCTCCTCCAGGTTTTGTAGGTGCTCAACAGTGTCCCGACTCGTGACCAATATATCGTCCTGAAAAAGTGGTACCAACTTGAGTAGGCCCTCCATGTTTCTCTGGAAGATCGCTGCAGCCGACTGAATTACAAATGGGCCTCTGTTATAGATGAACAGTCCCTTGTGCGTGTTGATGCAGGTGAGGCCCTTCGAAGATTCCTCCAGCTCCTGCGTCATGTAGGCCAAAGTCAGGTCTAGCTTGGTGAATGTCTTGCCTCCTGGCAGCATCGCAAATAGGTCGTCTGCCTTAGGTAGCGGGTATTGGTCCTGTAGCGAGAAATGATTAATAGTAACTTTATAATCGCCGCAAATCCTGACCGTGCCATCACTTTTGAGTACTGGAACAATCGGGCTGGCCCACTCGCTGAATTCCACTGGGGAGATGATGCCCTCGCATTGCAGTCTGTCCAGCTCGATTTCCACTCTCTTCCTCATCATGTGAGCTACCGCTCGCGCCTTGTGGTGAATGCGTCGTGCCTCTGGGACCAAGTGGATTCGCACCTTTGCCCCGGAAAAGTTTCCAATGCCTGGCTCAAAAAGGGAAGGAAATTTGTTAAGAACCTGGGTACATGAGGCCTCATCGACATGCGATAGCGCTCGGATGTCATCCCAGTTCCAGTGGATTTTGCCCAGCTAGCTCCTTCCAAGCAGTGTGGGGCCATCGCCCGGGACAATCCAGAGTGCAGTTCATGCATGTGCCCTCGTAGGTGACCTTGACCATGGCGCTGCCAGGACAGTGATAAGCTCTTTGGTGTACGTTCTCAGTTTCATGTGGATGGGGCTCAGGGCTGGTCTGAATGCCTTGTTGCATCACAGTCTCTCAAACATCTTTTTACTCATGATGGATTGGCTAGCGCCAGTGTACTGTTCCATGGCTATGGGTAAGCCATTCAATTTTACGTTTAGCATTATGGGTGGACATTTCATCGAAAATGTGTGCACCCCGTGTACTTCAGCATCAGCCTCCTCTCTCTGAGGCTCGAAATTGCTTTGATCCACCATGGACCAATCTTCCTCTGCCACATTGTGGTTAGCAGGTTTTGCAGAGCTCGTAGCTCATTTGCAAGCTCATTGGAGGTGCCCCATTGTTACACAGCTCTTGCAAACATACCCTTTGAAGCGGCATGAATAGGCTGAATGGAAGCCTCCACAACGCCAACAAGGTGTGAATTGCCTTGCATTCATCCTTTGCTGGGGACTCTGAGTCATCTGGATCACCTGCGGTCTGCTGGCAGTTGCAGACTCATGGGTTCTGCCCTGTACATTTCTGCTCGCAAAAACAGTTCCAGTTAATTTATGAACATTGCTAGCACTTGTGTGCTGAGAGATTTGTTTGGTGTTATCACTGGTGGACATAAACACCTGTGCTATCGCAATGGCCTTACTGAGTGTCGGTGTCTCTACAGTCAAAAGTTTTCATAGGATGGTCTCGTGGCCAATGCCCAGTACAAAAAAGTCTCTGAGCATTTGCTCCAGGTATCCATCAAACTCACATTGTCCTGCAAGTCGCCTTAGCTCGGCGACGTAGCTCGCCACTTCCTGACCTTCAGATCACTGGCACGTGTAGAACCGATACCCCGCCATCAGCATGCTCTCCCTCGGGTTAAGATGCTCCCAAACCAGTGTACACAGCTCCTCATACGACTTATCTGTGGGTTTCACTGGAGCCAGAAGATTCTTCATGAGGCTGTAGGTCGGTGCCCCGCAGACTGTGAGGAGGACTGCTCTCCTTTTTGCAACGCATCCTTCTCCGTCCAGCTCGTTGGCTACAAAATACTGGTCTAGTCGTTCGACATAGGCTTCCCAGTCCTCACCCACCGAGAACTTCTGCAGGATGCCCACAGTTAGCTGCAATCTTTGCATTGGATTCGTATTCTCATCACCAGTTATTGTGTTCCTAACACAGATGAGACTGCACACATGGAGGTTAAAGTAAAAGTGACCTCAGTCTTTAATAAGACACTCCAGAGTGAGGAACAGGCCTCAGGGGCCCGCTTATATGCAGTGCTCCCAAGGGATGCTTGGATCCCTTGGGACTTCAGGGGAAGCGCTCCCTTGTGGCGGTACATGGGAGTGCATGCTTTACAGATACACAACAATAGACTGGTTAGCCTGACACCAGGGAAAATGTTGGAATCAATTACTAAAGATGAAATAGCAACGCATTTGGAAAGCAGTGACAGGGTCGGGCCAAGTCAGCATGGATTTATGAAAGGGAAATCATGCTTGACAAATCTTCTCGAATTTTTTGAGGATGTAACTGGTAGAATGGACAAGAGAGAACCAGTGGATGTGGTGTATTTGAACTTTCAAAAGGTTTTGACAAGGTCCCACACAAGAGATTGGTGTGCAAAATTAAAGCACATGGTATTGGGCGTAATGTACTGACGTGGATGGAAAACTGGTTGGCAGATAGGAAGCAGAGAGTCGGGATAAACGGGTTCTTTTCATAATGGCAGGCATTGACTAATGGGGTGCCAAAGGGCTCAGTATTGGGACCCCAGCTATTTACAATATACATTAATGATTTAGATGAAGGAATTGAGTGTAATATCTCCAAGTTTGCAGATGATACTAAGCTGCGTGGCGGTGTGAGCTGTGGGGAGGACACTAAGAGGCTGCAGAGTGATATGTACAGGTTAGGTGAGTGGGCAAACGCATGGCAGATGCAGTATAATGTGGATAAATGCAAGGTTATCCACTTAGGTGGCAAAAACCCGAAGGCAGAATATTACCTGAATGGTGGCAGATTAGAAAAAGAGAAGGTGCAATGAGACCTGGGTGTCATGATACATCAATCATTGAAGGTTGGCTTGCAGGTACAGCAGGTGCTGCAGAAGGCAAATGGTATGTTGATCTTCATAGCTAGGGGATTTGAGTATAGGAGCAGGGAGGTCTTACTGCAATTGTACAGGACCTTGGTGAGGCCTCACCTGGAATATTGTGTTCAGTTTTGGTCTCCTAATCTGAAGAAGGACGTTCTTGCTATTGAGGGAGTGCAGCGAAGGTTCATCAGACTGATTCCCGGGATGGCACTGATATATGAGGAGAGACTGGATCGATTGAGCCTGTATTCCCTGGAGTTTAGAAGGATGAGAGGGGATCTCATAGAAACATATAAAATTCTGACGGGACTGGACAGGTTAGATGCAGGAGGAATGTTCCCTATGTTGGGGAAGTCCAGAACCAGGGGACATAGTCTAAGGATAAGGTATAAGCCATTTAGGACTGAGATGAGGAGAAACTTCTTCACTCAGAGAGTTG
This sequence comes from Pristiophorus japonicus, assembly GCF_044704955.1. Taxonomy (NCBI): domain Eukaryota; kingdom Metazoa; phylum Chordata; class Chondrichthyes; family Pristiophoridae; genus Pristiophorus; species Pristiophorus japonicus. The sequence goes on along the minus strand of NC_091995.1, from coordinate 26,471,228 downwards.
TTAACCTGTGGAATTCCCTGCCGCAGAGAGTTGTTGATGCCAGTTCATTGGATATATTCAAGAGAGAGTTAGATATGGCCCTTATGGCTTAAGGGATCAAGGGGTATGGAGAGAAAGCAGGAAAGGAGTACTGGGGTGAACAATCAGCCATGATCTTATTGAATGGTGGTGCAGGCTCGAAGGGCCGAATGGCCTACTCCTGCCATATTTTCTATGTTTTTATGTTAGGAGCAGTTATACCACCCCGGATTGGTTTACCACCACTGGGAGGGTGGACAATGCAGTGATGTGGCAGCCTTCAACTAGCTGTAGCTTGTCAAAGAAGGACTTGACTTTTGGAAGAGCGGCAAGTGTTAGCAACTGCATTATTTATGATTAGATGCGCTGTCGATTCCTGAAAATGAATAAACGTTGAGGTCAAGCATTCATAGAATTATTGGAGCCGAAATTCAGCTCCCCAAAAAGGTCACTTACCGCCAGAAAGTGGCGGCCAGGCGGCAGAGTCCAGTGGCTGTCGCCAGCGAAATTTCACTCGGCCATCTTTCCGACGGTCCCCACTTCCACCCCGCTGCTGCCGACCATCCTAAGTGCGTCAACAAAGGGGGCACTGCTGATCTCCCCCAGATCCATCTCACATCCTGCGAAATTTAGCTCCAAAAATCTTTAACCCGCCGCGCATTGCCCCGGACAGTTTTTTCTTTCAGTGCACCTGGCTTTCAGTCTTTGAGCCACGGCAGCATGGTGGCCCTTCAAGGGGAGGGCTCACTGCCGCAGCCACCTGTTTTTTTTCCGATCGACTGCCAGGTCGGGCCAACAATTATGCCCCCGGATTCGGCCGGGCCGCCAACACGCAGCCAGGCCCCCCCCTTCTTGGGTGCCAGACCACTTGCCCGGCCGAAACTCTCCCTGGTGGCCCAGTGGACTGAAGTTTCAAAGTGCCGAAGACTCCCCCCTTTAAGTGAAGGGGAGAGTGTAGTGACACACATGCGTCGTGATGTCATCTCCCTCCACTGCTGACTGACCGTCCCTCTCCAGTATTTACCACCCCACTTCCGCCTCCATTATAACCGACTTCTGGGCCGCTGAAAAAAAAACCGAAAAAGAGCTGAATTTACCGAAAGAGGCGCCCTCATCTGACACGGCGGAAAAAACACTTCAGGAGCGGACGGTGCAACCCGTTTCGGGCAGAGGTAAGTTTCGGCCCCATTGAGTCTATCCTACATGCAATAGTACTTGAGCGTCCACTAAAGATACTACTCCCAATCACACTGGCTGTAAGGGCGAAAAGCCTTAATTAGGGGTAAAGTAATTCGGGGTAATTAAAATAAAGAAAGAAAGACTGAGAGTAAGGTTTAACATGCGTTCATGGTAGAATAGCTGAATTAGGCAGAAATACTAAGGTCAGACCAAATTCTCTTAGGAGATAAGAACACCGACTAGATTTATGTAGACAGCTCACAGCAATAATGAGAAGAGACCACTATGTTCCAGTCACACGCGATAACAGACACACGGCCTCTTTGAAATGCCTACAGACAGGTGGATGGCCAAGGGCTCAGCCTAGGAACCAGTATGGGAATGCGTTCACCGAAAAGTAACACATAACCTATGGGGGAGGGGGCATCTTTTCCCGAAGCAACAGTGATGTACAAATGGAATCATTAGAAATTACTGTAACCAATAGAATCATTAAAAACTACTGTAACCAATGATATTGCCTGTAACTTGTATTAACCAATGTATTAGTGGCAGGTGGGCGGGGACTGGCGGCAAATAACCAATGGAACACTTCCCCCCCGTAGTTCCACCATTTTAACTGTATCTCAACTGTATAAGAATGTAACTGCGTGGCGTGTCCCACGAGATCGGTGTGGAGAACACTCAGTAACGGTACTGATGAGGCCGGGTCTCTCTTGATTAATCAGGTTTTAATTAACAACTCTTTTCTCTATAAAAGACCTTTCATGTGAGTGTTATATTTTTAATACTCCACAACATTTGCATAGTCAGCAGGATACAACGGGCAGCTTATAGACGAGCGTATACGAATCCATCACGAGTGACTATCTTTAACTACCACTCATAATCCGATGTGAGACGTTACAAGACGTGTCTGTTGCCTGGGGTACCAGAATCTGTGAAAGCTCTGTTTTGGTGTAAAAGACTTGGGGGAATTGAGAAGTCATGATAGACACTATCAGAAGGCATCAATGTGGATGTGGCCTCTGAGTTCAAGGGGAACTGGGTAGAGGCATCATCAGTATCTAGAATGCAGATACATCGATAAGAGTATCGATGGAACTACAGGCTCTAGGGGTAGAGGAATCCGATTAGAGGGACAGTAGGTATCCAGAATACAGTTTAAAATTAATATAAAGTCGGTGAGACCATAGACACCGGGGTTAGGTAATACAAGTGGAAAGATGGTCAGTATCTGAGAATACAGTGAAACCGAGATAAGGGTAGACGTACCAAATTGAGTATGGTGTGTAAAGATATACTAGATTCGTATATATTTTTCAGACGACCATAAAAAACCTGATAGTGACTATCTTAAGTGATGTATGGATCCAAAAATAGAGCCGGCCAAACAAACACTTAGCTTTGCTGAATGAAGAGCGACTTTTGTCTTTGAATAAAAGTGCTTGTGTAATTTTTGACTGCGGAATCTTTGAGGTGGGAATTAATGAATTTTTCATGTGTCTGAAAGCCTGTTTAAAAAAATGGTGGAGCTGTCTGTTTGTTTTAGCTCCACCCACTTTTTCAGACAGAGTGAAAGTTTTTTTTAACCCTTTGTAGTTTTGTCCTGTATGTGGAAAGTTTTAAGAAAGTGTGAATCTAGAATTGAATTACATTTTAAGTTAGAAACACAGGTGTGGATTTATTCAGATAATATGTTACGGAGCTAGGAAATGCACAAAGGATAGGTTTGTTGAGCAAAAGGTATAAAATGCGTGGTCCAGTTAATTTTTTTAAAATTTCGACATGCTCACTTACTTGTCAAAAGAAAACACATAATCATTGATTACATTGGGTTGAAAGACAATAAATGTAGTCTAGGAATGAGATAAGAACAGAGAAGGGAAGTTGTAATGCCTTTAAAAAAAGCCTGCGTGGGTCTCTTGAGGCTGCGGGCTGGGGAAGTACGTTCCCATTTTCCTTTGTATAAAACCTTGACGTGAAAGCTTCCAACTCAATAAAAAGAGTTTTAAATAAAAGATTGGCAGTACAATATTTGAATTGGGATTTTGAGATATTTCAGGTGATTCTCCTTGATAAATATTTTGCTTGTATTGGAAAATCTTGGGTTTGGAAGCATTTTAATAAAAGTACACATACTGCGTCAGAAGCCGAAGCTTAAAAAGATGTCATTTATAAGATACTGTATCAGAAAATTGAAGTGACTGAGCAAAAGATTAGAGTTTTTTATGTTCAGCTTCTAAAACAGAAGTTAGGCATATAATTATAAAACAAGTACTTTGCATTCTGTGATCTGTGAATCACGATAAGCATAAATGAGAAGTCAGATATTAAAAAAGAGAGTATTACCATATTTGACATTGCGTAATCCGACAATAAATACAAATACTACAAAAGGGGAGCAGAAATTAAGATGGGAACAGTGAAGAGTTAATTTTGTTGTGAAGGTTTCAAGCACCACTGGTTAAGAAAAGGCACAACAAAGTGAGATACATTTAACATAAATAGTTAAATCTGATCTCTTTAAAAAAAGAAATAAAAGTAAAAGGTTTGGAAACAATCTAGAAATACCTTCAGGGATCAGGTCAAACTCCTGGGCAAGTGGGGAACTATCTGCGAAAGTGTAAAAGGGACTTTGGAAAAATTAAAATGTTAAAACGGCAGGCTTTAGCAGTTTAGAACAAAGGACAATATAAGTTGAACTTGTGACTTCAGATACAGTGGTTGAAGAATCATAGAAAGTGAGATGTAATGGCCTTGAAACTGGAACATTTGAGATAACGGAAAGTAGCTTTCAAAGCCTACGTGCTAGACTCTGTTCTAGTTATGGAAAAGACATTTGAGATAATGGAAAGCAGGATTTAAAGTAAATCCCCAAAAGGCATAACTCGGACAAGCTGTGGTACAGTACTTGGAACACGAAATATCCCAAGGAACTAGGACCATGTCCAATGACAGGAAGGAGGCCATCAGAAAGTATATGAGGGAATTGAGTGAGCAGTTGAAAGGTATGCGACAGGAGATCCGAGAAAGGCAGAAGGAGGAGGACAAAGGCGGTGTGATAACCGCCTCGGCTATAATCCCCGAGGTGGGGGCAAAGGTAATGGTTAAGGAAGTGGCAGAGAAACCAGGCTTCGCACCGAGGTGGAGAGGACCATATGAGGTATTAATTAGTGGTGATATGTGTGCTTGCGTGAATATGAAAGGTAGGGGTCGATGGAAGCACTGGTCCCAGCTGAAAGAATATAAAGGTATGACTGATAGACTTTTTAGTGGATTAGGATGGATATTTGCAATATTAGGGGTATTGGCTATAATAAAATGGATCTGGAAAAGGGCACATGGCTGGAGAAATGGTGCAAACAATCAGAGAAACGGTGCAAACAATCCGGTTGAAATAGAAATGGTAAGACTCTAACTAAAAACCTGGATGTATTTTATCAACAGAATGTATATAAACGTGATCACCACCGCCCATACGAGTCTACAAGGACAAGCTACAAAGCTGCCCCTAAGGGCACAGCAACTATATAAAGCAACCCCTAGGGGGTGGCATCCGAGTGTCAGGAGCATTTATCTTGAAGCCACACGATAAATGGGTAACAAAATGTTACCTGAATATTGTAAACCAGGGGAATTAACCTTGGGAAAGCACGTGGTAGTTAAACCTGGAACAGAAGTAATGCTGTTATTTGACAATGTGCAGCATGAAATGTTACCTGTGAGCATAAATTTAACAGCCCATTACCTGCCAGAAAAGTTTAGCCCCAAGACTAAAGATTGTACACACGATTGCTAGACACAATCCTGAGAATAGCTAGTGACACCCTCAGGAGCAAGGGAGTAACACAAGCAGCTGAGGCACAAAGGAGGAAGACAGAGGAGATCCATAGGCAATGATGTATTAACTGGAGTAAGTACAGGGACCTCTCCAGTAGATGCACTGGATATACAGGTCGATCCAGGCAGGAATAGATAGTTTGAGGGGAATGATGGAGGTACTTATGAGGAAACAGGCCAGAATAGGGATAGAATCTTCAGAGTTAGGATCTAAAACATCCAAAATACTGCTAGAGGTTATATCCATATTGGAAGGTCATGTACGAACAATTAACGCGGTAAATAAGCAGGAATGAGAAGACGATGCCGATGACAGGAAAAGAGACACATGTCATGCCTATGGGAGATGGATGATCGGTCAGAGTGTGGGTGGCAGTGAGAAGAGCACACATGACGTATATACTCGCCAGGAAGACAATGACATTAAATATAAGCGATGAGATTAAGTAAGATATTGATGATTACATGGAAGAGCAAGCACCACCAACTCCCCTGTTACTTGAAGATTTAACTAAGCTCAAAAGACTATTAAGAAATAGAGTTAAAAGATATTATGAGCGAAAGGATAAAGGCAAAAGAACTGGACAGTGAAATGAAGGATAACATGAAAACCCGCCTTGATACTTGAAATTATACATCCGTGGATAATGATTCTTTCACAGACCCTAGTGGCAGTATTGATAGGAATAGTCTTGAATTGGTTGGTGATGTTATGTAACAAGTGCAAAGACAGGAGAGGCATACCCGAGTAAAGTTACAAGATAGGGATCAGAATTATATCCCATGTGTTAGTCCGAGTGCAGCTGATAGGGATGTTGATACTCAGGGGAGAATGTGCAGGCAGATACAAGAGATGCAGAGCAACGACGTTGCCCAAGGCCCGTAACCAAGAACGCAGAAAGCCTTTGCTAGATCCAAAGAGGGGTAATCAAACACAAAGACGGCATGAATACCTGATAGGAGTCGTGAGTGTCCCAATCCTATCGCCTGATCAATAAAACCGAAGCGGGAGACATATGAATCAAGACAGAATAAGGCAGGGAAAGGAAAATTGTAGTTTATGGTGGGGATTACGAGTTACCACCTGATCAAATAGGGGATTGTAAGGGCGAAAAACCTTAATTAGGGGTAAAGTAATTCAGGGTAATTAAAATAAAGTGAGAAAGACAGAGTAAGGTTTAAAAGGCATTCATGGTTGAATAGCTGAATTAGGCAGAATTACTAAGATCAGACAAATTCTCTTAGGAGATAAGAACACCGACTAGATTTATGTAGATAGCTCACAGCAATAATGAGAAGAGACCACTATGTTCCAGTCACACGCGATAACAGACACACGTCCTCTTTGAAATGCCTACAGACAGGTGGTTGGCCAAGGATGCAGCCTAGGAACCAGTATGGCAACTCATTCACAGAAAAGTAACACATAACCTATAGGGATGGGGGGTCTTTTCCTGTAGCAACAGTGATGTACCAATGGAATCACTAGAAATTACTGTAACCAATAGAATCATTAGAAACTACTGTCACCAATGATATTCCCTGTAACCTGTATTAACCAATGTATTAGTAGCAAGTGGGCGGGGACTGGCGGCAAATAACCAATGGAACACTTCACCCCCATAGTTCCACCATTTTAACTGTATCTCAACTGTATAAGAATGTAACTGCGTAGCTTGTCCCACGAGATCGGCGTGGAGAGCACTCAGTAACGGTACTGATGAGGCCGGATCTCCCTTGATTAATCAGGTTTTTTCTCTATAAAAGATCTTTCGTGAGAGTGTTATATTTTTAATACTCCACAACATTGGCCAATAACGGTCGGAGACTCTCACACATTACAAGTTCTGAGCTCAGTATTCAGGCTGATCGAACACTACAAATACAAATTCCCATTCCAATTTGTTCCTTTTTTAACCTTCCCCTTACTCCTGTTACATTACAATTACCCTGTCTGCCCGTTTACATGGTAACACCAAAAGTTAAAAACAACTCCATATAAGGAGAAATGACTAAGCGACCTATACCTTGTCAATAACTCAGTCGATGAGCTGAATTACACAATAACGAGAGTCTCTACCTTTGAGGTAATGAGTTGACAATAAGACCTTACTCTTGTTATCACACATCTACCTTCCTGCTGCACTCAAGCGCTGCTGGACAATGTGAATTTATTGCACTGATTCTGCACCCCCTGAATTCCTTGTTCTCTCACCTTAAACAGCTTCCATTAAAAAGTTAATGCGGGTTAATTTATACCCCGCCCGTTACCAGCGGCCATGCCACATAGCTCCATTTTGAAAGTGGGCCTGCAGCCGGGTGTCCAAAGTGCCCGCCTGTATCAGGCAATACTTCTCTTTAATATGGAAATCGGGCACTAAATAAGCCCCAATGACCATTTTCGTTTGGAACCAGTAACAGTATGCACCATGCAGTCCCGATAGAATTGAAGAGGCACAAAGGTAGGTGTAGGATCATTATTGCAGCCTCAGAGGAACAGCAGGGCACTCCTGAGGCCCACAACAATAATCAGGACCGCAGCCTTTCGGAGACCCCCCAAACTTCTCGATCGTGACTCCTCACTCCCGCACAACTCATCCCCGGAACTCCGCACAACTCACCCCCTGATCCCCACACAATTCACCGCCTGATCCCCGCAAAACTCACCCATTGACCCCATCATAACTCACCCCCTGACCCCGCACAACTCACCCCCTGACCCCGTACAACTCACCCCCTGACCCCGCACAACTCACCCCCTGACCCCGCACAACTCACCCCCTGACCCTCGCAAAACTCACCCCCTGACCCTCGCAAAACTCACCCCCTGACCCCGGCAAAACTCACCCCCTGACCCCGCACAACTCACCCCCTGACCCCGCACAACTCACCCCAAGACCCCATCATAACTCACCCCCTGACCTCCACACAACTCACCCCCTGACCCCATCATAACTCACCCCATGACCCCCGCACAACTCACCCCATGACCCCCGCACAACTCACCCTATGACACCCACACAACTCACCCCATGACCCCCTCACAACTCACCCCATGACCCCCGCACAACTCACCCCATGACCCCCACACAACTCACCCCATGACCCCCGCACAACTCACCCCATGACCCCCGCACAACTCACCCCATGACCCCCACATAACTCACCCCATGACCCCATCATAACTCACCCCTGACCCCCGCACAACTCACCCCATGACCCCTCACAACTTACACCACTGACTCCTGCAAAAATGAGCCCCTCACCCCGGTCCAACGTACGTATCACAAATGACACCCTCATCCCTACCCTGGCCTGGTCATGAGGCCTCAATCCAGCAAGCTGAACCGGTGGGGTGGGGTCGCTGTTTAATGTGCCAAAGCCTGCCTGCAAATTTAAATGAGACCGAGGCCTCAAAATCATGGCGGGGTGTTGGGGGGGAGGGGGCCTCCTCACCACCTGAACGGGTGGCCAACTAGCGCTGGTCACCCAAATGAAAAAAAGTGTGAGGTGATTACTTCAAATAAGCATATTCATCATCATCATAGGCAGTCCCTGGAAACGAGGATAACTTGCTTCCTCGCTGAAAAAGGATGAGTTCACGGGTGCTTTAGTGAAGGACCTAATATTCCGGATCCCAAACTACATGTTGAAGGTTGGAAGATGCCTGTGCGTAGATTTTTTTAACGTGTGATGACCGTTGCACATCAGCCACCACACGGGCTTCACAGAGCTAGGTCTTGGTCCAGTGGCAAGGGTTAACCAAGATGACTGGAGACCAGCTCTGCTGCACAGACCTAGCACGCACACATATCGCAGCGTGGGCTGGCCCATGCTGTCCCTGGGCCCCTCGCCTATCCTGGGCTCCGATGACATCCCTCTATGAACTCTTGCCGCTCCTTTGCCCCGACCTCACTACTCCTGCTGTACCTGCCCTCACTGCAGTCAGCCGTCGCCTTCCTGCAGCAGCACGCGCTGCTCTCTGCAGTGCTATGGCACTTCACACTGCTCCCTCTAATGGCCCCGGCCTGCTCATGGTCTTGTAGACCGGGACCGTAGCGATTTCCAGGCCAGGCCGCCGTGCACCGCTCCCTCTAATTGCCCCAGCATATTAAAACTGTGCGGGTGGAAAGGTCAGTTCTCTGCCCAAGAGTTCAGTGGTCACCATACAATTTAAGAATCTTAATTCCTTACTTAAAAAACAAAGGTTAAAATTGAACATTGGGCCATAATTTGCTGTGGCCAGCCATTTAACAGCGTTAGACTGAGTTAGACTGGTCTTTGCACATTTCGCTTTTTACATTTTTTATGTGGCAATCGCTGAATGTGAAAGCTGATAACTGTGTTATCTCCTTAACCAATCAGATTGAAACATTGTGAAATTAACAATGCAAGGTCAGAGAAGAAAGTGCAAAATAGAGTGGGTGAATTCAATGTCTGATCAGATACAGGGAGGGTAAGAAAGACAGCATTTATAGAGAGAGTTAAAAAAGAGACAAAGGAAAAGTTTTTAAAAATTAATTTTTTCAATTTTACATTTTTAGATCTCCAACAACAATTAAAACCTGAAGGAATGAGACTCCACACATGTAATATTTAATTTTCAGTGCTGGAGAGGTTGACTGGCAGAAATTAATACTTATCACATCAGTAAAAGGGTACTTAGATTTGGAATGACTTAACTTAACTTTCTGTGTAGTTCTTATTTATCATAGCAATGTCACGCCATTAAATGTATTTCAAAGGTGTAATGTATTTGCTTCGTGGCTTCTTTGCATAAGAATTCATAGCAACACATTGCCATTAACAACTAGTTGGTTTATTAACAAAGGTAAAACAATCACACTACACTTTGCCAGTTCATCCACTAGGCTCAGAACTGCATCTTCATCGTGGATGTCATGGACCCAACTGACTGGAGTTTTATTGAGTCTTGTGAACATCACGTGACTGGTAAGCCACTCACAATGTGACAGCTCTACAATTATTTTGCTTGCACCTGTAAATCAAATGCCCCCTTATTAAAGGGGCACCAAAACCGACAAATGAACAAATTAAACTTTAGACATTAAACAGACCAAATTAAAATTTGGTTGCCGGGGGTGATAATTTACTCCAGTCTGTCCGGCGCACCCTCTCGCAGAAGGCCACGAGCATACCGGTGGACACCGCGTGCTCCATCTCCAGTGATACCCAGGCTCAAATGTACCCGCGGAAGAGAGGCAGGCAGTTGGGCCCCATCGATTGCTAGCTGCCTAGACCGGTTGATGGCCCCCTTGGCCAAGCCCAGGAGCAGTCCTACGAGGAGGCCTTCCGACCTGCCCGCTCCCCTCCGCACAGGGTGCCCAACAATCAGGAGTGTGGGACTGAAGTGCAACCAGAATTTGAGGAGCAGCCCCTTCAAATAATGGAACAGGGGCTGCAACCTCGCACATTCCATAAAAACATGGAACACGGACTCTTCCAGACCGCAGAAATTGCAGGCGGCCTGGCAGCCCGTGAACCTGCAGTAGATCTACAACTCTTTTGTTGCAAAAACAAAATCAATTAAATCAAGTGCCCCCTTATTAAAAGGGGGGGGGATACTACAAACAGTTTTCAAGTGCCCTTTTTTTTTGTGGTGATTTTTTGGGGGGCACTAAAAACACAAATTTTACAAGTGCCCCCTGGCTAAAAGGTGGGGGACACTAAAACCGGCAATAAAAACAAATTAAACTTTAAAACATATAAAGTCAAATTAAAATTTGGTTGCCGGGGGTGATGATGCACTCCAGTCCCTCGCGGAAGGCTGTGAGCATACCGGTGGACACCGCGTGCTCCACCTCTAAGGACACCCTGGCCCGGATGTAACCACGGAAGAGAGGCAGGCAGTCGGGCTGAATGACCCCCTCGACCGCCCGCTGACTGGACCGGCTGATGGCCCCCTTGGCCAAGCCCAGGAGCAGTCCTATGATGAGGCCTTCTGACCTGCCCGCTACCCTCCGCACAGGATGCCCAAAGATCAGGAGCTTGGGACTGAAGTTCAACCAGAACTTGAGAAGCAGCCCCTTCAAATAATGAAATAGGGGCTGCAACCTCACACATTGAACATATATGTGGAACACGGACTCTTCCAGACCGCAGAAATTGCAGGTGGCCTGGCAGTCCATGAACCTGCAGTAGCTCTACAACTCTTTTGGGGGACAAAAATAACCATTAAATCAAGTACCTCCCAATCTGGGGGACACACCAGACACTTTTCAACTGCCCTTTAAAAAAAAATTTTTTTTGTTATTTTTGTAGTTTATTTTGTGGGCTTTAAAAACATAAATTTTACAAGTGCCTCCTATAAAAGGAGAGGGGAACACTAAAACTGGCAATAAAACAAATTAAACTTTAAAACATATAAAATCAAATTAAAATTTGGTTGCCGGGGGTAATGATGCACTCCAGTCCCTCCGGCAACCATCTCTCGTGGAAGGCCGTGAGCGTACCGGTGGACACCACGTGCTCCATCTCCAGGTACACCCTGGCTCGGATGTAAGCGCGGAAGAGAGGCAGGCAGTCAGGCTGGACGATCCCCTCAACCGCCCGCTGCCTGGACCGGCTGATGACCGCCTTGGCCGTGCCCAGCAGCAGTCCTACGAGGAGGCCCAGGGACCTACCCGCTCCCCTCCTCACAGGGTGCCCAAAGATCAGGAGTGTGGGACTGAAGTGCAACCAGAATTTGAGCAGCAGCCCCTTTAAATAGTGGAATAGGGGCTGCAACCTCGCACATTCCATAAAAACATGGAACACGGACTCCTCCAGACCGCAGAAATTGCAGGAGGCCTGGCAGTCCGTGAACATAGAAACATAGAAAATAGGTGCAGGAGTAGGCCATTCAGCCCTTCAAGCCTGCACCACCATTCGATAAGATCATGGCTGATTATTCCTTCAGTACCCCTTTCCTGCTTTCTCTCCATACCCCTTGATCCCTTTAGCCGTAAGGGCCGGTTCATTGAATATATCCAATGAACCGGCATCAACAACTCTCTGCAGCAGGGAATTTCACAGGTTAACAACTCTCTGAGTGAAGAAGTTTCTCCTCATCTCAGTCCTAAATGGCCTACCCCTTATCCTAAGACTATGTCCCCTGGTTCTGGACTTCCCCAACATCGGGAACATTCTTCCCGCATCTAACCTGTCCAGTCCCGTCAGCATCTTACATTTTCTAAGAGATCCCCTCTCATCCTTCTGAACACCAATGTATAAAGGCCCAATTGATCCAGTCTCTCCTGCAGTAGATCTACAAGTCTTTTGTTGTAAACAAAATTAAACATTAAATCAAGTGCCCCCTGATCTGGGGGACACTCCAAAAACTTTTCAAGTGCCTTTTTTATTTTGTGTTTTTTTTTGGTGATTTTTTTTGTTTTTTTGGGGGGGCACTAAAAACACAAATTTTACAAGTGCCCCCTGGCTAAAAGGTGGGGGACACTAAAACCGGCAATAAAAACAAATTAAACTTTAAAACATATAAAGTCAAATTAAAATTTGGTTGCCGGAGGTGATGATGCATTCCAGTCCCTCCGGCGCCCACCTCTCGCGGAAGGCCGCGCGTGTACCGGTGGACACCCCGTGCTCCATCTCCAGGGACACCCTGGCCCGGATGTAACCACGGAAGAGAGGCAGGCAGTCGGGCTGAATGACCCCCTCGACCGCCCGCTGACTGGACCGGCTGATGGCCCCCTTGGCCAAGCCCAGGAGCAGTCCTATGATGAGGCCTTCCGACCTGCCCGCTACCCTCCGCACAGGATGCCCAAAGATCAGGAGTGTGGGACTGAAGTGCAACCAGAACTTGAGAAGCAGCCCCTTCAAATAATGAAATAGGGGCTGCAACCTCACACATTGAACATATATGTGGAACACGGACTCTTCCAGACCGCAGAAATTGCAAGCGGCCTGGCAGTCCATGAACCTGCAGTAGCTCTACAACTCTTTTGGGGGACAAAAATAACCATTAAATCAAGTACCTCCCAATCTGGGGGACACACCAGACACTTTTCAACTACCCTTTTAAAAAAAAATGTTTTTTTTTGTGGGTTTCTTTTGGGGCTTTAAAAACATAAATTTTACAAGTGCCCCCTATAAAAGGGGAGGGGGACACTAAAACCGGCAATTAAAACAAATCAAACCGTAAAATAAATAAAATCAAATTAAAATTTGGTTGCCGGGGGTGATGATGCACTCCAGTCCCTCCGGCGCCCACCTCTCGCGGAAGGCCGCGAGCGTACCGGTGGACACTGCATGCTCCATCTCCAAGGACACCCTGGCGCGGATGTACGCGCGGAAGAGAGGCAGGCAGTCAGGCTGAACGACCTCCTCGACCGCCCGCTGCCTTGACCGGCTGATGGCACCCTTGGCCGTGCCCAGGAGCAGTCCTACGAGAAGGCCCTCGGACCTGCCCACACCCCTCTGCACAGGGTGCCCAAAGATCAGGAGTGTGGGACTGAAGTACAACCAGAACTTGAGGAGCAGCCCCTTCAAATAATGGAATAGGGGCTGCAACCTCGTACATTCCATAAAAACATGGAACACGGACTCTTCCAGACCGCAGAAATTGCAGGCGGCCTGGGAGCCCGTGAACCTGCAGTAGCTCTACAACTCTTTTAGGAGAAAAACAACTAACATTAAATCGTGCCCCCCGATCTGGGGGACACTCCAAACATTTTCAAGGCCCCTTTTTTTGTGTTTTTTTGGGGGGGTTTTTGTATTGTTTTGTTTTTTGGGTTTTTTTTGGGCACTAAAATCAAATTTTTTTCCAAGTGCCCCCTATAAAAGGGGAGGGGGCAGTAGCTCTACAAACCTTTGAGCATACTCACAGGTGCAAACATTACAAAAAGTAAAGCATTTTCACAATCGTAATAGCAGAGCGTTGCAACTCGAACAGCAGCTTTTGGATATTTGAGTTTAACCGCATATCTGTCCCTTGCCTCACGTTGCTGCACCATTTGCACAAAAGTAACAGCGAGTGCCATCAGCCTCACTTATTTTGACAGCAAATTATGGCCCATTGTTACAATATTAAATTGCTCCACGTCAATAGCAGACGTCTGCTGCTACTCCAATTAACCCTGACAAAAGATAAATTTAAATACAATCTTCCTGATCACCATGCAGGGGACAACCATCGACTGTGATGCTTGAAAATAGGAGCCTTCAATCTAGCTTCTTCCATATCCTGATCCCCCTCCCCCTTTACTTATAGGAATAATTTTTAATTAAAAAAAAATTATTGCCATCCCTAATTGCCCTTGAGAAGGTGATGGTGAGCCGCCTTCTTGAAGCCCTGCAGTCCATGTGGTGAATGTGCTCCCATAGTGCTGACTTTGCCGTAGCGGTTTGGTACAACTGACTGTTGCTTGGTAGACCATTTCAGGGAGCAGTTAAGAGTCAACCATGTTATAGGCCAGATTGTGTAAGGATGACATATTTCCTTCTCTACAAGGCATGAGTGAACCATTTGGGTTTTTCCAACAATCTGGTAGTTTCTTGATCATCATAGCATTTTATTCCAAATTAACTTAATTAACTGATTTAAATTTCCCAGCTGCCACGGTGGGATTTAAACTCACGTCTCCAGATCAGGCCTGTGGATTCCAGTAACATAACCACGACGTTACCATACCCATACAATGGGATTCCCATTGAGAAATCCATGTTTCCACTGCACAACTGTACTTTCTGCAAAAGTGGCTAAATATGGGAGGAAATGTCTTGACAATATCTCAAACAGATGCAGAGAGGATTTTTTCCCTTGTGGGGGCATCTAGAACTATGGGTCTTGGTTTCAGAATTAGGGGTCGCCCATTTAATACAGAGATGAGGAGGAATTTTGTCTCTCAGAGGGTTGAGAATCTGTGGAATTCTCCACACTAGAGAGCTGTGGAGGCTGGGTCATAGAGTATATTTAAGGTGGAGATAGACAGATTTTTGACTGATAAGGGAGTCACGGGTTATGGGGAGCGGGCAGGGAAGTGGAGTTGAGGCCAAGATCAGATCAGCCATGATCTGATTGAATGGCGGAGCAGGCTCAAGGGGCCAAATGGCCTACTCCTGCTCCTGTTTCTGATGTTATGTAACAGCTAAGCCTGATAGTCTGATGTCCCAGACCCGTACAAAGATCCTACGGACCCGGGAAGACATCGGAAAACCCGGTTTTCAGCACGCATTGCGCATGTGCTGAAAACCAGCTTTTCCGATCTGTCAAGTTTCTGGCTTAACAGATCTCGCGCATATCGGGAGCGAGGACATTTGTACGTGGAAATTTGGGATATTTACGCACACAAATGTCCTTAAAATCTTGCGCCTGAAAAAGCAGGCGCATAGCCTACTTTTACAAGAGCAAGTTTTTTAAAACACACAAAAATATTTAAAAATAAAGTTATGAAAACATATTTTATTGTTAAAAACCTTCCACACAACGATAAGTTTATTTTAAGGCATAATTTTAAAAATCGGGAAAATATTTTTTATATAAGACATTAATAACTTTAATTTAAATGAATCTTAAATATGTAGTGTATATTTTCTATTTTTTATTAGTGTTTTAGGTGTTTGAGGGGGGGTTCTCATTCATAGTAATAGGAGTTTTGAACTTACTAAACTCCTATTACTATGAATGAGAATATACTATACCTGATTGGCTGCCCAGAGCCATGTGACTCCAGCTCCAGGCCTGCGCACGTCCCGATGTGCACGCGCTGCCATGCGCAGCAAGAGGAGGCCTGTGCATCGGAAAGTTGAGCGGGGGCAACAGCTTCAGGTAGGTGCGTATTTTTTCTCTAAAATGTAGTCGAACTCCCGCGGGAAGGAGAAAGCAGAATTTCTGGGCCATTTTCATGGATACAGGATTGGCTGTCCAACAGAAAACAGAGAGTCATGATAAATGGGTAATTTTCCGGTTGGCAAACAGTAACTAGTGGGATCGTGCAGGGGCCTCAGCTACTTACAATCTATATTGATAGGGCAACAGCCACTATTCATTCCTTGCCCACTGTGCCACCAGATGTGCAGTGCTGGAACGCTTTGGACATTCAGGTACACGTCCCTGCGGTTTTTTTGTATGGTAGAAATTAGTCGACACATAGCTGTCATTGCTGCCTGCTGCTGCCCCCGTCAGATCACTGAACCCTTTGCCACATCACAGGGGTATCGTGCCGGTTAGAGACATTGCACGCACCAACAATGCCACTTCCTTCTGAGTAACTCTTGCAGTGCTGTTTATAGCCTTTTACCTCCAACTCCCCCAAACCCGACTCTCCTCTGCCTCATCAGCATCGCCAGAACTGGTGTCTTTCCTGTCCCTGCTGCCTGCTGCCGCCACTTCCTGGTTACCGACAGCTACCTTTATGAGCAATCTGTCTTTGCATGATGACGCACGCTGCCTCTCCCTGCCCCACTTCACCCAGGACTTTTACTGTCCTTGTCAGTCATTTCAGGTCAATTGTGGGCACGATTCATCAAAGAAAGTCAGAAAGAAAGAACTCGCATTTATACAGCGCCTTTCACGACCACGGGACGTCCCAAAGCGTATTACAGCCAATGAAATACTTTTGAAGTGTGGTCACTGTTGTAATGTAGGAAACATGACACTAATTTGCGCACAGCAAGCTCCCACCAACAACAATATGATAATGACCTGATTTCGTGATTTTGCTTAAGAGATAAATATTGGCCAGGACAGCAGGGAGAACTCCCTGCTCTTCTTTGAAATAGTGCCATGGGATCTATTACATCCACCTCAGAGTGCAGACGGGGCTTCGGTTTGATGTCTCACCCGAAAGACGGCACCTCCGACAATGCGGCACTCTCTCAGTCCGGCACTGGGCGTGTCGGCCTAGATTATGTGTTCAAATCTACGTTGTGGGACTTGAACCCATGACTTTCTGACTCAGATGAGAAAGTGCTGCCCACTGAGCCATAGCTGGCACCTATGTCACACTACAGCCTGTCAAGGGTTAAGCTAATCAGCTGACTCCGAGATCAGCGCATGAGCATCATTTAATTCACTTCCTATCACACTCCCAGTAGCAGAAGTCAGACATCGGATTATTTGGGGCCATGATACACATCAGAACCATCAGTCACATAGAATCATACAGCACAGAACAACAACAACAACTTGTATTTATATAGCACCTTTAACGTAATAAAACATCCCAAAGCACTTCACAGCAATGTTTACAAGACAAAAATGCTACATTTGACAGAAGGAGGACATTCGGCCCATCATGCTCATTGAAACAGATATCCAATTAGTCCCACTCTCCTGCTCTTTCTCCAGAGCTCTTAAATGTTCTCCCCTTCAAGTATTTATCCAATTTCCCTTTTGAAAGTTACTATTGAATCTGCTTCCACCACCCTTTCAGGCAGTGCGTTCCAGATCGTAAAAACTTGCTGCGCAACTTTTCTTTTCCTCAAGTCACCTCTAGTACTTTTGCCAATCACCTTAAATCTGTATCCTCGGTTACCGATCCTCCTGTCACTGGAAACAGTTTCTGTTTATTCACACGATCAAACTAATTCATGATTTTGGAAAGCTCTATCAAATAGCCTCCTCACCTTCTTAGCTCTAAAGAGAACAACCCCAGCTTCTCTAGTCTATCCACGTAACGAAAGGCTCTCACCCTGGTACCATTCTAGTAAATCTCCTTTGCACCCTCTCGAAGGTATTGACCTTGTTCCTAATGTGCGGGGCCCAGAATTGGCCACAATACTCCAACTGAGGCCTAACCAGTGTTTTATAAATGTTCAGCATAATTTCCTTGCTTTTGTACTCTATGCCTCTATCTATAAAGTTTGGATCCCAGTGTATTCGTACGCCCCCAGGTCTCTCTGTTCCTGCACCTTCTTTAAAATTGTACAATTAATTTATATTGCCTCTCCTCATTCTTCCTACCAAACTGTATCACTTCACACTTCAGTGTGTTAAATTGAATCTATTATGGGTCTGCCGATTTCAGCATTGTGTGTCCTCCCACCGTCTGTTGTTACCCTCCTCACTGTTTACTACATTTCTGAGTTTCGTGTCTGCATACTTTAAAATTATGTGCTTTACAACCAGGTCCAGGGCAGTAAAACACATCAAAAAGATCAATGGTCCCAGTACCGACCCCTGGGGAACATCACTGTATACCTCCCTCCAGTCTGTAAAACGGTCGTTCACCACTACTCTCTGCTTCCTGTCACTTAGCCAATTATGTATCCATGCTGCTACTGTCCCTTTAATTTTGCTCACAAATCTAGAGTGCGGTACATCATCAAACACCTTTTGAAAGTCCATATACACAAGATCAACCGCACTATCCTCATCCACTCTCTCCGATATTTCATCAAAGATCATTCAGTCACATCAGACCCATCGCCGTGAGGTTCGACTATTTCGCGCCACAACCCAAGGAGAATTTCTACTGCCCCGCAATCTAAATGTAACTGAATATCTCCCTCTCTGCAGTAGATCACAGGGGAGCAAAGGCTGCATCCCAGAGTACTTAAGGAAGTGGCCCTAGAAATAGCGGATGCATTGGTGATCATTTTCCAACATTCTATTGACTCTGGATCAGTTCCTATGGACTGGAGGGTAGCTAATGTAACCCCACTTTTTAAAAAAGGAGGGAGAGAGAAAAGAGGGAATTATAAACTGGTTAGCCTGATATCGGTAGTGGGGAAAATGTTGGAATCAATTATTAGATAGCAGCACATTTGGAAAGCAGTGACAGGATCGGTCCAAGTCAGCATGGATTTATGAAAGGGAAATCATGCTTGACAAATCTTTTACAATTTTTGGAGGATGTAACTAGTAGATTAGACAAGGGAGAAGCAGTAGATGTGGTGTATCTGTACTTTCAAAAGGCTTTTGACAAAGTCCCACACAAGAGATTAGTGTGCAAAATTAAAGCACATGGTATTGGAGGTAATGTATTGATATAGGTAGAGAACTGGTTGGCAGACAGGAAGCAGAGAGTCGGAATAAACGGGTACTTTTCAGAATGGCAGGCAATGACCAGTGGGGTGCCGCAGGGTTCAGTGCTGGGACCCCAGCTATTTAAAATATACATCAATGATTTAGATGAAGGAATTGAGTGTAATATTTCCAAGTTTGCAGATGACACTAAGTTGGGTGACGGTGTGAGCTGTGAGGAGGATGCTAAGAGGCTGCAGGGTGACTTAGACAGGTTAGGTGAGTGGGCAAATGCATGGCAGATGTAGTATAATGTGGATAAATGTGAGGTTATCCACTTTGGTGGCAAAAACAGGAAGACAGATTATTATCTGAATGGTAACAGATTAGGAAAAGGGGCGGTGCAACAAGACCTGGGTGTCATGGTACATCAGTCATTGAAGGTTGGCATGCAGGTGCAGCAGGTGGTGAAGAAGGCAAATGGCATGTTGGCCTTCATAGCGAGGGGATTTGAGTACAGGGGCAGGGAGGTTTTACTGCAGTTGTACAGAGGCTTGGTGAGGCCACACCTGGAATATTGTTTTCAGTTTTGGTCTCCTAATCTGAGGAAGGACGTTCTTGCTATTGAGGGAGTACAGTGAAGGATCACCAGACTGATTCCCGGGATGGCAGGACTGACATATGAGGAGAGACTGGATCAACTGGGCCTGTATCCACTGGAGTTTAGAAGAATGAGAGAAGATCTCATAGAAACATATAAAATTCTGACGGGATTGGACAGGTTAGAGGCAGGAAGAATGTTCCCGTTGCTGGGAGTTCTCGAACCAGGGGTCACAGTCGAAGAATAAGGGGTAAGCCATTTAGAACTGAGATGAGGAGAAACTTCTTCACTCAGAGAGTGGTTAACCTGTGGAATTCCCTACTGCAGAGAGTTGTTGAGGCCAGTTCGTTGGATATATTCAAGAGGGAGTTCGATATGGCCCTTACGGCCAAAGGGATCAAGGGATATGGAGAGAAAGCAGGAAAGGGGTACTGAGGTTGAATGATCAGCCATGAGCTTATTGAATGGCGGTGCAGGTTCGAAGGGCCGAATGGGCTGCTCCTGCACCTAATTTCTATGTTTCTATGACCTTAACCTGAGCAATCAAAGAACAAACACCTTCTGTGTACGGTACCACATTGTGGTGCAGGTTAACAGCTCACTGAGGGGGAGTTCATCCCCATTTGTGGTCATGCCAGGGTGTCTGATGTTACTGGGCCCTGGTCATGTTTCGTGGAGACTGCCGAGGTGGAGGCTGGGGGCTGTGTTTGGGGTAGGCGGCTGTGACTGGGGGGCAGGGGCTGTGCTTGGAGAGCAGTCAGATGTGATTGGGGGGGGAGGGTCTGTAATTGGGGGGCAGGGCCTGCCTGCGGAGGGCGGAGGCTGTCTGTGGAGGGTGTGGGCTGTCTGTGGAGGGCGGGGGCTCTCCACGGAGGGCGGGGGCTGTCTGTGGAGGGTGGGGGCTCTCTGCGGAAGGCAGGGGCTCTCTGCGGAGGATAGGAGACTGATCAAAGTTAGTTAGTGCAATCATGAAGGTCGATCAGATTTCAGGAGTTTTTATCTGCGATCAGTCACAGTGAACATTGCCTCAGGACAGTTACAGGTTGGAGTAAGGTCCAGGCTAAAGAGACACTGTGAGTAGTGACGTCAGAAAGTGAGCTGATGTCTGTACGGATTCCTGTTGAAGTACGAATCTCCCTTTCTGTTAATACAGAGCGGGGGAGGGATAGTGGTCAGCTGCTTGTAAGATTATGAAGCTTCCAAAACAAGTTGCCACAGTTCTCAGCCGGCTCAATCTGGTCATGTTTAGAACGTGGTTTGACAACAGACTGAAGCAACACTGGTACCGGTGCATTCACAGAGTGGATTGAGAAAACATCTCGAGGGTTTTGATCGAGTAGATACAGAGAAACTATTTCCTCTGATGGGTGAAACAAGAATGAGGGGCAAACATCTTACAATTCAAGCCAGGCCATTCAGGAGCAAAAAAGCGGAAGCACTTTGTCACACAGAGTGTTGTGGAAATCTGGAACTCCCTCCCCCAAAAGGCTGTGGAGGCTGGGGGTCAATTGGAGTTTTCATGTTGGAGATCGATCGATTTTTGTTGGTAAAGGGTATCAAGGGATATGGAGCAAAGGTGGCTACATGGTGTTGAGGCACAGACCAGCCATGATCAACTGAATGGTGGAACCGGTCCGAGGGGCTGAGTGGCCTCCTCCTGTTCCTTATGTGACTTTGTTCCCGAATGGGACCTCAAACTACTTGGCTTCAGTGCGATCAGGCTTCAGGTCAGCTTTTCGGGCAACCCGTGCCCTGGACTGCTTGGCGTCAGTGTGAAGGTGCAGTATGACCACAGTGAGGGACACGACAGCTCGAAGAGCAATCCAGTTAGTTCCACTCCCCCACTCTTTCCCAGTATCCCTGCAACTTTTTCTCCTTCAATATTTATCCAATTCCTTTTCGAAGGCTACTATTAAATCTGATTCCACCACCCTATCAGGCAGTGCGTTCCAAATCCTGAATACTCGTTGTGTACAAAAGTTTATCCTTATGTCACCTCGTGTTCACTTGCCAATCACCTTAAATCCGTGCCCTCTGGATACCCTTCAGCCCTTGGAAACAGTTGTGGGTTCAAGTCCCACTCCAGAGACTTGAGCACAAATCTAGGCTGATGCTCCAATGCAGTGCTGAGGGACTGTTGCACTGTCGGAGGTGCCATCTTTCAGATGAGACATTAAACTGAGGTCCCATCTGCTCTCTCAGGTGGACATAAAAGATCCAATGGCACTATTTCGAAGAAGAGCATGGGGAGTTAATCCCGATGTCTTGGCTAATATTCATCCCTTAATCAACATAACAGAAACAGATTATCTGGTCATTATCACATTGCTATTTGTGGGAGCTTGCTGTGCACAAATTGGCTGCCGCGTTTCCCACATTACAGCAGTGACTACACTCCAAAAGTACTTCATTGACTGCAAAGCACTTTCAGACGTCCGTGAAAGGCGCTATATAAATGCAAATCTTTCTTTCTCTCTCTTTATTTACTCTATCTAAACCGTCATGATTTTGAACAATTCTATCAAATCTCCTCTTCGCCGAAGGAGAACTTCAAGTGGAGCAAAGGGCCTTGGAGTCACCTCTTCTCAATTCATGCCGCTCTCAAGACATTTTAAAGTGAGTATGATTTTACCGGAGGACGGTTTCAGCAGTGGGTGCTTTGCAGGAGCGGAACATCCTGCACCTGACCTTTGAGGGAAATGGAGTTCAGCGCCTCCGAGGCTGAAGCGTGTGCCATGAGGTGCAGCGGTGGGCTATCTCCCCTGGGCTGCTCGCTCGCTTACCCCAGGCACCCAGGCTCCTGCACTCGGGTTCTCAGAAACTCAGAGACACCGTGTGAAGCTGACTCGAACATGTCTCAGCAGCTCATTAACGTTAGCACTTCCTGTGGTGCCCAAGGCCTTGTTTCTCAATCTGCTGAAACCACAAATAACAGCGCTTGGCTGCAGCTGTTCAGAAGAATACACAATAATTGAAAGGGTGATGGCTTCTGGACTGCAGCGAAACGGGGGAGGGGCCTCATAAAGAACTTGCATTTGATGTTCTTCCTCGAACTTGTTGTTCTCATTAGAGCAGAGAAGGCGAAGAGGACATTTGACAGAGGTGTTTAAAACCATGAAGGGTTTAGATAGAGTAAATGCTGAAGGGTCGATAACCAAAGGGCACAGATTTGAGGTGATTTGCAAAAGAACCAGAGACGACACGAAGATAAACTTTTTTACACCACAAGTGGTTAGGATTTAGAATGTCCTGCCTGACAGGGTGGTGGAGGTGGATTCAATAGTAGCCTTCGAAAGGGAACTGGAGAAATACTTGAAGGAGAAAAAGTTTCAGGTATATGGGGAGAGCGGGCCGAACTGGATTGCTCTTCGAAAGTACCAGCACAGACTCGATGGGCCGAATGGCCTCCTTGTGTGCTCTATGATTCTATGATTCCTGCAGCATCTTTTATGACCTCAGGCCCTCCCCACGTGCTTTGAAGTATTTTTGGACTCTAGTCGCTGTTGTAATGGAGGGAGATTTACAAAGGATTATATTGGATATATAGCACAGAAACAGGCCATTCGGCCCAACCAGTCCATGCCGGCGTTTCTGCTCCACTCGAGCCTCCTCCATCTTTCCACATCTAAATCTATCAGCATTACCCTCTGTTCCCTTCTCCCTCATATGCTTCTCCAGCCTCCCCTTAAATGCATCGATATTATTTGCTTCAACCATTCCCTGTGGCAGCGAGTTCCACATTCTCACCACTCTTTGGGTAAAGAAGCTTGTTCTGAATTCCCTATTGGATTTCTTGATGACTATCTTATATCGATGGCCTCTCGTTATGTTCTTCCCCACAAGTGGAAACATTCTCTCTGTATCCACTTTATCAAAACCTTTCATAATTTTAAAGACCTCTATTAGATTTCCCCTCAGCCTTCTTTTTTCAAGAGAAAAGAAACCCAGCCTGTTCATCCTTACCTGATAAGTGTACCCTCGCATTTCTGGTATCGTTCTTGTAAATCTTCTGTGCACCCTCCCCAGTGTATCTATATCCTTTTTATAAAATGGCGACCAGAACTGTACACCATACTCCAAGTGTGGTCTAACCAAGTTTAATACAGGTTTAGCATAACTTCCCTACTTTTCAATTCGAAAGCTCTAGAAATAAACCCTAGTGTTTGGTTTGCTTTTGTATGGCGTTGCTAACCCGTCACAACTGTTAGTGATGTGTGTATTTGTACTCCGAGATTCCTTTGTTACTCACCCCACCCAGACTCACACCCTCCAAGTAATAAGTGACCTCCCTAGTCTTCCTACCAAAATGTAATACCTCACAATTTGTATCCATTTTGTAGGTTTATTAATGTTCTCCTGTAATTTGTTGCAGTCTTCCTCAGTATTGACTACCTTCCCCCCCCCCCCACCCCACCAATTTGGTGGCATCCGCTAATTTAGAAAGAGAACAGCAATCATAGAATGATACAGCCATTCGGCCCGTCGTGTCTGTACAATGGGCCAAATGGCCTCCTTCTGTGCTGTATCATTCCATGTTAAAAGCCAATCTAATTAATCCCATTCCCATGCCCTTTCCCATAGCCCTGCAAATGTTTCCATTTCAAGTATTTATCCAAGTTTTCAAAGTTACTATTGAATCTGCTTCCACCATCTTTTCAGGCAGTGCATCCCAGATCATAACAACTCGCTGTTTAACTTTATTTACCTTAAATCTGTGTCCTCTGGTTAGCAACCCTCATGTGACTGGAAACAGTTTCTCATTACTTACTCTATCGAACCCTTTCATGATTTTGAACACCTCGATCAAATCTCCTCTTAACCTTCTCTGCTCCAAGGAGAACAATCAGAGTTTCTTCAGTCTCTCCACTTTTCTGAAATCCCTCATCCCTGGCACCATTCTGGCAAATCTCCTCTACATCCTGTCCAAGGCCTTGATATCCTTTCTAAAGTGTAGTGCCCAGAACTGGACACAATACTCCAGCTGAGGCTTAACCAGTGACTTATAAAGCTTTAGCATAACTTCCTTGCTTGTTTTACTTTACTCCTCTATTTGTAACGCGAAGGATCAATAAAAGCTTTTTTAACAGTCACATCAACTTGACCTATTATCTTCAAAGATTTGTGTGTATACACCCCCAGGTTTGTCCGTTCCTGCACCCCCTTTAAAATTGCAGCATTTCGTTTATATTGCCTCTCCGCATTCTTCTCAGCAAAATGCATCACTTCACACTTCATCCCTTTCACCCCAGGGGCTTCAATGTTGCGAATAATCTATTCTGTGGCACTTCATCAAACGCCTTTTGAATGTTCGTATACTCAACATTAACCACACTACCCTCATTAACTCACTCCGTTACTTCATCAAAGAACACAATCAAGTTAGTCAAACACAATTTACCTTGAACAAGTTTGTGCTGGCTGCCATTTATTAATCTATATTTTTTCAAGTGACAATTAACTTTGTCTCGGATTATTGTCTCTAAAAGCTACCTCTCCACCGACTCATTTCACTTCACACTTTTTTGCGTTAGATTTCATCTGCCATGTGTCTGCCCATTTCATCAGGCTGTCTGTGACTTTCTCAAGTCTGTTACGATCCTACTTGCTGGTCTGTAGTTGCTGAGTTTATCCCTCTCACATTTGTTGAATAGGGGTGTATGATTTGAAACCCTCCAGTCCTCTGGCTCCACTCCCATATCTAAGGAGGATTGGAAGATTGTGGCCTGAGCATTGGCGATTTCCACCCTTACTTCCCTCAGCAATCTCGGGTACATTCCATCCAGATCCGGTGACTTTTCTGCTTTGAGGACTGTCACCCTTTTAAGTACCTGCAATGTATCTATTTTTATCCTACATAGGATTATGTTACAGTAATGTACGGCACAGAAATAGGTCATTCAGCCCAACCAGTCCATGCCGGCGTTTATGCTCCGCTCGAGCCTCTGCCCTTCTTTCCTCATCTAAATCTATCCACATAGGAGAAGGTTCACTAGGTTGATTCCTGGGATGAAGGGGTTGTCTTAAGAAACGTTAAGCAGGTTGGGCCTGTACTCAATAGAGTTTAGAAAAATGAGAGGTGATCTTATTGAAACACATAAAATTCTGAAGGGGCTTGACAGGGTAGATGCTGAGAGGATGTTTCCCCTCGTGGGGGAATCTAGAACTAGAAGTCACAGTTTCAGAATAAGGGGTCACCCAGTTAAGATGGAGATGACGAGCAATTTCTTCTCTCAGAGGGTTGTCAATCTTTGGCATTCCCTATCCCAGAGAGCTGTGGAAGCTGAGTCTTTGAATATATTCAAGAATCAGATTGACAGATTGCTGAACCATAGGGGAGTCAAAGGTTCTGAGGAACAGGCAGGAAAGTGGAGTTGAGGCCAAATCAGATCAGTCATGATCTTATTGAATGGCGGAGCAGGCTTGAGGGTTCGCATGGCCTACTCCGGCTCGAATTTCTTATGTTCTTATAACCCTCTATTCCCTTCTCCCTCATATGCTAGTCTAGCATCTCCTTAAATGCATCTAAACTATTCACTTCAACCAGTCCCTGTGCTCTCGAGTTCCACATTCTCATGACTCTTTGGGTAAAGAATTTTCTAACCTGTCCAATCTTTCTACTACCTCCTCCTTTAGTGTTATATTGCCACTAACCTCTCCTCTTCTCGAGTGAAGACGAATGCAAAGTGCTCATTTAGTACCTCAGCCCGCCTCCACTAGACGTTCTCCATTTTGGTCCCTAATCGGCCCCCTTGACTACCCTTTTGCTATTTATATGTTCGTTGCTAATCTATTCTCATCTATTCTCTTTGCACTGTTTATTCCCCTTTTCACTTCTCTTCTGTGCTTTCTGTATTCAGCTCCGTTCTCCACAGAATTATGAGCCTGACATTTATCATTGGCCAAAAACAAAACACTGCAGATGCTGGAAATACTCAGCGGGTCAGGCAGTATCTGTGGAGACAGAAATTGAGTTCACGTTTCAAGTCGATGCTCTTTCATCAGAACTGGAAGAAGTTAAGAGATGTGACCGTTTTTAAGTAAGTAGAGTGTCAGGGAAAGGGAGAGGGGAGGAAAGAACTAA
The DNA here is from genome assembly GCF_044704955.1 of Pristiophorus japonicus. Classification (NCBI taxonomy): domain Eukaryota; kingdom Metazoa; phylum Chordata; class Chondrichthyes; family Pristiophoridae; genus Pristiophorus; species Pristiophorus japonicus. Next base: position 26,444,585 of record NC_091995.1, on the reverse strand, counting down.
AAGGAAGGTCTGTGATAGGTTGGAAGGCAGGAGATGATGGTGCAAGGCAAAAGGGGGTGGTAATGGGACATAAGAACATAAGAAATAGGAGCAGGAGTAGGCCAATTTGCCCCTCGAGCATGCTCCGCCATTCAATAAGATCATGGCTGATCTGATCTTGGCCTCAACTCCACTTCCCCGCTCGCTCCCCATTATCCTCGACTCCCTTATCTTTCAAAAATCTGTCTATCTCCACCTTAAATATATTCAATGACCCAGCCTCCACAGCTCTCTGGGGCAGAGAATTCCGTAGATTCACAACCCTCAGAGAAGAAATTCCTCCTCATTTCCGTTTTAAATGGGCGACCCCTTAATTTGAAATGACACCCCCTAGTTCGAGATTCCCCCACAAGAGGAAACATCTTCAGAATCTTATAAGTTTCAATAAAATCACCTCTCCATCTTCAAAACTCCATTGAGAAAAGCCCAATCTGCTCAATCTTTCTTCATATGACAACCACTTCATCTCAGGAATCAACCTCGTGAACCTTATCTGAACTGCCTCCAATGCAAGTATATCCCTCCTTAAATAAGGAGATCAAAACTCTATGTAGTGGTGGTCTAACCAACACCCTGTACAGTTGTAGCTGGACTTCCCTACTTTTATACTCTATCTCCCTTGTAATAATGGCCAACATTCTATTTGCCTTCCTACTTGTTTGCTGTACCTGCATGTTAACTTTTTGTATTTCGGTACAAGGCTCCCCAGATCCCTCTGTACCGCAGCATTTTGTATCTCTCCCAATTGAAACAATTTATTTTTACTACCAAAGTGGATAACCTCATATTTCCTACATTATACTCCATCTGTCAAATTTTTGCCCACTCACTTAGTCTATCTATATCCCTTTGTAGATTATTTGTGTCCTCCTCACACCTTATTTTTCTACTTATCTGTGTATCATCAGCAAATTTGGCTACATTACACTTCATCCAAGTCATTAATATAAATTGTAAATAGTTGAGGCCCCAGCATCGATCCCTGTGGCACCCCACTAGTTATTGTTTGCCAACCAGAAAATTACCCATTTATTCCCAATCTCTGTTTTCTGTTAATTAGCCAATCCTCTATCCACGCTGATATATTACTCCAAATCCAACTGAGCTCTTATCTTGTGCAGTAGCCTTTTATGTGGCACATTATCGAATGCCTTCTGGAAATACACATCCACTGGGTTCCACTTATCCACCCTGCTCATTACATCCTCAAAATCTCAAAAAAATTTGTCAAACATGATTTCCCTTTCATAAAACCATGTTGACTCTGCTTGACTGCATTATGATTTTCTAAATGTCCTGCTATTACTTCCTTAATGATAGACTCCGGCATTTTCCCAATGACAAATGTTCAGCTAACTAGTCTATAGTTACCTGCTTTCTGTCTCTCTCTTTTCTTAAATAGGGGCATTACATTTGCAGTTTTCCAGTCTGCTGGGACCTCTCCAGAATCCAGGGACTTTTGCTAGATTACAATCAGTGCATCCACTTTCTCTGCAGGCACCTCTTTTAAGATCCTAAGATGCAGGCCATCAGGTCCCGGGGACTTGTCCACCTTTAGTCCCATTAGTTTGTCGAGTAGTTTTTTTCTAGTGATGGTGATTGTTTTAAGTCCCCCCCGCCCCCCCCCCCAATAGCCCCTTGATTATCAATTATTGGGATGTTTTTAGTGTCTTCTACCGTGAAGACCGATACAAAATATTTGTTCAAAGACTCTGCCATTTCCCTGTTTCCCATTATTAATTCCCCAGTCTCATCGTCTACTGGACCAATGTTTACTTTAGCTACTCGCTTCCTTTTTATATACCTGTAGAAGCTCTTACTATCTGTTTTTATATTTCTTGTTGGTTTACTCTCATAAGCTATCTTCTCTCTCTTTATCATATTTTTAGTCATCTTTGCTGTTTTAAAAAATTTCCCAAACCTCTGGCCTTCACTGTTCTTCGCAACATTGTATAACTTTACTTTAAATTTGATACCATCCTTTATTTCCTTAGTTAGCCACAGATGGTTCATCCATCTCTTAGATTCTTTCTTTCTCACTGGAACAAGTAAAGAAACAAAAGATGGGTCTAGAGGATGTGTAACTGGCAACAGCAGAATCATTATGAACAGCTGCTATCTTTAACAAATGGGAACAGTGGTTATTATCTGAAATTGTTCGACTCAATGTTCAGTCTGGAAGTCTGTAATGTACTTAATCGAAGAGTGAGGTGCTGTTCCTCGAGCTTCCATTGAACTTCATTGGAACAGTGTAGGAGGGCAAGGACAGAGAGGTCAGAGTGTGAGTGGGGCAGAGAATTAAAATGGCAAGCGACTGGAAGCTCTGGGTCATGCTGCTTGTGGACTGAACAGAGGTATTCAGCAAAGCAATCACCTAATTTGTGTTTGGTCTCCCCAGTGTAGAGGGGTATACTAAATTGAAAGTACAAGTATGTAGGTGGGGAATCACATGCATGAAATGCATGCACTATACCCCCTTTGTGCACTGCATGGCATGCAGTGTGTGCATGGGCTGAGATACATGCATGCGATATAATGCAAGCCGGGTGTTGTGCACTCATGGGATGCAATATGTGAATAGGGCGCAGTGTATGCATGTGATATAGTGGTTTCATGAGGTGCACTGCATGCATGGGATGCAATGCTTGCATGCAGTGCAGTGTGTGTATGGTATACGGTGTTTGCAAGCAGTGTAGTGTGTGTGTATAGGCTGAGAAGCTTGATTGGGTATATCATCATCATCATAGGCAGTCCCTCGGAATCGAGGAAGACTTGCTTCCACTCCTGAAGTGAGTTCTTTGATGGCTGAACAGTCCAATATGAGACCCAAATCTCTGTCACAGGTGGGACAGATAGTTGTTGAGGGAAGGGGTGGAAGGGATTGGTTTCTCGCATGCTCTTTCCGCTGTCTCAGCTTGATTTCTTCATGCTCTCGGCGTTGAGACTCGAGGTGCTCAGCGCCCTCTCGGATGCACTTCCTCCATTTAGGGTGGTCTTGGGCCAGGGACTCCCAGGTGTCAGTGAGGATGTTGCACTTTATCAGAGAGACTTTGAGGGTGTCCTTGTAGCATTTCCGCTGCCCACCTTTGGCTCGTTTGCCATGAAGGAGCTTCGAGTAGAGCACTACCTTTGGGAGTCTTGTGTCTGGCATGCGGACTATGTGGCCTACCCAGCGGAGCTGATCGAGTGTGGTCAGTGCTTCAATGCTGGGGATATTAGCCTAAATGAGGACGCTGACGTTGGTGCGCCTGTCCTCCCAAGGGATTTGTAGGATCTTGCGGAGACATCGTTGGTGATATTACTCCAGCAACTTGAGGTGTCTGCTGTACATGGTCCATGTCTCTGGGCCATACAGGAGGGCAGGTATTACTACAGCCCTGTAGACCATGAGCTTGGTGGCAGTTTTGAGGGCCTGGTCTTCAAACACTCTTTTCCTCAGGTGTCCAAAGGCTGCACTGGCGCACTGGAGGCGGTGTTGGATCTCGTCGTCAATGCCTGCTCTTGTTAATAGAAGGCTCCCGAGATATGGGAAGTGCTCCATGTTGTCCAGGGCTGCGCCGTAGATCTTGATGACTGGAGGGCAGTGCTGTGCGGTGAGGACAGGCTGGTGGAGGACCTTTGTCTTACGGATGTTTAGCATAAGGCCCATGCTTTCGTATGCCTCAGTAAATACATCAACTATGTCCTGTAGTGCAGACTCTGTGTGTGCGCAGACGCAGGCATCGTCCGCGTACTGTAGCTCGACGACAGAGGTTGGGGTGTTCTTGGATCTGGCCTGGAGACAGCGCAGGTTGAACAGGTTCCCACTGATTCTGCAGTTTAGTTCCATTCCAGCGGGGAGCTTGTTGACGGTGAAGTGGAGCATGGCGGCGAGAAAGATTGAGAAGAGGGTTAGGGCAATGACGCAGCCCTGTTTGACCCCGGTCCGGACGTGGATTGGGTCTGTGATGGATCCGTTGGTAAAGATCACGGCCTGCATGTCGTCATGGCGGAGGATGGTGACAAACTTTTGGGGGCATCTGAAACGGAGGAGGACGCTCCATAGACCCTCGCGGTTGACAGTGTCAAAGGCCTTTGCAAGGTCGAAGAGGCCATGTATAAGGGCTGGCGCTGTTCCCTGCATTTTTCCTGTAGCTGTCGCGCTGCAAAAATCATGTCCGTTGTGCCCCGTAGGGGATGAAATTCACACTGTGACTCCGGGAGGAGCTCGTCGGTCACGGGAAGAAGACGCTGGAGGAGGACTCTAGCGACGACCTTCCCAGTGGCTGATAGCAGGGAGATTCCTCTATAGTTGCTGCAGTCAGACTTGTCCCCTTTTTTAAAGATGATCACGATTACTGCATCTCTGAGATCCCCCGGCATGCTCTCCTCACTCGAGATGAGGAAGATGAGGTCGTGTATTCGCGCCAGCAGTGCTTCTCTGCCATACTTCAAGGTCCAGCAGGGATTCCATCCGCACCCATAGACTTTTTGTTTTTGAGCTGTCTTATGGCTTTTTCAACCTCGTGCAGTGTTGGGGTCTCACTGAGGTGGTGGTGGGTAGCATGCTGCGGGATAGTGTCAAGAACACTCGAGTCAAAGACCGAGTCATGATGTAGTGCACCAATAAGGTGTAGTGCATGCATGGGATATAGTGCTTGCATGAGGTGCACTGCATGCATGGGAATTGGGATGCAATGTTTGCATAGGGTACAGTGTGTGCCTGGTGTACACTGTTCTTGCATGGGGTGCAGAAAAGAGATCATGAATTGGAAGAAATTGTGAATTGCAAAAGAAAGTGGTTTTATTAAAATAAATTGGTTTGCCTAGCTCAGGGAGCCAGGATGAACTGATGACACCAAACAATTCTAATCATGACAGATAAAGATTTTCACAGAGAGCTCGGTTACAAGAGCATAACATAGAAACAGACCTTCATAAGTGGTCGAGCAAGGAGCCTTGTGATAAACAAACTGTCCAAGAGAAGGTAACCAGAGAGCCAAACAAGAGATAAGCGAAGAAATTATCTCATGGGATAGGGGAGGGTTTTCATCTGAAAGTTGAGACAAAGAACGTGACAGACCGTTGGGCACCTTGGTTTGGGAAGAGCCCTTACAGGTTAGAGAGTCCTGTCCATCTTCTATCCCAGGCCCACCCCTAAAAAGAGAATAAATGAGATATCTAAAGAGCTTTTAGCACAGACGGTGGAGAGAAGAGCTGTTTGCGCACACCTGTGTCTGTCCGATCTCGACCAATACCTGCTGCTTGTCACGGTCGTATGCCTACTGCGTCTATCCTGATTACGTGTTGTCTTTGACTATATTTGAACTACCACTTCTTAATAAAATGACCTATGACTCCTCAGACCCTTTTGGGTAACCTGTGATCCAAATCTTACAGCTGTACATCGATGGGATATCGTGCTTGTATGGGGTACATTGAATGCAGGGGGGCATCAGTGGGGACATGGAGAATTGGTGCGTGCACAGCAGGTTAGTGACTTCTTTGTAAGCTGCTGGTGTAGGAACAGCAGCTTAGTGCAGTCACACCGTGCGCCTTCACACTGCCTGTTAAAATGACACTTCGAGTGATGAACAGCACAAACTATCTCACACTAAAGCACAGCACAACTTAAGTTGTGTTAGAGACATTTCACAAGTACGCTTGACTTTTATTTGCGGTTAAAGCTGAGCAAAAGTTACACATTTATTTTGGGGGGGTGCAGAGTCTGGGGAGAGGGGGGGAGGGTGGTAGGAATGATTTGGTTGAACCATGTCACATACGTCCACAACGATGACTATGGGGTCTTGAGGGTAAGGCTCAGTTCTGAGGACATTGGGCCCAGCTCAGGGATCAGCCTGAATTAATATGCCCCAAAAGCCACGCTTAGTGACAAACAGATTAGCCAACAGCGAAGGTTTATGGTGCAGGAGCTGCTTACCTTAACGACATTGTGAACTTATGCTTGCTTTTTAATTTATTTTCTATTACATAACTTGAGGTGCAAGATGCGACGATGCCAACAGCTCATGAAATGCATTGTTAACACATTCCGTTCCCTGCTCATCTCATCAGGAGCCCTTTTAACCAGATGACGGTGTCCCTTTAATTGCCTTTCCTGAAATAAACTGGGGAGGGCGGGGAGTGGGGGGTGGTGGTGGGGGAAGGGTGGAGAACCTTCCTTCTGTTTAAAGGGGCCATGTGTCATGAGGCAATTTGTCCTGTTCCTTGTTTCCACAGGAGGGGGCTGACATATCTTGGCTCTAGATAACTTTTAATTAGCAAGAGTAGAAATAATTATTTTAACTGGAAAACAAACTCAAATCCCATCATTAGTATCTGGCAAGGAAAGAAAAACTTGCATTTATATAGCGCCTTTCATGACCTCTGTCATGTATTCAACCAGCATTGTAAACCATGTATAAACTGACCTAAGTTGTACACCGTGAGAACACTGACCACTAGGTGGGAGACACTCCTAACCTGGACCTTCAGGTATAAAAGGGGAAGCTCCACCCACCTTCATCACTTGAGTGCTAAGGAATAAAGGACAGGTCACAGACTGACCTTCTCTCCAGCATGGGCCTCGTGTGCATTTATACTGTGTCGTAAGGACGTATCAATGGCGACAAGAAACTGGGATTTAAACCGCGCGAGCATGGCCACTAGCAGAACAGACGAGAGGTACTGTGTTAAGGAATGGTTGGGACAGAGATTCAACATTGTTAAAGCAGCACACAGTTCTCCAGGCAGACAAGGGCAGTCAGGCATGCCCCAACATGTAGTCGAACCCAGAGGGGGAGTTCGACAGAGACAATGGCAAGCTGAACAGCGATTCACGCCATTGCAAGGGACAATGCAGCCAGTAATGGGGCCATCAACACCTGTTAATGGTGCACTCAAGGACAATAACAGGGGCAGTCATGGACGATCGACTGGCAAGGGACCTTTTGTTTCAAACCACAACTCATGCTGGAGGCGTGGAGGCATACATTCAGCCGGAGTTTGCAGAGATGAGCAAAATACCTGCAGAAATTGCAGAAATGGACACTGGGGGAAATCGCTGGAAGCTGAAGTTCAGCGAGTTCATGTGGAGCACGTATACAGTTCATACACCAGGACGCCACCGATAATGATGAAAGTGCTCCTCAATGGCATCCCAGTATCAATGGAGTTAGACACGGGTGCCAGCCAGTCCCTGATGGGTATCAAACAGTTCGAAAAGTTGTGGGCATCCAAGGCCAGGAGGCCAAAATGATCACCGATTGACGCACAGCTACGGACTTACACAAAGCAGATCATTCCGGTGCTAGGCAGCGCCACGGTAGTCGTGACCCACAAAGGTTCGGAGAACAGGTTGCCACTCTGGATTGTCCCAGGGGATGGTCCCGCACTACTGAAGAGGAGTTGGCTTGCTGTCATGAACTGGAAATGGGGCGATGTCAATGCAATTTCCTCTGTGGAGCGAGTATCATGCTCACAGGTCCTGGACAAATTTGTCTCATTATTTCAACCCGGCATTGGCACTTTCATGGGGGCCAAGGTAGTGATTCACATAAACCCGGACGCCAGACCAGTGCACCACAAGGCCAGAGCGGTGCCGTACGTGATGCGGGAAAAGATAGAAGGCGAATTGGACCGCCTGTTGAGGGAAGGCATCATCTCGCCAGTCGAATTCAGTGACTGGGCGAGCCCGATTGTGCCGGTGCTCAAGGCGGATGGGTCGGTCAGGATATGTGGTGATTACAAGGCCACCATCAATCGGGTGTCACTCCAAGACCAGTACCCGCTACCGAGAGCGGAGGACCTCTTTGCGACGCTATCCGGTGGCAAACTTTTTTCAAAATTGGACCTGACCTCAGCTTACATGACCCAGGAGCTGGCAAGTGAGTCGAAGAAGCTGACCACCATCACGACACACAAGGGGTTGTTTGAGTACAACAAATGTCCGTTCAGGTTTCGCTCAGCTGCCGCGATCTTCCAACAAAATATGGAAAGCCTCCTCAAGTCGATTCCAGGGACGGTGGTTTTTCAGGACTACATTCTCATTACTGGTTACGATACTGAAGAACACCTCCACACCCTGGAGGAGGTGCTACGCAGACTGGACCGGGTAGGTCTGTGACTGAAAAAGGCGAAGTGCGTCTTCCTAGCTCCAGAGGTAGAATTCCTGGGGATGAGGGTAGCAGCAGACGGGATCAGCCCGACTGCATCCAAGATGGAAGCGATGCAGAGAGCACCCAGACCCTGTAACACGACGGAGCTGCGTTCGTTCCTGGGGCTCCAGAACTATTTTGGTAACTTTCTTCCCAAATTGAGCACGCTGCTAGAGCCGCTACACGTGCTCCTATGCAAAGGTCATGAATGGGTCTGGGGGGACAGCCAGGAAAGGGCTTTTAATAGAGCATGCAATTTGTTATGTTCCAACAATCTGTTAACGCTATATGACCCATGTAAGAAACTTGTGTTAACGTGCGATGCGTCGTCCTATGGTGTCGGGTGTGTGTTGCAGCATATCAATGCCAAGGGTCAGTTACAGCCGGTAGCTTATGCCTCCAGAAGTCTGTCCCAGGCAGAAAGGGGCTACGGGATGGTAGAAAAGGAGGCGCTCGCATGTGTATATGCGGTAAAGCAAATGCACCAGTACCTGTTTGGCAGGAAATTTGAGCTGGAGACAGATCACAAACCCCTAACGTCCCTTTTGGCCAACAACAAGGCCATAAATGCAAACGCATCGGCCCGCATACAGAGGTGGGCACTCACGTTAGCTGCCTATGACTACACAATTCGGCACAGACCGGGCACCGAAAATTGCGCCGATGCACTCAGCAGGCTCCCACTAGCCACCACTGAGGGGGCTACCGAGCATGGTGCTGAGATGGTCATGGCTGTTGAAGCTTTTGGAAGCGAAGGCTCACCCGTGACAGCCCGTCAGATTAAAGTCTGGACAAATAGAGACCCGCTATTGTCTCTAGTCAAGAAATGTGTCCTGAATGGGGACTGGGCAGCCACGTACAGGGCATGCCCTGAGAAATTTAAACCATTTCACAGGCGCAAGGATGAACTCTCGATTCAGGCCGATTGCCTACTGTGGGGAAACCGCGTAGTCATGCCCCAGGGCCTGATGGACTGCATCCCAGAGTACTTAAGGAGGTCATCCCAGAGTACTTAAGGAGGTGGCCTTGGAAATAGCGGATGCATTGACAGTCATTTTCCAACATTCCATTGACTCTGGATCAGTTCCTATCGAGTGGAGGGTAGCCAATGTAACCCCACTTTTTAAAAAAGGAGGGAGAGAGAAAACAGGGAATTATAGACCGGTCAGCCTGACCTCAGTAGTGGGTAAAATGATGGAATCAATTATTAAGGATGTCATAGCAGCGCATTTGGAAAAAGGTGACATGATAGGTCCAAGTCAGCATGGATTTGTGAAAGGGAAATCATGCTTGACAAATCTTCTGGAATTTTTTGAGGATGTTTCCAGTAGAGTGGACAAAGGAGAACCAGTTGATGTGGTATATTTAGACTTTCAGAAGGCTTTCGACAAGGTCCCACACAAGAGATTAATGTGCAAAGTTAAAGCACATGGGATTGGGGGTAGTGTGCTGACATGGATTGAGAACTGGTTGTCAGACAGGAAGCAAAGAATAGGAGTAAATGGGTACTTTTCAGAATGGCAGGCAGTGACTAGTGGGGTACCGCAAGGTTCTGTGCTGGGGCCCCAGCTGTTTACATTGTACATTAATGATTTAGACGAGGGGATTAAATGTAGTATCTCCAAATTTGCGGATGACACTAAGTTGGGTGGCAGTGTGAGCTGCGAGGAGGATGCTATGAGACTGCAGAGTGACTTGGATAGGTTAGGTGAATGGGCAAATGCATGGCAGATGGAGTATAATGTGGATAAATGTGAGGTTATCCACTTTGGTGGTAAAAACAGAGAGACAGACTATTATCTGAATGGTGACAGATTAGGAAAAGGGGAGGTGCGACGAGACCTGGGTGTCATGGTACATCAGTCATTGAAGGTTGGCATGCAGGTACAGCAGGCAGTTAAGAAAGCAAATGGCATGTTGGCCTTCATAGCGAGGGGATTTGAGTACAGGGACAGGGAGTTGTTGCTACAGTTGTACAGGGCCTTGGTGAGGCCACACCTGGAGTATTGTGTACAGTTTTGGTCTCCTAACTTGAGGAAGGACATTCTTGCTATTGAGGGAGTGCAGCGAAGATTCACCAGACTGATTCCCGGGATGGTGGGACTGACCTATCAAGAAAGACTGGATCAACTGGGCTTGTATTCACTGGAGTTCAGAAGAATGAGAGGGGACCTCATAGAAACGTTTAAAATTCTGACAGGTTTAGACAGGTTAGATGCAGGAAGAATGTTCCCAATGTTGGGGAAGTCCAGAACCAGGGGTCACAGTCTAAGGATAAGGGGTAAGCCATTTAGGACCGAGATGAGGAGAAACTTCTTCACCCAGAGAGTGGTGAACCTGTGGAATTCTCTACCACAGAAAGTAGTTGAGACCAATTCATTAAATATATTCAAAAGGGAGTTAGATGAAGTCCTTGCTACTAGGGGGATCAAGGGGTATGGCGAGAAAGTAGGAAGGAGGTACTGAAGTTGCATGTTCAGCCATGAACTCATTGAATGGCGGTGCAGGCTAGAAGGGCTGAATGGCCTACTCCTGCACCTACTTTCTATGTTTCTATGTTTCTATGGGCAGAGAGGTGTTCATCAGAGAACTCCACAATGGGCACCCGGGCATTGTCACGATGAAGGCAATTGCCAGTTCACAAGTTTGGTGGCCAGGGATAGACGCAGATCTGGAACTTTGTGTTCGCAGGTGCAACACGTGTGCCCAGCTGGGCCATGCGCCCAGAGAAGCCCCCCTTAGCCCCTGGCCATGGCCCGCCAAGCCTTGGTCACGCATCCATGTGGACTACGCAGGTCCTTTCATGGGGAAAATGTTTTTGGTTGTAGTAGACGCCTACTCCAAATGGATTGAGTGTGACATTTTAAATTCAAGCACATCCTCTGCACCGGTAGAAAGTCTACGGGCAATGTTCGCCGCCCACGGTCTACCGGACATCTTGGTCAGCGACAATGGCCCGTGCTTCACAAGCACTGAATTCCAGGACTTCATGGCAGGCAATGGAATTAACCATGTTAGAACGGCACCGTTCAAGCCGGCCTCAAACAGCCAGGCAGAACGAGCAGTGCAGATAATCAAACAGGGGATGCTCAGATACCAAGGGGGTTCCCTACAAACCCGCTTATCATGCCTCCTGTTGGCCTATAGATCCCTACCACACTCGCTCACAGGGGTTCCACCCGCAGAGCTACTAATGAAAAGGACGCTCAAAACCTGATTATCCCTTATACACCCCACCATGAAAGAAATTGTCGAGAGCAGGCGCCAGTCACAATATCACTACCATGACAGGAATGTGAGGGCGCGATGTATTGATGTAAATTATCCTGTTTTTGTCCTCAACTACGCTGCATGGCCCAATTGGCTCGCAGGCACTGTGGTTGCCAAAGAGGGAAATAGGATTCTGGTAGTTAAACTTACAAATGGACAAATCTGCCGAAAACATGTGGATCAAACAAAAAGGAGGTTCAGCAACCCCATAGAAGAAGCAGAGGAAGAACACGATATAGAGTTCACTCCACCACAGGTGACCAAACAACGGAACCAAAGGGAGGAGAGCCCAGTCACTGTGGGCAGTACGGACAGGCCTGAGGCACTGCAAACAGCAGACACTCAGACCAGTGCCCGACAACCGGAGCCCCAACTCAGGCGCTCTACAAGGGAGCGTAAACCACCAGAGAGACTCAACCTGTGATCCCAATAAGACTTTGGGGGGGGAGGTGATGTCATGTATTCAACCAGCATTGTAACCCATGTATAAACTGACCTAAGTTGTACACCATGAGAACACTGACCACTAGGTGGGAGACATTCCTAACCTGGACCTTCAGGTATAAAAGGGGAAGCTCCACCCACCTTCATCACTTGAGTGCTAAGGAATAAAGGACAGGTCACAGACTGACCTTCTCTCAAGCATGGGCCTCATGTGCATTTATATTGTGTCGTAAGGACGTATCAACCTCGGTAATTCCGAAGGTGCTTCACAACCTATGAAGTACTTTTCTGAGGTGCAGTCGCTGATTTAAAGTGGGAAAAGCAGCAGCCAACATTGGCACAGCAAGATCCCACAAACAACAATGAGATAATGACCAAATAATCTGTTTCAGTGATGTTGGTTGATACACACATTCCTCTACATCCAGCTCTGTCTCTGTGTCACCCCCTACACCTAGCTCTGTCTCTGTGCCACCCCCTACACCTAGCTCTGTGCCACTCCCTACACCCAGCTCTGTCTCTGTGCCATCCTCTTACACCTAGCTCTGTCTCTGTGCCATCCTCTTACACCTAGCTCTGTCTCTGTGCCATTCCCTACACACAGCTCTGTCTCTATGCCACTCCCTACACCTAGCTCTGTGCCATTCTCCTACACCTAGAACAGTCTCTGTGCCACCCCCTACACCTAGCTCTGTCTGTGCCACTCCCTACACCTAGCTCTGTCTCTGTGCCATCTTCTTACACCCAGCTCTGTCTTTGTGGTAGCCTCTACACCTAGCTCTGTCTCTGTGCCACTCCCTACACCCAGCTCTGTCTCTGTGCCACCCCCTACACCTAGCTCTGTCTCTGTGCCACCCCCTACACCTAGCTCTGTCTCTGTGCCACTCCCTACACCTAGCTCTGTCTCTGTGCTACCCCTTACACCTAGCTCTGTCTCTGTGCCACCCCCTACACCTAGCTCTGTCTCTGTGCTACCCCCTACACCCAGCTCTGTCTCTGTGCCACTCTCTCCTTCATAAAACAAGGGACCTATTGGCTATAAAATCCTGGCCTTGTCGGGTCCGTACGGAATGCGTACAGACCTGGCGAAGCCCCGCAAAAGCCGGTTTTCAGGGGACAATGCGCATGTGCTGAAAATTGGCTTTTCTGATCTGTTACGATATCTCTTGATAGATCTTCCACATCCCCAAAGCAAGGACATTCGCGTGGGTGAGTTTGGGCTATTTGCCCATCTTATGCCCAGCGAATTTCCTTGAAACTTTTAAGCCTGATAAAAAGCAGGCGCATAGCCGACTTGTACCAGTGTAAGAGTTTTAAAACATATAAAATTTAAATTTTTTCACTAATTTTTGTATTAAAAATCCTATCCATTCAGGTAAGTTGATTTTTAACCCTCTTAAAACATATTTTTAAAATTCAAGAAAATTAAAAAAATTCTAAAACATTTAATTTGATTCAATTTCAATTAATTTTAAATATGTGAGGTGTTTTTTTTATTATGTTGTGTTTGGATGTTTAAGGGGGTTTTCTCATTGATAGTAATTGGAACTCGGCGAAATGGAGTTCCCATTACTATCAATGAGAATACTGCATTGTGATTGGTTGTCCAGGCTCACGTGACTCCAGCTTGCACTTGCGTACCTCGAAGACGGGGGCGTGCTGCGATGCACGTGGAAAGAAGGCCTCCGACTTTAATCAAAGGCGCCTCTGGGACCACCAGGTACATTCATAGAAACATTTTGGGTCAGAGGCGTTCGTCCAAAGGGAACCTCCGACCGGAATTTCAGGGCCATTAACTCCCAGAAGATGCAGCCTCCTTTCCAAAGCAGAAGCCACTAGCATTTCCCATTCCAGCGTTACAGTTCGTCCCAAGCACTCCCTGTCCTCTCTCAATGCTATTGTTGTCTCTGTTGAAATGGAAAAGTGTGTTTGCCCACGACCTATTTATTTTGCATGAATTTAAATGCTGCTGTACTCCCCAACTTAAAAGAATTAACTGAAACCCTGAACATCACCAACCAATCAGAAATGATCACACTTGTGAGTCTTTGATGGTCATATATAAGGTTCCAGCCAGATCCAGCTGAGATAAAGGCCTTGATTTCTCACTCTGTGCTCTGAAAAACTAAAACAGGCAGTTTATCACCTCATCTAAAGCCCATAGTGTGAAACCATGAACTGTGAATGTTCTGCAGATCTGCAGAGAGCTTAACCACCTCACCTAATTGTATAGAGTGAGTATTGGTCAAAGGTGCGGTTGTAGATTTGTATTCCATCAATAAAGGATCATTCCTTTATGCATGTCTCTCATTCCCCTAAATAGTAAGGGGACCTTTGCCTCCAAATCCCCTGGGAGGACAGACGCACCAACATTAGCGTCCTCGGTCAGGACAACATCCCCAGCATTGAAGCACTGACCACACTTGATCAGCTCCACTGGGCAGGCCACATTGTTCACATGTCTGACACAAGACTCCAAAAGCAAGGGCTCTACTCAGAACTCCTACATGACAAGCGAGCTCAAGGTGGGCAGAGGAAACATTTCAAGGACACCCTCAAAGCCTCCCTGATAAAATGGAACATCCCCACTGACATCTGGGAGGTCCTGGCCAAAGACCACCCTAAGAGGAGGAAGTGTGTCCGGGAGGGCGCTGAGCACCTCGAGTCTCGTCGCCGAGAGCATGCAGGATCCAAGCGCAGGCAGCGGAAAGAGCGTGCGGCAAACCAGTCCCACCCACCCCTTCCCACAACGACTATCTGTTCCACCTGTGACAGAGACTGTAATTCCCATATTGGACTATTCAGTCACCTAAGAATTCACTTTTAGAGTGGAAGCAAGTCTCTCTCGATTTCGAGGGACTGCCTATGATGATGACACACATCTACAATCCCCCTAATCGGTAAGGGGCCCTTCGCTGATGCACATCTGTAATCCCCTTAATCAGTAAGGAATTATTCCCTATGGACATCTGTAGCCCCCCCTAATCAGGAAGGGACTCTTACCCTATGCGCATAAGAACATAAGAACTAGGAACAGGAGTAGGTCATACAGACCCTCGAGCCTGCTCCGCCATTCAATACAATCATGGCTGATCATCGACCTCAACTACAGTTTCCCGCCCGATCTCCATATCTCTTGTTTCCACTAGAGTCCAAAAATCTATCTATCTCGGCCTTGAGTATATTCAGCGACTCAGTATCCACAACCCTCTCGGGCAGCGAATTCCAAAGATCCACAACCCTCCGAGTGAAGAAATTCCTCCTCATCTCGGTCTTAAATGACCTACCTCTTATCCTGAGACTGTGTTCCCTAATTCTAGACACTCCAGCCTTTCAGCATCTACCCTGTCAATCCCCTTCAGAATCTTGTATGTTTCAATGAGATCACCTCTCATTCTTCGAAACTTCAGAGATTATAGACCCATTCAATGCAATCTCTCATCATAGGACAACCCTCTCATCCCAGTAATCAACTAACGAACCTTTATTGCACCACCTCCAAGGCAAGTATATCCTCACTCACATAAGGAGACCAAAACTGTGCACAGTACTCCAGGTATGGTCTCACCAAAGCCCTGTACAATTGTAGCAACAGTTCCTTACTTTGTACTCCAACCCCCTTGCAATAAACGGCAACATGCCATTTGCCTTCCTAACTGCTTCCTGTACCTGCACATTAGTTTTCTGTGTTTCCTGCACGAGGACATCCAAATCTCTCTGGACACCAACTTTTTAAAGTTTCTCTTCATTTTAAAAATACTCTGTTTTTCTATTCTTCTACCAAAGTGAATAACCTCACATTTCCCTACATTATACTCCATCTCTTACTGCCCACTCACTTAACCTGTCTATATTCCTTTGCAGACTATTTGTGTTCTCCTCATACTTTACTGTCCTACCTAGCTTTGTATCGTGCACATCTGTAATCCCCCTAATCAGTAAGGGATCATTCAATCAGAAAGACACAACTACATGAACTAGCTTTGTTTAATTTGACTGCCGAAATATGCATCCCAGCAGCCAAGGACTGGAGCAAGGACAGAACTTATTTTAACGCATGGCTATGTATAGTGTATTAAGTAAGGTTGTAATGCAGCAGGCTGCCGATGCCATGGGCGCCAGTAGATTCCGAGGACAGGAGCAAGTTCATAGGACCAAAAGGGGAAGGGTGCAGAAATCCAACTGGATGGAATTTCAGTTCTAGAAGCTCATGCCTGGGTGGACGAAGCTGCAAACAAGCAGCCAAATCCACCCCGCAAGAAACAGAAGGATGGGAACAGAACGGAGCAAAAAGGGGGTGGGACCCCAGGATGTTTAGGAAAGCTGGCCAGTGGGATAAAATAAAGACCAAGGGAGGTCTCTGGAATATAAGGTGTATGTCCTGAAGTGTGACACGGTTATAACATTGCAGGAAGAATGTTCCCAATGTTGGGGAAGTCCAGAACCAGGGGTCACAGTCTAAGGATAAGGGGTAAGCCATTTATGACCGAGATGAGGAGAAACTTCTTCACCCAGAGAATGGTGAACCTGTGGAATTCTCTACCACAGAAAGTTGTTGAGGCCAATTCACTAAATATATTCAAAAAGGAGTTAGATGAAGTCCTTACTACTAGGGGGATCAAGGGGTATGGCGAGAAAGCAGGAATGGGCTACTGAAGTTGCATGTTCAGCCATGAACTCATTGAATGGCGGTGCAGGCTAGAAGGGCCGAATGGCCTACTCCTGCACCTATTTTCTATGTTTCTATGTTTCTATTCCCCTATGGTCATCTGTAATCCCGCTAATCAATGAGGGACCATTCCCCTGCGCACATTTCGTTCCTCCTTTATTTTAATTAACTTTTGTGATTAACTCTCATCTTTTCTTCACATATTTTTGGGTACAGAACATGCAGTTTTAAAAGGAGGAAATAGTAAGGTGCTTCATCTTAAAGACTTGAACATGAGAATGCTATATAACAAGGGAAGTTTGCAGTGTTGAAATATGAGATGTTCACATTGACACCAACGTATGTGTCAGATGCAAATAGCTGGAGCAGCTCAGCAAGACTTAGCTGAACTAAGGGCAGAGGTCGTAAGACGAGAGCGGCAACAGACTCCATTAATAACCGCATGGACTGGTGAGTTTTGTATGTGCAGTTAGTGAGGAAGCAGAAACACCTTTAAGTTCTGAGCACCAAAACGCTGTGTTCATGAGGGAACCAGTAAAAGCATTCTGGAGAATGACATAGCAGCAACAGATATCACTGTTTTCATATTTTCACACTAATCCCTTGGAGCACAGTGTAAAGTAGTGGAAGGATCCACAGGCTGATTAACAATCTGGCACTTTGCTGTTTTCATATTTTCACACTCTTCCCTTGGAGAATAGAACATGAAGGTAAAATAACTACTAAAACCAGACAGGACTAATAAATAAAATCAAATGTAAACTGTTGGTACAGCAATGCACGTAGTATGCAAAACCAATGGATGAACTGGAGACAATAATTTGCTGAGAGGATCTGTATATAGTAGGGATGATTGAAAGATGATAACATAGAGAACAGGATTGGCATCTAAATATTGCTGGATATAACACATTTAGGAAGGAAAGGGAAGGAAGGAGGGGAGGTGGAGTAGCCATACTAGTTAAAGTTAGCATGACGGCAGTAGATAAAAAGGTTGTAACTAGAACTAAGATAGCTACAGAATCCATTTAGATTGAGTTAAAAGAAAGAAAGATTTGCATTTATGTAATCGCCTTCCACAACCATCGGACATCCTTACAGCCAATGAAGTACTTTTGAAGTGTGGTCACTGTTATAATGTAGAAAACACACAGCAAGCTCCCACAAACAGCAATGTGATATTGGCCAGATAATGTTTTTGTATGTTGTTTGAAGGATAACTCCCCAGCTCTTCTTTGAAATAGTGCCATGGGATCTTTTATGTCCATGTGAGAGCAGTGTAGCATCTCATCTGAAAGATGGCACGCCTGGGAGTGCAGCCCGACCTCAGTACTGCATTGGCAAGTCAGCCTAGATTTTTGTGCTCAAGTCTCTGGAGTGGGACTTGAACCCACAACCTTCTGAAATTAAAGGGGAGTGTACGACCCACTGAGCCACAGCCAAAACTGGATAAAAAGGGATAAAATGGGAGCCATCACCTAAATAGGGGTATACTATAGATCACCAAAGAGTGGAAGGGAATTGGAAGAAGAAATATGTCGGCCAATCTACAAGGTGTGCAGCAGCCATAGAATAATAAATATGGGAGATTTCAATCAATCACCAAATAAACTGGCAGGAAAAAATAGTGAAAGGAGAAAAGGTAATTCAGTTTTTACAATGTATACAGGACTCCTTTCTCACTCAGTACCTGACAAGAAAAGAATCACTGCTGGATCTTGTATTGGGGAATGAACTGGAACAGATAGGAGAAGTAGGAGTAGGGGAGCATCTTAGTAGTAGTGATCACAACATAGTAAGGTTCAGGATTAGGATCGAGAGTGACATAAATTTGACACAGACTAAGGTACTAGGTTGGAAAAGAGCTAACTATGAGGAACTCAGGGTGGAAGTAAAGATGGTAAACTGGGAGAAAATCTTGCAAAAACAAAAAGAGACAGAAAAACTGGAACCGCCTAAGAAACACAGTACCCTTGCTGAGGGTTTGAGAGAGGATCTGCATGGAGGTACAGGAGCTGTGAGGTGATTGGGGTTTTCACACTTAAAGGGCGTGCTGCATGACGTGGCTATGCTCAGGAAACAGCTTGAGGCTTTGCTGTGGTTATCGGTGCAACAAGTGGAATTGCTCCGAGCGAAGGCTGCAGCATTCAGACGCTGCACGCCAGCACCATGCTGTTAAACCCCTTTAGCGAATGGTGTTAAATAACTAACTGTGTACGGTAGTGCAGCGATTCTGTTGCTGAACTCGTAGGAGGTGTCAGCCTTGGCTCAGTGGGAAGCACTTTCGTTTCTGAGTGAGGTGGTTGTGGGTTCAAAGCCCCATTCCAATGACTTGAGCTAATTTCTGGGCTAACACTCCCAGTGCAGAGCTGTCGTCTTTCAGATGAGATGTTAAATCAAGGCACTATTTCAAAAAAGAGCTTGGCAGATCACCCCGGTGGCCTGGGGCAAATATTAATCCCGCAACCAATATCACTAAAACTGATTATCAGGTCATTATCACGTTGATGTTTGTGGCAACTTGCTATACGTAAATTGGCTGCCGAGTTTCCTACATTACCACAGCTTTAAAAGTACTTAATTAGTTGTAAAGCACTATGGCACATCCTAATATCGTGTAAAGTCCTGTATAAATGCAAATCTTTCTTTCTTTAATTCAGCGAAGAGGAATTCAAATCCCACTTGTGCGGATTGAGAATTTGAATTAAGCTTGGAATGCTTCAAATGAAAAGTTGATCTAAGTGATAGTGCATTAAAACAGCTGGACTTTCAGAAAAACCCAACTGGTTCACTAATTCCCTTTACCCGGCTGGGCCTGTATGCGACTCCAGTCCCACACCAACATGGGTTGGCTCAGTTGTATTAAACTATAAAACCATTTAGGACCACTATTAGCATTATTTAAATGGAGAGAGATTACAAAATGCTGCGGTACAGAGGGACCTGGTGGTTCCTGTGCATGTAAACAAAAAGTTAGTATGCAGGTGCAGCAAGTGATCAGGAAGGCAAATGGAATGTTGGCTTTTATTGAGAGGGGGATAGAGGATAGAAGTAGGGAAGTCCTGCTACAACTGTACAGGGTATTGGTGAGATTCCACCTGGGGTACTGCGCACAGTTTTGGTCTCCTTATTTAAGGAGGGATACACTTGCATTGGCGGCAGTTCAGCGAGGGTTCGCTAGGTTTATTCCTGAGATGAAGGGGTTGACTTATGAAGAAAGGTTGAACAGGTTGGGCCTATGCTCATTGGAATTCAAAAGAATGAGAGGGGATCTTATTGAAACATATAAAATACTGAGGGGGCTTGACAAGGTAGATGCAGAGAGAATGTTTCCACTCGTGGGGGAATCTAGAACTAGGGGGCATTGTTTTAGAATAAAGGGACGCCCATTTAGAACTCAGATGAGAAGGAATTTCTTCATCTGGTTATGAATCTTTGGAATTCTCTACCCCAGAGACCTATGGAGGCTGGATCATTGAATATATTTAAGGTGGAGATAGACAGATTTTTGAATGATAAGGGAATGAAGGGTTATGGGGAGTGGGCAGAGAAGTGAAGCTGAGCCCAAGATCAGATCAGCTATGATCTTATTGAATGGCGGAGCAGGCTCGAGGGGCCAAATGGCCTATTCCTGCTCTTATTTCGTATGTTCTTATGTTCTTACTAGGATCCCAAGAATGAATAAAAAGGACCCCCCCCTCAGAATTGAGAGAGAATACAGCATTTAATAAAGGAACAAAATAAGGGAAGGCAGAGAAAGCGCACAACAACCACAACATATAATCACCCGTAAAGTGAGGAATGCAAATGGTTCACTAATATCCTTCAGGGAAGAGAACCTGCCATCCTTACATGGTCTGTCCTGTCTATGAATCTAGTCCCAACGTGGTTAACTCTTAAATGCTCTCTCACATGGCCTAGGGAAGGACAATAATAGTCAGCCTTGTCAGTGACTCCCACATCCCAACAATTAATTTTTTTTTAACTCAGCAGAATTAAAGCCTCGGAAAATCTTTAGAGGTGTTTGGGGGTAACTTTACCTTTGGCCAATGGTGTAAGGTGGACAGTATTGAGTTGACCACCTGTTGTACACCCACCTGATTTTCTCTTCTATTGACTTTAATAGAATGTAAAATTATGTGGGTGTATAATGGGCGGCTAAATTGATATGGCCCAATTTACACCATTGACCGAAGCTTAAATTATCTTTGTGCTATAATACATTTAGCTAAAATATTAACCCATTTTGCACTGCACTCGGTCACTCTGTCAGTATCGAAATTCAAATATTGAATGTAATGTAAACCCTTTCTGATCTTATGACCTCCTTTTCCTTTACTGCACTATCTGAGTCACTTACAAAAATAAACCTTCCTTTTAAATTTACCAACATTTCCCCTTTCATTCCTTCCTGGCAAGTGTTAAATATCAAATAACGGGCATCTCTCACCGTGCGCTGTTCGTTAGACTTTTTCCTACACCCTTCAGCTCAAAAAGTTTTTGTGCTGTAACTGGTGAGGGCAACGAGGCATCTGGGACCTTGGTGAACGATGGGACCAACAGTTTGTCTCCTGAAGCAATGGGATTTAAGGATTGAGAAAGAAACAGAGGAACAATGGAGAAGGAAATAGGGTGATTTAAAGTCAAATCAGATACAGAAAGAGAAATAAAGCCAGGAAAAGAAAGATTGGATTATAAGAGAGAGAAAAAGAGACAGAAAGGAAAAGTGAGGGGAAAAAATGGAAAATTTGACAATTTGACAATTTGAAAATCTCCAACAATTCCCTTCATACACAGTTTAACTTGTTCAATTTCTGGGCCAAAGAGGTTGATTGACAGTCATTAACAATGATCATATCGCTAAAAGCGTACTTACGCTATTAATCACTAGAATTAACTTTCTGTGGCGAGTTTAATGAGCATTTAACATGCAAATCCAACAAGTTCTTAAAAATAACGGGGAGGCTAAAGGTGCGATGCTGTTTGTGCAAGCATCAAGCCTCCTTTTAAATGCATCAATGCGATGTGCTTCAATCGCTCCATGTGGCAGAGTTCCACAATCTCATCACTGTCGGTGTAAAGACACTGCTGCTAAATTCTTTATTTGATCTGTTAGTGGTTATCTGATAGTTATGCCCTTGATTCTGGAGTTACCCACAAATGGGAACACTTTCTCCACGTCCACCCGATCGAATCCCTCATAATTCTAAAGAGGAGGAGCACTGATGCAATGTTTTCTGGCAGTTTTAAATTTCTTTCACATGGGTCATTGCTATCAAACAGCAGAAAACCAGCCCCTGTTTTATACTGTATCATGGCATTGTGAAATGGTTTGGGAAATAAGTGATCAGATATTACCCTTTCAGCAATTAGGCTGAGATGTGGGGTAGAGGTTTTGGTTGTGATGCTGATTAAGGAACTTGCTGGCTGATTAGCACATTAATAACAGTGTGTTTTGTTTATACACCATTCTTTTTCCAGCAAGTTCTGGCCCATTATCCTTTGACTCTCATTGCACGTTTTGCTGCATCCATTCCCATCCATTGATCTATTACCATTAAACCCCCTTTCATTCCCTGAAAGTTGAATTGTTTTTCACAATGGAACAACCGCTTGGACTCCCAAACTACCATCATGGCTATTTTATCCCTAGAGGTTGGTGCCTTTCATATGGTGACACATCTTACTAAACATAAGAACATAAGAAATAGGAGCAGGAGTAGGCCATTTGGCCCCTCAAGCTTGCTCCACCATTCATTGAGATCATGGCTGATCTGATCTTGGCCACAACTCCACTTTCCTGCCTGTTCTCCAGAACTGTTGACTCGGCTGTAGATCAAAAATCTACCTTCGCCTTGAATATGTTCAACTACTCAGCCTCCAAAGCTCTCTGGGTAGAGAATTCCAAAGGTTCACAACCCTCTGAGAGAAGAAATTCCTCCTCATTTCCATCTTAAATGGGTGACCCCTTATTTTGAAACTAGGCCCCCTAGTTCTAGATTCCCCCATGAGGGAAGCAACCTCTGATCTTTTGTTAAACCCCCTCAGAATCCTATATGTTTCAATAAGATCACCTCTCATTCTTCTAAACTGCAATGAGTGCAGGCCCAACTTGCTTAACCTTTCTTCATAAGACCACCTCTTCATCTCAGGAATCACACGTATGCACAAAGAACCTGGTAAATGGCCAGAAATCAGGTCCCGCATTACAAGGAAGAACTTGCCTCTCTATAATGCCTGTCATGACCTCAGGATGCCCCAAAGTGCTCCACAATGAATGAAGTATTTTTGAAATGTAATCACTGTTGTAATGTAGCTTGTGCACAGATAGTCATGGCTCAGTGGGTAGCACTCTCTCCTGAGTCAGAATTTGTGGGTTCAAGTCCCACTCCAGGGATTGGAATTCTATGGGGTAGAGTTTCCATTTTGGGTTAGGTTGCAGTTCATGTTTCGGCTAAAATTCATTTGCATAATCACCAACATAAAATGTTCAATGGGGCAGCATAATAGGATGTAATTGCTTCTTTTTTTTTAATTAAAAGGTATTCCTTGATGTATTTAAGAGCAGTAACCTGGTGCGGTTTCATTAATACAGATGAAAATGGGTTTATCACCAAAAATGAACATTTTTAATAAGAGTTTCCAGTGCTCCACTGTGACTAAACCCAATTTGAAATCACTGGCGATAACTTAAAAAAAAACTAGACTGAACTCCCCTCCCCACTGTTTCAGCCTAATAGTGGGTGCATTTTCTACCCCTAAGTATATTCCTTACCCCTAAACCTCGTGCTGCAAGGGCAGCTACCTGAACCCACTGCTCGGGATAAATGGGTCCTTTTTGGGTTGGAAATCGGTGGTTAGTGGTGTGCCACAGGGATCAGTGCTGGGACCAATACTGTTTACAATATACATAGATGACCTGGAAGAGGGGACAGAGTGTAGTGTAACAAAATTTGCAGATGACACAAAGATTAGTGGCAAAGTGGGTTGTGTAGAGGACACAGTGAGGCTGCAAAGAGATTTGGATAGGTTAAGCGAATGGGCTAAGGTTTGCCAGTTGGAATACAATGTCGGAAAGTGTGAGGTCATCCACCTTGGGAAAAAAAACAGTAAAAGGGAATATTATTTGAATGGGGAGAAATTACAACATGCTGAGATGCAGAGGGACCTGGGGGTCCTTGTGCATGAAACTCTTTTGAGTTTACCTGCAAAAACATAAACATTAAAACCATGCCACCCGACCTGGGTGACACAGCAGACATTTTCAAGGCCCCCTTTTTTTTTTGGGCGCTAAAATCAAATTTTTCCAGTGCCCCCTATAAAAGGGGAGGGGGACACTAAAAGCACTGGCAATGAAAACAAATTAAACTTAAAAAACGTAAAATCAAATTAAAATTTGGTTGCCGGGCGTGATGATGCACTCCAGTCCCTCCGGTGCCCACCTCTCGCGGAAGGCCGCGAGCGTACCGGTGGACACCGCGTGCTCCATCTCCAAGGACACCCTGGACCGGATGTAAGAGCGGAAGAGAGGCAGGCAGTCAGGTTGAACGACCCCCTCGACCGCCCGCTGCCTGGACCGGCTGATGGCACCCTTGGCTGTGCCCAGGAGCAGTCCTACGAGGAGGCCCTCGGACCTACCCGCTCCCCTCCGCACAGGGTGCCCAAAGATCAGGAGAGTGGGACTGAAGTGCAGCCAGAATTTCAGGAGCAGCCCCTTCAAATAATGGAACAGGGGCTGCAACCTTGTGCATTCAATAAAAACATGGAACACGGACTCCTCCAGACCGCAGAAATTGCAGGCGGCCTGGGAGTCCGTGAACCGGCTTAAAAATTTGTTGCACAGCACTGCTCCGTGCACCACCCTCCAGGCCAAGTCCCCGATGAATAGTGGGAGGACCCCTGCGTAGAGTGCCCTCCATCGGGGACCCCCGCCTCCTCCGGACGGCAAGATGGTACGCCATGGCGTGTCCGGACGGCCGGCGAGGATGGCAAAGTTGAGGGTGTGCAGGAGCAGCCCGTACAGGAAACCCCTCCGCGCGGAACTGAAAGGCACGGAGGGGATTTCCCCGAGGCGGCTCAAGTTGTGAGGCGCCGGCCCCCGAGGGAGGTTCCGGGGTTTGGCGCCAATGAGGAATTCCATCCAGACGGGGGTCAGTTCGGACGGGATCTCCCCACATGCTTGAGCCTCCTCGATGCACCTAACGGAGTCAGGGCCCAGAGCTGTTTTTAGCGACTCGATGGCATCGGCCGCGTGGCGGACGTTGGCAGAATTTAGGCGCCGCGCCAGCATGTCTGGCGCCATCCAGCCCGCTCCTCCGCCATCGAGCAGGTCCCTGACCCTGGTCACCTCACCAGCCACAGCCCTCTCTTCCGACCGCCACATGAAACCTCGGCCGTGGAGGTACGGATTCCCGAGCAGCGGCTCCTGCAGGACGGCCGCCACTCCAGCCGGCGGAGAGCTGCGCTTGGTGGAGACTTTGTTCCAGACCCTGATGAGTTCCCTGTAAAAGACAGGCAGCTCCCGGAGGGCGGTCCTGGCACCCCCCAAGTTCACAAACAGGAGCTGCGTGTCATAATTGAGGTCGCGCTGCTGGCGGAAGAAATACCTCGCCAGAGCACACCACCTAGGAGGGGGCTCGACGTAAAGGTATCTCTGCAGGGTCTGAAGACGGAAAGTCGCGAGCTGGGCGCTGACGCACACCAACGACTGACCGCACTCCTCAAGCGGGAGACTCAAGACCGCGGCAGAGACCCAGTGCTTCCTGTTGTTCCAGAAGAAGTCCACCAGCTTCTTCTGTATCTTGGCGACAAACGCAGGGGGAGGGGTCAAAGTGACCAGCCGGTACCACAGCATTGCGGCCACCAGCTGGTTTATGACTAGCGCTCGACCCCTGTAGGACAGCACTCGGAGCAGTCCTGTCCAGCGCCCTAGGCGAGCGGCGACCTTGGCCTCCAGCTCCTGCCAGTTCGCCGGCCAGGCTCCCTCGTCGGGGCTAAGGTAGACTCCCAGATAGAGGAGATGGGTCGTGCTCCAGGCAAAAGGCCTGAGCTCCTCCGGCAGGGAGTCCACCCGCCACTGACCCACCAGGAGTCCGGAACATTTCTCCCAGTTGATCCTGGCGGAGGACGCGGCCGAGTAAATCTCCTGGCACTCACGCATCCTCCGCAGGTCAGCGGGATCCTCTACCGCGAGGAGCACGTCATCGGCGTAAGCCGAGAGGACGACCTCCACGCCCGGCCCTTGCAGAGCCAGTCCCGTCAACCTCGTCCGCAAGAGGCGCAGGAAAGGCTCCACGCAAACGGCGTATAACTGGCCGGACATGGGGCATCCCTGGCGCACCCCTCTCCTAAAGCGAAGGGGCGCCGTCAAGGAGCCGTCAACCTTAATCAGACACTCCGCGGCGGCGTACAAAAGTCGGATCCGGGCGACGAAATGCGTCCCGAACCCGAAAGCGCGCAGAGTTCCGAGCAGATAGTCGTGATCCACCCTGTCGAACGCCTTCTCTTGGTCGAGGGATAGGAAGGCGACCGACAGACCAGCCTCCTGGGAACAATGGATGAGGTCCCGGACCAGATGGATGTTATCGTGGATTGTCCGGCCCGGGACCGTGTAGGACTGGTCGGGGTGGATCATGTGGTCCAGCACGGCACCAAGGCGAGCAGACATCGCCCTGGCGAAGATTTTGTAGTCCGTGCTGAGGAGGGAGACCGGGTGCCAGTTCTTAAGGAGGCGGAGATCGCCCTTCTTAGGCAGCAGGACGATGACTGCCCTGCGCCAAGAGAGGGGCATCTCCCCGGTCGCCAGACTTTCCCCCAGGACCCGCGCGTAGTCGCCCCCCCAGGACGTCCCAGAACGCCCTGTGGAACTCCACGGTCAGCCCGTCCAGCCCCGGGGATTTTCCCCTCGAGAGCCGGGCGAGGGCACCGGTCAGCTCCGCCAGGCTTAGCGGAGCTTCCAGATTTTCGGCGCCCTCCGGGCTGACCTTCGGCAGGTCCTCCCACAAAACTCTACGCGCTTCCTCGCTGGACGGATCCGGAGAGAACAGAGCCCCGTAATATTCACGGGCCCTGTTGTTGACGCCCTCCGGATCCGAGACGAGAGAGCCGTCGTCGGCCAGCAGCGTCAAGAGCTGCTTACGGACACTCTGCCTTTTTTCCAGCGAGTAGAAGAAGGGGGAGCCGCGGTCCAGATCCCGCAGGAACCGGATCCGCGACCTCACGAACGCGCCTCGGGACCCGACGAGCTGCAGGTCCTTCAGCGCGGCCCTCTTCGCTTTGTACACCGTCCGCAGGGCCGGGTCCTGGACGACTTGACCGAGACGGGCTTCCAGGTCGAGCACCTCTTTTTCTAGGCGCCCGACTCTGGCCGCCCGCCTCTTGGTCGACCCCCTCGCGTACTCTTGACAGAAGACGCGGACGTGAGCCTTGCCCACGTCCCACCATAGCCTCAAGGAGGGGAAGCCCCCCTGCTTCCTTCTCCAGTCGGACCAGAATCGACGGAACGAGTCCTGGAACCGTACGTCCTCCAGCAGCCGGTTGTTAAAGTGCCAGTACGCGGACCCCGTCCTCGCGCGGAGCGAAGCGAGCTCCGCCCACACCAGGTGGTGGTCCGAACACGGCACCGGCCGCATGGAGGCCGCCGGGACGCAGGAAACATACGCCCGAGACACGTAAAGGCGGTCGACTCTAGACCATCCAACTCCAGGCCTCACCCAAGTAAAGGCGCTGGAGTCGGGGTGGAGATTTCGCCAGACGTCCACCAAGTCGAAGGACCCGACCAGGTCCCTCAACTTCTCCATCGCCGTCATGCACTGCGGGGCACCGGAGCGGTCCCTCACCTCGAGGGTGCAGTTAAAATCCCCCCCGAGGACAATGCAGTCGCCGACGTCGACGGAGCCAAGAAGAGCGGACACCTCTTCAAAGAAGCGCGTTTGCTGCGGGCCGGGCTGAGGGGCGTACACGTTCACGAGATGGAGCGGCACGTCCCCCAGGCGAACCGTT
This sequence comes from Pristiophorus japonicus, assembly GCF_044704955.1. NCBI lineage: Eukaryota > Metazoa > Chordata > Chondrichthyes > Pristiophoridae > Pristiophorus > Pristiophorus japonicus. The sequence continues at coordinate 26,417,027 of NC_091995.1, read as the reverse complement.
ACGTGCAGCAAGCGGCCTGGCACTGGCTCCTCGACCCCCAAGATCTCCGGCTGAAAATGCGGGCCCAGCAAGATGGCCACCCCATTAGAAATGGCGGTGAGGTGGCTCATGCGGACCTCTCCTTGCCATTCCAGGAGCCACGTGGCTTCGTCTCCCGGAACGGTGTGGGTTTCTTGCAGGAAGCACACCGCATATTTCCCCTCCCGCAGGAGCGAAAAATTGTCAAATCTACGGCGTGCCCCTCTGCCGCTGTTGATGTTGAGGCTGGCTATGGTTATCTTCATGGCAAAAGCATAGTGCAACCTCTTCCTTAGCCTATTGTGGGGGAGGGAGTGGAGTCGTTTGTTGACCTCCACTCCATCAGCAGCCCAGCGAGGAACTTTTTGAGCCGGCGCAGCTCAAGGCCTTGAGCCTTTGATAAGGGCCCGCCCGCGGCCATGGTTTTAGCGGCGGCGTGGACGGACGCGACGAGCAGCCCCGGCTCGGACCATCTTTCCAGGGCCAGACGGGCTTGGTCGCGGCGACCCCGGCACTGGACCAAAAAGTCCCGGAGTTCCTCTGCGGGAATGAGGAGGGTCTCAGTGGCGGCCGCGAGCAGATCCACCGCCTCACTGGCGATGGACTCGAGATCTTCACCCGCGTCCTCCACTGAGTCCCCGTCCCCCTCCGGGAGGTCGCCGCTAGCAGCCGGCCCGTCGACCGCACGAGGTACGGCAAACGGCCCGGCCGCTCCATTTGGCCCTGGCTCTGCCCCGATCCCACCCCCAGGATCGTCGGCAGAGGAGTCCCCACTGGGCTCTTTTAAAATTGGTGCTGGGTCGGGAAGCGACAGCGGAAGGGGTTCCCCCTCCGCCCCAGGAACCGGGGAACAGGGAGAGACCTGGTCAAAGTAATGTTCCAGGTTCTCCAATTCCCCCAGCTCCACAGTAGGGGGCGAGGGTTGTTGTTCTTCTCCCTCCCCGCCGCCACCCCCCAGCCCAGCGTGAACGGATTCCATAAAATTGGCATTTTCAGAGTCGAGCAAATCCCGGGGGAAGTTGGGTATTGGCTGGGCGGGCTCAGGTTCAGCCTTTTCAGCCCCGCCCGCCTCAGTCCCCGGGACGCTCGACCCGGCGGCTACGCATTCTTCCGCTGGCCCCACGCCCCCCACGACAGGCAGATCTGCCACGCCCTCCCCAGGAGGCAGCGGCTGGGCAGCCTCGCCTGCCTCACCCTCCCCGGGGACAGATTCCTCGCGCCTACAGCGCAATTTGGGGGCGCTGGTGGGGGACGCGGGACACGCGGCGGGCACCGCCTCCTCCGCGGAGGGACGTTGTTCCCCCTCCGCCTCATTGGGGCGGTGCCTCCTTTTGTTCCTGGGGGTGCGCGGAGGCAGGGGGACCTCCATGTCTGCCGAGGCCTCCCGCTCCGCCCCCCCCCTTTTCCTTATCTTGCCCTCGCCCGAGCCCCTCTGCGGTATTGGTCAAGGGCTCGGGCACGGGCTCAGGGCACCCCGCGCTCGCCGGTGACTGGGTTGGGCTGAGCGCGGTGGTCAAACTTTCCGGCGCACTGAGGGGACCCGCCTCTAGATGTCTCGTCTTCTTCCGCGCCTTCTTTTCGATCGGACGCTCTCCCTCCCCCCCGCCGGAGGCCGTGAAAACAAAGGCCCCCGACGATGCCCACGCACCTACGGCTCCCGGCACGCGGACGCAACTAGGGGGAGGGGTGGCGGCGGCGCCAGCCTTGGCCGCCTTCGGTGGTTTGGCGGCCTTGGAGGCGGGGCAGTTCTTACGAACGTGCCCCACCTCCCTACAGGCATGGCACCGCACGCCGTCCGACGTCCAGAAGACGCGGTAGGCAGTCCCCTCGTGCACCACATTAAAGTTCCCCTCCGTCGTCTCCTCCCGCACCAGCCGGACAAAGAGCTGGCGGCGGAAGGAGAACACGTGGCGCAGGCTGTTCTCCCTGAGGCCGAGCGGTATGGGGTTGATCCCCGACCTTACCTCCCCCAGTTGGTGTAGGTGAGGGAGGAGGAGCTCAGCGGAAACAAAGGGCGGGACGTTTGACACGATGACCCTCTGCGCGGTGGCCTCGAGAGGGTCCACCGGCAGGAACGTCCCGCCCACCGTGAGCCCCTTTTCAAGGGCCAGGGACACCGCCCGCTCCGACCCCAGGAAGAACACGGCCTTCCCAGACATCTTGGAGGCTGCGACAATGGCCGAGGGGCCGACTACCCAAGCCATCGCCCGCACGCACTCCTCGATGGTCATTGTGGGGTGAGTGTAGCTCTTGACCCCGTGTTTTTTAGTAATAAGTGTAAAAGGTGGCAGGGCAGCGGGTGGCGCAGGAGGTGCCGTGGATGTGGACACCGCCTGCGCATATGTCCTCGCTGGCCCCGCCACCGGCGTGGATGGGGTCGCCATCACGGGGTCCCTTTAAGGGCTACACCCACCCCAAAGTCACAGGCCTTAATGGTCTTAATTGGCCTCGTTTGATTAGACTGAGCAGAGGAGCCCTTAATGAGGTACCTCTCCCCTAGTTGGCAATTGGGGAGGGGCCTTGCTCCCTCTGCTCAGTTGTCTCAATTGTTTGTTTGTTGTTTTTTTAATTGATTTGGGAGGAAAAGGGCTCTGAGAGAGAGAGGGGAGAATCAGAGTAACAGGGAAAGAGAGAGGGGGGTGGGAAGGGGGGGGGAACTGCGAGGGCAGGTCTCCCCTCGCAGCTGTGGGTGGGTGCACTCCCCAGATGGCAAAACACACAAGCACAGTCTTTGGGTTGGTCTTCAGGTGGGGGGAGAAGATGTCTTCACCTGGGGCAGCTAGAGCCACCAGGCACACACTCCTAATGATGTTAATAGGGTAAATGAGAAAAATCTTCAGCCTGGTAGCTCCAGCTATCCCAGGCTAGGCAATTGGGGGGGGGGTTCAATTGTGGGGGGGGCCTAGTTGTAAGCAAGGCCACCACACACACTACCACACACACACACACCCCCCGCGATGTTCCGGCCCTCAGTGGTCTTCTTTCCTCCCCCCACCGATACAACAAAGTCTGTTTGGGAAATGCACCCACACCCACCTGTAGAATGGTAGAGTCCCCCTCCTGCCACACTGGATGTTGTTGTTGTTGGTCTTTTCCCCCTCTCTCCAACTCTTTGCAGAATGGTAAAAAGATGTACAAAGTTTTCTGCTTTTTCCTCCTCTCCCTCTGGGTGAAAGTGGTGGTGAAGCCCCTTCCTTCCTTCTTTTCCTGGGCTGGTCTCAGGGCTCTCCAGGCAGGAGCACAGGTTGATAGCTGCTCTCCTCACTGCTCACAGCTCCAACTGAGCAGGACACGCCTCCACTGCTCCACGATTGGTTCCTTGTGCATGAAACTCTTTTGACTTTACCTGCAAAAACATAAACATTAAGACCATGCCACCTGACCTGGGTGACACAGCAGACATTTTCAAGGCCCTTTTTTTCCTTTTTTTGGTGTTTTTTTGTGTTTTTTTTTTTTTTTTGGGGCACTAAAATCACAATTTCTCCGGTGCCCCCTATAAAAGAGAAGGGGACACTAAAAGCACCGGCAATTAAAACAAATTAAACTTTAAAACGTAAAATCAAATTAAAATTTGGTTGCCGGGCGTGATGATGCACTCCAGTCCCTCCGGTGCCCACCTCTCGCGGAAGGCCGCGAGCGTACCGGTGGACACCGCGTGCTCCATCTCCAAGGACACCCTGGACCGGATGTAAGAGCGGAAGAGAGGCAGGCAGTCAGGTTGACCGACCCCCTCGACCGCCCGCTGCCTGGACCAGCTGATGGCACCCTTGGCCGTGCCCAGGAGCAGTCCTACGAGGAGGCCTTCGGACCTACCCGCTCCCCTCCGCACAGGGTGCCCAAAGATCAGGAGGGTGGGACTGAAGTGCAGCCAGAATTTCAGGAGCAGCCCCTTCAAATAATGGAACAGGGGCTGCAACCTCGTACACTCAATAAAAACATGGAACACGGACTCCTCCAGACCGCAGAAATTGCAGGCGGCCTGGGAGTCCGTGAACCGGCTTAAAAATTTGTTGCACGGCACTGCTCCGTGCACCACCCTCCAGGCCAAGTCCCCGATGAATAGTGGGAGGACCCCTGCGTAGAGTGCCCTCCATCGGGGACCCCCGCCTCCTCCGGACGGCAAGATGGTACGCCATGGCGTGTCCGGACGGCCGGCGAGGATGGCAAAGTTGAGGGTGTGCAGGAGCAGCCCGTACAGGAAACCCCTCCGCGCGGAACTGAAAGGCACGGAGGGGATTTCCCCGAGGCGGCTCAAGTTGTGAGGCGCCGGCCCCCGAGGGAGGTTCCGGGGTTTGGCGCCGATGAGGAATCAGTTCGGACGGGATCTCCCCACGTGCTTGAGCCTCCTCGATGCACCTAACGGAGTCAGGGCCCAGAGCTGTTTTTAGCGACTCGATGGCATCGGCCGCGTGGCGGACGTTGGCAGAGTTTAGGCGCCGCGCCAGCGTGTCTGGCGCCATCCAGCCCACTCCTCCGCCATCGAGCAGGTCCCTGACCCTGGTCACCTCATCAGCCACAGCCCTCTCTTCCGACCGCCACATGAAACCTCGGCCGTGGAGGTACGGATTCCCGAGCAGCGGCTCCTGCAGGACGGCCGCCACTCCAGCCGGCGGAGAGCTGCGCTTGGTGGAGACTTTGTTCCAGACCCTGATGAGTTCCCTGTAAAAGACAGGCAGCTCCCGGAGGGCGGTTCTGGCACCCCCCAAGTTCACAAACAGGAGCTGCGTGTCATAATTGAGGTCGAGCTGCTGGCGGAAGAAATACCTCGCCAGAGCGCACCACCTAGGAGGGGGCTCGACGTAAAGGTATCTCTGCAGGGTCTGAAGACGGAAAGTCGCGAGCTGGGCGCTGACGCACACCAACGACTGACCGCCCTCCTCAAGCGGGAGACTCAAGACCGCAGCAGAGACCCAGTGCTTCCTGTTGTTCCAGAAGAAGTCCACCAGCTTCTTCTGTATCTTGGCGACAAACGCAGGGGGAGGGGTCAAAGTGACCAGCCGGTACCACAGCATTGCGGCCACCAGCTGGTTTATGACTAGCGCTCGACCCCTGTAGGACAGCACTCGGAGCAGTCCTGTCCAGCGCCCTAGGCGAGCGGCGACCTTGGCCTCCAGCTCCTGCCAGTTCGCCGGCCAGGCTCCCTCGTCGGGGCTAAGGTAGACTCCCAGATAGAGGAGATGGGTCGTGCTCCAGGCAAAAGGCCTGAGCTCCTCCGGCAGGGAGTCCACCCGCCACTGACCCACCAGGAGTCCGGAACATTTCTCCCAGTTGATCCTGGCGGAGGACGCGGCCGAGTAAATCTCCTGGCACTCACGCATCCTCCGCAGGTCAGCGGGATCCTCTACCGCGAGGAGCACGTCATCGGCGTAAGCCGAGAGGACGACCTCCACGCCCGGCCCTTGCAGAGCCAGTCCCGTCAACCTCGTCCGCAAGAGGCGCAGGAAAGGCTCCACGCAAACAGCATATAACTGGCCGGACATGGGGCATCCCTGGCGCACCCCTCTCCTAAAGCGAAGGGGCGCCGTCAAGGACCCGTTAACCTTAATCAGACACTCCGCGGCGGCGTACAAAAGTCGGATCCGGGCGACGAAATGCGTCCCGAACCCGAAAGCGCGCAGAGTTCCGAGCAGATAGTCGTGATCCACCCTGTCGAACGCCTTCTCTTGGTCGAGGGATAGGAAGGCGACCGACAGACCAGCCTCCTGGGAACAATGGATGAGGTCCCGGACCAGATGGATGTTATCGTGGATTGTCCGGCCCGGGACCGTGTAGGACTGGTCGGGGTGGATCATGTGGTCCAGCACGGCACCAAGGCGAGCAGACATCGCCCTGGCGAAGATTTTGTAGTCCGTGCTGAGGAGGGAGACCAGGCGCCAGTTCTTAAGGAGGCGGAGATCGCCCTTCTTAGGCAGCAGGACGATGACTGCCCTGCGCCAAGAGAGGGGCATCTCCCCGGTCGCCAGACTTTCCCCCAGGACCCGCGCGTAGTCGCCCCCCAGGACGTCCCAGAACGCCCTGTGGAACTCCACGGTCAGCCCGTCCAGCCCCGGGGATTTTCCCCTCGAGAGCCGGGCGAGGGCACCGGTCAGCTCCGCCAGGCTTAGCGGAGCTTCCAGATTTTCGGCGCCCTCCGGGCCGACCTTCGGCAGGTCCTCCCACAAAACTCTACGCGCTTCCTCGCTGGACGGATCCGGAGAGAACAGAGCCCCGTAATATTCACGGACCCTGTTGTTGACGCCCTCCGGATCCGAGACGAGAGAGCCGTCGTCGGCCAGCAGCGTCAAGAGCTGCTTACGGACACTCTGCCTTTTTTCCAGCGAGTAGAAGAAGGGGGAGCCGCGGTCCAGATCCCGCAGGAACCGGATCCGCGACCTCACGAACGCGCCTCGGGACCCGACGAGCTGCAGGTCCTTCAGCGCGGCCTTCTTCGCTTCGTACACCGTCCGCAGGGCCGGGTCCTGGACGACTTGACCGAGACTGGCTTCCAGGTCGAGCACCTCTTTTTCTAGGCGCCCGACTCTGGCCGCCCGCCTCTTGGTCGACCCCCTCGCGTACTCTTGATAGAAGACGCGGACGTGAGCCTTGCCCACGTCCCACCATAGCCTCAAGGAGGGGAAGCCCCCCTGCTTCCTTCTCCAGTCGGACCAGAATCGACGGAACGAGTCCTGGAACCGCACGTCCTCCAGCAGCCGGTTGTTAAAGTGCCAGTACGTGGACCCCGTCCTCGCGCGGAGCGAAGCGAGCTCCGCCCACACCAGGTGGTGGTCCGAACACGGCACCGGCCGCATGGAGGCCGCCGGGACGCAGGAAACGTATGCCCGAGACACGTAAAGGCGGTCGACTCTAGACCATCCAACTCCAGGCCTCACCCAAGTAAAGGCGCTGGAGTCGGGGTGGAGATTTCGCCAGACGTCCACCAAGTCGAAGGACCCGACCAGGTCCCTCAACTTCTCCATCGCCGTCATGCACTGCGGGGCACCGGAGCGGTCCCGCGCCTCGAGGGTGCAGTTAAAATCCCCCCCGAGGACAATGCAGTCGCCGACGTCGACGGAGCCAAGAAGAGCGGACACTTCTTCAAAGAAGCGCGTTTGCTGCGGGCCGGGCTGAGGGGCGTACACGTTCACAAGATGGAGCGGCACGTCCCCCAGGCGAACCGTTACGTGCAGCAAGCGGCCTGGCACGGGCTCCTCGACCCCCAAGATCTCCGGCTGAAAATGCGGGCCCAGCAAGATGGCCACCCCACTAGAAATGGCGGTGAGGTGGCTCATGCGGACCTCTCCTTGCCATTCCAGGAGCCACGTGGCTTCGTCTCCCGGAACGGTGTGGGTTTCTTGCAGGAAGCACACCGCATATTTCCCCTCCCGCAGGAGCGAAAAATTGTCAAATCTACGGCGTGCCCCTCTGCCGCTGTTGATGTTGAGGCTGGCTATGGTTATCTTCATGGCAAAAGCATAGTTCAACCTCTACCTTAACCTATTGTGGGGGAGGGAGCGGAGTCTTTTGTTGAACTCCGCTCCCTCCGCAGCCCAGCGAGGAGTCCCTCGAGCTCGCGCAGCTCAAGCTGTTGCGCCTTTGTCAAGGGCCCGCCCGCGGCCAAGGTTTTGACGGCGGCGCGGACGGACCCCTTGATCAGCTCTGGCTCGGACCATTTTTCCAGGGCCAGTCGGGCTTGGTTGCAGCGACCCCGGCTCTGGGCCAAAAAGTCCCGGAGTTCCTTTGCAGGAATGAGGATGGTCTCGGCGGCGGCCGCGAGCAGATCCACCGCCTCGCTGGCGGTGGTCTCTAGGTCTTCACCCGCGTCCCCCACCGAGTCCCCGTCCTCCTCCGGGAGGTGGCCGCACAAGGTACGGCAAATGAACCGGCCGCTCCAACCGGCCCTGGCTCTGCCCCGATCCCACCCCCAGGATCGTCGGCAGAGGAATCCCCACTGGGCTCTTTTAAAAATGGTGCTGGGTCGGGAAATGACAGCGGAAGGGGTTCCCCCTCCGCCCCAGGAACCGGGGAACAAGGAGAGACCCGGCCATAGGAAATCCCCAGGCTCTCCAAGTGCTCCAGCTCCACAGCAAGAGGCGAGGGTGGGTGTTCCTCCCCCTCCCCGCTGCCACCCCCCGGCCCAGCATCTACAGTGTCATAATAAGCATTAATTTGTGTTTCTGCCGGGTCGAGCGACTCCCGGGGGAAGTTGGGTATTGGCTGGGCGGGCTCAGGTTCGGCCTCTTCGGCCCCGCCCGCCTCAGTCCCCGGGACGCCCGACCCGGCGGCAATGCATTCCTCCGCGATCCCTACGCCCCCCACGACAGGCAGATCTTCCACGCCATCCCCGGGAGGCAGAGGCTGGGCAGCCTCGACTGTCTCACCCTCCCCGGGGACAGACTCCTCTCACCTACAGCGCAGCTTGGGGGCGCTGGTTGGGGACGCGGGACACGCGGCGGGCACCGACTCCTCCGCGGAGGGATGTTGTTCCCCCTCCGCCTCATCGGAGCCGTGCCTCCTTTTGTTCCTGGGGGCGCGCGGAGTCAGGGAGACCTCCATGTCTGCCGAGGCCTCCCGCTCCACCCCCCCCTTTTCCTTTTCTTGCCCGCGCCCGGGCCCCTCTGTGGTGTTGTTCAAGGGCTCAGGCACGGGCTCGGGGCACCCCGCGCTCGCTGGTGACGGGGTTGGGCTGAGCACGGTGGTCAAATTATCTGGCGCACTGAGGGGACCCGCCTCTTGATGTTTTGCCTTCTTCCGCGCCTTCTTTCCGGTCGGACGCTCTCCCTCCCCCCCGCCGGAGGCCCTGAAAACAAAGGCCTCCGACGATGCCCGCGCACCTACGGCTCCCGGCATGCGGACGCAACTAGAGGGAGGGGTGGCGGCTGCGCCAGCCTTGGCCGCCTTCGGTGGTTTGGCGGCCTTGGAGGCGGGGCAGTTCTTACGAACATGCCCCACCTCCCTACAGGCATGGCACCGCACGCCGTCCGACGTCCAGAAGACGCGGTAGGCAGTCCCCTCGTGCACCACATTAAAGTTCCCCTCCGTCGTCTCCTCCCGCGCCAGCCGGACAAAGAGCTGGCGGCGGAAAGAGAACACGTGGCGCAGGCTGTTCTCCCTGAGGCCGAGCGGTATGGGGTTGATCCCTGACCTTACCTCCCCCAGTTGTTGTAGGTGAAGGAGGAGGAGCTCAGCGGGAACAAAGGGCGGGACGTTCGACACGATGACCCTCTGCGCGGTGGCCTCGAGAGGATCCACCGGCAGGAACGTCCCACCCACCGTGAGCCCCCTTTCGAGGGCCAGGGACACCGCTCGCTCCGACCCCAGGAAGAACACAGCCTTTCCCGGACATCTTGGAGGCTGCGACAATGGCCGAGGGGCCGACTACCCCAGTGGATGGGGTCGCCATCACGGGGTCCCTTTAAGGGCTACACCCACCCCAAAGTCACAGGCCTTAATGGTTTTAATGGTCTTGTATATTAACTGAGCAGAGGAGCCCTTAACGAGGCACCTCTCCCCTCGTTGGCAATTGGGGAGAGGCCTTGCTCCCTCTGCTCAGTTGTCTCAATTGTTTTTTTTTTAAATTAGGAAGAAAGGGCTCTGAGAGAGAGAGGGGAGAATCAGAGTAACAGGGAAAGAGAGAGGGGGGTGGGAAGGGGGGGGGAACTGCGAGGGCAGGTCTCCCCTCGCAGCTGTGGGTGGGTGCACTCCCCAGATGGCAAAACACACAAGCACAGTCTTTGGGTTGGTCTTCAGGTGGGGGGAGAAGATGTCTTCACCTAGGGTAGCTAGAGCCACCAGGCACACACTCCTAACGATGTTAATTGGTGATTTAAAGAAACTTCAGCCTGGTAGCTCCAGCTATCCCAGGCTAGGCAAATGTGGGGGGGTGGGGGGGGTTCCAATTGTGGGGGGGGCCTAGTTGTAAGCAAGGCCCCCACGCACACTACCACACACACACACACCCCCCGCGATGTTCCGGCCCTCAGTGGTCTTCTTTCCTCCCCCCACCGATACAACAAAGTCTTTTGGGAAATGCACCCACACCCACCTGTAGAAATGTAGAGTCTCCCTCCTTCCACACTGGATGTTGTTGGTTTTTCCCCCTCTCTCCAACTCCTTGCAGAATGGAAAAAAAAGATGTTAAAAAAGTTTTCTGCTTTTTCCTCCTCTCCCTCTGGGTAAAAGTTGAAGGTGAAGCCCCTTCCCTCCTTCTCTTCCTGGGCTGGTCTCAGGGCTCTCCTCTCTGCAGCTCAGCTCCAACTGAGCAGGACACGCCTCCACTGCTCTACGATTGGTTCCTTGTGCATGAAACTCTTTTAGAGTCTACCTGCAAAACATAAACATTAAACTGTGCCACCCGACCTGGGTGACACACCAGACATTTACAAGGCCCTTTTTTCCTTTTTTTGGGTTTTTTTTTTGTGTTTTTTGTTTTTTTTTTTGCTTTTTTTTTGGGCACTAAAATCACAATTTCTCCGGTGCCCCCTATAAAAGGGAAGGGGACACTAAAAGCACCGGCAATTAAAACAAATTAAACTTTAAAATGTAAAATCAAATTAAAATTTGGTTGCCGGGCGTGATGATGCACTCCAGTCCCTCCGGTGCCCACCTCTCGCGGAAGGCCGCGAGCGTACCGGTGGACACCGCGTGCTCCATCTCCAAGGACACCCTGGACCGGATGTAAGAGCGGAAGAGAGGCAGGCAGTCAGGTTGAACGACCCCCTCGACCGCCCGCTGCCTGGACCGGCTGATGGCACCCTTGGCCGTGCCCAGGAGCAGTCCTACGAGGAGGCCTTCGGACCTACCCGCTCCCCTCCGCACAGGGTGCCCAAAGATCAGGAGAGTGGGACTGAAGTGCAGCCAGAATTTCAGGAGCAGCCCCTTCAAATAGTGGAACAGGGGCTGCAACCTTGTGCACTCCATAAAAACATGGAACACGGACTCCTCCAGACCGCAGAAATTGCAGGCGGCCTGGGAGTCCGTGAACCGGCTTAAAAATTTGTTGCATGGCACTGCTCCGTGCACCACCCTCCAGGCCAAGTCCCCGATGAATAGTGGGAGGACCCCTGCATAGAGTGCCATCCATCGGGGACCCCCGCCTCCTCCGGACGGCAAGATGGTACGCCATGGCGTGTCCGGACGGCCGGCGAGGATGGCAAAGTTGAGGGTGTGCAGGAGCAGACCGTACAGGAAACCCCTCCGCGCGGAACTGAAAGGCACGGAGGGGATTTCCCCGAGGCGGCTCAAGTTGTGAGGCGCCGGTCCCCGAGGGAGGTTCCGGGGTTTGGCGCCGATGAGGAATTCCGTCCGGACGGGGGTCAGTTCGGACGGGATCTCCCCACGTGCTTGAGCCTCCTCGATGCACCTAACGGAGTCAGGGCCCAGAGCTGTTTTTAGCGACTCGATGGCATCGGCCGCGTGGCGGACGTTGGCAGTATTTAGGCGCCGCGCCAGCGTGTCTGGCGCCATCCAGCCCGCTCCTCCGCCATCGAGCAGGTCCCTGACCCTGGTCACCTCACCAGCCACAGCCCTCTCTTCCGACCGCCACATAAAGCCTCGGTCGTGGAGGTACGGATTCCCGAGCAGCGGCTCCTGCAGGACGGCCGCCACTCCAGCCGGCGGAGAGCTGCGCTTGGTGGAGACTTTGTTCCAGACCCTGATGAGTTCCCTGTAAAAGACAGGCAGCTCCCGGAGGGCGGTCCTGGCACCCCCCAAGTTCACAAACAGGAGCTGCGTGTCATAATTGAGGTCGAGCTGCTGGCGGAAGAAATACCTCGCCAGAGCGCACCACCTAGGAGGGGGCTCGACGTAAAGGTATCTCTGCAGGGTCTGAAGACGGAAAGTCGCGAGCTGGGCGCTGACGCACACCAACGACTGACCGCCCTCCTCAAGCGGGAGACTCAAGACCGCGGCAGAGACCCAGTGCTTCCTGTTGTTCCAGAAGAAGTCCACCAGCTTCTTCTGTATCTTGGTGACAAACGCAGGGGGAGGGGTCAAAGTGACCAGCCGGTACCACAGCATTGCGGCCACTTCCTTGTGCATGAAACTCTTTTGAGTTTACCTGCAAAACATAAAAACATTAAACGGTGCCACCCGACCTGGGTGACACTCCAGACATTTTCAAGGCCCCTTTTTTTTTTGTTTTTTGGTTTTTTTTTTGGGGCGCTAAAATCAAATTTTTCCAGTGCCCCCTATAAAAGGGAAGGGGGACACTAAAAGCACCGGCAATTAAAACAAATTAAACTTAAAAACGTAAAATCAAATTAAAATTTGGTTGCCGGGCGTGATGATGCACTCCAGTCCCTCCGGTGCCCACCTCTCGCGGAAGGCCGCGAGCGTACCGGTGGACACCGCGTGCTCCATCTCCAAGGACACCCTGGACCGGATGTAAGAGCGGAAGAGAGGCAGGCAGTCAGGTTGAACGACCCCCTCGACCGCCCGCTGCCTGGACCGGCTGATGGCACCCTTGGCCGTGCCCAGGAGCAGTCCTACGAGGAGGCCTTCGGACCTACCCGCTCCCCTCCGCACAGGGTGCCCAAAGATCAGGAGAGTGGGACTGAAGTGCAGCCAGAATTTCAGGAGCAGCCCCTTCAAATAGTGGAACAGGGGCTGCAACCTTGTGCACTCCATAAAAACATGGAACACGGACTCCTCCAGACCGCAGAAATTGCAGGCGGCCTGGGAGTCCGTGAACCGGCTTAAAAATTTGTTGCACGGCACTGCTCCGTGCACCACCCTCCAGGCCAAGTCCCCGATGAATAGTGGGAGGACCCCTGCATAGAGTGCCCTCCATCGGGGACCCCCGCCTCCTCCGGACGGCAAGATGGTACGCCATGGCGTGTCCGGACGGCCGGCGAGGATGGCAAAGTTGAGGGTGTGCAGGAGCAGCCCGTACAGGAAACCCCTCCGCGCGGAACTGAAAGGCACGGAGGGGATTTCCCCGAGGCGGCTCAAGTTGTGAGGCGCCGGTCCCCGAGGGAGGTTCCGGGGTTTGGCGCCGATGAGGAATTCCGTCCGGACGGGGGTCAGTTCGGACGGGATCTCCCCACGTGCTTGAGCCTCCTCGATGCACCTAACGGAGTCAGGGCCCAGAGCTGTTTTTAGCGACTCGATGGCATCGGCCGCGTGGCGGACGTTGGCAGTATTTAGGCGCCGCGCCAGCGTGTCTGGCGCCATCCAGCCCGCTCCTCCGCCATCGAGCAGGTCCCTGACCCTGGTCACCTCACCAGCCACAGCCCTCTCTTCCGACCGCCACATAAAGCCTCGGCCGTGGAGGTACGGATTCCCGAGCAGCGGCTCCTGCAGGACGGCCGCCACTCCAGCCGGCGGAGAGCTGCGCTTGGTGGAGACTTTGTTCCAGACCCTGATGAGTTCCCTGTAAAAGACAGGCAGCTCCCGGAGGGCGGTCCTGGCACCCCCCAAGTTCACAAACAGGAGCTGTGTGTCATAATTGAGGTCGAGCTGCTGGCGGAAGAAATACCTCGCCAGAGCGCACCACCTAGGAGGGGGCTCGACGTAAAGGTATCTCTGCAGGGTCTGAAGACGGAAAGTCGCGAGCTGGGCGCTGACGCACACCAACGACTGACCGCCCTCCTCAAGCGGGAGACTCAAGACCGCGGCAGAGACCCAGTGCTTCCTGTTGTTCCAGAAGAAGTCCACCAGCTTCTTCTGTATCTTGGCGACAAACGCAGGGGGAGGGGTCAAAGTGACCAGCCGGTACCACAGCATTGCGGCCACTTCCTTGTGCATGAATGACAGAAGGATAGTTTGCAGGTGTAGCAGGTAATCAGGAAGGCGAATGGAATGTTGGCCTTCATTGCGATAGGGACGGAATACAAAAGCAGGGTGGTCCTGCTGCAACTGTATTGGGTATTGGTGAGGTCGCACCTGGAGTACTGCGTGCAGTTTTGGTCACCTTACTTAAGGAAGGATATACTAGCTTTGGAGGGGGTATAGAGACAATTGAATAGGCTGATTCCGGAGATGAGGGGGTTAACTTATGATGTTAGATTGAGTAGACTGGGTCTTTACTCATTGGAGTTCAGAAGGATGAGGGGTGATCTTGTTGAAACATTTAAAATAATGAAAGGGATGGACAAGATAGAGGCAGAGAGGTTGTTTCCACTGGTAGGGGAGATTAGAACTAGGGGCACAGCCTCAAAATACGGGGGAGCCAATTTAAAACCGAGTTGAGAAGGAATTTCTTCTCCCAGAGGGTTGTGAATCTGTGGAATTCTCTGCCCAAGGAAGCAGTTGAGGCTAGCTCATTGAATGTATTCAAGTCACAGATAGATATATTTTTAACCAATATGGGAATTAAGGGTTACGAGGAGCGGGCGGGTAAGTGGAGCTGAGTCCACGGCCAGATCAGCCATGATCTTGTTGAATGGCGGAGCAGGCTCGAGGGGCTAGATGGCCTACTCCTGTTCCTAATTCTTATGTTCTTATGCCCATCCCCAACCATGCCTGCCCACCTTCATCACTGAGCATCGGACTTACCTCCCATATCAACCTTCCTGCTGCCAAGCCTGTCGCTCCCCACTGGATTTGGCCAATTCAGCTGCTCCACCCGATCCACAACCGTGCTCAGTGAGCCTCTGACCAGCTCACGACCATAGGTTTGGGCCTACCTCACGCGCGAGCCTTCCCTCCAAGCCTCCACTGAACTGCTTAATAGTTTAATTGCTGTACACTGGTCAGTTTCTAAGGGCAGGATTTTCGGTCTTTTCCCGCCCCTGTTAGCGCCCCGGGAAGGCTGCAATGGTGGCGGTAAGCACTTCTGGGCAGGTGCCAGCTTCCAGCGCCCTGCTGGGACATTCGGTACAAGTTTCGATGGGACACGGCAGATTATCACCCAGAAGAGGAGAGCCAGTGTGCAACGTCCCTTGTTGTGACACCGGCTCGATTTTTGGCTGCTGCCTGATCCATAGAGCACCCTGCTGGGATCGCCTGTGAAAGCGGGCGGTCTGAGCTGTACCGGCCGCAGTGAGGTCAGTAATGTCAACCTCAGGTAAGTGTCATTGTTTTTAATGTTATTTTTTTTGCGATTTATATTGTGGTAACGTGCGTTATTTATTGGGAATGTTTTTGGTGTGGTTGTTTCAGGTTCCCCCCGACTCCCTCACTCTCTTACAGCGCTCCGATGCTGGCTGTTTAGCTCGGAATTTTCACTTGCTCAAATGGCCTAGTGCCCTAAAAGAGGCACACATCCCTTCGTGCTCTGGCTCATACTCAGGGCCCAGCTGATGAATTTTGCTGACTGAAGCACAAACTGTTCATGAGCGCAAATGAACACCCCGCTGCAAATACCACCTCGCAATGAGCAGAACCAAAAATCCAGCCATTAGTATGTTAAATAATTTTAGATATTAATAATGGTATATTTTGTTTACACATCATTATTTTTCCAGCAAATTCTGGCCCATTATCTTTTGACTCTCAGAGAGAAGAAATTCCTCCTCATTTCCATCTTAAATAGGCGAACCCTTATTCTGAAACTAGGCCCCCTAGTTCTAGATTCCCCATGAGGGGAAACATCCTCTGATCTCCTTGTCCAGCCCCCTCAGAATCCTATGTTTCAATATTACCTCTCATTCTTCTAAACTCCAATGAGTGCAGGCCCAACTTGCTTAACCTTTCATCATAAGACCACCTCTTCATCTCAGGAATCACACGAATGCACAAAGAAGCTGGTAAATGGACAGAAATCGGGTCCCGCACTACAAGGATGATCTTGCCTCTCTATATCGCCTGTCAGGACCTCAGGTCGTCCCAAAGTGCTTTACAATGAATAAAGTATTTTTGAAAACTTTTTAAACGTGCCTTGCAGTGTCTGTGCAACCAGGAAAATGAGCACAATTTGAAGAGCCTTTCCAAACCAGTGCAATGGGCAGGATCTTGTCCTGCTGACATGGTGGGGGCGTGGTCAGTTTGTGGGCAGGGCTCGAGCAGGGTAAATCCAATCTTCAATTGGCGTAAAAGATCGCAGCAATCTCGAGCGTAAGTGGTTTCCAGCGTGGCTCATTAAAGTTTACAATTCCCTGCTCTTTTGCGCTGCTTCTTCCGCTTGAGCCCGGATTGCGCTGATCTTAAAAGCGAGAAACAAGCAAAAACTCGAGCCCTGAGCGAGGCTGCGGTACAGTGCGGTACTGAGGGAGCCTCTGCACTGTCGGCTGAGACTTTATGCGGAGATCCGGTCTGCCCTCTCAGGTGGCCGTAAATGATCCCATGGCACTCTATCTAACTGCAATAGTGGTGGGGAAATCTTTCAAAACTTATCCCTTTCTTTCCTGATCAGCTGTCGTGTCTCGGAGTCGAGTTCAACTTACTGGCAGTCGGAAATCAACCACAAAATGTTTAAAAGCCATATGTGTAGGGAAATCCATTTGCTCAGCTTTTATTTTCTGGAGGGCTGGTTCTGTACAAGTCTGCAGCATACAATGGCACCACCGCATGCAGCAAGATCCCACAAGAGGCTGCGAGGATGTGTTCTCAGCCGGTGGCTGTGGGAGGATATAAAGAAGAGCCCTCGGTTACAGGGTAACATGGGCAGGGAATGTAATGTAGCCAATTTGTGCACAGCAAGCTCCCACAAACAGCAATGTGATAATGAGCTGATAATCTGTTTTGGTTATGTTGATTGAGGGATAAATATTGGTCAGTACAGGGGAGGGGGGGAAATAACCATCCAAAGGACGGCACCTCCGACAGTGCAGCACTCCCTCAGCACTGCACTGGAGTGTCAGCATAGATTGATGTGCTCAAGGCTCTGCAGTGGGACTTGAACCTACAACCTTCTGACCGAGGCGGATTGTAGCTGACACAGCTAAATCTGCAGGTAAATCAGGCTGTACCCGCTCAATCAGCAATGCCACTTTGTGTCAAAGCGGCTTGGGACCTTTAACTATGTTCAAGGCACTGTATGATTACAAGTTGTTTTTCTTGTATCACGTCCATCGACACAATAATTGTTTACAAAGCTGAGCTGATGCGAGTTTGTCTGATTTCTGGCAGAATGCAATGACTTGCTTCTGGCTACTTCCGCTGCGAGCACCGACCTTGCATCACATGGGAAATTATTCCTCGGTCTCATTCGGTGCTGCTGGGTGTCCCGTTAGTGTCATATCGGGGCGGCGGGCGCCCAGATCTCACGATGTGCCGGAAAATAAACCTCTTCCAATTTACCAACATTTTCCCTTTCATCGGTTATTTTATTTCCATCTCCGGTAAGTTTTTTTCTTTCTTTCACTTCTAGTATCAATGTCATTCTGTTTCTGAGTTTCCCCTTGACTCTGTGTGACTGTTTTGTTGACTGTCTTTAATCGGGTCTGGGGTTCAATCGCTCACTGATCTAAAGTAAATGAAGCTCAACTCATTCCCTGAGATCTTCAGTCTCATTCAGTCGGGCTCCTGTGAACAGGTAGATTCCCCCTCACCACCTGCCCTCCAGTTACTGTTCCACACTGGGAGTTACCTCAACCTATAACTGTAGCTGAGATTTATTAATGAATTAACCGATCTCCCACAAGTCTTTAATTATTATTTATTTATTAATTAATGTGTCAGATGTTCCTGTGTAAATCTTTTATCAAAAGTGTAAAATTGGCAGATTGGATCAATTGATCGCGAGCTCTATCTCTATTTAATGATTATAACAGAAATACATAGAATTTACAGCACAGAATAGGCCATTTGGACAAATTGGACTAAATCGGTTTATGCTCCTCATGAGCCTCCCGGCAATCTATTTCCTTCAACTCACCCGAACAATATATCCTTCCTGTGCTTATCTAGCTTCCACTTAAATGTACCGAGCTGGCATTTATTAATGAATTAACTAACCTCTCACAAGTCTTTATTCAAACGTTGTTCAATTCGTGTGTCGGATGTTCTGGGCTGTGCTGTGTTAAAATGTGTTAACTTGGATCTGTTAGAACAGTTTTTGAGTCAGAAAATTGTGGATTCAGCCACACAATCTCGGCTGATATTTTAGTACTGGGAGAGTGCTACACAGTGGAGGCTTCCGCTACCTCTTCAAATGGACTTAAAAGATCTCGAGGAACTATTCAAAGATGGAGCCGGGAATTCTGCAGTGTCCTAGCCGGCATTCATCCTTCAACCAACGGCTCCAGAACAGGCGAAATGATCACTGATTTTAGGTGCCAGTCCTGTCTCAGTTGTCAGCACTGTCGCCTGAGTCAGAAAGTTCAAGTCCCACTCCAGAGGTGAGCACAAAATCTAGGCTGACCCTCCAATGTAGTCCTGAGGGAGCACTGCACTGTCGGAGGTGCCTTCTTTTGGATGAAACGTTAAACCGAGGCCCCATCTGCGCTCACAGATGGATGCAAAAGATCCCACGGCACTGTTTCGAACAAGAGCAGGGCAGTTATCCCCGCTGCCCTGGCCAGTTTCTATCCCTCTACTAACATAACAAAAACAGATGATCTGATCATTAACACATTGCTCTTTGTGGGAGCTTGCTGTGCGCAATTTGGCTGCTGCGTTTCCCACATTACAACAGTGAGTACACTCCAAAAATTATTTTATTGTCTGAAAAGGGCTTTTGGATGTCCTGAGATGAAAGGACGATGCTCCGTCTGCTCTCACAAGTAGATGTAAAATGCAAGGCTTTTATTAATTAGTAGTTTGTGGCCAGATTTGTCGTGGTGTTTGATCAAGTTAGTATTTCTGAAGTGTAGTCAATTTCTCTGGACAAAATGTTTTGGGATGTGCGGTGGAGATAAAGGCATGCAAGTGTAAATTATAATTTCCTTACTCGTTCATGAAATTTTAATTATTTTGTGATTTCATTGTAATGGGATTTGTAGTGTCCGGAGGTTGTGAAAAGAGCGACATAAATGCAAGTTATTTCTTTTCTGGAGTTAAATGACCCCTTATCTTAAAAAATAGCTTTGGGTGTCCATATACACAAATCACTAAAGTCTAGTGCACAGGTTAAAAAAGTCATCATAAAAGTTGCATAAACTTGATTTGTATTCCCTTGACTTTACAGTTGAGGATTGATCTATTGGGGTCTTTAAAATGAAAACGGGATTAGATGGAGAGAAACAATTTCTTCTGGTAGGGAAATCCAGAACAAGGGGGCACAAGATTAAAATTGGAGCTCGGCCATTCAGGAGTGAAATCAGGAAGCACTTTTTCCGTACAAAGGGTAGTGGACATCTCCGTTACATCTCTCTGAGAGAAATAAAGAGGGTTTGGGGTAGATGTAGCAAAAGGTGCAATAAGTATCAAAGGACGATGGGCTAGAAATTATGAAAATAACAGAGTGCAAACGACACACACCATTATTAATGTGCTAATCAGCCAGAAAGTTCCTTAACGTGCATCACAACCAAAACCTCCATCTCACATCCCAGCCTTAATGCTTAAAGTGTGATATCAATCACTTATTTCCAAAATCATTTAACAATATCATGATATAGTATAAGGCAGGGTCTGGTTTCCTGCTGTTTAATAGCAATGACCATGTGAATGGAATTTAAAACTGCCAGAAAACATTCCGTCAGTGGTCCTCCTTTCTAAAATGAAGAATACACAATAAATGGTAGGAAACTGAGAAGTGTAGAGGGACTAGAAGTGCATGGCCACAAGCCCTGACAGGTAGATAAGGTGGTTAAGAAGGCATACAGGATACTTTCATTTATTAGCCAAGACATAGAATATATGAGCAGGGAGGTTATGTTTGAACTGTATAAAACACTAGTTAGGATAGAATATTGCGTACACTTCTGGTCACCACATTACAGGTGATCGCACTGTAGAGAATACAGATGAGATTTACGAGGATATTGCCAGGACTGGAGAATTTTAGCTATGAGGAAAGATTGGATAGGATGGGGTGGTTTTCTTTTGGAACAGAGAAGGCTGAGTGGAGACATAATTGAGGTGTATAATTTATGAGGAACCTGGATAAAGTGGATGGGACAACCTATTTCACTCAGCAGAGGGGTCAGTAGATGTAAAGTAATTGGTAGAAGGATTAGAGGGGAGTTGAGGAGAACATTTTTCACCCAGAGCATGCTGGTGGTCTGGAACTCACTGCCTGAAAGTGTGGTGGAGGCTGAAACCCTCATCATATTTTAAAAAGTACTTGGGATATGTATTTGAAGTGCCGTAACCTAAAAGGCTACGGATCAAGAGCTGGAAAATGGGTATAGGCAGGATGGCTCATTTTTGGCCGGCGCGGACACAAAGGACCAAATGGCCTCCTTCTGTTGTGTAAACATCTATGAATCCATGGATCTATAAAAGAGTATAATAGGGTGGAGGTGGAGAAACTTTCTATTTGGAAGTAACTCCAGAATCAAGGGGGCATAAATATAAGATATCGACTGACAAATCAAATCAAATAAAGAATTTAGGAGGCATGTTTTTGTACAGAGAGTGGGGCTGTGGAACTCACTGCCACATTGAGTGACTGAAGCAGATAGCATTGATGCATTTAGGAGATATAATGCTCGCACAAACAGCATCTCGCCCTTAGACGCACCGTTATTATTAAGAACTTGCTGGGTTTGCACATTAAATGCTCACTAAACTCGCCACAGAAGTGTAATCTCTGTTGTTCTGTAGATACAATGTTTTGAAACGTGCTGAGGAGATAAAGGCACTGTATAAATTCTCACTTCATTATTACTAGCTGAAATTGCAGGTATTTTGTTGTTTCAAGCTAATGGGATTTGGGGCGTCCGGTGGTTGTGAAAGGAGCTATTTAAATGTAAGTTATTTTTTTTAAACGGAGTTAAATGACCCCCTACCTTAAGAAAATAGCTTTGCGTATCCCTGTAAACAAATCACTAAAGTCTAGTGCACAGGTTAAAAAAGACATAAGAAGAGTTGCATAAGCTTGATTTGTGTTCCATTTGAGTTTACTGTTGATGGACGATCTAATTGGGGTCTTTTTAAAATGAAATAGGGATTAGATGGAGAGAAACAATTTCCTCCAGTGGGGAAATCCAGAACAAGGGGGCACAGGGTTAAAATTGGAGCTCGGTCATTCAGGAGTGAAATCAGGAAGCACCTTTTCCACACCAAGGGTAGTGGAAATCTGGAGAACTCTCCATTACATCTCTCTGAGAGAAATAAAGGGGGTTTGGGGTAGATGTAGCAAAACATGCAATAAGTGTCAAAGGGTGCCAGGCCAGAACTTACTGAAAATAACGGGGTGAAAATGACACACACCATTATTAATGTGCTAATCGGCCAGAAAGTTCCTTAACGCGCATCACAACCAAAACCTCCATTCCACATCCCAGCCTTAATGCTTAAAGTGTGATACTGAATCACATTTCCAAAACCATTTAGCAATATCATGAGAGAGAGAGAGACTGGTTTCCTGCTGTTTAATAGCAATGACCGTGTGAATGGAATTTAGAACTGCCCACATCCCGTCAGTGTTCCTCCTTTTGAAAATTGTGAATATACAATAATTGGTAGGAAACTGAGAAGTACAGAGGGACTCGGAGTGCATGGCCACAGATCCCTGAAGGTAGCAGGACAGGTAGATAAGATGGTTAAGAAGGCATGCGGGATACTTTCCTTTATTAGCCGAGGCATAGAATATATGAGCAGGGAGGATATGCTTGAAATGTATAAAACATTAGTTAGGCCAGAGCTAGAGTTCAGTACAGTTCTGGTCACCACATAACAGGAGATATGTGATTGCACTCGGCAGGGACGAGGATGTTGTCAGGACTTCAGAATTTTAGCTATGAGGGGAGATTGGATAGGCTGGGGTTGTTTTCTTTGGAACAGAGGAAGCTGCGGGCAGACTTGATTGAGATGTATAAAATTATGAGGGGCGTAGATGGAGTGCATAGGAAGGACCTGTTTCCCTTAGCAGAGAGGGCAATGACCAGGGGACATAGATTTAAAGTAAATGGTAGAAAGTTTAGAGATGTGTTAAGGAGAACATTTTTCACCCAGAGGGTGGTGGGGGTCTGGAACTCACTGCCTGAATGTGTGATAGAGGCAGAAACCCTGACCACATTTAAAAGGTACTTGAATATGCACTTAAAGTGCCGTAACCTACAAGGCCATGGACCAAGAGCTGGAAAGTAGGTCTGGCTGGATAGCTCTTTTGGCTGGAATAGAAGGGCTGAATAGCTTCCTTCTGTGCCGTAAATTTCTATGATTCTATGATTGCTGAAAGGATTCAATAGGGTGGACCGTGGAGAAACTGTTTGTATTTGTGGGTAACTCCAGAATCAAGGGGGCATAAATCTAAGATAGCCACTGACAAATCAAATAATTAATTTAGCAGCAATGTCTTTACACAGAGAGTGATGAGATTGTAGAACTCGCTGCCACGTGGAATGATTGAAGCAAAGAGCATTGAAACAGTTAAAAGGAGGTTTGATGCTCGCACAAACAGAAACTCGCCCTTAGCCTCCCTATTATTTTTAAGAACTTGCTGGATATGTACATTAAATGCTCGTTAATCTCGCTACAGAAGTGTAGTCATTGTTATTCTGTAGATACACTCTTTTGAGACCTGCAGAGAAGATAAAGGCACTATATAAATTCTCAAGTCATTATTATTAGCTGAAATTGCAGATATTTTGTGATGTGAATCAAATGGAATTTGTGGTGTCCCGAGGTTGTGAAAGGAGCTATATAAATGCAAGTTATGTCTTTTCTGGGTTAAGTGATCCCCTACTTTAAGAAAAGAGCTTTGCATGGCCCTTTGCACAAATCACTAAAAGTCTAGTGCACAGGTTAAAAAAGTCATCATAAACTTGATTTGTATTCCCTTGAGTTTAGACAGTAGTGAGGTTTAAAATGAAAAAGGGACTAGATGGAGAGAAACGATTTCCTCCGGTGGGGAAATCCAGAACAAGGGGGCACAAGATTAAAATTAGAGCTCGGTCATTCAGGAGTGAAATCAGGAAGCAGCTTTTCCACACAAAGGGTAGTGGAAATCTGGAGAGCTCGCCCCTAAAACGCTGTGGGTGTTGGGACAGTTGAACTTTTCAAGAATGAGATCGACAGATTTTTTTATCAAATATAGGGTATTCAGGATTATGGAATAAGAGCAGGTAAATGGAGTTGGGGGACAGTCATTAATAATCCAAATCGTATGGCGGAACAGGCTCGACTAGCTACTCCGTCTCCGATGTTGCTATGTTCCTATGTACTCTACCTGCTTTTAACATTACTGTTTTAAATGGGTTAATTTCTCCAATAGTATATATGAATGTCATAGAAATATATTGAAGGTGTGAAGGAGAAAGTGCACATCAGGGAACGAAGTAGAATGAGCTGTGAAGTGAGGAACAGGAGATATTGGCAGGAGACAAAAATGGTAGAAGTAGAGAAATAAAAGACTTTGACAAGACACAGATCTTGATTTTGTGCTATAGTGTAAAAAGGGTGATAGTGAATCAGCAGCCAGTATTACATCTCTCCCCATTGAAGGCAATGAAATAAAAATAGGGAGGGATGTAAAACAAGCTGTGACCTCATTCGCACCTGTGTTAGACAATTGCACAAAGTCAAGATCTATTCCACTGTGACTTTCATTTCTCTCATTTTGCCTCCTGTCTGTATCAGTTGTGCCATTAAACCATCTCCTGTTCCCACACCTAATGCATTACAGGCCATTCGAATGAGATGTTAAACCATCTCTCAGGTTGATGTAAAAGATCCCATGGCACTATTTTGAAGATGAGCAGGGGAGGTCTCTCCAATGTCCTGGCCAATATTTATCCCTCAATCAACATAACAAGAAAAAAATGATTCTCTGGTCGTTATCATATTGCTGTTTGTGGGAGCTTGCTTGTGCACAAATTGGCTGCCGCGTTTCCTACATACAACAGTGGCTACACTTCAAAAGTACTTAATTGGCTGTAAAGTGCTTTGACACATCTGGTGGTCAGAAATACACTTTATAAATACAAGCCTGTCTTTCTTTCATTCTATTTATTTTCCTCTGTGTGGATGATTGTATGTTTCCTCCTTTCCCCTCCCTGTTCCTATGTAAATGCCGTTCTATCTGTAAGATCTTCGTCATGATGAAGGGTCAATACCTGAAATGGCAACTGACTCGCAATTTCTGCACAGAAGCTGCCTGACCTTCTGACTGTCTCAGGTCTTAGAGTCGTCGAATTATAGAATAGTACTGCACTGAAGGAGGCCATTCGGCCCTTTGATTCTGCACCGGCTCTTTTGAAGAACAATTATGTTAGTCCCACATCCCCTGGCCTTTCCCCAAAGCCCTGCAATTTTTTATCCTTCAATTATTTATCCAATTCCCTTTTGAAGGTTACCATTAAATCTATCAGGCAGTGTGTTCCAAATCCTGACCCTCATTGTGTAAACAGTCCCTCTTTATGTTGCCTCTGGTTCTCTTGTCAATTGTCTTATATCTGTGCCCTCTCATTATTGACCCCTCAGCCACTGGGAACAGTTTTTCTTTACGTACTCTTTCTAACTATTCATGATCTTAAACATCTCTATCAAATCTCCTCTTAGCCTTCTCTGCTCCAAGGAGAACAACCCCAGCTTCTCCAGTCTATCCACGTAACTGTAATCCCTCATCCCTGAAACCATTCTGGTAAATCTCTTCCGTACCCTCTCCAAAGCCTTCATGTCCTTCTTAAAAAGTGTGGTGCCCAGAATTGGACACATTACTCCAGCTGGGGCCAAACTAGTGTTTTATATCGGTTTAGCATAACTTCCTGGCTTTTGTACTCTATTGCCTCTATTTATAAAGCCCAGGATCCCCTATGCTTTAGTAATGGTTTCCTTAACCTGTCCTGCACCTTCAAAGATTTGTGCTCAAGCACCCCCAGGTCTCTCTGTTCTTTCACCCCCTTTAAAGTGGTACCATTTAGCCTGTATGATCTCTCCTCATTTTCCCTACCAAGATGTATCACCTCACACTTCTCTGCATTGAATTTCATCTGCCATTGTGTACTACACTTCCAAGTTTCGTGCCATCTGCAAATTTTGAAATTGTGCCCTCACCATCAAGTCCAAGTCATTCATGAATATCTAAGACAGCAGTGGTCCTAGTACTGAGCCTTGTGGTGGCTGGTGTGCAACGGCTGGTGTGCAACAGCCACCACGCGTTAAAAAAATCCATGCACAGGCATCTCCCACCCTTCAGGATGTAGTTATGGATATGGAATATTAGGTCCTTCATTGAAACACCTGTGAACTCATTCTTTTTCTGGTGTGGAAGCAAGTCCTCCTCATTTCGAGGGACTGCCTATGATGATGATGATGAACCTTGGGGAAAAGTACTGTATACCTCCGCACAGTCTGAAAAACAGCCATTCCCCACAACATTCTGTTTTCTATCCCTCAGGCAATTTTAGATCCATGCTGTTACTGCCCCTTTTAACCCATGGACTTCAATTTTACTAACTACGCTAGTCCGCAGTACTTTATCAAATGCCTTTTGAAAATCCATATACACATCATCACCTGCATTGCCTTCATCAAGACTTTTTGTTACTTCATGAAAACAATCAAGTTAGTCAAACATGATTTTCTCTTGACAAATCCATGCTGGCTTTCCTTTTTTCGTCTGTGCTTGTCCAATGGCTGTTAATTTCCTCCTGGATTAATGTTTCTAAAAGCTTCCCCACCACCAACGTTAAACTGACAGACCTGTAATTGGCAAGTTTAACCTTTGCAATCCTCCAGTCCTTTGGCACCACCTCTGTATCGAGGGAGAAGTTGGAAGATTGTGGTCAGCATCTCTGCAATTTCTACCCTTACTACCCTCAGTAACCCAGGATGCATCCCATCCCGACCGGTTATTTTTCCACTTTAATTACCGCCGGTCTTTCTAGTACATCTTCTTTATTTATTTTATCTCACTCAATATCTCAGCAACCTCCTCATTTACTATAGCTTTGGCAAAGTCCTCTTCCTTGGTAAACACCGATGCAAAGTACCTTCTTTGTTTCTCTTTCTGAAAAATCCGGTGTTTAGAATGTAGCTTACTGTTGGGATAACGCTGCATAATGTGATTGGAAACTAATTCATTGTTTTGGATGTGTTGCAGCCTCTGGAAGCCGTGTTACTGTGAGCGTCGGTCAGAGAGAAGTGAGCGGGACGGTGAACCAGTCTGTCCTTCTCCCCGTCTCCTACTCCACACTTACTCCCTACTCCACTGTAAAGATAAAGTGGTTTTTATTCCCCGGAGACACTCCATTAGTGACACTGACCCGATCTAACTGCTCTGCTGACCCTGACAGATCCGGTTATACCTGTTCAGATTACCAGCGGGTCGCTCTTTCCTACAGGGAGAGAGTCCACATCTACCCGGAGAATGGATCCTTGTTACTGTGGGATCTGCAGCCCAGTGACAGCGGCGTGTATGTGATATCTGTTTACAGTGGTGGGAACACAGCCATTGAAGGGAATGTGACATTAACAGTCTATCCCGGGACAGGTAGGAATTCACAGTCTGATTATTTAACCTATTTTACCCACGGGATAATTAACGTAACTATTTCAAACTATTTAAAAAAAGATTTAAGCTGAAACTCCAGTGCAATGCCAATGGAGTTGCCGTCTTTCGGATGAGACGTTAAACTGAAGCCCCTTCTGCCATCTCAAGTGGACTTAAAAGATCCCATGGCACTATTTCAAAGAAGAGCAGGGGAGTTATCCTGGCCAATATTTATCCCTCAACCATCATAATAAAAAAAGAGATTATATGGTTGTAGGAGATTGCTTGTGTGCAAATTGGCTGCTGCATTTCCCACATTACAACAGTGACTACACTGCAAAAACAATACTTCATTAGCTGGAAAATGCTTTGAGGCTTCCGGTGGTCGTGAAAGGTGCTTTATAAATCCAAATCTTTCTTTAAGTTTTACGATGATACCAAACTTGGATGTGCGGCAAACAGTGAGGATAATGCCAATCAACTGCAACAAGACATAGATAGTCTAGCAGAATGGGCAGATGGAATTTAATACAGAGGAGTGTGAGGTGATGAATTTTGGCAGATGTGATCGGGAGAGGCAATATAGACTTAATTGCATAGTTCGAAAGAGTGTTCAGGGACAGAGGGACTTGGGGGTTCATGTGCATAAATCTTTGAAAGTGGCAGGACATTTTGAGAGAGTAATTAGCAAAGCATATAGTATCTTGGGCTTCATAAATAGAGGTATTAATTATAAAAGCAAAAGCTCTGGTTACACCACAACTAGAGTATTGAATCTAATTCTGGTCACCATACTTTAGGAAGGATGTGAAGGTCCTTGAGAGGGTGCAGAGGAGATTTACTAGAATGTTTCAGGGATGAGCGATTTTAGCTACAATGTTAGGTGAGAGAAGCTGGGGTTGTTCTCCTTGGAGCAAAGGATGTTGAAAGATTTGATAGATGCGTACAAGATTATGACGGATTTGGATAAGGTAGACAGAGAAAGGCTGTTCCCATTAGTTGATGGTACAAGGACTAGGGGACACAGATTTAAGGTTTTGGGCAAGAGATTCAGGGGGTCGTGAGGAAGAACATTTTTACGCAGTGAGTGGTAATGACCTGGAACTCGCTGCCGACAAGGATGGTGGAAGCACAGACGATCAATGATTTCAAAAGGAAATTGGATGGGCACTTGAGGGAAATAAACTTACAGGGCTGCGGGGTAGAGCGAGGTAATGGGATTGACTACATTGATCGACAGAGAGCCGGCATGGACTCGATGGGCCAAATGGCCTCCTTCTGTGCCATTATAACTCTGACACTAAATTTCCAGAAGGTCTTCAATAAGGTACCACATGATAGACTCATGACTAAGGTCAGAATAGTGGAGGTAAGGGACAAGTAGCAGAATAGATCGCAAGCTGGCTACAAAACACAAAACAGAGAATTGGGGTCAAAGGTCGTTACTCAGATTGGCAAATGGTGAGAAGTGGTGTTCCACAAGGACCGTTGCTGGGACCATTGTGGTTCATCATTTACATAAACGATTTGGACTCCAGAATTGAAAGTACAATTTAAACATTTGTGGATGACACCAAATTGGGGGGTATAGTTAACACTGAGGAGGACTGTAACTTCCAAATACAGGAAGACATTAATAAAATTGCAGGATGGGCATGTAATTGGCAAATGAACTTCAATATAGATAAGTGTGAGGTGGCACATTTTGGTCGGAAGAATAAGGGGGCCACATACTACTTGGAAAATAAGGGTTTAAATGCGGTAGAGGAGCAGTGAGATCTGGGGGTACAGATACACAGGTCATTAGAATTAGCAATACATGTTAATAAATCCATAAAGCACCAGGATTCATTCCTAGAGGGATAGAATTGAAAAGCAGAGAAGTTATGTTAAGCTTGTGTAGAACGTTGACCACACTCGGAGCACTGTGAACAGTTCTGGCCTCCACATTATAAAAAAGGATATAGAGGCACTGAGAAACGTGCAACTGCAGTCAACAGATATGGACAGGACATGTAATGGGCTAGTGATGAGATACCACTCATTTTGCGCCCTGCCCATTTTGTGCCCTGCCCATGTCTATTTTCATCCCACCATGATTACTTTAACAAATGAACTCCAATTTTCCTATGTTAATCGGGTCCAACTATAAAATGATGTAATTAGGTTTCCTGTTCGTAATTTCCAGTTCAAATCTGGCTCTTTTCACCCCAATTATTAGAATAATTGGAGTATTTTGTTACAGCCAGTGAGAATCCTGCTACCCCATATGTTTCAAGGCCAACCCAGATCAACACGACAACCTCCGACAATCAAACGAAAGCCATGTATATCAGTACCTCTGTTGCTGTGTGCATCCTCACCATCTGCTTGTGCCTTTTGGCGACCAAGACATACAGAAGTAAGTAGCTGATCTTGGTAAAACACACGACAGCAAATGGTCATTGGCAAAGAGTGGACAGGTGAAAAGTCCTGATTGTGGCTCCAGTTAGTTTAATTGGGGCTAATTTTAACTTTGGGTGATAGGCTATAATAAGAACATAAGAAATAAGAACCGGAGTAGGCCATACGGCCCCTCGAGCCTGCTCCGCCATTTAATACAATCATGGCTGATCTGATTTATGGACTCTGGTCCACTTTTCTGTCCGCTCCCCATAACCCTTTAATTCCATATCGGTTAAGAAACTGTCTATCTCTGTCTTAAAGTTATTCAATGTCCCGGCTTCCATAGCTCTCTCAGGCAGCGAATTCCACAGATTTACAACCCTCAGAGAGGAAATTCCTCCTCATCTCAGTTTTAAATGGGTTGCCCTTTATTCTAAGATTATGGCCCCTAGTTCTAGTCTCCCCTATCAGTGGAAAAATTTTCTCTGCATTTACCTTGTCAAGCCCCCTCATAATCTTATATGTTTCGATAAGATTATTGTGTTCCGACCACAGATAAGACTGCATACAGGGAGGTTAAAGTAACAGTGACCTCGGTCTTTATTAAGACACTCCAGAGTAAGGAACAGGCCTTAGGAGCTGGCTTATATACAGTGCTCCCAAGGGATGCTGGGATCCCTTGGGACTTCAGGGGATGCGCTTCCTGGTGGAGGAACATGGGGGTGCATGCTTTACAGATAAACAACATCACTCCTCCGCAAAGTCAAAGTAAAAACTATTTACAAGGTGAGGCGCTCGGGAGTCTTTCTTTTCCTGGTGGACCGCCTCAGTTCAAATGTCTGTTCTGGTGTGTTGGCTGTGCCCTCGCTGTGCTGGCGTTTTGGCCCTGAAGGGCTGTTGGGTGAGCCTGGCCTTGCTGGGCTGTTGGGCGTGATGTGTTCGATTTCCTGGTCTGGCGTGGTGTCGTTGATCCTTTGGATGTGTGTTGTGGGCTCAAAAAATGTGGTGTCTGCTGTGGGTTGTTCAGGGCAATCTGTGAACCGCAGCCTTGTTTGGTCCAGGTGCTTTCTGCAAATTTGTCCATTGTATAGTTTGACTACAAACACTCGACTCCCTTCTTTAGCTATCACTGTGCCCGCGATCCACTTGGGACCATGTCCATAGTTTAGCACATACACAGGGTCATTCAGATCAATTTCCCGTGACACAGTGGCGCGACCATAGTTTACATTTTGTTGCTGCCACCTGATCTCTACCTGATCATGCAGGTTGGGGTGAACCAGCGAGAGTCTGGTTTTAAGTGTCCTTTTCATGAGTAGCTCAGCCGGGGGCACCCCTATGAGCGAGTGGGGTCTCTTGCACTAGCGGAGCAGTACTCGGGACAGGCGGGTTTGGAGTGAGCCTTCTCTGACTCATTTAAGGCTTTGTTTGATTGTTTGTACTGCCCGCTCTGTCTGCCCATTGGAGGCTGGTTTAAACAGGGCCGAGGTGACATGTTTGATTCCATTGCGGGTCATAAATTCTTTAAGTTCGGCACTTGTGAAACATGGCCCGTTGTCACTGACCAGTATGTCAGGCAGGCCGTGAGTGACAATCATGGCCCTCAGACTTTTAATGGTGGCGGTGCTTCCTGACATTATTTCACGTTCAACCCATTTTGAAAAAGCATCCACCACCACCAGGAACATTTTACCAAGAAACGGGCCCGCATAATCGACATGGATCCTCAACCATGGTCTGGAGGGCCAGGACCATAAACTTAGTGGTGCCTCTCTGGGCGTATTGCTCAACTGAGCACACACGCTGCATTGCCATACACAGGATTCTAATCAGAGTCGATACCAGGCCACCACACGTGGGATCTGGCTATCGCTTTCATCATTATTATACCCAGGTGTGTGCTGTGGAGATCCGAGATGAACGTTTCCCTGCCCTTTTTGCGTAGCACTACATGATTACCCCACAACAGGCAGTCTGTCTGAATGGACAGCTCGACCTTTCGCTGCTGGAACGGCTTGATTAGCTCTTACATTTCAACGGGGATGCTGGCCCAGCTCCCATGCAGTACACAGTTTTTGACTAGGGACAGCAGAGGATCTTGGCTGGTCCAAGTCCTAATCTGACGGGCCGTGACAGGTGATTTATCATTTTGAAACGCTTCAATGACCATCAACAAGTCTGCGGACTGTGCCACCATCAACAAGTTTGCAGGCTGCACCATTTCCACCCCTGTGGTGGGCAATGGTAGCCAACTGAGAGCATCTGCACAGTTCTCAGTGCCTGGCCTGTGGCGGATGGTATAGTTATACGCTGATAGCACGAGTGCCCACCTTTGTACGCGGGCTGAGGCATTGGTATTTATCCCCTTGTTTTCAGCGAACAGGGATATGAGGGGCTTGTGATCGGTTTCCAGCTCAAATTTGAAGCCAAACAGGTACTGATGCATTTTCTTTATCCCGAACACACACACACACACACACACACTAATGCCTCTTCCTCAATCATGCTGTAGGCTCTCTCGGCCTTAGACAAGCTCCTGGAAGCATAGGCGACAGGTTGCAACTTCCCCGCAACGTTAGCTTGTTGCAATACACACCTGACTCCATGCGACGACGCATCACATGCTAGCACAAGTCTTTTACACGGGTTGTAAAATACAAGCAGCTTGTTGGAGCATAAAATGTTTCTGGCTTTCTCAAAAGCAATTTTTTTTTTTTTTTCCACCATACCCAGTTCTCACCTTTATGCAATAACACATGTAAGGGCTCTAAGAGGGTGCTTAACCCTGGTAGGAAGTTACCAACATAGTTGAGGAGTCCCAGGAACGACTACAGCTCTGTGTCGTTCTGTGGCCTGGACATGTTCCTGATAGCCTCTCTCTTCGCGTCTGTGGGCCGAATGTCGTCCGCCGCGATCTTTCTCCCCAAAAACTCCACTTCTGTTGCCATGAAGATGCATTTCGACCTCTTCAGCCACAGCCCTATGTGATCCAGTAGCTGGAGGACCTCCTCCAGGTTTTGTAGGTGCTCGGTGGTGTCCCAACCCATGACCAATATTTCGTCCTGAAAAACCACCGTGCGCGGTACCGACTTGAGTAGGCTCTCCATGTTTCTCTGGAAGATCGCTACAGCCGACTGAATTCCAAATGGGCATCTGTTGTAGATGAGCATTCCCTTGTGTGTGTTGATGCAGGTGAGGCCCTTCGAAGACTCCTCCAGCTGCTGCGTCATGTAGGCCGAAGTCAGGTCGAAATTGGTGAATGTCTTGCCTCCTGCCAGCGTCGAAAATAGGTCGTCTGCCTTAGGTAACGGGTATTAGTCCTGTAGCGAGAAATGATGAATAGTTAATTTATAAAAGCCGCAAATCCTGACCGTGTCATCACTTTTGAGTACTGGAACAATCAGGCTGGCCCACTCGCTGCATTCCACTAGGGAGATGATGCCCTCACGTTGCAACCTGTCCAGCTTGATTTCCACTCTCTCCCTCATCATGTGAGGTACCGCTCATGCCTTGTGGTGAATGGGTCGTGCCTCTGGGACCAAGTGGATCCGCACCTTCACCCCAGAAAAGTTTCCAATGCCTGGCTCAAAAAGGGAAGGAAATTTGTTAAGAACCTGGGTACATGAGGCCTCATCGACATGTGATAGCACTTGGATGTCTTCCCAGTTTCAGCAGATTTTTCCCAGCCAGCTCCTTCCAAGCAGTGTGGGGCCATCGCCCGGGACAATCCAGAGTGGCAGTTCATGCACCATGCCCTCGTAGGTGACCTTGATCATGGCGCTGCCCAGGACAGTGATAAGCTCTTTGGTGTACATTCTCAGTTTCGTGTGGATGGGGCTCAGGGCTGGTCTAAGTGCCTTGTTGCACCACAGTTTCTGAAACATCTTTTTACTCATGATGGATTGGCTAGCGCCAGTGTCCAGCTCCATGGCTACGGGTAAGCCATTCAATTTTACATTTAGCATTATAGGTGGACATTTTGTCGAAAATGTGTGCATCCCGTGTACTTCAGCATCTGCCTCCTCTCTATGAGGCTCAAAATTGCTTTGATCCACCATGGACCGATCTTCCTCTGCCACGTGGTGGTTAGCAGGTTTTGCATAGCTTGCAGCTCATCTGCAAGCTCATTAGAGGTGCCCCATTGTTCCACAGATCTTCCAAATATACCCTTTGAAGCGGCATGAATAGGCTGAATGGAAGCCTCCACAATGCCAACAAGGTGTGAATTGCCTTGCATTCATCCTTTGTTGCGGACCATGAGTCATTTGGGTCACCTGAGGCCTGCTGGCAGTTGCAGACTTGTGCTTTCTGCCCTGTACATTTCTGCTCGCAAACACAGTTCCAGTTAATTTATGAACATTGCTAGCACTTGTGTGCTGAGAGATTTGTTTGGTGTTATCACTGGTGGACATAAACGCCCGTGCTATCGCAATGGCCTTACTGAGGGTCGGTGTCTCTACAGTCAAAAGTTTTCGTAGGATAGTCTCGTGGCCAATGCCCAGTACAAAAAATTCTCTGAGCATTTGCTCCAGGTGGCCAACAAACTCACATTGACCTGCAAATCGCCTTAGCTCGACGACGTAGCGAGCTTCCTGACCTTCAGATTGCTGGCACATGTAGAACTGATACCTCGCCATCAGCACGCTCTCCCTCAGGTTAAGATGCTCCCGAACCAGTGTACACAGCTCCTCATATGACTTATCTGTGGGTTTCACCAGAGCCAGAAGATTCTTCATGAGGCTGTAGGTCGGTGCCCCGCAGACCGCGAGGAGGACTGCTCTCCTTTTTGCAGCGCTTCCTTCTCCGTCCAGCTCATTGGCTACAAGGTACTGGTCTAGCCGTTTGACATAGGCTTCCCAGTCCTCACCCTCCGAGAGCTTCTCCAAGATGGCCACAGTTTTCTGCATCTTTGTGTTGGATTCATATACTCTTCGTCAGTTATTGTGTTCCTAACACAGATGGGACTGCACAGAGGGAGGTTAAAGTAACAATGACCTCAGTCTTTATTAAGACACTCCAAAGTGAGGAACAGGTCTTGGGGGCCGGCTTATATACAGTCCTCCCAAGAGATGCTGGGATCCCTTGGGACTCCAGTAGATGCGCTCCCTGGTGGCGGAACATAGGAGTGCTTTACAGATACACAACAAAGATCACCTCTCATGCTTCTGAATTCCAATGAGTAGAGGCCCAACCTACTGAAACTTTCCTCATAAGTCAACTCCCTCATCTCTGGAATCAACCTCGTGAACCTTCTCTGAACTGCCTCCAAAGCAAGTATATCCTTTCGTAAATATGGAAACCAAAACTGCACGCAGTATTCCAGGTGTGGCCTTACCAATACCCTGTATAACTGTAGCAAGACCACCATGCTTTTATACTCCATCCCATTTGCAATAAAGGCCAAAATTCCATTGCCTTCCTGATCACTTGCTGTACCTGCATACTAACCTCTTGTGTTTCATGCACAAGTACCCCCGCTGTACTGCAGCACTTTGCAATTCTTCTCCATTTAAATAATAAGTTGATCCTTGATTTTTTTTTCTGCCAAAGTGCATGGCCTCACACTTTCCAACATTATATTCCATCTGTCACATTTTTACCCACTCACTTAGCCTGTCTATGTCCTCTTGCAGATTTTTTTTGTCCTCAAACATTACTTTTCCTTCCAGCTTTTTATCGTCAGCAAATTGGCTACATTACACTCGATCCTTTATTCCAAGTCGTTAATATAGATTATAAATAGTTGTGGTCCCAGCACTGATCCCTGCAGCACCCCACTAGTTACAGATTGCCAACTAGAGAATGAACCATTTATCCCGACTCTCAGTTTTCTATTCGTTAACCAATCCTCTATCCATGCTAATATATTTCCCCCAACCCTGTGAACTTTTATCTTGTGCGGTAACCTTTTATGTGGCACCTTGTCAAATGCCTTCTGGAAGTCCAAATACACCACATCCACTGGTTCCCCTTTATCCACCCTGTTCAGTACATCCTTAAAGAATTCCAGCAAATTTGCCAAACCTGACTTCCCCTTCATAAATCCATGCTGACTCTGCCTGACCGATTTATGCTTTTCCAAATGTCCTGCTATTGCTTCTTTAATAATGGACTCCAACATTTTCCCAACCATAGATGTTGGGCTAACTGGTCTATAGTTTCCTGCTTTTTGTCTGCCTCCTTTTTTAAATAGGGACGTTACATTTGCAGTTTTCCAATCTGCTGGGACCTCCCCAGATTCCAGGGAATTTTGGTAAATTACAACAAATGCATCCACAATCCCTGCTGCTACTTCTCTTAAGACCCTAGGATGCAAGCCATCAGGTCCCGGGGATTTATCTGCCTTTAGTCCCATTATCTTACTGAGTACCACCTCCTTAGTGATTGTGATTGTGTTAAGTTTCTCCCCCCGCCACCCCTCCTCCCCTCCATAGCCCCTTGACTACCCACTGTTGCGATACTGTTTGTCTCCTCTACAGTAAAGACTAATACAAAATATTTGTTCAGAGTTTCTGCCATCTCCATGTTCCCCATTACTAATTCCCTGTTCTCGTCCTCTAAGGGAGCAACATTTACTTTAGCCACTCTTTTCCAATTTATATAGCGATAGATACTCTTGCTATCTGTTTTTATATTTCATGCTAGTTTACTTTCATAGTCTATCTTCTCTTTCTTAATCATTTTTTTAGTCATTCTTTGCTGGCTTTTAAAAGCTTCCCAATCTTCTGTCCTTCCACTAGTTTTGGCCACTTTGTATACCCCTGTTTTTAATTGGATATCGTCTTCATTAGCAACCACATAGCCAATTTTTGTGTCATCTGAAAACGTCTTAATCATATCCCTTACATTCAATTCTAAATCATTGAAATATATTCACAAAAAGCAAGGAACCTGGTACTGAACCATGTGGGACCTCACTTGAAACAGCCTTCTCTCACAAAAACACCCATCAATCATTACCCTTTGCTTCCTTTCTCTGAGCCAATTTTAGATCCAATTTGCCACTTTGCCTTGGATTCCATGGGCTTTTACTTTCGTGACCAGTCTGCCATGTGGGACTTTATCAAAAGCTTTGCTAAAATCCATATACACTATAGCAAATGCACCATCCTCCTTGTTACCTCCTCAAAAAACTCAATTAAGTCAGTCAGACACGACCTTCCCTTAACAAATCCGTGCTGACTGTCCTTGATTAAACTGTGTCTTTCTAAATTAAGATTTATCCTGTCTCTCAGAATTTTTTCCAATAATTTTCTCACTACCGTGGTTATGCTGACTGGTCTGTAATTACACAGTCCATCCCTTTCTCCCTTTTTAAACAAAGGTACAATGTTAGCAGTCCTCCAGTCCTCCAGCACCACACTTGTAGACAGAGAGGATTGGAAAATGATGGTCAGAGCCTCTGCTATTTCCTCTTTTACTTCTCTTAACAGCCTGGGATACAGTCCATCCAGGCCTGGGGATTTATCCACTTTAAAGCTGCTAAACCTCTTAATACTTCCTCTCTCACTATGTTTATTTCATCTAATATTTCATACTCCTCCTCTCTGATTGCAATGTCATTTGTGAAAACAGACGCAAAGTATTTATCCAGAACAGTACCAATGTCTTCCGCCTCCACACACATATTACTTCACACGTTAAAAAAATCCACGCACAGACACCTTCCACTCCATCAATTGGAGTTCTGGACTGGAACATTGGGGCCTTCATTGAAACATCTGTGAACTCATGCGGACGCAAGTCATCCTCATTCGAGGGACTGCCTATGATGATGATGACCTTTATAAGAATGTAAGAACATAAGAAACAGGAGCAGGAATAGGTCATTTGACCCCTCGAGCCTGCTCCACCATCAGTAAGATCGTGGCTGATCTGATCATGGACTCAGCTCCAAATCCCTGCCCGCTCCCCATAACCCTTGATTCCCTTGTAGTTCAAATTCAGTCTATCTCCGTCTTAAATGTTGTAAAATGACTCAGCCTCCACAGCTCTCTGGGGTAGAGAATTCCAAAGATTCACAACCCTCTGAGAGAAGAAATTGCTCCTCATCTCCGTTTTAAATGGACGGCCACTTATTCTGAAAATATGCCCCCCAGTTCTAGATTCCCCATGAGGGGAAACATCCTCTCCACATCTACCCTGTCAAGCCCCCTCAGAATCTTATACGTTTCAATAAGATCACCTCTCATTTTTCTAAACTCCAATGAGTTATAGGCCCAACCTTTCTTCATAACAAAACCAATTCTCAGGAATCAACCTCGTGAACCTTCTCTAAACTGCCTCCAATACAAGTTTATCCCGCTTTAGATAAGGAGACCAACACTGTACTCCAGGTGTGGTCTCACCAATACCCTGTACAGTTGTAGCAGGACTTCTCTACTTTTATAGTCCATCCCCCTTGCACTAAAGGCTATCATTCCATTTGCCTTCCTAATTACTTCCTGTACCTTTTGTGTTAACGTTTTATGTTTCATGTACAAGGCCCCCCAAATCCCACATTTTCGCATATTATACTTCATGTGCCAAATTTTTGCCCACTCACTTAACCTGTCTCTGTCCCTTTGCAGATTCTTTTTGTTCTCCTCACAACTTGATTTCATACCTATCTTTATATCATTGGCAAAGAGTATGGTCTCTAATAGACCCTATTGTTTTTTTCATTATACTCTTGCTCTTAATGTATTTATAAAACATCTTTGGGTTTTCTTTGATTTTACTTGCCAATTTTTTTTTCATGCTCTCTCTTTGCTTTCCTAATTTCCTTTTTAATATCACCCCTGCACTTTCTATACTCCTCTAGGGTTTCTGCCGTATTGAGACCTCGGTATCTGTCAAAACCCTGTATCCGTGTCCTAACTCGCACCAAGTCACGCTCACCCATCACCCCAGTGCTCGCTGACCTACATTGGCTTCCAGTTAAGCAACACCTCGATTTCAAAATTCTCATGCTTATTTTCAAATCCCTCCATGGCCTCACCCCTCCCTATCACTGTAATCTGCTCCAGGTCCACAGCCTGGGATGTCTGTGCTCCTCTAATTCTGCCCTCATGAGCATCCCTATTGTAACCGCTCAATCACCGGTGGCCATGCCTTCTGTTTCCTAGGCCCCAAGCTCTGGAACTCCCTGCCTAAACTTCTCCACCTCTCTACCAATCTTTCCTCCTTTAAGACACCTCTTAAACCATACATCTTTGACCAAACTTTTGGTCACCTGCGCTAAATTCTACCCTTGTGGCTTGGTGTCAAATTTTTATTCCATAATACTCCTGTGATGCACCTTGGGACAT
Organism: Pristiophorus japonicus; assembly: GCF_044704955.1. Classification (NCBI taxonomy): domain Eukaryota; kingdom Metazoa; phylum Chordata; class Chondrichthyes; family Pristiophoridae; genus Pristiophorus; species Pristiophorus japonicus. Next base: position 26,378,933 of record NC_091995.1, on the reverse strand, counting down.
TTCACTACGTTAAAGATGCTATAATAATACAAGTTATTGTTGTTATATGCCCCTTGACATCCAGGGGGCTCTAGATTTGTTAGTCCCATCTTTTTTCTTTCATGGAAGATGTTGCTCTGAACCCTCACTATCTCCTCCTTGAATGTCTCCCACTGCTCTGACATGGATTTACCTTTGAGTGACTGTTTCCAGGTCACTTTGGCTAAATCACTTCTCAGCTGAGTAAAATTGGCTTGCCACCAATTGAGAACTTTTATTCCTGGTCTATCTTTGTCCTTTTCCATGACTACCTTAAATCTAACTGAATTATGATCACTAGCACCAAAATGCTCTCCCACTGATGCACCTTCTGGTAACTTGTAGGTAGAGGGAGAGAGCCTTAAATAAAGGAGAGAGAAGCCTTGAAATTACTGTTTCGGACATTGGTATGATCGTCCTCTATCTATTCGTTTCAGGGAGACCTTAATGATTCTAAACCAAACAGAATGGACATGAACTATTGATTTCATCATCATCATAGGCAGTCCCTCGGAATCGAGGAAGACGTGCTTCCGCTCTTAAAAATTAGTCCTTAGGTGGCTGAACAGTCCAATATGAGAGCCACAGTCCCTGTCACAGGTGGGACAGATAGTCATTGAGGGAAAGGGAGGGTGGGATTGGTTTGCCGCACACTCTTTCCGCTGCCTGCGCTTGATTTCTGCATGCTCTCGGCAATGAGACTCGAGGTGCTCAGCGCCCTCCCGGATGCACTTCCTCCACTTAGGACGAGCTTTGGCCAGGGACTCCAAGGTGTCGGTGGGGATTTATCACTTTTTCAGGGAAGCTTTGAGGGTGTCCCTGTAACGTTTCCTCTGCCCACCTTTGGCTCATTTGCCATGAAGGAGCTCTGAGTAGAGCGCTTGCTTTGGGAGTCTAGTGTCTGGCATGTGAACGATGTGGCCTGCCCAGCGGAGCTGATCAAGTGTGGTCAGTGCTTCAATGCTGGGGACGTTGGCCTGGTCAAGGACGCTAATGTTGGTGCATCTGTCCTCCCAGGTGATTTGTAGGATCTTGCAGAGGCATCGTTGGTGGTTTGAGGTGTCTACTGTACATGGTCCATGTCTCTGAGCCATACAGGAGGGCGGGTATTACTACAGCCCTGTAGACCATGAGCTTGGTAGCAGTTTTGAGGGCCTGATCTTCAAACACTCATTTCCTCAGGCGGCCGAAGGCTGCACTGGTGCACTGGAAGCGGTGTTGAATCTCGTCGTCAATATCTGCTCCTGATGATAAGAGGCTCCCGAGGTATAGGAAATGGTCCACATTGTCCAGGGCCGCACCGTGGATGACTGGGGGGGGGCAGTGCTGTGCGGTGAGGACAGGCTGGTGGAGGATCTTTGTCTTATGGATGTTTAGCGTAAGGCCTATGCTTTCGTACGCCTCAGTAAATATGTCAACTATGTCCTGGAGTTCAGCCTCTGTATGTGCGCAGACGCATGCATCGGCCGCGTACTGTAGCTCGATGACAGAGGTTGGGGTGGTCTTGGACCTGGCCTGGAGATGGCGAAGGTTGAACCGCTTCCCACTGGTTCTGTAGTTTAGTTCCACACCAGTGGGGAGCTTGTTGACTGTGAGGTGGAGCATGGCAGCAAGGAAGATTGAGAAGAGGTTTGGGGCGATGACTAAGCCCTGTTTGACCCTGGTCCAGATGTGGATTGGGTCTGCAGTGCATCATACTCTTTCGGATATTGGTGGAATGAACACTTAGGGCATTGGTATGATCATCCTCTATCTATTAGTTTAAAGGAGACCTTAACGATTAAACCAAATAGAATGGACATGAACTATTGATTTACATGACTGCTGGACTTGAACTATTGATTTACACTACTGGGTTTTACAAAGTTTATTGCACTGCGACTGAAAAAGTGCTGCAATAGAATTACACTAGCAAAGATATTTGGCTATAATTATGGGATATCTGAATTCTCACCAATTTTGCTATGTCTTCCAACCATGTATGAACAATGAATCTTGGAAAATGGTTAATTTTCACCAAATTCTTTGTTGGCCCTCATGGAAGTTCTTGCAGACTGTATGGACCGCATCTCACTTCTTTATATCGGGCAAATTTTTAATCATTAACTGTCGGTATAAAGCCAGGGATTGGGGCTTTGGTGTCTGTAATAGATAACTAGTCAGTTTCTCGGGTAATGCTCTCCGTAGCTGAAATAAATTAAAATAAGTCCAATTACTGAATTTACAATTGGAGCTTGCGGTGACTAATTTAAGCAGTATTGCTGCTGTGTGGCTGTCTGTTTCTGCCGTCTGTTTATATACAGGTGTCTTCATCATGCTTTAAATAGCTTTAAGTTTAATCAATCACACCCGATGCAAGAAATTCTGTTTTTGTCTGAATGTTTTAATTCAGGTTGTCATCCACGACACGACTCAGTTGCCAGTGAAGTGTCTGTTCAACCTATTGAAGTAACGAGACAAGAATTGGCTGAGGTAAGAAGGGAGTGGCTTAGCCGGAGTTGAGATTCTTGTCAAAGAAATAAGCAGTATCAATTTCTGCAAATGTGATTCTTCCTCCTGGGGGGCTCAGGACCCAATTCTCTTAAGGGGGCAATTATAACCTAACCCGCACATCGGGTAACTGATGGAATTGGGGACATCGCTGGTTTTACACCCCACCCAATTTTGTCCTCCATTGAAGTCAGAGAGTAATATTGGGTGGGGTGTAAAACTGGGGTTCCACCCGAACCTGTGGGATTCTTGCCCGGCGTGATTTGGTTAAAATAAGGATGCGTTTATTTGTACGAACTAAATGGCAGCAATTTCTCTGATTGGCTCTCCGTTATTACATGACCTATTGCTGATTGGTCCCTGTTGTGTATGCAATAACTGTTAGACTGAGTACAGTTTAACTCCGAGAGGTATGGCCTTGGCTCTGCTTTATTAAGGCCCAAAGTGACTAATATACAAAATGGCTGGCCTTTTATACTTGGGCTGCACACACGTGCGTGCAGCCCAATAGCCTCCAACAGTGATGCCATCTAGTGCCTAGTGATTCCAAAAGTACAAACATGACAGTCCCCTTGGGGGATAAGCAACATCCTGAAGTTCCGCTGGAATGTGTAACTGGAACCCCCATCCCAAGTTCCGAGTGACTTTCCAATTTGTAATTCGATCTATTTTGACTTCAGAAGCCACAGAGGATAGACCTCTCCAAAAGCCACCAAGTTCCAGCTGAAGCCCCTTATCCCAGCACATGTGCTGCCTCCCCCAGCCAAAGTCTTTTACTCGCCACCTCCCCCTCCCTGCCACCCCCCCCTCCATAGATGGGGCATAGTGTGTAGATTGTTAAAAGGTTTATTGGGTATGAAGTAAACAGTGACAGTCGTGACTTCTGGATTTCATCCACCCGAACAATATCCCTTGTAACACACGCACCGAGCTTGCACACATCAGGGGGTTGGAAGAACATGATCTGTCTTCCCCGAGTTCCCTCGCTCCCGATCCATTCACCTGTATATCTCTCTTTCCCTCCCCGAGGCTCTCCCTCTCTTTCCACCTCCCCCAGGCTCACTTTCTTCTCCCCCACCCCCCCCACCCAGGCTCTCTCTCCCCCCTCCCCCCCCCCCCGTTCCAAGGCTCTCTCTCACCCCCTCCCCCCCCCCCCCGGACCCCAAGCGCTCTCTCTCGCCCGCGCCCCCTGGCTCTCTCTCGCCCGCCCCCCCCCCCCCCCCCCGCCTCCCTCTCTCACCTGGTGCCCCCCCCGCCGACTCCCTCTCTCACCCGGCGCTCCCCCCTCCCCCACCGGCTCCCTTTCTCACCCGGCGCCCCCCCCACCCGCCGGCTCTCTCTCTCACCCACCCTCCCCCCGGCTCCCTCTCTCACCCCTGGCTCTCTCTCTTGCCCGCCCCCGGCTCGCTCACTCTCTCGCCCTTCCCTCCCGGCTCTCTCTCTCTCTCTCTCTCTCTCACCCGCTCCCCCCTACTCCCAGCTCTCTCTCGCCCCACGCCATAGAAACATAGAAAATAGGTGCAGGAGTAGACTATTTGGCCCTTTGAGCCTGCACCACCGTTCAGTAAGATCATGACTGATCATCACCTCAGTATCCCTTTCCTGCTTTCTCTCCATACCCCTTGATCCCTTTAGCCATAAGGGCCATATCTAACTTCCTCTTGAATATATTCAATGAACTGGCATCAACAACTCGCTGCAGCAGGGAATTCCACAGATTAACAACTCTCTCAGAGAAGAACTTTCTCCTCATCTCAGTCTTAAATGGCTTACCCCCAAGCTCTCATTCTCTCACCCCATTCCCCCCCCTCCCGCCATCCCGCCCCAAGCTCTCTCTCCTCAACACCTCTCTCGACATAGTCGGAGATACGTTCAGAGCCTCGGGGCTGCTCAGAACTCTGCGTGGGCCTGGTGGATTGGAGGATCGGCGCTGCGGCTGATCGAAGGCTCAGACTACACAGTGGAGGCATCGTGGTGTTTGCTGCCGGTTCTGGTTCCGGGCGTGGCGGGGTGCAGGGGGTGTGGTGCAGAGGAAGGACATATTCTCTGAAAATGGTTGTTGGGAGGGGGCGGAGTCGGAGGATGCATGTGCAGAAGTGAGTTAGGACAAATTGCAACTCCGTTAAAATTACTCCCCTACATGTCTGACTTATTGCGAGAGGATCCAGATGAAATAAACCAATCCCTGTGCTTTTTTTCCCTCAGTTACCAGTACCAGGATAACCCCTGCAGAATTCTGTATGAAGGACTTCAGTTATGTGGAATGACTAGAGATTCTGGGATTGTTCTCTTTAGAGCAGAGAAGGTGAATGGGAGATTTAATAGAGGTGTTCAAAAGTATGAGGGGTTTACATAGAGTAAATAAGCAGAAACGATTTCCATTAGTGGGAGGGTCGGTTTAAGATAATTGGCAAAAGAACCAGAGTGGAGATGAGCAGAAATGAATTTTACACAGCGAGTTGTTATGACCTGGAATGCATTAGAAACATTGAATGGTTGCAGCACGGAAGGAGGCCATTCGGCCCATCGAGCCCGTGCCGACTCTCAGCTAGTCCCACTCCCCCGCCCTTTCCCCGTAGCCCTGCAATTTTTTTTCCTTCAGGTACTTATCCAACTCCTTTTTGAAAGATAAGATTGAGTCTGCCTCCACCAGCCTTTCAGGCAGTGCATTCCAGATCCTAACCACTCGCTGTGTAAAAAAGTTTGTTCTGGCGTCGCCTTTGCCTGAAAGTTCGGTGGAAGCAAGATTTAATAGTAACTTTCCAAAGGGAATTGGATATATACATGAAATGGAAAAATTTGCAATGCTACGGGGGAAAAGCGGGGGGAGAGGAACTAATTGGATAACTCTTTCAAAACAGCCGGCACAGACATGATGGGTCTAATGGCCTCCTGTGCTGTAAACCTCAATGGTTCTTGATGGTGGGCAGGTGAAACATTTCAAGCTCTAACTTGGCTTCTATAGACTATCTGGACTGGATATTCTACATCAGCACTCCTGGGACTCTCCCTGGGAATTCTGCACTATCAGCCTATGAATTTCTGGCCACTCCGAATAATGGTTGGAAAATCACGGGCCGGAGATTGTGGAATTTTCCAAAATACACTCTTGGCAGTACCAGGAATGCTGGAACAGAAAATCCGGACCTCCAGCTCTCCTTTATGTCCAGAAGATTGAGGGGTGATCTGATTGAAGTATTTAAAATAATAAATGGATTCGGTAGGGAAGATATAGAGAAACTATTTCCTCTGGTAGGGGAATCAAGAATGAGGAGGGGACATAATATTAAAGTTAGAGCCAGGCCATTGAGGAATTAAATCAGGAAGTATTTTTCACACAAAGGGCAGTAGAATTCTGGACCTCTCTCCCCCACAAGGCTGTGGATACTGGGGGACAGTTGGAGCTTTCAAGACCGAGATTGATAGACTTTTGTTGGGTAAGGGTATCGAGGGATATGGAGCAAAGGCGGGTAAATGTGCTGATGATCCTCCATGACCTAATTGAATATGTGAAACAGGCTCGAGGGGCTGACTGGCCTCCTCCTGTTCTGAATGTTTCTCACCGGCACAGGCAGCCAAAAGCTGAGCTATTTTGCACCCGTTTGTTGGAAAAAAACTTCCCATATCAGAGTTCCTGAAAGATGAAACGTTAACTTAAGCAGTAACCTATCTTTCCTATTTTTTAGATGCTGACTGAGCTGTTGTACATTATCGACAGTTCTATTTCTCAGCTTCATGTTTTCACATCCTGTAAGCTGACCTTTTCTGCTCTGTGCAGGGTCGGGAGTCGGTAACGAATGGTGAGCTCACGTACGCCCTTCTACAGTGGTCTAAGCCCAGAAACTCAGCACCAGAACCCAACACGAGAGAGGGACCTCCAGAGACCATATATGATTTTGCACAGCAGACGGAGAGATGAAGTGCCTGAGCTGAGGTGGACAGGGAACTGGATCGACCACCTGGTTTTGCAGGAAGAGATAGACAATGGATTTTGGGGTGGGAGAAATGTGACAATCGGTTTCAGCTATTTCAGCTGCCAGCGTTGGATACCATGAAACCTGTGCAGGTTGATGGAGTCCCGAGTGGATCCAGTGGAAGATCCACTACCTCCATGGGACACACTGACATTATATAGCACCGAGCACAATCGGGGATCTGGGTTAGCTCCAGTGAAAGTGGCTGCAGTGTGTACCATCTACAAGATGCACTGCAGCAACTTGCCAAGGCTTCTTCGGCAGTGCCTCCCATACCCATGACCTCTACCACCTGGAAGGACAAGGGCAGCAGGCGCATGGGAACACCACCACCTCCACGTTCCCCTCCAAGTCACACACCATCCTGACTTGGAAGTGTATCAGCAGTTCCTTCATCGTCGCTGGGTCGCAATCCTGAAACTCCCTCCCTAACAGCACTGTGGGAGTACCTTCATCACACGGACTGCAGCGGCTCAAGAAGGCGGCTCACCACCACCTTCTCGAGGACAATTAGGGATGGCAAATAAATGCTGGCCTTGCCAGCGATGCCCAGATCCCATGAATGAATTAAAAAAAATGTTTAAATAAAAATGGACCACTACCCTCCATGGGACACACTGCCATGATATAGCACCGAGCACAATCAGGATCCCTGAGGCAACTGGCAAGCCCCATTGATTGGCTTCTCGGAATGTGACCCCTTTGGCTGCGAGTTCCTGAAGTCCTTCAGAATGTTGGGGGGTAGACCTTCACATTGCACCATGGTGTATAACGAGAGTTAGCAATCAGTTTTGTATCTCTCCCCACGGACTACGATGGATATAAAAATGGGGAGAGATGTAGGACGGGCCGCGGCTTGCTTTCGCCTGGTTTACACCATTCGCCCACAGTCGAGATCCACCCCTGGGGGCACCGCAGAGTGGCAGATTTAGCGGGTTCCAGAATCGGTCGCAGTTGGGCTGACAGGGGAAGCGGGAGTCCCGGCACTCGCTGTTCCTCAGCTCTGCTTCTGGTTTGTAATAGTTTCAATCACCAGCGACATTCTACGTACAACAGTTTACTGTTACTGCAGCCACAGAGGGCAGGGCCATTTCATTCACTCACTCACCCACGTTGTAAACAAATTCAGTAGCATTCAGTATCGATGGGGGGGTAAGTTTAACTTTTGGCCAGGATGTTATAGAGGCGATATGGTATCCGCCGCCCGTTCGTTGCCCTGCACGACTTTCCTTGCCGTTGATTGCAGGAGAGGTGTATAATGGCCGACCGACACAACATGAGAGAAATTGAACTCTCTCACCCCACATGGTCCTGGAGCAGGAGTAAATCACCTTTTCCTCTTCATCCATTCTCGTGGAGATTTAAAGTAATGATCACCAGCATTATCTGTATTAATATTGTAACCGACGATGGTTATTTGATTGTATCAACCCTCGCTCTGTATTCTGCCTTGTGTCTGAATTGGCTCACTATTGTATCCAATAACATATAAAATCCAATGAGGAATTCAGGAGACATTTCCTTACCCAGAGAGTGTTGAGAAAGTGGAACTTGTTACCACAGGGAGTAGGTGACCAACATAGCTGTATACAAGGGGAAGCTAGATAAATACAAGGGAGAAAGGATTAGAAGGATTTTTTGATGGGGTGGGATGAAAGAGGGGTGGGAGGAGGATGGTGTTGCATATAAACACCGGCATGGAGCAGTTGGGACGAATGAGTTGTTTCAATGCTGTAAAATTCGATGTAATAAGATAGCAGGGCCGGCTCCACGGAAATGGTTTCCCTCTGCCCCCTCACCTCACCTTATACCAGGCTCAGTATGAAAGAAGCTTGCTATGTGCCTAAACAACACAAACCCTGGGACCCTCCTTACATCCCACCCCCTGTCCCCTTGTACATCCCACCCCCCTCCCCTCACTCCACACCCCCTCCCCCCACATGCCCTTCCATCTCCCCCCAACCCATCTCCTCTCCCCGCTCTCCCCACTCTCCCCACCCCCTCCCTCTGCTTCCCCCACCCCCTCCCTCCGCTGGAGTAAAAACAACAGAGATTTATTAAGTAAATTAATTTCTGTTACAGAAAGTAATACTTAACAAATTATAGTCACAGCCTGAATCTCGATAGCGTCCTCTTGAACTGACCGTGGTGCCAACCCCTTATCTGCTGGTGTCTTGGTTCGCACTGCCTTCCTGGTAGAAGAGTTGTTACTTTATACCCTTTTCCTCCCATTCAAATGCTGTGAAACATTGTAGCTGTTTCAGGCTTACAATAGATCATAGAGTTTACTGTTTTTGACCTTCTATATTATCTCTATCTCCCCTCCCTCTCTGTGGCAGGAATCACTTCTCTGAGAACAATTATACAGACCATGTCACACAGAATTATACCCAGCTTGGCTTTACAAAATTATAAGAAATGGTACATGCTGCATACCTTTATCTTATTGATTAATAATTTTGAGCTTGATCATTCTAGTTCTAAAATGAAGCTGTATCAGCAGTTACAAAAATGGTTTACGTAATAATGGCTCAATTTACCATGATGCTTTGCTTCTCAGCCTTTGGCCATTTTAAAACCCATGTTATGTTATACGGCCATTTTCTTTCATTTATTAGTGAGTTTTACATACATTCAATGCATATAAAAGGAAGTTACAAACATATAGGTTATTCATTAACTAAAGACATGCAAAATAAGCTTCTGAATTCTAACTTCTAATACCTGTCAATAGGCGATATCTTACAGTTGGTTCAGCGTACGCAACAGGGTGGGTATTTAATCTAAGGTTTTAAGCTAGTGTCCACACTCACCTACTTTTTAAGCCATAAGCGAGAGGAATATGGGTTGTCATTTTGAGAGTGTAATAAAAGGAATTGATCTTTGACCAACCTGAACTATTCTGTTTTGTCTGAGTCAATTATAATCTATCCATAGTAACTCCTTGTCCCCGAACTTGGGGGTTGTGGGGCTTGTGGCTTGCGGCATAATTCAGAAGACCAACCGGGTGGCATCCAACTCAAGGCCAGGTTACACAGTAAACCGACTGGGGGCGCTGCGCATCGGGAATAGGAGAAAACCTATCTGACCTTGGTCGCTCTCTCTTCATGGGTGGGATTACCCGCTAATCGACGGGCTAGGCAGGAAATATTGGCCAAAGCTCCTGCCGTCTAAATGGAAACAAGCCAAACCGGGTAGTTTTAAAGCACAGGTCAACACAAGGGGGAGTCACAGAGACACGGGGCACACAAACTACCCTGCAGTGGACTGCACTGGTCTAGAGGCACGGTTGTAGTGGTGTAGTATGAGGGCTCTACAGTATAGAGCCTAGATTCATAGAATTACACAGCACAAATGGAGGCCACTCAGCCCATCGTGCCTGTGCGGTCTCTTTGAAAGAGCACTCCCATGTTCATTCCCCATAGCCCTGCCCAGAATTTCAAACAAACTAGTCTTATTCGCACTATATCCATTTAGCGCCTGTTATCACCCTTTGGCCAAAAATAACCCCCAGTATCTTTTCGATAATATGTTAAACTTAGGCCCCATCTGCCCTCACAAGTGGACGCAAAAGATCCCACAACACTATTTCGAAGAAGAGGAGAGTTCTCCTGGTCAATATTTATGCCTCAATCAACATCAATAAAAAACACATTATCTGGTCATTATCTTATGATGTTTGTAGGTCCTTGCTATGCATAAATTGTCTGATGCTTTTCCTGCAATACAACAGTGACTACACTTCATAAGAGTACTTCACTGGCTATAAAGCTTTTAGGGACATCCCAAGGGTATGAAAGGCACTATATAAATGCAAGCTCTAGAGGAACGAGAAGGGCCTGTGTTGCCAGCATCAATCTGTTGAGCAGGGGAAGAAAAAATGACAGGATCTCAAATAAGTATTCGACTGATGAAATTGAAGGGTAGTCACAGCGTCAGTTACAATTACCTGGGTTTTGAAACACATTGAGGAGAAAAACAGGATACTTCATTATAAGTATAACATCTCGTGCTCCACTGAACATAAACCAAGGTACAGAAGCTTGGTTAGACCACAATTATAGTCCTAGGCACAGTTCTGATCTCCATATTATAAAAAGGGCATAGAGGCACTGGGGAAAGTGCAAAAAAGATTTACAACAATCCTTTTCTTCTTTGGTGGTACCTTATATCGAAGATGACTTGCTTCCACACCAAAAAGGGATGAGTTCCCAGGTGCTTCAATGAAGGACCTGATAATCCAGGTCCTGAAATACATATTGAAGGGTGGACGATGCCTGTAGGTGGATTTTATTAATGTGTGATGGCCATTGCACACCAGCCACTACATGGGCTTGACAGAGCTAGGTCTTGTTCTAGTGGCAAGGATTAACCAAGACTACTGGAGACCAGCTCTGCTGCACAGACCTAGTGGACACAAATAATGATCAGTTATAAGATGGTGATAACCGAGAGGTCATCACTATCAGAAAAGATTGAATAGGCCGGGGCTCTTTTCTCTAGAAAAGAGAAAGCGGAGAGATGGCCTGATAACAGTGTTTATGATTATGAAAGGGTTTGATAGAATTGACAGAGAAGATGTTTCCCTTTTCAGTGAGACTGAAACTAGAGGCCATAAATACAAGACAGTCATCAATAAATCCAATTGCAAATTCACAGAGAAACTAATTTACACAGAGAATGATTTGAATGTGAACCTCGCTACCACAAGGAGTGGTTGAGGTGAATAGTATTGATGCCTTTAAGGAGAAGGTAGATAACCACAGGAGGGATAAAGGAATAGAAAGATATTCTGATAGATGAAGTAGGGTAGGAGGAAGCTCGTGTGGAGCATAAACACTGGCATGGACTGGTTGGGCCGAGTGGCCTGTTTCTGTGCTATAAACTCGATGTAGATTCCTGAGCTGAAGGAAAGGTAACTTCGATGGTATGAGGCGTGAATTGGCTAGAATAGACTGGCAAATGATACTTAAAGGGTTGATGGTGGATAGGCAATGACAGACATTTAAAGATCACATGAATGAACTTCAACAATTGTACATCCTTGTCTGAAGCAAAAATAAAACGGGGAAGGTAGCTCAACCGTGGCTAACAAGGGAAATTAGGGATAGTGTTAAATCCAAGGAAGAGGCATATAAATTGGCCAGAAAAAGCAGCAAGCCGGAGGATTGGGAGAAATTTAGAATTCAGCAGAGGAGGACAAAGGGTTTAATTAGGATGGGGAAAAATAGAGTATGAAAGGAAGCTTGCTGGGAACATAAAAACTGACTGCAAAAGCTTCTGTAGATATGTGAAGAGAAAAAGATTAGTGAAGACAAACGTAGGTCCCTTGCAGTCAGAATCAGGTGAATTTATAATGGGGAACAAAGAAATGACAGACCAATTGAACAAATACTTTGGTCTGTCTTCACGAAGGAAGACACAAATAACCTTCCAGAAATATTGGGGACCGAGGGTCTTGCGAGAAGGAGGAACTGAAGGAAATCCTTATTAATCAGGAAATTGTGTTCGGGAAATTGATGGGATTGAAGACCAATAAATCCCCAGGGCCTGAATGTCTGCATCCCAGAGTATTTAAGGAAGTAGCCTTTGAAATAGGGGATGCATTTGTGATTATTTTCCAACAGTCTATCGACTCTGGATCAGTTCTTATGGACTGGAGGGTAGCTAATGTAACACCGCTTTTTAAAAAAGGAGAGAAAACAGGGAATTAGCCTGACATCGGTCATGGGGAAAATGTTGGAATGAATTATTAAAGATGAGATAGATTTGGAAAGCAGTGACAGAATCGGATTTATGAAAGGGAAATCATGCTTGACAAATCTTCTAGAATTTTTTGAGAATGAAACTAGTAGAGTGAACAAGGGAGAAACAGTGGATGTGGTATATTAGGACTTTCAAAAGGCTTTTGACAAGGTCCCACACAAGAGATTGGTGTTGCAAAATTAAAGCACATGGTATTGGTGGTAATGTATTGACATGGATGAGAACTGGTTGGCAGACAGGAAGCAGAGAGTTGGGATAAACGGGTCCTTTTCAGAATGGCAGGCAGTGACTAGTAGGGTGCCGCAGGGCTCGGTGCTGGGACCACAGCTATTTACAATATACATCAATGATTTAGGTGAAGGAATTGAGTGTAATATTTCCAAGCTTGCAGATGAAACTAAGCTGGGTGTCGGTGTGAGCTGTGAGGAGGAAGCTAAGAGGCTGAAGGGTGACTTGGACAGGTTAGGTGAGTCGGCAAATGCATGGCAGAATCAGTATAATGTGGATAAATGTGAGGTTATCCACTTTGGTGGCAAAAACAGGAAGGTAGAATATTATATGAATGGCGACAGATTAGGAAATGGGGAGTTGCAACAAGACTTGGGTGTTATTGTCCATCAGTCATTGAAAGTTGGCATGCAGATACAGCAGGCGGTGAAGGCGGCAAATGGCATGTTGACCTTCATAGCTAGGGGATTTGAGTATAGGAACAGGGAAGTCTTACTGCAGTTGTACAGGGCATTGGTGAGGCCACATATTGAGGGGTGGGGGCTGGTGGGAAGAGAGTGGGGGGGGGAGAGAGAGTGGGGGGGGGAGAGAGAGTGGGGGGGAGAGAGTGGGGGGGGAAGAGAGAGAGGGGGGGGGAAGAGAGAGAGTGGGGGCGGGAAGAGAGAGAGTGGGGGGGGAAGAGAGAGAGTGGGGGGGAAGAGAGAGAGGGGGGGGGGAAGAGAGAGAGTGGGGGGGGGAAGAGAGAGAGTGGGGGGGGGAAGAGAGAGAGTGGGGGGGGAAGAGAGAGAGTGGGGGGGGGAAGAGAGAGAGTGGGGGGGGGGAAGAGAGAGAGTGGGGGGGGGAAGAGAGAGAGTGGGGGGGGGAAGAGAGAGAGTGGAGGGGGGAAGAGAGAGTGGGGGGGGAGAGAGAGTGGGGGGGGGAAGAGAGAGGGGGGGGAAGAGAGAGTGGGGGGGGGAGAGAGAGTGGGGGGGGGGAGAGAGTGGGGGGGGAAGAGAGAGTGGGGGGGGAGAGAGAGTGGGGGGGGGAGAGAGAGTGGGGGTAGAGAGTGGGGGGGGAAGAGAGAGAGGGGGGGGGAGAAAGAGAGTGGGGGGGAGAAAGAGAGTGGGGGGGGAGAGAGTGGGGGGGGGAGAAAGAGAGTGGGGGGGGAGAAAGAGAGTGGGGGGGGAGAAAGAGAGTGGGGGGGGAAGAAAGAGAGTGGGGGGGGAAGAAAGAGAGTGGGGGGGGGGAAGAGAGTGGCGGGGGGGAGAAAGAGCTAATTTACATACAATACAGCAGGAGTGGGTAATTATTTGGGCCGGAGGGCCACTTGGCATCTTTTGCTGTGCTGTTGAGGGCCGCCCACCAAAGATCTACCAATCACACGGACCCATTCAGGCCGTCCCCAGCTTTTGCCGCTGGAAGAGATACAGCGCATGCGCGGCTATATAATGGCCGGCCGGGCAGCAAATTTAAAGCGACCGGTGGAAAACAAATTATAGAGAACATTACATAAACATAAATTCAGATAGTAGTCAGATGCTATCTTATATACACAGGATGTTTTCGATAATGCTTAGAAATGAATCAAAGATAAAAGTTGAAAATTTGATGGTATCTTCTGGTCTCTGTAAATCAGTGCTGTGACATAGAACTCTACCCGCTCTAGAGCCTGCGTCAGCATCAATTATCTCCTCAACCATCTTTATGCCCCTCGGCAAAATTACTGATGCTGTCCCAATTGGTGCCAGATGAGAACTTCCCTGCCGTCATACTCTGGATACCGAGAGAGGAAAGATGCAGCGCCGGTCAATTCCTTCGGTGAAAGATTTGTGGAGATGAGCAGCCATGACTCCGCTCTAAAATGGATAGGGAATATTCAAGTCCGCATTGCATTCCGGATACGGACGTCCGCCATTGGGGCCCAGAATTATGGAGAAGATCCTTTTAAGATCGGGCCAGGGAGAATCATTTTGCGAATTATTAATTTGAATGAATTTTCACTATGTTTTTTCCTCGGCTGCAGTTCGGGTCAGTCTCTGACCCAATGAGGAGTGAAAGTGGATAGACAAATGTGCAGCTCGAGCTCCTGCTCACGTTCTATTTCTGCCCCATCCAGCGGGTCGGATATGCCCCGCGCGCCGCATTTTGCCCACCACTGGATTAAAGGGATAGGGGGAGAGCTCATCCACACACAATAAAGGGGTGGGGAGTAGGCATTGCTCATTCACTGTTGCATTTTAGTTTCCCATTACCCACAATCATTGTCACATGATCATGAGTGTATTTGTTCAGGCAACCATGGCAACGCGTGAGTCTGCAGAGCAATATAAAACAAATCTATATCTTGTTCAAACATGAGTGCAGCAGAACATTGCACTGGGTCACCACCTGCTAGCCATTTAAATAACACTTACCAAACACCTCGAGAGTTAGAATTCTGGTCCTGTGAGGGTCTAAGTCCACAGTCAATTTATATCTTCCAGTGTCAGTCTGCTGTAAATCTTTTAGCAATAAGGATCCATCTGATTTGTTAAATTCAACTCGATTCCTGTACTGGTCAAATATGATGCAATGGATTTTGGTGTATTCTATAATGGGAACAGTCCTGCTGGGATCAGAGAATTTCCAGTTGAAATCGGTGAAACGTTTATCAGTGCCAGGGAATCGGATGGAGGAACTTGTAGCAGCCACCATGCGTCTTTCACCATCTGTGCTAAAATATAAATGAGTGAGTCAGAACATTTTACACTTTATTTACAATTCTTTTTAAATAATACAATTCAACCATGTTCCCGCTTGTTAAAGGGACACAACCACTAGAACCTGCAAGCTAACCAAAAACGTTTCCGAAAATCGAACAAATCAAATTACACACAATATTACAGGTGGGGTTTAATCATTACACAAACAGTGGCAGCTGTGTGAATGAATCCGCTTCTCCCCATGGCAACAGATGCTGCTAACTTTGACCCCTCTCACTTTCACTATTTAAAGTGTGTCAGCGTCTTTTTTGGTAATCTTCAGCAGCTCACCAACGGTTGCCCAATCAGGCAATGTAAACAATATAAGAACAGAAGTACAGAAGGAGCAGGAGTCGGCCATTTGGCTCCGCCATTCAATAAGATCATGGCTGATCTGATTATAGGTTCAGCTCCACTTCCGTGCCTGCCTTACATCCTTATCGCTCAAAAATCTGTCTATTTCTGCCTTAAATATATTCAATGACCCAGCCTCCACAGCTCTCTGGGGCAGAGGATTCTATAGATTTACAACCCGCTGAGAGAAAAAAATTCTCCTCGTTTCAGTTTTAAACAGCTGGCCTCTATGACTATGGGCTCAATTTTCCCCGTTCATTTGCACCGTTTTTTTGGCAAGTGCCTGTTTTTTGGCGTATTTATTTTGTTCAACGTTTCCCTTGCGATCTGCGCCGGAGTAACTGACTTAGTTACTATTTTTCTAGGGCAGTTTTCTTTTACGTCATAGGGCGTATTCCCTCATGTCTGCGCCGATTTTTTCAATTGTTCGCAGTTTGGCCAAAATCTTTTTCTCTTAGGTTGGCACATCTGGCCACATCCCGAAAAACCTTCTGGTGAGTTAAGATAACCAGCGCACATTCACAAATCTGTGCTGAAAGATGCCATTGTTTATAAATCGAAGATTTTGGAGGGAGTCAAGAACACTGTCAAAATCAATAATAAAGTTCAACTTTTCTTTTTATCTCTCAACTTAGAAGTGTAAATTTGTTAGATTTCAGAAGCTCTCTCATTTTTTAAACTCACTTACACACCACCAGTGAACATGTTGAAACAGGGCTGGAGGGTCGTCGGTTTCGCTAGCAGAATCAGCCCCGCGCCCGGACACAGGGGCTCAGCTCCAAAACAAGCTGGGGGATGGTGCAAGGAGAGAGAGAGAGCGAGGTGCCGATTGGAAGCCTTGGAGCCCGGCGAGGGGGAGGGAGAGAGAGAGAAGTCACAAGACCTTTGAGTGTGGTCCACCAATACAGACCTGGAGAGATACAAATGCGCTGCCTGCTTTCCTGCCTTTGTGAGCTTATTTCAAAGGTTAAATTTAAGTATGGGGGCAATACTGACAATGCCATACCTTGTGCGAGCCTTCTGCATCATGGTGCTACATAGGAGACAATTGATTCAACTTCATCGCATCAGGAGCATCAGAGCCCGTAGGGTGCTGGGCAGGAGGCCTTACCCATCTTGGATATATCGAGACAGGCATTCATACCTCCACCTGAGTGATGCAGACTGTGCCAAAATGCTGCATTTCCACAAAGAAGTTGTAAGTGAGCTGGTCAAAGCAGACCTGCAACCTAGAAGCATCAGGAGGACTGCTTTGTCAGTTGAAGTGAAGGTTGCAGCTGCACTTTCATTCTATGCCTCCGGATCGTTTCAAGCTATAACTGGAGATGTGTGCGCCGTCACTCAACATGCATCACATGTCTCCATTTGCCAGGTCACACCTGCAGTGTACGCAAGTAGGAATTACTTCATAAAGTTACCCATGACCGCCCAAGCAATCCATGACAGGACTGTCGGTTTCTCCAGGATTGCTGGCTTCCCAAAGGTATGGGACTGCATTGATTGTACCCACATCACCTTACGAGCACCTTTAAAGGATTCCGAGATATACAGGAACAGAAAACCCTGGCAGCATCCATGATGCATTAATCCTACGCGACAGCATCTTATCTGCCATGTTTCAGCTCAGAGTGGGAAAACAGAGTTTGGTAAGTCGGAGACTCTTAAGGGTTAATCTCTTTTATACAATTTGGAGGCTGGTGCCAATTGCTAGTAGCCTCAAATTAAGATTAACAGGTAAATATTTAGGATTCTTTCAGGCTAAAGTAGAGGCAGACTAGCTAGCTAGCTCTCCAGTAGTTTGCTCAACAGCCAGTTAGTTAAAACGAGTTAAAACAGGTCCTTTGAACAGCTGACCAGTGGTGACTCATCTGAGCTACAAGCAGTTTAAAAACTGAGGGCTCGTGCTTGCTGTTAGCTCGGAGTGCAACAACTCAGCGTGGGCAAACCGAGTTTGGTAAGTCTTAAAGGTTAATCTCTTTTATACTATTTGGAGGCTGGTGGCAATTGCTAGTAGCCTCTAAGTAAGATTAACAGTTAAATATTTAGGATTCTTTCAGGCTGAAGTAGAGACAAAAAGCACGTGGGGCGATCCCGTCTGAACTGACCCCCGTCCGGATGGAATTCCTCATCGGCGCCAAGCTACGAAACCTCCCTCGGGAGCCGGCGCCTCACTTGAGCCTCCTCTGGGAAATACCCTCCATTCCTTTCAGTTCTGTACGGAGGGGATTCCAGTACAGGCTGCCCTCATACATGGCCTTTTTCAATCTTACAAAGGCCTTTGACACTGTCAACCGTGAGGGCTTATGGAGTGTTGTCCACCGTTTTGGATGCCCCCGAAAGTTTGTCAACATCCTTCCTCTGCTCCACGACGACATGCAGGCCATGATCCTTACCAGCGGTTTATTACAGACCCAATCCACATCCGGACTGGGGTCAAACAGGGCTGCGTCATTGCTTTAACTCTCTTCCCAATCTTCCTCGCTGCCATGCTCCACCTCACAGTCAACAAGCTCCCCGCTGGAGTGGAACTAAACTACATAACCAGTGGGAAGCTTTTTAAATGGGTCCTTTTTAGAATGGCAGGCAGTGACCAGTGGGGTGCTGCAGGGTTCAGTGCTGGAATCCCAGCTATTTACAATATACATCAATGATTTAAATGAAGGAATTGAATGTAATATCTCCAAGTTTGCAGATGACACTAAGTTGGGTGATGGTGAGAGCTGTGAGGAGGATGCTAAGAGGCTGCAGGGTGACTTGGACAGGTTAGGTGATGGGCAAATGCATGGCAGATGCAGTATAATGTGGATAAATGTGAGGTTATCCACTTTGGTGGCAAAAACAGGAAGAGAGAATATTATCTGAATGGTGACAGATTAGGAAAAGCGGAGGTGCAACGAGACCTGGGTGTCATGATACATCAGTCATTGAAGTTTGGCTTGCAGGTACAGCAGGTGGTGAAGAAGGCAAATGGCATGTTGGCCTTCATAGCTAGACGATTTGAGTATAGGAGCAGGGAGGTCATACTGCAGTTGTACAGAGCCTTGGTGAGGCCCCACCTGGAATATTGTGTTCAGTTTTGGTTCCCTAATCTGAGGAAGGACGTTCTTGCTATTGATGGAGTACAGCGGAGGTTCACCAGATTGATTCTTGGGATGGCAGGACTGACATATGACGAGAGACTGGATCAACTGGGCCTGTATTCACTGGAGTTTAGAAGAATGAGAGGGGATCTCATCGGAACATATAAAATTCTGATGGGATTGGACAGGTTAGAGGCAGGAAGAATGTTCCCGTTGCTGGGGAGTTCCAGAACCAGGGGTCACAGTCTAAGAATAAAGGGTAAGCCATTTAGGACCGAGATGAAGAGAAACTTCTTCACTGAGAGTGGTTAACCTGTGGAATTCTCTACCGCAGAAAGTTGTTGAGGCCAGTTCGTTAGATATATTCAAAAGGGAGTTAGATATGGCCTTTACGGCCAAAGGGATCAAGGGGTATGGAGAGAAAGCAGGAAAGGGGTACTGAGGTTGAATGATCAGCCATCATCTTATTGAATGGTGGTGCAGGCTCGATCGGCCGAATGGCCTGCTCCTGCACCTATTTTCTATGTCTATGTTTCTAACCTAGGCCACCTCCAGGCCAGGTCCAAGATCACCCCAACCTCTGTCGTTGAGCTGCAGTGCGCGGACAACACCTGTGTCTGCGCACATTCTGAGACGGAACTCCAGGATATAGTCTATGTATTCACCAAGGCACATGACAGCATGGGCCTTACGCTTAACATCTGTAAGACAAAGGTCCTCCACCAACCAGCTCTCACCGCACAGCACTGCCCTCCCAGTCATCAAAATTCACGGTGCAGCACTTTCCATACCACTTTCCATACCTCGGGAGCCTCTTATCAACAAAGGCAGACACTGATGCAGACATTCAACATCGTCTCCAATGCGCCAGTGCAGCCTTTGGCCGCCTGAGAAAAAGAGTGTTTGAAGACCAGGCCCTCAAATCTAGCACCAAGCTCATGGACTTAAGGGGCATGGACGATGTACAGAAGACACCTCAAGTCGCTGGAGATATATCACCAACGATGCCTCTGCAAGATCCTGCAAATCCCCTGGGAGGACACGCGCACCAACATCAGTGTCCTCGCCCAGGCTTACATCCCCAGCATTGAAGCATTGACCACACTCTATCAACTTTGCTGGGCAGGCCACATAGTTCGCATGCCAGATACGAGACTCCCTAAGCAATTGCTCTATGCGGAGCTCCCTCATGGCAAATGTGCCAAAGGTGGGCAGCGGAAACTTTACAAGGACACCCTCAAAGCCTCCCTGGTAAAGTGCGACATCACCACTGAAACCTCGAAGTCCCTGGCCGAAGAATGCCCTAGGTGGAGAAAGTGCATCCGGGAGGGCGTGGAGCTCTTCGAATCTCAACGACACGAGCGTGAAATGGTCAGGCGCAGGCAGCGGAAGGAGCATGCGACAAATCAGTCACAACCTCTCCCTGCCTTTCTTCCCCCAACGAATATCTGTCCCACCTGTGACAGGGTCTGTGGCTATCGTATTGGACTGGCCAGCTGCCAAAGGACTCATTTTAGGAGTGGAAGCACGTCTTCCTCGATTCTGAGGGACTGCCTATGACGATGATGATGATGCTCTTGCACACTCTCCACTTTGCCATCCTTGTCTGTCGTCCGGACACGCCATGGCGCACCATCTTGCTGTCCAGAAGAGGCGCGGGTCCCCAATGGATTGGTCTCGACACGGGAGTCCTCCATTTATTATTGGTAACTTGGCCTGGAGGGTGTTGCACGGAGCAGACCTGTGCAATAAGTTTTTAAGTTGGTTCATGGACTCCTGGGCCACCTGTAATTTCTGCGGTCTGGAGGAGTCCGTGTTCCATGTGTATGTTGTATGTGTGAGGTTGCAGCCCCTCTTCCATTATTTGATGACACAAAGATTAGTGGGAAAGCGGGTTGTGGAGAGGACGCAGATAGGCTGCAAAGAGATTTAGATAGGTGAAGTGAATGGGCTAAAGTTTGGCAGATGGAATACAATGTTGGAAAATGTGACAACCTTGGAAAAAAAAACAATAAAAGGGAATATTATTTGAATGGGGAGAAATTACAACATGCTGCAGTGCAGAGGGACCTGGGGGTCCTTGTGCGTGAATCCTAAAAAGTTAGTTTGCAGGTGCAGCAGGTAATCAGGAAGGCGAATGCAATGTTGGCCTTCATTGCGAGAGGGATGGAGTACAAAAGCAGGGAGGTCCTGCTGCAACTGTATCGGGTATTGGTGAGGCCGCACCTGGAGTACTGTGTGCAGTTTTGGCCACCTTACTTAAGGATATATTAGCTTTGGAGGGGTATAGAGACGATTCACTAGGCTGATTCCGGAGATGAGGGGGTTACCTTATGATGATAGATTGAGTAGACTAGGTCTTTACTCGTTGGAGTTCAGAAGGATGAGGGGTGATCTTATAGAAACATTTAAAATAATGAAAGGGATAGACAAGATAGAGGCAAAGAGGTTGTTTCCACTGGTCGGGGAGACTAGAACTAGGGGGCACAGCCTCAAAATATGGGGGAGCCAATTTAAAACCGTGTTGAGAAGGAATTTCTTCTCCCAGAGGGTTGTGAATCTGTGGAATTCTCTGCCCAAGGAAGCAGTTGAGGCTAGCTCATTGAATGTATTCAAATCACAGATAGATAGATTTTTAACCAATAAGGGAATTAAGGGTTATGGGGAGCGGGCGGGTAAGTGGAGCTGAGTCTACGGCCAGATCAGCCATGATTTTGTTGACTGGCGGAGCAGGCTCGAGGGGCTAGATGACCTACTCCTGTTCCTAATTCTTATGCTCCTCAAATTCTGGTTGCACTCTAGTCTCACACTCCTGATCTTTGGGCACCCTGTGCAGAGGGGAGCGGGCAGGTCAAAAGGCCTCCTCGTAGGACTGCTCCTGGGCATGGCCAAGGTAGCCATCAGCTGGTCCAGGCAGCGGACTGTCGAGGGGGTCGTTCAGCCCGACTGCCTGCCTCTTTTCTGCGGTTACATCTGAGCCAGGGTGTCCCTGGAGATGGAGCACGTGATGTCCATGAGTTTGCTTGCGGCCTTCCGCGAGAGGTGGGCGCCGGAGGGACTGGATTGCATCATCACCCCCGGCAACCAAATTTTAATTTGATTTAAGTTTACTGTTCAGAGTCTAATTTGTTTAAGTTAGTCGGTTTTAGTGCCCCACCCCCTTTAAACAAGGGGCACTTGATTTATAGATTCTACCAAAAATAGTTGAAGTGGAGACAAACTAGCTAGCTAGCTAGTTAGCTCTCCAGTAGTTTGCTAAATAGCCAGTTAATTAAAACCAGCCCTTTGAACAGCTGACCAGTGGGGACTCATCTGAGCCACAAGCAGTTTAAAAATTGAGGGCGAGTGCTGTTAGCTTTGAGTGGGAAAACAGAGTTTAGTAAGTGGGACAGTATTATGAAGTGGGGTCAGGAGGTGTTGCAGTGCCTTGTTTTTCCTAACTTTTTCCGCAGATTGGTGGCGTACCTGTGGGGGAGCAGACTGAGGCCCAAGAGTGGTGATAAAAGTCACAGCAGACCACAGCATATGGCCAGTGTGATCTCCTGGACTAAATTCGATCGTCTGGTTGGGTCAGAGAGAAATTTTCCCAGATGTTTTCCCCAATTGGCCTGGGTTTTTATCTGTTTTTTTGCCTCTCCCAGGAGATCGCACAGCTCTGGGTAAGGAGAGCTCTGCTGTGTGACATCACAGGTAAGGTCGGTTAGTGATTGACAGTGATTGTGGGCTAAATTTTTCTTTTAAATTAATATGTAGCATATAACTAAATACTAAAAACTAACATTTATTTGTTTACCTAATTTAAGAAACTATATAGAGTAAATACTTGATTAACGCTAAACTAAATTAAATTTAATAATGGGAAAACAGGAGACGTGTTGCTGCTGCAATATGTGGGAGCTTCTGGACGTTTGGGATGGCCGCAGTGGAGAAAAATCTAGAATGCTAAAGAGAAAAGGAAGCACTGCTGGAAAGTGATTGTGGTAAAGATAACCAGATTATGTCAGGAAGGGACAGAGCATACAAACAAGAGTGCACTAACAAATCGGGTCCAGGTAAGACAAAAAGGGCTACGGTACAAAATAATGTTAAAAAGACCAATCTAAATGCATTGTCTCTGAATGCATGAAGCATCTGTAATAAGGTGGATGAATTAATAGTGCAAATAAATGTAAACAGATATGATATAGTTGCAATTACGGAGACATGGTTGCAGAGTGACCAGGGTTGGGAATGGAATATCCAAGGATATTCGATATTTAGGAAGGACAGGCAAAAAGGAAGAGGGGGTGGTATGGCATTGTTAGTAAAGGATGAAATCAGAGCAATAGTGAGAAAGGATATTGGCTCAGAAAATCAAGATGTAGAATCAGTCTGGGTGGAGCTACATTGCACCAACGGGCAGAAAACAGCGACGGGAGGTGTCTATGGGCCTCCAAACAGTAGTGGTAGTGTAAGGGATGGCATCAAACAGGAAATTAGAGTGCATGTAACAAGGGTACTAGAGTAATCGTAGGTGACTTTAATCTACATATAGACTGGCCAAATCAAATTAGTAATAATACTGTGGCAGATGAATTCCTGGAGTGTGTACGAGATGTTTTTTTTAGACCAGTATGTTGAGGAGCCTACAAGGGAACAGGCTATCCTAGATTAGATATTGTGTAATGAGAAGGGGTTAATTAACAGTCTTGTTGTGCGGGGTCCTTTAGAGAAGAGTGACCATAACATGATTGAATTCTTTATTAAGATGGAAAGTGAAGTAGTCCAATCCGAAACGAGGGTCCTAAATCTAAACAAAGGAAACTATGAAGGTATGAGGAATGAATTGGCTATGATAGATTGAGAAGATATCTTAAAAGGCACGATGGTCGATAGGCAATGGCTAACATTTAAGGAATGAATGCATGAATTGCAACAGTTATACATTGCTTTCTGGCATAAAAACACAAAGGAATAGTGGCCCAACCATGGCTAACAAAATAAATTAAGGATAGTATTAGATTCAAAGAGGAGTTATACTTTTTCTGGCAACTTTGTATCAAGCCTGCGGATTGGGAGCAGTTTAGAATTCAGCAAAAAAGGACCGAGAGATTGATTAAGGGAGGAAAAATAGATTATGAGAGTAAACGTGCAAGGAACATAAAAGCTGACTGCAAAAGTTTCTACAAGTACGTAAAAAGAAAAAGATTAGTGAAGACAAATGTAGGTCCTTTACAGACAGAAACGGGAGAATTTATAATGGGGGAACAAGGAAATGGCAGAACAATTAAATAAATACTTTGGTTCTGTGGTGCATGTAGCACACAAATCACTGACTCCACACGGTCTGGTGTAAATCTAACTGCTGTGACCTTCATCCTTTATTGTTCAGCTCCAGAGTGCCTCTCAGGTGTGGTGGTCAGCCTTATATAGCCCTTGTTGCAGGTACTACTAGGTTTCCCACCACAGCGCCCTCTGTGGTGTGGCATAGTGCTTACATTACATTTACGGTACTGGGACGATACACACATCATTACATAACATCACCTTCCCCCCCCCCCCCCCCCCCAAACCAGGACGCAGGACAACGATACACACATCATTACAAAACATCACTCTTGTCCAACGAAAGGCAGGTAGGCATAGACAGTGCGTTAGTATGGTACATATTATCTGGTACATTAACTAGTTATTGACTGGTAACGGATCCTTGATTTCCTTGTTGGCCGTTATCATTGATTGTACTTCATCCATTATTTTACACAAATACAGTAGCCATTCAGCATTAAAAAAATAATTCTTATTATAAATTCGCATTCTCACATTAACATAGCTCATTTTGGACTCGCTCTGCCTTACAGAAGTCCTTTGTGGGGACCACCTCTTGGTAAGGCCCTTTTAAGACTCCTGGGAGCATTTCATTTTTAAGGCGCCATCTTTGATGCAGGAGGATTCCATGAGGCTTCTCCTTGGGTGCCGCCATCTTTGCTGCTCCGACACGATGCCGCCGCCATCTTCTTCTCCGCCGCTCCGGATGCCCTCCACCATCGTAGCCTCCATTCCCCTCCGCTGCCACCTGACTTGCCGCCTCTCCTGCGGCCGTCGCGGTCTCTCCAGCAGCCGCACTTGCCGCGTCCCCCGCGGCCTCTGTAGCGGCCTCCCATGCGGCCGCCGTGGCCGCCGACCTCCAGCTGCTGCCGCCGCCCGACACCGACAGCTCCTCGGCGAGGCTCTTCCGAAATGCTGGCCATCCTGGATCCCTCGCACCCCGCTGGCTCACTCCCCCCCCCCCCCCCCCCGCCCCCCCCACTAGGCCCCTCTGTGCAGGGCTGCTTGCCTGTGGGGGCTTTGGCCGCGACATCACTGTGTGAGGTCTGGGGCTTGCCTGTGGGGGCTGAGGCTGCAGGATCTCTGTGTGAGGTCCAGGCCTGGGGCTTGCCTGTGCGTGGATTGAGGCTGCAGCTCCAGCTTGGTCGGCGCTGCTCTCTGGGGACCCGGGGCACGGCAGCACCCCGGGGAGCAGCAGCCTGTGGAGTGCTGAAGTCTTCCCAGCTCCCACGGACCGTCCCCATCCAACTCCGGCCGAGGAGTGTCGGCCCATCGCCTGCAACATCCCACAGAGGTAAAGTGTGCCTCTCGTCCCCATGGGATACCTGCACCATAGCTCTGCCAAGAACAGGTATCAGTTCCCTGGTGTAAGTAAGCAACTTCGCCGTGACCAGGACCAGCTTGGGTCATGCAGCTGGGTTAATCCACAGTTTATCAAAAGTTCTCCGACTCATCAACGACAGACTCGAGCCCGTGTCCACTTCCATACTCACTGGGACTCCGTTGATTTTTTACTTCTCTTATCACTGGGGGCGAATCGTCGGTGCACGTATACAGTCCAAGCACCTCATCTTCTTCTACCTGCTCCTCGCTGAACAGTGGATCATCCCCCATCTCCTCAGCCACATGGTGAGTCTGATTTCTTTTACACATACGCTGAAGGTGGCCTTTAACATGGCAGGTATTGCACGTGTACTCCGCACGTGCTTCCTCCACAACGCCAGCATGGTGCTGCTTGATTGGCCCCCCTCAGCAGACTCTGAGTTCCAGGATCCCAAGGTCCGTGCTCTCTGCCCCGGGCAGAGCCACATTCTGCAGTTTTGTCCATGGTGGGCGTTATCCTGTGGACAGTGCCTGCCGGGTTCGAGACTGTGTGGATTATTTGCTTGGTGCTGCAAGTCGAGGTCATATATGCCCGGCTGATGGCGATGGCCTTTGTCAGAGTGACTGTGGGTTCCGTGGCCAGCAGCTTGTGAAGGAGGCCCTCATGGCCAATCCCCAGAACAAAAACGTCCCGCAAAGCCTCGTCAAGGTGTGCCCCAAAATCACACGGCACTGCGAGTCTCCTGAGGTCCGCAGCATATTTGATAACATCCTGGTCCTCAGGTCTGTAGTGATGGTAAAATTTGTATCTGGCCGTGAGGATGCTCTCCTTTGGTTTCAACTGGTCATGAATGAGTTCAGCCAGCTCCTCGTATGACTTGTCCCTGACGCTCCCAGGTGCCAGCAAATCCCTGATGAGACAGTAAACCTCATCGCCACAACTGGAGAGCAATATCGCCTTACGCTTCTCTCTCATTGCGTATGTGTTCTCCGTCAGGTCGTTTGCTGTGAAGTAGTACTCGAGCCTTTCCGTAAAGGCCTCCCAAACATTGCCCACGGTAAAATCCTTTAGCGAGCCCAGAGTACCCATGGTTGCGTGGAGTTCGTCCACTTCCTCATTGCCAATGTGGTGTATGTAGCACAAAAATCACTGACTCCACACGGTCTGGTGTAAATCTAACTGCTGTGACCTTCGTCCTTTATTGTTCAGCTCCAGAGTGCCTCTCAGGTGTGGTGGTCAGCCTGAAATAGCCCTTGTTGCAGGTACTACCAGGTTTCCCACCACAGCGCCCTCTGTGGTGTGGCATAGTGCTTACATTACATTTACGGTACTGGGACGATACACACATCATTACATAACAGGTTCTATCTTCACAGAAGAGGACACAAATAATGTCCCAGAAATGCTAGGGAACCAAGGGTCTAGTGAGCAAGAGGAAATAAAGGAAATTATTTTTACTAAGAAAATAGTGCTGGAGAAACTAATGGGACTGAAGCCCGATAAATCCCCAGGGCCTCTTGAGCTGCATCCCAGACTACAAAGAGATAAGCATGGAAATGTGTTTGCAGCTCACAGACTGGTGGTCATTTGCAGTGTGTCATTTGGTTACTTTGCACTTGAATCATAAGTCAAGAGAGTGTACAATTTCGAGCGCCAGGAGAGGTGGGACCCATGGCAGTCCCTGAGATGGCACCCTGTTGCACGGGCCAGCCCACACTGCGATATGTGTGCACGCTAGGTCCATGCAGCAGAGCTGGTCTCCAGTCAGCTTGGGTCATCCTTGCCACTGGATCAAGACCTAGCTCTGTCAAGCCCGTGTGGGTGGCTGGTGTGCAATGGCCATCACATATTAAAAAAAAAAATCCACGCACAGGCATCTTCCACCCTTTGGATCTGGAATATTAGGCCCTTCATTGAAACACCTGTGAACTCATCCCTTTTTGGCATGAAAGCAAGTCATCCTTGCTTCGATGGACTGCCTTTGATGATGAGATGCATTGGTTGTCATCTTCCAAAATTCTATAGATTATGGAACAGTTCCTGCAGATTGGCGGGTGGCAAATGTAACCCCACTACTTAAAAAAGGAGGGAGAGAGAAAACGGGGAACTACAGACCGGTTAGCCTAACATCAGTAGTAGGGATAATGCTAAAGTCTATTATAAAGGATGTGATAATGGCACACTTAAATAATAACGGGATTAGACAAAGTCAACATGGATTTATGAAAGGAAAATCCTGTTTGACAAACCCACTGGAGTTTTTTGAAGATGTAACTGATAGAATAGATAAGGGAGAACCAGTGGATATAGTGTATTTGGATCTTCAGAAGGCCTTTGATAAAGTCCCACATAAGAGGTTAGTGTGCAAAATTAAAGCACGTAGGATTGGGGGTAATGTACTGGCATGGATTGAAAATTGGTTAACTGACAGGAAACCGAGAGTAGCAATAAACGGATGTTTTTCTGGGTGGCGGGCAGTGACTAGAGGGGTACCACAAGGATCCGTGCTTGGGCCCTACCTATCAACATGGATGAGGGAACCAAATGTAATATTTCCAAGTTTGCTGACGACACAAAACTAGGTGGGATTGTGAGTTATGAGGAGGATGCAAAGATGCTGCAAGGTGATTTAGATAGGTTGAGTGAGTGGGCAAACACATGGCAGATGCAGTATAATGTGGATAAATGTGAAGTTATCTACATTGGTAGAAAAAACATAAGGACAAAGTATTATTTAAATGGTGATGGCTTGGGAAGTGTCGATGCACAGAGGGACCTGGGTGTCCTTGTACATTGGTCATTGAAAGCAAACATGCAGGTGCAACAAGCAGTTAGGAAGGCAAATGGTATGTTGGTCTTCATTGCAAGAGGATTTGAGTGCAGGAGCAGGGATGTCTTGCTGCGGTTGAGCCTTGGTGAGACCACACCTGGAGTATTGTGTGCAGTTTTGGTTTCCTTACCTAAAGAAAGGATATACTTGCCATAGAGGGAGTGCAGCGAAGGTTCAGCAGACTGATTTCCGGGATGGCAGGACAGTTGTATGAGGAGAGATTGGGTCGACTAGGCCTGTATTCACTAGAGCATAGAAGAATGAGAGGGGATCTCATTGAAATGTGTAAAATTCTAACTGGGTTGAATAAACTGGATGCGGGTCTAGAACAAGGGGTCACAGTCTCAGGATATGGAGTAGGAAATTTAGGACAGAGATGAGGAGAACGTTTTTCACTCAGAAGGTGATGAACCTGTGGAATTCTCTACCACAGAAGGCTGTGGAGGCCAAGTCACTGAATATATTTAAGAGGGAGATAGATAGATTTCTAGATATAAAAGACATCAAGGGGTATGGGGGGGGGGGGGGGGGGGGAAAGCGGGAATATGGTGTTGAGATAGAGGATCAGCCAAGATCATATTGAATATGGGTGCGGACTCAAAGGACCGGATGGCATATTAGTGCTCCTATTTTCTATGTTTCTGCAGCAGCCAGAAGGGCACAGCTGGCTACTGGGAGACAAAGGGTACGGCCTCGCCACCTGGCTCATGAAGCCCCTACGCGTAACCCGGACGGAAGCTGACCGCGAATACAACATGTCGCACACTGCGACGCGCAACATCCTAGAGAGGACCATTGGCATTTTAAAACAGCGTTTCCAATGCCTGGACCATTCCGGAGGCTACTTGCAATACTACCCTGAGAGTCGGTCAGTTCACTGTTGTGTGCTGCATGCTGCATGCTGCATAACTTAGCCATCATGAGGCAGCAGCAGCTGGTCGTGGAAGAGTGGCTGATGATAATTATGTTGAAGATGCAGGGGAGGAGACGGAGGAGATGGAGGAGGGCGGGCCATCGTGCTCCTTTAATGATTGCTCGAGTCTTGTGCCAGCAGTTCATCCGTGAATGCTTTACTGATGCCCGAGGGCTCAGCGACAACTATTCCACATGGACATCTTTATTTTTTTGGAGCTGTTCCGTAATGTTGTGTTGTGTTAATGGAACATGATTCCGTTTTAAAGTAAAATATATTTTATTCAAAAGTTTACAATGTACTTAACTTTACTCTAATAAAATTATTCTTGTATCAAACTTTACTTTAATATGACTCTAAGATCACTTAAACTTTAAAATCACTTCGAGTAAATTTACGTAACTTACAAAAAACTTTTAATGTGAGAACATTTACAACAGTAACAATAACAGCAGCAAAGAAAGGCTGCACCCATCTCTCATCCCCCTTAGTCTAATATTGCCCACTGCGCTTGGTCTCGGACTCTCCTCCACCCCTGCCCGCAGTCGGTGGAGCAGTGATTTTGGGCTTGGTACCAAGCTTATTCCTTCTAACATCTCTGGTAATGTGCACTTTGTCATTTGGGGTGGGGGGGGGGGGGGGTGGGGGTCAGGTGGTATTGTGGAAGATGCAGCTTGGGCCTCTTCAGAGGCTGATGTGGGGATTAGAGTGGGAGTGACAGTTGATTCTATCAATGGACGCATGGTCTGGGCGTATTCCCTTTATTGCAGCAGCTACCTCCAACATGCTGTCCCTCATGCGCCCTGGCAGTGTCTTAACGACCTGCAACATTCCTTCCCTCATGTTGAGAAAAACTGTGAACCACCAGCAACATTCCTTCCCTCATGGTCAGTGATGTGGTTTGCACTACCTCTGACATTCCTTCCCTCATGGCCACTATTCCCTCACTGATGGTCCTGGATATCAGTCCCATTTCTCGTGTCATTGCTGTTACTTCTCCCGACAGTCCCGCTACCTCATCACTCACTCCAATGAAGGCGTCCAGGAGTGATTAGTTAAGGTCAAATGACATCATCTGAACCACATCTGTTAGATCCTGCAGCTCAGAAGACTACGGTTGAAGGTGAGGCCCTGGAAGTGCCTCGCTGCACCATACCATTGGGACCCGCAGCTTCAGAAGTGGGGGCCTGGGTGTGCCTCGCTGCATCCCCACCATTGGGACCCGCAACCTCAGAAGGTGTGCAATACTCCAGGTGTGGCCTCAAATACCCTGTACATTCGTAGCAGGACTTCTCTGCGTTTATACTCCATTCCTCTTGCAATAAAGGCCAACATTCCATTTGCCTTCCTGATTACTTGCTGTACCTGCATGCTAACCTTTTGTGTTTCTATGCACAAGGACCCCTAGCTCTCTCTGTACTGCAGCACTTTGCAATTTTTCTCCATTTAAATTATAATTTGCTGTTCTATTATTCCTGCCCAAGTGGATAACCTCATATTTTCCCACATTATATTCCATTTGCCAAATTTTTGCCCACTCACTTAGCCTGTCCATATCCCTTTACAGATTTTTTGTGTCTTCCTCACAATTTGCTTTCCCACCCATCTTTGTATCATCAGCAAACTTGGCTACATTACACTTGGTCCCTTCATCCAAGTCATTAATATAAATTGTAAATAGTTGAGGACCCAGCACTGATCCCTGCGGCACCCAACTAGTCACTGTTTGCCAACCAGAAATTGACCCATTTATCCCAACTCTCCTGTTTTCTGTTAGTTAGCCAATCCTCTATCCATGCTAATATATTACTCCCAACCTGGTGAGCTTTTATCTTGCGCAGTAACCTTTTATGTGGCACCTTATCAAATGCCTTCTGGAAATCTAAAAACACCACATCCACTGGTTCCCCTTTATCCACCCTGCTTGTTACATCCTCAAAGAACTCCAGCAAATTTGTCAAACATGATTTACCTTTCATACAACCATGCTAATTCTAATATAATGAACAATAAAATTGTATAACTTAACGAAGTAACTATATGTACTGTACTTTTTTGACAGACAGCCGTCCATCCCCGCTCCCCCTACTGCACATTTATTTGACCGACAGGCAACAAGCCCCGTTTTCTGTCAAGCTCCGCATCCTACTTTCAGCCCCGAATCATTCCCCCCACGTGGTGCCGAGAAGCAGGACCTGAGGCTCGTGATTCCGCTGAAGCCCCGACTCTCCACCGCCGACTCTCTTCCTCCCCCTCCAGGACTCGCGTGGCCCCGACTCGCTCCCTCACTGATTCGCTCCCTCACCGATCGCGGTGGTCCTGGGCCCGATTGAGAGTCTGGGGAGAGGGGAGGAGGAGTGTGGAGAGAGAGAGAGAGAGAGAGAGAGAGAGAGAGGCTAGAGGGAGAAAGGCTGGGGGGGGGAGGGGGCAGAGAGAGAGGCTGGGGGGCAGAGAGAGGGGCAGGGGGGCGTAGGAAGAGAGGCTGGGGGGTGGAGAGGCTGGGGGGGGCAGAGAGAGGGGCTGGGGGGGCAGAGAGAGAGGCTGGGGGAGCAGAAAGAGAGGCTGGAGGGCAAAGAGAGAGGCTGGGAGGGCAGAAAGAGAGGCTGGAGGGGTGGAGAGAGAGGCTGGGGAGAGCAATGAGAGAGGCTGGCGGGGGCAAAGAGAGAGAGACTGGGGGGCAGAGAGAGCGGTTGGGGGGGGCAGAGAGAGAGAGGTTGGGGGGCAGAGAGAGAGAGGCTGTGGGGGGCAGAGAGAGAGAGGCTGGGGGGCAGAGAGACTGAGGCTGGGAGGGAGCAGAGAGAGAGAGGCTGGGGGGGGCAGAGAGAGAGGCTGGGGTGGGGGAGAGAGAGGCTGGGGTGGGGGAGAGAGAGAGGCTAGGGCAGAGAGAGAGGCTGGGGGGCAGAGAGAGAGGCTGGGGTGGGTGGAAGAGAGAGAGGCTGGGGGGCAGAGAGAGAGGCTGGGGGCAGAGAGAGAGGCTGGGGGGCAGAGAGAGAGGCTGGGGGGGCAGAGAGAGAGGCTGGGGGGGAGAGAGAGAGGCTGGGGGGGAGAGAGAGAGGCTGGGGGGGAGAGAGGCAGGCTGGGGTGCAGAGAGAGAGGCTGGGGAGCAGAGAGAGAGGCTGGGGGGGAAGAGAGAGAGGCTGGGGGGGAAGAGAGAGAGGCTGGGGGGAAGAGAGAGAGGCTGGGGGGCAGAGAGAGAGGCTGGGGGGGGGGGAGAGAGAGAGGCTGGGGGGAAAGAGAGAGAGGCTGGGGGGGGGAAGAGAGTGAGGCTGGGGGGAAGAGAGAGGCTTGGGGGGGGAAGAGAGAGGCTTGGGGGGGAAGAGAGAGGCTGGGGGGGGAAGAGAGAGGCTGGGGGGGGGAAGAGAGGCTGGGGGGGGAGAGAGAGGCTGGTGGGGGAGAGAGAGGCTGGGGGGGAGAGAGAGGCTGGGGGGGGGGAGAGAGAGGCTGGGGGGTAGAGAGAGGCTGGGGGGGGGGAGAGAGAGGCTGGGGGGGAGGAGAGAGAGGCTGGGGGGGAGAGAGAGGTGGGGGGGGAGAGAGAGGCTGGGGGGAGAGAGGGAGGCTGGGGGGGAGAGAGGGAGGCTGGGGGGGAGAGAGAGGGGCTGGGGGGGGAGAGAGGGGCTGGGCGGGGAGAGAGCGCCATGGGTGGGTGCGGGGGGGGGGGGCGGGGGGGGCGTAAGACACTGAGACACGGGTGGGGGGAAGACGGAACACATTTTTCCAAACCCTCCAAGGGACATCGTTGGAGTGCATGATATCCAAAATTCACGACTGTCACTATTCACTTAATTCCCAATAAAGCTATAAACAATCCGTGCACAATGCCTGCCCCATCTATGGTGAGGAAGGGAGGCAGTGGGTGGTATGAACGTGGACTTGAGTAAGGCACTTTGGCTGGGGGAGGCATGTACTTGCGTTGGGGTACAGCACTTCAACTGGGGGAGCGATGTAGTTGGAGTGGGATCGGACACTTTGGCTGGGGAGGGATGAACTTGGACTGGGGTAAGGCACTTTTGTTGGCCCTTGCTGTCTTCTGCGAAGCTCTGTCCTCTGTTGCTTCAGGAAGTCAAAGTGGATCGAGGTACAATTTGCAAAGTCTGGGAAACCTTGAGATGGGCGGTTCCAGTTACACATTCCAGTGAAACTTCAGGGTGTAGCTTATAGCTTATCACCAAGGGGACCAATCATAGACAAAGGGTGGAGCATGGTGGCCATTTTCACAGTACAAATAAGCGCGTCCATAACTTAAGGTGGTACTCAGTAAGTTAATGGGACTAAAGGCGGATAAATCCCATGGATCTGATGGCTTGCATCCTAGGGTCTTAAGAAGTAGCGGCATGGATAATGGATGCATTGGTTGTAATTTACCAAAATTCCCTGGATTGTCGGGAGGTCCCAGTAGATTGGAAAACTGCAAATGTAATGCCCCTATTTAAAAAAGGAGGCAGGCAAAAAGCAGGAAACTATAGGCCAGTTAGCCTAACATCTGTGGTGGGGAAGATGTTGGAGTCCATTATTAAAGAAGCAGTAGCAGGACACTTGGAAAAGCAAAATTCAATCAGGCAGAATCAGCATGGATTTATGAAGGGGAAGTCATGTTTGACAAATTTGCTGGAATTCTTTGAGGATATAACAAACAGGGTGGATAAAGGGGAACCAGTGGATGTGGTTTATTTGGACTTCCAGAAGGCATTTGACAAGGTGCCACATAAAAGGTTACTGCACAAGTTCATGGGGTTGGGGGTAATATATGAATAGAGGATTGGCTAATGAACAGAAAACAGAGAGTTGGGATAAGTGGTTCATTCTCAGTTGGCAATCAGTAACCAGTGGGGTGCCACAGGGATCAGTGCTGGGACCCCAACTATTTAGAATTTATATTAACGACTTGTAGGAAGGGACCGACTGTAACGTAGCCAAGTTTGCCGACAATAAAAAGATGTGAGGAGGCCACAAAAAATCTGCAAAAGGACATAGACAGGCTAAGTGAGTGGGCAAAAATTTGGCAGATGGAGTATAATGTTGGAAAGTGTGAGGTCATGCACTTTGGCAGAAAAAATCAAATGGAGAAAGATTGCAAAGTGCTGCAGTACAGCGGGACTTGGGAGTACTTGTGCATGAAACACAAAAGGTTAGTATGCAGGTACAGCAAGTGATCAGGAAGGCCAATGGAATCTTGGCCTTTATTGCAAAGAGGATGGAGTATAAAAGCAGGGAAATCTTGCTCCAGTTGTACAGGCCACACCTGGAATACTGCGCGTGCTGTTTTGGTTTCCATATTTACGAAAGGATATACTTGCTTTGGAGGCAGTTCAGAGAAGGTTCACAAGGTTTATTCCAGAGATGAGGGAGTTGACTTATGAGGAAAGGTTGAGTAGGTTATGCCTCTACTCGTTGGAATTCAGAAGATTGAGAGGTGATCTT
Source organism: Pristiophorus japonicus (assembly GCF_044704955.1). Taxonomy (NCBI): domain Eukaryota; kingdom Metazoa; phylum Chordata; class Chondrichthyes; family Pristiophoridae; genus Pristiophorus; species Pristiophorus japonicus. Next base: position 26,344,511 of record NC_091995.1, on the reverse strand, counting down.
ATCAAAACGTATAAGATTATGAGGGAGCTTGACAGGATGGATGCAGAGAGGATGTTTCCACTGATAATGGGAGACTAGAACTAGAGGGCATAATCTTAGAATAAGTCCATTTAAAACTGAGATGAGGAGAAATTTCTTCTCTCAGAGGGTTGTGGATCTGTGGAATTCATTGCCTCAGAGAGGTCTGGAAGCTGGGACATTGAATACATTTAAAACAGTAATAGACAGTTTCTTAAACGATAAGGGAATAAGGGGTTATGGAGAGTGGGCAGGGAAATGGACCGGAGTCCATGATCGGATCAGCCATGATCGTATTAAATGGCGGAGCAGACTCGAGGGACCTTATGTTGTTATGTAAGCCACTGCCAGAAGATACACATCCAATAGAAAGAGTGCCATCAGGATCCACCATCGTGTGATTGACACAAAAAGAAAAAAAAAGTAACTGAAATTAAAACAGGAAACAAATAGAAATTTACAGCATGTAGATCAGCCCCTGAAGGTGAAAGGTGGTCTGCACTAGCCTAGAAACTGGGTTGTAGTTGTGTAGTGCGAGAGTTCTACGGTGTCAAACCTAGTTTCCTAGAATCACACAGCACAATAGGAGGCCATTCAGCCCATTGTGCCTGTGCTGTCTTGTTGAAACAGCAATCCAAATTAGTCCCACTCCCCTGCTCTTTCCCCAAAATCTAGGCTGACACTTCAGTGCAGTACTGAGGGAGTGCTGCACTATTGGAGGTGCCGTCTTTCGGATGAGACATTCAATCGAGGCCCAATCTGCCCTCTCAGGTGGACATAAAAGATCCCATGCCACTAGTTTGAAGAAGAGCAGGAGAGTTATCCCCGGCGTCACCCTGGGGTCAATATTTATCCCTCAATCAACATAACAAAAACAGATTATCTGATCATTATCACATTGCTGTTCGTGGGAGCTTGCTGTGTACAAATTGGCTGCCATGTTTCCTACATTACAACAATGACTACATTCCAAAAGTACTTCATTGGCTGTAAAGAGCTTTGAGACGTCTGATGGTGGTGAAAGGCGCTATATAAATCCAAGGCTTTCTTTATAGTCCTGAACATGTTTCCTTTTCAAGTAGACATTCAATTCCCTTTTGAAAGTTACTACTGAATCTGCTTCCACCACCCTTTCAGGCAGTGCATTCCAGATCCTAACCACTTGCTGCCTGAAAAAATATTGTCCTCCCACCCGTCCCTCCCTCCAGTTCTTTTGACAATTATGTTAAATCTGTGTCCTCTGGTTAAAGGCACTCTGAAATCAGGTTCTCCCTAACTACTTGATCAAAATCCCTCATAATTTTGAACGTTTTGAAATCTCCCCCTAAACTTTTCTGCTTTACCCAGAATGGAGTAGTGGCATTCCAGCCGCTGAGTCAGAAAGGAACAGCGTTTAAGCCCCAGTTTCACACAGTCGTGGATACTGGAGCTCTGGCTCAGGATTCAGAAAGCAGCTTTTAGCATAAACACAGGAAGTCAGCCCAAATACAGTAAAATATTAGGAGTGCAGACAATGTTTACAGAAATTGGAACTTCCTCTAAAGGTTTTGGCATTATTCCAAAAGAAAAAAACCTCAGCTAAATATTTTTGAAACAAGTCAGACTCTGTGTTTGATTATTAAACTCACTCTGCCCAAACACTCCACCCTGGGATTTCCCTCACAGCCAATCCTGATCGATAGCTTTCATCCCAGCGACTGGGTCCTAGCTCCAGAGGCCGACATATTTATGACGAAATTCAAATGCGGGCAGAACGTACTGAACCCGCGGTACGAATCACCCGCTGGTTATCCACACCCTTCCATTTTCATTTCCATTGAAGTCACAGGGGGTAAAAATTCACCCCGGGCGCTAATGGGCGGAATCGCATCAGACACTCGATATTCAGCTTTATCAAAATCAATGCCACGGAATATCAAGCGGGCCCAAGAAAGGGTGGCCGATTCCATTTTGAGCAAATGTCTAAGATCAAGAAAGAAAGACAGACAGAAAAAAAGACTCGAAGAATTGCATTAAAACACCAGAAAAATTACTGCTTCCTGTTACTCCTGAAAATCTGGTCTTAATTTGAAGAAAGCATTTCAACAAGTGCAATTGCCGAAACGCATAAATGAGGCTCTGTTAACTTGGGGGCAGGGGCAGCTTTATGGGCAGAGATGTGTTCAGGCAGAGGAATCGATAGAAAGCTGTAAAAACTCGAGGAGATTTGGGCTTATGTACTTATGCATTTGAATCACTTCAACCCAAAAGTGCACAATCTTTTAGGTCGCATAAATGATTTGCAGCTCGGTTACACGTATCTCTGGGTGCAAATACAGAGGAATTTTGAGTAAAATCACCCTCTTATTGAACAAAGCATAATCATAAAGCATAATAACTCTGTTATGAAACATAAGGCCATCACCCCGTTATTAAACATAACATGATTATGTTATTATTAATAAACCCTTCTGTTTTTAAAATAATCACTGCCTTGTTTTTGTGGATCTTTGTAGGATTTATCCTGACTGGCCCCAAACCTGTGGCAAAGAAGTCTGCTGATGGTTGCATGCCGCAGCAATTGACCTGTACCTCACTGTCTTGTGAAGGTACCCTTCAATCAGACCTGAGCATCAGCCAATAAGAATGCTGTATTTTAAAAATGACCGCATTTATTTTCAGTTTAGTAATCAGGAAAATAGACTTGATCTCATCAGAATTAATCTTCAGTCGTGTTTTACTGCCATTTATTGCTGATTCACATTGCAACAGACTATGGGAGAGCAATCCAATAAGGCCAGAAAACGGGCAGTACCACCATGGCGAGGTTTGCTCACACCCGTAAAACGCTCGTTACTTTGGTGCTGACAGCTGATTTGAATGATCAGAGATAAACCTAGTGTGGAACAGGTGGGGGTGGCTTCTCGGCCTTTTGGCTAAGATCTGCATAACTAACCTGACCAGCCACCATGACCTCCGGGTGGTTTCTCCCTGGTCAGGAAGGTATATGCTTACATTTTTGTAAACAGGAGGTGGGTGGGATGGCTTGACCCATCCACCTCCACGGAGGTGTGTGGGGGACCTGACCCATCCACCTCCATGGCACGAACCTGGTATTGCAGTACTTCCAGGAACGGTGCAGTGGCTCTAGGCCTTTTGGCTAAGAGCATTGGCGCAGAGTGATCCTTGACTGGTGCAGGGTGACCTCTGGCGTTTGTGACTTGACAAAGAATTGGAAACGATTGGCTACGAATTTATAAAAAAAAAACAGGTGGGTGGGGTGGTTTGACCCATCCACCTCCACCTCCACCTCCACGGAGGTGTGTGGGGGACCTGATCCATCCACCTCCATGGCACGAACCTGGTATTGCAGTACTTCCAGGAACGGTACAGTGGCTCTAGGCCTTTTGGCTAAGAGCATTGGCGCAGAGTGATCCTTGAATGGGCCCAAGGTGACCTCTGGCGTTTGTGATTTGACAAAGAATTGGAACGATTGGCTACGAATTTCAACAACAACAACAAAAAATAAATAAAAAATGTAGCCTGACATGCAGAGGATCAGCGAATCCTTCTATGCCAGGCTGTACGACGTCAAGCCCACAGACCGCGCGGCCTCCCAGTCTTTCCTGTCGTCTATTTCGGAGGTCTTAGACGACGGCAAGTGAGAGAGTCTGGACCACCCGCTAACTCTGGACGAGCTGACAAAGGCCGTCCGGTCCTTCGAGACGAATAAAACTCCCGGAAGCGATGGCTTACCGGTCGAGTTGTACTCGGCTCTGTGGGACTGGATAGGTCTGGACCTGCTGGAAGTGTACGGAGGTATGCTTCTGGCCGGCAGCATGTCAGAATCGATGAGGAAAGGCATCATCACCCTCATCTACAAGCAGAAGGGGGAGAGGGAGGAAATCAAAAACTGGCGGCCCATTTCGCTGCTCAATGTGGACTACAAGATCCTGTCAAAGGTCATCGCCAACAGGGTCAAGTCTGCTCTTGAGCTGGTGATTCACCCGGACGAGACCTGCGCTGTCCCCGGCAGGAAGATCTCTGATAGCCTCGCGCTACTCAGAGATACGATCGCCTACGTGCGGGACAGGAGGGTGAACACCTGTTTAATCAGCTTAGACCAGGAGAAAGCCTTTGACAGGATATCGCACACGTACCTGATGGACGTGCTCTCCAAAATGGGGTTCGGAGAAGGCATCCGAAATTGGGTAAAACTGCTCTACACAGACATCAGTAGTGCAGTTCTAATCAACGGGTGGGAAACTCAAAGCTTTCCAATCAGATCTGGAGTCAGGCAAGGCTGTCCTCTCTCGTCTGTCTTGTTTGTGTGTTGTATCGAGCCCTTTGCCGAGTCCATCAGGAAGGATGCGGGCATCAGAGGGGTGACGATCCCAGGCAGCGGAGGCGCCCAGGTCAAAACCTCCCTGTACATGGATGACGTCGCCGTCTTTTGCTCGGACCCGCAGTCGGTCCGCAGATTGCAATCTGCGACCAGTTTGAACTGGCCTCGGGAGCAAAGGTCAACCGCACCAAAAGCAAGGCCATGCTCTTTGGTCACTGGACCGACCGAGCCTCCATTCCCTTCACCGTCAAGCCAGATTTCCTGAAGGTGCTGGGAATATGGTTCGGAGCGGACGGGGCGTGCGCCAAAAACTGGGACGAGCGCATTGCCAAGGTCAGACAGAAACTGGCATTTTGGGAGCAGCGCTCCCTTTCCGTCACAGGCAAGAACCTGGTCATCAGGAGCGAGGTGCTCTCGGTGTTGTTGTACGTGGCGCAGGTCTGGCCCATCTCACGCTCCTGCGCCGCGGCAGTCACCCGAGCCGTCTTCCACTTTGTCTGGAGATCCAAAATGGACCGTGTCCGCAGAGACACGATGTACAAATCTCTGGACAGTGGAGGAAAGGACATTCCGAACGTGGCCCTCATCCTGATGGCCACCTTTGTGTGCAGCTGCATCAAGCTATGCACAGCCCCCCAGTACGCAAACACCAAGTGTCACTACGTGCTGAGGTTCTACCTGTCCCCATTGTTGAGAAGGATGGGTCTGGCCACGCTGCCGCGAAACGCCCCCACCAGTTGGACCATGCCTGTCCACCTGTCCTTCGTGGAAAAGTTCTTCAAAAGAAACCCCTTTGACCACAAGGCCATCAAACAGTGGTCAGCACGTAAGGTCCTGGACGCCCTCCGAAAGAAGGAGACGGTGGACCCTGTCGGGTGGTTCCCTGAGCGGACTGTCGAACTTGTTTGGCAGAACGTCTCATCGCCAAAGCTTACACACAAGCACCAAGACGTAGCTTGGTTGGCGGTGAGGGGGGCCCTACCCGTCAGAGTGTTCATGCACAGCCGACGCCTCAGCAGCACGGCACGGTGCCCCCGGGCCGGCTGCGGGGCGGACGAGACTGTCACCCATCTCCTTCAGGATTGCGCCTTTGCAACACAGGTCTGGAAAGAGATGCAGTGGTTGCTGTCGAGGTTCATCCCAAGCAGCTCCGTAACACAGGACTCTGTACTCTACGGGCTGTTCCCAGGGACACACACCGAGACAGACATCACCTGCTGCTGGAGGGCCATCAATTCGGTCAAAGACGCTCTTTGGTCTTGCCGAAACTTGCTGGTCTTCCAGAACAAGGAGATGACCACGTCCGCATATTGCAGACTGGCGCAATCCAAGATCCAGGAATACGTGCTGAGGGACGCACTTAAAATTGGTGCAGTCGCCGCAAAGGCATGGTGGGGAAGGGCCACAGTCTAAAGCCCTTCTGTCACGGAAAACCCGGGGGCAGAAATCAGCACCAAACTCCCTCGGGCTGTATTTGTAATTTGCACTTTGTGTACATAGAGCACCAAATCTGTAAACATCAATGTAGTGCCATGTACAATGCAAGGTGTGTTATGAAATGCATGTTTGAAAAGAAAAAATGTAAATGTACCGTCACCCATTCCGGGCACTGTATTGTAACACACGAAATGTAATTTGTATAAATGTACCACAATGTACCCTGTTTATTGTACTGAATCGTGTTTGAACAGAAAAATGAGAAATGTAACGAGCGGAACTGCCGTCAGCACCCAGATGTATTGTATGGGATTGCTGACCGCAGCGAAATGTAATGAAATGCCATTGAATGTACTGTACAGATTCTTTTTATGAATAAAGTATATTTTGAAATTTAAAAAAAAATGCTGCCTCAGGCTGTACACTCAGCAGGAGGCCCAATGTAGTGAGGGATATACCTGGCCATGAGTTAACAGATTGTGTTGATATATAATTCTACTGCTGCTGATAGCCCATAGCGTCTTTTCAGCTGCTAGATCCTTTCTGAATCTATCCCATTTAGCACATTGGTAGTGCCACATGATGGAGGGTGTTCTCAGGTGTGAAGACAGCACTTCGTCTCCAGAAGGACTGTGCGGTGATCACTGATACCAATGCTGTCATGGACAGATGTATCTGGGACAGGTAGATTAGTGCGGACAAGGCCAAATAGATTTTTCCAACGTTATTGGTTCTCTCACCATCTGCTACAGACCCAGTCTGGCAACCATGTCCTTCAGGACTCGGCCAGCTCGGTCAGTACTGGTGCTCCCCAGCCACTCTCAGTGATGGACATTGAAGTCTCCCACCCAGAGGACATTCTGTGCCCTTGCTACCCTCAGTGCTTCTTCCAAGTGGTGTTCAACATGGAGGAGTACTGATTCATCAGCTGAGGGAGGAGGGTAGGTGGTAATCAGCAGGAGGTTTCCTTGCCCATGTTTGACTGAATACCATAAGACATCATGGGGTCGGGAGTCAATGTTGAAGGCTCCTAGGGCCACTCCGTCCCGACTGTACACCATGTGCCGCCACCTCTGATGGGACAGGATCTACCCAGGGATGGTGATGGTGCAATCAGGGGCATTGGCTGAAAGGTATGATTCTGTGAGTATGACTATGTCAGGCTGTTGCTCGACTAGTCTGTGGGACATCTCTCCCAATTTTGGCACAAGTCCCCAGATGTTCGTGAGGAGCAGTTTTCAGGGTCGACTGGGCTGAATATGCCTTTGTCGTGTCGAAAGCCAGTGCCGAGTGGTCCATCCAGTTTTATTATTGTTTCTTGTTGCAGTTTGTTACAATTGAGTGGCTTACTAGGTCAATTCAGAGAGCAGTTAAGAGTCAATCACATTGCTGTGGGTCTGCAGTCAGATATTGGCCAGACCAGGAAAGGTTTCCTTCCCTAAAGGACATGACTAAACCAGATCCGACAATCCAGCAGTTTCACGGTCGAGTTGTGTTGTTGTTTCCAGTTCAAGAATGCCATGCGCTTGCGGCTTATCAGCTCCTGGATCTCCTGGTCGTTCTCATCGAACCAGTCTTGATGTATCCTGGTGGAGTGACCAAGCGTCTCTTCACACGTGCTAATTATGGTGACTTTGTGGGCAGACCAGGCACTGTGGACACTCTGTGTCTCCGGTTCACTGGAAATCATCAGATTGGTTGTGAGGCGCTGGCTGAAGGGTGCTTTCTTAGCAGGGTCTTTGAGTGCTCCAGCGTTAAATTTCCTGTGGCTGCATTTCTGATGCTGCCGCAGTTTTGGGGCCACATTGATGAAAATGACAGAGCAGATTCGGCAGTGGTCAGTCCAGCATTCATCAGCTCCTGTCATGGCGCGGGTGATGTGAACGTCCTTGCGGTCCCTTGCTCGGATAATGACGTAATCGAGCAGATGCCAGTGCTTGGAGCGAGGGTGTTGACCTGAGGCCTTGTACTTGTCTCTCTGATGGAACAAGGTGATTGGTTATGACAAGATCATGTTCTAAGTAACACAAGTTGAGAGCAAGAAAGCAGCTCTATAGAGGTCCAACACAAAACTCGCGACCTAAATAGATGATGGGTGGAAAAAGCGCAGGAGATCCAACAACTAGCCCACAACCACGACATGCATGGATTCTTTAGTGCAGTCAAGACCACCTATGGCCCAAGCACCCAAGGTCCTACCCCAGTGAGGGCCAAGGATGTAGAATTACTCATCAAGGATAGAGAGGCAGTCAGTGCCTGTTGGAAGGAGCACTTCGAAGATCTCCTTAACCGAGACTCTGTCTTCAACGCAAATGTCCTGGACTCCATCCCGCAGCATGCTACCCGCCACCACCTCAGCACAACCTCAGCCCGGCATGAGGTTGAAAAGGCCATTTGACACCTGACGAACAACAAGCATTAGGAGCAGACGGAATCCCCAATGAAGCAGTAAAGCATGGTGGAGAAGCACGATTGGTGCAAATCCATAAACTCATTTCTCTTATTTGGAAGGAGAAAAGCATGCCAGGGGATCTCAGAGACACTATAATCGTGACCATCTTCAAGAAAGGTGACAAGTCTGATTGCGGTAATGACAGAGGAGTTTCCCTGCTGTCAGCCACAGCGAAAGTAATTGCAAGAATCCTCCTCAATCGTCTTCTCCCTATGGCTGAAGAGCTCCTTCCGGAGTTGCAATGCGGATTCTGCACAATGGACATGATCTTCACCACACGTCAAATTCAAGAAAATGCAGTGAGCAGCAACAGTCTCTGTACATGGCCTTCTTTGACCTCACAAAGACCTTCAACACTGTCAACCGGGAGGGATTATGGAGTGTCCTCCTTCAATTCGGCTGCCCTCAAAAGTTCATCACGATTCTCCACCAGCTTCATGATGACGTGCAAGCGTGATCCTGACTAACAGATCCATCACAGACCCAATACATCTGTGGACCGAGGTCAAGCAAGGTTGTGTCATCGCACCAATGCTCTTCTTGATCTTCCTTGCTGAATGCTCCATCTCACCCTTAATAAGCTCCCTGTTGGGGTGGACAGAACAAATGGGAAACTGTTCAACCTCCATCGTCTCCAGTCCAGATCCAAGGTCGTCCCATCCTCTATCATTGAATTAGAATACACAGCCGGCGCTTGTGTTTGCGCACACTCGGAGGTCGCACTCCAAACCATCGTCAACAGCTTCACCAACGTGCACATGAGTATGGGCCTTACACTAAATATGCATAAGACAAAGGGTCTCCACCAACCTGCCCCCACCACACAGTACTGCCCCCCGATTATCAAGATCCATGACGAGACCTTGGACAACGTGGACCATTTTCCATACCTCGGGAGCCTACTGTCAACAAGGGCAGACGTCGATGATGAAGTTCAACACTGGCTTCAGTGTGCCAGTGGAAGAGGGTGTTTGAAGACCAAGACCTCAAACCCGACACCAAGCTCATGGTCCACAGAGCAGTAGTGATACCCGCCCTGTTTCAGAGACATGGACTGTGTACAGCAGGCACCACAAAGCACTGGAGAAGTACCACCAATGCTACCACAGCAAGATGCTGCAAATCCATTACTGAATTTAAATTCCCCAGCTGCGGTGGTGGGATTTGAACTGGCCTGGCCGGATCATTAGTTCAGGCCTCAGGATTACTGGTCCAGTAACATAATCATTGTGCTACCATTCCCAATTTCTCTCCAATACGTCTGAAATTGACTTTCACCCCCACTGTGTCCATCCTCGACAGAGTAAAGATCCCAGGCTCCTGTCTGGCACTGAGCGGGTGCAATCGACAGACAAGAGTCGCTGTGGGAACTACAGTTTGCGAGTCTCCCGGTCTTTGTTTTTTACTTCAGCGCTGCTGTTAAATGTTCATCTTTCTTTCAACTGAAACAGCTCCATGCTGTCACCGTCAGATTAAGGAGACTTATAGAAAGGGTTTTTACCTGAAGCCGAGTCGGTGAGAAGGTGCAAAAGGCAGAGAAAAGGGAGGACAAAGAACGTCATCTGGCTGGACATCTCGCCGCTCAAACATTGGATTTAAAGAACGGAACAAGCGAAGAGGAACTGAATAGTAGGAAGTGTAGCTCAACATGAAGCTCAGGATTGGGAGAGAGACATCGATATATTTATTCTCATAAGTGTTATTCAATGTAGGAAGCTCTGAGACTTATTAAAAAACAATGGACCAGACCCAAAGATGGAGAAATTTGGAGGGGTGACTCAAAGGTTGCTCAGGAAGATGGGTTTTAAGGAGATGTTTAAGGAATGTGGTTGAAAGGTGGAGAGGTTCAGGGAGGGAATTGCGGAACCTGGGGCCGAGGTTGCTGAAGGCACCACCAAAGGGAGGATGTGCATGAGGCCAGAGACAGAGGAATGGAGAATTTGATGGCGGGGTGGGTGCTTATGGGGCTGGAGATAGGGAGGGGCGAGGCCATGTGGCGATATAAAGAGGATGATAAAAATTTAAAATTTGAGGTGTTGGGGCGCCGTGAGTTAATGTAGGTCAGTAAGGGCAGGAGTGATGGGTCAACAAGACATGTGCGGGATAGGATTCGGGCCACAGCGTTTTGGAAGAGTTGGAATTTACAGAGGGTGGATGCTGGTCAGGAGATCATTGGAATAGTCGAGCCTGGAGGTTGAGGATGGAGTGAGGGGAAAAAAGGGAGATAGAAGTAATGGGCATCGGATCAACACCGGAAATGTGCGCACAAATGGACAGAGTGGTAATTCAGGTTTTGTAGAAAAAATGGAGCTTAGTTATAAACCGGGGACCGTGAGTAGACAATATGAAAGAGTCCAAAGTTAAATTCAGAAGTCCTGTTGGCGGGATGAAGCCGATGAGTAGACAGCATGGAGTCAGCTTGCTGCCTCCACAAAGCCAGCTTTCAGGTTCAGAGATAATTATGGAGAGGGAGTGGATCCAGGAGCCATTTGAAGGGTGGTTGTTTCAGAGGGCGTGCTCGGGAAGGTTGCTGAGTGTAATCTGAGTGCTGAGGAGAAGAGTTGATCATAAGTATAAGAATTGTGATGTGTTTTTACAGTATTCTAATACAGTGGAACTGGTTTAAACTGCGCTCGCAAATCCTGTCTTTTCCCCTCAATTGCACTGATAACATTGGAGAAGCATGAATTGAAAGGCTCAAGACAATGTTCTGTGAGGATAGGCACATATAGATTATTAAATAAATCAGCTAATTTGATGAGGACATGTGTATTTGCAACACCAAAGTTCTGATTGGTTCCCTTGGAGGACAAAACACCCGTGGAATGTGTAATTAGACCCCAAACAAGTTCCTACTCCCATTGACCAAGTTCCTGACATTATCCCCCTCAACCAAACTCCTGACCTCCAATCCACCCCCTTCCCAAGTTCCTGACCTTCTCCACCCACCCAATTTTCTGACCTCCCGCCCCACCCTGGGTTCCTGACCTTCTCCGCTGCTCAAGTTCCTGACCTCCCCCACCGGTTGGATAATATGGACCTAAAAAGGTTGTTAGGTTAAAGCAGAAAAGCTTTTAAAACACCGGCTTTTGATCACAGCAGTGGAGAGTGTAAGAGAAGGAGATTGTTGCCTGTTCAGCAATCTGTTCAAAGAAGGGTCATAACATAATGTTGAATCCAGCAGGAACTGGACCATTAAAGAGATGCAACGCTTCACTCAGGAGGAACTTTTACCTACCTTCATGATCAGGTGACGTGAACGGGCCTGAATAAGCCATTCTTCCAATTTCCCCCTCGAAGCTCCCTGCACAGATGGTTTTAGACATAGGGCTAAATTGCACTATTTTGTGTGAAGTTTTAAGTGAATGTTTAGAAACAAGATCATTGAAGTTAATTCTCAGACATATTACTGTCTCTAACTTTTCGAATCTGCTAAAAAGATAAGGAAGAAATAGTGGATCCCGACAATGAGCTTGCAGAGGTTAATCCAGGGGTTCAGGGGATGTATGTTTGTGGCTTCAGCTATTAGCAATGGGCAGCCTTCCAATACTGCACTGGACTAAGTGGGCAAGTCCTTGGTTTAATATCTCATCCAAAAGACGGAGTGTCAGCCTAGATTTATGTGCTCAAGTTCCTGGAGTGGGATGTGAATCTACAACCTTCTGACTCAGAGACGAGAACACTACCACTGAGGGATGAGGTTTTTTTTTTTAGGGCACTAATAACAGAAATTATACAAGTGCCCCCTTGCTAAAAGGAAGGGGGGGGGGGGTGGTGGGCACTAAAACCGGCAAATTAAACTTAAAACTTAAATTATCAAATTAAAATTTGGTTGCTGGGGGTAATGCTGCACTCCAGTCCTTCTGGCACCCACCTCTCGCAGAAGGCCGCGAGCATACCGGTGGACACCACATGCTCCATCTCCAGAGACACTCTGGCTCAGATGTAACCACGGAAGAGAGGCAGGCAGTTGGGCTGAATGATCCCCTCGACCGCCCGCTGCCTGGACCGGCTGATGGTCACCTTGGCCATGCCCAGGAGCAGTCCTACGAGGCGGCCCTCTGACCTGCCCGCTCTCCTCCACACAGGATGCCCAAACATCAGGAGTATGGGACTGAAGTGCAACCAGAATTTGAGGAGTAGCCCCTTCAAATAATGGAAGACAGGCTGCAACCATGCACACTCCATAAAAACGTGGAACATGGACTCCTCCAGACCGCGGAAATTTCAGGCAGCCTGGGAGTCTGTGAACTGACTTAAAAACTTATTGCATCGGGCTGCTCCGTGCAACACCCTCCAGACCAAGTCCCCAATAAATAGAGGAAGGACTCCCGCATAGAGTGCACTCCATTGGGGACCCCCGCTTCCTCCGGACGGCAAGATGGTACGCCATGGCGTGTCCGCCTGAGGGGTGAGGAGGACATAAGATTGGGAGCAGCAGGATCAGCTTGATGAGCTGATTCAAGCCAGTCCAGCGAAGGGTGAAGGTGGATTTCTGAAAGATGAGTAAAGCAGAGCAGTGTCAGCGACCATGGTGGATAGCAGCAAGGCAAAGATCACTTGGCAGCAGAGTACCCAACAGGAACAGATCAGAGTAAAGATTCCTAGCAGAGGAGCAGAACACACAGACTGCAGGAACGAGTCTGGTAGTGGAATAGGCTGGGGGTTGGCTATGGAGAAGGTAAATTCTTTTCCAGGACTCAACACTGTAGCAGAGTAAAGCTGAGAGGCCAGCAGTGTATCAGCTGTGGCTTTCAAAAGTGTCAGTTGTGGTGCAGTTGGTTGCATTCTCGCCCCTGAATCAGAAGGTTGTGGGTTCAAGTTCCATTCCAGAGACTTGAGCACAAAATCTAGGCTGATGCTCCTGGTGCAGTACTGAGGGTGTGTTGCATTGTTGGAGGTGTCGTCTTTCAGATGTGATGTTAAACTGATGCCCCCGTCTGCCCTTGGCTACACGGCAATATTTAAAGAAGAGCAGGGGAGTTCTCCCTGGTGTCCTGACTAATATTTATTCCTCAAACAACATCATTAAAACAGAATATCTGGTTATTATCTCACTGCTGTTTGTGGGAACTTACTGTCTATAAATTGGCTACCACGCTTCCTACGTTACAACAGCGACTACATTTCAAGAAGTATTTCATTGGTTGAGCATCTCTAATTTTAATCACTCAACTATCGGTGGGGGGGGGGGGGGGGGGCGCGCGGGTGGGGGCGTGCCTTCAGCTGCCTGGTCCTTAAACTCTGGAATTCCCTGCCTAAACCTCTCTGCCTCTCTTTCCTCCTTTAAGTTGCTTCTTAAAACCTACCTCTTTGAACAAGCTTTTGGACACCTGCCCTAATTTCTCCTTATGTGACTCAGTGTCAAATTTTGTTTTATGACATTCCTGTGAAGTGCCTTGGGACATTTTACACAGTTAAAGGTGCTATATAAATACAAGTTGTTGTTGTTACGCGAGTTGGGATGTCCTGAGGTTGTGAAAGGCGCTATATAAATGCAAGTATTTCTTTTATTCTGATATCCTGGAGTGCAGTCCTGAAGCTCAGCAGATAACAGCAGCAGGTAAAGGGGGGATGGGCATAATAGGCTGGAACTGGTCACCTTAAACGTAACGATATTGGACGGCAGGGAAGAGTCATGGCAGACGAGGCATATAGTGTAATCCAGCAGAGCAGATCACTGCTAACGGCGGAAGAGTCCAGGAAATCAGATACAAGAAGAGTCCCAGCTATTGTAAAGAGCACAGATAGAAAGACAGAACATGAATGATCAGGGGCCTGGGCAATGCGCTCTGCACAGGTAACATAGAAAATAGGTGCAGGGTAGGCCATTCGGCCCTTCAAGCCTGCACCACCATTCAATAAGATCATGGCTGGTCATTCCTTCAGTAACCCATTCCTGCTTTCTCTCCATACCCCTTGATCCCTTTAGCCATAAGGGCCATATCTAACTCCCTCTTGAATATATCCAATGAACTGGCATCAACAACTCTCTGCGGTAGGGAATTCCACAGGTTAACAACTCTCTGAGTGAAGAGGTTTCGCCTCATCTCAGTCCTAAATGGCCTACCCCTTATCCTAAGACTGTGTCCCCTGATTCTGGACTTCCCCAACATTGGGAACATTCTTCCCTCACCTAACCTGTCCTGTCCCGTCAGAATTTGTAAAGTTTCTATGAGATCCCCTCTCATCCTGTGTATAAAGGCCCAGTTGATCCAGTCTCTCCTCATATGTCAGTCCCGCCATCCCGGGAATCAGTCTGGTGAACCTCCGCTGCACTCCCTCAATAGCAAGAACGTCCGTCCTCGGATTAGGAGACCAAAACTCACCAAAGCCCTGTACAACTGCAGTAAGACCTCCCTGCTCCTATACTCAAATCCCCTAGCTATGAAGGCCAAAATACTATTTGCCTTCTTCACCGCCTGTTGTGCCTGCATGCCAATTTTCAATGACTGATAAACCATGACACCCAGGTCTCGTTGCACTTCCCCTTTTCCTAATCTGCCACCATTCAGATAATATTCTGTCTTCGTGTTTTTGCCCCCAAAGTGGATAACCTCACATTTTTCCACATTATACTGCATCTGCCATGCACTTATCCACTCACCTAACCTGTCAAAGTCACCCTGCAGCCTTTTAGCGTCCTCCTCACAACTCACACCGCCACCCAGTTTACACTCAATTCCTTCATCTAAATCATTAATGTATATTGTAAAGAGCTGGGGTCCCAGCACTAAGCACTGCGGCACTCCACCAGTCACTGCCTGCCATTCTGAAAAGGACCCGTTTATCCCGACTCTCTGCTTCCTGTCTGCCAACCAGTTCTCTATCCACATCAGTACATTACCCCCAATACCATGTGCTTTGATTTTGCACACCAATCTCTTGTGTGGGACCTTGTCAAAAGCCTTTTGAAAGCCCACATCCACTGGTTCTCCCTAATCCACTCTACTAGTTGCATCCTCAAAATATTCCAGAAGATTTGTCAAGCATGATTTCCCTTTCACAAATCCATGCTGACTTGGACCGATCCTGTCACTGCTTTCCAAATGCGCTGCTATTTCATCCTTAATAATTGATTCCAACATTTTCCCCACTACTGATGTCAGGCTAACTGGTCTATAATTACCCGTTTTCTCTCTCCCTTCTTTTTTAAACAGTGGTGTTACATTAGCTCCCTCCAGTCCGTAGGAACTGATCCAGAGTCGATAGACTGTTGGAAAATGATCACCAATGCATCCACTATTTCTAAGGCCACTTCTTTAAGTACTCTGGGATGCAGACTATCAGGCCCCGGGGATTTATCGACCTTCAATCCCAGCGATTTCCCCAACACAATTTCCTGCTTTATAAGGATATCCTTCAGTTCCTTCTGCTCACTAGAATCACGGTCCTCTAGTATTTCCAGAAGGTTATTTGTGTCTTCCTTCATGAAAACAGAGCCAAAGTATTTGTTTAACTGGTCCGCCATTTCTTTGTTCCCCATTATAAATTCACCTGAATCTGACTGCAAGGGACCTAATGGTTGTTTTCACTAATCTTTTTCTTTTCACTTTTGCAGTCAGTTTTTATGTTCCCAGCAAGCTTCCTCTCATACTCTATTTTCCCACTACTAATTAAACCCTTTATCCTCCTCTGCTGTATTACAAAATTCTCCCAGTTCTCAGGTTTGCTGGCCAATTTATATGCCTCTTCCTTGGATTTAACACTATCCTTAATTTCCCTTGTTAGCCACGGTTCAGCCACCTTCCCCGTTTTATTTTTACTCCAGACAGGGATGTACAATTGTTGAAGTTCATCCATGTGAGCTATTAGGACAGGTGAGCAGAAGCTTGGTCAAAGAAGTGGATTTTAAGGATAATCTTAAAGGATGAGAGCAAGGCAGAGTGATTTAGGGAGGGACTTCCAGAGCAGCGAGCTTAGAAAACTGAAGGCATAGCCGCCCATGGTGAAGTGAAAGAAATCAGGGATGCGCGAGGCAATAAAAAAGACAATGGCACGAAAAAACAAATGTTGAGAAGATGGGAAAAGTGCAGGCTAGAAATTCATCTCGGGCGGTGGCACAAAGTGGGCAGTGTCGGATCAGCTGACATTATACACAGTGCCTGTTGTAATGTGGGAAATGCCACAGCCAATTTGCGCACAGCAAGCTCCCAAAAACAGCAACTTGATAATGATCAGATAATCTGTTTTGACTTTGTTGGTTGAGGGATAAATATTGGCCCTGACACTGGGGTTAACTCCCCTGCTCTTCTACAAATTAGTGGCATGGGATCTTTTGCGTCCACCTGAAAGAACAGACGGGGCCTCGGTTTAATGTCTCATCTGAAAGACGGCACCTCCGACAGTGCTGCGCTCCCTCAGCACTGCACTGGAATTTTTGTGCTCACCGAGGTGAGGGATGTCATTGCTGGGAAAAGGAACACTTTTCTATTTCAGGCACCCAATAACAATATTAAGCACTCCCAAGTTAGGAGCACAGAAAGAGGATAATGGAGTTGAAATTCATCATAGAATCATAAAATAGTTAAAGCACAGAAGGCGGCCATCGAGCCCATGCCGGCTCTCTGCAAGAGCAGTTCAGCTAGTCCCACTCCCCCACCCTTTCTCCATAGCCCTGCCTTTTTTTTTCCCTTCAGGTACATACTGAATTCCTGCAGGTACGTTCTGAATTCTCTTTTGAAAGCCACAATGGAACCTGTCTCCACCACCCCTTCAGGTAGATCCTAAGCGCTCTCTGTGTGAAATAACTTTTCTTCATGTCGCCTTTGGTTCTTTTGCCAATCACTGCAAAACTGTGTCCTCTGGTTCTCAACCCTTCAGCCAATGGGAACAGTTTCTCTCTATCTACTCTATCCAGGCCCCTCGTGATTTTGATCACCTCTATCAATCACCTCTCAACTTTCGCTGCTCTAAGGAGAACACCAGCTTCTTCAGTCTATCCACATAACTGAAGTCCCTCATCCCTGAATAAATTCTCGTAAATCTTTTCTGCACCCTCTCTATGGGCTTCACATCCTTCCTAAAGTGCCGTGCCCAGAATTGGACACAATACTCCAGTTGAGGGCAAACCAGTGTTTTTTTTTATAAAGGTTCATCATAACTTCCATGCTTTTGTACTCCATGCCTCTATGAAGTGCAGGATCCCGTAACCATTTTTAACTACGTTCTCAACCTGCCCTGCTTCCTTCAATGATTTGTGCACATGTACCATCAGGTCTCTCTGTTCATGCACCCCATTTAGAATTGTACCCTTTAGTTTAGCCTCTCCTCATTCTTCCTACCAAAATGTATCACTTCAATCATGGGCGATCGTGCTAAACAGGCAGTGTCGTAACAGCTACCTGTTATATTCAGTCCTGTTGAAGTGAAGGTAATTGCATATCTGACGGGGCGTATAACAGGCTCCAGGTGAACTGCTACCTCACAGGGTCCATTATGCAATAAAGACATTGAATGGTGATTTTCAGGGAGGTGGTTTCCCAATGGACAATGAACCGGGTGAGGAGGGTAGCAGGTCAGCAAGAGGCACAAGCCTGGTTCAAGGAAAGTGTCTTAAGGAGCGAGGCGGGGACATAGGAGCGGGGCGGGGACAACAGGAGCGAGGCGGGGACAACAGGAGCGAGGCGGGGACAACAGGAGCGAGGTGGGGACAACAGGAGCGAGGTGGGGACAACAGGAGCGAGGCGGGGACAACAGGAGCGAGGCGGGGACAACAGGAGCGAGGCGGGGACCCAGGCGCGAGGTCGGGACCCAGGCACGAGGTCGGGAGTAGCAGCGAGGTCGGGACCCAGGTGAGAGATCGGAAGAAGTGGGGTAAAGGATGGGTACAGCGATGATGGGATCCAGGCGCGAGGTCCAGCCCAGGAGCAAGGTCGGGACCCAGGAGCAAGGACGAGATCCATGAGCGAGGTTGGAAGAAGCGGGGCCCACGACAGGTGCAGTCAGGTCGGGACCCATGAGCGATGAAAGGACCCAGGGGCGAGGTCCAGCCCAGGAGTGAGGTCGGGACCCAGGAGCAAGGACAGGAGGAGCAGCCAGGTCGGGACCCAGGAGCGAGGATGGGAGGAGCATCCAGGTCAGGACCCAGGAGCAAGGACAGGAAGAGCAGCCAGGTCAGGACCCAGGAGACAGGTCAGGATCCAGGAGCGAGGATGGGAGGAGCAGCCAGGTCGGGACCCAGGAGTGAGGTCGGGACCCAGGAGCAAGGATGGGAGGAGCAGTCAGGTCAGGACCCAGGAGCAAGGACAGGAGGAGCAGCCAGGTCAGGACCCAGGAGCGGGGATGGAAGGAGCGGGGCCCGGGACAGGTACAGCGAGGTTGGGAACCAGCAGCTAAGTCGAACCCAGGTGCAAGGTCCGGAACCCAGCAGCGAGGTCAAGGCACAGGAGTAGTGCGACATGGACCAGCAGCGGGATCGGAACCAAGGAAGGTGCAGCACAGGCCAACAGCAAGGTTGGGAGGCCTACACTGTGTCCTATGAAACCCAGGGAGAAAGGACCTGTGGGAAGGAGGGAGGAGGACAGTCGGAATGTGTGTGTGTGTGTGTGTACAAGGCTCATGCAGCAGAACCTGGTCTCCAATTGTCTTGGATCCCCTTGCCATTGGACCAAGTCCTTGCTCTGTCAAGCCCGTGTGGTAGCTGGTGTGCAATGGCCACCCCACATTAAAAGAATTCAGGAACTGGCATCTTCCACCCTTTAAAATGAATTTCGGGACCTGGAACATCAGGACCCTCATGGACAAATCCAACAGCGACAGACTGGAAGGTCATACTGCTATCGTTGCCCGGGAACTCAGATTATTCGACATAGACATCGCCGCGCGAAGCACGACTCAGCGGGCAGGGGAAGGCCAGCTCAAGGAACAAGGTGGTGGTTACACCTTCTTCTGGAAAGGTAAACCACCAGAAGAAGAAGAACACCACCTCCATGGGGTAGGCTTCGCCATAAAAAGTGAGCTAGTTCAGCATCTCAGAGAGACCCCTTGCGGGATAAACGAATACCTCATGACTCCTTCGGCTCACCCTAGCTCAGAACAAGTGCGCTACAGTCATCAGTGCATATGTCCCAACACTAGAAGGTACAGAGGAGGCCAAAGAGGAATTCTACTCCAGCCTTGAAAAATCCCTGACCCGAGTCCCAACGGGTGACAAGCTGATCCTCCTTGGCGACTTTAACGCCAGAGTTGGAAAGGACACAGACCTCTGGGGAGATGTGATCGGCAGAGAAGGGATAGGGAAAACCAACTGCAACGGTACCCTTCTCCAAAAGAAATGCTTAGAACATGGTCTTGTGATAACCAACACCTTGTTCCGTCAGAGAGACAAGTACAAGGATTAATGGCAACACCCTCGCTCCAAGCACTGGCATCTACTTGACTACATCATCATCCAAGCAAGGGACTGCAAGGATGTCCGCATCACCTGCGGCATGACAGGAGCTGATGACTGCTGGACTGACCACTGTCTAATCGGCTCTGGAACGAAGACCCAATCCTGAGGCTTTCTGAGAAACTATGGCCTTAAAGGATATAAAAAGTCAAGCCAAAGATTACTGGGTCTCTCTCTTTTCTTAAGCACGTGGCAAAAGCAGGACCTTTCTCTACAGACAAAGAAGCAGGCCATGTGCTTTGCCAGAGAGAAGTGACATATACCTTTTTATAAATCATTACTGTAACATCATTGTCTCTGTTGTAACTAATTAGATCCATAGGATAGCTGACGACTGCTGATAGATGTGCATGTGTGTGCGTTTAATAAACTATTCCAAACTGTTTTAAAAGAAACAATCTTGCTGTCAAGTTAATGCCAGAGATTTAGAAGTCATACAGCATCTCTGACAGTGCAGCGCTCCCTCAGATCCTCACAACCATTGGCAAGAGCAGAGAGTTTGTCCCATTCATCTGGGCTGAATTCATATCTTGAACTCAAACGTGAATGGGAAGTGAACCAAACTTTATGATTCCCAGTTGTTTATGGAGCCAAATTCCATGAAGATTGGAAGTCTGTCCCTCGCAGCTCTCTGGTGGATGTGGTGCAATGAAGGAGTTCCAAAATTTACTATTGCATTGTAAGCCAAGTGTAGCAGTTACAACAACACAACTGCAACTCACACATGCCGATGGTTTAAGTCATGTTTTTGGTTTTTACACTAGATATTTTTGCACATTCAATGTTGCTGGCCACTTCTGTGAGTGGACCTTGTGTCCCCTATGTTTTGAAGTGCTCCTTTATCTGCCCAGTATCACAGTACATGACGGTGTTACCCAAGGACTGTTAACAGAGAACACTTACTCTGCACAGCAAACAAAGGAAGTATCATGGATCATCAAGTGATTCCCCACGTTTAAAAAACCCCAGATTGATATACATGCAACTCTCGATTATCCGCACACGGATCTAACGGAGAACTCGCTGCAATGGCACTTTTAAAAACTGTCGAACACGTGAATATTTTGATCAGCTCAAGGGTCAATCACACATAAATTGACTCAGGTGTGCACTTTTTTTCTCACTTCGCAACGGACACAGGCATTGTCAGCAGTGCTCACAATACAAACGCACTTAAATCCCTAGCAGATGAGATTGCTAAGTGGATACATGTTGATATCGACACAGCTGTAGCACAATCTTATACCGACGAGCAACTTATCGGCATAGTCACCAATAAAGATAAATCTGGTGAAGAAATGAGCGATTCAGACACAGAGATTGAAGTAAAAGAGAGGAAAACTTGGACACGTGCTGAAGAAGCAATGAAATATGTCGTAGGTTTCTTTGAGGACAATTCTCATTTCACTTCTCACGAGGTTCTGCAAACTCATCATCCACAACATTTTAATAAAGAAGAAAATGAATTCATTTAAACAAGCAGATATAAGGTCGCTTTTTAAAAAATCAAGCTCAGTTTTAACACTTTTAACTCTTAACATAATAAAATAATTTCAAGACAATATGAATCCATTGGTCATGTATTTTATTACCTTCACACTATGATAACACGAACGAAGTCTTCGTGGTTGGTTCTATCAATGTCAAATTTCAGCTCTGAGATATGCACTCGCCCTAGCGGCAAAATTGTTTACCCGGAATAGCTCGATCCCCGAGGGACCCGGATAATCGAGAGTTTCCTGTAAATTGTTACCAGACTAAGCCTCAATCTCTGATCTTAACTCTGCACACCTGGCTTAAACCAGGCGTGGGGTAGGTTATAATATTGGCAGCACCTTACCCTTGTGATTCCACTGCCTTCCAGCTGGCTCCCGATATTA
This sequence comes from Pristiophorus japonicus, assembly GCF_044704955.1. Taxonomy (NCBI): domain Eukaryota; kingdom Metazoa; phylum Chordata; class Chondrichthyes; family Pristiophoridae; genus Pristiophorus; species Pristiophorus japonicus. The sequence continues at coordinate 26,323,008 of NC_091995.1, read as the reverse complement.
ACCTGCTCTGGGAGATGTGGTGCCTTTCCCACCAGAATAAACCTGCTAGCAGAGGGAGTGGCAATCAAAAGGTGTTTTAGGTTTCCTTCAGCAGCGGATTGTGCAGGAGTGTTCCTCCGAGCCCCACCCACAGATCCCCCAGCGAAAGCCTGCAGCCACCCATATTTCTACTCCTGCCCATTGGCCAGGTAGTAGATCTGATCAGGCAGAAGTCCAATGACATTTATGGCAGGGAGATATGGTAATTAAAATCGGGGGTACCATTCCCACACCTTAGTTAAAATCGAGACATCCAGTTCTGAAGGGTTTGCCATGGTTCTACCCCAGTCTGATGCACAGTATAAGGACTCCCCTTTGTACTGACTCAGTCTGATATACAGTATAGGGGCTCCCCATTGTTTTCATCCGCAAGTCGGTTATAATGGGGGTGGTGACTACACCTGTGGGGCAATACACGGCGGTGAAAATAACTGAGGGGTTGAAGTTGAGGGCAGTACGCATTTACCGCTGTGATGACGTCATCGCGGCGCTGCGTCACCGCAGCTCTCCCTTCACTTAAAAGGGGAAAGCCTCGGTGCGTTTTAAACTTGGGGCCTGGACCATCAGGGAGGGTTTCGGCTGGGCTAGCGGGGTGTCAGGTTGTCTATTGGCAGCCCAGCTGAACACGGGTGATAATTGTCGGGCCGACCCGGCAGTCAGCGACGAAAAGAAACATGGCAGCAGCGGCAGTGATCACTCCTCTTTAAGAGAAGCTGCACGGCCGCTGCAAAAAGCCACAGCCACACTGGACCACCAGGGAAAAGGTTGTTTTGGCACTGCACAGCGGGCCGAAGATTTTCTGAGGGGAATGTTGCCGTCAGGGGGGGTTAAATCGGCGGTGCGCACTGTGATGACGTGCTTAACACCGATCGGCAGCAGAGGAGCGGTAAGGGGGTGGATTGGGGCACCGCCGGGAAAACTCGGGAGGGCAACTGGGCAAGCAGCAGCCATTCCACCAAAAGTCAGCAGCCACTCCACATTCCACTTAAAGGCAAAATTTCTGCCCCCTTATATCCTGTTGTCACAATTGTTCTTGCAACTTTGAGTCAATTTTCCTTTATAAACGTTTATGTCCATGCTTATAATGGAAACTCCAAAGTGAACGTGTCACACTGCACTTACACCCTCTTACCCAGTGGTGGTGCCTTAGTCCCACCCCTTGAGCCTGCACTGCATAAACTCCAATTCTCCACCCAACTCTCATTTTCTTGACTCCCAAATTGCCCTCAGTTTTACAATGAAACTACAAATAATATTACCAGAATGTATGACTTTAAAATCAGGTCTGCATGACATCTACACAGCCTGCTCCTACTATCCCTCACCCTCTTGGCACCTCCTCTTCTTAGGCAGTCCTCCGGAGTCAAGGATGGCTTGCTTCCACACTTATATGAGTTCGAAGGTGACTGATGAGACCAATGCGGGATCTACAGTCACTGTCACAGGTGGGGCAGATGCTGGTTGGAGGGATGGGTGGGTGGGTTGCTTGATTTGCCATACACTCCTTCTGCTGTTATACTTGGCTTTCGCGTGCTCCCGACGAAGAGACTCAAAGTGTTTGACGCCTTCTCGGATGCTTCTCCTCCACTTTGAGTGGTCTTGGGCCAGGGATTCCCAAGAGTCGTTGGGGATGATACATTTTTTCAAGGACACTTTGAGGGTATCATTGAAGTGCTTTCTCTGCCCTCCTGGAGCTCGCTTGCTGTGACGTAGCTCTGAGTGCTTGTTTCGGGAGTCTAATATCGGGCATGCGGACAATGTGGCCCATCCATCGGAGCTGATTGAGCGTGGTCAATGCCTAGATGCTGGTGATGTTGGCCTGAGAGAGAACGCTGAATTTGGTACACCTATCCTGCCAATGAATAACCCACTTACCTAAAGTCTACATTTGGTTTTGTCTCCCCATGTTCAATGCATTTTTTTAAGAAAATCTTGGAAGTCCCTGGGTTTAAATTGACTGCAGACTGATAGCGAATTCCTGCATCCTTATTCTATAAGGCCCCCATGTGAAAGTTGGTCATGACAATAGCCGTCACTTGTGCTCACCTTCACGGGCACTGGATTATGGTGACAACATAATTCAAATTCACTTTTATTTTGGAGATTTTATGGGTGATATGGGGAATCCCATTACATGATTCCATCCATTTTCCGATCAAAATGTGAAGCCGTGATTACAATACAGAAAGGGACTGCTTTCCCTAAAATCAGTGCCACGAGCTGATGGTGACTGACTGAGTCAACTTCTGTTTCGATTAAAATGTTTTTTGGGGGTTTTAGGCATTGCATTCTGTAATTCCATCCATTTCTCTGGGAACACCAGAAACTTTTCCCACTTCACACTCCAACAGTAAACTACTGGGTATATTAGTCTGGACTCAATTAACTGACACATAGGTAGAATGTGAGCCAAGCAGATTATACTGGCTGCTGAAAACTGGACACTCTATTCCATTCCTGAGGGAGTGCTGCACTACCGGAGGTACTGATTTTCAGCTGAGATATTAACGTGAGGCCTTGTCTGTCCTCTCAGGTGGACACAGTACTATTTTGGGAATGAGAAGTGGAGATAGAATCATAAGATTTTCTCTACTTAGGTAGTCCTTCGGAGTCGAGGATGACTTGCTTCCACACTAATATGAGTTCTCAGGTGACTGATGAGTCCGATGCAGGACCTACAGTCTCTGTCACAGGTGGGGCAAACGGTGGTTGGAGGGACGGGTGGGTGGGGTGCTTGGGTTGTCGTATGCTCCTTCCGCTGTATGCGCTTGGATTCCGTGTGCTCCCGAAGAGACTCGAGGCATTCGGCGCCTTCCTGGATGCATCTCCTCCATTTTGAACGGTCTTGGGCCAGGGATTCCAAGGTGTCGATGGGAATGTTGCTTTTTTTCAAGCAGTCTTTGAAGGTGTCCTTGAAGCATTTTCTCTGCCCTCCTGGAACTCACTTGCCGTGTCGGAGCCCTGAGTAGAGTGTTTATTTTGGGAGTCTAGTGTCGGGCATGAGGTCAATGTGGCCCATCCATCGGAGCTGATCGAGCATGGTCAGTGCTTCAATGCTGGGGATGTTGGCCTAAGCGAGAACACTGGCGTTGGTGTGCCTATCCTGCGAATGAATATGCAGGATCTTGCAGAGACAGCATTGGTGGTACTTTTCCTGGGCTTTGAGGTGCCTACTGTACATAGTCCATGCCTCTGAAGCATATAGGAGGGCGGGTATCACTACTGCTCTGTAGACCATGAGCTTGGTGCCGGTTTTGAGGTCCTGGTCTTCAAACACTCTCTTCCTCAGGCAACCGAAGGCTGCACTGGCGCACTGAAAGTAGTGTTGGACTTCGTCATTGACGTCTTCCTTTGTTGACTGTCGGCTCTCAAGGAATGGAAAATGGTCCACGTTGTCCAAGGCATCATCACGGATCTTGATGAACGGGGCAGTACTGTGTGGCGCGGGCAGGTTGGTAGAGAACCTTTGTCTTACAGATGTCTGATATAAGGTCCATGTTCTCGTATGCTTCATTGAAGGTGTTGATGATGGTTTGAAATTTGACTTCCGAGTGTGCACACTCGTCTACATACTTTAATTCAAAGAAAGAGGATGGGACGACCTTGGATCTAGACTGGAGGTGATGGAGGTTGAACAATTTCCTGTTTGTTCTGTAGATTAGCTCCACTCCAGCGGGCAGCTTATTGAAGGCGAGTTGGGTGTATTGCAGCAAGGAAGATCGAGAAGAGCGTTGGTGCGATGACAAAGCCTTTTTTGATTCCGGTCCACACGTGCTTTGGGTGTGTGGTGGATCAGTTGGTCAGGATCACGGCTTGCATGTCATCGTGAAGCAGGCAGAGAATGGTGACAAACTTTTGAGGGCAACCGAATTTGAGGAGGACACTCCATAATCCCTCATGGTTGACAGCGTCGAAGGCCTTTGTGAGGTCAAAGGAGGCCATGTATTGGTGCTGCTCCCTGCATTTTTGTTGGATTTGACGTGTGATGAAGATCATATCCATTGTGTCCCCTTAGTGAGCGGAATCAGCATTGCGACTCTTGGAGGAGCTCTTCAGCTACTGGGAGATGATAGAGGAGGATTCTTGTGATTACTTTCCCTGTGGTAGACAGCAGGGAAACTCCTCTGTAATTACCACAATCGGACTGGTCACCTTTCTTGAAGATGGTCACGATTATGGCATCTCTGAGATCCCCCGGCATGCTCTCCCCCTTCCAAATAAGAGAAATTAGTTCATGGATTCGCGCCAATAGTGCATCTCCACTATGCTTTAGTGCTTCAGCGGGGATTCTATCTGCTCCTGAGGCTTTGTTGCTCTTCAGTTGTCAGATGGCCTTTTCAACTGAGTTGTGCTGAGGTGGTGGCGGGTAGCATGCTGCGGAATGGAGTCGAGGACACTCGCATCGAAGGCAGAGTCTCGGTTAAGGAGATCTTCGAAATGCTCCTTCTAGCGCGGGCACTCTGTGCTTGATGAGTACCTCTCAGTTCTTGGCCCTCAGTGGGGTAGGACCTTGGGTGCTTGGGTCTTGTCTGCACAGAAGAATCCACGCATGTTGTGGTTGTCAGTTCGTTGCTGAATCTCCTGAGCTTTTTCCACCCACCATCTGTTCTTTAGGTTGCGAGTTTTATGTTGGACCTCAGCGTTCAGATGTCTGTAGAGCTGCTTCCTTGCTCTCGAGTTGTGTTGCTGTTTCCAGTTTAAGAATGCCTTGTGCTTGTGGCTTAATAGCTCCTGGATCTCCAGGTCGTTCTTGTCGAACCAGTCTTGATGTTTCCTGGTGGAGTAATCAAGCGTCTCTTCACAGGGGCTAATTATGGAGGTCTTGAGGGCAGACCAGGCACTGTGGACCCTCTGCATCTATGGTTCACTGGAAGTCGTCAGGATGGTTGTGAGGCGCTAACTGAACAGGGCTTTCTTAACAGGGTCTTTGAGTGCTACAGCGTTGATTTTCCTGTGGCTGCGTTTCTGTTGCCACCGCTGTTTTGGGGCTACATTGATGGAAATGACAGAGCGGATTAGGTGGTGGTCAATCCAGCAGTCGTCTGCTCCTGTTATGGTGCGGGTGATGCAGACATCCTTGCTGTCCCTCGCTCAGACAATGACGTAGTCTAGCAGATGCCAGGGATTAGAGTGAGGTGTTGCCATGAGGCCATGTACTTGTCACCCTAACGAATAAAGTGTTAGTTATGACAAGACCATGTTCTAAGCATTTCGCCAGGAGGAGGGTACAATTAGTGTTCGCTTTCCCTACCCATCACACCTCCCTAGAGGTCTGGTCCTTCCCAACTCTGAGGAGGATCAGGTTGTCGGCAGGTGGTGCTCGGGTCGGGGATTGTGCAAGGCTGGAGTAGAATTCTTCTTTGGTCTCGTCTGTAGCTTCCAGTGTTGGGGTGTACGCACTGATGACCATAGCGCACTGGTTCCACGCTAGAGTGAGCCGAAGGGTCATGAGGTGTTCATTTATCCCGCAAGGGAAGACTCTGAGACGCCGAACTAGCTCATTTTTTATGGCAAAGCCGACCCCATGGAGGCGGTGTTTTGCTTTTGCTTTACCTTTCCAGAAGGTGGTGTAACCACCACCTTGTTCCTTGAACTGGCCTTCCCCTGCCCACCAAGTCTCACTTAGGACGGCGATGTCAATGTCAAATCATCTGAGTTCCTGGGCAACGATAGCATTAAGGTGTTTCGGTCTGTCACTGTTGGGGTTGTCCATAAGGGTCCTGATGTTCTAGGTCCAGGACTTAATTTTAAAGGGTGGGAGATGCCCATGCATGAATTCTTTTGACATAGGGTGGCCGTTGCACACCAGCTACCACACGGGCTTGGCAGAGCAAGGTCTTCGTCCAATGGCAAGGGGATCCAAGACGATTGGAGACCAGGCTCCACTGCATGAACCTAGTGCACATACACATACTCCTACTGTCCTCCTTCCCACAGGTCCTCTTACCCTGGGTTTCATAGGAACTCACTGTTGGCCCGTGCTGTGTCTTCCATGGGCCACGACCCCGCGACTGGACCTCGCTGCGTTACGCTCCTGGGCTCGGCCTCATTGCCGCATCCCGACCTCGCTCCGCTTCGCTCCCGGGTCCCGACCTCGCTCCGCTTCACTCCCAGGTCCCGACCTCGCTCCGCTTCGCTCCCGGGTCCCGACCTCGCTTCGCTCTCGAGTCCCGACCTCGCTCCGCTCCCGGGTCCCGACCTCGCTCCACTCTGCTCCCGGGTCCCGACCTCGCTCCGCCCTGCTCTGCTCCTGGGTCCCGACCACGCTCTGCCCCACCCTGCTCCTGAGTCCCGACCTCACTCCGCTCCGCTGCCGGGTCCCGACCTCGCTCCGTTCCCGGGTCCCGACCTCGCTCCGCTCCGCTCCCGGGTCCCGACCTCGCTCCGCTCCGCTCCCGGGTCCCGACCTCGCTCCGCTCCGGAGTCCCGACCTCGCTCCACTCTCGGGTCCCAACCTCACTCCGCTCCCGGGTCCCGACCTCGCTCCGCTCCCGGGTCCCGACCTCGCTCCGCTCCGCTCCCGGATCCCGACCTCGCTCCGCTCCGCTCCCGGGTCCCGACCTCGCTCCGCTCCGCTCCCGGGTCCCGACCTCGCTCCGCTCCGCTCTCGGGTCCCGACCTCGCTCCGCTCCGCTCCCGGGTCCCGACCTCGCTCCGCTCCGCTCCCGGGTCCCGACCTCGCTCCGCTCCACTCCCGGGTCCCGACCTCGCTCCGCTCCGCTCCCGGGTCCCGACCTCGCTCTGCTCCGCTCCTGGGTTCCGACCTCGCTGCAAAATACATAGTCAATCAGCTACGTGGTTTCCGGTGATGTCACACTTCGATTTTATCCCCCTCTAGGGTCAGCATGCACTGCTCCCTGTGGTGGCTAGCTTCTTTTAAACCCCACTGCTGGTGGTGTCTCCTCCTAGGTTGGGTCAGCGCCGTGCTGGGTCCCGGGGCGCTACTCCTTTTAAACCCCGCTGCCGGTGGTGTCTCCTCCTAGGTCAGGTTGGCGTCGTGCTGGGTCCTGGGGCACTACTTCTTTTAAACCCCGTTGCCGGTGGTGTCTCCTCCTAGGTCGGGTTGGCGCCGCCTATAATATTTTACAGCACAGAAGGAGGCCATTCGGCCTATCATGCCTAAGCTGACTCTTTGAAAGAGCTATCTAATTAGTCCCGCTTCTCTGCTCTTTCCCCAGAGCCCTGCAATTTTCTCCCCTTCAAATACTTATTTAATTCCCTTTTGAAAGTTACTATTGAATCTGCTTCCACCACCCTTTCAGACAGTGCATTGAATACTCCCCAGTGCACTGGCCAAATATTTTTCTCTCAACCAACATCACTAAAACAGATAAACTGGCTATCGTCTCATTGCTGTTTGTGGGAGCTTGTTCTGTGTAAATTGGCTGCTGTGTTTCCAAGCTTGCATAGAAACATAGAAATTAGGTGCAAGAGCAGGCCATTCGGCCCTTCAAGCCTGCACCGCCATTCAATAAGATCATGGCTGATCATTCAACCTCAGTACCCCTTTCCTGCTTTCTCTCCATACCCCTTGATCCCTTTGGCCGTAAGGGCCATATCTAACTCCCTCTTAAATATATCTAACGAACTGGCCTCAACAACTCTCTGCGGTAGAGAATTCCACAGGTTAACCACTCTCTGAGTGAAGAAGTTTTTCCTCATCTCGGTCCTAAATGGCTTAATCCTTATTCTTAGACTGTGACCCCTGGTTAGAACAGCAATTAAAAAATTGCTTCAATGGCTGTAAACTGCTTTGCGACGTCCTAAAATTCAAGTTCTTTGTTCAACCAAAACTATTTTGCATACACCTTGTATTAAAATTCTGATGTCTGCAGTCACTTCCACATCTCGACAGTTTTATACGCAGATTTGTTCTACTGCGTGGGTGTCCCAGAAGTTTACCCAGTTGTAAGTAACAGAAAAATAAAGGACAAGTCTGTAAAAATTGTCACGTGACACTTTTCAGCCAACAGAGGCCTCTGCTGGATTGTGTGGGCACAGCACTGAGTTGCCACACGTCTGCAGTGCTGAATCACAAAGTCCCTGCATTCACTGATTTAAGGATTTCCATACAATTCTACAAGTTTTTGTCAAGATGCCAAAATCTAGATCTTATTGAATTTTAAACCGACGTACTGTTAAAGTGATTTTTCAACCAGCACATTTTAATGCAAGGACTGTTATCACTGGAGTACTGCATACAGTTTTGATCTCCGTATTTAAGGAAATATATACTTGCATTGGAGGCGGTTCAGAGAAGGTTCACTAGGAGATGAGGGGGTTGACTTATGAAGATAGGTTGTGTATCATTGGAGTTCAGAAGAATGAGAGGTAATCTTATTGAAACATAAGATAATGAGGGGGCTCGACAAGGTGGATGCAGAGAGGATATTTCCACTCATAGGGGAAGCTCAAACTAATCTTAGAATAAGGGGCTTCCCATTTAAAACTGAGGTGAGGAGAAATCTCTCAGAGGGTTGTAAATCTATGGAATTCTCTGCCCCAGAGAGCTGTGGAAGCTGGGTCATTGAATACATTTAAGGCGGAGATAGACAGATTTTTGAGCGATAAGGGAATAAAGGGTTATGGGGAGCAGGCAGGGAAGTGAAGCTGAGTCCATGATCACATCAGCCATGATTTTATTGAATGGCAGAGCAAGCTCGAGGGGTCAAATGGCCTACTCCTGCTACTATTTCTTATGTTCTTATGTTTACCTTCAAATCAAAATGCTTGCAACACACAAACATCAACAACTTGCATTTATATAGTGCCTTTAACATCGCAAAATGTTCCAAAGTGCTTCACAGGAGCATTGTCAAGAGATATTAGGGTAGATGACCAAAAGCTTGGTCAAAGAGATAGGTTTTAAGGAGTGGCTTAAAGGAGGAGAGAGATGCGGAGGTTTAGGGAGGGAATTCCAGAGCTTTGGACCTCGGCAGCTGAAGGCACGGCCACCGGTGGTGGAACAATTAAAATCAGGGAAGGCTCTGGACAGTTTATTGTGTAATGGGATTCTGAGCTCCCTTATGGTTCTTACTTCCCTTACGATGCAATAATACATCAAACTTCTCGATGGTCATTTTCACCTCAAATCAGGTGGGCTCTATGATGGATGTGGGATCCACCTGGCTAGATTACCACACCACAGCCAGTGAAGTGGGAAACCACAATGTTTCCTGCTATGCGATTATCTTATTGAAGCAGATTAGAACTATTTCCTTCTCAATTCTTAAATCTCATTGCTTAAGTGGATAGAAACTATTTTGTATTTTCTCATGCACCCATTCTCGGCTCCCTGCCAAAGACTGCACTTTGTCCTGTGTGTAGAGCAGTTCCACTGGTTATATCAGAACTGAAAATTATACCCATCGACTCCCTTCTAAGTTCCCCCTCTGTCAGATCATTTGCTGATGTGGCATCAGCCCCAATATCAAGTGGCCAACAGCGATATTAGTATTAAATCTAAGTGGCAGCGTCACGAAAAATAGCACTAATCCAGGAAAGTGGCAACTGTCATTGATTTGAATGGGGGCGGAGCTTAAATACTTGCCTGCTCACTGTTTTGGACAAGGGCAACCAATGGTGGTCAAATTGGCAGTGGGAGTGAGTGCGGGGAGAGTGGCGAGCTAAGCACTCTGCCCCTATTTTAAGACCTGCCCCATTCTCATTGAGTGTAAGGGGTTAGAAACAGGACTGGTGTCTCTGACCAACTCTCTCCCTCTGTCTCATATTTTTTAGAAATCAGTACCTCTGGGTCTCAGGTATAATCCATTATCCCTTCATTTTTCTAACTTTTTAAAAAAGGTGTATAGTTTATAGTTTAACAAAGGTGGATAGTTCATTGACTTCAAAATTCAACTGGTGCTTTTGTTTGATAATTGAATATTAGCATAAACAAAGACAGTTCCACTCTCTCTGTCACCTCTCTCTTTCTCAGCTTAGGAAGGGAGGGGGAAAGGCACGGAGGAAATGAGTAGACAGTCACAAGTCAGGGGAAGGGAAGTAGGAAGGTGAGGTGAAGGAAGGGGAGTAAGGGGAAAGGAGAGAGGAGATGGAGAGGGGATAAGGGGAAGGGTGGGAGGGAAGACAGAAGAGAGAAAAAGGAAGGAGGGGAATGAGGGGAAAGAAGGGAGGGATGAGGGAATGGGAAATAGAGAAAGGAGAGCGTGGGAAGAGGAGGTAAAGAGAGGAATAGAGGAGGGGCATGAAGGGAGGGAGGATATGGGAAGGGAGGGGTGAGTTGATGGGAGGAAGAAGAAGGAAGAGGGGGAGTGAGGGGAAGGTGGTTATAGAAAGGGAGGAAGGGCAGGGTGGGGAGTGATGAGATAGGAGTAAGAGAAGGGAGGGAAGGGTGAGAAGGGAGGGAGGGATGAGAAGGGAGGGAGGGATGGGAAGGGAGGGAGGGGAGTCAGGGACAAGGAATGAATGTGTAGAATGGGGAGAGATCTGAAGGGACAGTTAAAGGGGTGAGGTAGTGAAGCAAATGGAGGGAGAGGATGAGGGTAAGGGAGAGGGAAATGATGGTAGGGGATGAGGGGAAGGAAAGGAATGACAACAGAGGGAGCAGATGGGAAAAGAGAGGGATAGAGTGAGGGGATGGAGAGGGGAGAATGAGTGAGGGGGAGGGAGTGAGGGATGGGGCAGGCAGATGTGAGATGAGAGAGGGAGGAGGAGGGAGCAGGAAAGGAATGAGGGGAAGGGAGTGAGGGGAAGGGAGTGAAGGGAGTGAGGGGAAGGGAGTGAGGGGAAGGGAGGGAAGGAGTGAGGGGAAGGGAGGGAAGGAGTGTGGGGAAGGGAGGGAAGGAGTGTGGGGAAGGGAGGGAAGGAGTGAGGGGACGGGAGGGAAGGAGTGAGGGGAAGGGAGGGAAGGAGTGAGGGGAAGGGAGGGAAGGAGTGAGGGGAAGGGAGGGAAGGAGTGAGGGGAAGGGAGGGAAGGAGTGAGGGGAAGGGAGGGAAGGAGTGAGGGGAAAGGAGGGAAGGAGTGAGGGGAAGGGAGGGAAGGAGTGAGGGGAAGGGAGGGAAGGAGTGAGGGGAAGGGAGGGAAGGAGTGAGGGGAAGGAGTGAGGGGAAGGAGTGAGGGGAAGTGAGAGGAAGGTAGGGAAGGAGTGAGGGGAAGAGAGGGAAGGAGTGAGGGGAAGGGAGGGAAGGAATGAGGGGAAGGGAGGGAAGGAGAAAGATGGAGGAGGATGAGGGAGTGGAAGGGAGAAGGTGCAGGAATGGAGCAAGGTGATGGAAGGGAAGAAAGGAGAGAGGCGAATGGTGGGACGGGATGGGACGGTGGAGGAGTGGAAGGAGTAGACGGGAGAGTAAGGATGAGAGGGAGGAAGTAATGAGGAAAGGAAGGAGGGAAGGAAAGACTTCTGCAATCCCTTGGGAATAGTGGTTAGGGAGTTAGAGTTCCAGGCTGGGGTTAGGGTTGCGGGCTGGGGTTATGATTATGCATCATTATCATAGGCAGTCCCTCGAAGCGAGGATGACTTGCTTCCACGCCAAGGGATGAGTTCACTCGCCCTGCTGTTCATCCTTTTCTCAGCCTTCGAGGCCGAAATTGCCCTCCAAACCAAAGAGGGAGCACTCACCGATCTTGAAGATTTTTCTCCACCCCAATCCATGGGGCCGAGTGATGAAGTCAGCGCGTCGCAGATGTGCCGGGTCGTGCTGACGCCTCACAACGTGCCTTCACTTCAGTTAAAGGGGAGAAGCGCTGCAAACTCTGCAGGTAGTTTAGTTTGGCCCACTGGACCAGCATGGGGGGGCTTCGGCCGGGCCAGTGGCCTGTTACCCAGGGGGTGCCGGGCTGCCTGTTGGAGCCCCGGCCGAACCGGTGGGCGCCATTGTCGGGCTGACCTCGGAGTCGCCCAGCCACACACAACTTCCGACAGGGGAAAGTTGTCGGTGACATCGAGCGGCGGCCGATCCGCTCCCGCAGGGCAATATCCCACGTGGGACGGAAAGGGGACGCCGCAGATCGTTTGTGGGGGGCGGGGGGCGTCTGCCCGACGGGGCGGTAACACGGGTGGCGCACGCTGGAAAAAAAAATGGAGGGCAATTTATGAAATGTCGAGTACTCCGCGCCGATTAGGCGGTGACTCCATACTGACCGGTGTCGGCCTCTTTGAGGCGGTCGCGGCTCTTTTCGAAAGGGGCAATTTCGGCCCCTTCACGTTTTGCTGCTTTAAACGGAGGGCGGAGGGGGTTGAGTGGGACATCTCCCTGTCGAAACCCCTCTGCTTTCCCCTCTCCCGTGTCCCGGGCTCGCGGGGATATGAGCGGTTTGTGGAGCCGCCGAGCGGAGGAGCGCGGGGCCCCGCTGCAGAGAGGCTGAAGGACGGGCTCGAGCGGAGCAGCAAAGACCAACAGCAAAAGCGCGAGAGCGGGAAAAGGGCAGGCTGTGATTGGCCAGTCAGCGGGGTGGGGTATGTGATGAATCGAGGCCTTGATTGGAGGATGAGCGAACGGGACGGGGAGAGTGAAGACGGTTGAAGATCGCGCGTCATCTGAAAATCAAAGGCCAACGGCAAAACCGCGAGCGGCCGGAGAAAGAGGGAGCCCGCGGGGATTTGGAGGCTGTGATTGGTGGATCGGCGAGCACGAGCAGGGGGTGGAGGGGTTGAACCGTCAAAACCCAACGGTCGGAACGCGAAAAGGTGAGGCTGTGATTGGGGCTCCCCATTGCACTGACCCAGTCTGATTTATACTATACGGACTCCCCATTGTACTGACCCAGTCTGATTTACACTATAGGGACTCTCCATTGTACTGACCCAGTCTGATGTACACTATAGGGACTCCCCATTGTACTGACCCAGTCTGATTTACAGTACAGGGACTCCCCATTGTACTGACCCAGTCTGATTTACAGTACAGGGACTCCCCATTGTACTGACCCAGTCTGATTTACAGTACAGGGACTCCCCATTGTACTGACCCAGTCTGATTTACACTATACGGACTCCCCATTGTACTGACCCAGTCTGATTTACACTATACGGACTCCCCATTGTACTGACCCAGTCTGATTTACACTATACGGACTCCCCATTGTACTGACCCAGTCTGATTTACACTATAGTGGCTCCCCATTGTACTGACCCAGTCTGATTTACAGTATAGGGGCTCCCCATTCTACTGACCCAGTCTGATTCACAATATATTGGCTCCCCATTGTACTGATCCAGTCTGATTCACAATATAGTGGCTCCCCATTGTACTGACCCAGTCTGATTTACAGTATAGGGGCTCCCCATTCTACTGACCCAGTCTGATTCACAGTATAGAGACTCCCCATTGTACTGACCCAATCTGATTTACAGTATAGGGGCTCCCCATTGTAGTGACCCAGTCTGATTCACAGTATAGGGACTCCCCATTGTACTGACCCAGTCTGATTCACAGTATAGGGGCTCCCCATTGTACTGATCCAGTCTGATTCACAGTATAGGGACTCCCCATTGTACTGACCCAGTCTGATTCACAGTATAGTTTGTGATACTGTCTAATTTTGCTTCTCAGGACGTGAACCGAAAACAGGAAGAAATGGCTGGTACAGGGAGCCTGAAATTTCCAGGATGTGAAGGTTCAAATCCATGCTCTTGGTCCCCTCCCCTCTAATATACTGTTCGTAAACAGGAGATCGAGAAACATCCAAATCTAAAACCATCTTGCAAGCTGAGTAAAAGATAAGCTCTGTGGTTTTCCAATAAAGCTGAGTGATTAGTGATTACAACCCACGCGCACTTCCCATTTGCGACTGATGTGGTTTAGATTTATTTAACCAGATTTTAGTTCAGAAATCTGTTCTTCTAGCACTGGTGAGAGAGTTACAGAAAGTTAAACCATGGCCATCATTAGTTTTGTGTGGCTTCACTGGGCCATTTGGGAGGGGAGAGGGAGTTGGTCGCAGGTCAAACATTCTTTTAATTTTAGTGTCAGTCGGTAGCAATCTCCACCCTTGAGTCAGAAGGTTGTGGGTTCAAGTCCCACTACAGAGACTTGCGCGCATAATCTAGGCTGACACTCCCAGTGCTGAGGGAGTGCTGCACTGTCCGAGGTGCCGTCTTTCGGATGAGACATTAAACGGAGGCCGCTTCTGCCCTCTCAGGTGGATGTAAAAGATCTCATGGCACTATTCAAGGGGGAACAGGGTAGTTCTCCCCAGTGTCCTGGCAAATATTTAACCCTCAAACAGATTATTTGATCATTGTCGCATTGCTGTTTGTTGGACCTTGCTATCCACAAATTGACTGCTGTGTTTTCCTATATTATAACAGTGACTACACTTTAGAAGTACTTCATTGGCTGTAATGCGCTTTGTGACGCCCCAAGGTCATCAAAGGTGCTATATAAATGCACGTTCTTTTTCAATAGCTGTGAATAGTTTTAATTTCCCATGGTACAAAGTATTGGACAGGCCTCTTGTGGCTTTCAGTTCTCTCGATACTTTAAAAAAATTTGTTCCAGGATGTGGGCATCGCTGACAAGGCCGGCAATTATTGCCCATCCCTATTTGCCCTTGAGAAGGTGGCGGTGAGCTTAATCAGGAATGCTCAAGAGGGCAGAATTACAGGAGCGCAGACATCCCGGGGGATTCTGGGGTTGGAGGAGATTACAGAGATAGGGAGGGGTGAGGCCATGGAGGGATTTGAAAATAAGGATGAGAGTTTTGAAATCGAAGCATTGCTTAACCGGAAGCCAATGTAGGTCAGCAAGCATGGGGTGATCGATAAATGGGACTTGGTGCGTGTTTGGACATCGGCAGCCGAGTTTTGGATCAGCTCAAGTTTATGTAGGGTAGAAATTGGGATCCCAGCCAGGAGTGAGTTGGAATAGTCAAGTCTAGAGGTAACAAATGTATGGATGAGGGCTGCAGCAATGGATGAGCTGAGGCAATAATCATGGGTGATATTAATTCTCATGTTGATTGGACAAATCAAATTGGCAAAGGTAGTCTGGAGGAAGTGGTCATAGAGTATATGCGGGATGGTTTCTTGGAGCAATATGTTGTGGAACCAACCAGGGAGCAGACTATTTTAGATCTGGTAAGGTGTATTGAGTCTGGATTAATTAATGATCACGTAATGAAGAATCCACTTGGGAAAAGTGATCATAGCATGGTAGAATTTCAAATTCAGTTTGAGGGTAAGAAAGCTAGGTCTCAACTAGTGTCCTGAACTTAAATAAAGGTAATTAAAAAGGTATGAAGACAGAGTTGGTTAAAGCGGACTGGGAAAATATAGTAAAGGGTAAGACTGTAGAAAAGTAGTGTCAAATATTTAAGGAGAATTCATAACTCTCAGCAAAGATATATTCCAGTGAGAAACATATGGCCCAAACTTGGTCAAAGCCAAGGCCCTCCCAAGTGCCGCCGAAAGGACCACCGAGTGCCGCCGAGAGATCGGGCGGTACTTTGCCAGGAAGATTCCTCTAAAAGAGTACGGCTCGGCAGCAAAATAACGACTTATGCCATCAATTTGGGCGGCAGCAGTCGGGAGCTCCCAATCTCGGCAGCAAATGCAATCCTTGCCAATGTGCCACCAAGGATTGAGTCAGGCCCAGGGAGGGGAGGGGGGGAACACTTAAAAATAAAAATCTTCACCAAAAAAAGCACTGCAACACTTTCAGGGGACCCCTTACTTACAAATCGCTGAAAAGAAAAATAAATAAGTTCAGTAATGTCATGTATGTACTTTTGGGATCGCTAGCCATTGGATGGCGTCACTGTTAGAAGCCATTGGACTGCACATACATGTGTGCAGCCCAAGTATAAAAGGCCAGCCATTTTGTATATTAGGTACTTTGTGCCTTAATAAAGCAGAGCCAAGGTCATACCTCTTGGAGTAAAACAATACTCAGTCTAACAGTTATTGCATACACAACATTTGGCAATGAGGCAACAAGAACCTTTGCATGCAAAAATGAGCACAATTGGATTGTTGGAGCGACGCGTGGAAGGATAAGATTGGGCAGACTTTGTGAGCCGCTTGACCCAGTTCTTCGTGGCCAACAAACTGGAGGAGGTCAGTGACGCCGATCGGCGGTGGGCGGTGTTCCTCACGGTTTGCGGTCCAAAAATTTATGGTCTGATAAAGAATCTACTCCTGCCTGTGAGTCCAATAGAGAAATGTATGAAGAATTGTGTACACTTGTACAGGACTACCTTAAGCCAGACAAAGGCATCATCATCTCGAGATACAGATTTTGCACGCACGTTCGCTCAGAGGGCCAGAATGCGCAAAATTCGTTGCCAACCTGAGACATCTAGCGGGACCGCGTGAGTTCGGGGCTGTGTTGGCAGACATGCTGCGGGACTTATTTGTAATCGGCATCAACCACAAGGTGATCCTGCATAAACTACTGGCAGTGGAGACTTTGGACTTGAACAGCGCCATCACGATCGCTCAGTCATGCATGACGACGGATAGAAGTTTAAAGTAGATATCAGTGAAAAATCGAAACTCGGCAAGTACTGTAAATATGATTGATTCATCATTCCGCAGAGCGGCACATGGCAGGGCCTACTGCGTATGTGAAACCTGTGGCTGCCCAAAGTGCGACAGCTTCTCCGTGTTGGCATTGTGGGGGAAATCACTGGCACCAGCAGTGCCGATTTAAGCAATATAGTTGCAGAGGCTGTCTGAGAGTGGGGCGTCTTCAGCGCAAGTGTCCGCAGATGAGCAAGCGTGCTGCGACACACCACGTGGTGGATGATGATCAGACTAGCGTGGATCCGGATACGCAATCCGAGATACCAGAGGAGGAAGTGTATGGACTGTACTCATTCCTAACTCAGAGCAAACCGATAATGATCAACGTGAAATTTAATGGGGTGCCGGTATCGATGGAACTGGACATGGGGCGAGTCAATTGATAATGAGCCAGAGGGCTTTCGACAAGCTGTGGGATACTAAGGCTGTGAGGCCCAGGCTGAGTCCAGTCAATGCCAAGTTGCGCACATACACCAAAGAACTCATAATGGTGTTTAGCAGTGCCACAATTAAACTGTCATATGACGGTGCGGTTCACAAGTTACAGTTATGGATTGTCCCATGCTATGGCCCAACGCTGTTCGGCAGGAACTGGCTTGAAAAAATCAGATGCGATTGGAATGACATCAAGGTGTTGTCATCTGAGAAAGTTACATGTGCCCAAGTATTGAGCAAGTTCGCCTCGCTGTTTGAATGAGGCATCGGCAACTTCACGGGAACCAAGTTGCAGATCCACGTGGACTCAGATGCAAGACCCATCCATCATAAAGCTCGGGCAGTTCCATATATGATGAGGGAGGTCAAAATCGAACTGGACAGATTCCAGCGTGAAGGGATCATATCACCGGTTGAATTTAATGAATGGGCCAGCCCCATTGTTCTTGTGCTGAAAAGTGATGGCACAGTCAGAATCTGTGGAGACAATAAGGCTACGATCAACACGGTTTCGAAACAGGATCAGTACCCGTTACCGAAGGCCAATGACTTGTTTGCAACGCTAGCCAGGGGGAAAGTCATTCACCAAACTGGAATTGACGTTGGCCTACATGACACAGGACTGTTTATTTATTACAGGTGCCCTTTTGGAATTCGCTCGGCTGCAGCAATATTTCAGAGGAACATGGAGAGTCTACTGAAGTCCGTTCCCAGAACTGTCATGTTTCAAGATGACATCCTGATCACAGGTCGTGACTCCGAGGAATATCTGAACAAACTGGAAGAGGTTCTACATCGTCTGGACAAAGTGGGACTCAGACTGAAATGCTCGAAGTGCATCTTCATGGCACCAGAGCTCGAATTCCTGGGGAGGAAAATTGCTGCTGATGGCATCAGGCCCACGGATGCGAAAACCAAGGCCATCAAGAATGCACCCAAGCCACAGAATGTGACGGAGCTGTGTTCGTTCCTGGGTCTACTCATCTACTTTGGTAACTTCCTACCTAAATTGAGCACCTTATTAGAACCACTGCACATGCTGCTAGAAAAGGCGACAACTGGGTGTCGGGTGCATCTCAAGACAGAGCTTTTGTGAAAGCCACTAATCTGCTTTGCTCTAACAAGCTACTGGTACATTATGACCCATGCAAATGTTTAGTATTGGCCTGTGATGCTTCGTCATATGGAATTGGTTGCGTACTCCAACAAGCTAATGAGTCGGGTAAACTTCAACCAGTCGCGAATGCTTCAAAAAGTTTGTCTAAAGCGGAAAGAGCCTACAGCATGGTAGAGAAAGAAGCACTAGCCTGTGTGTATGGGGTTAAAAAGATGCATCAGTACCTGCTTGGTCTTCGGTTTGAACTGGAGACAGATCACAAGCTGCCCATTTCACTTTTCTCTGAAAACAAAGGTATTAATACCAATGCTTCATCCCGCATCCAGAGGTGGGCGTTGACATTATCCGCTTATGATTATGCAATAAACCTGGCACCGAGAATTGTGCTGATGCGTTGAGCCATGTGCCGTTGCCCACACCGGAGATGGAAACGCCACAACTGGCAGAGCTATTGTTACTTATGGATACTTTTGAGAGTGAAGGAACCCCTGTCATGGCTCAACAAGTTAAGACCTGGACCAGCCAGGACCCGATTTTATCGGTGGTGAAGAGTTGCATCCTCAAAGGTGATTGGTCTGCCATACCCAAGCAAATGTGCGAGGAGACCAAATCCTACATTCGTTGCAAAGACGAACTATCTATTCAGTCGGATTTAATACTGTGGGCCAATCGTGTTGTTATGCCAAGAAAGGGAGAGAAAAATTTGTACGTGAGCTACATAGCACACATCCCGGCATTGTAATGATGAAAGCCATCACCAGGTCTCATGTATGGTGGCTGGGAATTGACTCTGAGCTGGAATCATATGTGCATCAGTGCAACACTTGCATGCAGCTCAGCAAAGCACCAGTGGAATTGCCGCTGAGTCTGTGGTCGTGGCAGTCCAAACCATGGTCCAGGATCCACATAGACTTTGCAGGTCCCTTTCTGGGGAAGATGTTTTTAATTGTGATGGATGCATATACGAATTGGATAGAGTATATAATCATTTCATCCAGCACATCCACAGCTACCATTGAGAATCTCAATGTCATGTTCGCGACACATGATCTGCCTGACATCGTTGTTAGCGACAACGGATCATGCTTCACCAGTCAGGAGTTTCAAGAGTTCATGAAACTCAATGGTATCAAACATGCAAGGTCAGCACCATTCAAACCTGCATCCAATGGGCAAGCAGAACGTGCTGTCCAAATCATAAAGCAGAGTATGAAGTGAGTAACCCAAGGGTCACTGCAGACCCGCCTTTTATGCATACTGCTGAGTTACAGGACAAGATCAAACACGCTTACCGGGGTCTTGCCTGCTGAACTAATGATGAAGAGAGGTCTTAAGAACTAGCTATCTCTTGTACAACCTGACTTGAATAATCATGTTGAATATAGAAGACAAAGTCATCAAGGGTATCACAATCACGCAGCTCTGTCATGCGATATTTCTGTAAAAGATCCTGTATATGTTCTGAATTATGGTCAGGGTCCCAAGTGGATCGCTGGTGCTATCATGGCCAAGGAGGGCAACAGAGTATTCATTGTCAAGCTCAAAAATGGGCAAACATGCAGAAAACATATGGATCAGACAAAGCTGCGGCACACAGACGAACCGGAACAGTCGGAGGAAGGGACAATCGACAACCAACCAACCTACCCCTAGTCATCAGAGGACTCAGTGGTCATCAGTGAATCAGGACTTTCAATCACTGACATGTTCAATGGAAATGGACTTTCAATCTTTGACATGGCCATTGCCACTCCCACCAGGTCAGCCACCCAGCTACCAGTCACAACAGACTCTGAACACTCACCCAAGGCTGGAGTTGAACTGAGACGGTCAACCCGGGAGCATAAAACACCAGACCATCTCAATTTGTAAAAGACCGTGTTAATATCTCAGAGGGGGGATTGTCATGTATGTACTTTTGGGATCACTAGTCACTAGATGGCGTCACTGTTAGAGTCCAAGTATAAAAGGCCAGCCATTTTGTATATTAGGCACTTTGGGCCTTAATAAAGCAGAGCCAAGGTCATGCCTCTTGGCGTTAAAAAGTACTCAGTTTAACAGTTATTGCATACACAACAACTAACCTGTTTTTGCAGGTCTTCTTACTTACATCGGGGTTAGACCTGCCTCCATGCATCAGTCCTTCCCTCTGCTGCTGCCGACTCCCGCCTGGACCAAACTGGTAACTCAGCGGGCGGGAGCACACTTACGTGCTTTACGCGCTAGTGGCTGTTAGCAGGCAGTTCCCAGTGGTCCTTCCCTCCTGCCAGCAGCAGAACTGGAGGAATCTATCACCGAGGGGAGATTGCCGAAAAAACTCAGCGGCAGTGGGCGGTAAGGCCACCAATTTCGGGCCCAAAGACTCTAAGAGAAGGATGAACCATCCCTGGCTAACTAAGGAAGTAAATGATGGTATCAAATTGCAAACAAAAGCATACAATGTTGCGAAGAACAGTTGAAGGCCAGAGGATTGTTAAATTTTATAGAAACCAGCAAAGGGCAACTAAAAAAATTATAAAGACAGAGAAGATAGCATATGAGAGTAAACTAGCAAATAATATTTAAAAAGACAGTAAAAGCTTCTACAGGTATATAAAAATGAAACAAGTAGCTAAAGTACATGTTGGTCCCTTAGAGGATGAGACTGGGGAATTAATAATGGGAAACGGAAATGACAGAGACTTCGAAGAAATATTTTGTATCGGTCTTCTAAAAAAACATCCCAATAATTGATAATCAAGGAGCTTTTGCAGGGGGGGACTTAAAACAACCACTCTCACTAGAGATAAAGTAATGGCAAACTAATGGACCTGATGGCCTACATCCTAGCTTATTATTTAAATGGAGAAAGATTGCAAAGTGCCGCAGTACAGCGGGACCTGGGGGTACTTGGGCATGAAACACAAAAGGATATTATGCAGGTACAGCAAGTGATCAGGAAGGCCAATGGTATCTTGGCCTTTATTACAAAGGGAATGGAGTATAAAAGCAGGGAAGTCTTGCTACAGCTATATAAGGTATTGGTGAGGCCACACCTGGAATACTGTGTGCAGTTTTGGTTTCCATATTTACGAAAGGATAAACTTGCTTTGGAGGCAATTCAGAGAAGGTTCACTAGGTTGATTCCGGGGATGAGGAGGTTGACTTATGAGGAAAGGTTGAGTAAGTTGGGCCTCTACTCATTGGAATTCAGAAGAATAAGAGGTGATCTTATCGAAACGTATAAGATTATGAGGGGGCTTGACAAGGTGGATGCAGAGAGGCTGTTTCCACTGATAGGGGAGACGAGAACTAGAGGGCATGATCTTAGAATAAGGGGCCGCCCATTTAAAACAGAGATGAGGAGGAATTTCTTCTCAGAGGATTGTAAATCTGTGGAATTTGTTGCCTCAGATGGAAGCTGGGACATTGAATAAAGTTAAGATAGAAATAGACAAATGATAAGGGGATAAGAGGTTATGGGGAGCGGGCGGGGAAGTGGAGCTGAGTTCACGATCAGATCAGCCATGACCTTATTGAATAGCAGAGCAGGCTCGAGGGGCCGTATGGCCGACTCCTGTTCCTATTTCTTATGTTCTTATGTCTTAAAAGAATTGGTTGCCATTATAGTGGATGCAGCAATAGTGGATGTATTGGTTGTAAACTACCAAAGCTCCCTGGATTCTGGAGAGGTCCCAGTAGACTGGAAAACTGCAAATGTTTAAGAAAGGAGGGAGACAGAAAGCAGCAAACTATAAACCAGTTAGGCGAATATTTATCATTGGGAAAATGCTGGAAGTAGTAACATGGCATTTAGAAAATCATAATGCAGTCAAGCAGAGTCAGCATGTTATTTGAAAGATAAATCATGTTTGACAAATTTGCTGGAGTTCTTTTAGGATGTAACAAGCAGGGTGGATAAAGGAGAACCAGTAGATGTCATGGATTTGGATTTCCAGAAAGCATTGGATAAGGTGCCACATAAAAGATTACTGCACAAGATAAGGGCTCACAAGTTTGGGGCTAATATATTAGCATGGACAGAGGATTGGGTAACTAACAGAAAACAGAGAGTCGGGATAAATGGGTCATTTTCAGGTTGGCAAACTGTCTCTAGTGGGGTGCCACAGGAATCAGTGCTGGTGCCTCAACTATTTACAATTATATTAATGACTTAGCCAGATTTGTTGAGGAAAGTCATGGGCTGCAGGAGGAAATCAATCTACTGGTCAGGTGGGCAGAGCAGTGGCAAATGCAATTTAATTCAGAGAAGTGTGAGGTGATCCACTTTGGGAGGACTAATAAGGAAAGCGTATACACATTAAGCGGTAGGCCACTTAATAATGTAGATGAACAAAGGGACCTTGGAGTGCTTGTCCACAGATCCCTGAAAGTAGCAGGTGGATAAGGTGGTTAAGCAGGCATATGGAATGCTTGCCTTTATTGGACGAGGCGTAGAATATAAGAGCAGGGAGGTTATGCTTAAATTGTACAATACTTTGGTTAGGCCACAGCTGGAGTACTGTGTGCAGTTCTGGTCACCGTATTATAGGAAGGACGTGATTGCACTAGAGAGGGTGCAGAGGGAATTTACTAGGATGCTGCCTGGAATGGAGAATCTTAGTTATGAGGACAGATTGGATAGGCTGGGTTTGTTCTCATCAGAACGGAGGAGGTTGAGAGGAGACCTCATTGAAGTGTACAAAATATTGAGGGGCCTGGACATAGTGGATAGTAAGAGCCTATTTCTATTGGTGGAGGGGTCTATTACGAGGGGGTATAGTTTTAAGGTGGTTGGTGGAAGGTTCCAAGGGGACTTGACGGGGGGGCTTCTTTACGTAGAGGGTTGTGGGGATCTGCAACTCGCTGCCTGGAAGAGTGGTGAATGCAGAAACCCTCACCACTTTTAAGAGATGGTTGGATGGGTATTTAAAGTGCCGTAAGCTGCAGGGTTACAGAATTAGAGCTGGTAATTGGAATTAGACTGGATGACCTTTTGTTGGATGGCGCAGATATAATGATAAGTACTGCAGGGAATAGAACACAGCCAGAGTGATCTCTTGGACTAGTTTCTATTGCCTAGATGGATCGGAGAGGAATTTTCCGAGAGTTTTTCTCCCTAAATTGGCCTGGGTTTTTATCTGGTTTTTGCCTCTCCCAGGAGATCACATGGCTCCGGTTGGGGTGGAGTGTAGAAGGTTTCAGTATAAGGGGTGGCGCAGTTGTGTGAGGCGGACTGGTTGGGCTCGGTGCTCTTTGCCTTTCCGTCATTGTTCATAGGTTTATATGTAAACTTAAAGGCTGCTGACCAAGGGCCATACGGCTCTTTGTCGGCCGGCGTGGACACGATGGGCCAAAATGGCCTCCCTCTGCGCTGTAAATTTCTATGTTTCTATACAAAGATAGGTGGGAAAGCAAGTTGTGAGGAGGACACAAAGAACCTAAAAAGGGATATAGATAGGCTCAGTGAGTGGGCAAAAATTTGGCAGATGGACTATAATGTGGGAAAATGTGAGGTTATCCATTTTGTTAGGAAAAATAAAAAAGGAAATTATTATTTAAATGGGGAGAGATTACACAATGCTGCAGTCAGAGGGATTTGGGGGTTCTTGTACATGAAGCACAAAAAGTTAGCATGCAGGTACAGCAAGTAATCAGGGAGGCAAATGGAATGTTGACCTTTATTGCAAGGGAGATAGAGTATAAAAGTAGAGAGATCCTGCTCCAATTGTACAGGGTATTGGTGAGGCCACACCTGGAGTATTGCGTACAGTTTTTGTCTCCTTATTTAAGGAAAATATAATTGCATTGGGGGCAGTTTTGAGAAGTTTCACGAGGTTGATACCTGAGATGAAGGGGTTGTCATATGAAGAAAGGTTGAACAGGTTGGGCTTCTACTCATTGAAGTTTAGAAGAATGAGAGGTGATCTTATTTAAACATATGAGATTCTGAGAGGGCTTGATAAGTTGGATGCAGAGATGATATTTCCCCTCATGGGGGAAATCTAGAACCAGGGGACGTAGTTTCAGGATAAGGGGCCACCCATTTAAAACAGAAATGAGGAGGAATTTATTCTCTCAGAGGGTTATGAATCTTTGGAATTCTCTACCCCATGGAGCTGTGGAGGCTGAGTCAATGAATATATTTAAGGTGGAGATCGACAGATTTTTGAGAGATAAAGGAGTCAAGGGTTACGGAGAACAGGTGGGGAAGTGAAGTTGAGGCCAAGATCAGATCAGCCATGGTGTTATTGAATGGCGGCGCAGGCTCAAGTGGCCAAATGGCTGACTCCTGCTCCTGTTTCTTATGTTCAAAGGCGGAGATGGACGATGTTATGCAGGTAGAAATAGGCGGTCTTAGTTATGTTGTGGATATGTGGTCGAAAGCTCATTTCAATACAGCACTGTGTTGTGAACCTGAAGGACATGCAGGCATTTATGGACAACAGACTGTAGTGTATGTGCAGCATGATCCAATCACTTTCCTGTGATTTGTGACATGTTTCGCAGAGACTAGCAAACACATGCTGCAGTTGCATTTCACAATACTTTTCCATATACACCCAGACATGGATCTTACTCCTAGTGGATCTCATAAAGTTTAAGTTTGCGTTTAATCAACTTTTCAATTTCCAATATATCAGTGCTGGCTTGGGAAGGAAGTGGAGTGGGGCGGTATACTCATAACTAACCTTGCAGTCAGCTATCTCTCAGTACCTGTATCTCTTATCAGTATCAACATTACCAAGATAAAAAATGTCAGATTTATATATACGAGTGGCTGTTCAGTTGCATTGCTAACTGTAAGTCAGATGATACTCTGGTATATTGGGTTTATTTTATACATAACATTGTATGGAATGCATTTTTTTGCTGCTCTGATGAAACTGCGTTCTTCAAAGTCACAATACCTAATTGTTGTTAAGTAAACACTAGGTGAGTACAGAGATTAATTGCTGTTCAGATGGCAGGTCAAATAAACAGACTCTTTTTTAAGCTTGACTGGTAACATCAGTCAGAAGTTACAGATATTCTGTCTCCTGTGTCAAATGCCTTTGTTTCATTGAATTACATCGAAATTACCACATGGAAACAGGCCGCTCAGCCCAACCAGTCTATGTTGGTGTTTATTGCCCAACATGAGCCCTTATCCCCCATGCCCGCCCTGTGCCCATATCCCTCTATTCCATTTCCTTCAACCACCCATCTAACCTGTTCTTAAATGTTGACATGACTTCTGCTTCAATCATTAACTCTGATAGTGTATTCCACAGCCTCACAGCACTCTGCTCGCTGCCGTCTCTCTAACACGGACTGATTCCCAGGCCCATATTTAGAGCTCTGTCTCGGTTGAGCTATCCGTGGATATAGTTGGTGGAACATTCACATATATCAATGTGTGGGGGAAATGAGAGCAGTGATTTCACCGGGTATCTTTCTCTGTATATCACCTTCTCCCTACTGTTACATGTGATTAATGATGTTTGATACACTGGATGACACCAGGTATCTTTCTCTGTATATCACCTTCTCCCTACTGTTATCCATGTGAATAATGATGTTTAATACACTGGATGACACCAGATATCTTTCTCTGAATACCACCTTCTCCCTACTGTTATCTATGTGACTAATGATGTTTGATACAATGGGTGACATCAGGTATCATTCTCTGTATGTGGTATGAGTTAATGTGGAAAAAACAGAAATAATTATGTCCTGTACATATTATGGCAAAAGGACCAGGGGAAGATGTGGAGAATTTTTTTAATGCATTTTTATGATCTGGAATGCGTTGCATGAAAGGGTGGTGGAAGTAGATTCAATCGTAACTTTCAAAAGTGAATTGGATAAATACTTGAAAAGGAAAGAGTTGCAGGCTATGGGGAAAGAGCAGAGGAGAGTGGGACAATCGGATAGCTCTTTCAAAGAGCCCACACAGCGATGGTGAGCTGAATGGCTTCCTTCTGTGTGGTAAGATTCTCTGATTATTTTACTGCAGGCTGCATTATAGAGGATGTTAATCAACATCAAAAAGTGCAGTGCAGCATTCATGTACCATTTGGTGCACCTTATGCCTAAAGAAAGAAATGACTTGCATTTATATAGTGCCTTTCGCGGCTTCAGAATGTCCCAATGTGCTTTACATTCAGTGGAGTACTTTTGAAGTGTTATAATGCAGTAAATGTGGCAGCCAATTTGCACACAGACATGTAACGTGATATTTAGTGATGTTGGTTGACAGGCGAAACGTTGGCCAGGACACTCGGGAGAACTCCCCGGTTCTTCTTTGAAATAGTGCTGCGGGTTCTTTAACTGTCCATCTGAGAGGGCAGATGGGCCCTTGGTTTAACATCTCATGTGAAAGACAGAACCTCTGACAGTGCAGTGCTCCCTCAGTACTGCACCGGAGTGTCAGCCTAGATTTTGTGCTCAAGTCTCTGGAGTGGGACTTGAATCCACAACTTTCTGACTCAGACACAAGGGTGCTACCCACTGAACCACAGCCAGCCCTGATTACTCCTGGAGTCCCACCTCACAGTGCAGTTGGGTGGGAATTTGACCAATGTGTTGACCCCATTCCATATCTCAGGGATGGGAATCATTACCATACAAGGTTGGGGAGAGTGAGGGGGCACAGGTGCCCACACATATTTACAGGGCTCGGCCATCGACCCGACAGAGTGACATGAATTTTGGATCAACTCCGTCAGTCACTGCTGTTGAAAGGTCAACGGGTGAAAGTTCAATTTCAGCATGAGGCAGAGGGGAATGAACGTTCTGCAGGCGCCTAACTCGAACAAAATATTTTCAATAATAATTTATAAAATTATATCTAACCTTAACAGAATGAGTAATAATTTAAAGAATTAACTGTTTCAAGCCCTAACCCATAACCTTGATCCCGAACCCTAACTTCTAACCACTGACCAACAGCTATCACCCTAATCCCAAACTCTACCCACTAACCCTAACCACTATTCCTAATCCCTAAATTGGTCATGGTGCCGATGATCATTGTGACATAATCAATTATCATTATGACGTCATCAACGCTGCCACATAAACTTGAGGTGATCCAAAACTCGGCAGCTCGTGTCCTAACTCGCACCAAGTCACGCTCACCCATCACCCCTATGCTCGCTGACCTACATTGGCTCCTGGTTGAGTAATTTCAAAATTCTCATCCTTGTTTTCAAATCCCTCCATGGCCTCGCCCCTCCCTATCTCTGTAATCTCCTCCAGCCCAACAACCCCCTGAGATATCTGCGTTCCTCAAATTCTGCCCTCTTGTGCATCCCTGATTATAATCACTCAACCATCGGTGGCCATGCCTTCAGGTGCCGAGGCCCTAAGCTCTGGAACTCCCTCTCCAAACCGCTCTGCCTCTCTACCACTTTCATCCTTTAAAACCCTCCTTAAAACCTACCTCTCTGACCAAGCTTTTGGTCACCTGCCCTAATTTCTTATGTGGCTCGGTGTCAAACTTTTGTCTTATAACACTCCCGTGAAGCACCTTGGGACGTTTTACCAGGTTAAAGACACTCTATAAATATAAGTTGTTGTTGTAGTATCAGTGTGATGTCATCAATGATCGGCGTGGTGTCATCAATGATCAGTGTGATGTCATCAGTGATCAGCGTGACATCACCGGTGATAAATGTGATGTCATCGATGATGCTGAGGAGCCACATTATGAATAGTTGCACCAAATAATACCAACAATACATCTGATAACTGGAGTCTAAACAGGGCTGCTTTTCCAGCACGTAATTAATTTTAATTGAACAAAAGTGTAATTAATACATTTTGGTTGAATAAATAGTTCTAAAGTCTTTTTTCATTTTCCTTTACAATTTTTTATAAACAGTTAAGTTGAAACATAGAAACATAGAAAATATGTGCAGGAGTAGGCCATTCGGCCCTTCGAGCCTGCACCAGTAGTCAATATGATCATGGCTGATCATGCAACTTCAGTACCCCATTCCTGCTGAAACCGTCATATCCGCACCAGTTCCCACTCCAACTCCAGCAACTGTTCCAGTTCCAGCTTCTGCTCCTGCTCCAGATCCCGCTCCATCCTATGATCCTGCTCCAGCTCTTGCTGCAGTTCCTGCTCCATCTCCAGTTCTTGCTGCAGCTCCAGCTCCAGCTCCAGCAACTGGGCCAGCTCCAGCTCCAGCTGCAGGTCCTGCTCCTGCTCCCGCTGTTGCTCTAGCTCCAGCTCCAGCTCCAGCTTCAGCTCCCACTCAGGCTCAGGCTAACTAATGCCGATTGTCCAACACCGGGTGCCCATATCCTGTCTCCACGTGACATCTATGTGCAGCCAGGAGCCGTGTCACTAATTGGCTGTGACCCACATCACAAGAGCTGCCAGGAGCTATGTCATAAAGCAGCCAAGGTTCCCTCCCACTCAAGGCATTGCACCCTCTCCACTGCCCTTTCCTCAATGACAACCTTCCTCTAAACATACCACTTTAACCAAACTTTTAGTTACTCCTCTTAATATCTCCGTTCTCACTCGGTGTAATACTTATCTGATTACACTTCTGCAAAATGTCTTGGGACATTTTACAAGATTGAAGTAAACAGGAGACATACATCATGGTCTGTAAACAGGGCACATACACCATGGTCTGTAAAAGGACACATACATCACGGTCTGTAAACCGGGCACATACACCACGGTCTGTAAGCAGGAGACATACACCACGGCCTGTAAATAGGGCACATACACCACGCTCTATAAACAGAGTATGAACTCATTGGCTGAGAGCCATTGATCACTGATTAAAGATTTTTTTTATTTGTTCGAGGATATGGGTGTCGCTGGCAAGGCCAGCATTTGTTGCCTATCCCTAATTGCCCTTGCGAAGGTGGTGGTGAGGCGCCTTCTTTAACTGCTGCAGTCCGTGTGGTGAAGGCACCAAGCTTATGGTCTACAGGGCTGTAGTGATACCCGCCCTCCTGTATGGCTCAGAGACGTGGACCATTTTACAAGATTGAAGTAAACTGGAGACAGACACCATGGTATACAGTAGACACCTCAAATCACTGGAGAAGTACCACCAATGATACCTCCGCAAGATCCTGCAAATCCCCTGGGAGGACAGATGCACCAATGTCAGTGTTCTCGATCAGGCGAACATCCCCAGCATCGAAGCACTGACCACACTCGACCAGCTCCGTTGGGCGGGCCATGCCGGACACAAGACTCCCAAAGCAAGCGCTCTACTCGGAACTCCTATGTAGCAAGCGAGCCCCAGGTGGGCAGAGGAAACGTTTCAAGGACACCCTCAAAGCCGCCTTGATAAAGTGCAACATCCTCACCGACACCTGGGAGTCCCTGGCCAAAGACCGCCCTAAGTGTAGGAAGAGCATCGGCGAGAATTTTGTTGGCGAGAGCATGCAGAAAACAAGCGCAGGCAGCGGAAGGAACGTGCGACCAACCAGACTCGCCATCCGCCCTTTCCTCCAACGACTGTCTGTCCCGCCTGCGACAGAGACTGTAATTCCCGAATTGGACTGTTCCAGTCACGTGAGAACTCACTTCTGGAGTGGAAGCAAGTCTTTCTCGATTTCGAGGCACTGCCTATGATGATGGTGATGGTGCTCCCACAGTGCTGTTAGGGAGGGAGTTCTAGAATTTTGACCCAGCGACAATGAAGGAACGCGATATGTTTCCAAGTCAGGATGCTGTTTGACTTGAAGGGGAAGTCGAAGATGGTGATGCTCCCATGTGCCTGCTGCTCTTGGCCTTCCAGCTTATAGAGTCGGGGATTTGAGAGCTTTCCTTATTCTGGTAAATTGAATCATAGAAATTCACAGCACGGAAGGAGGCCATTCTGGCCCATCGTGTCCGTGCCGGCCAACCAAGAGTTATCCAGCCTAATCCCACTGTCCAGCTCTTGGTCCGTAGCCCTGTAGGTTAAGGTACATTCAAGTATTTTTTAAATGTGGTAAGGGTTTCTGCCTCTACCACCCTTTCAGGCAGTGAGTTCCGGACCCCCACTACACCCTGGGTGAAGAAATTTCCCCTCATATCTCCTCTAAACCTCCCCCATTTACTTTAAATCTATGTCCCCTGATTGTTGACCCCTCTGCCAAGGGAAACAAGTCCTTCCTATCCAGGTTCCTCATAATTTTATGCAGTTCAATCAGGTATCCTCTCAGCCTCCTCTCCTCCAAAAAGAACAGACCCAGCATCTCCAATCTTTCCTCATAGCCAAAATTCTCCAGTCCAGGCAACATTCTTGTAAATCTTCTCTGCACCCTTTCCAGTGCAATTACATCTTTCCTGTAATGTGGTGACCAGAAATGCACACAGTACTCCAATTGCAGC
Source organism: Pristiophorus japonicus (assembly GCF_044704955.1). Classification (NCBI taxonomy): domain Eukaryota; kingdom Metazoa; phylum Chordata; class Chondrichthyes; family Pristiophoridae; genus Pristiophorus; species Pristiophorus japonicus. The sequence continues at coordinate 26,292,611 of NC_091995.1, read as the reverse complement.
CTAATTGCAGTTTCATACAGTTGAAGCATAACCACCTTGCTCTTGTATTCCATGCCTCGACTAATAAAGGCAAGTATTCCATATGCCTTCTTAACCACCTTATCTACCTGGCTAAATAGAGGAGAGTGAGAGTTCACCATTAGATCTGAGTCTGATCTTTAGTGAAGTCACTACAACACCATAGACCGTTCGGTGAAAGGATGATGAGAACTGAAGTGGCTGGAAATACACAACATGTCTGCGAAAAAGGAGAAAAGATGTGTTAATCCTTCACGCCGCAGTCCTGGGGATAATTTTCTTGTCCCTAAAGTCCCCTGGGTCCCAGGTTCAGAAGGGTCAGGAAAAAGAAAAGGTGGCAAAGACCTATCATACCAGGTCTAACTGCCATTTGCACATGAGTTCATAGAATCAAAGATTGATACAGCACAGAGCGAGACTAGTTGGCCCATCGTCCCTGTGCCGGCTCTTTGAAAGAGCTGTCCAATTCATCCCTTTCCTCCTAGCCCTGCAAATTTTCCTCAAATATTATTCCAATTCCCTTTTAAAAGTTATTATTGAATCTGCCTTTTCAGGCAGTGAAAAGTGAAACGTTCTCCTCATCGCGCTTCTGGTTAATTTGCCAATTATTTTAAATCTGTGGCCTCTGGTTGTCGATCCGCTTGCCAGTGGAAACAGTTGCTCCTATTTACTCTATCAAAACCCTTCATGATTTTGAACACTTCTATCAAAACCTTCTCTACTCTGAGGAGAACAAAGCCAGCTTCTCTAGTCTCTCCATGTAACTGAAGTCCCTCACCCCTGGTATCACTCCAGTGAATCCCCTCTGTAGTACCCTCTGCAAGGCCTTGACATCCTTTGTAAAGTGCGCTGCCCAGAATTGGACACAATACCCCAGCTGGGGCCTAACCAGTGTTTTGTAAAGGTTGGGCCTATCTCCCTTGCTTTTGTACTCTTTGCTTCTGCTTATAAAGCTTTTTTTAACAACCTTCTCAACTTGTCCTGCTACCTTCAAAGGTGTATGTTCAAATAGGGACGGAACAGGACGGAAACATTGCACCTAAAACCAACCGTGGGATGTGGAAATGAGCTGGACATGCCCTCTGTGTCATCTTCCTCACTTGACGTTGGTGTTTCTTCAATTCTTGAGAAGCCACTTTTGTTGTTTAGAGACCACAATTGCACACTGGAACCCTCAGAGTTAAGCATGATTCAAACAGCCTCATAAAAGAAAGTAAGACTTGCATTTATATAGCGCCTTTCATGACCACCAGATGTCTCAAAGTGCTCTACAGCCAGTGAAGTACTTTAAGTGTAGTCACTATTGTAATGTGGGAAACACGGCAGCCAACATGCACACAGCAAACTCCGACAAACAGCAATGTGATAATGACCAGATAATCTGTTTTGTTATGTTGATTGAGGGATAAATATTACCCAGGACACCTGGGATAACTCCTCTGCTCTCCTTCGAAATAGTGCCTTGGGATCCTTTACGTTCACCCGAGAAGGCAGATGGGGGCCTCGGTTTAAATCCTCATCCGAAAGATGGCACCTCCGACAGTGCAGTGCTCCCTCTGCACTGCACTGGAGCATCAGCCAAGATTTATGTGCTCACATCCCTGGAGTGGAACCCACAACCTTCTGAGCCACAGCTGACCCTCAAGGGCAGATCTTAGCTGAATTGATATTCTTGGAATTGAAACCCCTCCTGGGCCCTCCCCCTACCCCGACTGCTGTGGAAAAAGCTTGAGGTAGTTACCATGGGCCCAAGTTTCCACAAGAAAAAAAACGGGCGCCCCTCCGAGCAGGTCCTCTGGCCCTTGGCGCAGCCAGCACGAGCTGTGGGGGGGGGCGGAGCCAGGTCCTGGTGCTGAAAACAGTGCCGGGACCTCTGCACATGCACGCTACAGTCGGCACGCAAGTGCAGTAGCTCCAGGCGCCGAACTGTGTGGGAGGGGCCCGAAGCATGCAGCCCCTAGCCCTGGCTGAATGGCCTCACTGGGGCTGCGTGAATAAGGCTCCTCCCACGGCCAGCTCCTGCTCCCCGCCCCCGACAAGACCCGACACCCACTCCCCCCCCCCCCCCCCCGCCGACCAGACCCGACCCGACCCGAAACCCGCTCCCCCCCCACCCCACCGCCGACCAGACCCGACCCGACACCCGCTCCCCCCCGCCACCCCCCCCGCCGACCAGACCCGACCCGACCCGACACCCGCTCCCCCCCACCCCCCCGCCGACCAGACCCGCCTCGACACCCGCTCCCCCCCCCCGCTGACCAGACCTGACCCGACACCCGCTCCCCCCCCCGCCGACCAGACCTGACCCGACACCCACTCCCCCTCCCCCCGGCCCGGCCCAACCCGACCCGACACCCGCTCCCCCCCCACCCCACCGCCGACCAGACCCGACCCGACACCCGCTCCCCCCCCCCCCCCGCCGACCAGACCCGACCCGACCCGACACCCGCTCCCCCCCCACCCCCCCGCCGACCAGACCCGCCCCGACACCCACTCCCCCCCCCGACACCTGCTCCCCCCCCGCCAACCAGACCTGACCCGACACCCGCTCCCCCCCCCCGCCGACCAGACCTGACCCGACACCCCCTCCCGCCCGACCCGACACCCGCCCCCCCCCCAACCCCCCCGCCAACCAGACCTGACCCGACACCCGCGCCCCCTCCCCCCGCCGACCAGACCTGACCCGACACCCCCTCCCGCCCGACCCGAGACCCGACACCCGCTCCCCCACCCCCCCCCGACTGACCCGACCTGACCCGACCCGCGCCTGTTCCCCGACCCGACCCGCCCACCCCCCTCACTGGAACCGACTCCCGGACTGGATCCGAACCGACCTGACCTCTCCCTTCCCCACACCCCACCCCCCCGCGCTCTCTCTCTCCCTCCCTCCTCTCTCTCTCTCTCTCTCCCTCCCCTCTCTCTCTCTCCCTCCCTCCCCTCTCTCTCTCTCTCCCTCCCTCCCCTCTCTCTCTCTCCCTCCCTCCCCTCTCTCTCTCCTCCCTCCCCCTCTCTCTCTCCCTCCCTCCCCCTCTCTCTCTCTCCCCCTTCTCTCTCTCTCTCTTTCTCTTTCTCCCTCCCGCCCTCCCTCCACCTCTCTCTCTCCCTTCCTCTCTCTCTCTCTCTCTCTCTCTCTCTCTCCCCCTCCCGTTCAGCGGCACGAACGGCTGCAGAATTCTCCCTGGCTGAAGCACTTTCACACAGGTAGGAAGATGGTTTATTTAATCTTTTCTTGGCTTATAAATGTTTATTCAGGTTGGATTTATTTGTATAATATTTGTAGAAGTATAAATAAGGATTTATTGTCGAATTTAATGAGTTCCCTTCCCCCCCCTCCCCCCCACCTCGTTCTGGACGCCTAATTTGTAACCTGCGCCTGATTTTTTAATGTGTAGAACAGGTTTTTTCAGTTCTACAAAAATCTTCACTGGCTCCATTCTACTTTAGTTTGGAGTACATTTTCACTGCGGAAACTTTCAAATCAGGCGTCAGTAGCCGGACACGCCCCCTTTTGAAGAAAAAATTCTGTTCTAAACTAGAACTGTTCTACCTGACTAGAACTGCAGAAAAAAAAATGTGGAGAATTGCGATTTCTAAAATAGTCCGTTCTCCACCAGTTGCTCCTAAAAATCAGGCGCGAATCATGTGGAAACTTGGGCCTCATGAATCCCACCCATGCTCACTGCCACACCATTAGCTTGGTGATGTATAACACAATTGACTCTCACTGAACTTTCTCACTATGTCCTTCTGTCTCTGCAACGGGCATCAACTTTTTCAGACCCTTTGAGATGAGAGGGACGGGGGAGGGGTGAGGGGAGAGAAGCAGCATTTGGAAGGGGTGTGTAAGATTCTAAATTTGCTGGCAACAGCCCTGATTGCAATGGTCAAGAAGACTGGATTTTAAGCCTTTTTTCTGGCCCCACCACAAACTCTGTATCCTTGTGACTGATTCCATGTCCCTCTCTGACCACTGTCTCAGATTGAACCAGATTGTTCGCAGCCTCTGTGTCCTAATTGACCATGAGCTGAGCTTCTCGTCCATAACCTCTCCATCACAAAGACTGCTTTCTTCCACTTCCATAACTCCATCCCCTTCCACCCCTACCTCAGCCTAACTCAGGTTGAAACACTCTTGTATGGCTTTGTCACCTCCAAATTAAACTATTCTAAAGCTCTCCTAATTGGCCTTCTATCATCCACCCTGTGTAGACTTCAGATTATCCAAATCTCTGTTGCCTGTATCCCACCCTGCACCAAGTTCCACTCACTTGGCACCAATGTCCTTGCTGACCTATCTTGGCTCACTTTATGGTCCCACCCCTCCCTATTTCTGTGACCCTCTGCCCCCATCCTAAACCTACATTCCTCTGAATCTAGCCTCTTTGAACCCACCCTGAGCCCCATCATTGATGGACATGACTTCAGTTGCCTAGGACCCACGCGTGGTAATTTCCTCTGGCGCCCTGTACCACCCCTTCAGTCAGCAGTACACTGAGGCTGGAGTATGTACAATCTACAGGAAGCACTGCAGGATCTAACCAAGTTTACTTTAACAGCAATATATTTGGGCGACATTTTCTGGGGCAGTGTGCCACCTCCGGGGCTTCACGTGCAGCGGGCGTCTTGTTAAGAATGGTGGGAGCACTGCCTGTGATTTTCTATCCTCTCATCTTTTAATCGATAGGAAAATGTGACCAGGTCATCTGTGAGTTTTCTGATAAGCCACCTGCTGTGGGCAAGACCCCATGGTCCTGGGCTTCGGATAACTCTGCTCATAGACTCGCTGAAAGACTTTAGGTCAATATTTCGAACATAAACAAGTAAAAATGAAAGAGAGCATTCCACAGACTGCCCAATCAGTGGTATTTTCTGTTATACTCATAATAAATGGTCAGACCAAGTACTGTGTGTAATGAGCAAGTGTGACCGTAGCTCCTTTATTGTAGTTCCAGAGTGCAGGTACCTCGCGGGTGGACTGCTTATATACTGTACTCCCAAGGGATGCTGAGATCCCTTGGGACTCCCAACAGGTAGGCCCTCTAGTAGACAGGTGTGATTCAGGTTACAAGGTTACAAGGGGTTAAATACATAACATCACTCCGTCGTGAAGTCAACATGCACTGATTTACAAAGTGAGACGATCTGGGGCTTTGCGCTCTCTTGTCGATTGTCTCGGTACAAATGCTGGTGTGGTTGGGTTGGTCAGTTCTTCATTGGGCTGTTGGGCTGCCGGCCTTGCCAGGCTGCTGGGGATGATGAGTTCTGTTTCGTGGTCAACTGTGATGTCAGTTGCCACTTGTGCGTGTGTTGGAAGGTCAAAGTTGCTGGTGTCCTCTTCAGGTTCTGCGTAGCTGTTGGTGAACCGCAGTTTAATTTGGTCCAAGTGTTTTCTGTGCGCTTGTCCATTGGTCAGTTTGACCTGAAACACCCTACTCCCCTCTTTGGCTGTGACCGTGCCAGCGAGCCATTTGAGACCATGTCCATAATTGAGCACAAACACATTGATTTCAATATCGCGTGACAAGTTTGCGAGGTCATGGTACACACTTTGTTGATGCCGCTTGTCCTCCACGTGATCATGTAGATCAGGGTGGACCAGAGAGAGCCTTGTTTTAAGTGCCCGTTTCATGAGCAGCTCAGCTGGTGGGGGGAGTCCCTGTGAGTGAGTGGGGTCTGGTGCGGTAGCTGAGCAGTACTCGGGACAACCGGGTCTGCAGGGAGCCTTCCGACACGCTTTTGCAACTTTACTTGATGGTCTGGACTGCCTGTTCTGCCTGGCCGTTGGATGTGGGCTTGAATAGTGCAGATGTGACATGTTTGATCCCATTGCAGGTCATGAACTCTTTGAGTTCGGCACTTGTGAAACATGGCCCATTGTCGCTGACTAGGACATCAGGCAGGCCATGCGTGGCAAACATATCTCTTAGACTTTCAATGGTGGCCATGGACATGCTTCCAGACATTATTACACATTCAATCCACTTTGAGTAAGCATCCATGACAACCAAAAACATTTTGCCGAGGAATAGGCCCGCATACTCTACATGGATCCTCGATCACGGTTTGGATGGCCAGGACCATAGACTTAGCGGTGCCTCTCTGGGTGCATTGCTCAACTGAGAGCAAGTGTTGCATTGGAGTACACATGACTCTAAATCTGAGTCGATGCCTGGCCACCACACGTGGGATCTGGCTATGGCTTTCATCATCACGATGCCTGGATGGGTGCTGTGTAGTTCCCCAATAAATGTGTCTCTGCCTTTCTTGGGTAAGACCACACGATTGCCCCACAAGACAGTCCGCCTGCAGGGACAGCTTATCTCTGTGTCTGTGCAATGGCTTAATCGCTTCCTGCATCTCCACTAGGATATTGGACCAGCTCCCATGGAGGACACAGTTTTTTTACCAGGGACAGGGTAAAGGATCCTGGGGGATTTCTCATTCTCAAATGCCTCCATGACCATAAACAAGTCCGCTGGCTGTGCCATTTCCACCCCTGTGGTGGATAATGGTAGCTGACTGAGAGCATCTGCGCAGTTCTCTGAGCCTGGTCTGTGGCGAATTACATAGTTGTATGCCGACAGCATGAGCGCCCATCTTTGGATGCAGGCAGAGGCATTGGTATTGATCCCTTTGCTCTCCGAGAATAGCGATATGAGTGGCTTGTGGTCTGGTTCAAGCACGAACTTGAGGCCAAACAAGGACTGGTGCATTTTTTTTACCCCATAAATGCACGCCAGAGCCTCTTTTTCAACCATGCTGTAGGCCCTTTCGGCCTTGGACAAACTCCTGGATGCATACGCAACTGGTTACAACATTTCCGATTTATTAGCCTGTTGTAATACATACCCAACCCCGCATGATGACATATTGCAAGCTTACACTAGTAATTTACATGGGTTATATAGGACAAGCAGTTTATTAGAACACAGTAAATTTTTGGCTTTCTTAAAGGCAGCCTCTTGTGAATTCCCCCATACCCAGTTGTCTCCCTTGCACAGAAGCGCATGCAGGGGTTCTGGGAGGGTGCTTAACCCAGGTAGGAAATGACCTAAGAAGTTAAGGAGTCCCAGAAACGACCACAGCTCCGTCACGTTCCGTGGTCGCGGCGCGTTCTTGATGGCCTCCATCTTGGCGTCGGTGGGTCTGATGCCATCTGCTGCGATCCTCCTTCCTAAGAAGTCGACATTCTGTGCCAGCAAAGCACACTTCGAGCGTTTCAACCTGAGCCCTACCCAATCCAACCGACTAAGAACCTCCTTCAGGTTCTTCAAGTGCTCCATGGTGTCCCGACCTGTAACCAATATGTCGTCCTGGAAGACCACTGTGCAAGGAACCAACTTTAGCAGGCTTTCCATGTTTTGCTGAAACTTCGCTGCAACCGACCGAATCCCAAACGGGCACTGGTTGCAGATAAACAGATCTTTGTGCGTGTTGATGCAGGTGAGGCCTTTCGAAGACTCCTTCAGCTCCTGCATCATGTAGGCCGAGGTCAGGTCCAGCTTGGTGAACGTCTTCCTTCCAGCCAGGGTCGCAAATAGGTCGTCTGCCTTGGGTAGCGGGTACTGGTCATGCAGCAAAAAACGGTTAATTGGTACTTTATAGTCACCGCAAATTCTAACTGTACCGTCCTTCTTGAGTACCGGAAGAATTGGACTGGCCCAGTCGTTGAATTCCACCGGCACGATGATGCCCTTGCATTGCAGCCTGTCCAGCTCGATTTCCACTTTTTCACGCATCATGTACGGTACCGCCCGAGCCTTGTGGTGGATGGGTCGCGTACCAGGAACCAAATGGATGTGCACTTTCTCCCCCGAGAAACTTCCAATGCCTGGCTTGAATAATGATGGGAACTAGCTTAGAACCTGGGTACATGTGGTGTTGTCAACTGACAAAAACGCGCGGACGTCGTCCCAGTTCAAGTGGATTTTCCCCGGCCAGCTTCTGCCAAATAACGTGGGGTCGTCCCCTGGCACAATCCACAGCGTGAGTTCGTGTACTGCTCCATCATAGGAGACTTTGACTTCAGCACTGCCAATTACAGGGATTAGTTCTTTTGTATAAACCTTTAGCTTCGTGTGAATGGGGCTGAGTTTGGGCCTGTATGCCTTCTTCCCCCACAACCTGTCGAAGGCCGTTTTACTCATTATGGACTGACTTGCCCCCGTGTCCAGCTCCTTAGACACTGGAATACAGTTTAATTCAACTTTCAGCATTATTGGTGGGCATTTTGTCGTGTACACCATACATCTCTGCCTCCTCCGTTTGAGCTTCCAATTCCGTCTGATCCACTGTGGAACGATCTTCCTCTGCAACGTGGTGGTTTGCAGGGTTTGCAGCTCGCCTGCACATTCGTTGGAGGTGTCCCATTGTTCTGCAGCCATCGCACGCATGGTGCTTTAAGCGGTATTGATGGGGCCGATGATCACCCCCGCAGCGCCAACAGGGTGTTAACTGCCTCGCATTAACAGATGATCATTTGAGGTCGGGCCGCAGCAGCCGGTGTGTACATTCTGCCCTGTACATTTCTGCTCAAAACCGATGGTACTTTATGCACAGTACTGGCCGAAACTTCTTTGTTCTGCGAAATCTGCTTGGTGTTGTCGCTGGTGGACATAAATGCTTGGGCTAACGTTATGGCTTTACTCAGCGTTTCTACAGTGAACAGTTTGCGAAGGATTGTCTCATGTCCGATGCCCAGTACAAAAAAGTCTCTGAGCATTTGTTCTAGGAATCCCTTAAACTCACAATGCCCTGCAAGGCGCCTTAGTTCGGCGACATAGCTCGCCACTTCCTGGCCCTCCGATCGTTGACATGTGTAGAACTGATATCTCGGCATCAAAACACTTTCCTTAGGATTTAGGTGCTCCCGGACCAACGTACACAGTTCTCCGTAGAATTTCTCTGTAGGTTTAGCCGGGACCAGGAGATTTTTCATGAGGCCACAGGTAGTGGCCGCACAGACAGTTAGGAGGATCGTCCTTCGTTTGGTCGCGTTCTTGTCCCCTTACAGCTCGTTGGCTACGAAGTATTGGTCGAGTCTCTCCACGAAGGCCTTCCAATCGTCCCCCTCCGAGAACTTTTTCAGGATGCCGACTGTTCTTTGCATTTTTGTGCGGTTCGTTACCTCATCGCAAATTGTTATACTCATAATAAATGGTCAGACCGAGTACTGTGTGTATTGAGCAAGTGTGACCTTAGCTCCTTTATTGTAGATCCAGAGTGCCGGTACCTCGTGTGTGGCCTGCTTATATACTGTACTCCCAAGGGATGCTGGGTCCCTTGGGACTCCAACAAGTAGGCCCTCTGGTGGACAGGTGTGATGCAGGTTACATGGTTACAGGGGGTTAAATACATAACACTTTCACTTTCCATTATGAAGCTATGTTCAGTTCCAAATTAGGACAAAGGAAGAAGAGAGAGAAACTTGCACTATAGATGTTTCCACTTTGAACAACTTTGGGCACTCCCTAAGTAGACTTTAGCAGAACGCATAAGCTTCTCAATGACTTATGATCAACCTTTAGTTATTGTGGGTGCTCGAGTGAGTAGTTTGTGGTTCTGATTCCTGGTACAATGGCAGGGAAGAAGGAAATACTCAGTAAACTCAAAGGCAGCTTGCTGGACATCAAGTCGGGCGCATTGAAAGTCTTTGGGAATGTTGTACTGTCTCTAATCCTTTACGGATTGGAAGAACTACTGGAAAAGGAGATCCAATGTCCGTGTGCTCTGAAATCGAATGGCAAGTACATCTCATTCACCTTCATTATCCCTGCAATTTTATTGTTTTTTATCAGTCTACTGATGCAAAAAGATTCCCAGATGTGGTGCAAATCATGTCAGTGCTGTGAGCAGGAGGACAATTGCAAATGTCCAATCCTGTGTTTATCTTTCCTGTCGACGATGGTCAAAGCATCGATTCCAGCAATGATATGGGTCGTCCTACTCTTCTTGGTGGGTGATTACTACGCCTGTTCAAATTTAATGGGAAAAAAATGAGACTGCCAGCATAAAGGCATGTGAGTTGACATGCAACAAGAATTCCCGTGAAATTCCAGTTACTCTACAAAAGCTCTGCATTACATCACAAGTAAGATGTCCCTTTCGATGTTCATTCTAATGTGTAATTGTAGGAACGTAAGAACAGGAGGAGACCGTTCAGCTCCTCGAGCCTGTTCCCCCATTCCATGAAATCATGGCTGATCTGCGACCTAACTCTGCCTTTTCCCACATATCCCTTAATACCTTTGGTTAACAAAACTCTATCAATCTCAAGATTTAAAATGAACAATTGATCTAGCATCAATTGCCATTTGCGGAAGAGAGTTCCAAACTTTTACCACCCTTTGGGCCCGAATTTGGTCCCGGCTACAGCCGACCATTGTTCGGTGGCACCCAGGCGGGAGGTCCGTTTTTGCCACCCGCTGCCACCAGGTCCCATTGGGAGCCATTTTCGACTCCGCTGTGTGGGCGGCAACGGGAGCGGCAGTCAGCAAGCGGGAGCAGGATTCACTTCTGTGCATCAGTTGGAGGCCTCTCCATTTGGGGATCTTCAGAAGACCTCCACTGTGCATGTGCGAGATTTTGGGTTTTGTTTTTTTTGCAGTTTTCTTGATCCAACGTGTAGTCCTTTCGTGGCCCTTGGAGGCTGATTGGGGAACTACACATGCGCACAAAAGGAGAGCACTTTATTCCACCTGTGAGTGTGAGAGGGGAGAGGACAGAGTTGGAGGTTAGAGAGCAAAGAGGTGGCACTGGAGAGGGGGCAGTCTCAGTTGCAGAGGTGGCAGTGTGTGAAATTTAAACCCACAAACTCTTCAGCAGCCATTCCTCTCATCATTGAGGATGAGTGGCCAGAAATCTTCAATGAAGACTGCCAAAACCAGGCCCAGAGCTGTGTGGTTCAATGAACAGGAATTGGAGGAGCTAGTGATGGAGGTGGAGTGCAGGTACAACGAACTCACCCGGGATGATCGTGGCAAGCCTTCACCAGCCCAATACCGACGTCTTTGGATAGACATCGGTGAGATGGTGACTGCGATGGGCAACGTTGAGCGGGATGGGGACCAATGCCACAAACGGAACGATTTGCTGGCGTCAGCTAGAGTGAGTACAAACTTATTCGCCCCCTTCTCTCCAAGACTAAAAAGGTTGTGCGGCAGATGCAGATGTGTGTGTGTGTGTTTGTGTGTGTGTGGTGGGGGGGGGGGGGGGGGGAGGCGGGGGCATCAGCAAAGGGGCGAAAGGCAGCAATGTTTCTTTGTGGAGAAAAAAACAAGCAGCAAACCAAGCAAGCCTGAGTGCAACCGAATGGGGCCCAGAAGAGATGGTCTAATTGACCAGGTTGGAGGAGCGTGCGTTGGCAGTGATGGGTGACTGCCGCCGTGCAACCACAGACATTGATGCAGATCCGGTGCTACCGCGTGGTAAGATTATATTCATCTCTGGTGTCAGCGGCACTCATGGCATGAAAGTAAATGCAACGTTAAGACACTTGCAGTTGAACTCACACTTTGTCGGCCATTATTGGTGTGGACATGTACAGATGGAACTCCTTGCTGGTATAATGTGAGATGGAACGGCTCACATCTCAGCTTGACCACCAGTGCCGCCGCCCCTGCCCCCCTCCCCCTTCCCCCCCGCCCCCCGCCACAGACTGAAATGTTGTCCTCTACTTGCAGATGATGTGTCAGACAGCACGGATCTAGAGAGACCATCGACCTCTGACCTTCACAGAAGCCATCAGACCCCAGCATCTTCCACCTCGACATTCTCCACATCTGAAGACACGAGATCCTTCCTGCACTCGCTCCCCCCCGACCTCCCCCGCTCCCAGATCACCTATTTCTACCGCTGCCATCTTCGCCACCCACAGTCAGGAAGAACAGGAGAGAGACGAGGGAGAAGGGCCCATCTTTCTGCCCTTTGACCTGGAGGAGCAGGAAGCGGCTGACATCAGCCTCCTGCCATGTGAGCCAAGTGTCCGCAGAATCTCGGCGTCAGGCTCCGATTTCCTGGGCTTTCCAATGGACTCCACAGACGCAAGCTCAACCATGCGCAGAGGCCATGGCTCGAAGTGAAGCAAGGGGCCTGAACCCAGCAGCAGCAAGCAACCACCTGCGGATGCATCATGGCTCTCTGTACTCAACCAGATGGTGCAGCTATCAAGCACCGGCGTGGAGATAGGTTGTGACATGCTGCAGACCATGGCTGGGAGAGCTGGCAGCATCGCCTCCTTCACCCAGCAGTATGATCAGAGGATGGACAGGCTCATTACAGTCTTGGAGCGCACAACGGAAAGCGTTGAGGCCATGAGGCAAGAGATTGCTTCTGCACGTGTGGTGCAAGCCCCCGACTCCACACCCTCAAGGCAGACAGATCCGGAGGAGTAGGAGATCCCTGCGCCTTCCGTCCCGCTCCCTACCTTTTCACCAAGACTCACACGGCTGCAGGCATCCCACTGTCTTCTTGCGCAACCTCCTCAACCAGAGGCAGTGACGAGCAGGGGAGTGCCATACCATCCGTGTAGACGTGAGGAGGAAGAGGACATCGGGCATCGCTGCAAGTGAGGGGGGGGGGGCAGAAAGAGGTGCCGGGTAGAGGGGTGGGTGATGTTCCTGTAAATTTATGTAAATGTAATCATCTTATGTAACCTTTGTTATTGTGCACTTGTAAATACACTCACATTACTGACCCTCAGTTGGTGTGTGTGTCAGTTTAACGTCACGTGTGGTGAGTTGTGAGAAACACACAGCTGTCCCTCAGGTCATTTGCTTCATCAGGAATATCTTCCCATCCACATCTGACTGCAGTGTATAATGGGTCCTGTCATCAGGCCATCGCAAGACGACAAGGAAGGGTCACCAATGCAGGAAGCCTGCCATTCAGTGCTCTCAGTTTACCTACTTGCAGGGCAGACCTTAAGGCTTGTACTTCAACCCTATTTTTTTTAGACCAAACATGGAGGATTGCCACTCCTGAGCTGACATGGTCATCAGTTACATTGCAGTACATTGTGTGACACGATTAATGAATCAGCTTGGGTGTACAAAATGTGACATGCTGAACACTTTTCAGTTATTCATAATAATTTTCCCTTCACCATTGGGCTTCCCAATGAAGGACTTTCAGCAAGGTCCAACAAAAAAAGCCTCCATCAGCTTAGATACATTTCAGTCGCTTTTATAACATCCAATTTAAACATCACCATCAGCAATAAAATAATGCAACATGCACCTAACTTTTCTCCAACAGTCCCAATCGTGTGGTGCAGCATCCGCCCGACTGTCGTGATGTGATGGTCTCCAGCACTCCCTCCTACCCATTCTCCATGCTGCCTGACTGCCATCAGATTACCAGCCTCCCGTTCTCCGTGCTGCCCGACTGCCGACCACCTCTCCCTCCCTCTCACCGGATCTCACTGCTGGCTGAATGCCAATCTCCTCTCCCTCCCTCTCACCGGATCTCACTGCTGGCTGAATGCCAATCTCCTCTCCCTCCCTCTCACCGGATCTCACTGCTGGCTGAATGCCAATCTCCTCTCCCTCCCTCTCACGCGATCTCACTGCTGGCTGAATGCCAATCTCCTCTCCCTCCCTCTCACCGGATCTCACTGCTGGCTGAATGCAAATCTCCTCTCCCTCCCTCTCACCGGATCTCACTGCTGGCTGAATGCCAATCTCCTCTCCCTCCCTCTCACGCGATCTCACTGCTGGCTGAATGCCAATCTCCTCTCCCTCCCTCTCACTGGATCTCACTGCTGGCTGAATGCCATGCACCTCTCCCTCCCTCTCACGTGATCTCACTACTGGCTGAATGCCGACCATCTCTCCCTCCCTCCCACCCGATCTCACTGCTAGCCGACTGCCGTCCAGATCAGATCGGTCGTTCTGGCAGAAGGCAGGTCGACCGGAGGCAAGTATAACTGATCCAACATCCGGCATGGGCGGGCGGCACGATCTGATGTCGGTGGAACCCTTCCTCACCAATCTTCCGCCAGGTGGAACATTGATGGCAGATGGGCGGTTCCAGAGGAATCGACCAGAAAACTGACATTTGCAGCTGCACCTTGGCTGATGGGGGCGGAACATCGACCAATTTCAGCCCCTTTGTGTGTAGACGTGTTTCCTAATTTAACTCCTGAAAGGCATGGCTCTAATTTGTAGACTATGCCCCCTAGTCCTAGATTCCACAACCAGTGGAAATAGTTTTTCTCTATTTACCTTATCAGTTCCCCTTAATATCTTGAAACTTGCATCAAATCACAACTTAATCTTCTAAATTCTAGGGAATATAATCCTAGTTTGTGTAATCTCTCCTCATAATTTAACTTTTCAAGTCCAGATATCATTCTACTAAATCTATGCTGCACTCCCTCCAAGGTCAGAAACTGCAAAGTAGCTTGCAATAATGCGGCACCTTAAATGCAGCAAATCACCTAATACCCTTCACAATTGAAGATCAGCCTCGAATTGGAGTAGAAGGGAGACAGCTGAAAGTACTACCCAGGAAGTATGTCTAAAGAGGTTCTTTTGAAAGTGGGGAGACATATAGTAATATTGAGGGGTTTAGCATGGAGGCGAGATGGCTGAAAGCCCATCACTGATGGTAGAGCGGAGGGAATGAAAGGCACAGTGTACCACCTGAGTTGGAAGAGCAGAGAATGCAGGAGGGACATTGGGATTAAAGAGGTGAGGTGTGCAGGGATTTGAAAACAAGGACAAGGATTTCAAAATTTGAGTCACCCATCACAAAATGAACCTGTAAACCTCAAGAATGGAACAGTTCTGTTGAAGGTTAATTCTGGGCACCACACTTTAGGAAGGAAGTCAAGGCAATGGAGAGGGTGCAGAGGAAATTTACCAGAATGGTACCAGGGATGAGGGACCAGTTATGTGGAGAGAGGAGAGAAGTTGGGATTGTTCTCCTTAGAGCAGGGAAGGTTAAGGGGAGATGTGACAGAGGTGTTAAAAGTCATGAATTGAGTAACTAAGGAGAAACTGTTTCCAGTGACAGAAGGGTCAGTAATCAGAGGACACAGATTTAAGATAATTGGCAAAAGAACCAGAGGCGATGTGAGGAAAAATTTAATTTACACAGCTTGTTGCTTTGAACTGGAATGTGATGCCTGAAAGGTGGTGGGAGCAGATTCAATAATAACTTTCAATAGCAATTTGGATAAATATTTTAGAGGAGAAATGTGTAGGGCTATGGGGAAAGTGCAGGGTTGCGACGAACTGGATTTCTCTTTCAAAGTGCCAGCACAGGCACGATGGGCTGAATGGCCTCCATCTGTGGTGTTTCATTCTAGGATTCTATAGATTATTGTTTAATTCAATTTCTTATCTCTCCACCCACAACTCAACAGCTCATCGGTGGCATTTTACTGGTCGGAATGCTGGCTGTGTTACTATTAATCTACTTTCTTCATCAATGTGCTCATGGCTGCGCAATGAAATCTTATGATGAGTTTGACCATGATTGCCTGCGTGATGAAGAGGAAGTAATGCTGATTAGGACAGCATTGAAAAACAGAGCGGTTGAAAAGGCGAAAGAAGGCTGTGCGACTAAGATATCAGAAATATTCCCCAGTAATAAGCAATCTCAAACTAGGACTCAATCCGGACCGGGCAGTGAGGACACAGAAATGGAGCAACTAGTAAGTGTTATGCAAGGGCAGACCCACCAAAGCTATCGGAGCTAATATGACAAGCTGTGTGCAGAGAAAATGTGTAACAAGCACAGCTAAATTCAACCTGCAGAGTATTTAAACATATGGTGGCAGAAATTCATCTTGGCCGCCTGTTATATGCACCGCCCCATATTCAGCCCTGTAGCCAAGTATCTTTTAAATGTGATGAGTGTTTCTGCCTCTATCACCCTTTCTGGCAGTGAGTTCCAGACTTCCACCAAGCTCTGGGTGAAAGAATGTGTCCCCATCTCCCCTCTAATCCTTCTAACAACTACTTTAAATCTACTCTCTGGTTATTGACCCCTTTGCACAATATATGACAGCTGTAGCTCAGTGGGTAGCACACTTGCCTCTGGGTCAGAAGGTTGTGGGTTTAAGTCCCACTTCAGGGACTTGAACACATAAATCTAGGCTGATTCTGCAGAGCAATACTCAGGCAGTGCTGCATTGTCCGAGGGCCATCTTTTAGATGAAAGGTTAAACCGAGGCCTGGTCTGCTGTCTCAGGTGGGCATAAAAGATCCCATGGCACTATTTCGAAGAAGAGCAGTGTAGTTATCCCCGGTATCCTAGCCAATATTTAGCACTCAATCAACATAACAAAACAGATTATCTGGTCATTATCACACTGCTGTTTGTGGGAGCTTGCTGTGCGCTGCCGCATTTCCCACATTACAGCAGTGACTACACTTCAAAAGTACTTCATTGGCTGTAAAGCGCTTCGAGACCTCTGGTGGTCATGAAAGGCATTGCCTAATGTTGCACTACTGTAGTAATCAATGCATGTCCACAAAGGCTTCTGACCCAGGATTGGGTGCCAGCACTGGTTGCACATTTCTTATGATAACGAGAAGCAGGGAGTCCCTCGGTTTCCCTGCTCAGGATTGTTATAGCTCACGTTTCCGGATGTGACTATGTTTTTCCCAACAGGGATCCCCCTCAGGTCGTATGGCTGATGAACAGATGGGAGAACCCGCAACACGGGTCGACCAACAGGCAGGATCTTAACACGAGGAACGTCAGATCACAAGTGTGTCACAGGAGGTGGAGACAAAAGGAACGTGCATCGCTCACACAGAACGTTGATGAAAATTCAGCGCATGCTTTGAGCTTTGATGAATTACCGGCGGATATTTGTTTTTAATGCACTGTATTGTATTATCAGAAACAGACAAATAAAATTAAAAATAAATTTTCCCCTGCCTCCTCCGAACTGGATGTGTGCAATTTCACAATAGACACGAATGGGCTGGATTTTAACACCCAAAAACAGGTGGTTTGGGGTCAGGTCAGAAGTTAAAAAAAAATGTAAATCCCAAACCCGCAGCCAACCTGCCCACTCCCAGGTTTTTTGGAGATGGGACAAGGGGTGGGCAGCCAGCCTGCTCCCAGGAGGTGGTTTGGCAATTTAAATATTTTAATGAGGCAGGCATCCTCTGATTTTACCTGTTTTACAGCATTATCATTCCCAGGCCTTGGGGAAACCTGGCAGCTGAAGGGAGGCTTCGGAGAGCAGGTAAGTGCCTTTACAGCACTGCTTGTAGGCCAGGAGGAGCAGGAGTGCTTTCTTCCAGCCTCCAAGCTCTCCCTCCAAAGGCCCCCCAGGTTGGGGATCGGACTAGCCCCTGGGATCAGAAACTCCGCCCAGGGATCAGGGATCATAACCCCTCCGGAGTTGGGATCGGAATTCACCTGGGGTGGTATATTGGACCTACATGGTCTTGCGGCCTGGAAGCTAAGCCTGTCAATCAGGCTGATTTCCGGACAGGAAACCTGTCAAAGAGAAAAAACACATGCTGTGGAGTTAAAAGAACCTGTACAGGCTGAATGACCTCCTTCTGTGCTGTAAGATGAGGTCATCTCCTCTGGGTTGGAGACGAACTTGGAATGGGAGGGGGAAGATCCAGTTGTCATGGTCCAGGTAGGTACCAATGACATAGGTCGAACATGCTGGTGCACTGGATTGCCCAGTCACAGTCCCTTACAGTCATGCCCACGTCTCCACCTAAATTACTCTTATTGCAGGAATGACATAGGTACATCGTACACACTACCCTCATCTACCCTCCTGGTTACCTCCTCGAAAAATTCAATTAGGTTAGTCAAACACGATCTTACCTTAACAAATCCGTGCCGACTGTCCCTAATTAATCCTTGCCTTTCCCAATGCAGATTTATCCTGTCTTTCAGGATTTTTTCCATAATTTTCCCACCACTGAAGTTAGGCTGACAGGCCTATAATTACTCAGCCTATCCCTTTCTCCCTTCTTAAACAAGGGTACCAACATTCGCAGTCCTCCAGTACTCTGGCACCATTCCTGAATCCAAGGAAGACCGGAAAATGATGGTCAAGGCCTCTCCTATTTCCTCTTCTGCTTCACTCAACAGCCTGGGATGCATTTCATCCGGGCCTGGGGACCTATCCACTTTCAAAGCTGCTAAACACCTTATTACCTCCTCTCTCACTATGTTTATTTCATCCAGAATATCACACTCCTCCTCGATAGCAGTATCTGCATTGCCCCTTTCCTTTATGAAAACAGACACAAGGTATTTATTAAGAACCATACCCACATCTTCTGCCTCCACACAATTATCCTCATTGTCTCTAATAGGCCCTACCCTTTCTTTAATTACTCTCTTGCTCTTAAAATATTTATAGAATATCTTTGGGTTTTCCTTGATTTTACTTGCCAATAACTTTTCATGCTCTCTCTTGGCTTGCCTCATGCATTTTGGTTTTTCATGTATTTTGCCACCCATGCAAAGCAACAGTTCCACAAACTAATGTCGAACCAAGGATGTTTCCTGACCAGAGTCCCGCACCAGAGAGGTTCAACCTGTATTAGTATATGACATTACAGTTGATAGAACATTGAGTGTTCAATAAATTTTTCAACACACCACTGTTATATTTCCTGTTGTGGGATCTTGCAGGAAATAATATATTGGCTGTTTCTACAATTCTGTTATGGTGTCTGTTTTCAAAAAGTTAGCCAGATTGAGATGATGTTGATTGGTTTGGTGTATCTGCAATGATCTTTACAAATATACCAAACAATTAACATTGTCTCTGTACCTGCCATTTTTTTATGTTCATTTTATTTATCTTAGTCCCAGGCAAAATAATTTTATCTAAGTGTAATAATAATAAACAAGCATTAATGGTATTAAAAGATTGCTTTCCTAAAGATATCTATATTCATCTAATTCCAGAGTGAGAAAGTTACTTATGAATATTGTAAATGCAGTTGTGTGGTGTTCCCCATGTAGATTGTGCAAAGAAATAGCTGCAAAATTCTGCTTAATCTGAATTAAAGACTGTTAAGTCCTGACTCTAATGTACTGACTTACACGAGACACATGCTGAAGTCAAGGTCACTCAGGACCTGCACCTTTAATTCACAGCTCTCCAGTGCCGCACTTGCCTGAGACCTCCCTTTATATACCTCAGTGGGACAGGTATGGAGTGTCTCCTGCAAGTGCACCCCTGGTGGTAAGGTATGCTTATTGTTACAGGTCATATCCATTTACAGTCATGTATAGCATGGTAAGATACAGTTATATACAATAATGTGAGATACATGACATCACCCTCCCCCAAGGTCTTATTGCCTTTATAGATTCAGTCTCTCAGGTGGTCTGCGCTCTCGCATGGAGCATCTTAGTTGTGCTTCCGTTGTTTGCCTTGGTGTCTGTTTTTTGTTCGATGTGATTGCTGGTATCTTGCCTGGGCTGTCTGTTTCGTTCGGTGTGTTTGCTGGTATCTCACCTGGGCTGTCTGTTGAGACTTCCCTTTCCTCAGGTTGTTCCACCTGTCTGTCCACCAGGTGTGGTGTGAGTTCCACATTGTAGTCTGCCTCTGGTTCTTCAGTGTTATCAGTGAATCTACTTTTTACTTGGTCTACATGCCTCCGGAAGGTTTGGCCATTGTCTATTTGTACAACCAGTAGCCTGTTTTCCTCTTTGTCTATTACTGTCCCTGCAAGCCATTTGGGACCCCGGCCATAGTTTAGCACAAACACTTTGTCCCCTATCTCATTCCACCTTCCCCTCCAATTTCGGTCATGGTACTCAGTTAGCTTTTGACGCTTAGCCTCAACAATTTCATGCATGTCTGGGAGGATTCACTAAATATATTCAAAAAGTAGTTAGATGTATTCCTTACTACTAGGAGGATCAAGGGGTATGGCGAGAAGCAGGAATGGGGTACTGAAGTTGCATGTTTAGCCATGAACTCATTGAATGGCGGTGCAGGCTCGAAGGGCCGAATGGCCTACTCCTGCACCTATTTTCTATGTTTCTATTTCTAATCTTTTTAATTTCACCTCTGAACTTTGTATATTCCTCCAGAGATTCTACAGTATTTAGCTGTCTGTATAAGCTTCCCTTTTTTTCTTTATCCTCCCCTGTGAATCCCTAGACATCCAAGGGGCTCTAGAATTGTTATTCCCACCCTTTTTCTTTAAGGGCACATGTTTGGCCTGAGCCCTACAGAACTCCTCCTTGAATGCCTTCCACTGTTCCGACACTGATTTACCTTCAAGTAGCTGTTTCCAGTCCACTGTGGCCAAATCACCTCTCAACTTAGCAAAGTTAGCTTTTCCCCAATTTGGGACTTTTATTCTTGGTCTATCCTTGTCCTTATCCATAACAACCTTGAATCTGATTGAATTATGGTCACTAGCACCCAAGTGCTCTCCCGCTGATACCCTTTCCACCTGCCCAGCTTCATTCCCCAAAACTAAATCCAGAATTGCCCCCTCCCATGTTGGGCTTGTTACATGCTGACTAAAAAAGTTCTCTTGAATGCATTTTAGGAATTCCGCACCCTCTATACCCTTCACACTATATTTGTCCCAATCAATATTAGGATAGTTGAAATCCCCTACTATTATTGCCTTATGGTTTTTGAACCTCAGAAATTTGCCAACATATTTGCTCTTCTATCTCCCTCCCACTGTTTGGGGGTCAATAATACATGCCCAACAGTGTGAAGGCCGCTTTTTTATTTTTCAGTTTGACCCATATGGCCTTGTTTGATGATCCCTCTAACATATCATCCCTCCTCACAGCTGTAATAGTTTCTTTAATCAATACTGCGAACCCCCACCCCCCAGCCCCTTTTTACCCCCATCCTCATTCTGTCTAAAAATCTGTAACCAGGAATATTGAGCTGCCAAATCTGCCCCTCTTTCAGCCATGTCTCTGTAATGTCTATAACGTCATACTCCCAAGTATCGACCCGTGCATTCAGCTCATCCGCCTTCTTCGCTATACTCCTTGCATTGAAGTATATAGCATTTAGCACAGGAAGACCTCCTTGATTATAAATTACAAACCCTTGTTTCCTCTGTCTTACAGATTCACTTTCTACATTCTTGCTTTTCAATTTCAGCTTTACTTCCTTATTGAATTTGTTCTCAGGTTTCCAACCCCCGCCAAGCTAGTTTAAACTCTCCCCAACCGCACTAGCAAAACTGCCCGTGAGGATATTGGTCTCGGCTCTGTTGCGGTGCAACCCAACCCAGAATGCAGGCGGTCCTGCATGGCTGATGGTGTGCATACCGCTTGGCGGTATGTCAATGCCTCCTTCTGCGCTGTAAATTTCTATGTTTCTAATATATATTTAAACAACATGACTACTTCCAATGACCGGAAGCTGCACAGAAACATTTTATGCATAATTTTCAGTTCCCAATTTAAAAAAAATAGCATTCACCACAACAGATGGAGGATCTGAGAACTGCTCCGGCTTCCCGGCATTTTTCCACACAGCCCGTTCGCTCCCAGCATTTACATTTTTTTTAACGAACCCGCTCCCATGATGAACTGGCTGCGCGCATGCGCAGTCCACTTCCAGTTCGTTGGCAGCGGTCACGTCCTTACTTAAATGAGGTAACTTCATGTTCTAGTGCATGATCAACAGGAAGTACTGCAGATACGCACTGCACCCAGGGAGCAGTGATCCCAGCACCACTGGGCAACGAATGCATTATTGGCCCTGTGTTGTAATGCAGCATTGAGGTTTCCAATGCCACAGTTCATCTGAGCTACTCATTGTTGGACATCGTGAAAGTTAAAAGTTTAACAGTCAAACTACTTTTTCTCTTATAGCAACAGGCTTTCCTGTTAGTGTCGTAGAAGGAATGCACTGTCGGGCTTTCCGATATAAGCGGGATGACACTGAGGTGCCGTGAGGAGAAGGCATTGCTTGTTTTTGGATTGTTACCAGTGCCACGTGCTAGTCAGAGTAGGAATCGCAGGAGAGCTCAGATGAATACATGGCTTGAGGAGTGGTGCAGAAGGGAGGAATTCAAATTCCTGGGACATTGGAACCGTTTCTCGGGGAGGTGGGACAAGTACAAACCGGACAGTCTGCACCTGGGCAGGATCGGAACCAATGTTCTAGGGGGGAGTGTTTGCTAGTGCTGTTGGGGAGGGGTTAAACGAATACGGCAGGGGGATGGGAACCTTTGAAGGGAGACAGAGGGAAGTAGAATGGGGGCAGAAGCAAAAGATAGAACGAAGAAAAGTAAAAGTGCAAGGCAGAGAAACCCAAGGCAAAAATCAAAAAGGGCCACATTACAGCAAAATTCTAAAGGGGCAAAGTGTGTTTAAAAAGACAAGCCTGAAGGCTCTGTGCCTCAATGCAAGGAGTATTCATAATAAGGTGGATGAATTAACTGCACAGGCAGCAATTAATGAATATGATATAATTGGCATTACGGAAACATGGCTCCAGGGTGACCAAGGCTGGGAACTCAACATCCATTGGTATTCAACATTCAGGAAGGATAGACAGAAAGAAAAAGGAGGTGGGGTAGGGTTGCAGGTTAAAGAGGAAATTAACGCAATAATAAGGAAGGATATTAGCTTGGATGATGTGGAATCTGTATGGGTGGAGCTGCGGAATACCAAAGGGCAGAAAACGCTAGTGGGAGTTGTGTACAGACCACCAAACAGTAGTAGTGAGGTTGGGGACAGCATCAAACAAGAAATTAGGGATACATGCCATAAGGGTACAGCAGTTATCATGGGTGACTTTAATCTACATATAGTTTGGGCGAACCAAACTGGTAGCAATACGGTGGAGGAGGATTTCCTGGAGTGTATTAGGGATGGTTTTCTAGACCAATATGTTGAGGAACCAACTAGAGGACTGGTCATCCTAGACTGGGTGATGTGTAATGAGAAAGGACTAATTAGCAATCTTGTTGTGCGAGGCCCCTTGGGGAAGAGTGACCATAATATGGTAGAATTCTTTATTAAGGTGGAGAGTGACGCAGTTAATTCAGAGACTAGGGTCCTGAACTTAAGGAAAGGTAACTTTGATGGTATGAGACGTGAATTGGCTAGAATAGACTGGCAAATGATACTTAAAGGGTTGACAGTGGATAGGCAATGGCAAACATTTAAAGATCACATGGATGAACTTCAACAATTGTACATCCCTGTCTGGTGTAAAAATAAAACGGGGAAGGTGGCTCAAGTGTGGCTAACAAGGGAAATTAAGGATAGTGTTAAATCCAAGGAAGAGGCATATAAATTGACCAGAAAAAGCAGCAAACCTGAGGACTGGGAGAAATTTAGAATTCAGCAGAGGAGGACAAAGGGTTTAATTAGGAGGGGGGAATAGAATATGAGAGGAAACTTGCCGGGAACATAAAAACTGACTGCAAAAGCTTCTATGGATATGTGAAGAGAAAAAGATTAGTGAAGACAAACGTAGGTCCCTTGCAGTCAGATTCAGGTGAATTTATAATGGGGAACAAAGAAATGGCAAACTAGTTGAACAAATACTTTGGTTCTGTCTTCACAAAGGAAGACACAAATAACCTTCGGGAAATACTAGGGGACCGAGTGTCTAGTGAGAAGGAGGAACTGAAGGAAATCCTTATTATGCGGGAAATTGTGTTAGGGAAATTGATGGGATTGAAGGCCGATAAATCCCCGGGGTCTGATAGTCTGCATCCCAGAGTACTTAAGGAAGTGGCCCTAGAAATAGTGGATGCATTGGTGATCATTTTCCAACAGTCTATCGACTCTGGATCGGTTCCTATGGACTGGAGGGTAACTAATGTAACACCACTTTTTAAAAAACGAGGGAGAGAGAAATTTGGTAATTATAGACCCGTTAGCCTGACATCAGTCGTGGGGAAAATGTTGGAATCAATTATTAAAGATGAAATAGCAGCGCATTTGGAAAGCAGTGACAGGATCGGTCCAAGTCAGCATGGATTTATGAAAGGGAAATCATGCTTGACAAATCTTCTGGAATTTTTTGAGGATGTAACTAGCAGAATAGACAAGGGAGAACCAGTGGATGTGGTGTATTTGGACTTTCAAAAGGCTTTTGACAAGGTCCCACACAAGAGATTGGTGTGCAAAGTTAAAGCACATGGTATTGGGGATAATGTACTGACGTGGATAGAGAACTGGTTGGCAGACAGGAAGCAGCGAGTCGGGATAAATGGGTCCTTTTCAGAATGGCAGGCAGTGACTAGTGGAGTGCCGCAGGGCTCAGTGCTGGGACCGCAGCTATTTAAAATTTTCATTAATGATTTAGATGAAGGAATAGAGTGTGATATCTCCAAGTTTACAGATGACACTAACCTGGGTGGCGGTGTGAGCTGTGAGGAGGACGCTAAGAGGCTGCAGGGTGACTTGGACAGGTTAAGTGAGTGGACAAATGCATGGCAGATGCAGTATAATGTGGATAATTGTGAGGTTATCCACTTTGGGGGCAAAAACACGAAGGCAGAATATTATCTGAATGGCGGCAGATTAGGAAAAGGGGAGGTGCAACGAGACCTGGGTGTCATGATATATTAGTCATTGAAAGTTGGCATGCAGGTATAGCAGGCAGTGAAGAAAGCAAATGGTATGTTGGCCTTCATAGCTAGAGGATTTGAGTATAAGAGCAGGGAGGTTGTACTGCAGTTGTACAGGGCCTTAGTGAGGCTTCACCTGGATTATTGTGTTCAGTTTTGGTCTCCTTTGTGTGGAGCCTTGTCAAAAGCCTTTTGAAAGTCCAAATACACCACATCCACTGATTCTCCCTTGCTCACTCTACTAGTTACATCCTCAAAAAATTCCAGAAGATTTATCAAGCAGGATTTCCCTTTCATAAATCCATGCTGACTTGGACCGATCCTGTCACTGCTTTCCAAATGTGCTGTTATTTCATCTTTAATAATTGATTCCAACATTTTCCCCACTACTGATGTCAGGCTAACCAGTTTATAATTACCCATTTTCTCTCTCCCTCCTTTCTTAAAAAGTGGTGTTACATTAGCTACCCTCCAATCAATAGGAACTGATCCAGAGTCGATAGACTGTTGGAAAATGATCACCAATGCATCCACTATTTCTAGGGCCACTTCCCTAAGTACTCTGGGATGCAGACTATCAGACCCCAGGGATTTATCGGCCTTCAATCCCATCAATTTCCCTAACACAATTTCCTGCCTAATAAGGATATCCTTCAGTTCCTCCTTCTCACTAGACCCTCGGTCCCCTACTACTTTCGGAAGGTTATTTGTGTCTTCCTTCATGAAGACAGAACCAAAGTATTTGTTCAACTGGTCTGCCATTTCTTTGTTCCCCATTATAAATTCACCTAAATCTGACTGCAAGGGACCTACGTTTGTCTTCACTAATCTTTTTCTCTTCACATATCCATAGAAACTTTTGCTGTCAGTTTATCTGCCTTCAATCCCATCAATTTCCCTAACACAATTTCCCACAAGTGGAATAAACAAAAGTGTTAAAATATATATATTGTTTTAAAACACAGTTGCTTTTTACCGCCCCTTTTTCCCGGGTGTTGATCGCAGCAGTGTCCTGCCAATTAGTCTTTAATTCCTGCGGACTCCAGGGCAATCACGGAGGGTTTGCGACCCTAGATAGTATTTCCCCCACCCGCACCACCTGTGACTCAGACCAATCCCCATCAGCTGGCCGGTCGGCAATGTGGAATTCTGGGGTGGACACGTCAGCGACCTTTAACCCGGCAGTTTGTCAGCGGCACTCAGTATTTCCCGCCATCAATCAGTCACGGGCGGAAGATGGGAAAGAGTCTCTCGGTGAATATCCAGGTAAAGGTGTGGAGATGGCACATGGTCATCATCATTGTAAAATGACACCTGTCCGCTCTCATGGTCCAGGTAAACTCCCTGGTTCTGGTGGGGGTCGATAATGTAGTGGTGAATACAACGTAGCCACTTCCAGCCAACACACACACAGTCCAGTATCCGGCCTCAGGTATCTAACGCGCCCTTTCCTGTCGGCAGGCTCTCTGGCTATTACCACGCGCCAGCTGGTCTTGTTGCCCACCTCCACCTCCTGGTAGTGTCTCCCTGACATGAACCCCTCTGATCCCCGGAATCAAACCTTTCCGGGGTGACAGGGAGTTCCTGCTCTTTATCTCCAAGTCTCACACTGGCCCGGTTCTCAGACACGATGAGCTGGGGATTCGCTGTATTTGGATCCAGAGTCAGAGAGGCTGGAGCTGGGGGAAAGTTACAATAACACAGTAAGCGGTTTAGATTCTTGCTGCGATTTATTAAATAGAATTTTACAGCATTCGGCCCAACTTTCACGACCACGGGACGTCTCAAAACACTTTTCAGTCAAAGGAGTACTTGACACCGAGCCACATAAGCAGATATTGGAACAGGTGATCAAAAGCTTGGTCAAAGAGGCAGGTATTAAAAGGAGGAGAGAGGGGGCTACAGTTACTGGATTACAATGTGAATTCCAGGATAATATTAAACACTCAGGTAACACGGAAATAATTTCAAGCGCGGTACCAAGATCATGACACAACACCAAAGCAAAATATTGCAGATGCTGGAAATCTGGAATGAAAACAGAGAATGCTGGAAACAGTCAGCAGGTCAGGCAACATCTGTGGAGAGAGAAACAGAGTTAACGTTTCAGGTCGATGACCTTTCGTCAGAACTGGAAGAAGATAGTGATTTACAGTTTAGAAGTAAATACAAAGGCAGGCAAAGGTGGGGAGGAAAGAATAAAAGGGAAGGTCTGTGATACAGTGAAGGGCAGGAGTGATTAAATGACATAAGGGACGATGGGAGAAGACAAAGGGGTACAGCAGAACCATCCCAGCACCTGATCTAAAGTTGTTGGAACTCAAATGTTGAATCCTGAAAGTTGTAAAATGTCTAAATCGAAAGTTTCCAGATGCAGTCCATCGAACTTGCATTGAGTTTCACTGGAAAGAAAGAAAAAAAGACGCATTTATATAGCACCTTTCACAACCACCAGATGTCTCAAGCCGCTTTATAGCCAATGAAGTACTTTGAGTGTAGTCACTTGTAATATGGGAAACGCGGCAGCCAATTTGTTTCCAAGCAAGCTCCCACAAACAGCAACATGATAATGACCAGATAATCTGATTTTTTGTTATATTAATTGAGGGATAAATCATCATCATCATCATAGGCTCTCGAATTCGAGGAAGACTTGCTTCCACTCTAAAAATGAGTTCTTAGGTGACTGAACAGTCCAATACAGGAATTACAGTGTCTATCACAGGTGGGACAGACAGTGGTTGAAGGAAAGGGTGGATGGGACTGGTTTTCCGCATGCTCCTTCTGTTGCCTGTGCTTGCTTTCTGCATGCTCTCGGCGATGAGACTCAAGGTGCTCAGTGCCCTCCCAGATGCGCTTCCTCCACTTAGGGCGATCTTTGGCCAGTGACTCCCAGGGGTCAGTGGGGGTGTTGCATTTTATCAAGGGGGCTTTGAGGGTGTCCTAGAAACATTTCCTCTGCCCACCTTGGACTCGCTTGCCATGGAGGAGTTCCGAGTAGAGCGCTTGCTTTGGGAGTCTTGTGCCAGGCATGCGAACAATGTGGCCTGCCCAACGGAGCTGGTCGACTGTGGTCAGTGCTTCAATGCTGGGGATGTTGGTCTGGTCGGGGACGCTAACGTCGGTGTGTCTGTCCTTCCAGGGGATTTGCAAGATCTTACGGAAACATCGTTGGTGGTATTTCTGCAGCGATTTGAGGTGTCTACTGTACATGGTCCACATCTCTGAGCCATACAGGAGGGCGGGTATCACTACAGCCCTGTAGACCATGATCTTGGTGGCAGATTTGAGGGCCTGATCTTCGAACACTCTTTTCCTCAGGCGGCCGAAGACTGCGCTGGTGCATTGGAGGCGGTGTTGAATATCGTCGTCGATGTCTGCCCTTGTTGATAATAGGCTCCCGAGGTATGGAAAGTGGCCAGGACACTGGGGATAACGCCCCTGCTCTTCTTCAAAATAGTGCCATGGGATCTCTTACGTCCACTTGAGCGAGCAGACGGGACCTCGGTTTAATGCCTCATCTGAAAGATGGCACCTCTGACAGTGCAGCGCTCCCACAGGTGATACACATTATATATGTTATTACAATATATATTACATGGAATTACATAGAATTTAAAGTGCAGAAATGGGCCTTTTGACCCAACCAGTGCTTATGATCAACACAATATTATTGCTATTTGTGGAGGCTTGCTGTGTGCAAATTGGCTGCAGTGTTTACTACGTTACAACAGTCAGGGGTGGATTAACCATGGGGCGGATGGGGCTGCAGCCCCAGGCCCACCAAAGAACACACACCCACCAAATAAATGTAGGAAAGAAAATATATGGCCTCTTAAATAGGCTGAACAGAACAGACAATAAGAGAGGAAAAACAAGACCGAGGAAAATATTGTTTATTGGCCTAACTTGTACATACCTATTTTTGCAGAGACAAAATCTTTACTATTTAATCAGTGTTATTATTAAACTGTGCGATATAATATATTTAATATATTATAATGTTATAATATATTATAGTAAAAGTCTACCTAGTAATTTGTTATTATATTTATGCACTTGATTTTATTTGTTTCAGGTCAAACCAGCTATCACAGTCATAACCTGCCCAAAACATAAGTATAGGGCCATTTCAAACAGTTTGCCCCAGGACCAAGAGGCCCTTAATCCAGCCCTGAAGACAGTGACCACACTTCAAAAGTACGACATTGGCTGTGAAAAGCTTTGGGATGTCCTGAGGTGATGAAAGGTTTTGTATAAATGCAAGTTCTTTCTTTTATATGTGTTTTATTCCTCTCTTGAAGTGCTTCCTCTTGCTGGCGCACAGTGCTTTGCATTGCCTTGTACTACTTTAACCATGAGTGCCTAGACTGTGTGTGTGAGTAAGCTATTTGACTGTGCTGGCTGCCCGCACCTGACACTCAGACATGTACAATTTTCAATAAAGACTTGATGACGACAATCGTGGTTGGGGGGGGATCGGGAGCTGATTTCCCCCTCCTCCCACCCCCCCGCAACATTTAAGCCCCAGCAACAGTGAAACCAAATGTAGCTCCTTGGCCGCAGCCACCACAATGGGGCCGCGCACTCACTGACTGAGCCATTGCTGAAGCACTGCCCTGGATTCAGGGTCTGAGCTCGCAGAGACATAGGAACAGGAGGAGGCCATCCTGCCCCTCGAGCCTGTTCTGCCATTGAGATCGTGGCCGATTTCTACCTCAATCCCCATTTCCCTGCCTTTGCTCCATATCCCGTGATACCCGCACCCAGCAAAAATCGATCGATTTTGGGCTTCAAAGTTCCAATTGACCCCCGACATCCACAGCTTTTTGAGGGAGAGAGTTCCAGATTTACACTACCCTCTGTGTGAAGAAGTGCTTCCTGATTTCGCTCCTGAATGGATGAGCTCCAATTTTAAGATTATGTCCTCTTGTTGCTCATTCCCCCAACCAGAGGAAATAGTTTCTCTTTATCTACCCTATCAAATCTTTTAATCATTTTAAATGCTACAATTAGATCGTCCCCTACACTAAAGGGAATACAAGTCAAGTTTATGCACACTGTCCTTATAATTTAACCTCTTATGACTGGTGTGTCATAGATCAGCTGAATATGAATCAGCAACTTCCCTAATGTAACAGTGAATATCATACAATTCTTTAAAACACCAAAAGGGGAATCGGAGGTTACAGCAAGCTGCGGTTGCCTCTTGGAACTGGGGTTGTAGACAGCGCACACCCGTACCAATGCGATGGGCACCTGTCACTGCTGGTTTGTAAGTGGTCTGACTCAGACAGGCAACAAGGGAATGATGTTGCAAAGTGCAAACATCACAAATGGGGAGGTGGTCAGACAACTAGATATAGACAGGTAGATAGGCAGGTACAGCTCGATAGACAGACACAGAGAGAAAGGAAGGTGTGTGGTGGTGGAAGGGAGGAGAGTGGAATTTGGACGTAAAACAGACTGAATCGCAGTAGATGGCCGTTATGTGACACACCTGATATCCAACGCTATTGACGTCAATTGGACTGAATAACGGGCGGAGTATATAAACAGGTGACTGATGTGATTCCGTCTTCTTTGAATCCCGGTCCATGTTTTCAATTCCACCTCCACATGTATATGTAGATATATATATAAAGATAGAGAAACAGATCCTGTGTTAACTAGTGAGCAGTGTGAGTGGTTGAGAGTTTTTGCCGGTTAGGTTATTACACGGATTAAAGATGGGATAGAGTTTCTCGGTGAAAGTGTCAATGAAAGTGTACAGGTGAGTCATGTCTTCAACATCGTAAAATGACACCTGTCCTCCCTCATAATCCAGGTAAACTCCCAGCTTCCGCGGTTTCATTTCAACAGGAATGATTGTATGTTCAAGCTCGGTTGATGCTCGATAATCATTCTCATTAAACAAGCCTATGACCCAGTATCCATGTGAAGGTATAGTTAGGATGTCACCCTTCCTGTTGACCGACTCGCCACAGACACCTATAACCCACTGGGCCTTGTTCCCAAGGCCCACCTCCCAGTAGTGTCTCCCTGATGTGAAACTCTGTGAGCTCAAAACATGTAAGTATTCATCAAATGTTTCCGGCAGATCAGGAAAGTCTTGCTCCTCGACTTGCTCTTCATTGCTATGCTTTACACTCATCAGCTCCTCCTGGGACAAGATGAGTTGTTCATTTGCCGTCTCTGGGTCCAGGGTGAGAGACACTGGGACTGAAACAAAACATGAATGGGAAGCTGTTACTGTAAGAAAACCAGGACTGAATCACGAGATGTGTACAGACAGTGATGGGCCATCACCACTTTCCTCATCCCAGGGACTGTGGAGCCTCAGGGACAGGGTGTCTATGGGATTATTCACCTTTGAACCCTCACCGTTCTCTCAGCCCTATTTACACAGTGCAGATTTTACGTGGGATTACATTGGATATACGGCACAGAAACTGGTCATTTGGGCCAACCAGTCCATGCTAGTGTTTATGCTCCACTCGAGTCTCCTCCCCTCTTTCCTCATCTAAATCTATTCGCATAACCCTCCATTCCCTTCTCCCTCATATGCTTGTCTAGCCTCCCCTTAAATGCATCTATACTATTCGCTTCAACCACTCCCTGTGGTGTTGAGTTCCACATTCTCACCACTCTTTAGGTAAAGAAGTTTCTTGTGAATTCCCGATTGGATTTCTTGGTGACTATCTTATATTGATGGCTTCTAGCTATGCTCTTCCCCACAAGTGGAAACACTCTGTATCCACTGTTATTAAAACCTTTCATAATTTTAAAGACCTTTATTAGGTCACCCCTCAGCCTTCTTTTTTTAAGAGAAGAGAACCCAGCCTGCTCATCCTTTCCTGATATGTATACCCTCGTATTTCTGATATCATCCTTGTAAATCTTCTCTGTGCCCTCTCCAGCGCTTCTATATCCTATTTATAATATGGTGACCAGAACTGCATGCAATACTCCGAAGTGTGTCTAACCAAGGCTTGATACAGGTTTAGCATAAATTCCCTACTTTTCAATTTTATACCTCTAGAAATAAACCCGAGTGCTTGGTTTTCATCAATGACCAAAAGCTGCAGGAGCTCTATCTCCCTCCCTGAGCCCAACCTGTTGTATTCTGGCACTTTTGGGGCAGTGATGACGACCTTTCTAATGTCTGAATGGGACTGAAGAGGCGACAGTTCTATTTCCGTCTACACAACAGCCAATGGTGAGCCTGGAAACATGGTCATTTATTCTATGTGTGGAACCACGGAGCTAAATAATCTCACCCACTCATGAAAGGAGTAACACCTGGGTCAAATACGGCCCAAGAATTTACCACACCACTGTCGAAGGATATTCAAAATAGCACCCAGGCCTGGCTAAAGAGAGGCAAATCTCACTTGTATTCATTCACATTAAAATTAAATAACAAGGGATCATCACCACAGGTGGTCCCTCGAATGAGGATGACTTGCTTCCACGAGTTCACAGGTGTTTCGATGAAGGACCCGATGTTCCAGTCCTGAACTCCAATTGAGGGGGTGGAAGATGCCTGTGCGTGAATTTTTTTCACGTGTGGTGACCATTGCACACCAGCCACCACACGAGCTTGACAAGTGATAACATCTAATTGTCATCTGTGGTTGAGTTGGTAGTGCTCTCGCCTCTGAGTCAGAAGGTTGTACCACTTCCCTACAAAGAGGGGTCGAACATCCGTTTGTGCGCTCTTAGACCGTAGCCTTTCTCACCTGCAGCACAAGTTAGCTGTTCGGTGTCAGCTATGGCTCAGTGGGTAGCATCTCGCCTCTGAGTCAGCAGTCCCATTCCAGAGAACAGAATCTAGGCTAACATGCTCAGTGCAGTACTGAGGGAGTGCTGCACTGTTGATGGTGCCGTCATTTGGACAAATTAACAGTGCTTATATTTGCTGGCTTGTCCTTTTAAATTTTGAGGGCCTTGTAATTTGGGAAAGGGTCATTCTTGGTGCAGTTGCCTCATCAATAGGATAAAATCCTAAATCAGAACAAAAAGAACTGTTTGTCTCAGCAACATGAGATAAAGGCAAATTAATGGGACTTAAACTTTATGTGTAGCTCCCCAGGGCTCCAACGTAGACACCTGTGCAACCCATAAAGACCGGAAACATGGATCATTGCACAGTCCAACCCACTCATTTGTCTTCTATTCTTCTCCATACCAATAGGGTCTGTAGATGGTGCAGACCCAAGAACATGCACTGAGCAGAGTGAAATCTAACTTTAGATATTTATTACTATACAAAGTGAAGGCTGTAGGATGGGAACACAGTTACTACACAAGGAAAAAGTAGATTTTCAACTGGCTTTGCGGAATGGCCGACTTTTGTAGAAACCGCCCTATTATCATTTCCGTTGAATTCAATTGGAACATTTGAAAATCTAAACCTCCCACCCCCCCACTGCCCCCCGGCCAATGACTGAGCAAAGGGGGGGGGGGGGGGGGAGGGGACAGCAAGGAGAGGGGGACTGTTTTTTTTAAAATCGTAGCCAATCTTTCCAATTCTTTGTCAGATCACAAACGCCAGAGGTCACCATGCACACATCAAGGATCACCCTGCACTAATGCTCTTAGCCAAAAGGCCTAGAGCCCAAGCACCGTTCCTGGAAGTACTGCAATACCAGGTTCGTGCCATGGAGGTGGATGGGTCAAGCCACCCCCCAGAGGGGGACTGTTGCACTCTGACTCTTACCTGGTTCGATAATTCTCCTCATCGCCCTCCACATTCTGAAAAACTGGAAGGGCTCACCGAACACCTCCATGGTCAGCTCGACTGCAACCTCCTCTGCTCTCTGGGGCTGGGCATCACACCTGGGAAAAGAGGATGTGCATGTGAGCGGCCACAACAGAAGCACAGGGCAAGCACGGGCAATGAGAGGGGCCCACCTGGTGAGAAGGTCTTTAATGTCCTAAGCAGAGAGAGAGAAAAAGAACAGGCATTACTATCAAAGCAGGTGTAATTCCCAAAGCAGGCAAACTCCTTTTCCATATTAATTATTACCTTGAGTATCTCTGCAGCCTCCCTCATCTTTAGTCGTGTCTGTATCTCTGATATTCTTCCCTCGAGAGCCGACATTTCCCCCACAATTGCTTTCACCTTCTCCTCCAATATCTTTAATGTGTTTCCTGCTTCTTCTCTCAGGTGACTTCTCATGGCCTCTTGTCGCTCGTTCAGGAACTTGTGCATCTTCTCAAATTCATCTGCAATTGTGGCCGTCAGCTGCTGTGCTCTTTCCTGCAGCAAAGAAAGTTCCAGTCCTGGTGAATATTTGTACTAATGTGACAGAAGGAGCTCCCTTTCATGGCTGGACCAGTTGTTATGCTCTGGAATTCACGGCCTGAAAGGGTGGTGGAAGAGTCAAAATGCTGCAACTCCCTCCATAACAGCACTGTGGGAGTACCTTCACCACACGGACTGCAGCGGTTCAAGAAGGCGGCTCACCACCACCTTCTCAGGGCAGTGAGGGATGGGCAATAAATGCTGGCCTTGCCAGTGACAGACACATCCCATGAACGAATAAAAAAACGAAGACCTACTTGCACCTGGAGTACTGTGTACAGTTCTGGTCTCCTTACTTAAGAAAAGATGTACTTGCCTGATAAGGAGTGCACCGAAGGTTCACTAGACAAGTTCCTGGGATGAGCGGATTTCCCTATGAGGGGAATTGAGTAGACTAGGACTATATTGCCTAGAGTTTAGAAGAATGAGAGGTGATCTAATTGAAATATATAAAATTATAAAGGGGCTTGACAGGGTTAATGTTGAGAAAATGTTTCCACTGGCTGGAGAATCTAGAATATGGGGTTGTGACAGTCTCAGAATAAGGGGTCGGTCATTTAGGACTGGGATGAGGAGAAATTTCTTCACTCAGAGGATGGTGAATCTTTGGAATTCTCTATCCCAGAGATCTGTGGATGCTGTGTCGTTGAGTATATTCAAGACAGAGGTCGATAAATGTTTGGGAACTAAGGGAATTAAGGGAGATGGGGATAGTGCGGGAAGGTGGAGTTGAGGTAGAAGATCAGCCATGATCTGGTTGAATGGCGGAGCATGCTCTGGGAGCCAAATGGCCTACTCCTGCTCCTATTTCTATGTGCAATTACCCCCTTTAATACCCTGGACAGCAGCAGTTCGAGAAGACCCACCACCACATCTCGAGTGCAACTAGAGATGGGCAATAAACACAAGCCTTGCCAATGAAGTCCACGCCATGCGAATGATTTTTCTAAATAAAATTATTTACAGTGGAGTGGATTCTTACCTTTAGGTCTCCCATCTTGTCCTCTGCTTTCCTTTTGTTTTCAGTCGCTTACTCCATTTTCCTCTTCAACAAATCCAAAGCTGCTTCTAGTTTTTCCTGAAACATTTAGTGTATATATGAACATAAGAAATAAGAGCAGGTGTAGGCCATTTGGCACCTCGAGCCTGCTCCGTCATTTAATAGCCCAGAAATCCCGGTCGGCTGCTTCTCGCGGGCGGTCGCGTAAAAAACTTTTTAAAAAAATGCGCACTTACCTTATCCTGCTGCACCCACGCGAGTTCCCGGTCCTGAGGCCTCCTCTGATTGTGCGTCACAGTGCGTGCACGTCGGGACGTGCGCAGGCCTGGAGCTGGAGTCACATGGCTCTGGGCAGCCAATCAGGTATAGTATGTTCTCATTCATAATAATGGGAACTCTGTAAGTTGGAATTCCCATTGGCCCAGTAATCTTGGTTTCTTCTTCCCGCGGGCATTCGACTAAAAATAGGACAGAAGATGTGCACCTATATTTTGATCGAATGTTCACCAGAGATCCCGGAGTCGAGGCCTCCTCTTCTTGCGCAATGGAGCACGTTCATGTTGGGACGTGGGCAGGCCTAGAGCTGGAGTCACATGGCTCTGGTCAACCAATCAGGTATAGTATATTCTCATTCATAATAATGGGAACTCCGTAAGCTGGAGTTCCCATTATTATGAATGAAAAACAGCCCCCAAAACACTAATATGCAATAATAAAAGATGGAAAAAAATGAATGACATATTTTTATTAATTTAAATTAAAGTTATTTATGTAATTAAAAAATATATATTTTTCCGATTTTTAAAAATGATTTTTTAAATTATGGTTTAAAATAAACTTACCAAAGTGGGGAGGGTTTTTAACAATAAAATGTGTTTTTATAATTTTATTTTACAATGTTTTTGTGTGTTTTAAAACTCTTACGCCTGTAAAATTAGGCTATGCGCTTGCTTTTATCAGGCGCAAGAGTTTTGAGGACATTTGCTGGGCACGATATGGGTAAATCTCGCAATCTCGTCCTTGCAAATGTCCTTGCTCCCAATATGTGCGAGATCTGTCAAGCCAGAAACTTGACAGATCGGAAAAGCCAGTTTTCTGCACATGCGCAATGCGCACAGAAAAACAGCTTTTTCTGATGCTTCCCGGGTCAGTACACACTCCGTCCAGACCCGGGGAGGCAGGGACTTCTGTGCCAACATTATGAATGAGAAACAGCCCCCTAAACACACAAAACCAATAATAAAAAATAGAAAAAAAACACAACATATTTTTATTAATTTAAATTAAAGTTATTTATGTGTTTAAAAAATATATTTTTCCAATTTAAAAAAAAGTTTTTTTAATAACGGTTTAAAATAAACTTACTGTAGTGGGGAAGGGCTTTAACAACAAAATGTGTTTTTATAATTTTATTTTAAAATGTTTTTGTGTGTTTTAAAACTTACGCCTGTAAAAGGAGGCTATGCGCTTGCTTTTATCAGGCGCAAGAGTTTTGAGGACATTTGCTGGGCATGATATAAGTAAATCCCGCAATCTTGCCTTTGCAAATGTCCTCGCTCCTGAGATACAGATCGGAAAAGCCGGTTTTCAGCGCATGCGCATTGTGCACTGAAAACTGGCTTTTGCAATGCCTTCCAAGGTCCATAGACACTCAGTACGGACCCAGGAGGCCGAAATTTCTGCCCCATTAAGTTCATGGCTGATCTGATCTTGGGCTCAGCTCCACTTCCCTGTTCGCTCCCTGTAACCCTTCACTCCCTTATCGCTCAAAAATCTGTCTATCTCCACCTTAAATATATTCAATGGCCCAGCCTCCACAGCTCTCTGGGGCAGAGAATTACAGATTTACGACCCTCTGAGAGAAGAAATTCCTCATAGATTCCCCCATGACTGGAAATATCCTCTCTGCATGTACCTTGGTGAACCGCCTCAGTATCTTATATGTTTCAATAAGATCACCTCTCATTCTTTTAAACTCCAATGAGTATAGGCTCAACTTTTCTTCATAAGTCAATCCCTTCATCTCAGGAATCAACCTCATGAACCTTCTCTGAACTGTGTGTGGTAATGAATGAGAGTTCCAGTAAAATTGAACACCTGAGCGTAATTACTGAATCAGATAGGCTTCATTAGTTCAGTCAACAGTGCGACAGTCAATGCAACAAAATACTCTGAGATGGTACCTGAACAATCTCATTCAGGAACCTTCGATATGCATTAGACATAGACATAGCTTGGCTCCAGGATACCCACATATATAGCGAGACAATGGGTTACACCATATACATGGATAGACACTGGATTACGCCATATACATGGATAGACACTGGGTTACCCCATATAGATGGATAGACACGGCGATACCCCATATGCATAGCTAGACACCAACCACAACAATTTGCTATTTCGCTTCTTTAATTTGCTAACATGCCCCAAGGCACTTCAAAGGAGCATAATAAGACAAAAATTGACACCAAGGTAAAGTAAAGAAATTAGGACAGGTGACTAAATGCTAGGTCACAGAGGTAGGTTTTAAGGAGGGTCCTAAACAAGGGGAAAGGCAGAGAGGTTTGGGGAGGGCATTCCAGAAATTAGTGCCTAGGCAGCTAAAGGCACGGCCACAGTGCTGCGGTGAAGAAAATCAGGGATAGACAACAGTCCAGAGTTGGAGGATTGGAAAGTTCTTCGAGGGTTGTAGGGCTGGAGGAGATTATAAAGATAGGGAGAGGTGAGGCCAGGGAAGGGTTTGAACATAAGGATGAGAATTTTAAATTTGAGATATTGCTGGACTGGAAGCCAATGTAGATCAGACCCACCCTTTCTCCTCCCCTCCCGAACTTTCTTCCCTCCTCCCCTATCCTATCCCTCTCCCCTACATTTCATCCCTCTCCCCTATCCTATCCCTCTCCCCTACCCCTCTCGCTCTTTCTCTATCCCTCTCCCCTACATTTCATCCCTCCTCCCTAAGCCTATCCGTCTCTGCTACCACTCTCGCTCCCTCTCCGCTACCTCCCCAGCCATCTATTCACTCTCCCTATGGTTATTCTTCCTCTCCTATCCTCCTTTCTGCCCTCGCTATTTTCCTTCCCTCATCGCCAACTCCTCTCCTTTCTTCCTCCACCCCAACTCTTTCTATCTCTCCCTTAACTTCTGTCCTATCCCTCTTTCTCCTTCCCTCCCCGTCTAATTCCTCTTCCCAACCCCCTTTTCCCACAACTACCTGTGCCGGCAAGGCAGTGATCCGGTACCTTGTATATCTGGGCTGCCTCCTTTATGGGCATCACACTGTGCATCTTGTGAGCCCGAGACATTTCGCACACCACACAGATCGCTTCCTCCTCCTCTTCACAGAACAGTTTCAGCTTCTCCTCGTGTTCCTCGCAGTAAAACTCCTCCTCCCGCTCTGTCGCCTTCACCTTCAGCAGTCTGAGCTGCTCCACGATTTTGGCCAGGGTCCGTGCGGGCCTGGTGTCCCTCTGGGTAAAGACCTGCTGACACTGGGGACAGGAGACATCTCCAGGGATCTTCTCCCAACTCCCAGAGATGCAGGATCGGCAGAAGTGATGGCCACAGTCCAGGGACACTGGGTCGGTGAACATCTCCAGGCAGATGGGACAGGTTAGTTCACATGTTAGATCCCCCAACTCTTTCCTAGATGCCATCTCAAAGCTTGTTCTCTATCTGCCCTTTTTTTGCTTGCAGTTTTGTTTCTGCGAAATGTTCCCACCCTTTCCCAAATACCACGTCGTTCAGAATCAAATAGCTTTATCATTACTCCCCTCTGAGTCAGCAGTAAACAGAGTCAGCTCCAACTGGCAATGGATCAAGGTTTAGATAGGAAATACATTCAAGAAAAATGCTTTTCTAAAGGCAAAAGGAGATGATAATGGGATAAATATAGAAACAAAAGACGTCCAGAAAAGGTAAGAGTTCACCTCCTTTACGAAGCTCCTTAAAACCTACCTCTTTGACCAAGCTTTTGATTATTTGTCCTAATATCTCCTTGTGTGGCTCAGTGTCAAAATTTGTTTGCTATTACTCCTGTAAAGCACCTTGGGATGTTTTACTACATTAAAGGCACTGGATAAATACAAATTGCTATTGTTGTTAGAGAATGCCCAAGAGAAATTGGACACGGGTTCTAGCGGATAAGATCTAAATCTGCCAAACTCCTTTTGGTATGTAGCATCATGTGTTTTGTCATTTAATCGCTCTCACCTTCCACTTTGTCAGACCTTTTCCCTTTTGTTCTTTTCCAGCCTCCTCACCCCTGCCCTTTTCTGTATTTGCTTAAAAGCTGTTCATCTCTAGCTCCACCATTCAATGAAATCATGACTGATCTTCTACCTCAACTCCACTTGACTGCACTATCCCCATGTCCCTTGATTCCCTTAATAACAAAAAATCTATCAAAGAAACAAAAGATGAGTCTAGATAGGTGGAAATGGAGATGGCAGAATCATCAACAGCTGCTGTGGGAAAGAGAGAAAAATCAGAAAAAAAGAAGAAAAAAATCGGGGCAGAGGTTATGGTTTGAAATTGTTGAACTGGATGTTGAGTCTAGAAGGCTGTAAAGTGCCTAAACGAAAGATGTGGTGCTGTTCCGCGAGCTTAGGTTGAGCTTCGTTGGAGCAGTGTAAGAGGCCGAGTTCGGAGAGATCAGAGTGGGATTGGAGCGGAGAATTAAAGTGGCAGGCGTCCGGAAGCTCGGGTCATACTTACGTACTGAACAAAGGTGTTCTGTAAAGCAATCACCCAGTCTGCATTTGATCTCCTCAATGTAGAGGAGACCGCATCGTGAGCAGCGAATACAGTATATGAAATTTAGGATCCTGCCGGCTTACCCGAGAGTTCAAGAACAGAATACGCACCAGAAATAAGGTAGAACTTACATTTGTATATATATATTTATGTGTATAAACAGCTTATATGTTTCACGACCTCAGTATGTTCCAAAGAGTTTCACAGCGAATGAAATACTATTGAAGTGTAGACATTGGCCCTGAAATTGCGGCCTCTGCAGGTGTGTACGATGTGTGCACGCACCCGAAGAGGCCCTGCAAGTTCCAGGTTATAGGTGCACGAAGTGCATGCGCCTGAACCCAGGACTTGCGATCTGACAAAATGTCTTTTGACAGATCACTCGCATCCCCAGGAGAAGGGCCTTCATGGGCGGAGATTTGGACTATTTGCCCAACTCTTGTCCAGTGAATGTCCTTCAAATTCTTATGCCTGCTTTTACCAGCGTAAGAGTTTTAATAGATAGAAAAAATAAATATTATTTATTTAGTATAAAAATATTATTGATTTTTATACTAAAAACCCTGCCTATGAATATAAGTTTATTTTTAACCACTTAAAACATAAAAAATAATTTTTTGTCTAAAACATTTAATTTAGGCCAATTTCTAAAAGTTAAAAAAAGTGAAGTTTTTTTAAATTTAAGTTTGTTTTTTATTTGATTTTAGGGGAGTCTCATTGATCCCATTACTATGGATGAGAATACTACCTTGTGATTGGTGATCCAGGCCCATGTGATCCCAGGATGCGTAAACGCTCTTGGAGTACGTGGGCCTCTGTGCTGGGCTGCGCATCTAGGCCTCGGAGGGAAAGTGTTCGTTCCTCTGGGACCACCAGGTACTTTCGTAAATATAATGCCGGTCGGAGGCTTCCGTTGCGGGAAGCCTCCAACTGCAACTTTTGGTCCATTGTTGTAATATAGGGAAACGTGGCAAACAATTTGCACACAGCAAGTTCCCACAAACAGCAATGGGATAATGGGCAGATAATCTGTTTTAGTAACAGATTAGTAACGTTTTAGTAACGTTGGTTCAGGGATAAGTGTTGGCCAGGACATCAAGGAGAACTCTTCTTCAAATGCAATCTTTTACATGCACCCGAGAGGCCCGGTTCAATGTTTGATCCGAAAGACAGCACCTCTTGATAGTGCAGTGCTCCCTCAGTACTGCACTGGGAGTGTCAGGCTAGATTATGTGCCCATTGTGGGACTTGACCAGACAACCTTCCGACTCACCAAATGTGGGTGAATTTTCATCGGGGTTCTCCTGCTCATCCACGGAAAGCTCAGCGGAAGAGCCACTAAGTTTACACTCCTAGATTCCCGAGTAGATATTCTTCACCAAATGCCTGTTCCAACTCCCTCTTAACAACAACAATTTATATTATTTACATTTATATAGTGCCTTTAATTCAGTAAAATGCTTCGCAGGAGCATTATCAAACAAAATTTGACTTTCTTTCTCTCGACATTCTTATATTCATGGCCCCTTAGTCTTGGACTCCCCCACAAATGGAAACATCCTTCCTACATCTCCCCTACCGAACCCCTTCACAATTTTGAAGACCTCTCAGTCTTCTCTGTCCTGATAGTTGTACACACTCAGTTCTGGGATCATCCTTGTAAATGGCACCTTTGTATAACCCCAAAGCTTGATTTCCCACAGCAGCAGCTGATAACCTATTACTGTGGAAAGAAATTTCCCTGCAGCCCCAGATTTTTCCCTCATCTCCTGAGTGTGCAGTCAGCTCGACACTGTCTACGACAAAGCAGACTGGTCGATCGGCATCCCTTCCACCCCCTTAAACATCCGTTCCCTCCACTGTGGCGTACGCCCCAACACTCGATGCAACTGATGAGGCCAAAGAGGGTTTTTACACCAACCTCGAAAAATCCCTGACCTGCATCCCCGCGGACGACAAACTGATCCTCCTCGGTGACTTCAACACCAGGGTTAGCAAGGACACAGACCTCTGGGGTAGGGAAAGCCAACTCCAGTGGTACCTTACTCCTGACAAAATGTCTAGAGCACTAACTTGGCAACACCAACACCTTGTTACGCCAGAAGGACAAATACAAGGCATCGTGGCAACACCCTCGCTCCAAGCACTGGCACCTGCTCGACTATGTCATCGTCCGAGCCAGGGATCGCAAGGACGTGCACATCACCCGCTCCATGACAGGAGCCGACGACTGCTGGACAGACCTAATCCAATCCATCATCGACATCAACATAGCCCCAAAGCAGAGGGGGCAGCAGAAATAGTGCCGCAAAAAAGTCAATGCCGGAGCACTTAAGGACCCAGCTAAGAGAGCCCTATACAGCCAGTGCCTCACAGCTAACCTGGCGTGCCTTGATGACCCCGAGACACAGAATACCCACAGTGCTTGGTCTGACCTCCAGGCCTCCATAACCAGTGCCTGCAAAGAGACGCTCGGTTACTCAACCAGGAAACACCAGGACTGGTTGGATGAGAATGATCAGGAGATCCAAGAGCTAATATATCGCAAGCGCAGCGCATTTCTGAGCCTTAATCAACAATCCAACGTGGGAGCAGCAAAGCAGCATTACAGATGGTTCAAGGCTGAGGTCCAACAAAAAACCTGGGACCTAAAGAACAGGTGGTGGATGGAGAAAGCACAGGAGATACAGCAGCCAGCCGACAGCCATGATGTGCGAGGATTCTTCATCGCAATCAAGGCCACCTACGGGCCAAACACCCAAGGCCCCACCCCGCTGCTGGCCAAGAATGGGGAAACACTCATCAAGGACACCGAGGCAGTCAGGGCTGCTGAAAGGAGCATTTCGAAGATCTCCTCAATCGAGACTCTGCCTTTGACTCGAGTGTTCTCAACTCCATTCCGCAGCATGCTACCCGCCACCACCTCGGCAAAACCCCAACAATGCACGAGGTAGAAAAAGTCGTAAGACAGCTTATGAACAACAAGGCCACGGGAGCGGATGGAATCCCACTGACACACTGAAGTATGGCGGAGAGGCACTGTTGGCGCGAATACATGACCTCATCTCTCTCATCTGGAGGGAGGAGAGCATGCCGGGAGATCTCAGAGATGCAGTGATCGTGACCATCTTTAAAAAAGGGGACAAGTCCGACTGCAGCAACTACAGTGGAATCTCCCTGCTATCAGCCACTGGGAAAGTTGTCGCTAGAGTCCTCCTCAACTGTCTTCTCCCTGTGGCTGAGGAGCTCCTCCCGGAGTCACAGTGCGGATTTCGTCCCTTACGGGGCACAACGGATATGATTTTTACAGCGCAATAGTTGCAGGAAAAATGCAGGGAACAGCACCAGCCCTTGTGCATGGCCTTCTTCGACCTTACAAAGGCCTTTGACACTGTCAACTGGAGCGTCCTCCTCCGTTTCGGATGCCCCCAAAAGTTCGTCACCACCTTCCGCCTGCTCCACAATGACATGCAAGCCGTGATCCTTACCAACGGACCCATCACAGACCCAATCCACGGGGTCAAACAGGGCTGCGTCATCTCCCCAACCCTCTTCTCAATCTTTCTTGCTGACATGCTCCACCTCA
The DNA here is from genome assembly GCF_044704955.1 of Pristiophorus japonicus. Classification (NCBI taxonomy): domain Eukaryota; kingdom Metazoa; phylum Chordata; class Chondrichthyes; family Pristiophoridae; genus Pristiophorus; species Pristiophorus japonicus. The sequence goes on along the minus strand of NC_091995.1, from coordinate 26,249,412 downwards.
CATTCAACAAGCTCCCCGCTGGAATGGAACTAAACTACAGAACCAGTGGGAAGCTGTTCAACCTGCGCTATCTCCAGGGCAGATCCAAGACCACCTCAATCTCTGTCATCGAGCTACAGTAAGTGGACGACGCCTGCGTCTGCGCATTTACAGAGGCTGAACTCCAGGATATAGTGGGGCGTACGAAGGCACGGGCCTTACGCTAAACATCCGTAAGACAAAGGTCCTCCACCAGCCTGTCCTCACTGCACAGTACTGCTCCCCAGTCATCAAGATCCACGGCGCGGCCCTGGACACCGTGGACCACTTCCCATATCTCGGGAGCCTCCCATCAACAAGAGCAGGCATTGACGATGAGAACCAACACCGCCTTCAGTGCGCCAGTGCAGCCTACGGCCGGCTGCCTGAGGAAAAGAGTGTTTGAAGACCAGGCCCTCAAAACTTCCACCAAGCTCATGGTCTACAGGGCTGCAGTAATACCTGCTCTCCTGTATGGCTCAGAGACATGGACCATGTACACTAGACACCTCAAGTTGTTGGAAAAATATCACCAACGATGTCTCCGCAAGATCCTACAAATCTCCTGGGTGGACAGGCGCACTAACATTCAGGCTAACATCCACAGCATTGAAGCACTGACCACACTCGATCAGCTCCGCTGGGCAGGCCACATAGTTCCCATGCCAGACACGAGACTCCCAAAGCAAGTGCTCTACTCAGAGCTCCTTCATGGTAAACGAGCCAAAGGTGGGCAGCGGAAACGCTACAAGGACACTCTCAAAGCCTCCCTGATAAAGTGCGATATCCCCACTGACACCTGGGAGTCCCTGGCCCAAGACCGCCCTAAGTGGAGGAAGTGCATCCGGGAGGGCACTGAGCACCTCGAGTCTCAACGCCGAGAGCATGCAGAAATCAAGCGCAGGCAGCGGAAAGAGCATGCGGCAAACCAGTCCCACCCACTCCTTCCCTCAACGACTATGTGTCCCACCTGTGACAGAATCTGTGGCTCTCGTATTGGACCGTTCAGCCACCAAAGAACTCACCAGGAGTGGAAGCAAGTCTTCCTCGATTCCGAGGAACTGTCTATGATGATGATGAGTGTGTATTATGTACAGGATGCACTGCAGCAACTTGCCAAGCCTTGTTCATCAACACCTCCCTTTGCTGAGTAAAGCTCCCTCTGCACTGTACCAACAAACACTCCCAGGGCTGGTACAGGATCTACCACCGAGAAAGGCAAGAACAGCAGATGCATGCGGACACCACTACCTTCAAGTTACCCTCTAAGTCACGCACCATCCCGACATGGACATATACAACCGTTCCTTCATTGTCACTGGGTCAAAATCCTGGCACTTTCTCATTAATAACACTGTGGAAGTACCTTCCCCACACGGACTGCAGAGGTTCAAGAAGACTCGCACCACCTTCTCAAGGGCATCTCGGGTGGGCAATAAATGCCTGCCTTGCTAGCAATATCCATAATCCAAAGAATGAATTTTTAAAAGATTTGGGGGTATTGTTCCACAGCCGATGAGCACTTGTTGGTCCCTTGTCCAAGTGGCCATTTTTCATGTGCTATTCCATCGTGTGAGACTTCAGAGCCAAGCCCCTAACTGGGGAATTAGGAGGGATCAGTATTGCAGCACTGTGTCGCCCCTGGTGGCAGGGATTGGTATTGCAGCGCTGTATCGCCCCTGGTGGCAGAGATTGGTTCTACAGTGCCATGGCGCCCCTGGTGACAGAGATTGGTTCTACAGTGCCATGGCGTCCCTGGTGGCAGAGATTGGTTCTACAGTGCCATGGCGTCCCTGGTGACAGGGATTGGTACTGCAGCGCCGTGGCCCCTTTAGCGGCGGGGGTCGGTATTACAGCGTCGTGGCCCCTTTAGCGGCGGGTCGGTACTGCAGCGCCGTGGCCCCTTTAGTGACGGGGGTCGGTACTGCAGCGCCGTGGCCCCTTTAGTGACGGGGATCGGTACTGCATCGCCGTGGCCCCTTTAGCGGCGGGTCGGTACTGCAGCGCCGTGGCCCCTTTAGTGACGGGGGTCGGTACTGCAACGCCGTGGCCCCTTTAGTGACAGGGGTCGGTACTGCAGCGCCGTGACCCCTTTAGTGGCGGGTCGGTACTGCAGCGCCGTGACCCCTTTAGCGGCGGGGGTTGGTATTACAGTGCCTTAACCCCTTTAGCGGCGAGTCGGTACTGCAGCGCCGTGGCCCCTTTAGTGACGTGGGTCGGTACTGCAGCGCCGTGGCCCCTTTAGTGACGGGGGTCGGTACTGCAGCGCCGTGACCCCTTTAGCGGCGGGGGTCGGTATTACAGTGCCGTGGCCCCTTTAGCGGCGGGTCGGTATTGCAGCGCCGTGACCCCTTTAGCGGCGGGGGTCGGTACTACAGCTTCGTGATTCCTTTAGCGGCGGGGGTCGGTACTACAGCTTCGTGACCCCTTTAGCGGCGGGGGTCGGTACTACAGCGCCGTGACCCCTTTAGCGGCGGGGGTCGGTACTGCAGCGCCGTGGCCCCTTTAGCAGCGGGGGTCAGTACTACAGCGCCGTGGCCCCTTTAGCGGCGGGGTCGGTACTGCAGTGTGTGTAGCCCACAATCCCAGGGGGGGGAGGTTTCGTCACTTCCAGACAGAGCAGGAGGGAAACATTGCGGCAGCGAATGAAAGAAGGTTGTAAGTAAGAGTAACTTTTAAAAGTTTGTTTTAAAAAATAGCCCTGTGCTGCGGAGCAGCTCGCCCACTTAGTTAGATACTGAAGCCGTGAACGTCATTGGGTTAAAGTGGGAAATGAAAGTGAAAGCAACTTTCCCTGTAGTTTGTAGAGTGTTGTGAGCATGGCGCGTGTGGCTTTCAAGAAACAGACAGAAGCTGTGCTACATTGATGTAAATGCACATCCCAGGAGATTCCAGAGTTTTAAATTGAGAAACTTTGAATTTGTTTGTAAAGTTGTGTGTGGAGAGTATGTGCGCCCAGGAACTGTGTTCTTGCATGAAGCTGCTGATTTGCAGACACGTTCTGCAAACTGCATGGGGGGGGAGGGCAACACATTGAAAGCCTGAGGGACTTTTTAATTACTTGTGGCAGAAATTGCGTAAAATGTCGCTTTCAACAGCAGCTGTTTGAAACACAGAGTCCAGAGCAGTGCTGAGAAAGGTGATCTTGTGGGCCAGGGCCCAGCCCCAAAGCAAGGGCCAAATCTGGAAAATCAAGGTTGCTTTGAAGCCCCGCAACCCCGCAGAAATGTTGAGCTGTCACAAATACTTTGTAATAAAAGCAGAGAATGCTGGAAACACGCAGCAGGTCAGGGCAGCAGTTGTCGAGAGAGAAACAGCGTTAACGTTTCAGGTCGATGACCTTTCATCAGAACTTGGTGTATTTCATATAAAATTTATAAATAAATGAAATAATTAGAATTGTATGTGGGCGTATTTAATAATTCAACAAATTTTGTATATTCAATATCTTGTAGGAAACCATAGTTATAAGTGGACACTGGAGATATTACTGTTTTCACTGGAGAGGGGAAGGCCAAGATGAGACTTAAATGTTTTTAACATTGAAGGGTTTTGACAATGAATAAGGAAACGTTCTCCTGTAGCATGTTGGTGACAAAGCATCTGCAATTTAAAATTGTTGAGAGGGTAGCTGAAATGTACTTACATCGAAGGTTGTTGTTGCATAGAATGCTTTGTAAATTGGATAAATATATTTGAAGCAGAGAAAGATACATGACGATGGGGAGAGAATGGGGCAGTGGGATTAGATTTGGATTGTGGGGCAGAGTGATTTAATTCGGATTGCTCTCGCAAAGACATGATGGGCCCAATTGCCTCTTGCTATGCTGCCAGCTTGCTTAAGGGAAGAACTTGCATTTATGTAGTGCTTTTTACCACCTCTGGATCTTCCAGAGTGCGTGCATTACAGCTAATTAAGTATTTAAATTATAGCCATTGTTGTCATTTTCGAAATGCAGCAGCCAATTTGTACACAGCAAGCTCCCATAAACAGCAATGAGGTAATGACCAGATAATCTGTTTTTAGTGATGTTGATTTAGGGATAAATATTGGCCTGGACATCAGCAAGAGCTTCCCTGCTCCTCTTCAAAAAATAGTGCCTTGAGATCTTTTACGTCCACCTGAGAGTGCAGGCAGGGACGTTGGTCTGACATCTCATTCGAAAGATGGCACCTCTGACAGTGCAGTGCTCCCTCAGTATTGGATTGGAGTGTCAGACTAAATTTGTGTATTCAAGAGTCTGAAGTGGGTCTTCAACTTTCTGACTTGGGCTCAATAGTGTGACCCACTGAGCCACGGCACAAAGTGCTGGATGTATATACCTGTACCGGGAGCAGTAGCATAGTGGTTATGTTACTGGTCAAGTAATGCAGAGGCCTAGACTAATGATCCAGAGAAGTGAGTTCAAGTCCCACCACAGCAGATGGGGAATTTAAATTCAGTTAATTAAATAAATCTGGAATTTAAAAAAACGTATCAGTCATGGTAACCATGAAACTACCAGATTGGCACAAAAACCCATCTGATTTACTAATGTCCTTTAGGAAAGGAAATCTGCCGTCCTTGCCCGGTCTGGCCTATATGTAACTCCAGACGTACAGCAATCTAGTTGACTCTTAACTGTTCCTCTGAAATGGCCTAGCAAGCCACTCCGTTATAACAAATCGCGACGAAAAACAATAAGCAGCACACGGACTGCAGAGATTTGAAAGGCGACTCACCACCACCTTCTCGAGGGCAATTAGGGATGGACAATAAAAGCTGGCCTTACCAGCGACACCCACATCCAATGAATGAATACATTTTAAAAAAAAATGCGTATTAATTTCAGTTAATCAGAAATGAAGGTGAATGGAAAGGTCAGTTGTGATGAGGATGTATTTTTTTTTATATGTATAATTATTTTTAAGGTGAATATTTGGGAAGGACGTTCTATCCAAATTGGTTTGAGAATGGCGACGGGTCAGCACCTCAGCCGACTCTTTAATGAAGTGACCTGCTCCATCTGCCTGGATTTCTTCCAGGAGCCGGTGGCACTGGAGTGTGAGCACAACTTCTGCCGGCTCTGCATCTCCCGGAGCTGGGAGCAGGGGAACGCCTTCTACTCCTGCCCCGAGTGCAGGAAGGAGTTCCGCGAGAAGAAGCTGAAGCCCAACCGCATGCTGGCCAACATCGTGGAGGGGGTGAGGGAGCTGAACCTGCAGCCCCGCCAGGGACACCCCGCCTTCTACTGCCAGCGACACGAGGAGCGGCATAAGCTCTTTTGCCTGGACTGCCGGGAGGCCATCTGTGTGGTGTGCTCGTGCGCCAGCGAGCACCGGGGCCACAGCTTCATCCCCATCGAGGAGGCTGCCGTCCTCTACAGGGTGAGAGTGGTGTCAATATACAGGGGTCAGGGAGGGGTGTGGCCTTTACAGGATGCGGGGCGTAGAGGGGCCTGGGTATGGGGGGTGGATTATACAGGGGGAGGGCTGTGGGTTATATAGGGGCACTGGGAAAGGGCATAGATATGTAGGGACAGGGAGAGGAGCATAGATATATTGGGGCAGGGAGAGGGGGATAGATATATTGGGGCAGGGAGAGGGGGTATAGATGTACAGAGGGGCAGGGAGAGGGGGTATAGATGTACAGAGGGGCAGGGAGAGGGGGTATAGATGTACAGAGGGGCAGGGAGAGAGGGGTATAGATGTACAGAGGGGCAGGGAGAGGGGGTATAGATGTACAGAGGGGCAGGGAGAGGGTATAGATGTACAGAGGGGCAGGGAGAGGGGGTATAGATGTACAGGGAGAGTGGCGTGGGGGTAGAGGAGGTATAGATGTACAGGGAGAGTGGCGTGGGGGTAGAGGAGGGGCAGGGAGAGTGGTGTCGATATAGAGAGAGTTAACATAAGAATTAGGAGCAGGAGTAGGTTATTTGACCTCAAGCCTGCTCTGCCGTTCAGTAAGTCCATGGCTGATCTTCTACCTCAATTCCACTTTTCCGCATTGTCGCCATATCCCTTCATTCCCCTAATATCCAAAAATCTATCGCTCTCTGTCTTGAATATACTCAACGATTGAGCCTCCACAGCCCTCTGGGGTAGAGAATTTCAAAGATTCACCACCCTCTGAGTGAAGAAATTTCTCCTCATCTCAGTCCTAAATGGGCAACCCCTTATTCTGAGACTGTGATGCCTGGGTCTAGACTCCCCAGCCGGGGAAACATCCCCCCTGCATCTACCCTGTCAAGCCCAGTAAGAATTTTGTATGTTTCAGTGAGATCAACTCTCATTCTTCTAAACTCTTGAGAATATGCACCATCCTATGCTCGGTCGGAGAAGAATGGTGGTTGGGTGGAGCAAGGCCATGGGGTGGATTTCAGGGCAAGAACGAGGCCGTTGAAGTTTACATACTGGAGAAAAAATGAGGGAGGCCGATGTGGACAGGGGCAACGGGACTTTGTGAAGGGCACAGAGTTCTGCATGTGTTGTGGCTTGTGTAGGTTGGTGCATGAGATACCATTGGGATCATTTGTTATCTAAGGGCTTATCCATAAGTGGAGAGTGCTGCTACCGGCTTCTTCCAACCATTGCGGTTGTGGGCTCTCACTTGTGCATCATCGGTAGAGAGTGTTAAGGAGCACTTTTATATCATCATCCCATCTTGTTCTGGGTCTGCCTCGTGGCCTTTTCAAGAGTTTATTCAAGACAGAGAGCGATAGATTTTTGGATTTTCAGGGAATCCAGGGAAATGAAGATAGTGGAGTTGAGGTAGAAGATCAGCCATGATCTTATTGTATGGCGGAACAGGCTCGAAGGGCCAAATAGCCTGCTCCTATTTCTTATGTTCTTTGCTCTTCCCACTCTAGTCTGCTGTGTGCTTCCTCCACCTCTGTTCCACCATTGAACCACCAAATTCTGCCTCTGGAATTCTTTCCCGAAATCTCTTTGCCTAGACACATCTCTCTCCCACTTCATGAATACATAGCAACAGGAGTAAGCCATTTAGCCGCTCGAGCCTGTTCTGTAGTTCAATGAGATCATGGCTGGTCTGTGTCCTAACTCCATATACCCGCCTTTGGCCCACTTTCCACTTCGGTCATCTTCCCTTAACTCTGTTCCTCTGTGAGCGTAAGTAACGTTTCAGGTCGACGACCTTTCAGCAGAACTGTTCCGACGAAAGGTCATCGACCTGAAACGTTAACTCTGTTTCTCTTTCCCCACAAAGGCTGCTCTAACCTGTTTCCAGCTTTTGCCGTGTTTTTATATACAGGTTGAGCGTCCGAAATCTGGAGTTCCGAAATTCGGGATGTTACGGAATCCGGACACCGGGCTGATCCGTGGCTGGGTCGTCCGGAAACCGAAAAATGTTCCGAAATCCGGACCTCGGCGGCCTGACCTCACCTCGGCCCTCAGAAGATCGACCTCCCCCCACCCCCACTCTTACCTCGGCAGCCCGACCTCACCTTCCACCCCCATTAACCCCAGCCGCCCGACCCCTGACTCCACCTACCTCGTTCCAGGCAAAGATGTTCCGAAATCCGGAAATACCCGGAACGGGCTCGGTCCTGAGTTTTCCGGATTTCGGACGTCGCACTGTGTAATGCCAACTAGCTTATTATGTTGAATAATCCAGACGAAGCTATCCTTACACAGCTTGCTGAATGTTTCTCCTGCAGGAAAAATTGGAACAAGCCATAGACTTCCTGCAGTCCCAGAAGGAACAGGCCTGTGAAAGTCAAAGTGAGGAAGAGGCCAAGATTTGTAAAATAAAGGTGAGAGTCATATCCTTGCACACGTGGCTGTGTCTGGCCTTTGGCTTGCTAGGTAAAGGATGTTTTGAGCTACATTTTTGGAGTGGACCCAAATATTCCAGTGCAGCAACACTGCTCCTTCAAATGTTGCATCCTTAAAGCAGTTCGGCAACTACTTAATGCACAAGACTCCTAATATCCACAACTCTTTGAAGGTGGCAGGACATGTTGAGAAGGTAAACATACGGGATCCTGGGCTTTATAAATAGAACCGTAGAGTACAAATATTTATAGAACACTGTTCGTCCTCAACTAGATTATTGTGTCCAATTCTGGGCACCGTACTTTAGGAAGGCTGTGAAGGCCTTAGAGAGGGTGCAGAAAAGATTTACAAGTGATTCCAGGGATGAGGGGCTTCAGTTACATGAATAGACTGGAGAAGCTGGAGTTGTTCTCCTTGGAGCAGAGAAGATTGAGAAGAGATTTGATAGAGGTGCTCAAAATCATGAGGGGTCTGGACAGAGTAGATGGAGAGAAACTGGGGTTGCGAACCAGAGGACACAGATTTAAGGTGATTGGTAGAAGAACCAAAGGCGACATTAAGGAAAAATTTTTACGCAGCGAGTGGTTAGGATCTGGAATGCACTGCCTGAAAGAGTGATTGAGGCAGACTCAATCACTGCTTTTAGAAGGAAATTGAATAAATACCTGAAGGAAAAACACTTGCAGGGCTACGGGGAAAGGGCAGGAGGAGTGGGACTAGCTGAAGTGCTCTTGCAGAGAGCCATAACGGGCTGAACGGCCTCCTTCAGTGCTGTAACCATTCTATGATTCTATGAAAAGCAAGGCCATTATCCATTTTGGACGAAAAATGCGGGTATTATTTAAATGATGGAATGCCAGGAACAGTGGAAGTCCAAAGAGATTTATGGATCCATGTACACAGATCACTAAAATGTGATATTCAGGTCCAAAAGACTAATCGGAAATGCTAATGGAATGTTGGCCATTACATCTAGAGAGCTAGAATATAAAGAGGAGGAAGTTTTGCTAGTTATACCAAGCCCTGGTTAGACCACATCTGAAGTTAAATGTACAGTTCTGAAAGGATATATTGGCCTTGATAAGAGTGCAGCGCAAATTCACCAGAATGTTGCTAGGGCTCCAAGGGCTAGATTATGAGGCAAGGTCACAAAAACTCGGCTGGCATTGCCTGGAATATAGAAGTTTAAGGGGTGAATTGATTGAGGTATTTAAGATTTTGAAATGATTTGATAGGGTAGATGGAGAGAAACATTTTTCCGCTGGTGCGTGACTTTAGGAAAATGGAATGTAACAAAATCAGGGCCAGGCCATTCAGGAGAGAAGTTCTGAAACACTTCTTCACGCAAAGGGTGGTAGAAGTGTGGAACTTTCTCCCACAAAAAACAGTACTTGCTAGCTCAATTAATTTTAAATCTGGGACAAGGGTATAAAGAGATATGGAGCTAAGGCAGGGGGGGTGTAGTTAGGAATACAGGTTAGCCATGATCTCATTGAATGGAGGAACAGGTTTGAGTGGCTGAATTGCCTCCTCCTGTTCCTCAGTTCCTATGTTATGCTAAATGACTGGTTAGGCCCCAGCTGGGGTGTTGTGTCCAATTCGGGACACCACATTTCGTGAACACACAAAGTCTGAAATGAAAATAGCAAATGGAGACAGCAAATTCCAGTGGGTATGAGAGACAGATTAAAATAGGCTATGTTTTTTGAGTTGGCTGGATGGCTCTTTGTTCCCATGCGCAATAATGCAGGAAGTACATCGCACGTCCATTAGTGTCTGACCTGAGATAAGTAGGTTAACCTTTCGGGTGGGATTCATCCTTTTGTAATCTCGCTTCAGCCTTGAAAGGAAGCGACTGAGTGAGCGGTGACATCGTATGGAAAAGGTATATCCTGTACACTACTTCAAACTAAACTTTGGCGGCAAGATCTTGGGGCACAGGTTCAAACTAATGACGACACATTTATGGTCGGCACCAAGCTGCTCTTTGCACAGAGCCCTCAACACAGAGAATGGGCTTCAGTTGGGGCACTGAAGGGGAACCCTGGAACCCTTCAGGAAATGGTCTTTCTCAATCAGTCAACCAAGCATGGCCTCCTTCAACCAGATCTTTTTAACCTTTTTATTGACTAATTCGGCAAGGTTTTCACACTTTCTTGGGTAATAGGACACTATAGGCCACGTTATATGTTACTTGCAGGTATAAATAAATGAGAAACTTGCAATCCTGCACCTCATTAATTGATAGCATTGATGGTCGGTGGGATTAGTTTGTATTTTTATTGGTAATGATTCCAAGATAAGAAAATTCACCTCCGTATTATTGAGAAGGTGGATGGCTGCAGGACCATTGCCAACTACAGGAGATGCATAGATAAATATATACTTTTTATTTATTTAATTTATTTGGCAGTTCGTCAGGAAGAGGTTGGGCTTGATTGCGATGGTCTCCGGGGTCGAATATCCTGCCAACATTGACTGCCATTGGGTTACATGTGGCCACCTGAGCAGGGTTCCAATAGAGTGGCCAGTTCTCATGGAACCATAATCCCAGACAGGAATGAATGCCTTTCAGTGAGGAGGGGTGAGAAGGGAGGGGGAAAGTTGGAGGGCGAGGGTCAACATTTCTGCAACGTAACACCACTGGGTCATTATTTTCATGCAGGAACAGGGCAAAATGCTGAAGGAACAGGTTGAGGCCGAACTGGTGGCCATCTATCAATTTCTAGATGCCAAGAAACAAGAGCTGGAGTCGAAGATTGAGGAGGAAGTGTGCAGGACCATTCAGCCCTTGCAAGACAATCTGACGAAGATCTGTGAGGAGAGCGCCATGATGGAGCGTGCCATCCTGGATGTGCAGGTGCAGCTGAGTTTCAAGGAGCCCCCAGAGCTGCTTCAGGTAAGAAGCAGGCAGGGTGGATAAGGGGGAATCTGTGGATGTGGTGTATTCGATAAGGTGCCGCATAAGAGGTTACTGCACAAGATAAAAGCTTATGGGGTTGGGGGTAATATATTAGCATGGATAGAGGATTAGCTAATTAACAGTAAACAGAGAGTCGGGATAAATGGGTCATTTTCCGGTGGGCAAACAGTAACTAGTGGGGTGCCGCAGGGATCAGTGCTAGGTCCTCAGCTATTTACAATCTCCATTAATGACTTGGATGAAGGGGCCGAGTGTAATGTAGCCAAGTTTACCAATGATACAAAGATGGGTGGGAAAGCAAATTGTGAGGACACAAAAAATCTGCAAAGGGATATAGACAGGCTAAGTGAGTGGGCAAAAATTTGTCAAATGGAGTATAATGTGGGAAAATGTGAGGTTATCCACTTTGGCAGAAGTAATAGAAAAGCAAATTTTAATTTAAATGGAGAAAAATTGCAACTGCAATACAAAGATCTGGGGGTCCTTGTGCATGAAACACAAAAAGTTATTATGCAGGTACAGCAAATAATCAGGAAGGCAAATTGAATGTTGGTCTTTATTGCAAGGGGGATGGAGTATAAAAGCAGAGAAGTCCTGCAACACCTGTACAGGGTATTGGTGAGGCCACACCTAGAGTACTGCATGCAGTTTTGGTCTCCGTATTTAAGGAAGGATATACTTGGATTTGAGGCTATTCAGAGAAGGTTCACTAGGTTGATTCCGGAGATGAGGGGATTGCCTTATGAGGATAGGTTGGGCCTATACACATTAGAGTTCAGAAGAATGAGAGGTGATCTTATTGAAACTTATAAGATAATGAGGCGGCTCAACAAGGTGGATGCAGAGAGAATATTGCCACTCATAGGGGAAACTAAAACTTGGGGACATAGTCTTGGAATAAGGGGCTGCCCATTTAAAACTGAGATGAGTATCAGCTGGGGCTCAGTGGGCAGCACTCTCGCAGGGAGGATTGTAAATCTATGGAATTCTCTGCCCCAGAGAGCTGTGGAGGCTGGGTCATTGAATATATTTAAGGCAGAGATAGACAGATTTTTGAGCGATAAGGGAGAAAAGAGTTATGGGGAGTGGGAAGGGAAGTGGAACTGAGTCCATGATTAGATCAGCAGTAGTTGCTAGCTCAAGTAATTTTAAATCTGAGACAAGGATATAAAGAAATACGGAGCCAAGGCAGGTGGATGTGGTTAGGAATACAGATCAGCCATGATCGTATTAAATGATGGAGCAGGCTCGAGGGGCCAAATGGCTGACTCCTGCTCCTATTTCTTATGTTCCCGCTCCTCTTCCGCCTCTGTTCTTGCTCGGTGTCTGTTGGGCTTTGAGGGATTTTTTGCTGGTTGGGAAAAGAAAGAGCTTGCATTTATATCGCATCTTTCCCGACCTCGTGATGTGCCAAAACGCTTCACAGCCAATGAGGTACTTTTGAAGTGTAGCTACTGTTGCAATGTGGGAAATGTGGCGCACAGCAAGGTCTCACAAGCAGCAATGTGATAATGACCAGATGTGGTTGGAAGATAAATATCGGCCAGGACACTGGGGACAGCTCCTCTTTGAATAGTACCATGGGATCTCTTGCGTCCATCTGAGGGAGTAGCTGGGGCATCGGTTTAACGTCTCATCCAAAAGACGGCACCTCAGACAGTGCAGCACTCCCTCAGTACTGCACTGGAGTCTCAGCCTAGATTATGTGCTCAAGTCTCTGGAGTGGAGCTGGAACCCACAACCTTATGACTCAAAGGTGAGAGTGCTAGCCACTGAGTCACGGCTGACACCTGAGGTGAATATGTCACTGCGAGGCATGGGGTTGGTGTCACTGGTCTGGGACAAAGCGCTGGCCAGCTGCATCATACACCTTCCTCTCCCCGGCCCAGTAATCTGCTTCAGCCCTGACCTCGGAAGGGCTCCCCTTTCTGCAGCCCAGTGCTATTTCCAGTTCCCACATCGGCCTTCCTTATGGCTTCCCAGAATGAAATTGCCAATCTGTTCCAAATTATACATTGAGAGCAATTTTAACCTAACCCGCCCTTCGGGATACTGACTGATTTTACACTCCATTGAAGTCAGTGGAGATTAATTTCGGACGGGGATTCCCACCTGGCAAGTTAGGTTAGAATTACCCGCAATGTATTGTGGGTCCATGCCTTTTAGGTTCTTCAGGTACCTTGGTCAATGTTCCTCTACAAAATATAACCAGAAAAACACGTAGATTCACTGGTCATTCATCTCCTTGCTGCCTAGCCAGCTCGACAAGCTCTGTACTAACCCGTGTGTGCGAGATGTTTTACGGCGGTAATAGTGCCATACATATATATATACTTGTTGCGTGCATAGGGCACAGGCTGTGTGTGGCTGAGGGGTTGTGTATGTATGGGTGAGGTCTGGGGTAGTCATTCAGTCACTTCTGTGCGAGTGAGAGGGGTCTCGGATTGACATAATATAACAAATAGGAGCATGAGTAGGCCATTCGGCCCTTCAAGCCTGCTACGACATTCAATAAGATCATGGCTAATCTTCCACCTCAACTCCACTTTCCCGCCCCAAATTCATATCCCTCGATTGTCTTCAGTGATTCAATCACTGTCCCTATTTTGTGTGTGTGTGTATGTGTGAGATCATAATTTCAATTAGTGTCCCTATTCTCTGTGTGTTTATGTTTATGGATGTATGGGTGAGTTCTGAAATAGTCATTCAGTGACTGCCCCTATTCTGTCTTGTGTCCCTCTGGTTTGCGATCATCTTTCAGTTACTGTCTCTGCATTATTGACTCGCAGGGAAAAGGCTCTCGGTTTGCTCTTTTGGTTTAAGGTATCACCAGAGCTGGTCGATCAAGTTACTGCCCTGTAACTCCCCGACAGTCAGCCATTACCCTGTCCATGCCATTCATTATGTGTGACTAATTGGGGGAGGCCTTGTCCTCAGCTGATGCACAAGATGACAGCGGAATAAAATGTATGATTTTTTTTAAAGCAAGCAGAAATTAGTTCGCCATTTTGCAGTGAGATCTTTCACCAGACCTCTTCTCTCCCCCGAGACCTGCCGGCCACATGTGCTCTGTGAGTTTCAGACTGTTGCTAAATTCGGCATGTGACGATGTATAGGAACGAGGGCCTCTTCCCACTGTGTTGTGTGCATGGGGCCAGTTAGCAGCCTGCACAGAACAATCCCAAGCAGTGTTTTGCTCCAGTTGCTGCAACACACAAATCACATCCTTTCTCCACAATCAACTATCTCCATAAACCCCCCACCCTCCCCTGCTCCCTCAACCCTCGCCTTCAGCAATGGCAAGGATTTATTTGTCACTTAAGGTTGACTTTATCCATTCAGCTGCCTCTGCAGCTTTCCCCCAGCTTTCCCCTTTCCCACTAACCCAAGCCTCTTCCCGACCTCCCCACTGCTCCAGACCTGAAGCTGTGTCTCTCCAGTTTCTTTCCCATCTCCCCTTATGCAATCTCTGAACTCATCACATCGATGAGATTCACCTTCTGCTGCCTTGTCAGTTGTGGCTCAGTGGGTAATATTCTCACCTCTGAGTCACAAGGTTGTGGGTTCAAGTCCCACTCCAGAGACCCCCATATCGCTTCACCCTAATAGAGGTCTTTTAAAATTATGAAAGGTTTTGATAGTAGATAGAGAGAGGATGTTTCCACTTGTGGGGAACAGCATAACTAGAGGCCATCAAAATAAAATAGTCACCAAGAAATCCAATAGGGAATTCAGAAGAAAATTCTTTACCCAAAGAGTGGTGAGAATGTGGAACTGGCGACCAGTGGCAGTGGTTGAAGCAAATAGTATCGATGCATTTAAGGAGAGGCTAGACAAGCATATGAGGGAGAAGGGAATAGAGGGTTATGTTGATAGATTTAGGTGAAGAAAGACGGGAGGAGGCTCGAGTGGAGCATAAACACCGGCATGGACTGATTGGGCCGAATGGCCTGTTTCTGTGCTGAATATACTATGTGATCCTATGCTTTATGTCTGTAATCTTCTCCAGTCCTATAACGCCTCCACCCCGCCGCCTGCCCAGAATTCTCTGACTCTGGCCTCGTGTGCAGCTCTTTACCCCCACCACTGGTGGCCGTGCCTTCAGTCGCCTATGCCCCATGCTCTGGAATTCCCTCCCTAAACCCCTTGCACTCTCCAGCTCCCTCGCCTCCCTTAAGACCCTCCTTAAAGACCACCTCTTCGAGAGCGTTTTTGGCCAACCCTCCTAATAGCCTTGTTTGTCTAGGTGGTCTATCTTTTCCTTTCACCGCTCTGAAGTGCCTATTAGATGTTTTCTTCTACATTAAAGACGCTGTATCATTGCCAGTTGTTGTTGGTTGGTGAGTCGGTAACTAAAAAGATAACTAGCAATGTTCCCGCTAAGCTGCGTGGCCGCACAGCGGTCTGGAGCTCCCACACAGGCCACTTACCGACCTTTCAATGGACCTAACTCTGCAGACTTGAAAATTTGAATGGGCTGTGCAGCCCGTTAAAGGGACCACGCACGAAAAAGAAATTGCAGGGAACATTGGTAATGAGGTACATCGCCAAAAACAAACGCAGAAAGATTAGGATCATTTATTTTTTATGCAGAGGGTTATCAGGATAGAGAATGCTCTATCAGAAACAGTGGTGGAAGCAGAATTCTTAATAGCTTTTAAAGGGGGAAAAGTGGGTAAATATTTGAAAAAGATCAGGGAAAAAAAATGTTTTGCAATTATATAGCGCCTTTCACAACCTCAGGATGCCTCAAAGTGCTTTAAAAAGCACCAAGGTATTTTTGAAGTGTACTCACTGTTGTAATATAGGGATAAGCGTCTGCAAGTTTGCACACAGCAGCGTCCAACAAACAGCAATGTGATAAATGACCAGATAATTCGTTATTTTAGTGATAACTGGTTGAGGGCTAAATATTGACAGGGACACTGGGGAGAACGGCCATGCTCTTCTTCGAAATAGTAACATGGGATCTTTAGCTGAGACGGCAGGGTCGGTTTAACGTCTCACTTGAAAGATAGCACCTCCGACAGCGCAACACTCCCTCAGTACTGCACTGAAGTGCTGATCAGAAATCAAAAGGGTACAGCGAGAGGCTTGGGGAATGGCACTAAGAGAGCCTGTGCATTGGATGAAGAAACCGCATTCTGTGCTGTAAGTCTACTGCGTATGGTTAGTGGAGATTGCACTGCATGGCCCTTGTTGAATGTCAGCTGTGGCTCAGTGGGTAGCACACTCGCCTGAGTCAGAAGGTCGTGGGTTCAAGTCCCACTCCAGGACTTGAATCTCAGGTGGACGTAAAAGATCCTATGACACTATTTCAAAGAGCAGGGGTGTCCTGGCTAATATTTATCTCTCAACCAACATAACAAAAACAGATTATCTGTTCATTATCACATAGCTTGCTGTGCGCCAATTGCCTGCCCGTGTTTCCCAAATTACAACAGTGACTGCACTCCAAAAAGATACTTCATTGGCTGTAAAGCGCTTTGAGACATCCGGTGGTCGTGAAAGGTGGATATAAATGCAACTCTTTCTTTTCTTTTAACTCATTAATATACTCTCAATGGAGATAATTTATTTTATTTTTGATCATCATCAAATTGTGGCGATTATAACTTGTTTTTTTTCCTTCTCTAGGATATCAAGCTGCTGCTGGACAGGTACGTGTCTTAAATTCCTTCTGAACATGTGCTCCTGAGTTCCCTTTGGTGGCTCCATTGGATAAATTCACAGCCCTGAGCCACGCAGCCCATGATGCTCCTGAGTTCCCATTGGTGGCTCGACTGGATAAATTCACAACCCTGAGCCACAGCTCGTGACACTCCCGGGTTCAATCCCCGATCTGTGCCGAGTTGGGTGGGGTCGTGACCCCAGTGATGCGGTTGGCCTGAGTACCTGTGAGTCAGGGAGGGGATTGACCAATCTGGATTCCCACTCCTGGTCGCTGGCCAGGAAGCACGCATGGTGTGAGCCTTGGCTCAGTTGGTACTCTGGCCTCCCAGTCAGAAGGTTGTGGGTTCAGGTCCGACTCCAGAGACTTGAGCACAAAATCTCTGCCCTGTCGGAGGTGCCGTTCTTTGGATGAGACGATAAACCGATGCCCCCTCTGCCTTCTCCGATGGACGTAAAAGATCCCATGGCACTATTTTGAAGAAGAGCAGCAGAGTTCTATAATATTTATCCCTCAACCAAAACCTAAAAACAGATTACCTCGTCATGATCTCACTGATGTTTGTGGGATCTTACTGTGCGCAAATTGGCGGCCGCATTTCGCACATCACAGCAGTGACTACACTTAAGAAAAATTGGTGCTTTTGGCTGTGTCCTGAAGATGTGAAAGGCACTAGTCCTTTTTCTTATGAATAAAGACAGCTTCAGGCCTGGTCTGATCCTCTTAGCCAGGCAGCCTGCCAACATTTCACCGTCTAAAACTTACACCTAAAGAGCGGCCACTTGGGCATGGGGCCAGAGGGTTGCCCGTCCCTGGGGAACCTTACCCATCAGGAGTCCTCAGCTTGAGCAGCGTAGTAATTTGGAGGATTTTGTTTTTGTAAAGCACTGAGTTTGTCATTACTTTACTCTTGATCTTACTCCAGTTCTCCATTCCAGGTGTAAACAGGTGCACGCCAAACCAGCGGATGTTCCCACTGAGCTCCGTACCGACTCCATCATCACGCCTTTCCGCTACATTAAGATCTGGGATGAGCTTAATGCCTTTGTGCCAGGTACATGCGTGCAGGGGGCGAGCTGCAACTGAATTTGTTACCCAGTGATTATAGTGAGCTGTGGCTCAGTGGGCAGCATTCTCACCTCTGTGTTGAGATATACTTCAATGCAAGGAGTATAGGAAATAAGGCAGACGAGCTGAGAGCACAGATAGACACTTGGCAAAATGATATTTTAGCCATGTCTCAGTAATGGCTATAAGAAGGACAGGTATGGCAGCTCAACATTCCTGGTTACAGGGGTTTCAGACGGGATAGAGAGGGAGGTAAAAAAGGAGGGGGGGGGTGTCACAGTATTAATGAAAGAGACAATTACAGCTGTGAGAAGGGATGATATGTTAGAGGAGTCATCAAACGACACCATCGGGGTTGAATAGAAGAACAAAAAAAGGTCGAGCACACGACTGGGAGTGTACTATAGACCCTCAAAACAGTCAGAGGGGAGATAGATGAACAAACATATGGGCAAATTACTGCGAAGTGCAAAAACTATAGAGCTGTAACAGTGGGGGATTTCAACTACCCTAATAATTGGGGAAAAAAGCAGTATGAATGGTGCAGAGGGTGCGGAATTCCTAAAATGTATTCAGGAGAATTTCTTTAGCCAGAATGTAACAAGCTCAACAAGGGAGGGGGCAGTTTTGGACTTGGTTTTGGGGAATGAAGAGGGGCAGGTGGAAGGGGGTATCACTGGGAGAGCATTTTGGTGCTAGTGATCATCATTCAGTAAGATTTAGTGTAGTTATGGAAAAGGACAAAGTTGGACCAGGAAAAAAAGTTCTCAATTGGGGTAAAGCTGATTTTTGCTGAGATGGGATTTGGCCAAGATGGACTGGAAATGATTACTTGACGGTACATCAGTGTCAGAGCAGTGGGAGGCATTCACGGAGGAGATCCTGCAGATACAGAGCAAGTATGTTCCCTTTTTTAAAAAAAAAGGGTGGGGCTAACAAATCTAGAGGGACATCCAGGTTACGATAAAGGGAAAAAAAGGGAAACTTATGACAGATTCTGAGAACTCAATAATGCAGAGACTCTAGGAGTATAAGAAGTGCGGGATGCAATTAAAAAATATATCAGGAAAGTAAAGAGAGAGCATGAAATAATGTTGGCAAGCAAAAACGGGGAAAACCCAAAGATGTTTTATAAATTCATTAAGAGCAAGAGGATAACTAGGGAAAGAGTGGGGCCTATTAGAGACCACAAAGGAAATGTGTGTGTGGAGACAAAAAAGACTTGATTCTTAATGAATACTTTGCATTGGTTTTCACAAAAGAGAGGGGCGTTGCAGACATTGGGGAGGGAGGAGGAGTGTGAAATATTAGACGAGATAAACATAGAGAGAGAGGAGGTTAGCAGCTTTGAAAGTGGATAAATCCCCAGGCCCGGATGAAATGTACCCCAGGCTGTTAAGGGAGAAGCAAAAGAGCAAATAGCAGAGGCTCTGACCATCATTTTCCAGTCCTCTCTGGCTACAGGTGTGGTGCCAGAGGACTGCTAATGTTGTACCTTTGTTTAAAAAGGGCGAAAGGGATAGACCGTGTAATTACAGTCTAGTCAGCCTAACCTCAGTGGTGGGAAAATTATTCGAAAAAATCCTGAGGGACAGGATAAATCTTCATTTGTAAAGACATGAATTAATCAAGAACAGTCAGCATGGATTTGTTAAGGGAAGGTTGTGTCTGACTGACTTGATGAAATTTTTTGAGAAGGTAACCAGGAGGGTCGATGAGGACAGTGCATATGATGTAGTGTATATGGATTTTAGCAAGGCTTTTGATAAGGTCCACATGGTAGACTGGTCACGAAAGTAAAAGTCTATGGGATCCATGGCAAAGTGGCAAGTTGGATCCAAAATTGGCTCCGAGGCAGGAAGCAAAGGGTAATGGCTGATGGGTGTTCTTGTGACTGGAAGGTGGAATTCAGTGGGGTCCCTTGCTTTTTGTGCTATATATCAATGACTTGGACTTGAATGTTGGGGGGTATGATTAAGAAGTTTGCAGACGACCCTAAAATAGGCTGTGTGGTTGATGATGAAGAAAATTGCGGATTGCAGGAAGATACCAATATACTGGTCAGGTGGGCAGAACAGTGGCAAATGGAATTCAATCTGGGTAAGTGTGAGGTAATGCAGTTGGGGAGGTCTAACAAGGCAATGGAATACACATTAAATAGTACAACACTGAAAAGTGTAGAGGAACAAAGGGACCTTGGAGTGCAAGTCCACAGATCCCTAAAGATAAACCAGGTGGATAAGGTGGTTAAGAAGGCATATTGAATACTTGCATTTATAAGTTGAGGCATGGAATACAAGACCAAGGAGGTTATGCTTGAACTGAAAAAAAAAACACTGGTTAGGCCGTAGCTGGAGTACAGTGTGCCGTGCTGGTCACCACATTACAGGAAATATGTGATTGCACTGAAAAGGGTGCAGAGGAGATTTACAAGAATGTTGCCTGGATTGGAGAATTTTTGGCTATGAGAAAGGATTGGAGATTCTGCGTCTGTTTTCTTTGGAACAGAGGAGGCTGAGGGGAGACCTGATTGAGGTGTATAAAATTATGAGGGGCTTGGATAGAATAGATAGGAAGAACCAGTTTCTCTTGACAGAGGGGTCAACAACCAGGGGACATAGATTTAAAGTAATTTAGAGGTGATATATGGGAAAATTGTTCACCCAGAGGGTAGTGAAGATCTGGAACTCACTGCCTGAAAGGGTGGTAGAGGCAGAAACCTTTATTTAAACATTTAAAAAATACTTGGATGTGCACTTAAAGTGCAGGCTATGGACCAAGAGCTGGAAAATGGGATTAGGCTGGATAGCTCTTGGTCTGCCGACGTGGACACGATGGGCCGAAATGGCCTCCTTTTACGCTGTAAATTTGAGATTCTATGAGTCAAAAGGTCGTGGGTTCAAGTTCGACTCAAGAGACTTGAGGACAAAATCTAGGCTGACACTTCCAATGCAGTGCTGAGGGAGTGCTGCACTGTCGGAGGTGCCATCTTTAAGATAACACGTTAAATCTGCTCTCTCAGGTGGACGTAAAAGTACCCCTTGCGAAGGAGAGCAGGGGAGTTTTCCCTGATGTCTGGGTCAATATTTGTCCCGCAACCAACTGAAAAACAGAACATCAGTTCATTATTACATTGTTGTTCGTGGGAAATCGGCTGGTGCGTTTTCCAGTGTCACACACACACACTGAGCACTGTAGTAATGGACACAGAGGGTGTGTGTCCCAGTGTTTTACACACACACACACAGTGAGTGAGCTCTGTAATAATGGAAGGTGAGTGCCTCTAATAATTGAGGATGTCAACTGTGACTCAGTGGATAGCACACTCGTCTCTGAGTCAGAAGGTTGTGGGTTCAAATCCCACTCGAGACTAGAGCACATAAATCTAGGCTGACACTTCAGTGTCAGATCCCATGGCGCTAGTATGAAGAAGAGCAGGGGCGTTATCCCTGGTGTCCTGGCCAATATTTATCCCTCAATCTCCATTACAAAAACAGATTATCTGGTCATTATCACATTGCTGTTTGCGGGAGATTGCTGTGCGTAAATTGGCTGTCACGTTTCCCACATTACAACAGTGATCATAAAAAATTCACTGGCTGCAAAGCGCTTTGAGATGTCCGATGGCCGTGAATGGCTCTATCTAAATATAAGTCTTTCTTTCTCTGTGTCTTCCAGTCCAGGAGTTTCTGAAGCTGGACCCTAAGACAGCGCACCCACGACTCGTCCTGTCAGAGGACCTGACCAGCGTGATTGATGGCGAAAAGCGGCGGGAGAACTCGTTTGTGCCCCATCGCTTCAACCACTGGCTCTGCGTCCTGGCCAGCAGCGGCTTCCTGTCGGGGCAACACTACTGGGACGTGGAGCTGGGCAGCAACAACGCCTGTCTCGTCGGGGTGGCCAAGGCGTCTGCCGACCGCCTAATCACTAAACAGCTGACGCCGCAGGACGGCTACTGGGTCATGGAACTGCTCAACGGACACCTGGTCAACACCAAGACGCCTGGCGCCAGCACCCTCCCTCTCCGCCGCAATCCACGGGCCATCCGCGTCTACCTCAATTACGAGGAGGGGCGGCTGTCCTTCTACGATGCTGACAACCTGTGTTGTATCTATACCTTGCAGGATAAGTTCACGGAGAAGCTGTACCCCCTCTTCAACCCTCACAACAAGAAGGATGGCAAATCAGTGCCACTGAGGCTGTGTAATCAGATGGGATGCTAAAATTATTTTGCCTTGGGGCGGGGGTGAGGGGAGGACCTTGTGATGGTGCTTCTTAAAGGGGACGTCCTTGTCGAAATGTTGTTTTCACCCACTTTCCTCCACCAAGTATCTTCCTGAACAGAGCCTCCAGCCTCTCTATATAACCAAAACCGAGGAGATGCCTCAGTCAGTTGCAGGGCGACTCTCCCACCACTTTATTACCCCAAACTCCCCAGAAGGGGCATCCCTGTGTTTAGGATTGGGACTCACCACTGGGTACTGGTGCCAACCTGTGCTGTGCCACAACACTGCCGCCTCCATGTTCAGGTAGTTACATTGGGTGGTACGAGCGAGACACATTAACTTGAGTCTCGAGTGCAAAACAGTCAGAAACAATTCAGTATCTCCCCAGTTTTCTTCAAGCGGCTGTGACGACTGTAGGTAATGGATGGATTTGGGGTCCTGAATTGACCCATTCTGCCTGAAAGCTGCTCAGTTGTTCAAGCATGGTCGCTTCGGGGTGAGAGAAAATTTGTGCTGCAAACTTTGCAAAGCGGTTTTCATGTTATTTTTCCTTCCTGCGTTGTGAAAATATTGATTGTCGCGACAGATGGGAAATGACGCAAGGTGTCGTATCACACAAGGATGACATGACTCAGCCCTGGACTGGGTAAAGACAGGATGGAGGCAGCAACATACCCCTTTGAGCAGCTTTCATTGCGATTGGTGGACTGCCAATCCTATGTTTAGAATTGTGTGGTGCGAACCTAAATCAGCAAGACCGAGCAGAGGAATTATTTCGATTGATATCACTGCTGTGAAGCGCTTTTGGACATTTTACTACCTTAAAGGCACTTTATAATTGCAAGTTGTTGTTTAGCAGACTCGCCAGATGGATACTGGGTGGGGCAAACTGAGGCAGCTCAGAGACTTTTTAACAATGGTGCGAGGAGAAAGTTAAAACGCACTCTGAACAGATGTACAGTCCAAGCTGCTATTGTAATAAACACATGATCAGTGTCTGCTCCTTGCAGATTTGAAGGGTTTCTTTGTAATGTTAAATAAAGTTCTCCTATCGAATGTGATTTAAGGTTTCCCTCTGTCTGTTTTGTGTCTGTATGGTGGCTGCTAATCTGACAACCCATCTCTCCTCCCCCCCCCACTTTGCTCCCACTTTTCCTTTTCAGCCGTCTCTGCTTTCTCCTCTTCATCCCATTGGGCAATGCCCCTTTCCCAGCTCTCTTCACCCTTCCTCGATTGTGATGCTGCCCCTCAGCATTTTCTCCTGCCAATTCTGCCTCTTGGCATTCTTCCGTCATGGCATCTCAGCACTGACCCTCCCAGAGCAGGAATGCCGACTACACCACCCCTTGCTGAAAGCATAGAAAATAGGAGCAGTAGGGGAGGCCATTTGGCCCTTCAAATCTGCACATTCAATATGATCATGGTTGATTCTCTATCTCAACACCATATTCCTTTCTCCCCCATACCCATTGATGCCTTTTGTTGGAAAACTGCAAATGTAATGCCCCTATTTAAAAAGAGGCAGACAAAAAGCAGGCAACTATAGACCAGTTAGCCTAACACATCTGTGGTTGGGAAAATGTTGGAGTCCATTATTAAAGAAGCAGCAGGACATTTGGAAAAGCAAAATTCGGTCAGGCAGAGTCAGCATGGATTTATGAAGGAGCAGTCATGTTTGACAAATTTGCTGGAATTCTTTGAGGATGTAACGAACGGGGTGAATAACGGGGAACTAGTGGATGTGGTGCATTTGGTCTTCCAGAAGGCATTTGACAAGGTGCCACATAAAAGGTTACTGCACAAGTTAAAAGTTCACGGGGTTGGAGGTAATCTATTAGCATGGATAGAGGATTGGCTAACTAACAGAAAACAGAGAGTGGGGATAAATGGTTCATTCTCTGGTTGGCAACCAATAACTAGTGGGGTGCCGCAGGGATCAGTGCTGGGACCCCAACTATTTACAATCTATATTAACGACTTGGAAGAAGGGACTAAGTGTAAAGTAGCCAAGTTTGCTGACGATACAAGGATTGGAGGAAAAGCAATGTGTGAGGAGGGCACAAAAAATCTGCAAAAGGACACAGGCTAAGTGAGTGGGCAAAAATTTGGCAGATAGAGTATAATGTTGGCAGAAAAAAATCAAAGAGCAAGTTATTACTTAAATGGAGAAAGATTGCAAAGTGCCGCAATACAGTGTAACCTGGGGGTACTTGTGCATGAAGCACAAAAGGATAGTATGCAGGTACAGCAAGTGATCAGGAAGGCCAATGGTATCTTGGCCTTTATTGCAAAGGGGATGGAGTATAAAAGCAGGAAAGTCTTACAGCTATATAAGGAATTGGTGAGGCCACACCTGGAATACTGCGTGCAGTTTTGGTTTCCATATTTACGAAAGGATATACTTGCTTTGGAAGCAGTTCAGAGAAGGTTCACTCGGTTGATTCTGGGGATTGACTTATGAGGAAAGGTTGACTATGTTGGAATTCAGAAGAATGAGAGGTGATCTTATCGAAACGTATAAGATTGAGGGGGCTTGACAAGGTGGATGCAAAGAGGATGTTTCCACTGATGGGGGAGACTAGAACTAGAGGGCATGATCTTAGAATAAGGGGCCACCCATTTAAAACAGATGAGAAATTTCTTCTGAGGGTTGTAAATCTGTGGAATTCGCTGCCTCAGAGCTGTGGAAACTGGGACATTGAATAAATTTAAGACAGAAATAGGCAGTTTCTTAAATGATAAGGGGTTATGGGGAGCAGGCGGGGAAGTGGAGCTGAGTCCATGATCAGATCAGCCATGATCTTATTGAATGGCGAAGCAGGCTCGAGGGGTCGTATGGCCTACTCTTGTTCCTATTACGTTCTTATGTTTCTAGACATCTATCTATCTCCTTCTTAAATATATTCAGTGACTTGGCCTCCACAGCCTTCTGTGGTAATTACACAGGTTCACCACCCTCTGAGTGAAAAAATTTCTCCTCATCTCAGTCCTAAATTTCCTACCTCATATCCTGAGACTGTGACCCCTTGTTCTAGACTCCCCAGCTAGGGGAAACATCTTCCCCAGTCAGAATTTTATACGTTTTCAATGAGATCCCCTCTAGTGAAAACAGGCCTAGTTGGTCCAATCTCTCCTCATACGACAGTCTTGTTCTAGGGGTGCTTTCCTCTTTCACTACCCCACGCCCAATTCCTGCCAGCAAATTATCAACCCACACTATATTGGTCTCCAATTCATGAAGAGTGCCCTCATTGGAGAATCCGTGGACATACTGGCATTGACAGAAACCTGGCTTATGGGTGATGACCCTATGAAGGCTTTTGATAAGAGTAAATAAGGAGACATTAGTTTCACTGGCAGGTGGGTTGATAACCAGAGGATTTTGAAAAAGATAATTCCTGGGAAATGGGTGTCGCTTGCAAGCCCAGCATTTATTGCCCATCCCTAATTGCCCCCGAGAGGATGGGGGTGAGCTGTTGCCTTGAATACAACAATACAAGAGGGCAGTTAAGAGTCAACCAAATTGCTGTGGGTCTGAAATCACATATAGGCCTGACCGGATAAGGATGGCAGATTTCTGGTCACCATATTATAAAAAGGATATAGAGGCACTGGAGAAGGTGCAGGGAAGATTTACAAGGATGTTATCAGAAATATGATGGTATACCCTTTGGGAAAGGATGAACAGGCTGGGATTCTGTTTTCTTGAAAAGATATGGCTGAGTGAGGGGTGACCTGATAGAGGTCTTTAAAATTATGAAATGTTTAGATACAGAGAACAGCTTAACTAGAGGCCATCAATATAAGATAGTCACCAAGAAATCAAATAGGGAATTCAAAAGAAATATCTTTACCCAGAGCGTGGTGAGAATGTGGCACTCGCTACCCCAGGCAGTGGTTGAAGCAACTAGTATAGATGCATTTAAGGGGTGGTTAGATAAGCACATGAAGAATGGAATAGAGGATTATACTGATAGAGTAAGACGGGAGAAGGCTTGAGTGGAGCATAAACACTGGCATGGACTGGTTAGGGCGAACGGTCTGTTTCTGTGCTGTATATCCTATATAATTCCTTCCCTAAAGGACATTAGTGAACCAGATGTGTTTTCATGACAATCAGATAGTTTCATGGTCACCATTACTGGTATTAGATTATCCAAGATTTATTGAACTAACTGAATTTAAATTCCCCAGCTGCCATGGTGGGATTTGAACTCTCGTTTCCAGATCATTAGTCCAGGCCTCTGGATTACTAGTCAAGTAACATAACCACTACGGCACCGTTCCTGACATACAGGTCTCGGAGGTGGTCCTGGCACCGCTCCAAGTTGATAACCATGGCAGACCATGTATCAAGGCGTTGGTAGGAAGTCGTCAATATGTAATGCCTTGAGATATTGGTGCTGTTGTGTCAGCTCTGTACCAGGAAATCCCAAAGAAGAGCGTGCTCAATTCAGGCAAGTCATTTTGTGGGACATGAAGTGGAGGCTTTCCTCTCTAAAAACATAGGTATTCAGTTTGGGGTGAGGGAAGGTGTACCGAAATTCATGCTTGCGGTTACCAGATAACGAGGTCTCCTCAGGGTCAATTTTATGACCAAGAACAGTTGCTTGATTGATCTTACTAACCAATTGTTGAAAGGCAAGAATGGAGGATATGGTGATAGCTGATGCGGTGGCTTTGATTTTAAAAAACGATGGTGGATGTTCTCCTTGGGAGACTCCCAGACCTGACGATTAGAATCCCTGGTATACTGCCTTCGTCACTCATCTTTTTAAAAAAGAAAGAAAGGGCATAGGACACTGAAAGCTATGCTGCGGAAATTTCTGAATAATGGCAAAGACTGGAACAGTAAAGTCCCCTCAGTACTGAGAACTCTCAGTCACACCAGGGAACTGTCCTCAGTGCTGAGGGCTCTCAGTCACACCAAGGTACTGCCCTCAGTGCCGAGGGCTCTCAGTCACACCAGGGAACTGCCCTCAGTGCTGAGGGCTCTCCGAGCCACACCAGCCACGTCCACCAAGTGCTCCTCATTCAAGGTTATCACTTGGAAAGTCATGAAATTGCCCAAACATCTCATGGTCAACCTCCCAGGGCCAATGATAGAGTTACGATGGAAAGGTACGTGGAACAGTTGAACGATAGTGTAAGTGACTTACTGTTGTAGATGGTAAATCAACTTGGGGTGGCGTCACAGAAATCCTAACTTTGGTTTGCTAAAAGGGATCCGAGAAAATGATTAGCAAGTGGGAGAAGGTGATGGCACTTCAGTTCCCTGATGGTGGGGGGGTGGGTAGCGAGCATAGTCTTTCCTCTAAATGGCAGCATCCATATTATATTGTAGATAAAACCAGTTCATCTGTGTATACGACTCGTGTTACAGGTGGCGAGAGACCCACTGAGAGACACTTCCACACGAACCAGCTCAGACTGTTCAAGGGGGATTCTGGTCCTATTCCAGATCAGTAATGCAAAATGTGGAAGCAGATGTTGCTGAACCTCCTGACTGCGACCGATTGGACAAGAGGAGGAACCTGCTGCCTGACCCCTGAAGATGGACTCCGAGTGGAATTGTTGCCTCAGAGACCCCAGGAGTTTGAGTGAACAATGCCAGATATGTACAGATCCATTATTTTTTTTAAATTTGTTCCTGGGATGTAGGCGTCTCTGACAAGGCCAGCATTTAAAGGCCATCCCAAATTTCCCTCGAGTTGGTGAGCCGCCACCTTGAACCGCTGCAGTCCATGTGGTGAAGGTACTCCCACATTGCTGTTAGGGAGGGAGTTGCAGGATTGTAACCCAGCAACGATGAAATAATGGCGATATATGTCCAAGTCAGGATGGTGTGGGACATGGAGGGGAACTTGTAGGTGGCGATGTTCCCATGCGCCTGCTGCCCTTGTCCTTCTAGGTGGTCGAGGCCGCAGGTTTCGGGGTTGTTGTTGAAGAAGCTGCTGTGCATCTTGTTGACGGTACACTCTGCAGCCATAGTGCGCCAGTTGTGGAGCGAGTGAATGGGTTGCCAATCAAGTGGGCAGCTTTGTCCAGGACAGTGTCAAGCTTCTTGAGTGTGTTGGTTTGATAGAATTAGAGAACCTGCCACATAAGAGATTTTGAGAATGAAAAACATGCACAATGTTGAGGAAAATTAAATTCAGCAGTAATATAAGTGCAATGAGGACTAAGACATGAAGGGAAATGGTTTGTGGGCTGACAGGACAATAGTTTCTTTATGGGACATTTATTGCACACCACGAGTGAAAGTGGTTAAAGTGGTTGTGGTGCAAACAGGATTCGATGACTCTCTGTACCAGGGAGCAGAAGCAGCAGGACCTGGGCAAGACAGAGCGCCGCAGAGTAAAAAAACCTAAAGTGACGTCAGCACACGGGAAGGAGCTGATTGGTGAGGGTTTTTTTTTTAAGTTTTAAGTTTAAGGCAGGTAGAGCAGGAGTCCCCTGAGTATATCTCGTCTCCAATCAGTATTCTGTTCTGAGCACTGGTGAGGGCGATGGTTCCTAGTGCTGTTGGAGAGGTTTAAACTAATTTGGCAGGGGGATGGTCACCAGGACATAACATTAGAAAGGGGAAATAAAGTGCTCAAAGGATTGGGAAGGCAGAGAGCACTAAAGAAAGAAATAGTAAGGTATTAGGTGGGGTCAAACTAAGAGAGAATACAGGATGGTCTAAGATGGGTTTACAGTGTACGTATGTGAACGCACTAGCATAGAAAACAAGGTAAGTGAGCTGGAGGTACAAATAGCTGGGAGTAGGATGTTGTGGCAATAACTGAGACCTAGCTCAAAAAAGGGCAGGTTTGGGTAATAAATATTCCTGGTGGTAAGTGTTGTGTATCTGTAAAGCATGCACTCCCATGTTCTGCCACCAGGGAGCTCATCCCCTGAAGTCCCAAGGGATCCCAGCATCCCTTGGGAGCAGTGTATATAAGCCAGCCCCTAAGGCCTGTTCCTCACTCTGGAGTATCTTATTAAAGACTGAGGTCACTGTTACTTTAACCTCCCTGTGTGCAGCCTCATCTGTGTTAGGAACACAATAGTAAGATGTTCAGGAAAGATAGGGAAGGAAAGATAGGAGGTGGTGGGGCAGTATTGGTTAAGCAGAATGTTATAGTGCTGGAGGGAGGGTTATCCTGGAGGGGTCAAGGACAGAGTCTATATGGCTCGAGTTAAGAAATAATAGAGGTGGCATTACACTACTATGTGTATTCTATAGACCATCAAATAGTGGGAAAGATAGAGGAGCAAATTTGCAGATAAGTTCGAGAGACGTGCTAGAACTTAAGAGTTGTAATAATGGGGAGCTTCAACTATCCTAATCCTTGAAGGTAGTAATCTCCGGATTACCCCGATGCCACGCGCGAGTGAGTATAGACTGGGATCATAATACTGCTGAGAGCAGAGAAGGGGAAGAATTTCTGAAGTGTGTTCGGGAGAACTTTCCTGATCAGTATGTTTCTGGCCCAACGAGGGAGAAGGCATTGCTGGATCTGGTTCTGGGGAATGAGGTAGGTCAAGTGGAGCAAGTGTCAGTAGGTAACCATTTAGGAAACATCGTGCCATAAGGTTTAGGTTAACTATGGAAAAGGACAGGGAGCAATCTAGAATAAAAATGTTTAACTGGGGGGGGGGGGGGCGGGGAGGGGGGAGGGGGGAAAGGCCAATTTCAGTGGGATGAGAACGGATCTGGCCCAGTTAAACTGGAATCAAAGACTGGCAGTCAAAACTGTAATGGAACAATGGGCTGCCTTTAAAGCGGAAATAGTTCAGCTACAGTTGAGGTACATTCCCACTAGGGGGAAAGGCAGGGCAACTAAAGTCAGGGCTCCCTGGATAACGAAACAGACAGAGAATATGATGAAGCAGTAAAAGAGTATGTATGACAGATGTCAGGTTGCTAATACATCTGAGAATCTGGCTAAATATAGAGAGGTCAGAGAAGTGAAAAAGAAAATAAGAGGGGCAAAGAGGGTATGAGAATAGAATGGCAGCCAACATAAAAGGTAATCCAAAAGTCTTCTATAGGCATATACATAGTAAACGGGTAGTAAGAGGAAGGGTGGGACTGATTAGAGAACAACAAGGAGACCTATGCAAGGAGGCTGAGGTACTAAAGAGGACTTTGCATCTGTCTTCACCAACAGAGAGGATGCTACCATAGACATAGTGATGGAGGAGATAGTGGAGATACTTGATAGGATAAAAATTGATAGAGGTATTAGAAAGGCTGGCTGTACTTAAAGTAGATGAATCACCAGGGGTGGATGGGATGCATCCTAGGATGCTGAGGGAATTGAGGGTGGAAATCACGGAGGTACTGGCCATAATATTCCAATCCTCCATAGATATGGGGATGGCGCCATAGGACTGGAAAATTGCAAATGTTATAACATTGTTGAAAAATGGGTGTAAAGATAAACTCAGCAACTACAGGTCAGTCAGTTTAACCACGATAGTGCTGAAACTTTTAGAAACAGTGATCAGGGACAAAATTAACAGTCACTTGGATAGATGTGGATTTGTTAAGGAAAGCCAGCATGGATTTGGTAAAGGCAAATCGTGTTTAACCAACTTGATCGAGTTTTTTGATGAGGTAACGGATTTCCAAAAGGCTTTCGACAAAGTGCTACATAATAGGCTTGCCAGCAAAGTTGAAGCCCATGGAATAAGAGAGACAGTGGCAGCATGGATACGAAATTGGCTTAATGACAGGACACAGAGAGTAGTGGTGAACGATTGTTTTTCAGACTGGACAAAGGTATACATACAGTGGTGTTCCCCAGGGACTAGGACCACTGCTTTTCTTGAAATATATTAATGATTTGGATGTGGGTTTACAGCGCATAATTTCAAAATTTGCACAAAACTTGTAAAGAAAAAAGAAAGACTTGTATTTATCCAGACGTCGCAAGGCGGTTTACACAATGAAGTAGTTTTGGAGTGTAGTCACTGTTGTAATGTGGCAAATGCAGCAGCCAACTTGCAAAAGTACAGTGAACAGTGAGGAGGAGAATGATAGACTTCAAGAAGACGTAGACAGACTGTTGAAATGGGCAGACACATGGCAGATGAAATTTAGTGCAGAAAAGTGTGAAGTGTCACCGACGGATGTCACTGAGCGGCTGCAGGGCATTCTGGGGGGAGGGTGACCAGCCAGAGGTGGTGGTCCATATCGGGACCAATGACATGGGTAAAAAGAGGGATGAGGTCTTGCAAGCAGAGTTTGGGGAGCTAGGAGAGATTAAAAAGCAAGACCTCAAAAGGTAGTAGTCTCCGATTACACTCGGTGCCACGAGCTAGTGAGTACAGAAACAGGAGGATAGAGCAGATGAATGCGTGGCTGGAGAGATGGTGCAGGAGGGAGGACTTTAATTTCCTGAGGCATTGGGACAGTTTCTGAAGGATGTGGGACCTGTACAAGCCGAACAGGTTGCATCTCAACAGAGCTGGGACCAATATCCTCACAGGGGGGTTTGCTGGTGCTGTTAGGAAGGGTTTAAACTAGGTTGGCAGGGGGATGGGAACCTGAGAATAGATTCAGTAGGGAGGGGAGTAAAGCTGGAATTAGAAAGCAAAAATAAAGAAAGTGAGTTTGAAGGACAGAGGAAACAAGCAGGAAAAAAGTGTAAAAAAACAAATTTAAAGGCTCTTTATCTAAATGCACGTAGCATTCATAACAAAATAGATGAGTTGACGGCACAAATACATACAAATGGGTGTGATCTGATAGCCATTAGTGACGTGGTTGCAAGGTGACCAGGACTGGGAACTAAATATTCAGGGGTATTTGACAATCCGGAAGGACAGACAGAAAGGAAAAGAAATTGGGATAGCTCTATTGATAAAGGATGGAATCACTGCAACAGTGAGAAATGATATGGCTCAAATGATCAGTATTTTGAAACAGTTTGGGTGGAGATAAGGAATAATAAGGGGAAAACGGGATGGGCGTAGTCTATAGGCCCCCTAAGTCGCAACTCTGTTGGTCAGAGTATAAACCAAGAAATAGTGGGGGCTTGTAAAAAGGGAACAGCAATAATCAGCAATAACCTCCATATTGATTGGACAAATCAAATTGGTCAGGGTGTTGATTTCTGGATTCTTTTACCTCAATCTGGTTCAGCAAAATTACTGAAACGAATACCGTTTGTGCTTTAAACAAAGCAAGCTTTTATTTAAAAAGCAAATCCCGATCGGGGACCTTATCAGACAGAAGGAATGCAACTCTGATAGAACGCACCCACTTCCTACGGACAAAGTGACGTTACAATGTAAAGGGACGACGGTTATACATTTTGGGCAAAAGATAACAAGATAGGGCTGTGGATATCTGAACGGAATATATGGAATTAAGGACAGTAAAGTAAACGGGATATATGAAAATGTATAAGCCATGGAAGAATAGCTGGGAGAATGTCAGATTGCAAATAGTGCAACATCAGCATAGCTAACAGTCTGTCTCAAGGTTTCAAGTCACTAATCCTGCCAATAATATATAATTGTAACATGAAATACATCTGCAGAATTGCAAGGTCTCAGTAAATAGTCACACCATTAGATTGAAACATTTAGAGGCAATACTTGAGCTTTCAAGAAGAGCATCTCATATAGATTGACTAATGAGTGGCTGAATTAGACTGTCAATCCATTTGTATTTTGTTATCTGATTTCAAAACTGTATAACTGTTAACGCTTTACGATGTAACTTCACCTATCCGTAGGGAGTGTGTACGCTCTATCCAGAGAGTATATCTTCTGTCTGATAGGTCTTACTGGCCGGTAATAAAGACTGCTTTGTTCAAAGCACAAGAGGTATTCGACTCAGTAATTTTACTGAACCAGATTGAAGTAAAAGAATCCAGGAATTAACATTTGGTGTCAGAAGTGGGATCTCAACGGACGACTGCCGAAAACTTGCGAATTAAGAGCCAGACTAGCCTTGGACGAGACGAGGGGAAAATGGCCACTGGAGTGAGTATGATTTCAATACTGCTCCAGTTTCCCCCGGTTTCAAAAGTCTGAGGAAAGTTTGGCCACTCGCTGGTTCTCAGGTAGTGTCTGAACGAGATCCAGGACAATCTGGTGAATACCTTTCAAACTTAGAATAGGGATAGAGATAGGGAAATTGCGCGATGACGCAAACCAAGCGGCGACTTGGAAAGGGAAAGATAGTTAGAGCTAGATAGGGATAGATGATCAATCATGGATCCAAAAAAAAAATTAATAGGAAAGAAAAGAGACTCTTGTGAATGTCTGTTTAAATGAGAAATGCTTCTGTGACTTTTACTGTAAAAAAAAAGCCGGGGAGTTGTGGTTTGTTTTATCTCAAACAGAATGAAAGTTTGTTTTAACCCTTCGTAGTGTTGTCCTGTATGTGGGAAGTTTAAGAGTGTGAACCTTATTGAATTACGTATATTCGGATGATAAGTTACGGAGCCAGGAAATGCCCAAAGGATAGGTTTGTTAAAAAAAAAAGAAAAAATTACATGGTCCCGGTGGTTAAAAAAAAAAAGAAAAACTTGTTGAAAGAAAACATTCAGAGAAGGCACAGCAAAACAACTGAGATGGATTCAAAAGGATTTAAAAAAAAATATTAAATAACACGACCTTGAGGCTGGAACAATTGAGATAACGAAAAGCAGTCCACAGCCTACGTGCCAGACTTCTCTCTAGTTATAAAAAAAGTAACGTACTAAATAGGTGCCGAAAGAAAAAAAATGTTCTGAGATTTTAAATACATCACTCCTGTCCAGTTGGCAGAAAAACTCCATTAAATTAGGGCTTTCATTGACTGATTGGATTTAAACTGCGCAGTAACGCGAAAGGATAGGGAAATTTGGAGACTAAAAGAAATTAATTAAGGCTCATAAGAAATCAAAATTAGAAAATTAGGCTCACAGGGAATAAAATGGGGATTTAAATAGAAGATAGGTGTTCAACTCAGGTACGACGTCGACCTTGTATATCACTTGGCCCGTCTAGGCTCTGATTGAATTTTAAAAAAAACCCCGCAGCAACTCGGAAGGTAGGGCCGAAGCGAGCGCGCAGTGACGTAAACGCGCAGTGAAGCGAACGCGCAGTGACGTCAACGCGCAGTGACGTAGACGCGCAGTGACGTAAACACGCGGTGACGCCGACGCGTAGTGACGCAGAGGCGCAGCAACGCGAATCGCGAAAGTCAGTGCTAATGGCAGTAAGTCTGTAAGTTTTAAAGTGTTTAGAGTTTTAAGTAAAGTTTTAAGTATTGAAATCGCGCGGCGACGTGAACCGCGCGGCGACGCGGGTAAGTGTTAGAAGTCTTTGTCTATTTTGTAAATCGCGCGGCGACGCGAACCACGCGGCGACGTGTGTAGTGTTAGAAGTCCTTGTTTATCTTTTAAAGTTTAAAGTATCTTAACTCGCGCGGCGACGCGAGCCACGGGTCGACGCGGATTGCGCGGCGACGTGAACTGCGAGGCAACGCGGATTGCGCGGCGACGTGAACTGCGAGGCAACGTGGTAGTTTAGTATTGAAATCGCGCGGCGACGCGGGTAAGTGTTAGCATTAGTAAAGTTTGGTTATTTGGAGTTAGTTAAAGTTAGTGTTAGTTCTGTAAAGTCTGTGTCTATTTTTAAGTTTGTTTAAATTGCATGGCGACACGAACGCGTAGCGACACAGTAATACGAGGGGCAGTGTGAAAATGGGTAATCAGTTGGATAAAACCACGGATGCGGATAATCCGCTACAAAAGCTATGTGAGGAATTCCCTGAAAGAGCTGAAGACTTTAGAAAATTATCAGGAGCCCTGAACAAATTATTAGGGGATGACCAGTGGCCTCTAGGTGACACTAGAAGCGTAGAGGTAAAAAAAAAAAGCACAGGGATTAATTTGGAGAAGGGGACGAGGAAAAGGGGATAAAAAAAATTTAATTGCAACCTGGCGACATTATTGTCAGAAATTAAAAGATGCATCACTTCTATCGAGTTGGCAAACAAATGCTATTAAATTAGGACTTGCATTGACAGAGGGAACACATGTTAAAGCTGTAGACGTCTAAAAAAAAAATGAATGTGCGCACGAGAAACTTGCTAAGAGATCCTCTGGGACCTCTGAGAAAGGTATTGATCAACTACAAGTTAAAATGGCTGGCTTTGTGTTAACCGAGGCTGATGATGAAATTGATGAGTGGCCACTGACTCAGCGCCCAATGGCGCCTCCCGCACCCCCTGGCCTCTTGCTCCAGTCCTCTTCCCAACACCCTCCACCTAACACTCCGGTAAAAAGAGTTAGGAACAATCACATATCACCAAAGCAACAAACCCAAACTGACTCCTCATCCTCTGATAGCGATTCGGATCCCCAGTTCACAGGCAATATAGCCGAAAGGACCAGATCTCACACTCGAAAGGGCAGAACTATATCTCAACATCACAAACAGTCCCGTAAATCTTCTAGTCAACCTACCAGTCCAAGTTGTGAAAGACATAGCAAACACCCCCGCCGATCGAGACGCAGAACTGTCAAGCAGTCAGACAGCTCTGAAACATCCTCCGGCCTAGAAATGATTTCCAAGATCCCAAAGTCCCGACACCAATTCCCTGTCAGACCAATGCCAAACCCTGATGCACAACAAGCTGCAGACCACCTCTCTATAGATGTCTGTGATCTTCAAACAACTATTTGATTGCTCACGCTATCCGGACAGATGGAAAGGGCAGTTAGATATTATTGGCAGAAAAAGAAAGGGGAGGGGGGAGGTGCGCCCCCAACCCGGGTCAAGACTGAATACGTGACTAGAAAGGAAGAGCCATCTCGGGAGGAAGGATCAATAGAACCGCAGTGTTGCATACAGGATTGGATGGATAAGCAAGGATACGGTTATACTAAACAACCAAACGACCCGAGCCCTGCTAATAAACCTCCCTATTGTCCCCGGCATGGTATGGGAAGAGGCCGGGACTGGGTAAGAGGAGGATTGACTGTTTTAATTGTGGGCAGGAAGGACATTGGAATAAAAATTGCCCCTACCGTCAGCATGGAAAAGGAAGAGGAAGAGGAGGGGGGCAAAGGGGGAGAGGAGGATCTTACACTAACTTCTCCCAGAACAACCCCTTTGGTCAATTGTCCCCCGATTGACTACGCAGCTTGATTGTGCAGGGATCCTCCCCGGACGACGAACCCATAGATACGGGAGCCTTCATGTCTTCTGTACAATCAAAGCTTAAACTCCCTGCTTCTACTGAAACACAGGAACTTTCAGGATTCCTGGGACAAATCTCGACATTCCCGGTGTCAGAACTAGTTAAAGTGGGTTACCAAGAAGAATTGGTAGAACATCGATTTGTCATCACTACCAATCTGGACTGTAACTTGATGGCTAGAGACCTCCTTTGCAAATTCCAGTTGCATTTGGAGTATGGAGATTATTGTAAAACAGGAAACCCTTAAGCGGCAGTATTATACCACTAGAACCCCTCAGTGGTGGTCTCTGGACCTGCCGCAGGCACCCTATCACGTGACCCTAGCATACGATCCCAGTGGAAAGAATCAGGACCTGCAGAACTTTTATCAGGATCACGAAGGGGAAGTGAAGGGAATTCTATTAAGGGCTAGAGTGACTGGACTGGAAAGAGAGGCAGATTTTGTGGAAGTGGATAAGAATCTGTGGAAACAGCCCCTAACAATGGCACCGTATATTGCTCGTGAAGTATTAGCCCCTCACCATGCTAAAGATTTGGGAGTTATGGTACGCAAGGCCATAGATGAGGCTGACCCTACCAGCCGGGATGTGCAAATTGTAAAACATGGCCGAACAGTCCAATTTAATGGGGACCCCGAGAAAGTATTAACAACTCTATGGCATCATACTGGCTCGGACATACCTGACTATGTGGATCCTCATGTGTGGGCAGAGGACCCCTTTCCAAGTGGGTTATACTCCCATTAATTGAGATCCCAGTGCAGGGCAATGTGGACTGGCCCTCTATCCGACAGAACCCACTGAAATCACAGGCAATCCTAAACTGACTTTTCGGCACTGTACTGCAATTAATCCGGCCTGTTTTCTTACTGAGCCACCCCAAGATGAGGAAGAACCCAGTCATGATTGCTTATCTTTAATTTAAGAGGCCACATCAGTCAGGGAAGATTTAGTTGATGGAAGATCCAGACTGTATTCTTACTGAGCCACCCCAAGATGAGGAAGAACCCAGTCATGATTGTTTATGTATGTTGACGGAAGTACTTCTATTAATCCAGAAGATACACAAATCTCAGGATACGCCATAGTAAACCAGGAGAATCAGGTCTTGGAATCTGCTGCTTTGAAACCGCCTATTCTGCTCAACAAGCTGAACTATTCGCCCTCACCCAAGCCTGTATCTTGGCCAAAGATATCAAAGTCAATATCTATACCGACTCTAGGTATGCCTTTGGGGTGGCGCATGATTTCGGACAATTATGGAAAAATAGGGGATTCCTAACCTCACAGGGGAATGAGATATCTCAAACAGCTAGTATCTGATTTGTTGCAAGCCCTCATGTTCCCCAAACGCATTGCCATTGTACCAAGAGGCCAAACAGGCCTCTCGTGACCAACAGATGGTAGTGCCCAAAATTATGAGTCAGACTAAAAATCCTGCGAAGGATAAGTTTGCCTCGGAAAAACCAATGCCAACCATCCAAGATGTTATAAAAGCACAGGAGGACGCTCCTGAAAAAGATAAACTGTTGTGGAAATATTATGCATGTACTTATGACAATGTTTCTAAACTCTGGACCACTCCCGCGGAACAGACTTGCATGTCTGACGAGTTGGCCTCATGGGTTATAGAATGTCTGCATTTTGCTACTCATTGTGGAGCAAGGGCAACAAGTGATACGCTTTTGGCTACTTGGTGGCACCCTAAACTCCAGGCGCTCACCCAGAACATCAGTAGTCGTTGCCTGGTTGGCCAGCAACATATTCCAGGGAAGGGAGTCCCCTGTGATTGGGGTAAAACGCCCCTACCCGAAGGTCCCTTTGAGACATTTCAGTTGAACTACATTGAGTTGCAAAAAGTTCAGTGTTACAGATATGTGTTAGTAATAGTAGATGTGTTTAGCAGATGGATTGAAGCCTACCCTAACCTGGACAATAAGACTCAGACTGTTGTTAAGGTGTCAATGAGGGAAATTGTTCCTAGATATGAGATCTCAGCTAGACTGATGACCACCTATGTTCTTTCTCTGACTCAGGCTCTGCGACTAGTTCACAACCAGGTTCAAGATGCTCACCTCGACCTCCCAGTTTTACCCGAATTGTCCCTCGTGGCACCAGGGAAGTATGGATTCGGAAGGGATTAGAGCCACAATAGGAGGGGCCTTTTTAGGTGTCACTCACTACCCCCACTGCAGCCAAGGTTGAGGGGAAAAGTGCCTGGGTTCACCTGCACCACTGCAAGCTCATCACCATTTAAACAAATTTTGCTGGTTAGTCTAATTCCTGTTTCTGTTCCAGATCTCCTCCTCCCTATAGCTGAACAAGGCAGTTGAAGGAGGATCAG
The DNA here is from genome assembly GCF_044704955.1 of Pristiophorus japonicus. Classification (NCBI taxonomy): domain Eukaryota; kingdom Metazoa; phylum Chordata; class Chondrichthyes; family Pristiophoridae; genus Pristiophorus; species Pristiophorus japonicus. Next base: position 26,211,190 of record NC_091995.1, on the reverse strand, counting down.
TTTGAACTCTTACCTGTCAGACAGCCAAATACACTGACGGAGACCTGAAGGAAAACGTGAAAACAGAACTCTTATCAGCTAAATAATTGGACTATTTATAAGATGAGACTGTGTCTGTATGCTACTGTCTGCATAATAGTGTTGATATATGACAGTTTTGGTGCACGGGAAGGAAGACAAAGGCGAGAGCTCCATGTAAACACCTTTTTGTATATGTCTTACGTTTATGCGGAAAAAGGGCACTTCACTAGATGCTGGGTGTGTTCACATATCCCTATACATTCTAAAGGGGGAATTCCTTTGCGCACCGTTCCCCTGATCCTAACTGAGACTGTTAGATGGATTCAAAGAAACGATATTGGAACAGGTAGCTAACCGCACTGCTGAGGCTCTGGAGGGCATCACAGCTGAAATGGTAGCTATAAGGACCGTAGCATTACAAACCGAATGGCCCTCGATTACCTGTTAGCTGAGAAAGGGGGAACGTGTGCCCTGATAGGATCTGAATGTTGCACTTACATTCCTGATAGTTCAGAAAACATAGCCCACCTTGCCGATCACATAAGGAGGGAGGTGAAGAAGTTATCCACACCAGCAAAGGAACTTAGCAGGTTTGATTGGTTTCTGGGTGGATCTTGGAGATCCTATCTAATACATGGGGCAATTGTTCTCATCATAATAATTACCTGCTGTTTGATTGTTGGTTGCCTTAACCTCTGCTGTAAAGCAATGACAAGGTTAGCAGACCCTCTTGTGGTCAAGGGTTCCGGGTTATGATCCAACAAACTAGAGAACTACTCAACAATGCAATACTCATAGAATGATCCTAAATGTTATCATAGAATGATAAAAGGGGGGATGTGGATATCTGAACGGAATATATGGAATTAAGGACAGTAAAGTAAACGGGATATATGAAAATGTATAAGCCATGGAAGAATAGCTGGGAGAATGTCAGATTGCAAATAGTGCAACATCAGCATAGCTAACAGTCTGTCTCAAGGTTTCAAGTCACTAATCCTGCCAATAATATATAATTGTAACATGAAATACATCTGCAGAATTGCAAGGTCTCAGTAAATAGTCACACCATTAGATTGAAACATTTAGAGGCAATACTTGAGCTTTCAAGAAGAGCATCTCATATAGATTGACTAATGAGTGGCTGAGTTAGACTGTCAATCCATTTGTATTTTGTTATCTGATTTCAAAACTGTATAACTGTTAACGCTTTACGGTGTAACTTCACCTATCCGTAGGGAGTGTGTACGCTCTATCCAGAGAGTATATCTTCTGTCTGATAGGTCTTACTGGCCGGTAATAAAGACTGCTTTGTTCAAAGCACAAGAGGTATTCGACTCAGTAATTTTACTGAACCAGATTGAAGTAAAAGAATCCAGGAATTAACATTGCTAGAGTGACATCCTAGTTAAGCCTATCCTCTTTGATCCCCTTTCCCTTTGTCCACTCATAAGCCGACCTAAGTATGGTCTGATTTTAAACAAAGACCTTCTGTTAATGTTTCAGGTTAATAACATGATTTAATAAGACCTTGAGGTTTTTCTGCAAGCTGTGGGTTTTGTTTCAATATGCGTTAGTGTTGTAACATTTCGCAGTCTCGAGTCTGATGTCATGGCTATTCCTCCATGAATTCTTTGTTAGCTTATACTGTCCCTATATAATTCCCACGTTCTCAACTTTATACATTTTTAAACATTCACAAGGGTAGCCTTGAGGAAGAGTTCATAGAGTGCATAAGAGACGGATTCCTTGAGCAGTATCTAACGGAATGGCAGGCAGTGACTAGTGGAGTGTCAGAATGGCAGGCAGTGACTAGTGGAGTGCCGCAGGGCTCAGTGCTGGGACCCCAGCTCTTTACAATATATATCAATGATTTAGATGAAGGAATTGAGTGTAATATCTCCAAGTTTGCAGATAACACTAAACTGGGTGGCAGTGTGAGCTGTGAGGAGGACGCCAAGAGGCTGCAGGGTGATTTGGACAGGTTAGGTGAGTGGGCAAATGCATGGCAGATGCAGTATAATGTGAATAAATGTGATGTTATCCATTTTGGGGGCAAAAACACGAAGGCAGAATATCATCTGAATGGCAGTAGATTAGGAAAAGGGGAGGTGCAATGAGACCTGGGTGTCTTGGTTCATCAGTCATTGGAAGTTGGCATACAGGTACAGCAGGCGGCAAATGGTATGTTGGCCTTCATAGCTAGGGGATTTGAGTATAGGAGCAGGGAGGTCTTACTGCAGTTGTACAGGGCCTTAGTGAGGCCTCACCTGGAATATTGTGTTCAGTTTTGGTCTCCTAATCTGAGGAAGGACATTCTTGCTATTGAGGGAGTGCAGTGAAGGTTCACCAGACTGATTCCAGGGATGGCTGGACTGTCATATGAGGAGAGACTGGATCAACTGGGCTTTTATTCACTGGAGTTTAGAAGGATGAGAGGGGATCTCATAGAAACGTATAAGATTCTGACGGGACTGGACAGGTTAGATGCGGAGAGAATGTTCCCGATGTTGGGGAAGTCCAGAACCAAGGAACATAGTCTTAGGATAAGGGGTAGGCCATTTAGGACTGAGAAGAGGAGAAACTTCTTCACTCAGAGTTGTTAACCTGTGGAATTCCCTGCCGCAGAGAGTTGTTGAGGGAGTTAGATATGGCCCTTACAGCTAAGGGGATCAAGGGGTATGGAGAGAAAGCAGGAAAGGGGTACTGAGGGAGTGATCAGCCATGATCTTATTGAATGGCGGTGCAGGCTCGAAGGGCCGAATGGCCTACTCCTGCACCTATTTTCTATGTTTCTATGGAACCAACCGAGGGGCAGACTATCTTAGATCTGGTCCTGTGTAATGAGACAGGATTAATAAACAATCTCCCAGTAATGGATCCCTTTGGAATGAGTGATCGTAGCATGGTTAAATTTCAAGTTCAGATTGAGGGTGAGCAAGTTTGATCTAAAACCAGCGTAGTAAACTTAAATAAAGGAGACTACAAGGGTATGAGGGCAGAGTTGGCTAAAGTGGACTGGGAAAATAGATTAAAGTGGAGGACGGATGATGAACAGTGCTGTACATTTAAGGAGAAAAATTACAAAGTGCTGCAATACAACGGGACCTGGGGGTACTTGTGCATGAAACACAAAAGGTTAGCATGCAGGTACAGAAAGTGATCAGGGAGGCCAATGGAATCTTGGCCTTTATTTCAAAGGGGATGGAATATAAAAGCAGGGAAGTCTTGCTACAGTTATACAGGCCACACCTGGAATACTGCATAGTTTTGACTTCCATATTTAAGAAAGGATATACTTGCTTTTGGAGGCAGTTCAGAGAAGGTTCACTAGGTTGATTCCGGAGATGAGGGGGAATGACTTATGAGGAAAGGTTGAGTAGATTGGGCCTCTACTCATTGGAATTCAGAAGAATAAGAGGTGATCTTATCCAAACATAGAAGATTATAAGGGGGCTTGACAAGGTGGATGCAGAGAGGATGTTTCCACTAATAAGGGAGACTAGAACTGGAGGCATAATCTTATCATAAGGGGCCTCCCATTTAAAATTGAGTAGAGGAGAAATTTCTTCCCTCAGAGGGTTGTAAATCTGTGGAATTTGCTGCCTCAGAGCTCTGGAAGCTGGGTCATTGAATAAATTTAAGACAGAGATAGACAGTTTCTTAACCGATAAGGGAATAAAGGGTTATGGGAAGCAGGTAGGGAAGTGGACCTGAGTCCATGATTGGATCAGCCATTATCATATTAACATAGAAAAATGGGTGCAGGAGTAGGCCATTTGGCCCTTCGAGCCTGCACCGCCATTCAATAAGGATCATTTATCCACATTATACTGCATCTGCCATGCATTTTCCCACTCACCTAACCTGTTCAAGTCACCCTGTAGCCTCTTACGAGTCCTCCTCACAGCTCACACCGCCACCCAGTTTAGTGTCATCTGAAAACTTGGAGATATCACACTCTATTCCTTCATCCAAATCGTTAATGTATATTGTAAAGAACTGGGGTCCCAGCACTGAGCCCTGCGGCACTCCACTAGTCACTGCCTGCCATTCTGAAAAGGACCCGTTTATCCCGACTCTGCTTCCTGTCTGCCAATCAGTTCCCTATCCACGTCAGTATATTACCCCCAATACCATGTACTTTGACTTTGCACAACAATCTCTTGTGCAGTACTTTGTCAAAAGCCTTCTGAAAGTCCAAATACACCACATCCACTTGTTCTCCCTTGTCCACTCTGCTAGTTACATCCTCAAAAAATTCCAGAAGATTCATCTAGCATGATTTCCCCTTCATAAATCCATGCTGACTTGATCCGATCCTGTCACTGCTTTCCAAATGCACTGCTATTTCGTCCTTCTTGATCGATTCCAACATTTTCCCCACTACTGATGTCAAGCTAACCGGTCTATAATTACCCGTTTTCTCTCTCCCTCCTTTTTTAAAAAGTGGGGTTACATTAGCTAACCTCCAGTCCATGGGAACTGATCCAGAGTCGATAGACTGTTGGAAAATGATCACCAATGCATCACTATTTCTAGGACCACTTCCTTGAGCACTCTGGGATGCAGACTATCGGGCCCCGGGGATTTATCGGCCTTCAATCCCATCAATTTCCCTAACACAATTTCCCGCCTAATAAGGATATCCTTCAGTTCCTCATTCTCATTGGACCCACTGTCCCTTAGTACCTTCGGAAGGTTATTTGTATCTTCCTTCGTGAAGACAGCACCGAAGTATTGGTTCAATTGGTCTGCCATTTCATTGTTCCCCATTATTTCACCTGAATCCGACTGCAAGGGACCTAAGTTTGTCTTCACTAATCTTTTTCTCTTCACATATTTATGAAGCTTTTGCAGTCAGTTTTTATATTCGCTGCAAGCTTCCGCTCGTACTCTATTTCCCCCCTCTTAATTAAACCCTTAGTCCTCCTCTGTTGAATTCTAAATTTCTCCCAGTCCTCAGGTTTGTTGCTTTTTCTAGCCAATTTATATGCTTCTTTCTTTGCTTTAACACTATCCTTAATTTCCTTTGTCAGCCATGTTTTGAGCCACCTTCCCAGTTTAATTTTTACTCCAGACAGGGATGTACATTTGCTGAAGTTCATCTATGTGATCTTTAAATGTTTGCCATTGCCTATCCACCATCAACCCTTTTAGTATCGTTTAGTATTCTAGCCAATTCACGCCTCATCCCATCGAAGTTACCTTTCCTTAAGTTCAGGACCCTAGTTTCCGAATTAACTGTCACTCTCCATCTTAATAAGGAATTCTACCATATTATGGTCACTTTTCCCCAAGGGGCCTCGCACAACAAGATTGCTAATTAGTCCCTTCTCATTACACAATACCCAGTCTAGGATGGCCAGCTCCCTGGTTGGTTCCTCGACATATTGGTCTAGAAAGCCATCCCTAATACACTCCAGGAAATCCTCCTCCACCGCATTGCTACCAGTTAGGTTAGCCCAATCAATGTGTAGATTAAAGTCGCCCATGATTACTGCTGTACCTTTATTGCACACATCCCTTATTTCTTGCTTGATGCCGTTCCCAACCTCACTACTGCTATTTGGTGTCTATACACAACACCCACTAGCATTTTCAGCCCCATGGTATTCCGCAGCTCCACCCATACCGATTCCACATCATCCAGGCTAATGCCTTTCCTTACAATTGCATTGATTTCATCTTTAACCAGCAACGCCACCCCGCCTCCTTTTCCTTTCTGTCTATCCTTCCTAAATGCTGAATACCCTTGGATGTTGAGTTCCCAGCCTTGGTCCCCCTGGAGCCATGTCTCCGTGATGCCAATCACATCGTATCCGTTAACTGCTATCTGCGCAGTTAATTCATCCACCTTATTCCGAATACTCCTCGCATTGAGGCACAGATCCTTCAGGTTTGTTTTTTTAAACACACTTTGCCCCATTAGAATTTTACTGTAATGTGGCCCTTTTTGTTTTTTGCCTTTGGTTTCTCTGCCCTACACTTTTATTATTCTCTTTTCTATATTTTGCTTCTGCCTCCTTTTTATTTCCCTCTGTCTCCCTGCATAGGTTCCCATCCCCCTGCCATATTAGTTTAACTCCTCCCCAACAGCACTAGCAAACACTCCCCCTAGGATATTGGTTCCGGTCCTGCCCAGGTGCAGACCGTCCGGTTTGTACTGGTCTCACCTCCCCCAGAACCGGTTCCAATGTTCCAGGAATTTGAATTGTTCCCTTCTGCACCACTCCTCAAGCCACGTATTGATCTGAGCTATCCTGCAATTCCTACTCTGACTAACATGTGGCACTGGTAGCAATCCTGAGATTACTACTTTTGAGGTCCTACTTTTTAAATTTAGTTCCTAGCTCCCTAAATTCACCTCGTAGGACCTCATCCCGTTTTTTTACCTATGTCATTGGTACCTATATGCACCACGATAACTGGCTGTTCACCCTCCTTTTTCAGAATGATGGAGCAGGCTAGAGGGGCCGTATGGCCTACCCCTGCTTCTATTTCTTATGTTCTTAAGTAAGTGAGTGATGCATTTTGATAGAATGAGGAGAGGAGATATAAACTAAATGGTACAATCCTAAAGCGGGCGCACAAACAGAGACCTGGAGGTATGCGTGCACAACTTGTTGAAAGTGACAGGGCAGGTTGAGAAAGTAGTTTAAAAGGCTTATGGGATACTGGGCTTCATAAATAAAGGTATAGAGTACAAAAGTGTGGAAATTATGACGTACCTGTATAAAACCCTGCTTGATCCTCGACTGGAGAAATGTGTCCAATTCTGGGCACCGCATTTTTGGAAGGATGTGAATTCCTTAGCGAAGGTGCAGAAAAGATTTACGAGAATGATTCCAGGAATGCGGGACTTCAGTTATGTGGATAGACTGGAGAAGCTGGGGTTGTTTTCCTGAGAGCAGAAAAGTTTGGGAGGAGATTTGATAGACGTGTTCAAAATCATGAGGGGTTGGACAGAGTAGATAGAGAGAAACTGTTCCCCTCTCCTTTAAATCTGCGGTCATCACCCTCTCCTCAAAAAAAAATGTTTGACCTCTCTGCTTGCTAGCTATTGCCCCATTTCCAACCTCCCTTTCCTGTTCAAAGTACTTGAACGTGTTATCGCCTCCCAAATCCGTGCCCATCTTTCCCAGAACTCAATGTTTGAATCCCTTCAATCTGGTTTTCTTATCTATCTAATCGTAGCCAGAAAATCTCCAGCAATGGCTTCTCTTCCCACTCCCACATCGTTACCTCTGGTGTCCCCCAAGGATCTATCTGTGGGCCCCTCCTATTGTTCATCTATATGCTCCCCTTGGCGATATCATCCAAAAACACGGAGTCAGTTTTCACATGTATGCTGATGACACCCAGCTCTACCTCTCCACCACTTCTCTCGACCCCTCTCCTGGGTATCTAAATTGTCAGATTGCTTGTCCGTCATCCAGTACTGGATGAGCAGAAATTTTCTCCAATTAAATATTGGGAAGACCGAAGCCATTGTCTTTGGTCCCCGCCACAAACTGCGTTCCCTAATCACTAACTCCATCCCTCTCCCTAGCATCAATCTGAGGGTGAACAAGATTGTTCGCAACCTAGGCGTCATATTTGACCCTGAAATGAGTTTCCGGCCACATGTCCGCGGCTTAACTAAAACCGCCTTTTTCCACCTCCGTAACATTGCCCAACTTCGTGCATCTGCTGCTCAAACCCTCATCCATGCCTTTGTTACCTCTAGACTTGACTACTCAAACTCACTTCTGGCTGGCCTCCCACTTGTTGATCCAAAACTCGGCAGCCCATGTCCTAACTCGCACCAAGTCACGATCACCCATCACCCTGTACTTGCTGACCTACATTGGCTCTCAGTTAAACAACAGCTCGATGCCAAAATTCTCATCCTTGTTTACAAATCCTTCCATGGCCTGGCCCCTTCCTCTCTCTCTAATTTATTCCAGGCTCCTAACCCCACAAGATGTCTGCGCTCCTCAAATTCTGCCCTCTTGAGCATCCCTCATTACAACTGCTCAACCATCGGTGGCCGTGCTTTCAGCTGTTTGGGCCCTGAGCTCTGGAACTCCCTCCCCAAACCTCTCTTTCCCCCTTTACAACGCTCCTTAAAACCTACCTCTTTAACCAAGGTTTTGGTCATCTGCCATAATTTCTTACGTGGCTCGGTGTCAAATTTATGTGTTTTGTCTTGTACACTGCTGTGAAGCGCCTTGGTACATTATACTACGTTAAAGGCACTATATAAATAAAAGGTGTTGTTATTGGCAGAAGGGTCAAGAACCGGAGGACACAGATTTAAGGTGATTGGCAAAAGAACCAAAGGCGACATGAGGAAAAGCATTTTTGCGCAGTGAGTAGTCAGGATCTGGAATGCACTGCCTGAAAGGGTGATGGAGGCAGATTCAATGATGGTTGTCAAAAGGGAATTGGATAAGTACCTGAGGGGGAACAAATTGCGGGGCTACGGGGAAAGGGCACGGGAGTGGGACGAGCTGAGAGTCGGCACGGGCTCGATGGGCTGAATGGCCTCTGTTGTGTACGCAATAACTCAATAGGCTTAGTAGCATGAATTCAATCAGGTGCGACCTGGCTCAACTTTAGTCGCTCTCAAAGTGAGGATTAAACATGGGGGCTTTCTTTATATAGAAGGGTGACACGTGTGTGTCTGTGGCCCAATGACCTCAGACGGTCATTACCCCTGGTGGCAGATAAACCCAGGCATACATACATTACAGCCTCCTTCTGCGCTCCTCAATGACCAATGACTCGCTACTCTAGGGCTTCCCAAGGGGGTCCGAGGACCCCCAGGGATCAGCGGGAGGGTTTCAGTGCGCCAGCGCAGCCTTTGGCCGCCTGCGGAAAAGAGTGTTTGAAGACCGGGGCCCTCAAATCTTCCACCAAACTTATGGTCTACAGGGCTGTAGTAATGCCCTCCCTCCTGTATGGGTCTGAGGCATGGACCATGTACAGAAGGCACCTCAAGTCGCTGGAGAAATACCACCAACGATGTCTCCGCAAGACCCTGCAAATCCCCTCGGAGGACAGACGCACCAACATCAGTGTCCTTGACCAGGCTAACATCCCCAGTATTGGAGCACTGACCACACTCGATCAGCTTCGCTGGGCAGGCCACATAGTACGCATGCCAGATAAGAGACTCCCTAAGCAAGTGCTCTATGCGGAGCTCCTTTATGGTAAACGAGCCAAAGGTGGGCAGCGGAAACGTTATAAGTAGAAACATAGAAAATAGGTGCAGGAGTAGGCCATTCGGCCCTTCTAGCCTGCACCGCCATTCAATGAGTTCATGGCTGAACATGCAACTTCAGTACCCCATTCCTGCTTTCTCACCATACCCCTTGATTCCCCTAGTAGTAAGGACTTCATCTAACTCCTTTTTGAATATATTTAAGGAATTGGCCTCAACAACTTTCTGTGGTAGAGAATTCCACAGGTTCACCACTCTCTGGGTGAAGAAATTCCTCCTCATCTCGGTCCTAAATGGCTTCCCCCTTATCCTTAGACTGTGTCCCCTGGTTCTGGACTTCCCCAACATTGGGAACATTCTTCCTGCATCTAACCTATCTAACCCCGTCAGAATTTTAAACGTTTCTATGAGGTCGCCTCTCATTCTTCTGAACTCCAGTGAATACAAGCCCAGTTGATCCAGTCTTTCTTGATAGGTCAGTCCCGCCATCCCGGGAATCAGTCTGGTGAACCTTCACTGCACTCCCTCAATAGCAAGAATGTCCTTCCTCAGGTTAGGAGACCAAAACTGTACACAATACTCCAGGTGTGGCCTCACCAAGGCCCTGTACAATTGTAGCAACACCTCCCTGCCCTTGTACTCAAATCCCCTCGCTATGAAGGCCAACATGCCATTTGCTTTCTTAACCGCCTGCTGTACCTGCATGCCAACCTTCAATGACTGATGTACCATGACACCCAGGTCTCTTTGCACCTGCCCTTTTCCTAATCTGTCACCATTCAGATAATAGTCTGTCTCTCTGTTTTTACCACCAAAGTGGATAACCTCACATTTATCCACATTATACTTCATCTGCCATGCATTTGCCCACTCACCTAACCTATCCAAGTCGCTCTGCAGCCTCATAGAATCCTCCTTGCAGCTCACACTGCCACCCAACTTAGTGTCATCCGCAAATTTGGAGATACTACATTTAATCCCCTCGTCTAAATCATTAATGTACAGTGTAAACAGCTGGGGCCCCAGCACAGAACCCTGCGGCACCCCACTAGTCACTGCCCGCCATTCTGAAAAGTCCCCATTTACTCCTACTCTTTGCTTCCTGTCTGACAACCAGTTCTCAATCCATGTCAGCACACTACCCCCAATCCCATGTGCTTTAACTTTGCACATTAATCTCTTGTGTGGGACTTTGTCGAAAGCCTTCTGAAAGTCCAAATATACCACATCAACTGGTTCTCCCTTGTCCACTCTACTGGAAACATCCTCAAAAAATTCCAGAAGATTTGTCAAGCATGATTTCCCTTTCACAAATCCATGCTGACTTGGACCTATCATATTACCTCTTTCCAAATGCACTGCGATGACATCCTTAATAATTGATTCCATCATTTTACCCACTACCGATGTCAGGCTGACCGGTCTATAATTCCCTGTTTTCTCTCTCCCTCCTTTTTTAAAAAGTGGGGTTACATTGGCTACCCTCCACTCCATAGGAACTGATCCAGAGTCAATGGAATGTTGGAAAATGACTGTCAATGCATCCACTATTTCCAAGGCCACCTCCTTAAGTACTCTGGGATGCAGTCCATCAGGCCCTGGGGATTTATCGGTCTTCAATCCCATCAATTTCCCCAACACAATTTCCCGACTAATAAGGATTTCCCTCAGTTCCTCCTCCTTACTGGACCCTCCGACCCCTTTTATATCCGGAAGGTTGTTTGTGTCCTCCTCAGTGAATACCGAACCAAAGTACTTGTTCAATTGGTCCGCCATTTCTTTGTTCCCCGTTATGACTTCCCCTGATTCTGACTGCAGGGGACCCACGTTTGTCTTTACTAACCTTTTTCTCTTTACATATCTATAGAAACTTTTGCAATCCGTCTTAATGTTCCCTGCAAGCTTCTTCTTGTACTCCATTTTCCCTGCCCTAATCAAACCCTTTGTCTTCCTCTGCTGAGTTCTAAATTTCTCCCAGTCCCCGGGTTCTCTGCTATTTCTGGCCAATTTGTATGCCACTTCCTTGGCTTTAATGCTATCCCTGATTTCCCTTGATAGCCACGGTTGAGCCACCTTCCCTTTTTTATTTTTACGACAGACAGGAATGTACAATTGTTGTAGTTCATCCATGCGGTCTCTAAATGTCTGCCATTGCCCATCCACAGTCAACCCCTTCAGTATCATTCGCCAATCTATCCTAGCCAATTGACGCCTCATACCTTCAAAGTTACCCTTCTTTAAGTTCTGGACCATGGTCTCTGAATTAACTGTTTCATTCTCCATCCTAATGCAGAATTCCACCATATTATGGTCACTCTTCCCCAAGGGGCCTCGCACAACGAGATTGATAATTAATCCTCTCTCATTACACAACACCCAGTCTAAGATGGCCTCCCCCCTAGTTGGTTCCTCGACATATTGGTCTAAAAAACCATCCCTTATGCACTCCAGGAAATCCTCCTCTACCGTATTGCTTCCAGTTTGGTTAACCCAATCTATGTGCATATTAAAGTCACCCATTATAACTGCTGCACCTTTATTGCACGCACCCCTAATTTCATGTTTGATGCCCTCCCCAACATCACTACTACTGTTTGGAGGTCTGTACACAACTCCCACTAACGTTTTTTGTCCTTTGGTATTCTGCAGCTCTACCCATATAGATTCCACATCATCCAAGCTAATGTCCTTCCGAACTATTGCCTTAATTTGCTCCTTAACCAGCAATGCTACCCCACCTCCTTTTCCTTTTATTCTATCTTTCCTGAATGTTGAATATCCCTGGATGTTGAGTTCCCAGCCCTGATCATCCTGGAGCCACATCTCCGTAATCCCAATCACATCATATTTGTTAACATCTATTTGCACAGTTAATTCATCCACTTTATTGCGGATACTCCTTGCATTAAGACACAAAGCCTTCAGGCTTGTTCTTTTAACACCCTTTGTCCTTTTAGAATTTTGCTGTACAGTGGCCCTTTTTGTTCTTTGCCTTGCGTTTCTCTGCCCTCCACTTTTCCTCATCTCCTTTCTGTCTTTTGCTTTTGCCTCCTTTGCTTTTGTACTCCCTCAAAGCCTCGCTGGTAAAATGCGACATCACCACTGACACCTGGGTGACCCTGGCCGCAGACAGCCCGAGGTGGAGAAAGTCCATCCGGGAGGGCGTAGAGCTCTTCGAGTCTTGAGGCAAGGATCATGAAGAGGCCAGGCCAGGCGCAGGCACCGGAAGGAGCGCGCGGCAAACCAGTCCCACCCACCTCTTCCCTCGACGAATGTCTGTCCCACCTGTGACGGAATCTGTGGCTCTCGTATCGGACTGTTCAGCCATCAAAGAAGTCACTTTGGGAGTGGAAGCAAATCTTCCTCGATTCCGAGGGGATGATTATGATGATTCAGGGGGTCCGCCGGTTGGTTTGTCCCATCAGTATTAAAGGTAAACTGTCGATGTTTCTGGCAGACGTCAGACGACCCCCCCCCATGCCGATTGAATAGTCTCCGCCGTACCAAGACTGGGCATGCGCTGTCCAAGCCTCTTCGTGTCAGCCGCCGTTTGTCTGCTCGGCCGAGTCTGTTCGCGTGAATGGCTTTCAGAGTATTTATGCAGTCAAGTTAAGTTTTGGGGGAGGGGAGGGGTCGAGCGCTAATAGCGTTGACGTTCATAAATGGCTCGTTACTTTAAACTGTGAAATAAAATAGTGGGAGTTGTGACTTATCCTCCAGGGGAAGGCGGCGGGTGAGTCTGGCCAGGGCAGCGCGAGTCTTTCCTTGCCCCACCTTTTTCTTCCGCTCGCGCCGCCCTGCGGCGGTTGGAAGCCGCGCACGCGCGCGTTTGAAAAGGGCGCGGTCAGTGGGGAGAGTGCGCCTGCGCGCGTTTGAAAAGGGCGCTGAAAGTGTTCAGTCTTCACAGCTGCTGCCTGACCTGCTGAGTATTTCCTCTTGTTTCAGATTTCGGACTTAATAAATCCTTCTTTACTTAAAGTGTAAATAGAGTTATTAATTAATTTTTATACAGAAAAGATACTTGCGTTATGTTACACGGGGAGCGTGGAATATTTCTAACACGGGAGCAGAGCCTGAGAAGCAAAAGGGTTGGGACTCCTTTGGTCAACTGGGTGTTTAGAGAAAGAAAGAAGTGGAGTAACTATAAATTATAGCACCGTCGGGATGGGAATACTTGTCCTCACCCGACGGGCTTGTGAGATAAATGATCCTGACAACTGCAAGTGCATTAAACACAGGACTCCTGTTTGCTTAGCCCCGAGTGAGATAGATTTGGGGACACTACAATTTGCCTACATCCACTAAAGGAAACCATACCCTGAAATGTTGAAGGTCTGGTAAATGGAATAGAGAATATACAGCAGACAGTTTTCCTTCTGGAAACAACCATTTCACTCCCAGTGTTTGAGAGGTGATGTATTCCACAAATTAGCCACCGCCCGTAATATTGGGACCTTGGCAAGAGGAAGTTTTCATAGGGTATACATGACCTGTTGGTCTATAGCCTGGAAGAACAAGAATGGTTTAAGCCTGATGTCATCGAGTTGCATCATCCTGGGATACCGATCTGAAGGTGTGACCTGTTTCATGTGAAACACCCAGAATGCGGAATGCATGATGGAACTGCACTAAAGAACAAGTCTTTGACACACACAATTAAGCTAACAAAGATACGGCATGACATAATAAATGTGGCCCCGGGGAGTGAGAATACTTATTGTATCAAAATCAATTTGAACAATTTCACTCATTGTATATAAATGTGAGTAGAAATGTCCCATAAGTGAACCAACTTTTGACATCTATATTAATGAAGCAACAAGGAAGCCCAGTAGACATTGTCTACTTAGATTTCCAAAAAGCTTTTGACAAGGTAAAGCATAAAAGGCTTCTCTATAAGAGGAAATCGTAGAACTATATTGAGCTGGATTCAGAACTGGCTGGCATGACGCAGGCAAAGAGTAGTTATAGATGAATTTGGATCTGTTTGGAGATCAGTTACCAGTGGTATCCTGCAGGGATCAGTGTTGGGACCGTTTTTTACTATTTTTATTGATCTGGATTCAGGGGTTGGTAGCACAATTTGCAAATTTGCAGATGATATCGAAATCGGTACTAGAACTGTAGAAGAGGCTCGTCTGATTGAGGCAGATCTTAATGTGTTGGGAGACTGGGTTCAAGACAGGCAAATGAGGTATAACTTAGATAAGGTGCAGTGTTGTGCATGAGGGCAGGGCAAATGCTCAACATTCCTACACTCCAGGGAAAGGCATTAAAGATGGTGGAGATGGTAAGAGATTTGGGCATTCTAGTGCATACATCCTTAAAGGTACACGAGCAATGCCATGCGTGCAGCGATAGCTAGAGCAAATAGGTGTATCCATAGGACAATTCAGTATAAGACGAGGCGTAATGTTTTGTCTTTTACAAGACCTTAGGCCGCACTTAGAATACTGTGACCACTTTTGGTCTTCTCACATGGTGGGTGATATTGAAGCTCTGGAAATGGTGCAGAAGAGGGCCACTAGACTAATTCCAAGTCTAAAGCATCTTAGTTATCAAGATAAGATAAAAGAGTTGAGGCTCTACCTTGGTAGCGTAGACTTAAGGGGGATGTGATTAAGGTTTATAAAATAATGAAGGGAATCGACAGTGTTCCAGCTGACAGTTTATTTCAATTTAATAGGTTAGGTAAGACCAGGGGGCACAAATTTAAGTTGTATAAGGTTAGATCTAGGTTAGATGTCAGGAAGTGGTTCTTTTCACAGAGAATAGTAGACCTCTGGAACAAGCTGTCCTTTCATCTGCTGGATGCAGATTCACTGAATTCCTTCAAGCAAAAGCTGCATTTGTTTCTGGCTGCAGTGGAGATTGCCTCTTGCAGAAGATAATTTAATGGCCAGAATGATCTGGACTAGTTTTGATCGCCTAGTTGCGTCGAGCAGAATATCCCAGATTTCCCCCCCCCCCCCCCCCAAATTGGCCTGGGATTTTTATCTTTTTTTGCCTCTCCCAGGAGATCACATGGTTTTGGTTGGGGTGGAGTGTATATGTTGTGATACACAAGGTATCGCAATGGTGTAGGACAAGCTTGATGGTCTTTACCTGTCCGTCATTTTTCGTATGTTCGTAAGGTACTAATACCAGTTAGCCTGACATCAGTTGTAGCAAACATGCTCTAATCTATTATTAGGAACGGGGTAACGGCACTTTAAATAATCATAAAAATGATTGGGCAGAATTAGCATGGATTTTTTGAAATGGAAATCATGTTTGACAAAGGGGTTTGAGCTTGTTACTAGCAGGTTAAATAAGGGGGACACCAGTAGATGCAGTGTATTTGGATTTTCAGAAAGGATCCGATAAGGTGCCGCACGAGCTTATTACACCATTAGAGCTCATGGGATTGGGGGTAATATTTGCATGGATTGAGGATTGGTTAACGGATGGAAAATAGAGAGTAAGAATAAACAGATCATTTTTGGGTTGGCAAGCTGTAACTAGTGGGGTACCGCAAGGTTAAGTGTTTGGGCCTCAGCTATTTATAGTCTATATCAATGACTTAGGTGAGGGGACTGAGTGTAATGTACCCAAGTTTGCTGACGATACAAAGCTAGTTGGGAAAATAAGTTGTGAGGATGATGCAAAGCAGCTGCCAAGGGATTTAGAAACGTTACGTGAGTGGGCAAGAACATGGCAAATGGGATATAATGTGGAGAAATACGAAGTTATCAACCCTGGTAGGAAAAATACAAAAGCAGAATAATTTTTAAGTGGTGAGAGATTGGGAAATGTTTAGTATTCAGAGGGACCTGGATGTCCTTGTACACGAATCACTGAAAGTTAACATGCAGGTACAGCAAGCAATTGGGAAGGCAAATGGTATGTTGGCCGTTATTGCAAGTTGGAGTACAAGAGTAAGTTTTGCTGCAATTGTACAGGGCTTTTGTGAGAGCACACCTGGAGTACTGGAAACTGTTTTGGTCTCCATACCTAAGGATGAGTGCCTTAGAGGGAGTGCAACAAAGGCTCACTAGACCGACTCCTGGGAACGGGAGATTGTCCTATGAGGAGAGATTGAGGAGACAGGCCTATATTCCCTACAATTTAGAAGACTGAAAGTTAATCTAATTGAAACATTTTAAATTCTTACAGGACTTGACAGTGTAAATGCTGGGAGGATGTTTCCCCTGGCTGGTGAGTCTAGAACCAGGGTTCACAGTCTCCGAATAAGAGGTCGGCCATCTACGGCTGAGAGGAGGAGGAAGTTCTTCACTCAGAGGGTTGTAAATCTTTGTCATTCTCTAACACAAAGGGCTGTAGATGCTTAGTCATTGAGTATATTCAAGGCTTGAGCTGGTGATCCACCCGGACCAGACCTGCGCTGTCCCCAGCAGGAAGATCTCTGACAGCCTGGCGCTACTCAGGGATACGATCGTCTACGTGCGGGACAGGGGGGTCGACACCTGCTAAATCAGTTTAGACCAGGAGAAGGCCTTTGACAGGATATCGCACACATACCTGATGGACGTGCTCTCCAAAATGGGGTTTGGGGAGGGTATCCGCAATTGGATCCAACTGCTCTACAGAGACATCAGTAGCGCAGTTCTAATCAACGGGTGGGAAACTGAAAGCTTTCCGATCAGATCTGGAGTCAGGTAAGGCTGTCCTCTCGTTTCTCTTGTTTGTGTGTTGTATCGAGCCCTTTGCCGAGTCCATCAAGAAGGATGCGGGCATTAGAGGGGTGACGATCCCAGGCAGCGGAGGCGCTCAAGTCAAGACCTCCCTGTACGTGGACGACGGGACCATCTTTTGCTCGGATCCGCAGTCGGTCCGCAGATTGCTCACAATCTGCGACCAGTTTGAACTGGCCTCGGGAGCGAAGGTCAATCGCAGCAAAAGCGAGGCCATGTTCTTCGGCAACTGGGCCGACCGATCCTTTATTCCCTTCACCATGAAGCCAGATTACCTGAAGGTGTTGGGAATATGGTTCGGAGCGGACGGGGCATGCGCCAAAAACTGGGAAGAGCGTATCGCCAAAGTGAAGAAAAAACTGGGATGGTGGAAGCTGCGCTTCCTCTCCATGGCAGGAAAGAACCTGGTCATTAGGAGTGAGGTGCTCTCGGGGTTGCTGCAAGTGGCACAGGTCTGGCCCATCCCTCGCTCCTGTGCCGCGGCAGTCACCCGGGCCGTCTTCCTCTTTGTCTGGAGGTCCAAAATGGAACGTGTCCGCAGAGACACAATGCACAAATCTCTGGATAGTGGTGGAAAGGATGTTCCGAACGTGGCCCTCATCCTGACGGCCACCTTTGTGTGCATCAAGCTGTGCACAGACCCCCGGTACGCAAACACCAAGTGTCACTACGTGCTGAGGTTCTACCTGTCCCCGGCGTTGCGAAGGATGGGCCTGGCCATGCTGCCGCGAAACGGTCCCATCAGTTGGACCATGCCTGTCCACCTGTCCTTCGTGGAAAAGTTTTTCACAAAAAAACCCTTTGACCACAAGACCATAAAACAGTGGTCAGCACGTAAGGTCCTGGACGCCCTAGGCCCTGTCGAGTGGTTCTCTGAGTGGACTGTCGAACTCATTTGGCAGAACGTCCCATCGCCAGAGCTTTCACACAAGCACCAAGATGTAGCTTGGTTGGCGGTGAGGAGGGCCTTACCCGTCAGAGCCTTCATGCACAGCCGACGTCTCAGCAACACGGCACGGTGCCCCCGAGTCGGCTGCAGGGCGGATGAGACTGTCACCCATCTCCTTCAGGATTGCGCCTTCGCAAGGCAGGTTTGGAAAGAGATGCAGTGGTTGCTGTCGAGGTTCATCCCAAGCAGCTACGTAACACAGGACTCTGTGCTCTACGGGCTGTTCCCAGACACACACACCGAGATAGACATCACCTGCTGATGGAGGGCCATCAACTCAGTCAAAGACGCTCTTTGGTCTTGCCGAAACTTGCTGGTCTTCCAGAGCAAGGAGATGTCTACGTCTGCGTGTTGCAGACTGGCGCAATCCAAGATCCAGGATTACGTGCTGAGGGACGCACTTAAAATTGGTGCAGTCGCCGCAAAGGCACGGTGGGGAAGGGCCACAGTTTAAAGACCTTCTGCCACGGTAAACCCGGGGGCAGGAATCAGCACAAAACTCCCCTCGGGCTGTCCGTGCAACATCTTTTTCGTGTACATGGAGCACCATGATCTGTCAACACCTATGTAGTGCCATGTACAATGTAAGGTTTGTTTTCGGAATGCACGTTGAAAAGAAAAAAAAATGTAAATGTACCGTCACCCATTCCGTATACTGTATAGTGACACGTAATGTAATTTTGTTGAATGTACTACAAGGTATCCCGTATTGTATCAAATTGTACTTGAACTGAAAAGCAAGGAAATGTATCGAACAGAACTGCCGTCAGTACCCAAATGTGTATGGGATTGCTGACCGCAGCTAAATGTACTGAACTGCTTTTGAATGTACTGTACAATTTTTTATGTGAATAAAGTATATTTTGAAATTTAAAAAAAGTATATTGAAGGCGAAGATCACAGAATTTTGGATATGAAGGGAATCAAGTGATATGGGGACAATGGAGTTGAGGTAGATCAGACATGATATTGAATGGCGGAGCAGTACTCCTGTTTCTATTTCTCATGCTCTTGTTCTACCTATTATAGGGATGGAAATTCAAGAAAGATATAGAATTGGAAATGTCAAAATTTAAGGTTGATCCCCCCAAGTTGATAATAAAATTAGAATAAATAATCGTCAGGGGTGGATTTTACTTGATGGATTTTGATAATTTCCTAACATGGATGAAAGGCAAGTCGTCATTGTCTTAACATCGATATTACTGGATCCTTCAGCACTCTGGATTCTTTTGTTGTTCCAAATAAGTTTGCCCAGCTTCTTGATTTGGAGGATGCAACAGGCCAGCCTCGGTGCCAGTGACACCGATCAACCTTAATGTTAATATGAGCATTCTGGAAAAGGTAAGGGGAAGGCTACAAAGATGAAAAGGACAATGTCGCGGGTGCAGCCAAGAAATTGCTTGATCAGCGTGATATGCCTTTGGAGGACTCTATCATCAGACATGCAGGCAGCACCCTATAGAGGTAAGGGTCTGTCAAGGGCAGTTTCTTGTCTCCCAGGGGCCAAGGTGGCTGATCTCAGATCGTGTAGATGGCCCAAAGAAAGATGAGTGCCAAGGTACTGTAGTAGGCTAACGTATTGGTACGAATGATATAATAGATAGAAATCCATTTGTTTTGCAGGATTCCTACAAGGACCTCATTGCTGACCTTCAGAGTAAGAGTGCAAGGGTAGTGGTCTCCAGGCTATTACCAGTAATGTCCAGCTCACAGGACAGGAACAGCTGAATTATAGGAGACAACATCTGGCTTCGGGATCTTTGTAAAACAAAGCTCCACTTTGTTGACAATTGGGGCGTGTTCACTGGACAAGGTGTGTTTCAGAGGCATGGCCTCTATCTAAACTACCTGGGAGTACAGAGGTTGGCAGAGGCGGTTGAGCTTGCTGTTTGGTAGAAAGCAGTGACACTGGATATGAGAATGCATACTGAACATGGATATTAAATGTATACAGACATTTAAGTCGAGAAGTTTAGAATGTGGGAATTATATATGGACAGTATAAGCTAACAAAGAATTCATGGAGGAATAGCCATGAAAATCTCAGACTCGAGACTGCAAACTGTTACAATACTAACAGCTTGAAAAAAATCCACAGCTTGCAAAAAACCTCAAGGTCTTATTAGCTCATGTTACTAACCTGAAACATTAACAGAAGGAGAATAATGGGTCTTTGTGTAAAAACAGACCATACTAAGGTCGGCTTATGAGTGGACAAAGGGAAAGAGGGATCAAAGGGGATAGGCTAAACTAGGATGTCAATCTAATTGTATCTCGTTATCTTTTACTGAAAATGTATAACCGTTGTGCCTTCACAATGTAACGGCACTTGTCCGAGGGAAGTGGGCGCACTCTGAGGGAGAGCGTTCCTTCGTTCTGATAAAGTCCCGGCCGGTAAAACATTAATAAAGACTGCTTGGTTATAAGCTGCTTTGGTGTTCGCCTCAGTGTATTCGCTGAAACAGATTGAGGGAAAAGAATCCAGAAATCAACGGACGACTGCCGAAAACTTGCGAATTAAGAGCCAGACTAACCTTGGACGAGACGAGGGGAAAGTGGCCACTGGAGTGAGTATGATTTCAATACTGCTCCAGTTTCCCCCGGTTTCAAAAGTCTGAGGAAAGTTTAGCCACTCGCTGGTTCTCAGGTAGTGTCTGAACGAGATCCAGGACAATCTGGTGAATACCTTTCAAACTTAGAATAGGGATAGAGATAGGGAAATGCGCGGTGATGCAAACCGAGCGGCGACTCGGAAAGATAGGTTAGAATAGGTAAATAGGGGTGGGTTCGAGGCCCAGTGTCTGTGTGGGTTCAAGGTCCAATCGTGCGGCGACACGAACAGTAAAACCGCGCGGCGACGCGGAACGAGAGAGAATCGCGCAAACCGCGTAGGGAAACGCGGAGGTTAGGGAATTATGTAAAATTAAGCCGTGGGGCGACGCGGGTCTGTGTAAATTTAAAATTGTACTTATTTCAGATACGGCGTCGATCTTGTATATCACTTGGTCCGCCTAGGCTCTGGATAAGATAACTTAAACCACCACGGGGCGATGTGGGGACAATCGGGACTAATTATGACCCTGATCCAACGTGCGGCGACACGAGGATAGATAATTTAGATAAAACTACGAATTCCCTGAAAGGTCATGGCTCCAAAAATAGAGCCGGCCAAAACAATTAATAGGAAAGAAGAAAGACTCTTGTGAACGTCTGTTTTAAAATGAGAAATGCTTGTGTGATTTTTACTGTAGATAAGAAAGCCTGTTTGGGAAACCGGGGAGTTGTGGTATGTTTTAGCTCCACCCACTTTTTCAAACAGAGTGAAAGTTTTTTTTAACCCTTCGTAGTGTTGTCCTGTATGTGGGAAGTTTAAGAGTGTGAACCTTATTGAATTACGTATATTCGGATGATTACAAAGTTTGAATTGGGATTTTGAGATATTCAGAGAAGGCACAGCAAAATACTGAGATGGATTCAAAAGGATTAAAAAAAATTATTATTATATTAAATCTGCAGTTTAGAAGAGACAGTATAACACGACCTTGAGGCTGGAACAATTGAGATAACGAAAAGCAGCCCTCAGCCTACGTGCCAGACTTCCCTCTAGTTATGGAAAAGACGGGAAAAAAAGACGTAATGTACTAAATAGGTGCTGAAAGGAAAAAAATTGTTCTGAGATTTTAAATTATGAGAAAAGTTCCACTGCAGTTTGAAAAAAATGCATCACTTCTGTCGAGTTGGCAGGAAAACTCCATTAAATTAGGGCTTTCATTGACAGAAGGAGGACATATTAAAAACCGCAGACGTCTTAAAGAAAGAATGCGCGCACGAGAAACGTACTAAGAGTTCCACTGGAACCTCTGAGAAAGGTATCGATAGACTACGTAGTCAAATGGTTGGCTTTGCATTGACCGAGGCTGATGACGAAATTGAATTTCAGTAAACAAATATCTATTAAAAATGTGTGGTCTCGTTTTAAATCAATTAAAATATATATATATCTTTGGCAAGTACTTGAATTAGAAGTTAAAAAAATATTGGAGTTTAATCAAATGCTGGCTTTCCTGATGAGAAGATTTTTTTCAGATGGTTACGTGAAGTCAAGTAATGACATCAGGACTTCTTACAAACCTGTAAAGGAGTTAACCCTTTCCATTGACAGCCGTTTCATACTGAACATTATTCATTTGGATTTCTTAATAGAAAAAAGACTCACCTAACAGGAAATGGTGCGATAGTCAGAATAAAAATAAAAACAGAACTAGCTTATGTAAGAATACTTGCCTGATAGGTACTCAAACAAAACAAATTGAAGAGTTAAAAGGCTAAGATAAATAAGCTGAAAGAGATCCACAAACCCAACTTAACCCTGACCTCCGATTTCACGGAGTGACCTCGACATGCATGGATAAAAGATGAGTCAGACTACCAGTCGTGAAAGGCAAAAACAAACACTCCCGCCAATCGGGATGCGGAGGTACTGCGCAGTCAGACAGCTCCGAACTACCACACCATAGATGTCTATGTGCCTTGGAAACCGAATGAAATTATGTCCATTCTGGCCACTATGCCAGATCGAAAAAGAGAACCTGTCAAGTTTATAGATCATCTTCGAATTACCATCAAGGGACCTGTGGGCCCTGGTACAGCAAACCTTGAGCCCAACTGAGCATGCCCGATTTCTAACTCACCTAGGACGTGCAACCCATGATGCATTGGTGGCTGCTCACCCTAACAATGCCCAGGACCGCCTAAACGCTGTCTTTAATGCCCTCGGCACGACCCTTCAGAAGCCCATCAGTATGGCAGCAGTATTAGAAACTAAACCCAAACGAGACGAAACTGCCGATGAATTCATGGAAAGATTCATTGAAATATACGGAGGTCAATCAGGAGATAATGCCTTCAGGGCGGGAGAGGATTCACCTCAATTCTGCGCTCTCCTACTTCAGTGCCTGCCCTATTCGGTTGCTCACGCTATCCGGACAAATAATATGAATTGGGCAGATAACAGTAAAGCCCAGATGGAAAGGGCGGTTAAATATTATTGGCAGGAAAAGAAAGGAGAGGGGGGAGGTGCGCCCCCAACCCGGGTCAAGACTGAATACGTGACTAGAAAGGAAGAGCTGCCTCGGGTGGAAGGACCAAAACCCAACCCAAGGGGATACCAGATGGAACCGCAGTATTGCGTGCAGGGTTGGGTGGATAAATAGGGATACGGTTATACCAAACACCCAAATGGCCCGGGCCCTGCTAATTACGGACTGCCCTATTGTCCCCGACCTGGTATGGGAAGAGGTCAGGGCTGGGGAAGACAAGAGGGATGCTTTAATTGTGGGCAAGAAGGACATTGGAGTAGAGAGTGTCCCTCCCATCGGCACGAAAGAGGAAGAGGAGGGGGATCTTACAATAACTTCTCCCAGAACAACCCCTTTGGCCAACCGTCCCCCGATTATTTGTATTGACTACGTAGCTTGATTGTACAGAGAACCTCCCCGGATGACGAACCGATTTGCTAGTTTCCAGTCCCTAGCATGGCTAAACAAATGCGACAGTGGTTGGGGATGATCAATTACTGCAGATCCTGGATCCCTAATGTCGCCCTGATGATTAAGCACCTCACACCGTATACAAACAAGGAAGGCAGCTTTAAAATAAAAACCGCAGACGTCCAAGGCTTTAAGGAACTAAAGACAGCCCTGCTGCAAGCTCCGGCTTTGGGCCGGCCCCTCTATGACCGGCCCTTTCAACTGTACTGTACAATCCTGAAAGACTGTGCTACTGCTGTCTTAACTCAGAAACACGGGGATAAGCATAGGCCTGTTGCCTACTACTCTTCCAAAATAGACCCCATTGCCTTGGGGCACCCTGTATGCACTCAAATATTAACCGCCATCTACAATAGCCTCCAATCCGCTGCCAACATCACCCTCCAGCAGGATATTGTTGTGTACACCTCTCACTCCGTAGCTGCAGACTCAACACCTTACCATGGCCAGGCAAAGCAGATATGAGATCTACTTACTAAACCATCCTAAGCTGACCTTTCGGCACTGTACTGCCATTAATCCGGCCTGTTTTCTTACTGAGCCACCCCAAGATGAGGAAGAACCCATTCATGACTGTTAATCTTTAATTCAAGAGGCCACATCGGTCAGGGAAGATTTAGTTGATGTACCAATGGAGGACCCAGACTGTATTATGTATGTTGACGAAAGCTCTTCTATTGATCCAGAAGGTGTACGAATTTCAGGATACGCCATAGTAAACCAGGAGAATCAGGTCTTGGAATCTGCCGCCTTTGAAACCACCTATTCCGCCCAACAAGCTGAACTATTCCCACAGGGGAATGAGATATCCCATAGGCAACTAGTATCTGACTTGTTGCAAGCCCTCATGCTCCCCAAGCACATTGCCATTGTTAAATGTACCGCCCACACCACCGGAAAATCCCCGGTTGATAATAGGGAACCATTGTGCTGACGAAGAGGCCAAACAGGCCTCTCGTGGACAACAAATGGTAGTGCCCAGAATGATGAGTCAGACTAAAAGTCCTGCAAAGGATAAGTTAGCCTTAGAAAAATCAATGCCAACCATCCAAGATGTTATAAAAGCACAGGAGGACGCTCCTGAAAAAGATAAACTGTTGTCGAAAAATTATGGATGTACTTATGACGATGTTTCTAAACTCTGGACCACTCCCGCGGAACAGACTTGCATGTCTGACGAGTTGGCTCTATGGGTTATTGAATGTATGTATTTTGCTACTCATTGTGGAGCAAGGACCACAAGTGACACACTTTTGGCTACTTGGTGGCACCCTAGACTCCAGGCGTTGGCCCAGAACATCAGTAGTCGTTGCCTGGTTTGCCAGCAGCATAATCCAGGGAAGGGAGTACCCTGTGATTGGGGTAAGATGCCCCTACCCGAAGGTCCTTTTGAGACATTGCAGTTGGACTACATTGAGTTGCAAAGATTTCAGTGTTACAAATATGTGTTAGTAATAGTAAATGTGTTTAGCAGATGGATTGAAGCCTACCTTACCCTGGACAATAAGGCTCAAACTGTTGTTAAGGTGTTAATGAGGGAAATTGTTCCTAGATATGGTATCCCAGCTCGACTGATGACCACCTATGTTCTTTCTCTGACTCAGGCTCTGCGAATAGCCCACAACCAGGTTCAAGATGCTCACCTCGACCTCCCAGTTTTACCCGAATTGTCCCTCGTGGCACCAGGGAAGTATGTCCTGATTAAGAAATGGATTCGGAAGGGATTAGAACCACAATAGGAGGGGCCTTTTCAGGTGTTACTTACTACCCCCACTGCAGCTAAGGTTGAGGGGAAAAGTGCCTGGGTTCACCTGCACCACTGCAAGCTCACCACCCTCTAACGAACCTATTTTACTGGTTATTCTAATTCCTCTTTCTGTTCCAGATTTCCTCTTCTCCATAGCTGAACAAGGCTGTTGGCATCCTAATTGGAACGTGGACCAGTTTGAACTTTTACCCATAGTGATAGACAGCCAGCTACACCGACGGTGACCTGAGAAGAGAGACGGGAAAACTGAACTCTTTTAATCAGCAAAATAATTGGACTATTTATCTGAATCCTGAGCCATAAAATGAAACTGTGTCTGTATGCCACAGTCTGTATAATAGTGTTGATATATGACAGTTTCGGCGCGTGGGAGGGGAGACAGAGACGAGAGCTCCATGTAAACACCTTTTTGTACATGTCTTATGTTTATGTGCAAAATGGGAACTTTTCTAGATGTTGGGTGTGTTCACATATCCCTATACATTCCAAAGGGGGAATTCCTTTGCGCCCCGTTCCACTAACCCTAACTGAGACTGTCAGATGGATTCAGAGCCAAACTATCACGAGAGGAGGGGGGCCAATACAAATACGAGAGAGGAAAGGCGGGTCAAAAGAGGGATCACGGAGATCAGGAGGAGTATCATAACGTTACCACATGAACGACCATGGGGAGGTCACCAAGTGGGAGAGTGCTGGAGACCCCATTAGTCAGACGTTCCAGGGATGGTACCAACCAACCTACGACCGTGGAAAGGTACCCCCATTCTTAGCCCTGACCAATACCTCGTGGATTGGGAGGCCAACCGGGGACATATGTCTAACCCGAAATGACACCAGTAACAAGGGACATATCATAGAGTACAGCAAATGCCCAAACAGTCTCAACATCACCACAGGTGCACGGGTCACCATTCTCTCACCTTCCGAATAAAACAGGTGGAGGTTTGTGGGCCCAGTCCTCGGACCCGGAAGCAATATCAGAAAGCAGCTTTTAACGGCACGTATTTCGTGTGCAGTCATAAGGCATATCCTTGGTTGCCTAGGCGATGGACAGGGTCCTGTTATCTGGGATATGTGGTGCCATTTGTGCGGCAAGTACGTACCCTGGCGGAAGCACATGCCTCCAGCCGATACAAGTGAGCCATCACCCCCGCCGACAAGTTCTTTGGGGTCATGATGTTTCCAATCGGGATAGGACGTCTCATGGATGAAGTACAGAACCTAGAGACGATATTGGAACAGATAGCTAACAATACTGCTGAAGCTCTGGAGGGCATCACAGCTGAAATGGTAGCAATAAGGACCATAGCATTACAAAACCGAATGGCCCTCGATTACCTGTTAGCTGAGAAAGGGGGAACGTGTGCCGTGATAGATCTGAATGTTGCACTTACATTCCTGATAGTTCAGAAAACATAACCAATCTCGCTGATCACATAAGAAGGGAGGTGAAGAAGTTATCCACACCAGCAGAAGGATCTAGCTGGTTTGATTGGCTATCAGATGGATCTTGGAGATCCTATCTAATGCATGGGGCAATTATTCTCATCATAGTAATAATTACCTGTTGTTTGATTGTTGGTTGCCTTAACCTTTGTTGTAAAGTAATGATGGCAAGGTTAGCAAACCCTCTTATGGTCAAGGGCTCCCGAGTTATGATCCAACGAATTAAAGAACTACTCGACAATAACAACAATATGATTCAGGATATAGAGTGTGAACGGATGAATGCGATACTCCTAGAATGATCCTAAGTGTTATCATGGAATGATAAAAGGGGGGAATGAGAATGCATACTGAACATGGATATTAAATGTATACAGACATTTAAGTCGAGAAGTTTAGAACGTGGGAATTATATATGGACAGTATAAGCTAACAAAGAATTCATGGAGGAATAGCCATGAAAATCTCAGACTCGAGACTGCAAAATGTTACAATAGCTTGAAAAAAAGCCACAGCTTGCAAAAAACCTCAAGGTCTTATTAGCTCATGTTACTAACCTGAAACATTAACAGAAGGAGAATAATGGGTCTTTGTGTAAAAACAGACCATACTAAGGTCGGCTTATGAGTGGACAAAGGGAAAGAGGGATCAAAGGGGATAGGCTGAACTAGGATGTCACTCTAATTGTATCTTGTTATCTTTTACCGAAAATGTATAACCGTTGTGCCTTCACAATGTAACGGCACTTGTCCGAGGGAAGTGGGCGCACTCTGAGGGAGAGCGTTCCTTCGTTCTGATAAAGTCCCGGCCGGTAAAACATTAATAAAGACTGCTTGGTTATAAGCTGCTTTGGTGTTCACCTCAGTGTATTCGCTGAAACAGATTGAGGGAAAAGAATCCAGAAATCAACAGATACAGCATGGGGATAGTGCAGATATGTTTAAAGATAGCTTTACCATTGCATAGATTCTAAACATGTAGTTAAACCAGTAGGGGGCACATTAGACTAAATAACTCTAAGAAGGCATTTGAGAGTCCTTTAAATTCTTTCTATTGTTTTACGTAAATGTGAGGAGTATTAGCAATGAATTGTTAGAAATGCAATTGTCTGCTGTGTTGGAAAAATTTGATATTTTGTGCATTTCTGATATGGGTAGATGAAAGGAACTGGAGAGAAATTCACGTAAAAGGCTACAAGGAATTGAGAAGGGCTAGAATAGGTCAAAGAGAGGAGGGGTTGCTATTTGGAGTTGAGGGGACTAGTGTGGGGGGGGAGGGTGGATTGGGAGTGGGGTGGGGAGGGGGTGATAGTGGATTGGGAGTGGGGTGGGGGGGGGCGGAGGTGAGGGTGGGTTGAGAACTGGGGGTGCAGCCAGAGCACAGCCAGTGTCGGAGCAGTGAATGACTGACCACAACTTCAAGAAATAACGATGAACACAATTATTACCCACTGCAAATTCCAGGCCATTGTTTTAGATCGAGTTAAGATTCTGAAAAAAGAGAGAGTAGCCAGGCCGGATGATATCAACCTGAGGGTCCTCGAGGAGATAGGACACATGTTATGCAAGCCCCTTGCCTCTATTTTTAATAGCTCACTTCATTCTGGGACAGTTGCCATAGACTGGAATGTGGCTAATGTAACCCCAACTTTGTAACAAAAAGGTGTAAAGATAAAATGGATGACAAAGGAAATAGAGGTCAAAATAAAACAGAAAAAGGAGGTTTATGACAAAAGTCCATACAGAATAGTCATAAATCAGGCAGAATACCCAGCCCAGGGGGAAATTGAAAAATGGTATAAGAATGGAAGAGTCTGAGAAAAGATTAGCAGGTGACATAAAGGGAACCCAAAACTGTTCTATAAACATAAAGGAATGATGGGGTTGATTAGGGACAAAATTAAATTATATTGTGGAAGTAGATGGGATGACTGAGGTATTGAATGAGTACTTTGCATCTGTCTTCACAAAAGAAGTGAATGAAGATAATGTCACAGTAGAGGACGGGAGTGTAGCGATATTGGATGGGATAGAAATCGATAGATAGGAGGTGCCAAATAAGTTGGCATCACTCAAAGTAACAAGTCACCCGGTCCCGATGGGATGCATCCTAGATTGCTGAGGAATGCCAGGATCTCTGATCACAATCTTTCAATCCTCCTTGGATATGGGAGTGGTGCCAGAGGACTGAAGGGTTGCAAATGTTACATCCCTGTTCAAAAAAGGGGAGCAGGATAAACCTGGTAACTGCAGGGCTATCAGTCTAACATCAGTGGTGGAAAACCACTAGAGACCAGTGTCGAGGACAAAATTAATTCTCACTTAGAGAAGAATAGATTAATAAGGGACAGCAGCTCTGATTTGTTAAAGAAAAATAATGTCTGACTAACCTGATTTGACTTCTTTGATGAAGAAGCAGAGGATTGATGAAGGCTCTGCAGTAGATGTGTATGTAGATAGATATAGACTTTCAAAATGCATGGTACTAAAAGGACAATGGTAACTTGGATACGCAATTGGATAAGGGTTAGGAGGCAGAGAGTAGTGGTGAATGGATGTTTTTCTGACTGGAAAGAAGTATGTAGTGGGGTCCCCCAGCTTTTGTATTAGGACCATTACTTTTGTTGTAATGTATAAGTGACTTGGACTTGGGTATAGGGAGTACAGTTTTGAAATTTGAGGATGATACAAAACTTGACAACATTGTAAATAGTGAGAAGGATAGGAGCAGATTTTAGGAGGACATAGACAGACTGGTGAGATGGGCATACACATGGCAGATGCGGATAAATGAAGTGTAGCACTTTTGGAGGAACAACATGGAGAGGCAGTATAAATCTAAATTTTGAGGGGGGTGCAAGAGCAGTGGGACTTTGGTGGGGCTGCAGATTCACAAATCTTTGAAGGTGACGGGGCAAAGTGATAATGTGGTTAATTAAGTATATGGGATGTTTGACTTTGTAGATGGGGGCATTTAATACAAAATCATGGAAGTCAGAAGAGGTTTACTAGGATGATACCAGGGATGAGGGACTTCAGTTACGTGGAGAGACTAGAGAAGCTGGGATTTTTCTCCTTCGGGCAGAGAAGATTAAGGGGAGACCTAATCAAGGCATTTAAAATGTGAGGGGTTTTGCAAGAGCAAGTAAGGAGAAAGTGTTTGTTATGGCAAGTGGATCGACAACCAGAGGATATAGATTTAAAAATAATTGGCTAAAGAACTAGAGGGGAAATGAGGAGAATCTTTTTCAGAGTTGTTAAAATTTGGAACACATGCGCTGAAAGGGTGTTGTAAGCAGATTCCATAGGATCTTTGAAAAGGCAATTGGACATGTACTTGACAAGGACTAATTTTCAGGGTTATGAGGAAAAAGCTGGGTTGTGGGACTAAATTGGACAGCCCTTTCAGTAAAATTCTATGATTTCAAGACTGACCTGTGTAACTATAGCCCCATGAGTTTGACATCAATAATGGGAAAGATACGTGAAGGAATCACCTCTTACAACAGGTAGGTACTGCAACGAATTATGGGCCAGAGTGAACTCCTGGACTAGTTTCGATTGCTTAGGCTGGGTCGGAGAGGAATTTCTAGATTTTCTTTCCCCAAATTGAACTGAGTTTTTATCTATTATTTTTCCTTCTCCAGGAGATCTTATTGGTTTTGGGTGGTGTGGAGAGTGTATATCTTGTGATACACAAGTATCACATTTGTGTGGGACAGGGTGGATGGACCAGAGGGTCTTTCTCTGTCTGTCATGTTTATATATTCATAATAATGGTTATCATACAGGCTTACTAAAGCTGTGACTGTCTGCCTGTAATGCTGTGAACCCCATTAGATTGAGGAGTAACTTTTGTAAGTAAGAACATCCTTCCTCTTTCACATCATCCAATGGAGCCACCGTATCGGTTTAATGGCTCACAGTCATGTCTTGCTAAAAAGCAGCTGTTTCGGTTTACTTACTTTGTGTGCTGATAGAAGGAGGGTGGGAGTAAACGCAATGATGAGACCGTTTGGAACCAAATTAAACGTGGACGTGTTTGTTTTAACAGATATTTTAGTCAAAACAACTTCACATTTTGCACTTGACAGAAAACTATCTCCATGTGTGCTGAAATCTTTCCTCTTGACCTTTCAGGAGCTGCACGTTTATAAGACATGTGACGCACTGGGAGGGATCAGTGGATAGTGACCAGGTGCAGGAGGGATCACTGGATAGTGACCAGGTGCAGGAACCCTGGATGACTTTCTCCTTTCTAACCCAGGACAATTTCATTGCCCCTACTGCTGCTATGACTAACTTGAATTAATTTAACGCAACCCAGTGTGATGCAGTTACCCACTCAATCGTCAAGGAAAGGACTCACAGAGCTGACTTTCCCAGGGAGTAGTGAATATATTTCATAATGGCTTTAAATCACAGGGAAGTAAAGAGAAATTACTTGAATCAATCTGAAAAGCAGACTTTCGAGTCAATACATTGTGTAATATCCCATTAAACAGAGTCTCAGTTCTGTACCTGGTGAAAGGCTCAGAGCACAAGCTGTAACCCTGTTACTACGTAGATGCATAGTGATATTGTTTCCATTCCAAACCCATTTGGGTTTTTTTACACGCAGAAGGAACTACAATGGTTTCCATCACTACTTTCCTCCCTCTGCCTCTGCACCGAACGACTTCTCATCTTCGGTGATTTCAATCTCCATCTAAATTCATCATTCTGTCTCTCCTCTGAGTTTACTAACCTATCCTCCCTTACTCTCTCCCTCCATGTAAACTCACCAACTCATATTCACGGCCACCCGCTTGACTTTGCCGTCTCTCATGGCCTCGCTACTCCCATCGTGTCAATCACAGATAAGGCCATCTCTGACTACTTCCTCATATTGCTTTCCACCAACATCCCCCTTCCATCCCCCCCAATCCTACCTCCTTATGTGTCCGCCGCTGGAAAAAAAAACTCTTGACTTTCTGACAACTGCACTTATGAACTCCCAACTGTCCAGCCTTTGGCCCTCCATTCAAGATGACATTTCTGCAGCTACCGATTTTCTCAATCACACCCTCACCACCAACTTTGATGCCCTAGATGTTGTTAAAACAATTATCCTCTCACCCTGGCCGTTCCCCCTGGTACAGCCCTGATCTTTTCTCCCTTAAGTCCAAGGGACGCAGACTTGAATGGATACGGTGGACAACTGGTTTAGCCATTCACTGCCAGATCTGGCTGGACCACATAAAGCTCTTATCAGTGACATAAACAGAAATTTTCTGTAATTACATTAAAACCAAGTACCTTGCTGCAGTGCATGCTGGGATAGCCTGGCTGTACCTTACTGCACTGCATGCAAGGATAGCCTGGCTGTACCTCACTACACTGCATGCTGG
Organism: Pristiophorus japonicus; assembly: GCF_044704955.1. Lineage (NCBI taxonomy): Eukaryota > Metazoa > Chordata > Chondrichthyes > Pristiophoridae > Pristiophorus > Pristiophorus japonicus. The sequence continues at coordinate 26,179,163 of NC_091995.1, read as the reverse complement.
GATAGCCTGGCTGTACCTCACTGCAGTGCATGCTGGGATAGCCTGGCTGTACCTTACTGCACTGCATGCTGGGATAGCCTGGCTGTACCTTACTGCACTGCATGCTGAGGCAGGCAGGCTGTTTGGAATCTCAGTTTGAAGTGACCACTTTGCAATCTTGGAAAAATATCAGGTCAAAAAATGTAACTCCTGTTATGTATGCAACACCTTGTAACCAGTATTCTACCGCCACCAGAGAATCATTCTGGAATGTAAAGATAAACCCCGGCTTCTATTCTTCATTGCAAACCACTTTTTTAACCCCCTCTTCCCAGTCTACACCCTCACCTCCGTTAATAAGTGTGAGGAGCTCATGGATTTCGTTGTCTCTAAGATTGCGTCCTGCCTCTTCTCTTCCTTCCCCTAATTCAACGGGCCAAACTTCCTACCAAGGTTCCATCCTAACCTAGCCCTGACCTCACATCTTTCTCCAGCTTCTCTCCTATCTCCCCTCATGACCTTTCTGAGCTCATCCTGTCTGAGACCTACTCCCTGCTCCCTTGACCCTATTCCCACCAAACTGCTGACCACCCAACTTCCTTTTCTGGCTCCCAAGTTAGCTGACATTGTTAACAGTTCTCTCTCCTCCAGTACTGTCCTCATCTCCCTTAAATCTGCCGTCATCACCCATCTCCTCAAAAAAAACAACCTCAACCCCTCCGTCCTTTCAAACTATCGCTCCATCTCCAACCTCCCTTTCCACTCCAAAGTCCTTGAATGTGCTGTTGCCTCCCAAATCCATGCCCATCTTGCCCGCAATTTCAAGTTTGAATCACTCCAATCCTCCAAGATTGAAGGAAATGTCACAATGAAAACAGCTGCTCCAAAAGATTAAGGTGCTGAAAAAATCTGACGGTTTGTACTGAGATCTGCAGTGATAGTAATGCAGCATAAGGTCTTCTCAGGGAGCTATGTCCGTTAAATAGGGCCTAACTCTGGCTTCTTAGCTAAAGGTGTCACTGAAATACAGAGCCATAAACAGAACTTTTCTGTAATTACATTAAAACCAAGTACCTTGTTGCAGTGCATGCTGGGATAGCCTTGCTGTACCTTACTGCACTGCATGCTGGGATAGCCTGGCTGTACCTTACTGCACTGCATGCTGGGGCAGGCAGGCTGTTTGGAATCTCAGTTTGAAGTGGCCACTTTGCAATCTTGGAAAAATATCAGGTCAAAAAATGTAACTCCTGTTATGTATACAACATCTTGTAACCATTATTCTACCGCCACCAGAGGGCGCATCTGTTGGAGTCCCAAGTGATCCCAGCATCCCTTGGCAGCACTGTATATAAGCAGGCCTCCCATGCTGTGCCAGGACTCTGGAGTAAGAATAAAGAGACTAAGGTCACACTTACTCAAGTCTACAGTACTCAGGCACATTGCCTTATTTGAGACATAACAACTGGTGACGAGTAATAGATAACAAACCATCATATGAAAATGCAGAGAACTGTCGGTATCCTGGAGAAATTCTCTGAAGGTGACGAATGGGAAGCCTTTGTGGAGCGACTCGACCAATACTTCGTGGCCAATGAGCTGGAAGGGAATGTGAACGCTACCAAACGAACGGCGATCCTCCTCACCGTCTGCGGGGCAACAACCTATTGCCTCATGAAGAATAATCTTGCTCCGGTGAAACCAACAACCAAATCATATGAAGAACTGTGTACGCTGGTCCGGAAGCACCTAAATCTGAAGGAGAGCATTCTGATGGCAAGGTATCGATTTTATACATGTCAACGGTCTGAAGGCCAGGAAGTGGCGAGCCAAGTCACCGAACTAAGGCGCATTGCAGAACATTGCGAATTCAATGGATTCCTGGAGCAAATGCTAAGAAACTTTTTTGTGATTGGCACTGGCCATGAGGTTATCTTTCGCAAACTGTTGAAACACCGAACCTGAGCAAAGCCACAACGATAGCCCAGGCATTTATGTCCACCAGCGATAACACCAAACAAATTTTGCAGCATAAAGATGCAGCGGCAAGTACTGTACACAAAGTAACATCATTTTCAGGCAGGAATGCATATGGCAGAATGTACATGCCTGCAGCTGCACAACCTCAGATGACACCGAGTCTGCCATCAAGCGTGAATGTGAGGCAATTGACACCTTGTTGGAGCTGTGGAGGTGATCATCGAGCCCACCAATGCTGCTTCAAACACTGCGTGCAAAGGCTGTGGAACAATGGGACACCTCCAGCGAATGTGCAAACGAGCTGCAAGCCCTGCAAACCACCACGTTGCAGAGGAAGACCGATCGATGGCGGATCAAACAACTAGAGACTCGAACCGAGGAGAAAGAAGTGTACGGGGTATACAACTTAAGGAAATGTCCACCGATTATGTTAAGGGTTGAACTGAACGGAATTCCAGTATCCATGGAATTGGACACGGGTGCGAGTCAGTCTAACATGAGCAAAAAGGCCTTCAAGAGGCTGTGGTGCAACAAGATACAAAGGCCCAAGCTGAGCCCTATTCATACCAAGCTGAGAACTTACACGATAGAGCTGATCCCTGTAATTGGCAGTGCAGCAGTAAAAGTCTCCTATGATAGAGCGGTGCATGAACTACCACTATGGATTGTACCAGGAGATGACCCCACACTGTTAGCCAGAAACTGGCTGGGAAAAATCCGCTGGAACTGGGACGTTATCCGAGCGCTTTCGTCCGTCGACGATGCCTCATGTGCCCAGGTTATGAGCAAGTTCCCGTCGTTGTTTGAGCTAGGCATCGGAAATTTCTCTGGGGCGAAAGTGCAGATCCACTTGGCTCCCGGTACATGACCCATCCACCACAAGGCACGTACATGATGCGAGAGAAAGTGGATATTGAGCTGGACAGGCTGCAACAAGAGGGCAGCATCGCGCCGGTTGAGTTCAACGAATGGGCCAGTCTGATTGTCTCGGTTCTCAAGGACAATGGCACGGTCAGAATTTGTGGGGACTATAAAGTAATGATTAACTGTTTTTCGCTGCAGGACCAGTACCCACTACCCAAGGCAGACGACCTATTTGTGATGCTGGCAGGTGGGAAGACATTCACCAAGTTGGACCTGATCTTGGCCTACATGACGCAGGAGCTGGTGGAACCTTTGAAAGGCCTCACCTGCATCTACACGAACAAATGTCTGCTCATCTACAATAGATGCCCGTTTGGGATTCGATCGGCCGTGGCTATTTTTCAAAGGAACATGGAAAGTCTGCTAAAGTCGGTTCCGCGCCCGTGGTTTTCAAGTACGACATATTGATCACAGGTCGGGACACCATCGAACACTTGCAGAACCTGGAAGAGGTTCTAAGTCGGCGAGATCGTGTGAGACTCTGGTTGAAACGGTCAAAGTATGTTTTCCTGGCGCCAGAGGTCGAGTTCTTAGGGAGAAGAATCGCGGCAGATGGCATCAGACCCACCGACGCCAAGACAGAGGCCATGAAGAACGCGCTGAGACCACAGAACGTGACGGAGCTGCGGTCGTTCCTGAGACTCCTTAATTATTTTGCTAATTTCCTACCCGGGTTAAGCACCTTGCTAGAACCTCTACCTGTGTTGCTATGCAAGGGAGATGACTGGGTATGGGGGGAATCACAAGGGAATGCTTTTGAGAAAGCCAGAAATCTGTTATGTTCTAACAAACTGCTTGTTCTGTATGACCCATGTAAACGTTTGGGCTAGCTTGCGATGCGTCTTCGTACGGGGTCGGGTGTGTGTTACAACAAGCAAACGAATCGGGAACATTGCAACCGGTCACTTATGCATCCAGGAGTTTGTCCAAGACCGAAAGGGTCTACAGCACGATTGAAAAAGAAGCTCCGGCATGCATTTACGGGGTGAAAAAAATGCACCAGTATCTGGGCTTAAGTTAGATTTAGAAGCTGACCATAAACCGCTCATAGCAGTATTCTCAGAGAGCAAAGGTATTAATACCAATGCCTCTGCTCGCATCCAAAGATGGGCGCTCACGCTGTCTGCATATAACTATGTGATTCGCCACAAACCAGGCACAGAGAACTGCGCTGATGCTCTCAGTCGGTTACCATTGCCCACCACAATGGCACAGCCTGCAGACTTGCTCTTGGTGATGGATGCATTTGAAAATGAAAAGTCACCCGTTACGGCCCGCCAGATCAGGACCTGGACCAGCCAGGGTCCTTTACTGTCCCTTGTGAAAAACTGTGTCCTCCATGGGAGCTGGTCCAGCGTCCCAGCGGAGATGCATGAAGAGATTTAGCCCTTCCAGCGGTGCAAAGACGAAATGTCCATACAGGCGGACTGTCTTTTGTGGGGTAATCATGTGGTTTTGCCTAAGAAAGGCAGGGAAATGTTCATATGCGACCTACACAGTACCCATCCAGGCATAGGAATGATGAAAGCTATAGTCAGATCCCATGTGTGGTGGCTCGGCATCGACTCAGATTTGGAGTCTTGCGTGTGCCAATGCAACACTTGCTCTCAACTGAGCAATGCACCCAGGGAGGCACCACTAAGTTTGTGGTCATGGTCCTCCAAACTGTGATCTAGGATCCAAGTTGACTTCGCTGGCCCATTTCTAGGCAAAATATTTTTGGTTGTTGTGGATGCTTATTCAAAATTGATTGAATGTGTAATGTCTCTAAGCATGTCCACTGCCACCATCGAAAGCCTATGAGCCATGTTTGCCACGCACAGTCTGCCTGATGTCCTTGTCAGCGACAATGGGAAGTGCTTCACAAACACTGAATTCAAGGAACTCATGACACGCAATGGGATCAAGCTCGTCACATTTGCCCCATTCAAGCCCGCATCTAAAGGCCAGGCAGAACTCGCAGTCCAAACCATCAAGCAAAGCTTGAAGCGTGTCTCGAAAGGCTCCCTGCAGACCCACCTGTCCCGAGTCCTCAGGACCCCACTCGCTCACCAGGGTTCCCTCTGCCGAACTGCTCATGAAAAGGGCACTCAAAAGAAGGCTCTCTCTAGTCCACGCTGATCTCTATAATCATGTCGAGGGAAGGCGGCATCAACAAAGCATGTACCATGATCGCGCAAATTTGTCACGCGATATTGAAGTCAATGACCCTGTATTTGTACTCAACTATGGACATGGTCCCAAATGGCTTGCTGGCACTGTCGTAGCCAAAGAAGGGAGTAGGGTGTTTGAGGTCAAACTTGCAAATGGACTAACTTGCAGAAAGCATTTGGACCAAACCTAACTGCGATTCACAGACAGCCATGTGCAACCTGAAGAGGACACCACCAACTTCAACCCTCTGATATACACACAAGTGGCAACCGACATTACGGTTGACCATGAAGCTGAATTCACCACCCCCAGCAGCCCAGCAAGGTCAGCTGCGCAGCAGCCCAGCGAAGGCCCAACCAACTCACCTACACCTGTGTTTGTACCGAGACGATCGACTAGGGAGCGAAAAGCCCCAGATCGTCTAACCCTGTAAATAAGTGTACTATTGACTTTTGGGGCGATGGGTGGGGGGGTGGAGTGATGTTATGTATGCAACACCGTGTAACCAGCATTCTCCTGCCACCAGAGAATGCATCTTTTGGAGTCCCAAGGGATCCCAGCATCCCTTGGGAACGCTGTATATAAGCAGGCCTCCCATGCTGGAGTTAGAATAAAGAGACTAAGGTCACACTTACTCAAGTCTACATAATTCAGTCACGTTGCCTTATTTGAGACACAACAACTCCTGTCTGTAAAAACATTGGCCATGGATTCAGGATCTGGTTGATATGGTCTGGACGTTGGATGTGCTTTTCACTAGGATGGCCTCAGGACACTGATCAGCAGGACTGTACTTGACTTCCTCCAGTAGCTCAGTGTTGGGAAAAGCATCATCCATTGTGGTACTGAACATCCAGAAATGACCTGCTCCCTTGCAACTCCCCCTTCACCTGCCCTCGGCCGTGTTCAAACATTGGTCTGTGCTGCGCAGCCCCCGGCCTGTGACCACCATTGGAGCAGGCCGGGGAGCGGAAGGAGCAGCGTGGAGGTCGAGCCCAGCAGTCTGCACGGCTCCCGGTCTGCGAGCGCCATTGGAGCAGGCCGGGGAGCGGAAGGAGCAGCGTGGAGGCCCAGCCCAACAGTCTGCGCGGCCCCTGGCCTGCGAGCACTATCGGAGCAGGCCGGGTAGCGGAAGTAGCAGCATGGAGGCATACCACTCCAGGGAGCAGCACATGTTGTAGCAGGAGAGCAACGGCAGTGAAAAGTGACATCACCAAGATTGGAGCATGGGCAGATAAAGTAGGAGCAGCGAGGTCGGGGCGAAGGAGCAGCGAAGATTGTAGAGAGACGTGAGTTTGCAGCCCAGAAGAGGCGAGGGCCCAGGGACTGCACGGACCAGCCCACACTGCTATATAGAAACATAGGCATAGAAACATAGAAAATAGGTGCAGGAGTAGGCCATTCGGCCCTTCTAGCCTGCACCGCCATTCAATGAGTTCATGGCTGAACATGCAACTTCAGTACCCCATTCCTGCTTTCTCACCATACCCCTTGATTCCCCTAGTAGTAAGGACTTCATCTAACTCCTTTTTGAATATATTTAGTGAATTGGCCTTAACAATTTTCTGTGGTAGAGAATTCCACAGGTTCACCACTCTCTGGGTGAAGAAATTCCTCCTCATCTCGGTCCTAAATGGTTTACCCCTTATCCTTAGACTGTGTCCCCTGGTTCTGGACTTCCCCAACATTGGGAACATTCTTCCTGCATCTAACCTGTCTAACCCCGTCAGAATTTTAAACGTTTCTATGAGGTCCCCTCTCATTCTTCTGAACTCCAGTGAATACAAGCCCAGTTGATCCAGTCTTTCTTGATAGGTCAGTCCCGCCTTCCCGGGAATCAGTCTGGTGAACCTTCGCTGCACTCCCTCAATAGCAAGAATGTCCTTCCTCAGGTTAGGAGACCAAAACTGTACACAATACTCCAGGTGTGGCCTCACCAAGGCCCTGTACAACTGTAGCAACTCCCTGCCCCTGTACTCAAATCCCCTCGCTATGAAGGCCAACATGCCATTTGCTTTCTTAACCGCCTGCTGTACCTGCATGCCAACCTTCAATGACTGATGTACCATGACACCCAGGTCTCTTTGCACCTCCCCTTTTCCTAATCTGTCACCATTCAGATAATAGTCTGTCTCTCTGTTTTTACCACCAAAGTGGATAATCTCACATTTATCCACATTATACTTCATCTGCCATGCATTTGCCCACTCACCTAACCTATCCAAGTCGCTCTGCAGCCTCATAGCATCCTCCTCGCAGCTCACACTGCCACCCAACTTAGTGTCATCCGCAAATTTGGAGATACTACATTTAATCCCCTCTTCTAAATCATTAATGTACAGTGTAAACAGCTGGGGCTCCAGCACAGAACCTTGCGGTACCCCACTAGTCACTGCCTGCCATTCTGAAAAGTCCCCATTTACTCCTACGCTTTGCTTCCTGTCTGACAACCAGTTCTCAATCCATGTCAGCACACTACCCCCAATCCCATGTGCTTTAACTTTGCACATTAATCTCTTGTGTGGGACCTTGTCAAAAGCCTTCTGAAAGTCCAAATATACCACATCAACTGGTTCTCCCTTGTCCACTCTACTGGAAACATCCTTAAAAAATTCCAGAAGATTTGTCAAGCATGATTTCCCTTTCACAAATCCATGCTGACTTGGACCTATCATATCACCTCTTTCCAAATGCACTGCTATGACATCCTTAATAATTGATTCCATCATTTTACCCACTACCGATATCAGGCTGACCGGTCTATAATTCCCTGTTTTCTCTCTCCCTCCTTTTTTTAAAAGTGGGGTTACATTGGCTACCCTCCACTCCATAGGAACTGATCCAGACTCAATGGAATGTTGGAAAATGACTGTCAATGCATCCGCTATTTCCAAGGCCACCTCCTTAAGTACTCTGGAATGCAGTCCATCAGGCCCTGGGGATTTATCGGCCTTCAATCCCATCAATTTCCCCAACACAATTTCCCGACTAATAAGGTTTTCCCTCAGTTCCTCCTCCTTACCAGACCCTCCGACCCCTTTTATATCCGGAAGGTTGTTTGTGTCCTCCTCAGTGAATACCGAACCAAAGTACTTGTTCAATTGGTCCGCCATTTCTTTGTTCCCCGTTATGACTTCCCCTGATTCTGACTGCAGGGGACCTACGTTTGTCTTTACTAACCTTTTTCTCTTTACATATCTATAGAAACTTTTGCAATCCGTCTTAATGTTCCCTGCAAGCTTCTTCTCGTACTCCATTTTCCCTGCCCTAATCAAACCCTTTGTCCTCTTCTGCTGAGTTCTAAATTTCTCCCAGTCCCCGGGTTCGGTGCTATTTCTGGCTTTAATACTATCCCTGATTTCCCTTGATAGCCACGGTTGAGCCACCTTCCCTTTTTTATTTTTACAGCAGACAGGAATGTACAATTGTTGTAGTTCATCCATGCGGTCTCTAAATGTCTGCCATTGCCCATCCACAGTCAACCCCTTCAGTATCATTCACCAATCTATCCTAGCCAATTCACGCCTCAACTCATGTTTGCTATAGGTCCGTGCAGCAGAGCTTGGTCAATCCTTGTTACTGGACCAAGATCTAGCTCTGTCAAGCCCGTGTGGTGGCTGGTATGCAACGGTCACCACATGTTAAAAAAATCCAAGCACAGGTATCTTCCACCCTTCAAGATTTAGTTCGGACCTGGAATTTTATGTCCATCATTGAAATACTTGTGAACTTTTTGACGTGGAAGCAAGTCATCCTAGATTAGATGGACTGCCTGTGATGAAGATGCGGAGCTAGCTAATGTCGAGCAGTGCAAACAATGAGGGCAGTTTCATTGACCCGGGGACCTTGTGGTTAGGGAGGCACAAATTCAGGCGCCTACTCCTGATCGATATCAAGTGATCCCTCCCCATTTATTGTACAATGAGGGAGTGGAGATTGGATAAGGACAAGTTTGTGCTCAGCTGTGCGGAATAGAAACAGAGAAAATAGGTGCAGGAGTAGGTCATTCGGCCCTTTGAGCCTGCACCACCATTCAATAAGATCATGGCTGATCATTCACCTCAGTACCGCTTTCCTGCTTTCTCTCCATACCCCTTGATCCCTTTAGCCGTAAGGGCCATACCTAACTCCCTCTTGAATATATCCAATGAACTGGCATCAACAACTCTGCGGTAGGGAATTCCACAGGTTAACAACTCTCTGAGTGAAGAAGTTTCTCCTCATCTCAGTCCTAAATAGCTAACCCCTTATCCTTAGACTATGTCCCCTGGTTCTGGACTTCCCCAACATCAGGAACATTCTTCCTGCATCTAACCTGTCCACTCCCGTCAGAATTTTATGTTTCTATGAGATCCACTCTCATTCTTCTAAACTCCAGTGAATGCAGGCTCAGTCGATCAAGTCTCTCCTCATATGTCAGTCCTGTCATCCGAGGAATCAGTCTGGTGAACCTTCGCTGTGCTCCCTCAATAGCAAGAACCTCCTTCCTCAGATTAGGACACCAAAACTAACAAAATATTGCAGGTGAGACCTCACGAAGGCCCTGTACAACTGCAGTAAGACCTCCCTGCTACTATACTCAAATCCCCCTGCGATGAAGGCCAACATACCATTTGCCTTCTTCACCGCCTGCTGTACCTGAATGCCAACTTCCAATGACTGATGAACCATGACACCCAAGTCTCGTTGCACCTCCTCTTTTCCTAATCTGCCGCCATTCAGGTAATCTGCCTTCGTGCTTTTGCCACCAAAGTGGATAACCTCACATTTATCCACATTATACTGCATCTGCCATGTGTTTGCCCACTCACATAATCTATTCAAGTCACCCTCCAACCTCTTAGCGTCCTCCTCACAGCTCACACTGCCACCCAGCTTAGTGTCATCTGCAAACTTAGAGATATTACACTCAATTCCTTCATCTAAATCATTAATGTATATTGTAAATAACTGGGATTCCAGCACTGAGCCCTGTGGCACCCCACTAGTCACTGCCTGTCATTCTGAAAAGGACCCGTTTATCCCGACTCTCTACGTTCTGTCTGCCAACCAGTTTTCTATCCACATCAGTACATTACTCCCAATACCAATTTCTTGTGTGGGACCTTGTCAAAAGCCTTTTGAAAGTCCAAATACACCACATCCACTGGTTGTCCCTTGTCCACTCTACCAGATACATCCTCAGAAAATTCAGAAGATTTGTCAAGCATGATTTCCCTTTCATAAATCCATGCTGACTTGGACCGATTCTGTCACTGTTTTCCAAATGCACTGCTATTTCATCTTTAAGAATTGATTCCAACATTTTCCCCACTACTAATGTCAGGCCTATAATTACCCGTTTTCTCTCTCCCTCCTTTCTTAAAAAGTGGTGTTACAGTAGCTACCCTCCAGTCCATAGGAACTGATCCAGAGTCGATAGACTGTTGGAAAATGATCACCAATGCATCCACTATTCCTAGGGCCACTTCCTTACGTACTCTGGGATGCAGATTTCAATCCCATCAATTTCCCTAACATAATTTCCTGCCTAATAACGATTTCCTTCAGTTCCTCCTTCTCACTAGACCCTCGGTCCCCTAGTATTTCCGGAAGGTTATTTGTGTCTTCCTTCGTGAAGACAGAACCAAAGTATTTGTTCAACTGGTCCGCCATTTCTTTGTTGCCCATTATAAATTCACCTGAATCTGACTGCAAGGGTCCTATGTTTGTCTTCACTAATCTTTTTCTCTTCACCTATCAATAGAAGCTTTAGGGAGCTAGGAGCTAAATGAAAAAGTAGGACCTCAAAGTTAGTAATCTCAGGATTGCTACCAGTGTCAAGTGCTAGTCAGAGTAGGAATCGCAGGATAGCTCAGATGAATACGTGGCTTGAGCAGTGGTGCAGAAGGGAGCGATTCAAATTCCTGGGACATTGGAACCGGTTCTGGGGAGGTGGGACCAGTACAAACCGGATGGTCAACACCTGGGCAGGACCGGAACCAATGTCCTAGGGGGAGTGTTTGCTAATGCTGTTGGGGAGGAGTTAAACTAATATGGCAGGGGAATGGGAATCTATGCAGGGAGGCAGAGGGAAGCACAATGGGGGCAGAAGCAAAAGATAGAAAGAAGAAAAGTAAAAATGGAGGGCAGAGAAACCCAAGGCAAAAAGCAAAAAGGGCCACATTACAGCAAAATTCTAAAGGGGCAAAATGTGTTAAAAAGACAAGCCTGAAGGCTCTGTGCCTCAATGCGAGGAGTACTCGTAATAAGGTGGACGAATTAACTGCGCAGATAGCTGTTAACGGATATGATGTAATTGGCATCACAGAGACATGGCTCCAGGGTGACCAAGGCTGGGAACTCAACATCCAGGGGTATTCAACATTCAGGAAGGATAGACAGAAAGGAAAAGGACGTGGGGTGGCGCTGCTGGTTAAAGAGGAAATTAACGCAATAGTAAGGAAGGACATTAGCTTGGATGATGTGGAATCGGTATGGGTGGAGCTACGGAATACCAAAGGGCAGAAAACGCTAGTGGGAGTTGTGTACAGACCAACAAACATTAGTAGTGAGGTTGGGGACAGCATCAAACAAGAAATTAGAGATGCGTGCAATAAAGATACAGCAGTTATCATGGGCGACTTTAATCGAATAACCTGCCATGCTCACTGTCTGGGCTCACTTGGGTGAGGCACTGGGCAGTGCTAGTTACTGAAGTGTCAGACCTGGCCACACCTTCAGGAGAGGAGGGGAGAAAATAACAGAACTTGAACTTATATGGCATCTTTCACGCCCTCAGGTTGTACCAACATGCTTTACAGTCAATAAAATCCTTTTGTTTGAAGTGTAGTCGTGGTTTAATATAGGAAACACAGCAGCCAATTTGCACACTGAGCAGATGATCTGTTTTGGTGATGTAGGTTGAGGGATTAATATTGGCCAGGACACTGGGAGAACTCCCCTGGTCCTAGAACTATCGAAAATTACGACACAGAAAGAGGCCATTCAGCCCATCATGTTTGTGCCGGTCGAAAATGAGCTACCACGCCAGGCAGTGAGTTGCAGACTCCCATCAGCCTCTGGGTAAAGAAATGTTTGCTCATCTCCCCTCTAATCCTTCTACCAACTACTTAAAAATTCTGTGCCCCGTGGTCATTGACCCCTCTGGTAAGGGAAATAGGTTCTTCTCCACTCTATTTAGGCCCCTCATAATTTTATACACCTCAATTAAAGCTCCCTTCAACCCCTTCTCTGGTGCAAGGAAAACAACCTCAGCCTATCCAACCTTTCCTCATAGCTAAAGTTTTCCAATCCTGACAACATCCTCGTAAATCTCCTCTGCACCCTTTCTAGTGCAATCACATCCTTCCTGTAATGTAGTGACCAGAAATGCACGCAGTACTCAAGCTGTGGCCTAACTCATGTTGTATACAGTTCCACTATAACTTCCTTGGTCTTGTATTCTATGCCTGGGCTAATAAAGGAAAGCATTCCATATGCCTTTTCAACTACCTTATCAACCTGTTCACTACCTTTAAGGATCTGTGGACATATATTCCCAAGATCCCTCTGTTCCTCCACACCACTCAGTATCCTCCAATTTATTCCCTTACCTTGTTGCTCCTCCAAAAATGCATTACTTCACACTTTTCCGGATTGAATTCCGTTTGCCACTTTTCTGCCCAATTGACCAGTTCATCGATATTTTCCTGCAGTCTGGAGCTTTCCTCCTCACCGTCAACCACACGGCCAATTTTTGTATTATCTCCGAATTTCTTTATCATGCCACTTACGTTTAAGGCTAGCTCATTAATATACACTACAAAAAGTAAGGGACAGAGTACTGAGTCCTGTAGACCACACTGGAAACTGCCTGCCTGTCACAAAAGCTCCCCTCAACCATTATTCTTCGCTTCCTGTCACTGAGGCAATTTTGGATCCAATTTGCCACTCTCCTTTGGATCCCATGGGCTTTTACTTTTTTGATCAGCCTACCATGTAGTACCTTGTCAAAAGCCTTGCTAAATTCCATGTAATCTATGTCAAAAGCACTGCCCTCATTGACCCTCCTTGTTACCTCCTCAAAGAATTCAATCAAGTTAGTCAGACACGACCTTCCCTTAACAATTACATGCTGACTGACCTTGATTAATCTGTGTCTTTCTAAATAAAGGTTTATAGTGTGCCTCAGAATTGATTCCAGTAATTTTCCCACCACCGAGGTTAAACTAACTGGCCTGTAATTGCTCGGTTTATCCCTTCCTCTCTTTTTAAATAATGGTAGCAGTTCTCCAATCCTCTGGCACCACTCCTGTAGCCAGGAAGGATTGAAAAATGATGGTCAGAGCCTCCGCAATTTCCTCCCTTCTTTTAGTAGCCTCGAATACATTTCATCCAGTCCTGGCAATTTATCTACTTTCAAGTATGCTAAACTCCTTAAAACTTCCTCTCTAGCTATGTTTATCCCGTCCAATATTTCACTATCTTTCTCCTGAACTTTAATGTCAGCATCGTCCCCCTCTTTTGTGAAGACAGCCGCAAAGTATTAATTTAGTACCTTAGCCACATCCTCCACCTCCACACACACACCAACATTTTGGTCCCAAATAGGCCCTACTCTTTCCTTTGTTATGTTCTTACTCTTTATGTAATTGTAAAACCTCTTTGGGTTTCATGCCCTCTTTTTGCTTTCTTTCTTAATTTCACTTTCTGTACTCTTCGAGGCTTTCTGCAGTATTGAGCTCCTGGTCTGATATAGGCTTCCCTTTTTTGCCTTATCTTACCCCATCCACACCTCATCATCCAGGGCATTTGGCAGTTCTACCTCTTTTCTTTGTGGGAACATGTTTACACTGAACTCCATGTCGTCATCATCATAGGCGGTCCCTCACATTGAGGATGACTTGTTTCCATGCCAAAAAGGGATGAGTTCACAGGTGTTTCAATGAAGAACCTAATATTCCAGGTTCTGAACTACATGTTGAAGGGTGGAAGATACCTGTGCGTGGATTTTTTTTATCGTGTGGTGGCTGTTGCTCAGCAGCCACCACACGGGCTTGACAAAGCTTGGTCTTGGTCCAGTGGCAACAATAAACCAAGACGACTGGATACCAGCTCTGCTGCACGGACCTAGTGCGCACACATATTGCAGTGTGGGCTGGCCCGTGCTGCCCCTGGGCCCTTGTCTCTTCTGGGCCCAGAACTCATGCCTCTCCTGGGCCCTGATCATGTTGCTCCACGATCACTCGCGTCTCCTGTGCCCCAGCCTTGCTGTTCATGCTGTAACTGCCCATGCTCCAATCAGTGACCTGGATTTTGGTGACTTCCAATCCGGTCACCTTAACAACCTTTACTCTCCAGCACGCGCTGTACCTTGAAGTGGTATGCTCATTTGAAGGTCCCGACCTGCTGATGGGCCGTGTACCTCCCTCTTGAATGTCTCCCATTGCTCTGGTACTCTTCAAGTAACTTTCAAGTCCACTTTTGCTGAATCACTTCTCAGCTTAGTACAGTTGGCCTTTCCCCAATTTAGAACCCCCTCTCATGTTTATTCTTTGTCCTTATCCATAATAAGAACAAACATAAGAATTTGGAACAGGAGTAGGCCATCTAGCCCCTCGAGCCTGCTCCGCCATTCAACAAGATCATGGCTGATCTGGCCGTGGACTCAGCTCCACTTACCCGCCCGCTCCCCGTAACCCTTAATTCCCTTATTGGTTAAAAATCTATCCATCTGTGATTTGAATACATTCAATGAGCTATCCTCAACTGCTTCCTTGGGCAGAGGATTCCACAACCCTCTGGGAGAAGAAATTCCTTCTCAACTCGGTTTTAAATTGGCTCCCCCGTATTTTGAGGCTGTGCCCCCTAGTTCTAGTCTCCCCGACCAGTGGAAACAACCTCTCTGCCTCTATCTTGTCTATCCCTTTCATTATTTTAAATGTTTCTATAAGATCACCCCTCATCCTTCTGAACTTCAACAAGTAAAGACCCAGTCTACTCAATCTATCATCATAAGGTAACCCCCTCATCTCCGGAATCAACCTAGTGAATCGTCTCTGTACCCCCTCCAAAGCTAGTATATCCTTCCTTAAGTAAGGTGACCAAAACTGCACGCAGTACTCCAGGTGCGGCCTCACCAATACCCTATACAGTTGCAGCAGGTCCTCTCTGCTTTTGTACTCCATCCCTCTCGCAATGAAGGCCAACATTCCATTCACCTTCCTGATTACCTGCTGCACCTGCAAACTAACTTTTTGGGATCCATGCACAAGGACCCCCAGGTCCCTCTGCACCGCAGCATGTTGTAATTTCTCCCTTTTACTGTTTTTTTTTCCAAGGTGGATGACCTCACACTTTCCGACATTGTATTCCATCTGCCAAACCTTAGCCCATTCGCTTAACCTATCTAAATCTCTTTGCAGCCTCTCTGTGTCGTCTACACAACCCGCTTTCCCACTAATCTTTGTGTCGTCTACAAATTTTGTTACATTACACTCTGTCTCCTCTTCCAGGTCATCTATGTATATTGTAAACAGTTGTGGTCCCAGCACCGATCCCTGTGGCACACCACTAACCACCGATTTCCAACCCGAAAAGGACCCATTTATCCCGACTCTCTGCTTTCTGTTAGCCAGCCAATTCTCTATCCATGCTAATACATTTCCTCTGAATCCACGTACCTTTATCTTCTGCAGTAACCTTTTGTGTGGCACCTTATCGAATGCCTTTTGGAAATCTAAATACACCACATCGATCGGTACACCTCTATCCACCATGCTCGTTATATCCTCAAAGAATTCCAGTAAATTAGTTAAACATGATTTCCCCTTCATGAATCCATGTTGCATCTGCTTGATTGCACTATTCCTATCTAGATGTCCCACTATTTCTTCCTTAATGATAGTTTCAAGCATTTTCCCCACTCAGATGTTAACTAACCGGCCTATAGTTACCTGCCTTTTGTCTGCCCCCTTTTTTAAACAGATGTGTTACATTAGCTGCTTTCCAATGTGCTGGTACCTCCCCAGAGTCCAGAGAATTTTGGTAGATTATAATGAATGCATCTGCTATAACTTCCCCCATCTCTTTTAATACCCTGGGATGCATTTCATCAGGACCAGGGGACTTGTCTACCTTGAGTCCCATTAGCCTGTCCAGCACTACCCCCCTAGTGATAGTGATTGTCTCCAGGTCCTCCCTTCCCACATTCCTGTGACCAGCAATTTCTGGCATGGTTTTTGTGTCTTCCACTGTGAAGACCGAAGCAAAATAATTGTTTAAGGTCTCAGCCATTTCCACATTTCCCATTATTAAATCCCCCTTCTCATCTTCTAAGGTACCAACATTTACTTTAGTCACTCTTTTCCGTTTTATATATCGGTAAAAGCTTTTACTATCTATTTTTATGTTTTGTGCAAGTTTACTTTCGTAATCTATCTTTCCTTTCTTTATTGCTTTCTTCGTCATTCTTTGCAGTTGTTTAAAATTCTCCCAATCTTCTCGTTTCCCACTAACCTCGGCCACCTTATACGCATTGGTTTTTAATTTGATACTCTCCTTTATTTCCTTGGTTATCCACGGCTGGTTATCCCTTCTCTTACCTCCCTTCTTTTTCACTGGAATATATTTTTGTTGAGCACTATGAAAGAGCGCCTTAAAAGTCCTCCACTGTTCCTCAATTGTGCCACCGTTTAGTCTATGTTCCCAGTCTACTTTAGCCAACTCTGCCCTCATCCCACTGTAGTCCCCTTTGTTTAAGCATAGTATGCTCGTTTGAGACACTACTTCCTCACCCTCAATCTGTATTACAAATTCAACCATACTGTGATCACTCATTCCGAGAGGATCTTTTACTCGGAGATCGTTTGTCATTCCTGTCTCATGACACAGGACCAGATCTAAGATAGCTTGCTCCCTTGTAGGTTCTGTAACATACTATTCTAAGAAGCAATCCCATATGCATTCTATGCATTCCTCCTCCAGGCTACCCCGTGCGATTTGATTTGACCAATCGATATGTAGGTTAAAATCCCCCATGATTACTGCCGTTCCTTTTTCACATGCCTCCATTATTCCCTTGATTATTGCCCGTCCCACCGTGAAGTTATTATTTGGGGGCCTATAAACTACGCCCACCAGTGACTTTTTCCCCTTACTATCTCTAATCTCCACCCAAAATGATTCAACATTTTGTTCATGCGAGCCAATATCGTCTCTCACAACTGCCCTGAAATTATGCTAAAGATAACTGAATTATGGTCACTACCTCAAAAATGCGTTCCCACTGGTACTCTTTCCACCTGCCCAGCTTCATTCCTAATGCTAAATCTAGAACTGTCACCCTTCTTGTTGGGCTTGCTACGTATTGCCTAAAAAAGTTCTCCAGAATGCAATTGAGGAATACTGTGCCCTCTATCTTTTACACTGATAGCATCCCAGTTAATATTGGTGTAATTCAAACCTGCACCATTACTGCCATGGGATCTTTTATGTCCACCTAAGAGAGCAGATGGGTCGAAAGATGTCACCTCTGACTGTGGAGTATCAGACAAGGTTTTCTGATCAAGTCTCTGGAGTGGGACTGGAACCCATGACCTCCTTAATCAATTGAGAGTGCTACCAACTGAGCCACAACTGACACGTAAACAGGAAACCAAGCAGTTCCTGCCCACAGGAAGGGTGGGGTGGTGGAGCAGCAGTGCAATGCTGAAGCAGATAAACATAACAAGAGCACAAGATTTAGTGCTTAACTATTCAGTTCAAGTATTGTTTTTTTATCAGTAGTTAGTAGCTTCAGCCAGAGAATAACTTGCGAGCTTCATTTCTGCATCTCCCAGTTATTTGACATCTCTGTGTTTCCTTGAGACGTGATTGGTCACATATATCGGAAATTTAGTATGTTTGGAAAAAAATTACTTTCACTGAACGTGTTTATACAAAAGTATTTAAATATTAGAGGGCATGTAAGAATAAAGAACTCTTAAGAAGGTGGATGAGAGATCTTATCTCTCTAAATGAGAGGAGTGTTAGAATTGCAATTGTATGCTATGTTGGAAAAACTTTTGTACATTTCTGAGACATGGTTGGATGCAAGTGATGGGACTGAAATCAAATTTACCCAAGATGCTACAAGGGATTCAGAAGGGATAGAGTAGGTCAAAGAGGAGGTGCTATTTTATGAGTCAGGGATTCAACTTTGCCTGATTACATATGGCTGAGACTATCTGTGTTCAAGTGGACAAGCTCATGGGCAGGGACTAATTATTGGTAATTGTTATAGATCCCCAGGTCAGATACCTGAACATGATGAGTTACTATTCCAATGCTTCAAAAGTATGCCACCTTTGTTTGATGGGTGACTTTAATTTCCTGCAATTCAGTGGCATGATGGTTTGCCATCAACAGCAGGTCGGGGCCATAAAAGGAGCAGCAAGCAGTGGCCATGGGCAGCGTGGCGGCCCCGATCTGCGAGAGACCATCAGCGACAGGTTGGGGCCATAAAAGGAGCGGCGAGCGACGGCCATGGGCAGCGTCACTTCAAGGTACAATGTGAGCTGGTGCAGTAGGGTGACGGCAGCGAAGAGGGATGCCATCAAGATCCAGGTTGGTGATTGGAACGTGAGCAGGTACAGCAAGAGCGGCGAGGTCGGAGCAAAGGAGCAGCAAGAGAATGTAGAGGGATGTGATCGGTGCCCAGGAGAGGCGCGAGTTCAGGGCCAGAAGAGGCATGGGCCAAAACTGCGATGTGTGCGCGCGCTAGGTCCGTGCACCAGAGCTGGTCTCCAGTCATCTTGGTTAGTCCTTGCCACTGGACCAAGACCAAGCTCTGCCAAGCCCGTGTGGTGGCTGGTGTGCAATGGCCACCACACGTTAAAAAAATCCAGGCACAGGCATCTTCCACCGTACAATATGTAGTTCAGGACCTAGAATATTAGGTCCTTCATTGAAACACCTGTGAACCCATCCTTTTTTGGCATGGAAGTAAGACATCCTTGTTTTGAGGGACTGCCCATGATGATGAGGTTTACCCTTTGTTGTGGTGGGAAGTGCAGTTGAAAAATTTGTTGAAAATATATACGACTCAACATATCAATGAAGTAACCAGGGATAATCATATGTTAGATTTAGTGTTCAGTAGTGAGCCTGACCTCGTATCGGGCCTCCATGTAGAGGAGCATCTGGGCAACAGTGACCACATTATACAGTTTCAATTGGCTGGTAGAACTAAAGGTACTGAGAATCCACAATTCATACCAGATTTCAGAAGGACAAACTTTGCTAAAATGGCAGAAGATTTGGAACTGGTTAATTGTCTAACCCTCGTGGGTGGTGTTGAGACTAACGTCGAATACAAATGGAAAGTTTCTAAGAAAAAGAGAAATAAAATGTGGGAGACAAATATGTACCCAAAGTCACAAGAAGGGAGTTTGAAAAGAAAAGCCATGGTAGGAAATTGGCCATGTACAAGGACAAACTAGGTGTAAATAAAAATGTTTCTAGTGTCAACTGCAGCTCAGTGAGTAGCACACTAGCTTCTGAGTCAGAAGGTTGTGGATTCAAGTCCCACTTCAAGATCTTGAGCATATATATCTAGACTGACGCTCCAGTGCACTACTGAGGGAACGCTGCATAATTGGAAGTGCCATCTTTCGGATGTGATATTAAAACCCTTTCAGGTGGACGTAAAAGATCCCATGGCATGATTTCAAAGAAGAGCAGATGCATTATCTCCGGTGTCCTAGCCAATATTTATCCCTCATTCAATAAAACAAAAGTAGATTATCTGGTCATTATCACATTGCTGTTTGTGGGAGCTTGCTGTGCGCAAGTTGGCTGCTGCATTTCCCACATTACAATAGTGACTACGTTCCAAAATTACTTCATTGCCTGTAAAACTTTGAGATGTCCGATGGTCGTGAAAGGCACTATATAAATAGAAACAAAGAAATTTACAGCACAGAAGAAGGCCATTTTGGCCCATCGTGTCCGGCCGGCCTACAAAGGGCCGCATAGCCCTTGGTCAGCAGTCCTAAAGGTTACATATAAACCTATGAACAATGATGGAAAGGCAAAGAGCACCCAGCCCAACCAGTCCGCCTCACACAATTGCGACACCCTTCATACTGAAACATTATACGCTCCACCCCAACTGGAGTCATGTGATCTCCTGGGAGAGGCAAAAACCAGATAAAAACCCAGCCAATTTAGGGAGAAAAAAAACTTGGAAAATTCTTCTCCGACCCATCCAGGCGATCAAAACTAGTCCAGGAGATTACGCTGGCCGTATTCTATTCCCTGCAGTACTTACCATTATATCTGCGCCGTCCATCAAAAGGTCATCCAGTCTAATCCCAATTATCAGCTCTAGGTCCGTAACCCTGCAGGTTACTGCACTTTAAGCGCCCATCCAACCATCCACGTGGTGAGGGTTTCTGCATCCACCACTCTTCCAGGCAACAAGTTCCAGATCCCCACAACCCTCTGCGTAAATAAGCCCCCCTCCCTCAAATACCCTCTAAACCTTCCACCAACCACCTTAAAACTATGTCCCCTCATTTTAGACCCCTCCACTAATGGAAATGGGCCCTTGCTATCCACTATGTCCAGGCCCTCAATATTTTGTACACCTCAATGAGGTCTCCTCTCAACCTCCTCTGTTCCAATGAGAATAAACCCAGCCTATCTAATCTGTCCATACAACTAAGATTCTCCATTCCAGGCAGCATTCTAGTAAATCTCCTCTGCACCCTCTCTAGTGCAATTACGTCCTTCCTATAATACGGCGATCAGAACTGCAAGCAGTACTCCAGCTGTGGCCTAACCAAATTATTATACAATTTAAGCATAACCTCCCTGCTCTTATATTCTATGCTCGGTCAATAAAGGCAAGCATTCCGTATGCCTTCTTAACCACCTTATCCGCCTGACCTACTACTTTCAGGAATCTGTGGACAAACACTCCAAGGTCCCTTTGTTCATCTACACTATTAAGTGGCCTACCGCCTAATGTGTATACCCTTTCCTTATTTGCCCTCCCAAAGTGCATCACCTCACACTTCTGAATTAAATTCCATTTGCCACTGCTCTGCCCCCCTCACCAGTAGATTGATATCCTCCTGCAGCCCGTGACTTTCCTCTTCATTATCAACGACACAGCCAATTTTAGTGCAAAGTTCTTAATCATAGAAACATAGAACATAGTTGCAAGAGTCACCCATTCAGCCCTGCGAGCCTGCACCACCATTCAATAAGATCATGGCTGGTCATTCCCTCAGTAGCCCTTTTCCTGATTTCTCTCCATACACCTTGATCCCTTAAGCCGTAAGGGCCATATCTAACTCCCTCTTGAATATATCCAACGAACTGGCATCAACAACTCTCTGCGGTAGAGAATTCCACAGGCTAACAGCTCTCTGAGTGAAGAAGTTTCTCCTCATCTCGGTCCTAAATGGCTTATCTCTTATTCTTGGACTGTGACCCCTGGTTCTGGACTTCCCCAACATCGGGAACATTTTTCCTGCATCTAACCTGTCCAGTCCCGTCAGAATTTTATATGTTTCTATGAGATCCCCTCTCATTCTTCTAAACTCCAGTGAATACAGGCCCAGTCGATCCAGTCTCTCCTCGTATGTCAGTCCTGCCATCCCAGGAATCAGTCTGGTGAACCTTCGCTGCACTCCCTCAATAGCAAGAATGTCCTTCCTCAGATTAGGAGACCAAAACTGAACACAATATTTCAGGTGAGGCCTCACGAAGGCCCTATACAACTGCAGTAAGACCTCCCTGCTCCTATACTCAAATCCCATAGCTATGAAGGCCAACACGCCAGTTGCCTTCTTCACCGCCTGCTGTACCTGCATGCCAACTTTCAATGACTGATGTACCAATACACCCAGGTCTCGTTGCACCTCCCCTTTTCCTAATCTGCTGCCATTCAAATAATATTCTGCCTTCATGTTTTTGCCTCCAAAGTGGATAACCTCACATTTATCCACATTATACTGCATCTGCCATGCATTTTCCCACTCACCTAACCTGTCCAAGTCACCCTGCAGCCTCTTATCATCCTCCTCACAGCTCACACTGCCATCCAGGTTAGTGTCATCTCCAAACTTGGAGATATTACACTCAATTCCTTCATCTAAATCATTAATGTATATTGTAAATAGCTGGGGTCCCAGCACTGAGCCCTGCGGCACCCCACTAGTCACTGCCTGCCATTCTGAAAAGCCAACTCTCTGCTTTCTGTCTGCCAACCAGTTCTCTATCATACTCCCTAAAATCAAATCTAAATCGTTGATATATACCACAAAAAGCAAGGGATCAGTACTGAGCCCTGCGGGAATGTATTTTTTTCTTTTAAAAATCAAAGGTACTCAACTAAACAGAGTTAAGTACAAGGAACAACTAAGGAAAACTAAGGCCGCTATTAGATCAATTAATAAGATAACTAGAAAAAAGGATCATTAGAAAATTGTGAAAGTAATGGGAAAAGCTTTTGCAGTTACGTGAAGAGTCAGAGAACTGCCAAAGATTGTGTTTGGCCATTGAAGGATCTTCAAGGACAGGTTACAAAGGACTTGCTGGGTATGTCAGAAATATTAAATGGGTAGTTTGCATTGGTCTTCACTCTTGAAGGAGATGCTCGACTGTTTTATTATTATGTTCTAATATTAACTGGATGGAGGCTAATTTCCCCAACTTTATTAAAGAAAAGAAGACAAGATAAAAAGGGATGACAAAGTAAATAGGGGTTAAAATAAAACATATAAAGGGGGTTTATGATGACTGTCAGGTACAGAATAGTCAAATACTGGGTAGAATACACAGTGCAGGGGGAAATTGAACAATTATATAAGAGGAGCAAAGAGTACGAGCAAAGATTAGAGGGTAACATAAAAGAAATACAAAAATATTTTATAAATGTACAAAACGTTATAGGAATGGTGGGATGATTAACAACAAAAGAAAATTTTGTGGAGTTAAAATGCATGACTTGAGGTACTGAATGAGTATTTGCATCTGTCTTCAGAAAAGAAGATTTTTAAATTAATGTCACAGTAGAGGAGGGTAGAATTGGATAGGATATTGGATAGGATAAAAATGGATAGAAAGGAGGTGCTAAATAGGCTGGCATCGCTCAAAGTAACAAGTCACCCTGTCCAGATGGGATACATCCTAGATTGCTGAGGAAAGCTATGGTGGAGATAGCAGGATCTCTGACCACAATCTTTCAATATGGGAGTGGTGGCAGAGGACTGGAGGATTTAAAATGTTACATCCCTGTTCAAAAAAGGGGAGCAGGATAAATCTGGTGACTACAGGTCAATCAGTCTAACTTCAGTGATGGGAAAACCACTAGAGACCAGAGTCGAGGACAAAATTAATTCTCACTTAGAGAAGCATGGGTTAATAAGGGACAGCCAGCTCTGATTTGTGAATGGAAAAGTAACAGAGGGTTGGTGAAGGTAGTGCAGTAGATGTGTATGTGTATAGACCCAGGGTTCTGTTTTAAGACCATTGCGTTTCTTGTATATAAATCATCTGGACTGTGTAGAGGGAGTACAATTGTGAAGCTTGAGGATGATACAAAACTTGGCAACATGATAAATAGTGAGAAGAATAGTAGCCGACTTTAGCAGGACACACACAGAATGTGAAATGTAGCACTTGGGGGGGCGGGGGGGAGCAAATTGATAAGGTGGTTAAGTAAATATATGAGACTCTTGGCTTTGTAACTGAATACAAAATGGAAGGATGGCAAGGCATTGGAGGGGCTACTGAAGAGGTTTAACAGGATTTTACCAGAAATGAAGGACTTCAGGAGAGATTAAAGAAACTGGGATTTTTCTCCTTGGAGCGAGCAGGGAAGATTAAGGGGAGACCTAATCGAGGTATTCAAAATTTATGAGGGGTTTGGATAGAGTAAATAGGGAGAAACTCTGGCAAGTGAGTCGACAACCAGATGTCATTGATTTAAAAATAATTGGTAAAAGAACTCGAGGGGAAATTAGGAGAAATGTTTTCAGAGGGTTATTAAAATCTGGAACACTCTAGCTGAAAGGGTGTTGCAAGCAGATACACAGGAACCTTTAAAAGACAAATGGACATATACTTGACGAGGACTAGCAGACTGAAGCTGTGTGGTGCTTCTGCCTGGTGCATTTCACCAGAATAGCTGCAGGATGCTGACCAGCAGGACTATGTATAGCATCACCCAGTGTGGTACTGAGACATCAGGAACATGTCCAACTACAACCACGCCTCGCCTCGGCTATGTTCAAATATTGGTCTGTGCTGAACTAGCTAATCTCAAACAGTGCAAGTGATGAGGGCAGTATAATTGATCTCAGGACCTTATGGTTAAGGAGTCACAAAATTTAGGCGCTTGCTCCTGATCGATATCAAGTGACCCCTTACCTGTTGTACAGTAAGGGAGTGGACGTTTTGTGTGTACTGTGAGGGAGTACATGTTTGGTGTGGACAAGTTTGTGCTTGGCTGTAACGAATATCCTCCCATGCACGCTGTCTGGGCTCACTTGGGTGAGGCACCGCGCAGTGCCGGTTACCAAAGTATCTAACCTAAAGGTGTCTTCAGGAGAGGAGGGGAGAAAATAACAAAGAGCTTGCAATTATATAGCAAGTTTCATAAACTCAGGATGTCCCAAAACATTTTACAGCCAATGAAGTAGAGTTGAAGTGTAGTCATTGTTGTAAAGTAGAAAACAAGGCAACCAATTTTTGCACAGTAAGAAACCAAATGCAGCTATGCGATAATCACTGATAATCTGTTTTAGTGCTTTTGGTTCAAAGATAAATATTGACCAAGACACCAGGAAGAATGAGCGCTGTGGGCTCTAACACGTTCCTGAGAGGGCAGACGGGACCTTATCCGAAAGGCGGCACCTCCGACAGTGTGGAGTGACAGCCTACATTTTATGCTCAAGTCTCTGGAATGGGACTGGAACCTAATGACTTACTTATTCAGGTGAGAGTGTTACCGACAGAGACATGGCTGCCACGTAAACAAGAAACTGTCTGAGATGTGAAATAAGCGGTCCTGTCTACAGGAAGGGGAAGGAGGAGGTGGTAGTTTAACTGTGATGCTGAAACAGATACACATACGAAGAGCAAGAGCCAAGTCTATTCAGTTCGCGTACTGCTGTTTATTTGTGGTATGTGCCACCAGCAGCTAGTAACCGCAGCCCAGATAACGACCTGCGACCTTCACTTGTACATCTCCCAGCAATGTTCAAATGTTATACGCCCCTCCCCGCCTCCCACCCCCGCTTTTATGCTGGTAAAAAGACTGTCCAATGTGAATTTTTTCAGGCTGGCCTCTGAATGGGCAGGTAGCTTTCCTGCTCCTGATTGACACAGGCAGTCAGTTCATGGCCCGTTCACCTAGGGAGTGTTTTGATGGGACGGTATAGAGGGAGCTTTGCTCTGTAGCAAACCCGTGCTGTACCTGGTCTGGGGGTGTTTGATGGGACAGTGTAAAGGGACCTTTTCTTTTATCTAACCTGTGCTGTACCTGCCCTGAGACAGGTTTTTTTTGGTAATGATTCAGTGTCAGCTGTGGCTCAGTTGGTAACATACTTGCCTCTGAGTCAGAAGGTTGTGAGTTCAAGTTCCACTTTAGGGACTTGAGCGCATAAATCTAGGCTGACACTCCAGTGCAGTGCTGAGGTGCTGTTGTTTGGATGAGATATTAACCCGAGGTCCTGTCAGCCCTCTCAGATGAACGTAAAAGATCCCATGGCACTATTTTGAAGAAGAGCAGAGCAGTTATCCCCGTGTCCTGGTCATTATTTCATCATCATAGGTAGTCCCTCGAACGAGGATGACTTGCTTCCAAGAGAATTCACAGATGTTTCAATGAAGGACCAGATGTTCCAGTCCTGAACTCCAGTTGAGGGGGTGGAAGATGCCTGTGCGTGAATTTTTTTAACGTGTAGTGACTGTTGCACATCAGCCACCACATGGGCTTGACAGAGCTAGGCCTTTATCCAGTGGCAAGGATTAACCAGGACGACTGGAGACCTGCTCTGCTGCACGGACCTTGTGCACACACATATCGCAGTGCGGGCTGGTCCGTGCTGCCCCTGGGCCCTTGGCTCTTCTGGGCCCCAGAAGAGATGCCTGTAGCCCTCCAGTTACTCGCATGGTCATTTATATTGTGCAAGCTTTCACCTAGGAGAGACTGAAATCAACCAAATCTGACCCGCTACTCAATGGCTTCTGCTTTTGAAAGGGTGCATGCGCAATGTCAGGCAGGGACATCATTGGATTCTGCCCTGAATTCCCTGTATGGAATGGCTTGGCAACTCACAATATGGGCTCAATGGACAGTTGGATAAGGGAATAGAGGACAGCAGCATTTGTTTGCATCTTCAGGAAGGGAGGAGAAATCTAGAATGAAGATTATGGCAGCAAAGTGAACTAACTGGTCCTACAAACAGTTTGTGATACAATATCATGGCATTTTACTCAACATTTTAGCTGTTTGCAAAGACAAATAAAATAATAGGTGCAAGAGAGGAAGATGCAGCAATTCCTGCTCTGCTGAAGGCAGTGCCACATGCCAGGTACAATTATTTATCCCTCAATCGACATAACAAAAAGAGATTATCTGGTCATTATCACATTTGTGGGAGCTTGCTGTGCAGAAATTGGCAGCCGCGTTTCCCACCTTACGACAGCGACTACACTCCAAAAGTACTTCATTGGCTGTAAAGCACTTTGAGACATCTGGTATTTGTGAAAGGCGCTATATAAATGCAAGTATTTCTTTTTGAATCTCATTAACGAAAATGTTTAAAAATGCAGAGTGAAGGTACAGACATGTAGAAATGGCAACATAATCTACATAGGTTGAGAAAATGTCTTGAATCTTAAAAAAAAGTGCATGATACACTCGCTGAAGGTCATGAATAAAGGCAGGTGTAAATAAGAGTCTAATTACAAAGGCAACACTATTGCCAAAATGCTGCATAGCATGGACTGTGTCAGCAGGGGAGTTCTTCCTGGTGTCCTGGTCAATATTAATTCCTCAATCAACATAACAAAACAGATTATTTGATCATTATCACTTGCTGTGTGCAAATTGGCTGCTGTGTTTCCAACAGTGACTACACTTTAAAAAGTACTTCATTGGCTGTACAGCGCTTTGGGGATGTTCTGGGGTCATGAAGGGTGCAATATAGATGCAAGTCTTTTCTTTTTTTTCTATTGGCCCACCCTCAGAACTGCAGTGTGCCTCATTGGGTGCCAGGATTGTTAAAGACATTATGTAAGGGTAATTAGCACACAGCTGTGCCCTGCAGCAGAGCCTTGTTTCACAGCAATATTCTGAAAGGTTTGTGAACACTGACTAGTGTCTCCCTAACTTCCATTGCTGTAGTGTGTTTTTGGTTTAAAATGTTGGGTTTCCTACAGCCTGTGAGTCGCCAAGTTGTGTAGAACCTCTTCAGTTGTACAAGGCTCCTATATTTTGCCGGACTGTCAACCTCCCAACTGTGAATTATAGATGAAGGAGTCCATTTGGCCCATTTTAATCTATCCAACCAGGGAGATCCTATGTGTCCATTATTGTGTATGTAGGCACTCTGTTAATGACTCCATGAGGCAGGGGTATGGCACTTGGACTGTAGTCCTTTATTGCAGCTCCTCGAGTGAGGACCCAAGAGGTGAGCTCCCTTTTATACTGGGTTACCTGCAGTGTACAGGTGACCCTTAGGTTTCCAGCAGCAGCACCCTCTGGTGTACAGGTAAGGTATATACAGGTCTAGTGTTACACTACATCATTACATTATTACATCATTGGCATGCATACATAACAACACTCCCCCCTAAGCCTTTCCCAAGTCCTTTTTGCCATGACATGGGAAGGTGATCAATAATGGGCTGTGGGAGGTCGTGGTGAGGGTTGTGTGGGTGCCAGGTATGATCCCTGTGCTTGAGGCTGCTCTCATCCATTTCCCCTCCCTCACACACAGACCATGTGGATGTCACTATTGGAGATTCCTCAGTGGTGGAGCCAATGCAATGGGTAAGGTACATACACTGTAGAATGGGTAAGTGGTGGCTTTTGCTGGTGGGCAGGGCCACAGGGCTATGTGGGCTCCTTGTCCTCCATTGGTGATGAAAGTCTGGTCATCCCGGGGTCCGCCGAGAAAGCTGGAGGGTACTGGCCTTGGTGGCCAGGAGGTGTAGGGCTAATCTAGGGCAGGTTGCCAGTGGTGGTGGCTCTGCTGCCCATTGACCGCTGTCCCTGCAGTGGGTCTGCTCCCACTGGCTGTGTGTGAGCCCTTCCTGGAGCATCACATTTGTCCCAAAAGCCCAGACTACATGGTCAGGTAGCCCACTGGACCTGGGGTTCTCCCACGGGGGGTTTCCTCTGGCATTGACATTGTACCTGTAGAATCTGGTGTCCTTTAATAGTCTATTTTTTACATGCATGACACATTGGCTCCAATCACAAGTAGTCAATTCTACACTGTTATCTCTCTTCACATTATCACATTTAGCACTTACAACACTTTCTTGTGTATCGGTGTCTCCATACAGGGTTACACTTATCATATTAGCATTTCTACATCATCATTTAATGCTACAAACTTGTTGCTTACATCACTTTTATAAGCATTCATTACATTTTTTCCATTAGTTAATCCGGCATTACAAGTTAACGTTACATTTGCATACCTGCATTCGCTTACTACACTTTTAACTTTAATGTCCTTGGCATCACTGTGCCTAGAGAGAAACTGTCCCTTTAATTGCCTTGGGCTGCCAGTCGCCTTTAAGAGAGCCTTCCAATCCAGTTCGCTGCTCGGTGCCACGTGTCGCTCCTCCAATGCTGCCCCTCATGGTCTGGTCACGGCCATTTTGATTCTAGATTCTTTGCCTCATGGTGTGGCCGCTATCTTCTCGCTCTCCTCGAGGTAGGCTGTGATGATCCATTTCTCCCCAGGTTCAGCCACGGACGTCGGGAATCCACCTTTTTCACCGATCATCTTCCCTCGGAGTCTTGCCACGGCCTGGAAGGTGAAGTCTAGATGTTCGGGTTGGATGATCTCGCCATGGTTTTGTGCAGTCGTCGCCACGAAGTCGAGCTGGACGGTAGGATTTCTAGGTGCTGCGATGGATCCAAGTTCGGGGCCGTGTAGGATGTCGATTGTTGGGGCCCGGAGGCCGTCATCGCTCTGACACATTTGGACCTGCTTCATCCAACTTCTTCCCAGCAGCGTTGGACCATCGCCAGCAACGATCCACAAGGGGAGCTTATACATTGCACCGCCCTGGGACACCTGGACAACCACGCTGCCAATGACTGGGATGGTGCCTTTTGTATAGGTGAGTAGCATTGCCTGGATTGGAGACAGTTTTGGTCATTCGGTGGGATTGTTCCAAAGTTTTTCGAAGGTCATCTGGCTCATCAACGACTGGCTCGCCCCTGTTTCGATCTCTATCAAAACTGGAACCCCGTTGATGTCCAGTTCCATCTTCCATGGGGAACTCTCAATGGAGCAAGTATATATTCCAGGGTTTGAGCAGCTTCGTCTTCATCAGTGTCGGAGCCCAGGTTATCGGCCAACTCTTCAATGACGCAGTGAGTAAAACATTTTCTACATATTCGCTGAAGGTGACCTTTCACGCTGCAGTCTTTGCAGGTGTACTCTTTGTATCGGCACTGGTGGGCCCTGTGGTTTCCTCCACAGCGCCAGCATGGGGCTAGCTGGTTGGCCCCATGTGGCGAGCTCAGGGTTGCGGGACTTGGGGCAGCATTTCTGCCTTTGAAAGTCGCCATTCTGTTCACTGCGCTCGTCGGTTTAGAGTCCTGGAAGTGGGTCATCATTTGTTTGGAGTCGCAGACCAAAATCATGAAGGCCTGGCTCACTTTGATTGCCTTCTGCAGGGTGACCATAGTGTCCGCAGAGAGCAGTTTATGGAGGAGGCCCTCGTGGCCGATTCCAATAACGAATATGTCCCTTAGTGCTTCGGTGAGGTGATCGCCAAAATCACATGGTGCAGCCAACCTTCTTAAATCTGCTGCATACTTAGCAATTTCTTGGCCTTCGGGCCGCTGGTGAGTGTAGAACCGGTGCCTGGCTGTGAGGATGCTCTCTTTGGGTTTCAGTTGCTCTTGTATTAAAGTTACGAGTTCCACATAGCTCTTGGTTGTGGTCTTTGCTGGGGCTAGCAGGTCTCTGACGAGGCCATGGATAGTGGGCCCACAACTGCTGAGCAGGATGGCCCTGCGCTTGTTCGCCAGCATGGCCGGTGAGTCCCCATCCAGGTTGTTCGCGATGAAGAAGTGTTCTAACCTTTCCACGAAGGCGTCCTAATCTTCCCCATTGGTGAATTGTTGGAAGTTGTTGAGATTAGACATGTTATGCGTGGAATTCGTAACCTCTTCACAGTTATTGTGTATATAAGCACTCTGTTAATGACTCCATGAGGCAGGGGTATGGCACTTGAATTGTACAGACTATAGATCTTTATTGCAGCTCCTAGAGTGAGGACACAAAGAGGTGAGCTCCCTTTTATACTGGGTCACCTGCAGTGTACAGATGATTCTTAGGTCTCCAGCAGCAGCACCCTCTGGTTTACAGGTAAGGTACATACATGGTGATTCTAGGTTTTGATGCCGACCTGAAATTCGGACTGCACGGCCAATGGGTGGGCAATTCTTAAGTTTTCAGCTGCCAGCCTTCCCATTTTCCACCAGAAATGGGATACGTGGCAGTAAAAAATCTCCCCTATAAATTTTCTATCTCTAGCAGGATGTCAGGGAAAAGAGCATAAGAACATCAGAAGTAGGAGTAGGAGTAGGCCATATGGCCCCTTGAGCCTGCTCCGCCAAATAATACGATCATGGCTGATCCATTCATGGACTCAGGTCCACTTCCCTGCCCACTCCCCATAACCCCTTATTCCCTTATCAGTTAAGAAGCTGTCTGTCTCTGTCTTAAATGTATTCAATGTCCTGGCTTCCACAGCTCTCTGAGGCAGCAAATTCCACAGATTTACAACCCTCTGAGACAAGAAGTTTCTCCTCATCTCAGTTTTAAATGGGCAGCCTCTTATTCTAAGATTATGCCTCTAGTTCTAGTCTCTCTTATCAGTGGAAACATCCTCTCTGCATCCACCTTGTCAAGACCCCTCATAATTTTATACATTTTCATAAGATCACCTCTCATTCTTCTGAATTTCAATGAGTAGAGGTCTAACCTCCTCAAGCTTTCCTCATAATCAACCCCCTCATCTTCAGAATCAACCGAGTGAACCTCTGAACTGCCTCCAAAGCAAGTATATCCTTTCGTCAATATGGAAACCAAAACTACACGCAGAATTCCAGGTGAGGCCTCACCAATACCCTATGTAACTAGCAAGACTTCCCTGCTTTTACACTCCATCCCCTTTGCAATAAAGGCCAAGATTCCATTGGCCTTCTTGATCACTTGCTGTACCTGCATACTAACCTTTTGTGTTTCATGCACAAGTACCCCCAGGTCCCGCTGTGCTGCAGCACTTTGCAATTTTTCTCCATTTAAATAATAACTTGCTCTTTGATTTTTTTTCTGCCAAAGTGCATGACCTCACACTTTCCAACATTATACTCCATCTGCCAAATTTTTGCCCACTCACTTAGCCTGCCTATGTCCTTTTGCAGATTTTTTGTGGCCTCCTCACACATTGCTTTTCCTCCCATCTTTGTATTGTCAGCAAACTTGGCTACGTTACACTCGGTCCCTTCTTCCAAGACGTTCATATAGATTGTAAATAGTTGGGGTCCCAGCACTGATCCCTGCGGCACCCCACTAGTTACTGATTGCTAACGTGAGAATGAACCATCTATCCCGACTCTCTGTTTTCTGTTAGTTAGCTAATCCTCTATCTTTTTTAAAGTGCAGGACGGTTGATGAACAGTGGCATACATTTAAGGAGATATTTCACAACTCTCAAGAAAAATATATTCCAGTGAGGAGGAAAGAGTGTAAAAGAAAAGATAACCTCAAGTCGCTGGAGAAATACCACCAACGATGTCGCTGCAAGATTCTACAAATCCCCTGGGAGGACAGACGCATCAACATTAGCGTCCTCGACCAGGCCAACATCCCCAGCATCGAAGCACTGACCACACTTAATCAGCTCCGCTGGGCACACCACATAGTTCGCATGCCAGACACGAGAATCCCAAAGCAAGTGCTCTACTGGGAACTCATCCACGGCAAACGAGGCAAATGTTAAGAAAGGAAGCAAGTAGCGCGCATGTGCAGAGCTCCCGGCACTGTTTTCGGCGCAGGATCCTAGCTCCGCCCCCTACAGCTCCTGCTGCGCTGCGCCGAGGGCCAGAGGACCTGCAGGGAGGTGGAGAATACGGAGGGTTTTTTTAGGCGCACTTTGTGGCACGAAAAACGGGCGCCCAGCTCGGAGGGGTGCCCGTTTTTTATCGTGTGGAAACTTGGGGCCAATGAGTTTAAGTTAATGCATTTGGAGAGGGACAACAAGGCAAGGGAATACACAATAATGGTATTCACTACTGAGAAGTGTAGAGAAGCAGAGGGACCTTGGAATGCATGCGCACAGATCCCTGACGGTAGCAGGAGAGGTAGATAAGCTGGTTAAGAAGGCATACAGGATATTTTCCTTTATTAGATGAGGCATAGAATATAAGAGCAAGGAGGTTATGCTTGAACTGTATAAAACATTAGTTAGGCCACCACTAGAGTACTGTGTCATCATCATCATCATAGGCGGTCCCTCATATCGAGGATGACTTGCTTCCATGCCAAAAAGAGATGAGTTCACAGGTGTTTCAATGAAGGATCTAATATTACAGGTCCCGAACTATGTCCTGAAGGGTGGAAGATGCCTGTGCATGGATTTTCTTAACATGGGGTGGCCGTTGCACACCAGCCACCACATGGGCTTGACAGAGGTAGGTCTTGGTCCAGTGGCAAGGATTAACCAAGACGACTGGAGACCAGCTCTGCTGCACGGACCTAGTGCGCACACAATTGCAGTGTGAGCTGACCTATGCTGCCCCTGGGCCCACGCCTCTTCTGGTCCCCAACTCACGTCTCTGCTGCACCCCAACCTCGCCGCCCCTGCTGTACCTGCCCACGCTCCAATCACCGACCTAGACCGTGATAACGTCCAATCCAGTCGCCCTCTTCACTGCTGTCGCCCTCCTGCATCAGCTTGTGCTGTACCTTGCAGTGGTATGCCGTCACGCTGCTCCAGGCTGCCACTCGCTGCTCTTTTTATGGCCCCGGCCTGCCGCTAATGGTCTCTCACAGGTTGAGGCTGCCACTTGTACACTTGCACTGTGTACAGTTCTTGTCACCACATTACAATATGTGATTGTTCTCGAGATAGTACACAGGACATTTAAGAGGATGTTACCAGTACTGGAGAATTCTAGCTATGAGCAAACATTGAATAAAATGGTGTTGATTTCTTTGGAGCAGAGAAGGCTGAGGGGAGAGTTAATTGAGGTGTATAACATTATATGGGATGGATAGGAAGCACCTATTTCCCTTAGCAGAGCGGCCAATAACTAGGGAGCATAGATTTAAAATAATTGGTAGAATATTTAGCGGAGAGTTGAGAACTTTTTTCATGCAGTGGGTGCTGGGGGTCTGGAACTCACTGCTTGAAAGGGTGGTAGAGGCAGAAACCCTTGCCACATTTAAAAGATACTTGGATGTGCACTTAAAGTGCCATAACCTACAGTGCTATGGAACAAGAGCTGGAATGTGGATTTGGCTGGATAGCTCTTGGTCGGCCGAAATGGCCTCCTTACGTGCTGTAAATTGCTATGAAAACTGTGTGTCTCCTCACCTCAAAGCTGAAAGTAGCATTGAGGGAATGCTGCATGGTCAGGGGAGAATTAATTGAGGTGTATAAAATTATAGAAGGCTACGGACCAAGAGCTGGAAAGTGGGATTAGGCTGGATAGCTCTTTTTAGGCCGGCACAGACACAATGGACTGAGTGGCTTCCTTTGTGCCATAAATTTCAATGCAATTTCTATGAACACTCTTTACCTCAAAACTGTGTGACTCCTCACTTCAAACCCGAGTGACTCCTCACCTCAAATTTGAATGATATTTCAGTGGCAGTATTGAGGGAATGCCACATGGTCAGAGGTGCTCTCTTTCAGAAAAGGTGTTGAAGTAAGGCCCCAGCTGCCTGTTCAGATGGTTATAAAACATCCCAGTTGTTATATATGTAAACTTGTATTTACTCTGTACAGCCATCAGAGGGCTCATTCCCTGGCGTCCCAAGGGATCCCATAATCCCTTGGGAGCACAGGTATTTAAGGAGGCTTCACAGGTTGGAGAGGCACTCTGAAGACCTGCAATAAAAGACTACGGTCACACTTTATTTTGAGCTCAGTGTTCAGTCTGACTCTTTCTCCATACACAACACCGATGAAATCGGATTCATTCCCGTTGGCGGACTTTGGGCAGCCACAGGTTTTGCATATGCAGCCGAGTAGGCCCTGCCATACGCAGCTCTGCCAAATGACGATACAATCTTGTTTACAGTGCTTGCCGAGTTCCGATTTTCCAATGATAACTGCTTTAAGTTTTTGTCCGTTATCATGCATGCCTGGGCAATCGTGATGGCCTTGCTCAAAATCCAGCATCTCCGTTGCCAGTAGCTTATGCAGGATCACCTCGTGGTTGATGCCGATTGCATAGAAGTCCCACAGCATGTAGTTCCCAACCCGTTTTCGAACTTACACGCTCCAACTAGACGTCTTAGATCGGCAACAAATTCCGACCCATCCTGGCCCTCAGAACGAACGTGCTTGTAGAATTGATATTGTGAGATGATGATGCCTTCTTCTGGTTTGAGATGGTCATGTACCAGAACGCACAATTTCTCATAGTCCTTGTCCATTGGACTTGCAGGTGAGAGAAGATTCTTTGAGTCTATAGATTTTCGGACTGCAAACCATGAGGAAGACCGCCCTGCACCTAACTGCGTCAGTGGGTTCCTCCATTTTGTTGGCCATGAAGTACTGGTCCAGGCGAACTACAAAATCTGCCCAGTACTCGCCCTCCACGAATCTCTCCAGAATTCCAATTATGTTAATTTTTGCATGCAAAGGTTCTTAAGTTACCTCATCACCAAATGTTATGTATGTAATAACTCGATTGACTGAATACTGTAAAGTAACACAGGTACGAACCTGGCTCTGCTTTATTCGGGCCTAAAGTGATTACATTACATGATGGCTTGCCTTTTATACCTGGGCCGTGCACACGTGCGTACAGCCCAATGACCTCCGACCGTGGCACCACCTGGTGGCTAGTAACCCCAAGCATACATGACAACAATCTCATTGCACAATGTGGTAACAAGGTTCAGTCAGAATACATCCTGTATTTCAGCAAACAAGTAAGCAGCATAATCAGCTAAATTGTGCACGTGATACATTAACCAATTTTAATTTGCATAGAAATGAAGCCATCATATTTCCTTTCCAACAAAAGA
Source organism: Pristiophorus japonicus (assembly GCF_044704955.1). Lineage (NCBI taxonomy): Eukaryota > Metazoa > Chordata > Chondrichthyes > Pristiophoridae > Pristiophorus > Pristiophorus japonicus. Next base: position 26,143,629 of record NC_091995.1, on the reverse strand, counting down.
CCCTCTCCTTGCTGATAATGTGTTTTCTTTCTAAATGTGATCCATACCCTGAAGCAGCCTGTGAATGAATCATTTAACCATTTTGTTATTTCTAGTTACAGTACAAACCTACAAGCCATTTAAAAGATTAAAACGAAAACAAAAACCTTCAAATGAGATTAACCCTAATCCTATGCATATATGTATATAAGAATAGGATAATTTACATAAAGCAACAGTGTACAAAGTAACTCATTGGATGTGAAGTATGTTGGAACACTCCGGGGAGATGAGATGATAAGATGCTGTACAAATGAAAATCTTTCTCTTCCATTTTCAAGCATTCATAGTTTTTTCTTTTAACCTAAATTGTTTCCTGACATCAGTACTACTCACAGACCCCAGAGAATGATCCAGCAGCTACCGTGCATTTTTGTAGCAACATTTTCACAACAAAGTTTTAGTTCATCTGCAGGTAGGGAGCAGATTGTGATCAACAGAATGAATGTCACAGAGCCTGCTGCTAAACGGAAACACTGATCTTAGCTCATGTTGGGTCTCTCATGATTCCAGCGCCTTTGGATTAATGTCTCAGTGATTGTATGTCTCAGTTGTTTTTTATCGTGCCACATTGCGATTATGTTTTATTGCCAAGCTCTTTTCTAGTTGTCCCTCACTCATGTGTTTCTGCTGCAACCTCTGCCTAAAGGTTGATGATAACGTAAACACAACAAGTCCCTCCACACCAGGCAAGTACAGACCACCGTGGACCGAGGTCAGAGAATGGGCCACCTGTTCACAGTCTTGGCAATGTCAGGGCACAGGAGCAGACCTGAGTCAACAGATGGAAGTAGATTAGGAAGGAAAACCATATTTAGACTGCGCCCTTGATAACCTTTACTGCACATTACGATGTGTATAACTTGATGCAGACCTCCCATATTCTAATAGATTAGGACTGGGGGTTAAAGGAACTATTGAATTTGGAGGCTGGGATTAGGAGGTGTCAGTGTTTCACATCACAGTTGTAATCATGTAGGGAGGTGCTTAGTGAAGGTGATCCTGTAAACTCTGTGCTGTCACAGTGAAGCATTGGATCCCAAAAATGCATTCGATCCAAATCTCCCATCTCCTAAACACGAATCACAAATGACACATTCCCATTCTCTGTCCCCTTTCCATGTTTCCTTTCCACAAACACCAAAGGACATGCCCCTACCTTTATCTTCAAGATCCCATTCAACTGTCCCTTTACACAAATCCCAAAGGACAATCTCCCTACCTTTATCTGTAAGATCCCATCCTCCTGTCCACTTTAAACAAAAGTCAAAGTAAACTTGATCTATACGATCCAATCCTCTTGTGCCATTTACAGAAACCCCAAAGGACTTTCCCTCATCCTTATCTGTAACACAAGACTCCAAAATACTGAAAAATACACCAAATATGTAAGAAAACCAAGATTTTCAACCAGAAGGTGGAGGAGTTTGGGGCGTCAAATCCTCATGTTAGAAGACTGAGTGTTCTTACTGATAGGTTGCTCCTCAGAATATTAGTGTTTGCAGCATTTATATCATAGGTTCACAGAGTTATTAAGCATGTAATAACCATTACTAGATAAACGTACATTTAGCAGCACTAACGGTAAAGCATGCAAAATGATGGGTAGGAAAAGAGCAGCTGGTCCTTCAAGCCTCCCCCACACCATGATCACTGTACCTTCATGGCTAACCACTTCCCTCCACCAACCACCCTCCATCGCAGCCATGTCATTTCATGGGAGGTGTGAAATAACAGGAAACACCCAAGGCCAATAATAGAAAAGATATTGTGTAACATTCCTCTCCAACTCCCTCAGACAATCAAAACAAGTCCAGAAGATCAAATGCGACAAGTATTACCTATAAAGACACACCTTCTATGTGATGAGATCTCTGCCCTAATTAGAAGCAGTCCAGCTTGCTCTTGAAGGCTGCAGAGAATCAACACTAACCACAGCAGCTGGCAATGTATTCCAGAGGCTCACAATCACTGGGAAAAGAGCCATGTAATTACCATATGTTCCTACTCTTGCATTGTTTAAATTGCAGGTACAAAAAGCAATTAAGAAAGGAAATGGTATGTGTTGCCCTTTATTACAAGAGGATTTGAGTATAAGAGTAAAGACATCTTATTGCAATTATATAGGGCCCTGCTGAGAACACGCCTGGAGTATTCTGTACAGTTTTATCTCCTTACCCAAGGAAGAATATACTTACAATAGAGCGAGTGCAACAAAGGTTCACTAGACTGATTCCTGGAATGGAGAGTTTGTACTACGAGGAGAGATTGAGTAAACTAGACCTATGTTCTCCTGAGTTCAGAAGAAAGAGAGGTGATCTCATTGAAACATACAGAATTCTTACAGTGCTTCATAGGGTAGATGCAGGGAGGATGTTTCCTCTGGCTGGGGAGTCTAGAACCAGAATAAGGGGGCCGGCCATTTAGAACTGAGATGAGAAATTTCTTCACTAAGAGGGTGGTGAATCTTTGGAATTCTCTACCCCAGAGGGCTGTACAGGCTCAGTCATTGAGTATATTCAAGACAGAGATTGATAGAGTTTGAGATAGTTTCAAGGGATATGGGGATAGTGCAGGAAAGTGAAGTTGAGGTAGAAAATCAGCCATGATCTTATTAAATGGCGGCGCAGGCTGGAGGTGCTGAATGGCCTACCCCTTTTCCTATTCCTTATGTTCTTAATCTCATGTCCCGATCCTCCCAAAAGTTTAAACTCGAATAATCTATCAATAGGGATGCAATGAGCCCTTTAATGATTTTATCAACCTCTATCAGGTCATTCCTAAGTCTATGCTGCTCTAAAGTAAATAGGCCAAGGTCCTTGAGCCTATCAGACTAGGTGAGGTTCTTTAAGCTGGACATCGTTGTTGTAGTGCAAGTCCACTGGGAGGATAGACGCACCAACGTCCGTGTTCTCGATCAGGTCAACATCCCCAGCATCGAAGCACTCACCACAGTCGACCAGTTCCATTTGGCAGGCCACATCGTCCGTATGCCCGACACGAGACTCCCTAAGCAAATGCTCTACTCGGAGCTTCGACATGGCAAGCAAGCCCCAGGTGGGCAAAGGAAATGTTTCAAGGACACCTTCAAAGCCTCCTTGATAAAGTGCAACATCCCCACCAGCACCTAGCCCTAAGTGGAGGAAGAGTACCCAGGAGGACGCTGAGCACCTCGAGTCTTATCGCCGAGAGCATGCAGAAATGAAACACAGACAGCAGAAGGAGCGTGTGGAAAACCAGACTACCCACCCACCTTTTCTTTCAACCACTGTCTGTCCCATCTGTGACAAAGACTGTAATTCCCGATTTTGAGAGATTGCCTATGATGATGATGATGAGTTCTCTTCTAGATCTTTTTCAAGGCTACTATAAGAACATAAGAAAAATGTCACCACCATGTGGGGAACAATCACTGGGCACAGTACTCTAGATTCAGTCTGACCAGTGACCTGTAGAGTAACAAAATGGTGTCCTTCTTGGATAGTTTCCTGCTTTTTGCCTGCCTCCTTTTTTTAAATAGGGGCATTACATTTGCGGTTTTCCAATCTGCTGGGACCGCCCCAGGATCCTGGGAATTTTGGTAGATTACAACAAATGAAACATAGAAACATAGAAAATAGGTGCACGAGTAGGCCATTTGGTCTTTCGAGCCTGCACCAACATTCAATAAGATCATGGCTGATCATTCCACTATCTCTTCAGCCACTTCTCTTAAGACCCTAGGATGTAAGGCATCAGGTCCAGGGGAATTGTCCGCCTTTAGTCCCATTATTTTACCTAGTACTATTTCATTAGTGATAGTGATTGTATAATTTCCTCCTTACCTATAGCCCTTTGATTATCTACTATTGGGATGTTTTTAGTGTCTTCTACTTTGAAGACCGATACAAAATATTTGTTCAATGTCTCTGTCATTTCCCTGTTCTCCATTATTAATTCTCTAGTCTCATCCTCCAGGGAACCAACATTTACTTTAGACACTCTTTTCCTTTTTGTGTACCTGTAGAAACTCTTACTATGTTTTTATGTTTCGTGCTAGTTTACTTTCATAATCTATCTTCCCTCTCAATCATTTTTTTCATCATTCTCTGCTCGCTTTAAAAAATTTCCCAATCCTCTGGCCTCTCACTAGTCTTGGCCACATTGTATGCCTTTGTTTTCAATTTGATACCCTCCCTTATTTCCTATTTTAACCATGAATGGTTATCACTTCTCTTACCTTCTCATTGGGATATATTTTTGTTGCGAGTTATGAAATGTCTTCTTAAATGTCTGCCACTGCTCATCAACCGTCCCATTCTTTAGTCTATTTTCCCAGTCCACTTCAGCCAACTCTGCTCTCATACCTTTGTAGTTTCCTTTATTTAAGCTTAGGACTCTGGTTTGAGAACCAACTTTCTCACCCTCCAACTGAATTTGAAATTCAATATGTTATGGTCACTCATTCCTAGAGGATCTTTTACTACAAGATCATTTATTAATCCTGCCTCATTACACAGTACTAGATCTAAGACAGCCTGCTCCCTGGTTGGTTCCGCAACATACTGTGAAGGAAACTATCCCGGATACACTCTACGAACTCCTCCTCAAGGCCACCCTGGCCAATTTGCTTTGTCCAATAAATATGAAGGTTAAAATCATCCATGATTATTGCCATTCCTTTATTACAAGCCTTCATTATTTCTTGATTTATATTCCGTCCAACAGTGTAGCTACTGTTAGGGGGCTTATAGACTACGCCCACCAGAAACTTTCCTTTTATCATTCCTTATTTCCATCCAAACTGATTCAACATCTTGATCCTCTGAGCCAATATCGTTTCTCACTGTTGCAGTGATCCCATCCTTTATTAACAGTGCTACCCCACCTCCTTTTCCTTTCTGTCTATCCTTCCGAATTGTCAAATACCACTGAATATTTAGTTCCCAGTCCTGGTTACCTTGCAACCACGTCTTTGTAATGACTATCAGATCATGCCCATTTATATCTATTGTGCCTTCAACTCATCTATTTTGTTATGAATGCTATGTGCATTTTGACGAAGAACTTTTTTTACCCTTTTTTCCTGTTTGTTTCCTCTATCCTTCAAACTCACTTTCTACATTTTTGCTTCCTAATTCTAGCTTTACTCCCCTCCCTACTGAATCTATTATCTGGTTCCCAGCCCCCTGCCAACCCAAATCAACAGAACAAATTCTAATAGACTGAGTCTGAACAACTCCTCTCAGATTATATCCAGAACATTTTGTGGGCGGTGTTTGCAGCACTGAACATGGGCTTGACTGTGGGGGGACATTTCCTCCCAGTCCACCCCCTGGAGGCGACCACACAATGGATAATTTTATCCAACATGCTGCCATTTCTAGGAAAGGAGCTCCTCGTTTTGCTGCTCTGGAATTTGGGGGAGCTCAAGTCTGCTATCTCACCCATCCTGCTCAGCTGCAGGGAGTCTACCTCAGTCCTGCCAAGGAAGCCTGGTCAGAGAACTAGTAAGATCTGGAGGCAAAAGTCATCACTCGCCTAGGTTTCTGGACAGGAGCTGATCTGAGTGCTGTCCTACTGGGGTTAAGCCGTAATCGTAAATCAACTGGTAGCCACTATGCTGTGGTACCAGTTGGTCACTTTGGCCACCCGGTGCAGTGGGGAGTGGACAGAACAAAAGACTTCCTCCTTCATCTGCTCCTGGGCCTGCCCAATATTGCCATTAATGCGTCCAGGCACAATGTGGTTGATTGAGTTTTTCGCTCCAGCTGCCTCCCTTTCCTCTGAGGCTATGTCCAACCTGGGTGTCCTAAGAGAAGATGCATTTCTGTCTGCTGGTATGCTTAACACTTTCATAATCGGTGGGTACTGGAAGGACTAGAGGGCTGAGTGGATACAGGGAACAAAGTACTAAATTGATTTTTTGTGTTTTATTGTAATTTGGAACTTGTTGTTTATGATGGTTTGAAAAGTGGCACTTATAATTTAAGTGATTCCAATTGATGATTTTCTTTGTCTATCAATTAGGATGATTAAGAGTAGATGCAAAATCCTTTGACTCACACACTTTCTAAACCCCAAACTCCCTTGTCCTCAACTCCCAAAGCATTAGACCTCACACTCTGTTGAACCTCTCACTCTGCTGAAATTTCACTCCGTCCCTTAAGAGTTTGCCGGGAAATGCAAAACACGTTACAGTTTTGAACTCCATGAACTTCGAATTCCAAAGTTTCTGTTTAATGTACACCTTTTTAAACCTTTTTCCTCCATCCTGCTACATGACAATTCACATGTTTCACAGCAATATCTGTATCCCCCACCATATTTGCATGTACTTAAGTTTTTGTTTTCTCCAATTTGAGCAGAAGCATGTTAGATATTCCGACAGCTTAAGTTATAAGCCAGATCCTACAGCCATTTTTAAGTACTGGGTCAGCTTTACCTGGTTTTCCAGGTTGGCATGCTTAACTCCTCATTTCCATACGTGCAAGCCAACGTTTCTTTTGTCTTATTGTTCTTTTGACACTTCAAATGAGTCATTTGCCCAAATTCTGTGATAGTAATGATGGAGAAACTATCAGCGTCCACCGTCATTACTCCTCTGAAAGTGACAGCAACTTCTGGAGTCAGTGTATGCACAGATAAACGTAATAATCCAGAAGTTACTGTCAATCATTCCCTGCCGATCCTCATATTGCGCTGTGGAACTCCCCAGAGCTGGCAATCAATTCAAATCAGTTTACTTTAATTCATTCATGGGATGTGGACGTCATTAGTAACGCTAGCATTTATTGCCCATCCCAATTTGGCCTTGAGAAGGTAGCAGTGAGCTGCTGTCTTGAATCGCTGCAGTCTGTCTTGTGAAGGTGGTCCCACAGTACTGTTAGGTAGGGAGTACCAGGATGTTGTAAGACTTGCGGAATTTACCCCTCGTCCTGTTCGACAATTTACAGAATTCAGACCTGTGGAACAAACAACACAAAACCCAATCGATCTTTGAACCAAATTCTTTACTTAAGAAAAATAAGAAAATTACAAGTATGTTCATATGGAACTGTAGCATATAATACCTCCCTGATTATACTTCAACCATAATAATATTCCCTTCTACTTACAATCAACAAGAAATTACAAATAAGTTCGCACAGAACTGTAACGGATTTAAAAAAAAATAATTCCTGGAATGTGAACGTCGCCTGCAAGGCCAGCATTTATTGCCCATCCATAATTGCCCTTGAGAAGATGGTGGTGAACCGCTTTCTTGATCCGCTGCAGTCCATGTAATGAAGGTACTCCCACAGTGCTGTTAGGGAGGGGGTTCTAGGATTTTGACCCAGCGACAATGAAGTAACGGCCGATATATTTCCAAATCAGGATGGTATGTGACTTGGAGGGAAACTTGCAGGTGGTGGTGTTCTGATGCGCCTGCTGCACTTGTCCTTCTAGGTGTGAGAAGTTGCGAGTTTGGGAGGTGCTGCTGAAGAAGCCTTGGTGAGTTTCTGCAGTGCATCTTGTACATGGTACACACTGCAGCCACGGTATGTTGGTGATGGAGAGAGTGAATGTTTTTAAAGTGGGTGCCAATCAAACGGGCTACTTTGCTCTGGATGGTGTCGAGCTTCTTGAGTGTTGTTGGAGCTGCACTCATCCCGGCAAGTGGACATTATTCCATCACACTCCTGACTTGTGCCTTTTCGATGGTGGAATGGTTTGGGGAGTCAGGAGCTGAAACACTCGCCGCAGAATACCCAGCCCTGCTTTTGTTGCCACAGTATTTATGTGGCTGGTCCAGTTAAGTTTCTGGTCAATGGTGACCCCCCCAGGATATTGATGGTGGGGGATTCGGCGATGGTAATGCCATTGAATATCAAGGGGCAGTGGTTAGACTCTCGCTTTTTGGAGATAGTCATTGCCTGGTACTTGTGTGACACAAATATTACTTGCCACTTATCAGCCCAAGCCTGAATGTCGTCCAGGTCTTGCTGCGTGCAAGTATTCGTTAACTGCTAAATTATCTAAAGAGCTGCAAATGGAACTGAACATTACAATCATCAATGAACATCCACATTTCTCACCTTATGATGGTGGCAAGGTCCCTGAGGAACTCCTGCAGTGATGTCTTCGGGCTGAGCATCGGTGAGCAGGCAACTGGTGAGTAAGTGCCACTTGATAGCACTGTCGACGACACCATCCATCACTATGGGGCGGTAATTGGCCATATTAGATTTGTCTCTTTTTTTTGGGCAGGACATAGCTGGGCAATTTTCCATTTTGTTGGGAAGGTACGAGTGTTGTAGTTGTGCTGGAACAACTTGATTAGAGGCTCAGCTAATTCTGCAACATTAGTCTTTATCACGACAGCCAGGATGTTGTCGGGGCCATAGTCTTTGTTGTATCCAGTGCGCTCAGCCATTTCTTAATATCGCTTGGGGTGAATTGAATTGGCTGAAGATTGGCTTCCGTGATGTTGGGGACCTCGGGAGAAGGCCAAGATGGATCTTCTGGCTAAGGATGGTTGCAAACACTTCAGCGTTGTCCTTTGCACTCGTGCTGGGCTCCACCATCATTGAGGATGGGGATATTCATGGAGCATCTTCCTCCTGTTAGTTTTTTTAATTGTCCAGCACCATTCATGACTAGATGTGGCAGAAATGCAAAGCTTTGATCTGATCCATTGGTTCTGGAATCACTTAGCTCTGTCTTTAGCATGCTGTTATTTCCATTTAGCATATATGTAGTCCTGTGTTCTAGTTTCACTAGGTTGCCACCTCAATTTTAGGTACACCTTCTGCATGCTCTTCTATACTCCTCATTGAATCAGGTTGGTCCCCTGGCTTCATGGTAATGGTAGAGTGAGGGATATGCCATGCCATGAGGTTACATATTGTGGTGGAATACAATTCTGCTGCTGCTGCTGATGGCCCACAAATGCCCAGTTTTGAGCCACTAGATCTGTTCTGAATCTATCCCATTTAGCATTGTGGTAGTGCCACACAGCACGGAGGATGTCCTCAGTGTGAAGACGGGTCTTCGGCTCCACAATGACTGTGTGATGGTCACTGCTACTGTTGCACAAGCGGCAATTTCGCTAGTCGTGTGACTAGTAGTTGCCTGTGACGGTTCCTGAGTTAAATACCAAATTACACATTAGATAAATAACAGCATCGTTAATGTTCGTTGAATACAGGAAAAGTATAACTCTATACTCAATAGTATACTCTATAATTCTTCGATACAGAAAAGGTGCAAGACTCACCACTTATACTCTATAGTCACTTAATACAAAATAAGTATAAAACTCACTATTTATACTCTATTTAACTCTGCAGAAAAGGCGTTCCAAAGGGTGTTCCTCTCGGCTCCAAATACTCTGTCTGTTCAACTCTGTTTAACTCTGCAAACAAGGCATTTCAAAAGGTGTTCCTTGCCGCTAAAAATACTCTCTTTAACTCAACATACTGCTAACTCAACTCTGTTTAACTCAACACTCTCTCATAGTTACCCAATACATCCTGGGTGATCAATCCGGTCCTGACACTGTTCCTTTAAGGGTCGCTCCCTGGTCCCTGCTTCTGTTGAGTGTTAGTCCTGGGTTCTCGCTCCGGACTGTCCCAACGTGTCCATTTTTATACCTTTTTTGCCTCTTTGTTAGCCATATAGGTTGCTACTAATTGCTTGCTTGTTTCTACAAGATAGAGACATTCTGCTGTTATCTCAACTTGTCTCTTGCCTCCAAAAGTTATTACCAAGTTGGGAGTCTCCCTTCCCGTGTGCGACCATTAATTTGATCTCTGGAATCTTTCTTATCACCCCTCTGCTGTGGCCACAGCTGGCCCTGTGATGGTGTAACGCCCTCCTATCCATTGGTCTTCAATTTGTTATTCCTAGCCTGACCTTTTGTTCGGTCATTAGCAATTGCTGGAACTTTGTTCATTGGCATTTAGCTTTATTATTCCGTGACTTTCCCTGATGGTTACAACTCTACCTCATCCCTTATCTCATTGATTCTGAGGTTAACGCTTGCTTCTTTTTTGTGCAAGAGAGCTTGTTAGTTTTTTTAGACCCCAGGTCTGAACTAACTTCTTAAACCTTTCTGATATTTCTACATTCCTCCCTTTGATCAATCATATATATATGTATATGATTTGATCACAGTAGGGTTTTGGCTTCACTATGAGGTCCCTTTAGTCTATTTTGTAACACTGTTCCTACTTGTACACATCCCAGCTGTAACTCCAATCTACATACCAACTTTCTCACATATGCTACCATTATTATCAATGCTAGAAAAATGATTGCTATCAAGATGACCGTAAGATGAGAGAAAAGTCTGATCCAGAGGTGAATATTCACATTCTCTCCCCAATTCCAAATCTCGTCCCACCAAGTGTCAATCTTAATTCGCGTAATTTTGGCTTCAATGTCCCTGGTATTTATTTCCACTTTTTCGTAAATTCTGTAGAGCAAATCTAATTTATGTCTGATTTCCGTTAAGTGTTCCTTTTGTAACTGGATGTTGATGTCGCTTTGGGTGAAGTAAGTTTCCAACTGGGTTTTCAAGGTTTCCTGTACTGTGATAGTAACTTGTTCTCTTCTTTCGATAGTAATAACTTCCTCGTTCCCAATTCTCATAGGTATCAACGGGTGAGTGCAGAAGCTTGGTTCGGGTTTCGGGCAAATTTGTGTTCTGTAATGGTATGTCTTTTCGGTGGCGGTGAAGCAATAAATCCCATTTCCCAAATAAGCACTCCTGACGAATGTTCGGGCCTTCACATTCTGCATGGTCAGAGTACAGTTCTTAGTAGTGCTGTTCTTGAAACCACACTGGGTCTCATTAGTAGGATCGATTTTGTATGGACAGAGTACAGTCCGGGTAGTTCGGCTGCATTGGTGCAGACTGGTCCCAGTCATTCCCGTAGGTAGATTTACTGCATATTGTTTCATATTGGTCAAGCCTATCCATACTCGGTCTTGTATGGTTCCGACATTCCTTACGTCAAACAGAGTCATGCCGGTCTGGTTATTGAATACTGGTATCCCCAATATTATTCCAATTGCTGGCATTCCTGTTGGCCCGGCGCATTCCTCGCTGAACCACACCTTAGTGTTCTTGCAATTGACATCCATCTAGAGGATGGTGTTCCTTGTTCGAGATTAGAGTCTGAATTTGGGTATTGTTAATCCAGGTGGGGACTTTACCCTCATTGGCTTCCTGCAGGTTTTCCCGTAATTGCTCTATCATCCAGTTTCCATAAATACTACACAAAACTTGCGCCTGAGTTTGGTTCTTTGCTGTCTTAGCTGTATTTGATTAATTGGTTGATAGCCTGAGCGTGGCTTTCCAATACGGTGACCATTCTTTTCTCCAGCTTACCGTCATCTTTTCCTGCCTCCGCTACCTGTCTCTGATTATCATTTGAACTATTTAAAACCTGCTTTACTTGTTCTGGTCAATCCTTTTAGCTTAGCGTTCAAATTAGTAATATCTAAGGTGTTGACTGTGGTCATTCCTGCCCCATACGCTGTATCTATGTCATTTATAATGTCTCATTTCCGTCTATTCTTACTTTCCGTTTGTCTCAGCCCTATTTCTTGTCTCAATAGTAATGAAGTCAACTCCTGATACAATTTCCTTAGATTGTACGGGCACCAGTTGGGTAACTGAATATTACTTATGTTAAATACAACGGGTATCAATTCATACTGTACATTGTCATACACAACCTGATTAGTTTCTCGTAACACAACACCTCCCTTTGGTCCTGGTTCAATAGATGGCAAACTACAGTAACAAACAAAACACACAAAATTCAAAATCATTAGTCCATACTTCAACTGATTACTCCATACACTGGGTAGGTCCCGAAAATGTTTTGATTTGTGGTATGGGATTACTTTTGGCATATAGGTCCACCCTGTAGGATAATAAAACATAGTATCAATTGCTCTGCTCTCCTTATGGAGTAGGTCTTCTCAATCTCCTCGAACCCAGGGCAGAGCTAAGCAACGGTGTTGGATGGTTTCTAGTCCAAGCGACTGCGTTCCTTTCTCTCTCTGGGAACCGTCGTCCTCGTTTCTTTTTCCTGGCCGGGCGGGTGGCTCGAGGTTTGAGATTCATAGCTTTGAAATTCTGTGACAAGCCGTCCATTGGACTTGGTGCCGTTTCACTGTGGCAGGCGCAGGCTTCATCAGGTATCCTTGGGACAGGTACCTGGTTATCTTCTGATTTACTACCTCCTTCTGTGGTGGCTTCCTCTGAACTACTTGTGGCCTCTAAATTTTGGGTAGGCACAAGATGGGTATTATACCTTGGGCTGGGATCGGGTTAGCTGCTGGGTCGGGTGGGATGAACTCGGTCTCCCCTGAATCTAACATGACGTGGTACATGTGACTGTTTATTTTCCCAAAGGGTTTCAGCTGGTTAAGGTGGTGCCACTTATACTTCCCTTGGTCATCCATGACCTTGAGCACTGAGGCACTAGCCTTTTCTATTATACTAAATGATCCTGCATATTTACCGTCAAGAAAAGTTCCTTCCTTCTGTACCTTTACCATTACTTGGTCCCCGATTTTTAGTTCCCATGGGTGTACCTTTCCATCAAAGTAGGCCTTACTTTGTTTATGTTTGTTTCCCAATTTCACTGCAGCAGCCATTCTAGCAGCTTTCAAATACTTGATCAAGTCTGACATGTATTTCTCAGAGGACAGGGAAGTTTTCTGGATCTCATTCAAATCTAATTCCATAAAGGTTTGAACACCTCTCATGACCCTTCCGATTATTAGCTCGTGGGGTGAATAGCCTGTCGAGGCTACCACTGTATTTCGGATGGCCATTAATACATAAGGGAAGATCTTGTTCCAGGACGTGTGGTTCTGCTGTACTAATTTTCGTAACATTGTTTTTAATGTCCGATTCATGCGCTCTGCCACTCCGCTTGATTCCGGGTGGTAGGCGATATGGAATTTCTGTTTTACCCCTGCCAATTGCATGATCTGTTGCATAACTTGTCCTGTGAAATGTGTTCCCTGGTCAGAATCGATGCCCTCTGGCAATCCCCATCTGGAGAACACTTCTTCCGTAAGTATTTTTGCAGTTGTGGCGGCCGAATTATTGTTAGTTGGAAATGCTTCGATCCATTTGGAAAATACATCCACCACTACTAGGATGTATTTCTTACCACCGGAACAGGTGGGTAAAGGTCCTACATATTCTATCTGAAGTTGAGTCCAAGGGCCCTTGCCCTGTCTAGTATGTCCTAATTCTGCCTGGTTTTTGTACTGTGTTGGGTTGTTCTGAGCACCTATCAGGCAGTTTTTGACATATCTTTCCACTTCTTGCTGTATTTCAGGCCACCAACATAGCTCCTTCAATTTGGCTGTGGTCTTATCTATTCCTTGATGCCCATTAATATCATGGCATTGGTAAATCAACTCTCCCCTTTCTGACTCCAGGACTACTTTAAGTACTACTCCGTCGTGGAGCTGTAAATTTTGTCCTAGGTATGGTTTGGGACATGGGCTTCCTAATTTATATTTTTAAGATCAGAGTCTGTAGCCTGACTAGCTGCCAAGTCCAGTATAGGGCGGGTAACAGCAACTGGTGCCATTGGTGCGTTTTTTACGTTTTCCAAGTGGTCCCATAGGAAACCTGTACAGGCTGCTTCCTTTGCTAGTTTGTCCGCCATTCGGTTCCCTAAGGGGGTATTCTTAGCATGTGCTTTGACTTTGGTTATGACGTACGGACCTTGGTTTGAGGTGGCTGTATCAAAAATCAATTTTAAAAGCGGGGCTGTAGCTAACGACCTTCCGTCTGCGGAAGTGAAACCTCTAGCTTGCCAGATGGGCAGGAAGTCAGTCAGACTGTTACATGTGTATCTGCTATCAGAATAAATTTGGACAGGTGTCGAGTAGTCTTCTGGGTGTATGACTACGTAGGCGATCGCGCTTAGTTCTGCAATTTGAGCTCCTTTACTCCCTTCTAATTTAATTGCCGTCTGTTCTAAAGCCTGTTTGTCGACCGGGGTCATTTTTATTACCGAGAATCCTGTGCACTGCTGCCCGTTTATAATTGCGGAAGAGCCGTCCACGTAAACGTGGGTTTTAAATTCAACTTCGTGACTGTTGTCTCTTCCTCCCTCCCTTTCTGACTGAAAGGGACCATCTTAAGGTACCTGAAGTCAGAATTTCGCACTGATGTGGGTCGCTAGGGTACAACATATTTTGAGCTAGATTAGTGGTCTTGGGCTGGTACTGGACTGCAATGTCTTGTCCTTGGAGAAGGAGGATCCATTGTGCGATAGACTGGGAACTGACTGAGTCATCCTTGAGATTTCCGTCCATCAGCATTTTGATGGGGGTGTGTGGTGTTAAGATAATAAGGGGGCTAAGTCCAATTATAGGGTAGAATTTATGTACCGCCCAAAAGACACTGAGAAGATCCTTCTCAGAGCTGGAAAGTTGCTTTCGTTGGTGTTATGACGCATGAGGCATAAGCTACGGGTTGGAGTTTGTCATGATGGTGCTGTAACAGTACCCCCGAGAGGCCTGTGTTATCAGCTTAATTCCAAGCATTTATTTTAAAGCAAAGTCTTAAGTTCAATTTTTATCACCATGCTGTGACACATCAATAGTCCTGCTTAGAAGAAAAAAGAACAGAAACTCCATTGTGGCTTTTTCATGCCATCCTAATGGATTAATTCATCAATCCTGATCCCCTTTCTGATCCACTCAAATTCAAAACTTAAAATTTTCTTAAAATTTTAAAATGCTCAAAATATTTACATTCAACTCTGCAAAAAGGTGTTGCTTTCTGAAGTCTGGTGCAGAGTTATCTTCCTTTTTTCACATTTTAAAAGTTTGACAAACACTTAACAATGGTACCAGCAATCTCTAAAGCAACATCACGCATACCAATAGCATTCATTGCAATCCTTCTGTATTCCACGCATAATAGCATTCCCTCCCTTTTTCTCCACTGGTCACAGATTCTGGAATTGGTCAGAACATTTTTTTAATTTTAAAATACCTAATATACGTGATTGCCTCATGTCCGGAACGAGAGGTTTTCACGCAGTTTAAACCAACCAAAATTCCTCCATGGCCAAAATGAAAGTTTGGTTTTCACAGGTTAATTCACCACAATAACTAAGTTAATTCAAACTAACCAGTGACAGTTGAGAAACTACAGACACAGAGACAAATAAACATCCACGTGGTTTTTAGCATTCATTCACACTGAAGCGTCACTCATAGAAACATAGAAACATAGAAAATAGGTGCAGGAGTAGGCCATTCGGCCCTTCTAGCCTGCACCGCCATTCAATGAGTTCATGGCTGAACATGCAACTTCAGTACCCCATTCCTGCTTTCTCGCTACACCCCTTGATCCCCCTAGTAGTAAGGACTGCATCTAACTCCTTTTTGAATATATTTAGTGAATTGGCCTCAACAACTTTCTGTGGTAGAGAATTCCACAGGTTCACCACTCTCTGGGTGAAGACGTTTCTCCTCATCTCGGTCCTAAATGGCTTACCCCTTATCCTTAGACTGTGACCCCTGGTTCTGGACTTCCCCAACATTGGGAACATTCTTCCTGCATCTAACCTGTCTAAACCCGTCAGAATTTTAAACGTTTCTATGAGGTCCCCTCTCATTCTTTTGAACTCCAGTGAATACAAGCCCAGTTGATCCAGTCTTTCTTGATATGTCAGTCCCGCCATCCCGGGAATCAGTCTGGTGAACCTTCGCTGCACTCCCTCAATAGCAAGAATGTCCTTCCTCAAGTTAGGAGACCAAAACTATACACAATACTCCAGGTGTGGCCTCACCAAGGCCCTGTACAACTGTAGCAACACCTCCCTGCCCCTGTACTCAAATCCCCTCGCTATGAAGGCCAACATGCCATTTGCTTTCTTAACCGCCTGCTGTACCTGCATGCCAACCTTCAATGACTGATGTACCATGACACCCAGGTCTCGTTGCACCTCCCCTTTTCCTAATCTGTCACCATTCAGATAATAGTCTGTCTCTCTGTTTTTACCACCACTCAATACATTTCATTACTTTTCAAACATCCATAGTAGCAAATTCTATGTTCTATTTTCTTAGATTCATAAGAATACTTCTCTATTTTTTTCATCTCTTAAACAGATGGCTTATTACCGTAAACACAATGTTTCGCTGAACCACAAATATACATTGCCATGCTTTGTGCTTCCTTTTGGATCCTGCAGGGTCCTTCTGCTCACCTTGTTTCAGTGTTTCCTGAAAAGTCTTGCTGTCAGCTTTCAGATTTTTAAAACTGCTTTTGCAGCTACCGAGGATTTGCTTCAAGTTCACATCCCCCAACTTCAGTTTAGTCAGTCATTGAAGGTTGGCATGCAGGTGCAGCAGGCGGTTAAGAAAGCAAATGGCATGTTGGCCTTCATAGCAAGGGGATTTGAGTACAGGGGCAGGGAGGTGTTGCTACAGTTGTACAGGGCATTGGTGAGGCCACACCTGGAGTATTGTGTACAGTTTTGGTCTCCTAACCTGAGGAAGGACATTCTTGCTATTGAGGGAGTGCAGCGAAGGTTCACCAGACTGATTCCCGGGATGGCGGGACTGACCTATCAAGAAAGACTGGATCAACTGGGCTTGTATTCACTGGAGTTCAGAAGAATGAGAGGGGACCTCATAGAAACATTTAAAATTCTGACGGGGTTAGACAGGTTAGATGCAGGAAGAATGTTCCCAATGTTGGGGAAGTCCAGAACCAGAGGTCACAGTCTAAGGATAAGGGGTAAGCCATTTAGGACCGAGATGCGGAGGAACTTCTTCACCCAGAGAATGGTGAACCTGTGGAATTCTCTACCACAGAAAGTTGTTGAGGCCAATTCACTAAATATATTCAAAAAGGAGTTAGATGAGGTCCTTACTACTAGGGGGATCAAGGGGTATGGCGAGAAAGCAGGAATGGGGTACTGAAGTTGAATGTTCAGCCATGAACTCATTGAATGGCGGTGCAGGCTAGAAGGGCCGAATGGCCTACTCCTGCACCTATTTTCTATGTTTCTATGTTTCTATGCTTCTAAAACTGCTTTTGCAGCTACTGAGGTTTTGAGCCTCGGTGCACTTTTGCCTCATTTCCTCTTCATTTCGCTTGTTATTTTCTACCATAGACATACTAAAGGTCAGATGTAAAATATGGAGTTTTTAAAAAATCATTTTGGAGAGTCTCAATTTGATTAGCTTGTTCTGCCAATTTAAGCCCCAATCCCTCAACTTCATCTGTCAATTTTCCTACGTCTGTCTGATATCCTGATTTTTTGTGCTCCCATTGGTTTTGTAAAGTTTTGTTAAGGTCTCTCTGCTTAAGTAATTCTGCATAACATGCTGTCATTAAGACACATTTAGACTCTCTCTTTTCTTTTTTAGTTTTGTCAAAGAATGAGTCTCCTCCAGGAAATCCGGGTGAGCTCATTGTTTCAAGCCATCCCCTGACATTCTCGATCAGGGTCTGGTTGAACTGCTCTTCCCACCACTGGGAGGTTCCACCTTTTCCTGTCATTTCTCTTCTGTCTTTCTTAACAATTTAATTAATTTTAACTCAAAATCGTCCCATCTGGGTCACCAATGTTGCGCAAAAGGCAATTTCGCTAGTCGTGTGACTAGTAGTTGCCTGTGACGGTTGCTGAGTTAAATACCAAATTACACATTAGATAAATAACAGTATCGTTAATGTTCGTTTAATACAGGAAAAGTACAAGACTCACTACTTATACTCTATAATTCTTCGATACAAAAAAGGTACAAGACTCACCACTTATACTCTATATTTACTTAATACAAAAGAAGTATAAGACTCACTATTTATACTCTATTTAACTCTGCTTAACTCTGCAGAAAGGTGTTCCAAAAGGTGTTCCTTTCGGCTCCAAATACTCAAATACTCTGTTCAATTCTGTTTAACTCTGCAAACAAGGTATTCCAAAAGGTGTTCCTTGCTGCTAAAAATACTCTGTTTAACTCAACACACTGCTAACTCAACTCTGTTTAACTCAACACTCTCTCATAGTTACCCAATACATCCTGGGTGATCAATCTGGTCCTGACACTGTTCCTTCAAGCGTCACTCCCTGGTCCCTGCTTCTGTCGAGTGTTAGTCCTGGGTTCTCACTCCGGACTGTCCCAACATGTCCATTTTTATACCTTTTTTGCCCCTTTATTAGCCGTACTAATTGCCTGCTTGTTTCTACAAGATACAGAGACATTCTGCTGTTATCTCAACTTGTGTCTCGCCTCCAAAAGTTATTACCAAGTTGGGAATCTCCCTTCCCGCATGCGACCATTAATTTGATCTCCGAAATCTTTCTTATCAACCCCCCCCTGCTGTGGCCACAGCTGATCCTGTGATGGTGGGTACCTCCCTCCTATCCATTGGTCTTCAATTTGTTATTCCTAGCCTGACCTTTTGTTTGGTCATTAACAATTGCTGGAACTTTGTTAATTGGCATTTGGCTTTATTATTCCATGACTTTCCCTGATGGTTACAACTCGACCGCATCCCTTATCTCATTGACCCTGAGGTTAACGCCTACTTGTTTTTTGTGCAAGAGAGCTTGTTAGTTTTTTTTAGACCCCAGATCTGAACTAACTTCTTAAACCTTTCTGATATTTCCACACTACCAATGCTGTCATTGACAGATGCATCTGCAACAGGTAGATTGGCGAGGATGAGGTCAAGTAGGTTTTTTCCTTGTGTTGGTTCTCTCACCATTTGCCAGCAGCTACATCCTTCAACATGGTGGTGTTCAACATGGAGGAGTACTGAGTCATCAGCTGATGGAGGGTAGTATGTGGTAATCAGCAGGAGGTTTCCTTGCCCATGCTTGATCTGAAGCGATGAGACTTCATGTGGACTCCCAGGTCAATGTTGAGGACTCTCAGGGCCACTCCCTTCAGACTGTATTCTATGGTGCCACCACCTTTGGTGTTGGGTCTGTCCTGCAGGTGGGGCAGGACATACCCTGAAATGGTGATAGAGGAATCTGGGACATTGGCTGAAAGTTATGATTCTGTGAGTATGACTATGCCAGTCTGTTGCTTGACTAGTCTGTGGGACAGCTCTCACAATTTTGGCACAAGTCCCCAGATCTTCGTGAGGAGGACTTTGCAGGGTTGACTGGGCTGGGTGTGTCGTTCTCATGTCCATAACTGGTACCGAGGTCAGACCAAGTACGAACATAAGAAGTAGGACATTTGGCCCCTCGATCCTCCTCTGCCATTCAATGAGATCCTGGTTGATCTTCTAACTCAACTCCACTTACCTGCACTATCCCCATATCCCTTGATTCCCTTAATATCCTTCCCTAAAATACATTAGTGAAGCAGATGAGTTTTTACGACAATCTGATAGTTTCATGGTCATCATGACTTATATTAGCTTTTCTTTGAAATCCCATATTTATTTCATTAACTGAATGCTGCATTTCTTAGCTGCTGTGGTGGGATTGAACTCATGTCTCTGGAGCATTAGTCCAGGCATCTGGTTTACTAGTCCAGTAACGTAACCACTATGCCACCGCTCACCCGAAGGAGAGCAATTAATTTCTTCTGGTGTCCTGGCCAACATTTATCCCTTAACAAGCACAATTAAAACAGATTATCTGGTCATTTATCCAATTGTTGTTTGTGGGACTTTACTCTGCAAAATGGCAGATATGTTTCCCTACAAAACAACAATGGCTGCAGTTTAAAATAATTACTTGGCTGTGAAGCACTTTGGGCCAACTTACATAAGAAATAGGAGAGGAGTAGGCCATTTGACTCCTCGAGCCTGCTCCGCCATTCTATAAGATCATGGCTGATCTGATCTTGGGCTCAGCTCCACTTCCCTGCCCACTCCCACAACCCTTTACTGCCTTATTGCTCAAAAATCTGTCCGTCTATCTCCACCTTAAATATATTCAATGACCCAGCCTCCACAGCTCTCTGAATTTACAACCCGCTGACAGAAGAGATTCCTCCTCATTTCAGTTTTAAATGGGCAACTCCTTATTCTGAAACTACCATCTAGTTCTAGATTTACTGCAAGGGGAAATATCCTCTCTGCATTTACCTTGTTGAGCCTCCTCAGTATCTTATATGTTTCAAAAAGATCCCCTCTCATTCTTCTAAACTCGAATGAGTATAGGTCCAATCTGCTCAACCTTTCTTCATAAGTCAACCTCTTCATCTCAGGAATGAACTTCGTGAACCTTCTCTGAACTGCCTCCAATGCAACTGTATCCTTCTAGTACTCTAGGTGTGGCCTCACCAATACCCTGTACAGTTGTAACAGGTCTTCTCAGCTTTTATATTCCATCCCCTTTGCACTTTAAGTGCACACAAGTACTTTTAAAATGTGGTGAAGATTTCTGCCTCTACCACCCTTTCAGGCAGTGAGTTCCAGACCCCCACCGCCTTCTGGGTGAAGAAATCTCCTCTAAACCTCCTCCCAATTACTTTAAATCTATATCCCCTGGTTGTTGACCCCGCTGCCAAGGGAAACAGGTCCTTTCTATCCAGTCTATCCAGACCCTCATAATTTTATACATCTCAATCAGGACTCCCCTCAACATCCTCTGTTCCAAAGAAAACAGACCCAGCATCTCCAATTTTTCCTCATAGCCAAAATTCTCCAGTGCAGGTAACATTCTTGTAAATCTCCTCTGCACCCTTTCCAGTGCAATCATACCTTTCCTGTAATGTGGTGACCAGAACTATACACAGTACGCCGGCTGAACCAGTGTTTTATACAGTTCAAGCATAGCCTACTTTCTCTTGTATTCCATGCCTCGACTAATAAAGGCAAGTATTCCATATGCCTTCTGAACCATCTTATTTATCTGGCCTGCTACCTTTAGGGATCTTTGGACCTGCACTCCAAGGTCCCTTTGTTCCTCTACACTTTTCAGTGTCGTACCATTTAATGTATATTCCTTTGCCTTGTTAGACCTCCCCAAATGCATTACCTCACACTTATCCAGATTGAATTCCATTTGCCACTGTTCTGCCAGCCTCACCAGTACATTGATATCTTCCTGCAATCTCAAGCTTTCTTCTTCATTACCAACACGCAGCCTATTTTAGTGTCATCTATAAACTTCTTAATCATACCCTCAACATTCAAGTCGAAGTCATTGATATACCACAAAAAGCAAGGGTTCCAGCACTGAGCCCAGCGGGACCTCGCTGGATACAGCCTTCCCGTCACAAAAACATCCATCAACCATTACCCTCTGCTTCCTGCCTCTGAGCCAACTTTGGATCCAACTTGCCACTTTGCCCTGGATCCCATGGGCTTTTACTTTCGTGACCAGTCTGCCATGAGGGATCTTATCAAAAGCTTTGCTAAAATCCATATAATACTACATCATACGCTCTGCCCTCATCGACACTCTTGGTTACCTCCTCAAAAAATTCAATCAAGTTATTCAGACATGACTTTCCCTTAACAAATCCATGCAGACTGTCCTTCATTAATACATGCCTTTCTAAATGACAATTAATACTGTCCCTCAGAATTTTTTCCAATAATTTACCCACCACCAAGGTTAAGCTGACTAGCCTGTAATTAATTACTAGCTCGATCCATTTATCCCTTTTAAAACAATGTTAGCAGTCCTCCTCACCACAGTTGCAGCCTCTACTGTTTCTTCCCTTGCTTCTCTTAACAGTCTGGGATGCATTTCATCTGGGTCTGGCAATATATCTTCCTGTTTGTGTGTCTCAGCCTTTATAGTGTTAATGTTCCTCACCCAGTAGTTGTTCTCTGTTGGGGTGTTGTGTTGTGGGCACCAATATTCTTTTCACGAAGAGGAATGTGATTCTTCTGGACACGAGAGCGAATAACCCAGATGATGAGGTGCAGGTACATTGTCCCTTTAAATAAATTGCCTTCAAGACTAGCAGCACCCCATGTGGCAGGTTACGCAAATTGTCCTGAGTGGTTGTGAATTAAGATGGTGCTTGCATTTTTGCAGATGTTACTCTTCTCCCTGACATCCTGCTAATGATAGAAAATTTATGAGGGAGATTTTTCACTGTCACATATCACATTTTTGCTGGAAAATGTGGTATCTGGCAGCTGAAAACTGAAGAATTGCCCACCCTTTGGCTACGCAGTACGATTTTCAGGTGGGCACCAAAATGGGGGGCTGGCGCCCACTCAAAGGTAAGTGCCTGAGAAGTGATTGCAGAGATAAACGGGACAGTTATAGGTAGAGGGTAAATTAACACAGCATACTGGATAAAACTTGTAAATACTCATTTTAGCACTGAAATCGGGAAATTCTTCTTCAAAGCATGATTGACACGTAGAATAAACTTCAACATAGAGCTGAGGAGGAGAGACCCCTGAAATAATTTAAGAAACCACTGGATGCTGTAATGGTGGGGACATAGGATCTCCCTGGCTGGACAGATTAAGATGGGCCGAATGGTCTCCTTCATCTGCAATTCTCAGTTGGGAGTTTGACAGTCTGGCAAAATATAGGAGCCTGGTACAACTGAAGAGGTTCTGCACAAGACGGTGGTGCACAGGCTGTAGGAAACCCAACCTTTTAAACCAAAAACACTCTACAGCAATGGGGGTTAGGGAGACACTAGTTAGTGTTCACAAACCTTTCAGAACATTGCTGTGAAACAAGGCTCTGCTGCAGGGCACAGCTGTGTGATAATTATCCCTACATAATGTCTTTAACAATCCTGGCACCCAATGAGGCATACTGCAGTTGTGAGGGTGGGCCAATAGTAAAAAAAAAGTAAAGACTTGCATCTATATTGCAACCTTCACAACCCCAGGATATACCAAAGCTCTATACAACTAATGAAGTACTTTTTAAGTGTAGTCACTGTTGTAATGTTGGAAACTTTTGTGTATGCAATAACTGTTAGACTGAGTACTGTTTAACTCCAAGAGGTATGATCTTGGCTCTGCTTTATTAAGGCCCAAAGTGACTAATATACAAAATGGCTGGCCTTTTATACTTGGGCTGCACATACGTGCGTGCAGCCCAATGGCCTCCAACAGTGACGCCATCTAGTGGTTAGTGATCCCAAAAGTACATATATGACAATACACCCCCTCTGAGATATTAACACAGTCTTTTAGAAATTGAGATGGTCCGGTGTTTTACACTCCCAGGTTGACCGTATCAGTTCAACTCTAGCCTTGGGTGAGTGTTCAGAATCTGTTGTGACTAGTGGCTAGGTGGCTGACCTGGTGGGAGTGGCAATGGCCATGTCAGGGATTGAAAGTCCATTTTCATTGGCCATGTCAGTGATTGAAAGTCCCGATGCACTGATGACCACTAAGTCCTCTGATGATTGGGGGTAGGTTGGTTGGTCGTCGATTATCTCTTCCTCCGACTGTCTGGTTCGTCTGTGTGCCGCAGCTTTGTATGATCCATATGTTTCCTGCATGTTTGCCCATTTTTGAGCTTGGCAATAAATACTCTGTTGCCCTCCTTGGCCATGACAGTACCACGATCCACTTGGGACCCTGACCATAAATCAGAACACGTACAGGATCATTTACAGAAATATTGCGTGACACAGCTGCGTGATCATGATACCCTTGCTGACTTTGTCTTCTATATTCAACATGATTATTCAAGTCAGGGTGTACAAGAGATAGCTTGGTCTTAAGACCTCTCTTCATCATTAGTTCAGCAGGCAAGACCCCGATAAGCGTCTGTGGTCTTGTCCTGTAACTAAGCAGTATGCATGACAGTCTGCAGTGACCCTTGGGTTACTCGCTTCATACTCTGCTTTATGATTTGGACAGCACGTTCTGCTTGCCCATTGAATGCAGGTTTGAACAGTGCTGACCTTACATGTTTGATACCATTGAGTTTCATGAACTCTTGAAACTCCTGATTGGTGAAGCACGATCCGTTGTCACTAACAATGTCAGGCAGACCATGTGTCGCGAACATGACATTGAGATTCTCAATGGTAGCTGTGGATGTGCTGGATGACATGATTATACACTCTATCCACTTCGAATATGCATCCACAACTAAAAACATTGTGTGTAGGAGACCTTCGTGGCCGATTCCGATGACAGTGCTTCATTAAGGTGGTCACCAAACTCACATAGTGCAGCTAGTCTTCTTAGGTGTGCAGCATACTTGGCAATTTCTTGGCCCTCAGGTTGCCGGTAAGTGTAGAACCGGTGCCTGGCTGTGAGGATGTGTTCTTTCGGTTTTAGTTGTTCCTGTATGATTGTTACAAGTTCCTCATAGCTCTTGGTGGTTGTCTTCTCCAGGGCTAGTAAGTCCCTGACGAGACCGTAGATGGTGGGCCCACAACTGCTAAGCAGGATGGCCCTGTGTTTGTTCGGTAGTGTGGCCAGTGTGTCCCCATCCAGGTCGTTGGCTAGAAAGGAGTGTTCCAATCTTTCCACAAAGGCATCCCAATCTTCCCCCTCTGTAAAATGCTGAAAGTTGCTGAGGTTAGACATGTTGAGCGTGTAGTTCGTGATCCAGTATTCCGTCGGCAGTTGTAGTGTATGTAGGCACCTTTAGTAATGACTCCACGAGGCAGGGTATGGTACACTGTGCAGACTTGCAGACCTGCAGACCTGCAGTCCTTTATTAGCAGCTCCTGAGTGCTGACAACAAGCTGTATGTTCTTTTTTATACTGGGTTACCTGCCGTGTGCAGGCAACCCCTGGGTCTCCAGCAACAGCACCCTCTAGTGTGTAGTAGCCGGTAAGGTGTGTACAGTACAAGGGTACAAGGGTACATTCAATGTTGCAAGACAGTGTTACAGACATCACACAGTGAACAGGCATGCCTACACAACAAACATCTTCCCCAGGAAGGGACCTGCAAAGTCTATGTGGATCCTGGACCATGGTTTAGACGGCCATGACCATAGACTCAGCGGCGATTCCGCTGGCGCTTTGCTGAGCTGCATGCAAGTGTTGCACTGATGCAGACATGATTCCAGCTCAGAGTCAATTCCCGGTCACCATACATGAGACCTGGCGATGGCTTTCATCATTACAATGTTGGGATGCGTGCTATGTAGCTCACGTACAAATTTCTCTCTCCCTTTCTTGGGCATAACAACACGATCGCTCCACAGTGTACAATCCAACTGAATAAACAGTTCGTCTTTGCGATGGATGTAAGGTTTGGTCTCCTTGCACATTTGCTTGGGTATGGCAGACCAATCATCTTTGAGGATGCAACTTTTCACCACCGATAAAATCAGGTGCTGCCTGGTCTAGGTCTTAACTTGTTGAGCCATGACAGAGGTACCTTCACTCTCAAAAGAATCCATAACAATAGGTCCACCGGTTGTGGCATTTCCACCTCTGGTGTGGGTAACGGCAGATGGCTCAAAGCATTGGCACAATTCTCGGTACCAGGTCTATGGCAAATGACATAATCATAAGCGGATATTGTCAGCGCCCACCTCTGGATGCGGGATGAAGCATTGATATTAATACCTTTGTTTTCAAAGAACAGTGAAATGAGCGGCTTGTGATCTGTCTCCAGTACTGAAGCATCTTTTTAACCACATACACACAGGCTAGTGCTTCTTTCTCTACCATGCTGTAGGCTCTTTCCGCTTTAGACAAACTTTTTGAAGCATACGCGACTGGTTGAAGTTTACCCGACTCATTAGCTTGTTGGAGTACGCAACCAATTCCAGATGACGAAGCATCACAGACCAATACTAAACATTTACATGGGTCATAATGTACCAGCAGCTTGTTAGAGATTAGTGGCTTTCTCAAAAACTCTGTCTTGAGATGCACTCCACACCCAGTTGTCACCTTTTCTTAGCTGCATGTGCAGTGGTTCTAATAAGGTGCTCAATTTAGGTAGGAAGTTACCGAAGTAGTTGAGTAGACCCAGGAACGAACGCAGCTCATTCTGCGGCTTGGGTGCATTCTTGATGGCCTTGGTTTTCGCGTCCCTGGGCCTGATGCCGTCAGTAACAATTTTCCTTCCCAGGAATTCGACCTCTGGTGCCATGAAGACGCACTTCGAACGTGTCAGTCTGAGTCCCATTTTATCCAGACGATGTAGACTCTCTTCCAGGTTGTTCAGATGTTCCTCAGAGTCATGACCTATGATCAGGATGTCATCTTGGAACACGACAGTTCTGGGAACGGACTTCAGTAGACTCTCCATGTTCCTCTGAAATATTGCTGCAGCTGAACGAATTCGAAAAGGGTATCTTTGATAAATAAACAGTTCTTTATGTGTGTTAATACATGCAAGTCTCTTCGACGTCTCGACCAGCTCCTGTGTCATGTAGGCCGACATCAAATCCAGTTTGATGAACGACTTCGCCCGGCTAACAAGTTGCAAACAAGTCATCAGCCTTCGGTAACGGGTACTGATCCTGTTTCAAAACCCTGTTGATCGTAGCCTTGTAGTCTCCACAGATTCTGACTGTGCCATCACTTTACAGCACAGGAACAATGGGGCTGGCCTATTCATTAAATTCAACCGGTAATATGATCCCCTCACGCTGGAGTCTGTCCAGTTCAATTTCGACCTTCTTCCTCATCATATACGGAACTGCCCGAGCTTTATGGTGGGCGGGTCTGTTATGTATGTAACCCTTGGCAACCTGTATTATACCACCACCAGAGGGCCTACCTGTTGGAGTCCCAAGGGATCCAGCATCCCTTGGGAGCACAGTTTATAAGCAGGCCTCCCATGCTGTACCGGCATTCTGGAGTTTAATTAAGAGAGCTAAGGTCACACTTATTCATTGCATACAGTACTCAGTTGTATCCTGGAGAAATTCTCTGAAGGGGATGATTGGGAGGCCTTCGTGGAGCGACTCGACCAATACTTAATGGCCAATGAGCTAGAAGGGGATGAGAATGCTGCCAAACGAAGGGTGATCCTCCTTACCATCTGTGGGGCAACAACCTATGGCCTCATGAAGAATCTTCTATCTCTGGTGAAACCAATAAGCAAATCCTATGAAGAACTGGTCCAGGAGCACCTAAATCCGAAGGAAAGCGCAATGGGCTGAAGACCAGGAAGTGGTGAGCTATGCCGCCAAACTAAGGCGCCTTGCAGGACATTGCGAATTCAATGAATTCCTTGAGCAAATGCTAAGAGACTTTTTTGTGCTTGGCATTAGCCATGAGGTTATCCTTTGCAAACTATTGACTGTTGAAACACCGAATCTGAGCAAAGCCAGAACGATAGCCCAGGCATTTATGTCCACCATCGATAACGGCAACAAATTTTGCAGCATAAAGAGGTTTCGGCTAGTAATCTACACAAAGTAACGTCGTTTTCAGGCAGGAATGCATATGGCAGAACGTACAGACTGGCAGCTGCACGACCTCAGATGACCCAGAGTCCGCCATCAATCGTTAATGCGAGGCAGTTAATACCTCGTGGGCGGTGTGGAGGTGATCATCGAGCCCATCACTGCCGCTTCGAACACTATGGCAAAAGCTGTGGAACAATGGGACACCTCCAGCAAATGTGCAGACGAGCTGCAAACCCTGCAAACCACCATGTTGCAGAGGAAGATCGATCCATGGTGGATCAGGCTGAACTAGAGACTCGAGCTGAGGATGCAGAAGTGTACGGGGTATACACCTTCACCACGAAATGTCCACTGATCATGTTAAAAGTTGAACTGAACGGAATTCCAGTATCCATGGAACTGGACACGGGTGTGGATCAGTCTATCATGAGCAAAAAGGCCTTTGATAGGTTGTGGTGCAACAAGGCACACAGGCCCAAGCTTGGCCCCATTCACATCAAGCTAAGAACTTACACCAAAGAGCTGATCCCTGTTATTGGCAGCGCAGAAGTAAAAATCTCCTATGATGAAGCAGTGCACGAACTCCCACTATGGATTGTGCCAGGAGATGGCCCCACACTGTTCAGCAGAAGCTGGCTGGGATGCCTCATGTGCCCAGGTTCTGAACAGCTTCCCGTCCTTGTTTGAGCCAGGCATTGGCAGTTTCTCGGGGGCGAAGGTGCAGATCCACTTGGTTCCCGGTACACAGCCCATCCACCACAAGGCATGGGCGGTGCCATATATGATGCGAGAGAAAGTGGAAATTGAGCTGGACAGGCTGCAGTGAGAAGACGTCATTGCGCCGGTGGAGTTCAATGAGTGGAGCAGTCCGATTGTTCCGGTTCTCAAAGGCGATGGCACGTTCAGAATTTGTGGGGACTATAAAGTAACGATTAACCGTTTTTCGCTACAGGACCAGTACCCGCTACCCAAGGCAGACTACCTATTTGCGACCCTGGCTGGAGGAAAGATGTTCACCAAGTTGGACCTGACCTTGGCCTACATGCAGGAGCTGGAGTAATCTTCGAAAGGTCTCACCTGCATCAACACGCACAAAGGTCTGTTCATCTACAATAGATGCCCATTTGGGATTTGTTCGGCTGCGGCAATTTTCCAACGGAACATGGTGAACCTGCTAAAGTCAGTTCCGCACACCATGGTCTTCCAGGATGACATACTGGTCACAGGTCGGGACACCATTGAACCTGGAAGAGGTTCTAAGTCGGCTAGATCGTGTGGGACTCAGGTTGAAACACTCAAAGTGTGTTTTCCTGGTGCCAGAGGTCGAGTTCTTAGGAAGAAGAATCGCGGCAGATGGCATCAGATCTGCCGACGCCAAGATGGAGGCCATCAAGAACGCGCCGAGACCACAGAACGTGATGGAGCTGTGGTCGTTCCTGGGACTCCTCAACTATTTAGTTAATTTCCTACCCGGGTTAAGCACCTTGCTAGAACCCCTACATGTGCTACTGCGCAAGGGAGACGACTGGGTATGGGGGAAATCACAAGAGGCTGTTTTGGAGAAAGCCAGAAATCTGTCATGTTCCAACAAACTGCTTGTTCTGTATAACCCAAGTAAACGATTAGTGCTAGCTTGCGATGCGTCGTCATACGGGGTCGGTTGTGTGTTACAACAGGCTAACGAATCAGGAACATTGCAACCGGTCATCTATGCATCCAGGAGTTTTTCCAAGGCCGAAAGGGCTTACATCATGATTGAAAAAGAAGCTCTGGCATGCGATTACAAGATGAGAAAAATGCACCAGTATCTGTTTGGTCTCAAGTTTGAGCTAGAAACTTACCATAAGCCGCTCATATCGCTATTCTCAGAGAGCAAAGGGATTAACACCAATGCCTCTGCCCGCATCCAAAGATAGGCGCTCACGCTGTCTGTATACAACTATGTAATCCGTCACAGACCAGGCACAGAGAACTGCGCTGATGCACTCAGTCGGCTACCATTGCCCACCACCCGGATGGAAATGGCACAGCCTGCAGGCTTGCTCTTGGTGATGGATGCATTCGAAAATGAAATGTCACCCGTTACGGCCCGCCAGATCAGGACCTGGACCAGGATCCTTTACTGTCCCTGGTAAAAAAAACTGTGTCCTCCATGGGAGCTGGTCCATTGTCCCAGCGGATATGCATGAAGAGATCACGCCGTTCCAGCGACGCAAAGACGAAATATCCATACAGGCGGATTGTCTTTTGTGGGGTAATCACGTGGTTTTGCATAAGAAAGGCAGGGAAACATTCATACGCGACCTACATAGTATCCACCCAGGCATAGTAATGATGAAAGCTATAGCCAGATTTCATGTATGGTGGCCTGGCATCGACTCAGACTGAGAGTCCTGCAACACTTGCTCTCATAGAAACATAGAAAATAGGTGCAGGAGTAGGCCATTCGGCCCTTCGAGCCTGCAGCACCATTCAATAAGGTCATGGCTGATCATTCCCTCAGTACCCCTTTCCTGCTTTCTCTCCATACCACTTGATCCCTTTAGCTGTAAGGGCCATATCTAACTCCCTATTGAATATATCCAATGAACTGGCATCAACAACTCACTGCGGTAGGGAATTCCATAGGTTAACAACTCTCTGAGCGAAGAAGTTTCTCCTCATTGCAGTCCTAAATGGCCTACCCCTTATCCAAAGACTTGTGTCCCCTGGTTCTGGACTTCCCCATCATCGGAAACATTCTTCCCGCATCTAACCTGTCCAGTCCCGTCAGAATCTTGTAAGTTTCTATGAGATCCCCTCTCATCCTTCTAAACTCCAGTGTATAAAGGCCCAGTTGATCCAGCCTCTTCTCATATGTCAGTCCGCCATCCCGGGAATCAGTCTGGTGAACTTCGCTGCACTCCCTCAATAGCAAGAATGTCCTTTCTCAGATTAGGAGACCAAAACTGAACACAATATACCAGGTGAGGCCTCACCAAGGCCCTGTACAACTGCCATAAGACCTCCCTGCTCCTATACTCAAATCCCCTAGCTATGAAGGCCAACATACCATTTGCTGCCTTCACCGCCTGCTATACCTGCATGCCAACTTTCAATGACTGGTGAACCATGACACCCAGGTCTCGTTGCACCTCCACCTTTCCTAATCTGCCACCATTCAGATAATATTCTGCCTTTGTGTTTTTGCCCCCAAAGTGGATAACCTCACATTTATCCACATTTTACTGCATCTGCCATGCATTTGCCCACTCACCTAACCTGTCCAAGTCACCCTGCAGCCTTTTAGCATCCTCCTCACAGCTCACACCGCCACCCAGTTTAGTGTCATCTGCAAACTTGGAGATGTTACACTCAATTCCTTCATCTAAATATTAATGTATATTGTAAAGAGGTGGGGTCCCAGCACTGAGCCCTGCGACACTCCACTAGACACTGCCTGCCATTCTGAAAAGGACCAGTTTATCCTGACTCTCTGCTTCCTGCCTGCCAACCAGTTCTCTATCCATGTCAGTACATTACACCCAATACCATATGCTTTGATTTTGCACACCAATCTCTTGTGTGGGACCTTGTCAAAAGTCTTTTGAAAGTCCAATACACCACATCCACTGGTTCTCCCTTATCCACTCTACTAGTTACATCCTCAAAAAATTCCAGAAGATTTGTCAAGCATGATTTCCCTTTCATAAATCCATGCTGACTTGGACCAATCCTGTCACTGCTTTCCAAATGCGCTGCTATTTCATCCTTAATAATTGATTCCAACATTTTCCCCACTACTGATATCAGGCTAACCGGTCTATAATTACCCGATTTCTCTCTCCCTCTCTTTTTAAAAAGTGGTGTTACATTAGCTACCCTCCAGTCCATAGGAACTGATCCAGAGTCGATAGACTGTTGGAAAATGATGCCTCCAGCTACCGCCCGATCTCCTTACTTTATACTTGTTGTAAAATGCTGGAAAGGCGACTAGTCTGTGAAGTAGTAGCCTCTCCACCATCGAACCAACCATTCCTAAAGAGCAAGCAGGCTTCCGGAGCGGCTGTAACTGCTACGACCAAGTGGTAATTGTTATGTCTGTAATGACTTGGACCAATCCTGTCACTGCTTTCCAAATGCGCTGCATTTCATCTTTAATAATTGACTCCAACATTTTCCCCACTACTGATGTCGGGCTAACCGGTCTATAATTACCCGTTTTCTCTCTCCCTCCTTTTTTAAACAATGGTGTTACATTAGCTACCCTCCAGTCCATAGGAACTGACCCAGAGTCGATAGACTGTTGGAAAATGATCACCAATGCATCCACTATTTCTATGGCCACTTCGTTAAGTACTCTGAGATGCAGACTATCAGGCCCTGGGGATTTATTGGCCTTCAATCCCAGCAATTTCCCGCTTTATAAGGATATCCTTCAGTTCCTCCTTCTCACTAGACCTTCGGTTCCCTAGTATTTCCAGAAGGTTATTTGTGTCTTCCTTCGTGAAAACAGAACCAAAGTATTTGTTTAACTGTTCCGCCATTTCTTTGTTCCCCATTATAAATTCACCTGAATCTGACTGCAAGGGACCTACGTTTGTGTTCACTAATCTTTTTCTCTTCACATATCTATAGAAGCTTTTGCAGTCAGTTTTTATGTTCCCAGCAAGCTTTCTTTCATACTCTATTTTCCCCCTCCTAATTAAACCCCTTTTCCTCCTCTGCTGTATTACAAGTTTCTCCCAGTCCTCAGGTTTGCTGCTTTTTCTGGCCAGCTTATATGCCTCTTCTTTGGATTTAACACTATCCTTAATTTCCCTTGTTAGCCACGGTTGAGCCACCTTCCCCGTTTTATTTTTACTCCAGATAGGGATGTACAATTGTTGATGTTCATCCATGTGATTATTAAATGTTTGCCATTGCCTGTCTACTCAACCCTTTAAGAATCACTCGCCAGTCTATTCTAGCCAATTCACGTCTCATACCATTGGAGTTACCTTTCCCGTTCAGGACCGTAGTCTCTGAATTAACTGTGTCACTCTCTATCTTGATAAAGAATTCTACCATATTATGGTCACTCTTCCCCAAGGGCCTCACACAACAAGATTGTTAATTAGTCCTTTCTCATTAGCATGGCCAGCCCTCTAGTTGGTTCCTCAACATATTGGTCTAGAAAACCATCCCTAATACACTCCAGGAAATGCTCCTCCACCGCATTGCTACCAGTTTGGTTAGCGCAGTCAATAGTAGATTAAAATCGCCCATGATAACTGCTGTACCTTTATTGCATGCATCTCTAATTTCTTGTTTGATGCTGTCCCCATCCTCACTACTACTGTTTGGTGGTCTGTACACAACTCCCACTAGCGTTTTCTGCCCTTTGGTATTCCGTAGCTCCACCCATACAGATTCCACATCATCCAAGCTAATGTCCTTCCTTACTATTGCATTAATTTCCTCTTTAACCAGCAATGCCACCCCACCTCCTTTTCCTTTCTGTGTATCCTTCCTAAATATTGACTACCTCTGGATGTTAAGTTCCCAGCCTTGGTCACCCTGGAGCCATGTCTCTGTGATGCCAACTGAGCAATGCACCCAGAGAGGCACCGCTAAGTTTGTGGTCATGGCCCTCCAAACCATGGTCTAGTATCTACGTTGATTTCGCGGGCCCATTCCCAGGCAAAATGTTCTTGGTTATTGTGGATGCTTATTCAAAATGGAATGAATGTGTAATAATGTCTGTAAACACGTCCACTGCCACCATCGAAAGCCTACGAGCCATGTTTGCCACACACGGCCTGCCTGATGTCCTTGTCAGCAATAATGGGCTGTGTTTCACCAGTGCTGAATTCAAGGAATTCATGACCCACAATGGGATCAAGCACGTCACATCTGCCCTGTTGAAGCCCGCATCCAACAGCCAGGCAGAACGGGCCGTTCAGACCATCAAGCAAAGCTTGAAATGTGTGCTGGAAGCCTCCCTGCAGACCCGTTGTCCTGAGTCCTGCTCAGCTACCACACCAGACCCCACTCGCTCACCGAGGTTCCCCCAGCTGAGCTGCTCATGAAAAGGGCACTCAAGACAAGGCTCTCTCTTGTCCACCCTGATCTCCATGATCACGTCAAGGGCAGGAGGCATCAACAAATTATGTACCATGATCGAGCAAACTTGTCACGCGATATTGAAGTCAATGACCCTGCATTTTACTCAACTATGGACATGGTCAAATGGCTTTCTGGTACAATCATAGCCAAAGAAGGGAGTAGGGTGTTTCAGGTCAAACTGGCCAATGGACTAATGTGCAGAAAGCATTTGGACCAAACCAAATTGTGATTCACAACCAGCCACGAGCAACCCGAAGAGGACACCACCAACTTTGACCCTCCAACACACACACAAGTGGCAACCGACATCATGGTTGACCACGAAGCTGAACTGACCATCCCCAGCAGCCTGGCAAGGTCAGCAGCCCAGCGAAGAACCAACCAACTCAGCCACACCTGCATTTGTTCCGAGACGATCGACAAGGGAGCGAAAAGCCCCAGATCGTCTCACCCTGTAAATAAGTGTATTATTGACTTTGGGAGGCAGTGATGTTATGTATGTAATCCTTCGCAATTTGTATCATACCACCAACAGAGGGCCTACCTGTTGGAGTCCCAAGGGATCCCAGCATCCCTTGGGAGCACTGTATATTAGCAGGCCTTCCATGCTGTATTGACACTCTGGAGTTTAATTAAAGGAGCTAAGGCCACACTTATTCATTGCATACAGTAGTCAGTTGTATCACTTTATTATGAGTATAACAGGGTCTTGCATCTGAGTCCACGTGGATCTGCACTTTGGCTCCTGTGAAGTTGCCGATGCCTGGTTTGAACAGCGAGAGGAACTTGCTCAGTACTTGGACACATGTATCTTCCTCTGACGACAACGCCTTGATGTCGTTCTAGTCGCATCTGATTTTTTCAAGCCAGTTCCTGCCAAACAGCGTTGGGCCATTACCTGGGACAATCGATAGCGGTAACTCATGAATCGCACCATCATATGACACTTTAATTGTGGCACTTCCAATCACCGTTCTGAGTTCTTTGGTGTACGTGCGCAACTTGGTATTGACTGGACTCAGCCTGGGCCTCACAGCCTTAGTATCCCACAGCGTGTCGAGTGCCCTCTGTCTCATTATCGATTGACTCGCTCCCATGTCCAGTTCCATCGATACCGTCACCCCATTAAATTTCACGTTGATCTTTATCGGTTTGCTCTTGGGAATGAGTATAGTCCATACACTTCCTCCTCTGGTATCTCGGGTTGCGTATCTGGATCTGCGCGAGTCTGACCATCATCCTCCACGTGATATGTCGCAGCACACTTGCTCATTTGTGGACACTTGTGCTGGATGCCCCACTCTCAGACAGCCTTTGCAACTATATTGCTTAAATCAGCACTGCTGGTGCCGGTGATTTCCCCCACAACGCCAACACAGAGAAAGTGTATACATTCCCGCTGGCGAACTTTGGGCAGCCACAGGTTTTGTGTACGCAGTCAGGTAGGCCTGGCCGTGTGCCGCTCTGCCGAACGCCGAATCGATTACAGTACTTGCCAAGTTTCGATTTTTCACTGATATCTGCTTTAGACTTCTATCCGTCGTCATGCATGATTGAGCGATTGTGATGGCCCTGTTCAAGTCCAACGTCTCCACCACCAGTAATTTATGCAGGATCACCTCATGGTTGATGCCAATTACAAAGAAGTCGCGCATCATGTCTGCCAACACAGCCCCGAACTTGCACGGTCCCGTTAGACATCTCAGGTCGACAACGAATTCTGCCGGATTCTGGCCCGCTGAGCAAACGTGCATATAAAATCTGCATCTCGAGATGATGATGCCTTCATCTGGCTTAAGGTGGTCCTGTACCAGTGTACACAATTCTTCATACGTCTTCTCTGTTGGACTCACAGGCAGGAGTAGATTCTTTATCAGACCATAAATTTTGGGACCGCAAACCGTAAGGAACACTGCCCGGCGCCGATCTGCGTCGCCGACCTCCTCCATTTTGTTGGCCATGTAGAACTGTCTCAAACAGCTCACAAAGTCTGCCCAATCTTCTCCTTCCACAAATCACTCCAACAATCCAATTGTGCTAATTTTCGCATGCAAAGGTTCTTGTTGCCTCATTGTCAAATGTTGTGTATGCAATAACTGTTAGACTGAACACTGTTTGACTCCAAGGGGCATGACCTTGGCTCTGCTTTATTAAGGCCCAAAATGACTAATATACAAAATGCCTGACCTAATATACTTGGGCTGCACACACGTACATGCAGTCCAATGGCCTCCAACAGTGACGCCATCCAGTGGTTAGTGATCCCAAAAGTACATACATGACAGAAACACGGCAGTCAATTTGTACTCCGCAAGCGATAATGATCAAATAATCTGTTTTTGTTATGGTGATTGAGGAATAAATATTGTCCAGACCACCGGGGACAACTGCTCTCCTTTGAAATTGTGCTGCGGAATCCTTTTTTGCCCACCTGAGAGGACAGATGGGGCCTCGGTTTAATGTCTCATCCAAAAGACAGCATTCCCTCAGTACTGCACTGGAGTGTCAGCCTAGATTTTTGTGTTCAAGTCTCTGAACTGAAGCCACAACGTTCTGATTCAAAGGCGAGATTGCTACCCACTGAGCCACTGCTGACACAGTCCGTGCTGTGCGGCTTTTTGGCAATTGTGTTGCCTTTGCAATTACACTCTAATTTACACCAGCCTTTATTCATGGTCTACATTTTTTTTAAGATTCAATACATTTTCTCACCCCATGTAGATTATGTTGCCATTTCTTCATGTCTGTACCTTCACTCTGCATTTTTAAACATTTTCTTATGAGTATCAAAAAAGAAAGACTTGTAATTCTATAGCGCCTTTCACGACCACAGGATGTCTCAAAGCGCTTTACAGCAATGAAATTCTTTTGCAGTGTAGTTACTGTCGTAAGATGCATAACGCGGCAGCCAATTTCCGCACTGCAAGCTCCCACTGACAGCAACGTGATAATGACCAGATAATCTGTTCTGGTTATGTTGAATGAGGGATAAATAGTGGCCAGGACATCGGGGATAACTGCCCTGCTCTTCATCAAAATAGTGCCATGGGATCTTTTCCGTCCACTGAAAGGGCTGACGGGGTTTTGGTTTAACATCTCATGCCCTGGAGTGTCAGCCTAGATTTATGCAATTTATGGGTTCATCCCTGGCGTGGAACTTGAATTCACAACGCTCTGACTCAGAGGCGAGTGTGCTACCCACTGAGCCACAGCTGACACTGAATTAATACAAAAAAACCTGTTGCAGAACATAAGAAATAGAAGCCGGATTATGCCATTTGGTCCATCAATAAAATCATGGCTGATCTGACCATGGACTCAGTTCCACTTTCCTGCCACTCCCCGTAACCCTTCACTCCCTTATCGCTCAGAAATCTATCTCCGCCTTAAATATATTCAATGACCCAGCCTCCACAGCTCTCTGGGGCAGAGAATTCCATAGATTTACAACCCACTGAGAGAAGAAATTCCTCCTCATCTCAGTTTTAAATGGGTGGCTCCTTATTCTGAAACTATGCCCCCTAGTTTTACTTTCCCCTATGAGTGGAAATATCTTTTCTGCATCCACCTTGTCGAGCCCCCTCATTATCTTATATTGCATTCCTTGTTGACGGATGGGATAGCAGCTTCCTAGGGAGCGCTCCCCAAACAAACCCTCATCTGATGCCATCTTCCACCTCTCTCTCCCTCAAATCTCTCAAACCCCCCCCCCTCCCCGTCACTGTCTAAGCCCCCTCTGGTCCTAACCCTGACCCTCAAGGTATTCTACCTACCCCTTAAACTGTGCTACAAAGGCCCACTGCTCATCCCCCATCCCCCAACTGCGGCCTACCTTCCAGGCCAACCTCCTCGCTGCCAAGTCCCTCCAGCTGGACCCACTCTTCTCGCTCCCCATGGATGACTCAGCTGCTCCTAGCGACCCCCAGCGATCTCAGTGGTGGTGAACCGTCGATCAGCTTCAAAAAAGGTTTGGGTCTACCTCACGCGCGAGCCTTCCCTTCGGGCCTCCACCCATCGGCGACGACCAGGCCTCCCTCCATCCATCGCTGACTGGGCCTCCCTCCATCCATCGACGACCTGTCCTCTCCTCCTCCAGTGGCGACCTGGCCTCTCCTCCAGCACGCGGTGAGCACAATAGCTGTGCCCACTCTGACCTCTTTGACCTCTCCTCCTTCCACAAAATGGACCTTTGACTTTCCCAATGACTGCCCCCAGCCAGGCCTCGGTTCACTTATCATCCCACTGAAGGGCGCCATAGGCAATTAGGCTCATACAGCAATGTCTGGTCTCCAGTAGTCTTGGATCCCCTTGCCACTGGACCAAGACCTTGCTCAGCTAAGCCCGTGTGATAGCCGATGTGCAACGGCCACCCCATGTTAAAAGAACTCACGTACAGGCATCTTCCACCCTTTAATATGAAGTTCGGGACCTGGAATGTCAGGACCCTCATGGACAATTCCAACAGCGACAGGCCAGAACGCCGTACCGCCATAGTTTCCCGGGAACTTAGATGCTTCGATGTCGACATCATCACCCTAAGCGAGACCCGGCGGGCAGGGGAAGCCAGCTCAAGGAAGCTGGATGTTATACCTTCTTCTGGAAAGGCAAACCAGAGGAAGAACGCTGCCTCGACGGAGTCAGTTGCGCTATCAAGAATGAGCTGGTTGACCGCCTCAGAGACTCCCCCTGTGAGATTAGCAAACGTCTCATGACTCTCCGACTCACCCTATCTTGGAACCAGTGCACCACAGTCGTCAGTGCGTACGTCCCAACACTCGATGCAACAGATGAGACCAAAGAGGGTTTTTAACTCCAGCCTCGACAAATCCATGCCCCGCGTCCCTATGGACGAAAAACTGATCCTCCTCGGTGATTTCAATGCCAGGGTCGGCAAGGACACAGTCCTCTGGGGAGGCGTGATCAGCAGAAAGGGCGTAGGAAAAACCAATTCCAGTGCTACCCTGCTCCTGAGCACAATCTTGTCATCATTAACGCCTTGTTCTGTCAGAAGGACAAGTGCAAGGCATCGTGGCAACACCCTCGTTCCAAACACTGGCACCTGCTCGACTATGCCACTGTTCGAGCCAGGGATCGCAAGGATGTGCGCATCACCCATG
Source organism: Pristiophorus japonicus (assembly GCF_044704955.1). Classification (NCBI taxonomy): domain Eukaryota; kingdom Metazoa; phylum Chordata; class Chondrichthyes; family Pristiophoridae; genus Pristiophorus; species Pristiophorus japonicus. Next base: position 26,105,122 of record NC_091995.1, on the reverse strand, counting down.
CCATGACAGCAGCTGATGACTGCTGGATGGACCACCGCCCAATCCGTTCCATCATCAACATCAACATAGCCCCAAAGCGATGATGGCACTCGGAGCAGTGCCGCAAAAAAGTCAATGCCAGGTCACTTCAAGACCCAGCTAAGAGAGCCCTATATAGCCAGCACCTCACTGCTAACCTGGCGACCCTTGATGACCCCGAGACACAAAATGCCCACAGTGTGCCCTCCAGGCCACCATAACCAATGCCTGCGAAGAGACGCTCTGTCACTCAACCAGGAAACACCAGGTCTGGTTTGATGAGAATGACCAGGAGATCCAAGAGCTAATAAATCGCAAGCGCAGGGCATTTATGAACCTAAAACAACAACCCAACTCGGAAGCAGTAAAGCAGCATTACAGATGGCTTAAAGCCGAGGTCTAACAAAAAATCTGCGACCTAAAAAATAGATGGTGGATGGAGAAAGCACAGGAAATTCAGCAGCAGGGTGACAGCCATGATGCGTGAGGATTCTTCACCGCAGTCAAGGCCACCTACAGCCCAAGCACTCAAAGCCCCACCCCACTGCTGGCCAATAACGGGGAGACATTCATCAAGGACACCGAGGCAGTCAGTACCCACTGGAAGGAGCACTTTGAAGATCTCCTCAACTGTGACTCTGCCTTTGACACGAGTGTCCTCAACTCCATCCTGCAGCATGCTAACCGCCACCATCTCAGCAAAACCCCAGCCCTACACGTGGTAGAAAAGTCTATCCATCAGCTCAAGAACAACAAGGCAACGGGAGCGGATAGAATCCCCACTGAGGTACTGAAGTATGGCGTAGAGGCACTATTGGCATGAATGCATGACCTCATCTCTCTCATCTGGAAGGAGGAGAGCATGCCGGGAGATCTCAGAGATGCTGTAATCATGACCATCTTTAAGAAAGGGGACAAGTCTGACTGCAGCAACTCACAGGAATCTCCCTGGGAAAGTCGTCGCTAGAATCCTCCTCAAACATCTTTTCCCTGTGCTGAGGAGCACCTCCCGGAATCATAGTGCGGATTTCGTCCTCTACGGGGTACAACGGACATGAATTTTACGGTGCAACAGTTGCAGGAAACAGCACCAACCCTTGTACATGGCCTTCTTTGACCTTACAAAGGCCTTTGACACTGTCAATCGCGAGGGACGATGGCGCATCCTCCTCCATTTCGGCTGCCCCCAAAAGTTCATCATCATCCTCTGCCTGCTGCAGAGGAAAGTGCGTGCGGCAAACCAATCCCACTCACCCTTTTCTTCAATGACTGTCTGTCCCACCTGTGACAGAGACTGTATTTCCCGTATTGGACTATTCAGTCACCTAAGAACTCACTTTTAGAGAAGGAAGCAAGTCTTCCTCGATTTTGAGGGACTGCCTATGAGGATGATATCTCATATGTTTTGATAAGATCACCTCCCATTTTTCTGAACTCCAATATGTATCGGCCCAACCGACTCAATCTATCTTCATAAGTCAACCCCCTCATCTCCGGAATCAACCCAGTGAACCTTCTCTGAACAGTATCCAATGCAAGTATATCCTTCCTTAAATACGGAGACCAAAACTGTATGCAGTACTCTAGGTGTGGTCTTACCAATACCCTGTACAGTTGTAGCAGGACATATCTGCTTTTATACTCTATCCCCCTTGCAATAAAGGCCAACATTCCATTTGCCTTCCTGATTACTTGCTGTACCTGCAAACTAACTTTTTGTGTTTCATGCACAAGGACCTCCAGGTCTCTCTGTACTGCAGCACTTTGGCATTTTTCGTCATTTAAATTGTAATTTGATTTTCTATTTTTTTCTGCCAAAGTGGATAACCTCACATTTTCCCACATTATACTCCATCTGCCAAATTTTTGCCCATTCACTTAGCCTGACTATATGCCTCTGCAGATTTTTTTTGTCCTCACAATTTGCATTCCCACTCATCTTTATATTATCGGCAAGCTTGGCTATATTACACTCGGTCCCTTCAGCCAAGTCATCAATATAGAGTGTATATAGTTGAGGACCCAGCACCGATCCTTGCGGCATTCCACTAGTTACCACTTGCCAACCAGAAAATGACCCCTTTATCCTGACTTTCTGTTTTCTGTTAGTTAGCCCCAACCCCGTGAACTTTTATCTTGTGCAGTCATCATCATAGGCAGTCTCTTGGAACCGAGGAAGACTTGCTTCCACTCTAAAAATGAGTCCTTAGGTGGCTGAACAATCCAATACAAGAACCACAGTCCCTCTCACAGGTGGAACAGATAGTCACTGAGGGAAATGCTGGGTGGGACAGGTTTGCCGCATGCTCTTTCAGCTGCCTGCGCTTGATTTCTGCATGCTCTCAGCGATGAGACTTGAGGTGCTCCCGGGTGCACTTCCTCCACTTAGGGCAATTTTTGGCCAGGGACTCCCAGGTGTCAGTGGGGATGTTGAACTTTATCAGGGAGGCTTTGAGTGTGTCCTTGGAACATTTTCTCTGCCCACCTTTGGCTCGTTTGCCCTGAAGGAGTTCCGAGTAGAGCACTTGCTTTGGGAGTCTCATGTCTGGCATGCAAACTATGTGGCCTGCCCAGCGGAGTTGATCAAGTGTAGTGCTTCAATGTTGGGATGTTGGCCTAGTTGAGGACGCTAACGCTGGTGTGTCTGTCCTCCCAGGGGATTTGCAGCATCTTGCAGAGACATCGTTGGTGGTATTTCTCCAGCGACTTGAGGTGTCCACTGTACATGGTCCATGATTCTGAGCCATACAGGAGGGCAGGTATTACTACAGCCCTGTAGACCGTGAGCTTTGTGGCAGATTTGAGGGCCTGGTCTTCAAACACTCTTTTCCTCAGGCAGCCGAAAGCTGCACTGGCGCACTGGAGGCGGTATTGAATCTCGTCGTCAATGTCTGCTCTTGTTGATAAGAGGCTCCCGAGGTATGGGAAATGATTCACGTTGTCAAGGGTCTCGCCGTGGATCTTGATGACTGGGGGGCAGTGCTGTGCAGCGAGGACAGGCTGCTGGAGGACCTTTGTCTTACGGCTGTTTAGTGTAAGGCCCATGCTTTCATATGCCTCAGTAAGTGCCTGGTCTCCAGTCATCTTGGACCCCTTGCCACTGGACCAAGACCTTGTTCAGCTAAGCCTGTGTGGTAGCCGATGTGCAAGACCACCCCACGTTAAAAGAACTCACGCATAGACATCTTTCACTCCCTTAATATGAAGTTCGGGACCTGGAACGTCATGGACAACTCCAACAGCGACAGGCCAAACCCCGCCCCTTTTTTCTTGTGCAGTAACCTTTTATGTGGCACCTTATCGAATGCCTTCTGGAAATCCAAATACACCACATCCACTGGTTTCCCCTTATCCACCCTACTCGTTACATCCTCAAAGTACTCCAGCAAATTTGTCAAACATGATTTCCCTTTCATAAAACTGGTTGATTGAATTATGCTTTTCCAAATATCCCGCTACTGCTTCCTTAATAATGGACTTTAGCATTTTCCCAACGACAGATGTTAGCCTAACTGGTCTGTAGTTTTCTGCTTTTTGTCTGCCTCCTTTTTTAAATAGGGGCGTTACATTTGAGGTTTTCCAAACCGCCCCAGAATCCAGGGAATTTAGGTAGATTACAACAAATGCATCCACTATCTCTGCAGCCACCTCTTTTAAGACCCTAGGAAGTAGGCCATCAGGTCCAGGGGACATGTCCACCTTTAGTCCCATTATTTTATCCAGTAGTACTTCATTAGTTATAGTGATTGTATTCGTGATTGTTCCTCCCTCTCATAGCCCCTTGATTATCCACTATCGGGATGTTTTTAGTGTCTTCTACCGTGAAGACCAATACAAAATATTTGTTCAACATCTCTGCCATTTCCCTGTTCACCATTATTAATTCCAGTCTCATCCTCTAGGGGACCATGATTTACTTTAGCCACTCTTTTCCTTTTTATGTACCTGTAGAAACTCTGACTATCTGTTTTTATATTTCGTGATAGTTTACTCTCATAATCGATCTTCCTTCTCTTTATCATTTCTTTAGTCATTCTTTGCTGTCTTTTAAAAGTTTCCCAATCCTCTGGCCTCTCACTAGTCTTGGCCACATTGTTGCCCTTGTTTTCAATTTGATACCCTCCCTTATTTCTTCAGATAGGCACGGATAGTTATCCCTTTTACAGTCTTTCCTCCTCATTGGGATATATTTTTGTTGCGAGTTACGAAATATCTTCTCAAATGTCTGCCATTGCTCATCAACTGTCCCATACTTTAATCTATTTTCCCAGTCCATTTTAGTCAACTCTGCCCTCATACCATTGTAGTCTTCTTTATTTAAGCTTAGGATCCTGGTTTGAACTTTCTCAACCTCCAACTGAATTTGAAATTCAACCATGTTATGGGCACTCATTCATAGAGGATCCTTTACTCCGAGATAATTTATTAATCCTGTCTCATTACACAGTACCAGATCTAAGATAGCCTGCTCCCTGATTGATTCCACAATATACTGTTTAAGGAAACTATTCTGCATATAGTCTATGAACTCTTCTTCAAGGCTGCCCTGGCCAATTTGCTTTGTCCAATCAATATGAAGGTTAAAATTGCCCACAATTATAGCCGTTCGATTATTTCATGCCTCCATTATTTCTTGATATATATACTCCGTCCAACAGTGTAGCTACTGTTAGGGGGCCTATATACTATGCCCACCAGTGACTTTTACCCCTTATTATTCCTTATCTCCACCCAAACTGATTCAACATCTTGATCCTCTGAGCCAATATCGTTTCTCACTAACGCACTGATCCCATCCTTTATTAACAGTACTACCCCATCTCCTTTTCCTTTCTGTCTGTCCTTCCGAATGAATGAATATTTTAGTTCCCAGTCCTGTTCACCTTGCAACCACGTCTCTGTAAAGGCTATCAGATCATACCCATTTGTATCTATTTGTGCCATGAACTCAACTATTTTGTTACAAATGATATGTGCATTCAGATAAACAGCTTTTAAGTTTTTTTTTTACCATTTTGTTCCTGCTTTGACCCCACATTCTGATTCACCTTTATGTTTATACACTATGTCCCTTCCTGGCACACTCTGGTTTTTATTTCCCCCAGTGCTACCCTGATCTATTGTCTTCTCCTGGTTATTTGAATTTTTAAATTCTCGCTCAGCTGAATCCGCCCCCTACTAATTCGTTTAAAGCCCTCTCTACAGCCTTAGTTATTTAATTTGCCAATACCCAGTCCCAGCATGGTTTAAGTGAAGCCCGTCCAAACGGAACAGGTCCCTCTTACCGCAGTACTGGTGCCAGTGTCCCACAAACCAAAATCCATTTCTCCCACACCAATCTTTGAGCCACGTGTTTAACTCTCTGATCTTATTTACCCTGTGCAAATTTGCTCGTGGCTCAGGTAGTAATCCAGAGATTATTATCTTTGTGGTTCTACCTTTTAATTTGGCCCCTAGCTGCACATACTCTCTCAGCAGAATCTCTTTCTTTGTCCTGTCTATGTCGTTGGTACCCACGTGGGCCATGACAACTGGATCTTCCCCCTCCTACTCCAAGTTCCTCTCCAACCCCGAGGAGATGTCCCTTAAACCTGGCAAGACAGCCTTCAGGACTCACGCTCTCAGCTGCAGAGAATTGTATCTATCCCTCTAATGATACTGTCTCCTACCACAACAATGTTTCTTTTTAATCCCTCTACACTGCCCCATCAAACACTCCCAGGGCAGGTACAGCACAGGGTTAGATACAGAGTATAGCTCCTTCTACACTGTCCCATCAAACACTCCCAGGGCAGGTACAGCATGGGTTAGATACAGAGTAAAGCTCCTTCTACACTGTCCCATCAAACACTCCCAGGTCAGGTACAGCACAGGGTTAGATACAGAGTATAGCTCCTTCTACACTGTCCCATCAAACACTCCCAGGGCAGGTACAGCACAGATTAGATGCAGAGAAAAGCTCCCTCTGCACTGTCCCATCAAACAATCCCAGGCTAAGTACAGTACAGGGTTAGATACAGAGTATAGCTGCCTCTACACTGTCCCATCAAACACTCTCAGGCCAGGTACAGCACAGGTTAGATGCAGAGTAAAGGTCCCTCTACACTGTCCCATCAAAACACACCCTAGGTGAAAGGGCTATGAAATGACTGCCTGTGTCAAGCGGGAGCAGGAAAGCTACCCGCACATTCCGAGGCCAGCCTGAAAAAATTCACATTGGCCCATCTTTTTTCTGGCATAAATCTGGGGGTGGGGGCGGGGAGGGGCATATGGCATTTGAACATTGCTGGGAGATGTACAAGTGAAGCTTGCAGGTTGTTATCTGGGCTGAGGTTACTAGCTGCCGGTGGCACATAACCACAAGTAAACTGAATAGTCTTGACTCGTGCTCTTGGTATGTGTATCTGTTTCAGCATTGCAGGTAGACCACCACCTCTCCTTTCCCCTTCCTGTAGACACGACCGCTTAATTGACATACCAGCCAGTTTCCTGTTTATGTGGCAGCCATGTCTCTGTCGGTAACACTCTCACCTGAATAAGTAGGTCATAGGTTCCAGTCCCACTCCAGAGACTTCAGCATAAAATGTAGACTGTCACTCCACACTGTTGGAGGTGCCGCCTTTCGGATGAGGCCCCAGCTGCTTTCTCAGGTGGGCGTTAAGGAGCCCATGGCGCTAGTTCTCCCTGGTGTCTTGGTCCATCCATGATCCAACCATCCCTGAACCAACAGTACCAAAACAAATTACAGTGATTATCACATAGCTGCATTTGGCATCTTTCTGTGCAAAAATTGACTGCCTTGTTTTCTACACTACAACAATGATTACGCAACAAATCCACTTCATTGGCTGCAAAACACTGACAGGTATCCTGAGTTTGTGAGTTTGTGAACGTTGCTATGTAATTGCAAGTTCTTTGTTATTTTCTTCCCTCCTCTCCTGAAGACACCTTTAGGATATTTTCTTTCATTGTTAATCACCCCACCATTCCTGTAAATTTTTGTAACAGATTTTTGTGTTTCTTTTATTTTAACCGCTAATCTTTGCTTGTACTCTTTGCACTTCTTATATATTTGTTCAATTTCCCCCTGCACTGTGTATTCTACCCGGTATTTGACTCTTCTGTACCTGACGTTCATCATAAACCTTTTTATCTTTTATTTTAACCCCTATTTCCTTTGTCATCCATTTTTGTCTTGTCACATTTTCTTTAATAAAGTTGGGGACCACATTAGCCTCCATCCAGTTAATGTTAGAACATAATGATAATAAAACTAACAGCTTCATCAAGAGTGAAGACCAATGCAAAGTATTCATTTAATATTTCTGCAACACCCAGTGAGTCATTTGCAACCTGCCCTTGAACATCCTTCAATGGCCCAGTAAAGTCTTTGACAGTTCTCTGATGCTTCACATAACTGAAAAAGCTGTTCCCATTAATTCCACAATTTTTTATGATCTTCTTAGCTGATCTAATAGCGGCCTTAGTTTTCTTTAGCTGTTCCTTGTACTTAACTCTGTTTAGTTAAGTACTCGACATGTTTGATTTGTAAAAGAAAAGAAAGACTTGCATTTCTATAGTGCCTTGCACAACCACCAGATGTCTCAAAGTGCTTTACAGCCAATGAAGGAACCTTGGAATGTTAGTCACTGTTATAATACGGGAATGGCGGCAGCCAACCTTGCACAGCAAACTCACAAACAGCAATGTGATCATGACCAGACAATCAGCCCTTGCTATGTTGATTGAGGGATAAATAGCGGCCAGGACACCAGGGATAACTCCCCTGCTCTCTTTCAAAATAGTGCCACGGGATCTTTTACGTCCATCTGAGAGGGCTGACGGGGCCTCGGTTCAACGCCTCATCCGAAAGACAGCACTTCCAACAGTGCATCATTCCCTCAGCACTGCACTGTCAGCTTATATTTATGTGCTGAAGTTCCTGGAGTGGGACTTTAACCCACAACCCTCTGACACAGAAGTGAGTGTGCTACCCACTGAGCCATAGCTGACAATAGAAACATTTTTGTTTACATCTAATTTGTCTTTGTACATGGCCAATTTCCCACTCTGGCTTTATCTTTTCACATTCCCTTCTTGTGACTTTGAGTATATATTTGTCTCCCACATTTTATTTCTCTTATTCTTCAAAACTTTCCATTTGTATTCGACATCTGTCTCATCACAGTTTTGGTCTCCTTACCTAAGAAAGGAGGGAGTGCAGACTGATTCCTGGGATGGCAGGACTGTCTTATGAGGAGAGATTGGGTCGTCTAGGCCTGTATTCACTAGAGTTTAGAAGAATGAGAGGGGATCTCATTAACACGTATAAAATTCTGACTGGGTTGGACAGACTGAATGTGGGGAGGATGTTTACCCTGGCTGAGAAGTCTAGAACAAGGGGTTACAGTCTCAGGATATGGGGTAGAAAGTTTATGACCAAGATGAAGATAATTTTTTTCACTCAGAGGGTGGTGAACCTGTGGAATTCTCTACCACAGAAGGCTGTGGAGGCCAAGTCATTGAATATATTTAAGAGGGAAATAGATGGATTTCTAGAAACAAAAGGCATCAAGGGTTAAGGGGAAAAAGCAGGAATATGGTGTTGAGATAGAGGATCAGCCATGATTATATTGAATGGCTGTGCAGACTCGAAGGGCTGAATTGCCTACTACTGCTCCTATTTTCTATGATTCTATGTTTCACCACCCAGTAAGGTTAGACAATTAAACTGTTCCAAATATTCTGCCATTTCAGCAAAGTTTGCCCTTCTGAAATCTGGTACGAGTTGTAGATTCTCAGTACCTTTTGTTCTACCAGCCAATTGAAACTGTATAATGTGGTCACTGTTGTCCAGATGTTCCTCTACATGGAGGCCCGATATGAAGTCAGGCTCACTACTAAACACTAAATCTAACATATGATTATCCCTGGTTACTTCATTGACATGTTGAGTCTTATATATTTTCAATAAGTTTTTCAGCTGCACTTCGCAACACAACAAAGGGTAAACCATCGTGTCACTGAATTGCAGGAAATTAAAGTCACCCATCAAACAAAGGTGGCATACTTCTGATGCGTTGGAATAGTAACTCATCATGTTCAGGTATCTGACCTGGGGATCGATAATAATTACCAATAATTAGTCCCTGCCCATGAGCTTGTCCACTTGAACACAGACAGTTTCAGCCATACGTAATCAGGCAAAGTCAAATCTCTCACTCAAAAAACAGCACCTCCTCTTTGATCTACTCTATCCCTTCTGAATCCCTTGTAGCATCTCAGGAGAATTTGATTTCAGTCCCATCACTTGCATCTAGCCATGTCTCAGAAATGCACTAAATATCACATTTTTCCAACATAGCACACAATTGCATTTCTAACTATTTGTTTCTCACACTTCTCATTTAGAGGGATAAGATCTTTCATCTACCTTCTTAGAGTTATTTATTCTTATGTGCCCTCTACATGTTTAAATACTTTTTTATAAACACGTTTAGTGAAAATTATTTTTTTCCAAACATACTAAATTTCCAATATGCGTGACCAGTCACACCTCAAGGAAATTTTGCTGATATGGAGACGAGGATGCATAAAGAGTTGTATTAATGCAAATTATTGCTTTCTTTCCTGGAAAGGCTGTTTTTAAAAAAGTAATCTCATCACAGCAGGTTAATAATGTAGTTTAACAGAGGCAAATATCTTTGAATGTCAATATCAATAAAACTTGCATTCATAGAATCATAGAAATTTACTGAACAGAAGGAGGCCAACTGACAAAAAGCCTAATCCCACTTTCCAGCTGTTGATCTGCAGCCTTGTAGGTTATGGCACTTCAAGTGCATTTTTAAATGTGGTGAGGGTTTCTGCCTCTACCACACTTTCAGGCAGTAAGTTCCAAACCCCCACCAAGGTCTGGGTGATAAAAGCTCTCCTCAACTCCCCTCTAATGTTTCTAGTAATTACTTTAAGTCTAGGTCCCTGATTATTGACTTCTATGCGAAGGACAATAGGTCCTTCCTATCCACTCTATCTAGGCCCCTCATAATTTTATTCACCTCAGTTAAGTCTCTTCCCTGTCTCCTCGGTTTAAAGGAAAACAATTCCAGCCTATCCAATCTTTCCTCAGAGCTAAAAGTCTCCAGTCCTGACAACATCTTTGTAAATCCTCTCCATACCCTCTCTAGTGCAATCACGTCTTTCCTGTAATGTGGTGGCCAGAACTGTACGCAGTACTCTAGTTGTGGCCTGACTCGTGTTTGCATTGAATAACCCCTTTAATCAAACCTGCAACCTCTACTACCAAGAAAGACAAGGACAGCAAGTGCATAGGACCACCACCACCTGCAAATTCCCCTACAAGTCACACACCATCCAGAGTTGGAAATATATTGCCGCTCCTTCATCATCACTGGGTCAAAATCCTGGAACTCCCTCCCTGATGGCACTGTAGGAGCACCTTCACCACACGGACTGCTGCAATTAAAAAAGGCCGCTCACCACCACTTTCTCGAGGGCAATTACGGATGGGCAATAAATGCTAGCATTGCCAGCGACGCCCACATTCCATGAACGAATAAAACATTTTTTTATCAGTGGCCACATTGTTCGAAATCACCATTCTGTTGTACCTAACATTGGCTATAGACAACTGTTGTCAGTCTTGTCTTATACCTTAAGTTGTGTATTCAGGTCTAGAGAGACCTGCAGGCGTAAGTTTTGTGAGAGCCAAACTGCCAGTGTCCTGGCCGACATCCTTCCTCAACTAACAGGACATTCATCTGACAGTTGTTGATAGGACCTTACTGTTGGCTGTCCCGTGTATTCACATAACAACAGTGACTGCTCTTCAAAACTGATTCACTGTGAAGCACTTTGGGACATTCTGTCTTTATGCAAGTTCTTTCTTTCAATCTGTAAATGATGGCGAGGTTGAAGCGTGTTAGATCAAGACATTTAGACTCCCTGGTGAACTGAATGCTAATGCTTGGAATATGAATAAGTTAAAGTGAAAGAGATGTGCCACAAATTGTGAATCTAATACTTTCACTCTGTTCCTGTATTTGACTGTTCACTTCCAAATTAGGGCAGAGAAGATCGAACTACTGATGTTTCACCTTGTTTGAACAACCTCAAGAACTCTCTGGGTGGTGCTTAGCAGATCTTACAAACTCCCCAATCATTTATTATAAACCTTAATTATTGTGCGTGCTGGAGATATTCGGGTCTGGTTCCGATTACCGGTACAATGGCAAAGACTATTGAATTATTAAAGGACCTGAAAGAGAACTTGCTGAACAACAACTCAACCGCATTCAAAATCATTATGAATGGTGCAATCTTTCTAATCATGGGTGGATTTGAAGAACTCCTGGAAAAAAAGATCCCGTGTCCGTGTGATGTGGAAATGAATACTACCTACTTCTCAGTGTTTCTCAGTATCCCTTTAGTGTCATTATTTTTCATCAGTGTATTGGTGCAATTTTGTTCACATCAATGCCATTGGTGCAATGACTGCTTCAAAGTCGGCGACAAATGCTGCAAAGACGGCAGCAATTCATGTTGCTTGTTCTCATTTTTGTCATTTAAAGCATTGATTCCATCACTAATGTGGACCGTCGTATTCTTCTTGGACGGTGATTATTACGCCTGTTCAGAGTTCATGAAAAGTAATGAAACTTCGGCTGTTCAGACATGCATTGAATTCAAGTGCAGCCCGAATCCGAATAAACTTCCAGCTGATCTACAAAGTGCTTGCAATCAATCGCGGGTGAGTAGTGTATTTAAATGTTCCTTCTAATGATTAATTGTAACAAAAAATATACAGCAGCAAATTACATTTACACAACACCTTTAATGTAGCAAAGCATCTTAGCCATTTCATATTGGAGATCAGTCCCGAGCTGGAGTCGAAGGGCGGACTGGGGAGACACCTGAGAATACTGCATATACTATAGATCTTCAGGGGTCTTTAATGTCAGGAGAGCTAATGTAACTCTAGCGTAGGGGAGAGATGTAGTAATCCTGAGAGGTTCAGTGTGGAGGACAGAGGGCTAAATGCTCTGTCACTGATAGTAGAACAGAGAGCGGGAAAGATGCCGTACACCAGAGTTGGAACCGAGGAGGGACACTGGACTCGAAAAGGTAACCGAGATAGGGACGGCGAGCTGTGCAGAGATTTGAAAAGAAGGGCAAGGATTTTGAATTTGGTGTACTGAGGGAGGATAGAGATCGGCAAGGATTAAAGGTGATGGGGAGTGGGAGAAATGGGCGGGGTGGCAGTTATTGATCAGCTGGTGTTTGTGCAGCATAGAGCTTGGGAGATCAGTAAGGAAGGGATTTGAAAAACGAAGTCTGGAGGTGTCACACTCATGAATGAGGGTTCCAGCAGTGAGAGTGAGAAAGGGCAGAGGTGGATGATGTTTCAGGTGAGAAAGTAGGCAACTTGGGGATGTGGGGTGAAAACTAGAAATGTGGCAACAGTTACACACCCACCTACACATGCTATTATACTGTCTTACACAGATGCACTTACATACACACACTCTATCAGACAAACACATAACTATCCCACACACACATAGTGAGACGCGCATTCTTTTAGACACACACGTACTTGCCCCACACACTCAGACACACATTCTGCCATATAGAGACATACCGTCCCACGCACACACACACTCTCGGGCACATTCATACACACTTTCTGTTGTACAGCCACATACCGTTGAAATCGGAATTGTCCTTCGTTGCACTGCAGAGGAGGAGAGCTCCATGTTGGATGTCGCCCCTCAAATCTCTGCAATGGAACAGTTCTGTTAAAGGGTCGTTGTTTAAATCATTTTCTGATTTCTCCATCCATATCTTAACAGCTCATCGGTTGCCTTATAATTGTATTTACCCTGGCTGTGCTGGTATTATGCTACGGTCTTCCTCGTTGCATTTGCTGTGACAGCATGAAGAAATCGTGTTGCTTTGCCTACGTGAAGAATTCTTATTACAAGTTTGAATATAATTATCTACGTGGAAAAGAGGAAGAAAGGCTGATTGTGGAGGAATTCAGACGCAGAGCAGTTGAAATGGCGAAAATAAACTCTGTCACGGAGATCAAAGGAATCCCTGAATACTTTGTGCCTGCACAAAGAAATGGCGGCATTGCAACGGACAATCTGGTAAGTGTTAAGCACGGTCCAACCACCAGCGAGTGAAATGGCAATGTCAAGCTGTGATCTCAGAGCAAGTGTGATGAGTGCAGCTAAATTCAACCCACAAAATGCTTTAAAATATTGTGGGATTTTCCACTCCAGCACATACTGGGAGTGTGTAAGCAGAAATTACATTTTGCTCGCCCTTGATATTTCCAAACATTCATAGTACTGGTGGGGAAATCATGAGTTAAGAGGTGTGGAATTTTGCAAATATGCTCCTGGCATGAGGCAGGAGAGCTGAAGCAGGAAAATCGAATTATAGTTCTTCAAAGGGATAGCCCAGGCACGCCCGACCGCCAGCAACTGACCCATAACCCGCACTCACAAGCAGTGAGCTGCTCCTCCCTCAAACCCAGTACAAGGCAGCACCATGTCATTATTCAACATCACTCAAATTAGCTGCCGCGTTTCCCACATTACAACAGTGACTGCACTTCCAAAAAGTAAGGGCGTAAACGCTTTGAGGCATCCGCTGATCGTAAAAGGCACTGTGTAAATGCTAGTCTTCTTATTTTTTTAAATTATTTTAACAAGATATTGCCATCTGTATAGTTGGGGATTATTTTGGTGAAAGGATGGAAACGGGTGCTAAATGGGTGCTGTGCTAATAACACACGCCTGTTTGAAAGCCTGGTTTTTGCACCCACTTTTGGTCCTAATTGTTGGTAACAATAATTTGAACTTGTCTTGCGGCTAAAATGGACAGCTGCAGATTTAGCACTCAAGCGCTGATTAGACACAATTTTCGCGGAGCAGTATATGTGGGCTGCATATGTTCACTCACCTACTTCCACTGAAGGTGTGGTCAGTGCTGACTGACACACAGCCGGCACATTTCAGGTTGGCTCAGGGATCGAGAGGGAGCACAGGTTCTCAGACGTGGCACTAGAGGCCGTGGTGGAGGAGGTCCAGCATTGGAGGGATGTCCTGTACCTGCAGGGGGTAGGAGTCCACCTCGCCCTCCTGTCCCTCTCTCCCGCAACAGCTGGTGCTGCTCTGCCTGTCCTCATGTCCTCCTGCAGGCCAAGGAGAACCTTAGCCGATGACCAAGCACTCCATTTCTACTGGGGATAGATTACAAAATGCAGTGGTACAGAAGGATCTGGGGCTCCTTTTACATGAAACAGTTAGCATACAGGTACAGCAAGTAATTAGGAAGGCAAATGGAATGTTGGTCTTTATTGCAAGGGGGATGGAGTATAAAAGTAAGGAAGTCTTGCTACAGCTGTACAGGGTATTGGTGAGACCACACCTGGGGGCCGAAATTGCCCTTTTCCTTAAGACCGGTTGCCACCGGAAATTGGCGGCCATGCTACAAAGTGGAATGGCTGGTGATTTTTCGTGGAATGGCCGCCATTTTGAAAATTGCCCTCCTGCGGTGTCTGCTTGTGGACCGTTCCCCCCACCTATGCCCTGCTGCTTTACTGTATAAATATTTTAAATACAAGAAATATTTATGTATTAACTATATAAAATCTTAAGTGCGTCATCAGAGCGCGCACTGCTGATTTCACCACCCCCAAACCCCAAATTCTGCCAAGAAAATGTTGCTGCTGCTGCTCGGTGCCGGCAACAGCTTTTTCTATCGGTGCACTACCGGGTCGGCCCGACAAATCTTTAGAATTCTCTATGCCAGAGAGCTGGGTCATTGAATATATTTAAGGTGGAGATAGACAGATTATTTGAACGATAAGGGAGTCAAAGATTATGGGGAGCGGGCAGGGAAGTGGATTTGAGGCCGAAATCAGATCAGCCATGATCTTATTAAATGGCGGAGCAGGCTCGAGGGGCCGGATGTTCTTATTTTCTTACTAAGTGTCCAGTAATGTAGTGGAGCACATCACTCACTCGTTAGGTGAAGTCCTCAGAGAATTTCCAAAATTAATGTTGATAGAGTGTTGACAACATGCCCCAGAAAGTCTCCCGATGTGTTAGAATATACCTTGAAGTAGCGCTCAGAATCCTCTGCAACGTCTTGTTTATCCCAGTCAACTGGTCGCTGTTGGCCTTAGGTCAAGTGCTATCCTCCTTAATGAGCACTAGCAGGCAATTTAAGTGTCAATCAGCCCCTTCATGATTAGAGCATGCTTCAGCTCCTTTACCCAGATGATGTATTGTGCAAAACATGGGTTAAACCATCGGTTCAGCTAATGACCCAATCTTGGCCACCTCAGAGGCTCTTTGGTGCCTAAGTATCCGGAGAAAATCACCCCCAAAGATAATAACAGAAATCCAAAAATCATCAAATCACAAACACAAGGGTAAATTTTAACTTTTGGTGATGGTGTAAAACGATAGATATTGTATCAGCCACCTATGATAAGCCATTGTCTTGGGAAGGAAAATCAGAGGAGCTGTAAAACGGTCGGCTGGTCCGATATTGCCTGTTTTACACTATCGCCCCTGTAGGTAAGTATAGTTACTTTTCTGACACACATGAGGTAAATTTAACTTTGGCCGATGGTGCAAAACAGACAATATTGAATTATATTCAGAACCCAATGTTCCTTTCCATTCAAGAGAATCAAAGGAAAAGTCAGGGCGAGCACATAATGGGCAGCTGACTCGACATCGCTCAGTTTGCGCTCTCACGTAAAGTAGAAATTACCCCCATTGTCTATTTGTTGCTACAAAGTCTTGGGTTTGGTGGTGGATCTGGTGTTGAACGCTTTGTTTGACCTGTTCCAGGCAACTTCTCCATAAAGTTACCACCAGGACAGGCATTTGCGATAGAGCCATACCTCAGCTAGGACCTTCAACGAGCAACATGAATAATAACCTCCATGGTTAGTGTAGTGATTATGTTACTGGACTGGGAAGCAATGGTTTGGTCTAATTATCCAGCAAAACAGACAATGGTAGGTTGTAACAGTTAAATAATTTTTTTTAAAATAAAAAGCTGGTACCAATAAAAGTGACCGTGGAGTTTTGAGATCGTCATAAAAACACAACTGGTTCACTAATGTCCTTTAGGGAAGAAAACTTGCCTTCCTTACCTGGTCTCGCCTCTGACTCCAGTCCCACATCAACATGGTTTGACTCTCAAACTGCTACAAAGAATAACAAGAATTCCAGACTTAAATGCCTTAAGAAGAGGACTAACACCATCTTCTCAGGGCCACTAAGGATGTGCAATATTGCCAGCTGTCTCTGCGATGCCCACATCCTGAGAATGACTTTAAAAAATCTGGCTTGGCATTCTTTTCATTCCCAGTCCAAGACAGGAACATTCAGCAACAGTTGGACACTGAATATCCCAGTCTCAGGTGTTTCCTGACTTGGAGCAAGGACTGAAAAGGCAGCCTAGTGAGAGATTGGAAGCCACATGTCAGTGCTCCCAAAGTACAAGACCCTTCAGGAAATAAATGGGAGGGGAACACGCCCCACCTAAAAAAAATGAACATACAAAAATATATCCTATGAAATTCATACTATTCCTATGCAGTGTGGGGTGGGAAGATCATTAAACCTTTTCCTGCACTGTACCCAGGTGCAAAGCACTGCTGAATTTACCGTAAACTCTTTGGGCTATATTAGGCCACGCTGATTTAGTTTGTTGGGGTGGCCTCTTCCTGCCATCCTCAGGGAAGAGAACCTACCTACGTGCCCTCACTCCCTCAACAAGATGCTGGAGGGACTCATTATTAAAATGAGGTGCCTTTCAGACATCATAGTACAGACCTGCACTCACTAATACAAACTTCACAAAGGAAAATCCAACTGTCTGCAAATGGGACCATGGCCCCTTTAAATATATTGGTAAGGAGCGTGTCATCTGGTGATGTCACCAGACCCGCTCCCATTAATTGGAATGGGAACCACGCAGGGCGGTCCTAACAAGGCCCCATTACGATAAGATGTTATTTTTGGCTGGGATCGCCGCAGGACCGGGTTCATCATCCGCCGCCCCCAGCTCCTGCCTTCACCAACTGTATTGCCAACTCGTGCGATTCAATCGCGACAGACGCAATTTCAGAGTGAAATAAAGCCTCATTTGTGATCTTCTGATGGCAGGCCTAAATCTTGAGAACCTTTTCTTGAAAAAAATACACCGATTTGCGCAAGCAAGAATAACATCAATGTATTTCTGCATAAGCGCAAATTGGCATTTATGCCAAGATTTAGGTGATTCTGAGCATTGTTTCACTCTAATTAGGCCAATAATTGCGGTTGGGGGCTTACTTCCGGAGTATGCTTCCAACCTATGAAAGGAATACACACTTACCTGATGGTAGCCGTCCTGTGAAAACTTGCGGTCTAACAATGCGAGGCTGAGGGCAGCGTAATGGCCCTCGGATCCCAGGGATGCAGCCTGTGCGGAAGGGTGCCTGGGATCACGTGGGCCTGGTCTTCCAAACACAAAACAGAACTAGATTTTAATCATTTCAGAAAGGGATCCTGTAATCAGATTTAATGGAATCCTGTAATCAGAATTAATTACAATTTACAGGATTGGAATGTAATTCCTAATTAGCTTCAGTCCACCAACTGCACTAATAATGCAATTCTTTGATAATTTTTGACATCATTAAAATTCCAATAAGAACCAAGAAATAGGAGCAGGAGTAGGCCATTAGGCCCCTCGAGCCTGCTTCGTCATTTAATGAGATCATGGCTGATCTGATCATGGACTCAGCGCCACTTCCTTGCCTGCTCCCATAACCCTTTATTCCCTTATCGCTCAAAAATCTGTCTATCTCTGCCTTAAATATATTCAATGACCCAGCCTCCACAGCTCTCTGGGGCAGAGAATTCCACAGCTTTACAACCCTCTGAGAGAAGAAATTCCTCCTCATCTCAGTTTTAAATGGGCAGCCCCTTATTCTGAAACTATGCCCCCTCGTTTTAGTTTCCCCTATGAGTGGAAATATCCTCTCCACATCCACCTTGTCGACCCATCATTATCTTATACGTTTCGATAAGATCACCTCTCATTCTTCTGAACTCCAATGAGTATAGGCCCAACCTACTCAACCTATCTTCATAAATCAATCCCTCATCTCCGGAATCAACTTAGTGAACCTTCTCTGAATAGCCTCCAATACAAGAATATCCTTCCTTAAATATGGAGACCAAAACTATATGCAGTACTCCAGGTGTGGCCTCACCAATACCCTGTACAGTTGTAGCAGGATGTCTCTGCTTTTATACTCCATCCCCTTTGCATAAAGGCCAACATTCCATTTGCCTTCCTGATTACTTGCATACTAACTTTTTGTGTTTCATGCACAAGGACCCCCCAGGTCCCTCTGTACTGCAGCACTTTGTAATTTTTCTCCATTTAAATTATAATTTGCTTTTCAATTTCTTCTGCCAAAGTGGATAACCTCACATTTTTCCACATTATACTCCATCAGCCAAATTTTTGCCCATTCACTTAGCCTGCCTCTATCCCTTTGCAGATTTCTTGTGGCTACCTCACAATTTGCTATGCCATCCATCTTTGTAACATCAGCAAACTTGGCTACATTACACTCGGTCCCTTCATCCAAGACATTAATATAGATTGTAAATAGTGGAGGCCCCAGCAACGATCCCTGCGGCACCCTACTAGTTACTCTTTGCTAATCAGAAAATTACCCATTTATCCTGACTCTGTTTTCTGTTAATTAGCCAATCCTCTATCCATGCTAATATATTACCCCCAACTCCGTGAACTTTTATCTTGTGCAGTAGCCTTTTATGTGGCACCTTATCGATGCCTTCTGGAAATCCAAATATTTACAGAAATATTGAAAAACTCAATTGATTCAGTATGATTTCTGTATGATTTCCAATTTGAAAATGTTTACAATGTGCCTGAGGTGTCCCCTTGCCAGTTTGTATCAAAAGTAACATTTCTATAGGCAATTGCTGGTGGGGAAATAGCCCAACTCTGTGCCAGTAATTGCTTTTTCGTGGGCCATGCAGATAGTCTGTCAACTGACAGTCAGCAAGTTCTGGGTTTTGTGAACTTGCACTGGATATCAAAGGGGTTATGACGGCGTAGTCTGAGAGTACACTGCCATACCCACCACAAAATCCGGGCCATTGTTAGCAGCAGTGTTGAAGTACACCTCAGCCAGATTGTTGCATAGAAACACTGCTACTTCATCCCATATGATGCAATGTCTTGTCCTGCTCCTCAGTGAGACTGAAGCAGTAGCCTGTACAGTGCAGCAACTTCACTGAGTAACTCCTTGAGCATGTAATTTCCATCAACAGATGGGAGGAGCTTTGAGACATAAAAACTAATAAGACCCAACTCCTGCCCAGGAGCGTTCATTTCAACCCAAGCAGCGATTATTAATATTTGTCTGGGGTGAGGGGGAGAGAAGCTTCGAGAGGGAGTGCCTGGCAGTGACTTAATTCGCAGCAATAGCATCTCCCTGGGAACCAAACTCGGTCTCACCTCCGAGCGGCCATTACCGCACATCCCCGGTCACTGCGCCTGCGTGGCCGTGCTGCTCGCCGGGATTTGTAGTCTCCGGCTATTTGTGCGTGGGCCGAGTGGGAACAGAGAACTACAGTGAGGCAACATTGAAGAGCTGGAGCTGTGAAGCGATTCTAACACACCTGGGGGGAAATTGCAGCTGGAGGCTTCCTTCATATGAATGCCTGCGACCCGAAAAAAATCCACCAAAGTACCTGGTGGTCCCAGAGGAACATAGGACACCGATCAGAGGCCGAGATATGCTGCGCAGTGGAGAGATGTCTTTCACGTACGTACGTATGTACGTGCTGGAGTATGTATGTGGGCCTGGTCCACCAATCACTATGCAGTATTCTCATTGATAAAAATGGGAACTCCGTTTGTACGAGTTCCCATTACTCTCAATGAGAATAATCCCCTAAAACACCGAAACACAGCATAATAAATAAATAAATAAAACACCTCATATATTCAAAATTAATCGCAATTAATATTTTAGAAAAAAAATTGGAATTTTTTAAATGTGTTTTTATAGGGTTATAAATAACCTTACCTTAATGGACAGGGTTTTTAATGTAAAAATGTGTGTTTAATTTTAATTTGTGTGTGTTTTAAAAGGGTTTGCGTTGGTAAAAGTAAGCTACCAGGCGTAAAAGTTTGAAGGACATTCACTGTGATTGAGTTGGGCAAGTAGCCCAATCTCTCCCGCGTGGATGTCCTTCTCCCAGAGATGTTGAGGATCTGTACGGAAAAATCTTGACAGATCGGAAAAGCCGTTTTTCGGCGCATGGGCATCACTCCCCGAAAACCGACTTTTGCGAGGCTTCGCCTGGTCCGTACGCAGTTTGTACGGATCCGGCGAAGCCAGAATTTTCGGCTCATCTTCTTTTCCTGAAAATCGTGAATCTTGTCTCCATGGGAAGGTGTTTTCGATTTTTTCAACCCCAGAACTTACCTTTGGTTGGCAGCCGAAGGGACTTCATTGTATTTTGTTGGGCACCAGGTGAAGGTGTCTTATGTTTGGTTGGTAAGGATTCTTAAAGTTCATGCTTTTATCTCTGACTGTGCTTTTCCAACAGGCAGACAACACTGAAAGTGGTGCACTTTTACAGCAAGTTGGAGCAGGAGCAGCCATGAACAGTGCCCAATCGTAATTCAATGCAATTTATTGAACTTTTATTAATTACTATTGTAATTTTATTCACTTAATGCAGTTGCTGAATTGTATCAGCAGCTAAAATTTAAGGGTAAATGCTCCCCTTCAGCCCCTCTGAGATGGGGGTGTGGAATTTTACATTAGTCGGTCATGTCGTGAGTACTGTGAAGGAAATTGTTCCCTGAGATCATACATTTTCCTCATTATAGAAAATGTACCATATATAGAAAATGTAAACTTAAATCATAGTGTGCCCCGTTATAAAAAATGTATCCTTAAATTACACAATTGCCCCATTCTAGAAAATGTGCCCTTAAAATCAAACGTTTGCCGCATTATAGAAAATGAACCCTTAAATCGCATGTTTTCCCAATTGTAGAAAATGTAACTGCAAATCTACGGAGTGGAGCGGGAATTTGGTGAGAGTGAGAATTCGGTGCAGAGAGGGAAGCAGATGCTAAGTAATGTAAATCAAGGGGCAACAGTAAATATATA
The DNA here is from genome assembly GCF_044704955.1 of Pristiophorus japonicus. Lineage (NCBI taxonomy): Eukaryota > Metazoa > Chordata > Chondrichthyes > Pristiophoridae > Pristiophorus > Pristiophorus japonicus. The sequence goes on along the minus strand of NC_091995.1, from coordinate 26,083,833 downwards.
AATAATCAGTAATTAATTACATCTAAAGGGATTTTTAAGGGAAGGAAATCTGCCATCATTACCCGGTCTGGCCTATATGTGACTTCAGACCACAGCAATGTGGTTGGCTCTTAATTGCCCTCTAAAATGGCCTAGCAAGCCACTCAATTGTACACAACCACTATGAAAAACAATAATAAGAATAAAACCGGACGGACTATCCAGCATCCACCTCGGCACCAGCTATGGACACGACAACAGCACACCAAGCCCAATTGACACTGCAAAGTCTTTCTCACTAATATCTGAGGACTTGTGCCAAAATTGAGAGAGCTGTCCCACAGACTTGTCAAGCAACAGCCTGACTTAGTCATGCTTACAGAATCATAACTTTCAGCCAATGTTCCAGACTCCTTCATCACCATCCCTGGGTATGTCCTGTCCCACCAGCAGGCAAACCCACCGGGGATGGCAGCACAGTGGTATCCAGTTGAGAGGAAGTGGCCTTGGGAGTCCTCAACATTGACTCTGGACACCATGAAGTCTCAGGTCAAGCATGGGCAAGAAAACCTCCTGCTGATTACCACCTACCATCCTCCATCAGCTGATGAATCAGCACTCCTCCATGTTGAACACCACTTGGAAGAAACACTGAGAGTAGCAAGGGAACATAATGTACTCTGGATGGGTGATTTTAATGTCCATCATCAAGAGTGGCTCGGTAGCACCACTACTGACCGAGCTAGCCGAGTCCTGAAGAATATAGCTGCCAGACTGGGCCTGCAGAAGGTGGTGAAAGAACCAACACGAGGGAAAAACCTACTTGACCTCGTCCTCACCAATCTACTTGTTGCAGATGCACCTGTACATGGCAGCATTGGTAGCAGCGACCACCGCACAGTCATTGTGGAGGTGAAGTCCTGTCTTCACACGGAGGACACCATCCACCATGCTAAATGCGATAGATTCAGAACCGATCTAGCAACACAAAACTGGGGATCCATGAGGCGGCTGTGAGCTATCAGCAGCAGAATTGTATTCCAACATAGAAAAACATAGAAACATAGAAAATAGGTGCAGGAGCAGGCCATTCAGCCCTTCAAGCCTGCACCGCCATTCAATCAGTTCATGGCTGAACATGAAGCTTCAGTACCCCCTTCCTGCTTTCACGCCATACCCCTTGATCCCCCGAGTAGTAAGGACTTCATCTAACTCCCTTTTGAATATATTTAGTGAATTGGCCTCAACTACTTTCTGTGGTAGAGAATTCCACAGGTTCACCACTCTCTGGGTGAAGAAGTTTCTCCTTATCTCGGTCCTAAATGGCTTACCCCTTATCCTTGGACTGTGACCCCTGGTTCTGGACTTCCCCAACATTGGGAACATTCTTCCTGCATCCAAACTGTCCAAACCCGTCAGAATTTTAAACGTTTCTATGAGGTCCCCTCTCACTCTTCTGAACTCCAGTGAATACAAGCCCAGTTGATCCAGTCTTCCTTGATAGGTCAGTCCCACCATCCCAGGAATCAGTCTGGTGAATCTTCGCTGCACTCCCTCAATAGCAAGAATGTCCTTCCTCAAGTTAGGAGACCAAAACTGTACACAATACTCCAGGTGTGGCCTCACCAAGGCCCTGTACAACTGTAGCAACACCTCCCTGCCCCTGTACTCAAATCCCCTCGCTATGAAGGCCAACATGCCATTTGCTTTCTTAACCGCCTGCTGTACCTGCATGCCAACCTTCAATGACTGATGTACCATGACACCCAGGTCTCGTTGCACCTTCCCTTTTCCTAATCTGTCAGCATTCAGATAATAGTCTGTCTCTCTGTTTTTACCACCAAAGTGGATAACCTCACATTTATCCACATTATACTTCATCTGCCACGCATTTGCCCACTCACCTAACCTATCCAAGTCACTCTGTAGCCTCATAGCATCCTCCTCGCAGCTTACACTGCCACCCAACTTAGTGTCATCCGCAAATTTGGAGATATTACATTTAATCCCCTCGTCTAAATCATTAATGTACAATGTAAACAGCTGGGGCCCCAGCACAGAACCCTGCGGTACCCCACTAGTCACTGCCTGCCATTCCGAAAAGTACCCATTTACTCCTACTCTTTGCTTCCTGTCTGACAACCAGTTCTCAATCCACGTCAGCACACTACCCCCAATCCCATGTGCTTTAACTTTGCACATTAATCTCCTGTGTGGGACCTTGTCGAAAGCCTTCTGAAAGTCCAAATATACCACATCAACTGGTACTCCTTTGTCCACTTTATTGGAAACATCCTCAAAAAATTCCAGAAGATTTGTCAAGCATGATCTCCCTTTCACAAATCCATGCTGACTTGGACCTATCATGTCACCATTTTCCAAATGCGCTGCTATGACATCCTTAATAATTGATTCCATCATTTTACCCACTACTGAGGTCAGGCTGACCGGTCTATAATTCCCTGCTTTCTCTCTCCCTCCTTTTTTAAAAAGTGGGGTTACATTGGCTACCCTCCACTCGATAGGAACTGATCCAGAGTCAATGGAATGTTGGAAAATGACTGTCAATGCATCCGCTATTTCCAAGGCCATCTCCTTAAGTACTCTGGGATGCAGTCCATCAGGCCCTGGGGATTTATCGGCCTTCAATCCCATCAATTTCCCCAACACAATTTCCCGACTAATAAAGATTTCCCTCAGTTCCTCCTCCTTACTAGACCGTCTGACCACTTTTATATCCGGAAGGTTGTTTGTGTCCTCCTTAGTGAATACTGAACCAAAGTACTTGTTCAATTGGTCTGCCATTTCTTTGTTCCCCGTTATGACTTCCCCTGATTCTGCCTGCAGGGGACCTACATTTGTCTTTACTAACCTTTTTCTCTTTACATACCTATAGAAACTTTTGCAATCCGCCTTAATGTTCCCTGCAAGCTTCTTCTCGTACTCCATTTTCCCTGCCCTAATCAAACCCTTTGTCCTCCTCTGCTGAGTTCTAAATTTCTCCCAGTCCCCAGGTTCGCTGCTATTTCTGGCCAATTTGTATGCCATTTCCTTGGCTTTAATACTATCCCTGATTTCCCTAGATAGCCACGGTTGAGCCACCTTCCCTTTTTTATTTTTACGCCAGACAGGAATGTACAATTGTTGTAATTCATCCATGCGGTCTCTAAATGTCTGCCATTGCCCATCCACAGTCAACCCCTTAAGTATCATTAGCCAATCTATCTTAGCCAATTCATGCCTCATACCTTCAAAGTTACCCTTCTTTAAGTTCTGGACCATGGTCTCTGAATTAACTGTTTCATTCTCCATCTTAATGCAGAATTCCACCATATTATGGTCACTCTTCCCCAAGGGGCCTCGCACAATGAGATTGCTAATTAATCCTCTCTCATTACACAACACCCAGTCTAAGATGGCCTCCCCCCTAGTTGGTTCCTCGACATATTGGTCTAGAAAACCATCCCTTATACACTCCAGGAAATCCTCCTCCACCGTATTGCTTCCAGTTTGGCTCGCCCAATCTATGTGCATATTAAAGTCACCCATTGCACTCCTAATTTCCTGTTTGATGCCCTCCCCAACATCACTACTACTGTTTGGAGGTCTGTACACAACTCCCACTAACGTTTTTTGCCCTTTAGTGTTCTGCAGCTCTACCCATATAGATTCCACATCATCCAAGCTAATGTCTTTCCTAACTATTGCATTAATCTCCTCTTTAACCAGCAATGCTACCCCACCTCCTTTTCCTTTTATTCTATCCTTCCTGAATGTTGAATACCCCTGGATGTTGAGTTCCCAGCCCTGATCATCCTGGAGCCACGTCTCCGTAATCCCAATCACATCATATTTGTTAATATCTATTTGCACAGTTAATTCATCCACCTTATTGCGGATACTCCTTGCATTAAGACACAAAGCCTTCAGGCTTGCTTTTTTAACACCCTTTGTCCTTCTAGAATTTTGCTGTACAGTGGCCCTTTTTGTTCTTTGCCTTGGGTTTCTCTGTCCTCCACCTTTCCTCATCTCCTTTCTGTCTTTTGCTTTTGCCTCATTTTTGTCTCCCTCTGTCTCCCTGCATAGGTTCCCATCCCGCTGCAATATTAGTTTAACTCCTCCCCAACAGCACTAGCAAACACTCCCCGTAGGACATTGGTTCCGGTCCTGCCCAGGTGCAGACCGTCCGGTTTGTACTGGTCCCACATCCCCCAGAACCGGTTCCAATGCCCCAAGAATTTGAATCCCTCCCTGCTGCACCACAATCTGTAACCTCATGGCTTGGCATATCCCTCACTCTACCATTACCATCAAGCCTGGGGACCAACCCTGGTTCAATGAAGAGTGTGGAAGAGCATACATCAGGAGCAGCATCAGGTGTACCTGAAAATAAGGTGCCAACCTGGGGAAGCTGCAACACAGGACTACATGCAAGCTAAAAATTGGAAGCAGCATGCTATAGACAAGGCTAAGCGATCCCACAACCAACAAATCAGACTAAAGCTCTATAGTCCTCCCACATCCAGTGGCGAATGGTGGTGGACCATTAAACAATTAATGGGAGAAAGAGGAGGCTCTATGAATATTCTCATCCTCACAGAAGCCATTCTTCAGCCAATTCGATTTACTCCACATGATATCAAGAAATGGCTGAATGCACTGGATACAGCAAAAGCTATGGGCCCTGACACTATGCTGAAGACTTGTGCTCCAGAACTAGCCGTGCCTCTCGCCAAGCTGTTCCAGTATAGCTACAACACTGGCATGTATCTGACAATGCGTAAAACTGCCCAGGTATGTCCTGTCCACAAAAAGCAGGACAAATCCAATCCAGCCAATTACCGCCCGATCATTCTACTCTCAATCATCAGCAAAGTGATGGAAGATGTCATCAACAGTGCTATCAAGCAGCACTTACTCATCAATCACTGATGCTCAGTTTGGGTTCCTCCAGGACCACTCGGCTCCAGACCGCATTACAGCCTTGGTCCAAACATGGACAAAAGAGCTGAATTGCAGAGGTGAGGTGAGAGTGATTGCCCTTGACATCAAGGCAGCATTTGACCGACTGCATTATCAAGGAGCGCCAGTAACACTGAAGTCAATGGGAATCAGGGGGAAAAATCTCCACTGGCTGGAGTCATACCTAGCACAAAGAAAGATGGTTGTGGTTGTTGGAGGGCAATCATCACAGTCCTAGGACATCGCTGCAGGAGTTCCTCAGCGCAGTATCGTAGGCCCAACCATCTTCAGTTGCTTCATCAATGACCATCCTTCCATCATAAGGTCAGGTGCAGATGTTCGCTGATGACTACATAGTGTTCAGTTCCATCTGCAACTCCTCAGATAATTGAGCAGCCCATGCCCACATATAGCAAAACCTGGACAACATTCAGGCTTGGGCAGATAAGTGGCAAGTAACATTTGCGCCACACAAGTGCCAGGCAATGACTATCTCCAACAAGCGAGAGTCTAACCACCGCCCCTTAACATTCAATGGCATTACCATCACCGAATCCCCTGCAATTAACATCCTGGGGGTCACCATTGACCAGAAGCATAACTGGACCAGCCACATAAATACTGTGGCAACAAGAGCAGGTCAGAGGTTGGGCATTCTGTGGCGAGTGTCTCACCTCCTGACTCCCCAAAGCCTTTCCATCATCTACAAGGCACAAGTCAGGAGTGTGATGGGATACTCTTTACTTGCCTGGATGAGTGCAGCTCCAATAACACTCAAGAAGCTCGACACCATCCAGAACAAAGCAGCTCACTAGATTGGCAACCCATCCACCACCTTAAACATCCACTCCCTCCACCATCACCGTACCGTGGCTGCAGTGTGTACCATCTACAAGATGCACTGCAGAAAATCGCCAAGGCTTCTTCGACAGCACCTCCCAAACCCGCAACCTCCACCACCTAGAAGGGCAAGGGCAGCAAGCACATGGGAACACCACCACCTCCACATTCCCCTCCAAGTCACACACCATCTTGATTTGGAAGCATATCGCCATTCGTTCATCGTCGTTGGGACAAAATCCTGGAACTATTTCCCTAATAGCACTGTGAGAGTACCATCACCACATAAATTGCAGCAGTTCAAAAAGGTGCCTCACCACCATCTTCTCAAGAGCAATTAGGGATGGGCAATAAACGCTGGCCTTGCCAGCGATGCTCACATTCCGTGAACGAATAAAAAGAAAATAGTACTATGGGATCTTTTACATCCACCTGAGAGAGCAAAAGTTAGTTTAATTTCTCATCGAAAGGACAGCACGTCCAACAGTGCAGCATTCTCTCAGCACTGCTCTGGAGTGTCAGCCTAGATTTATGCGCTTGAACCCACAACCTTCAGACTCAGAAGTGAGTGTGCTACCCACTGAGCCACAGCTGGTGCTCAGTTACAGATACAGTTAATCTCTATGCTATCTAGGCTGAAAATGTTTAAAACATGCCTGAAGTATTCCCTTACTCTGTAGGCAATTGCTGGGCATTTTGTGGGGAAATAGCCCAACTCTGCGCCAACAATTGCTTTTTGGTGGGCCATGCAGATGGCCTGACACTGCATACCTTGACAGACCACAAATTCCAGATTTCGCGAACTTGTGGTGGATTTCAGGGAGGTTATGACAGCGTAATCTGAGAATACACTGCCATACCCACAGCAAAATCTAGGCCATTGTTAGCAGCAGTGTTGAAGTAGACCTTGGCCAGATTGTTACATAGAAACACTGTTACTTCACCCCATATGATGCAATGTCTTCTCCAGTGAGCCTGAAGCAGTAGCCTGTACAGTGCAGCAACTTCACTGAGTAACTCCTTGAGCCTGTAACTTCCATCCACAGATGGGAGAAGCTTTGAAAGTGATTTTTAACTAAGCTCAGGTGCGTTCACTTCAACCCGAGGTGCAATTATAGAAACATAGAAAATAGGTGCAGGAGTAGGCCATTCGGCCCTTCGAGCCTGCACCACCATTCAATAAGATCATGGCTGATCATTCACCTCAGTACTCCTTTCCTGCTTTCTCTCCATACCCCTTGATCCCTTTAGCCGTAAGGGCCATATCTAACTCCCTCTTGAATATATCTAACGAAATGGCATCAACAACTCTCTGCGGTAGAGAATTCCACAAGTTAACAACTCTCTGAGTGAAGAAGTTTCTCCTCATCTCGGTCCTAAATGGCTTACCCCTTATCCTTAGACTGTGACCCCTGGCTTTGGACTTCCCCAACATCAGGAACATTCTTCCGGCATCTAAGCTGTCCAGTCGCGTCCGAATTTTATGTTTCTATGAGATCCCCTCTCATTCTTCTAAACTCCAGTGAATACAGGCCCAGTCAAACCAGTCTCTCCTCATATGTCAGTCCTGCCATCCTGGGAATCAGTCCGGTGAACTTTCGCTGCACTCCCTCAATAGCAAAAACGTCCTTCCTCCGATTAGGAGACCAAAACTGAACACAATATTCCAGGTGAGGCCTCACCAAGGCCCTGTACAACTGCAGTAAGACCTCCCTGCACCTATACTCAAATCCCCTAGCTATGAAGGCCAACATGCCATTTGCCTTCTTCACCGCCTGCTGCACCTGCATGCCAACCTTCGATGACTGATGTACCATGACACCCAGGTCTCGTTGCACCTCCCCTTTTCCTAATCTGCCACCATTCAGATAATATTCTGCCTTCATGTTTTTGCCTCCAAATTGGATAACCTCACATTTATCCACATTATCCTGCATCTGCCGTGCATTTGCCCACTCACCTAACCTGTCCAAGTCACCCTGCAGCCTCTTAGCATCCTCCTCACAGCTCACACCGCCACCCAGCTTAGTGTCATCTGCAAACTTGGAGATATTACACTCAATTCCTTCATGTAAGTCATTGATGTATATCGTAAATAGCTGGGGTCCCAGCACTCAGCCCTGCGGCACCCCACTAGTCACTGTCTGCCATTCTGAAAAGGACCCATTTATCCCGACTCTCTGCTTCCTGTCTGCCAACCAGTTCTCTATCTACGTCAATACATTACCCCCAGTACCATGTGCTTTAATATTGCACACCAATCTCTTTGTGGGACCTTGCCAAAAGCCTTTTGAAAGCCCAAATACACCAAATCCACTGGTTCTCCCTTGTCCACTCTACTAGTTACATCCTCAAAAATGTTTAGAAGATTTGTCAAGCATGATTTCCCCGTCATAATTCCATGCTGACTTGGACCAACATTTATCCCGACTCTCTGCTTCCTGTCTGCCAACCAGTTCTCTATCCACGTCAACTCATTACCCCAATACCATGTGCTTTGATTTTGCACAACAATCTCTTGTGTGGGACCTTGTCAAAAGCCTTTTGAAAGCCCAAATACACCACATCCACTGGTTCTCCCTTGTCCACTCTACTAGTTTGGCGGGGGTGGGGGGCGCGGAGGAGGCGAGGTTGCAGGGGCTCGGGGGGTGTTGGATGCTTCGAGACGGAGTGCCTGGCCATGAATTAACTGGGAGCAATAGCATCTCGCTGGGAACTACACTCGACCTCACCTCTGGAGTGGCCATTGTCGCACATCCCCGGTCAATGCAGCTACGTGGCCGCACTGCTCGCTGGGATTTGTCGTCTCTGGCTGTTTGTGCATGGGCCGAGTAGGAACAGAGAACTACAATAACCAGCAGGCTGCTGTTCTGTGGGTGAGGGGTGAGGTTGAGAAACAAGGCAACCATTGAAGAGCTGGAGCTGTGAAGAGATTCCAAAACATAAGGGGTGAAATTCAGGGTCCGGATAAGGCCTGTTACCGCCGTTTTGTGGCGGCCATGCGGCAGAATCGAGCCACCATGACCCAAATTCAGCTCGGGGATTTTTCGGCTACTTCCACCCCACTGCTGCTGACTGCCGCAAGCACATCATCAAAGTGCGCACCGCTGATCTCCCGCACCTCCAGCACACTCTGCCCCAAATTTACCTGTAGAAATCTTTGCTCTGCCGCACGGTGCACATGACAGCTTTTTCTGTCGGTACACCTTGTTCTATGTGTGTGTGGCCTGGCAGCATGGTGGCCCTTCAAGGGGAGGGCGCACTGCCGCGGCCGCCATGGTTTTATTTTTGCAGGCCTACTTCCCGATTGGCTGTCCAATTATTGCCCTGGGTTCGGCTGGGCCGCCAACAGGCAGCCTGGCACCCCCTCTTGGACCAACTGAAACCCTCCCTGGTGGATGAGTGGCTGAAGCTAAATGATCGCTGGTTCTCTCCCCTTTAAATGAGGGGAGGGATGTGGTGACGCACACGCGCAATGACGTCATCACCAGTCCGCCGCTGAGCGACTCGATCCCGCCCAACTTCCGCCCCTCACCAGGCCTTACCGGCGCACTTCCGCCTCCATTATGAGCGACTTCCAGTCTTGTTGAAAAAAAACAACAAAAGACCCGAATATCGATCAGGAGGCAAACTCTTCCCATGCGGTGGTAAAAACAGGACGAAATTGTAGTAGCGCCAGGTTTCTGATGAGCCTGAATTTTGCCCCGATCCTCTTTTCCTGAACATCACAACTCCTGTCTCCAAGGGAAGGTGTTTTTGATTTTTTTTTTCCCCAGTACTTGCCTTTGGTTGGCAGCTGCAGGCACTGCATTGCATGGTGGTTTTGTTGGGCACCAGGTGAAGGTGTCTTAAGATAACTCAAAGCAGGGAAGTTCTCGGTTTGGTTGGTAAGGATTGTTAAAGTTCACGCTTTTATCTTTCACTGTGCTTTTCCAACAGGCAGACAACACCGGTCGTGATCTATGACAGGAGGACGAATCAGGTGCTGTTGTTTACTGACCAATTGGAAAGTCCCCAATTTACACAAACTCATGTGTAATTCAATGCCATTTATTGATCTTTTATTAATTGCTATTGTAATTTATTCATTTAATGCAATTGCTGAATTGCATCATCAGCTAAAATTTAAGGGTAACTGCTCCCCTTCAGCCCCTCTGAGATGGGGGTGTGAAATTTTACATTAGATATTCACGTCATGAGTACTGTGATGGAAAATGTTCCCTGAAATCATACATTTGCCCCATTATAGAAAATGTACCATATATAGAAAATGTAAACTTAAATCATACTTGTGCCCCATTGCAGAAAATGTATCCTTAAATTACACATTTAAACATAAGAACATAAGAATTAGGAACAGGAGTAGGCCATCTAGCCCCTCGAGCCTGCTCCGCCATTCAATAAGATCATGGCTGATCTGGTCGTGGACTCAGCTCCACTTACCCGCCCTCTCCCCGTAATCCTTAATTCCCTTATTGGTTAAAAATCTATCTATCTTTGACTTGAAAACATTCAATGAGCTAGCCTCAACTGCTTCCTTGGGCAGAGAATTCCACAGATTCACAACTCTCTGGAAGAAGAAATTCTTTCTCAACTCGGTTTTAAATTGGCTCTTCCGTATTTTGAGGCTGTGCCCCCTAGTTCTAGTCTCCCCGACCAGTGGAAACAACCTCTCTGCCTCTATCTTGACTATCCCTTTCATGATTTTAAATGTTTCTATAAGATCACCCCTCATCCTTCTGAACTCCAAGGAGTAAAGTCCCAGTCTACTCAATCTATCATCATAAGGTAACCCCCTCATTTCTGGAATCAGCCTAGTGAATCGTCTCTGTACCCCTTCCAAAGCTAGTATATCCTTCCTTAAGTAAGGTGACCAAAACTGCACGCAGTACTCCAGGTGCGCCTTACCAATACCTTATACAGCTGCAGCAAGACCTCCCTGCTTTTGTACTCCATCCCTTTCGCAATGAAGGCCAACATTCCATTTGCCTTCCTGATTACCTGCTGCACCTGCAAACTAACCTTTTGGGATTCATGCACAAGGATCCTTGGAGATGGAGCACGCGGTGTCCACCGGTACGCTCGCGGCCTTCCGCGAGAGGTGGGCACCGGAGGGACTGGAGTGCATCATCACACCCGGCAACCAAATTTTAATTTGATTTTGCGTTTTAAAGTTTAATTTGTTTTAATTGCCGGTGCTTTTAGTGTCCCCCTCCCCTTTTATAGGGGGCACTGGAAAAAATATTTGATTTTAGTGCCCAAAAAAAACCCCCCCAAAAAAACCACAAAAAAAAAGGGCCTTGTAAATATCTGATGTGTCATCCAGGTCGGGTGGCACCATTTAATGTTTATGTGTTACAGGTAAACTCAAAAGAGTTTCATGCACAAGGACCCCCAGGTCCCTCTGCACCACAGCATGTTGTAATTTCTCCCCATTCAAATAATATTCCCTTTTACTGTTTTTTTTCCCAAGGTGGATACCTCACACTTTCCGACATTGTATTCCATCTGCCAAACCTTAGCCCATTCGCTTAACCTATCCAAATCTCCTTGCAGCCTCTCTGAGTCCTCTACACAACCCGCTTTCCCACTAATCTTAGTGTCATCTGCAAATTTTGTTGCACTACACTCTGTCCCCTCTTCTAGGTCATCTATGTATATTGTAAACAGTTGTGGTCCCAGCACTGATCCCTGTGGCACACCACTAACCACTGATTTCCAACCGGAAAAGGACCCATTTATCCCATTTGCCCCATTCTAGAAAATGTGCCATTCAATCAAACATCTGCCACATTATAGAAGATGATTCCTTAAGTCACACATTTCCCCAGTTGTAGAAAATGTAACTGTAAATCTATGGAGTGGTGCGGGAATTTGGTGAGAGTGGGAATCCGGTGCAGAGAGGGAAGTAGATGTTAAGTAATCTAAACAGTAGCTGTATAACTAATCGGGGTAATTAATTACATCTAAAGGGACTTTTTAAGCAAAATGCTGCGACAGCTGAGACCCATTGCCAGCAATTCCTGTGCCATGTGGAAACTCCAGGACGCTTCATGTGTCCTGAATAACCATGTGTGCAGGAAGTGCCTCCAGTTGCGCCAACTCGAGCTCCGGGTTTCTGAGCCTGATGAGCTCTGGAGTCACTGCAGAGAATACGGGAGGCTGAGAGTTTCCTGGAGCACACCCACAGCTACCGAGAGTTCAGGAGAATATTAAATGTGTGGACTCGGGTAGGGATGGAAGAGGCAGCAATGCGGGAATCTTCCAGGAGCGCTGAATACCAGTGAGAGTGACGACACCTCAGGAGAGTGCAGTCGAGAGCATATTCACAGCAAATGACTGCACAGGGAGGCACAGCAAAGCGTACAAATGCAGTGGTCATAGGCATTCAATAGTCATGGGGATAGATTGGTGTTTCTTGAGTCCCACCTGGCGTGCTGCCTTCATGGTGCCAGGGCAAAGGACATCACTGAGAGGATGCAGAACATTTTGAGGGGGGGAAGTGGAACAGCCAGAAGTCATGGTCCATGTGGGAACCAATGACAGAAGAAGGAAAAGGGTTGAGGTCCTACAATCAGAGTTTCAGGAGCTGGGGAGGGAGTTAAAAGCATAGGAACAGTAGAATAAGACAGCTAATGCATGGCTGGAGAAATGGTGTCAGAGGGAGATTTTCTAATTCCTGGGCCATTGGGACCAGTTCTGGAGCAAGAGGGACCTGTTCCAGGTGGACAGCTTGCACCCAGTGCTCCGTTTAATTTGTTTTTGTGCACAGTCCCTTTAACTGGCTATGCAGCCCATTCAAGTATTCGCGCATGCACAGTTTCTTCAATCTAAAACCGGTGAGTGACCTAAGTATGACCTCCAGACCACTGCAGGGCCATGCAGCTTAACGAGAACATTTGTTTCACCTCAGCAGATCTGTGACTAATATCCTCATGGGAAGGTTAACCGGTAATTTGGCAGGGGATGTGCACCAGGATGAATCATTACAGAGAGCAAACAAGGTGCACAGAGGACTCAGAGAGACGAATACTACTAGAATAAAGAATAGTTCAGAAATAGGAAGGATCAGACAGGGGGCACATTTGAAGCAGATGGGTTTGAACTGTATATACGTAAATGTACGGAGCATGGTAAATAAAGTTGGTGAGCTGCACAAGCTGCCACATGGAAGTATGATACAATGACAATAACAGAGACCTGGCTCAATGAAAGGGAGGATTGGGAACTTAATATTCCTGGCTGCAAGGTATTCAGGAAAGATGAGGAAGGAAACATTGGAGAGTTTTGGAGTATTAATCTAGGAAACTATTACACCACTGGAGAGGGATGATTTAGCTGAGGGGCCAAAGACCGAGTGTACTGGGCATTTACTGTAGGTGACCAAACAATGGGAAGGAGACAGAGGAACAAATTTGCAGGCAAATTACAGAAAGTAGCAAGAGAAATAGAGTCACGATAATGGGACTATCGGGGGAAAAGACAAAGTATGAGAATAGATTAGTGGTTAACAAAAGAGGTAACCCAAAAGTCTTTTATTAACACATAAACAGTGGAAAGTTGGGGCCGATTATGGACTAAAAATGAGATATTATTGTGGAATCAGAGGGCATGGCTGAGGTACTAAATGAGTAATTTGCATCTGTTTTTACTGGAGAAGAGGATGATGCCAATGTAGTAGTAAAGAAGGGGGCAGTAGCGATATCGGATAGGATAAAAATAGATAGAGGATTTACTTAAGCGGGTCGCAGAACTCAAAGTAGAAAAGCTCCCTGGTCCGGAAGGGATGCATCCTGGGTGACTGAGGGAAGTAAGGATGGAAATTGCGGAGGCTCTGTCCACAATCTACCAATTCCCCATGGCTATTGGAGTGATAGAGCAGGATTTTAAATTTTATACCCCTGTTTAAAAAGGGGGTAAGTGATAAACCCAGCAACTACAGGCCAGCCAGCCTAACTTCCGCAGTGGGTTATCTTTTACAGACAATAATCTGAGACAAAATTAATTGACATTTGGAAACGTGTAGGCTAATAAACGAAAATCAGCATGGACTTATTGAAGACAAATTGTTTTTGACTAACTCGATCGAGTTCTTTGATGAAGTAACAGAGCGGGTTGATGAGGTTAGTGCAGTTAATGCTGTTTATATGGACTTTCAAAAGGCATCTGACAAAGTATCATATGTTAACAAAATTAAATCCCATTTCATTAAAGTGACAGTGATAGCACAGATCCAACATTGGCTAAGGGACAGAAAGCAGACAGTACTGGTGAACTGCTGTTGTTCAGAATGGAGGGAAGTATACAGTACAGAGGGAAGTGTTCCCCAGGGGTTGGTATTGAGACGACTGCTCTTTTATATATATATATATATATATATATTAATGGCCTGGTCGTAGGTATACAGAGCATAATTTCAAAGTTTGCAGATGATACAAAATTTGTAAATGTAGTAAAATGTGAGAATAGTAACAGACTTCAGGATGACATACATAGACTTGTAAAATGGGTAGTAGACACATGGCAGAACAAAGTTAATGCAGAGACGTGTGCAGTGATACATTTTGGTAGGAAGAATGAGTAGAGGCAATATGAAGTAAATGATATAGTTTGAAAGGGCTGCAGGAACCTGGGGGTATATGTACGCAAATCTTTGAAAGTGGTAGGACAAGTTGAGAAGGCTGTAAAAAGCTTATGGGATTCTTGGATTTATTAATAGAGGAATAGAGTAAAGAACAAAATTATACTAAACCTTTATAAAACACTGGTTCAGCCTCAGCTGAGTATTGTGTTCAATTTTGGGTACTACACTTTAGGAAGGATATTAAGGCCTTAGAGAGGGTGCAAAATATTTACAAAAATGGTACCCGGCATGAAGGAATTCAGTTATGTAGAGAGACTGGAGAAGCTGGGGTCGTTCTCCTTGGAGAAAAGAAGGTTAGGATATGATTTAATAGCAGTGTGCAAAATGATGGCCCCGAATTTGCAGTTCTAATGATGGTGAAACTGCCATCATTACTGTGTAAAACTGACATCGACTTCTGCCATCCACACATGAGCAGTTAGATGCAGAAATCCTGAAGTTGCTGCAGTGATGCCCTGTTCCTCCACAGGATGCGCTAATACAGTTTTCGCAGAAGCAATCAACACACAACCAGTGATTTGACATGAACTTCAACTTTTCATGCACTATTCTCGCTATAAAAAACATTGAAAAATTTAAGCCTTGTTGAATGAGGTGTAATGGTGTACTAAGTCATAATTATTGCTGAACAACCTCTGTGGTCCTGAAAGACTAATGTTAGAAGTGTGGAGTCTTATTCCTTCCATTCCATGATAAAAACCCCATTAATTTTAAAAATAATTGCAAAACAAATTTTTTTTTTACTCTGATTATGATATTTCAGCTTCTATCTTATTCCCATGTGTATATCTCAATCTTTATTTTGTTCTTTGTAAAATTAAAAAGCAAATAATAAAACCTGTATTTTACTTCCTGGTTTGCTCTCTGAGAATTCTTCAATGTAATTGGCTGCTCAGTCTGCTTGATGACTTCACTGTTCCTGGATGCCAAAGATCCTCTATAGATGGTGCCAGAATAAAATTGATGTCGTAAAAGGAGAAGTTGACGCTACAGTGATCACTAAATCTTGGTGGGCAGCTTTCTCCGAGGTTAATGGCAAATGCCGTTCCTTCACTGCTCACCACAAAATTGGGTTCATGAATGGTTTTGATAGAGTAAATAAGGAGAAACTGTTTTCTGTAGTAGAAGGGTCGGTAACCAGAGGACACAGATTTATGGTGATTGGTAAAAGAACCAGAGGCGACATGAGGAAACATTTCCTTACACAGCAAATTGGGTGATCTGCAGTGCACTGCCTGAAAGGATGGTAGAAGCAGACTCAATTCTAATATTCAAAACAGAATTGGATAAATTCTTGAAGCATATAAAAGGTCATGCTTATTTGCACTAGCAAAATGCTCTGATAGCGTGACCTGATTGATGATTGCTCCCCTTGGAGGATATGATACACCCAGCAGTTTTGCTGGAATGTGTAATTAGAACCACCCAGCCCAAGTTCTCAGAGACTTTGCAAAGTGTAATTCGAGCCATTCTGACTGCCGAGTTCGGACAGGAGAGAGCTCGCCCCTCACTGCCCAAGTTCCTGACCCATCCCAACTCAATGTCCCCAAGTTCATGTCCCCCTAGCCCAAGTTCCTGAGTCTCCCCCTAGCCCAAATTCATATACTCCAGCCCAAGTTTGAGTCCCCCCAGCGCAATTCCCTGAGTCCTCCCCCAGCCTATGTTCATGCACCCCCCCCCAGCTGAAGTTCATGCTAACCCCCAGTCGAAGTTTCTGAGTGCCCCCCCAGCATAAGCTCCTGAGTCCATCCCCCCCCCCCCCCCCGTAGCCCAAGATCCTGCCCCATCCCAGCCCAAGTTCCTGACACCCCGGCAGCAGCACTGCTCAGAGGAGCAGCACAGTCAGGGGACGGCAGCAGCACTGCATAGCTCAAAAATGCCCAGACTCAGGTTTGAGGAGTCTGTGCATGTGTAGATGGGCAGGGGTGGAGTCCAGATGGATGTTGGTGCACATGCGTCGGGGGCAGAATCCAGACACGGAGCCGCAGATTGACGCTCAAAAAAACCAATGCAAATAATCACTCTCATAAAAACCAATTCAATACTTTTGGAGTGTAGATACTGTTGTAATGTGGGAATGCGGACGCCAACTTGCGCACAGCAATCTCCCACAAACAGCAATGTGATAATGACAAGATAATCTGTTTTTATTAAGTTGATTGAGGGCTAAATATTGGCCCCAGGACACCAGGGATAACTCCCCTGCTCTTCTTCAAAATAGTGCCAAGGGATCTTTTACATTCACCTGAGAGAGCAGATGGGGCCTCAGTTTAATGGCTCATCTCAAAGACGGCACCTCCGACAGTACAGCACTCCCTCAGCACTGCACTGGAGTGTCAGCCTAGATTTTCTATGTGCTCAAGTTACTGGAGTTTGACTAATATTAATGTTAAATTGAAAATTGAAAATTTTAAATCATCCACAAACATTTAAAATTCGCTTATGTAAAATTTGGCGCAGATTAAAATGTTTAAAATTATTTTTCCAAAAAATGTTTTTTTTTAATTGTAAATGGGACTTTTGATTAAAGTTGAAAATGGGAACATTTATTGTTATTCCAGTTGTGTAAATTATTTCATTATTTGGGTATTCCTCGAATGCTAATGGGGATTCAGATCGTAAATGGAATCCCCCATGATGAGGAATCCTCCTTTTTGATTGGAGGACCTGGCCCACATGATCCCAGGGATGCTTCTGAACCGACTGCACCTCTGCGATCCATGGGCCTTTTTGCAGGTGTACACCTACAGGCTCAGGACCCATCGCCTTCAAAGCCCAGCATCCAGTAGGAAGGTTCGGATTTTGTTTTTCGGCTCGAAGACATACTCTAGAGGTACTCCTCTGACCGCAATTACCAGCCTAATATTTTCATAATGCAGGGAGAAAAAAACCTGAAAACTGCTTTGCAACATTTACAGCACTAATTTTCTCTCACACCCAGAAGCGGCCATGCTTGGACAGCTGAGCAGCTTTCAGGCTGAATGGGTAAATGGAAGACCCCAAGTCTATCCATTACCTCCACCCGTCACAGCCACTTTAAGACTAGGGAAATACCAACTAGTATCTAGCTGCTTTGCACTTAAGACTCAAAGCCATATAGTGTTTCACTCGTACCACCCAATGTTACTTCCTGATCATGGAGGTGGCACAGTGTTGTGGTACAGCACGTGTTGGCATTCTGTACCCACTGGTGAGCCCCAATCCTAACCACAGGGATGCCCCTTCTGAGGAGTTTGGGGGTAGATGGAGATATAAATAAATGGGAGAGTCATCCTGCGACTTACTGAATTATATAAAGAGACTGGAAGCATTGTTCAGCTAGATATCAGATGGAGGGAATACCTCAGGAAAGGGGGGAGGAAACAACATTTTCAGAAGGAACAACATTGTAACTGGGTTACAAGAGAGTATGAGGAAGAAAGAGTTCCATGGAAGGGCTGACTTTGACTGCGTAAGGACACGGTGGAGGAAGCAACTTGTCCCTCTAAAGCAGCTTTCATTGTGATTGGTGGACTGCCAAAACTATGTTTAGAATTGTGAGGACAGAAGATGAAATCTGGATTTCTGCCAGTGCATCCGAAATTCTGACACTGACAGTTAGTAGGCAATCTTTGTGATAGAGCGAACTTGGGAGTCAGAAACTAAGCTGAGAGTTGAATAGGTTCTTCAAGTATCTTAGTTAACATTTGATGACACAACGAACAGATTGGCAAATTTCACTCTGTGATTATTTGCACGAACACCTTTGTGGCCTTTCGCGTAAGCGCACTCGGTTCAGGAGCTGCATGCCCATGTACCCATGTTGCGCCCTGCACCAGCACACTTTCCTTGGCCCTGTGTGGAGAAGGTCAGCGGATCCATTGGTGGCGCAGTGTGGTGGAAGATTGAGGATCGAAAGGGGAGAGGTAGGATCGAAGGGGCCAGAGAGAGGGAAGAATGGGGAGAGACTGGGAGAGAGAGAGAGTAGGGGGGGAGGGGGGGGGAGAGACTGGTGAGAGAGAGAAACTGGGGGTGGGGGGGAGAGAGAGAAACGATAGAGACGGGGGAGAGAGAGTGAGACTGAAGGATAGGGAGAGAGAAACTGGGAGAGAGAGAGAGAGAGAGACTGGGCAGGGAGAGAGAGAGAGACTGGGCAGGGAGAGAGAGAGAGAGACTGGGCAGGGAGAGAGAGAGAGAGACTGGGCAGGGAGAGAGAGAGAGACTGGGCAGGGAGAGAGAGAGAGACTGGGCAGGGAGAGAGAGAGAGACTGGGGATAGAGAAATTCGGGAGAGAATGAGAGACTTTGGGAAAGAGAGAGTTTGGGGCAGAGAGAGAGAGACTGGGGATAGAAAGAGAGACTGGAGAAGAGAAAACAGATCAGAGGAGAGAAGAGAGGGGATTGGAGTGGGAGAAAGAAGAGATCGTAGGCTGAAGAGAGGGGGGGATCAAAGGGAGATCAGAAGGGGGTCAGAGGGTTTCGGAGAGGGGAGAGAGGAAATTGGAGGTGGGAGAGAGAGGATCGAAGGGAGAAGAGAGGATCGGACGGCGAGAGGAGAGAAGCTTGAGTGGAGAGGAGGTCAGGAACTCGGGGACAAGAGAAGTCAGGAACTGGCGTGGGGCGGAGGGGGGGCGTGGGGGAGAACATCAGAAACCCGGGGTGGGGGGTAGAAGGTCAGGAACCAATGTCACTATTAACTTCAAACCACAAAACCTGTTAACAATCCATGACCCACACACAATGCCCCATCAAAGGGGGTTGGTTGGGGGGGGGGGGGGGTGGCGGGGGGAGGGAGGTGATCAAGAAATTGTTGGAAAGCAAAAAGGTCAGAAACTTGGAGGGTGGGGGGAAGAAACATAGAAACATAGAAAATAGGTGCAGGAGTAGGCCATTTGGCCCTTCGAGCCTGCACCACCATTCAATAAGATCATGGCTGATCATTCCCTCAGTTCCCCTTTCCTGCTTTCTCTCCATACCCCTTGATCCCTTTAGCCGTAAGGGTCATATCTAACTCCCTCTTGAATATATCCAATGAACTGGCATCAACAACTCTCTGCGGCAGGGAATTCCACAAGTTAACAACTCTCTGAGTGAAGAAGTTTCTCCTCATCTCAGTCCTAAATGGCTTACCCCTTATCCTTAGATTGTGTCCCCTGGTCCTGGACTTCCCCAACATCGGGAACATTCTTCCTGCATCTAACCTGTCCAGTCCTGTCAGAATTTTATATGTTTCTGTGAGCTTGTTGGGGAGGGGGCCGGAACTTATTGGGGAGAAGGTCTTGGGAGGAGATCGGGTGAGCCCTGACTATTCTCTGTGAGTTGTGTCTGGAGCCTGAATGAATGAATGGCTCAAATTTCACATTGCAAAGTATCATTGGCTGTAAAGTGATTTGGGACATGCGGTGGTCCTAGAAGGCGCTATATAAATGCAAGTGTTTTGTTTCTTTCCCAGGAGGACGTAAGTAACAACTTACCACATACTTTGTAGTGACAACTCTCACCTCCTGTATCAGCCATGGCTCACGAGTAGCACACTTGCCTCCGCGTCAGAGGGTTGTGGGTTGAGCACATAATTGAGGCTTACAGAGACTTGAGCATATAATTGAGGCTTACACGCCCAGTGCAGTACTGAGGGAGTGCTGCACTGTCCGGGGTGCCATCTTTCCAATGAGATGTTGAACTGATCCCTGCCGTCAATGGTGCTGCACTATCGATACCTGTTGCCAAGCAGCCAGGACGCTGCAGCACCAATCACTGCCACCGATTGGGCACGGCGCTGCAGCACCAATCATATTGTATAATATTGTTATTTAACAATTTTCATGTATTAACAACGGTTTTCACTTCCATTAACAATCAAAGATGTGCTGGCAAGTTCTGATTGAGGTTGCTTTCAATTTTTAACTTGTTTCCTCAGTGAAAGTAAACAGCGCATCCACAGCGTATTCAACATCCCTGATAAACTGGTTACTATGGGCCTGCGAATGATAACCATGGGCCTGGGATGATGCTCAAGAGAGGGTGTTGAATGTCGAAAGATAAAGAAGTGATGGAGGCTGATCATACAAGTCATGTTAAGAGGGAGTTGGACAGGCATTTGATGAGGCTATCAACTGGGGAATGTAGGAGTGTGAACTGCATTGGCTGCATTTTGCTGTGGTTTCTGGAACTCTTCTGCTGAGCTTTCCATGGATGAGTGGGAGAAGCCCCATGGAAATTCAACCTCTTTCTGAGTCAGAATGTCATGGGTTGATGTCCCACTCCAGATATGTGGGCACATAATACAGATTGACACTCAGTACAGTACTAAGGGAGTGCTGCACTGTTGGGTGCCATCTTATTGATGATAATGATTCTGCTGTTGCCATTTACAGCTCGTCTAGACCCATCTTTTGTTCCTTTACTTGTTCCATTACCACCCACATCTCCTTGCACAACCATTCCTTTTGTCAATTAATCACTCCTGCTTGCCACCAAATCACAGGCATTCTCTTTTCCTCTTTGTTGTTCTATTATCCCACAACCCGATCTTGATGAAAGCATGGGCCTTACGCTAAACATCAGTAAAACAAAGGTCCTCCACCAGCTTGTCTTCGCCATGCAGCACTGCCCCCCCAGTCATCAAGATCCACAGCGCGGCCCTGGACAACGTGGACCACTTCCCTTATCTCGGTAGCCTCCTATCAACAAGAGATTGACGATGAGATCCAACACCGCCTCCAGTGCGCCAGTGCAACCTTCGGCCGCCTGAGAAAAAGAGTGTTTGAAGACCAGGCCCTCAAAACTGTCACCAAGCTCCTAGTCTATAGGGTTGTTGTAATACCAGCCCTCCTGTATGGCTCAGAAACATGGACCATGTACAGTAGACACCTCAAGTCGCTGGACAAATACCACCAATGATGTCTCCGCAAGATCCTGCAAATCTCCTAGGAGGACAGATGCACCAATGTTAACGTTCTCGACCAGGCCAACATCCCCAGCATTGAAGCACTGACCAGACTTGATCAGCTCCGCTGGGCAGGCCACATAGTTCGCATGCCAGACACGACACTCCCAAAGCAAGCGCTTTACTCGGAACTCCTTCATGGCAAATGAACCAAAGGTGGGCAGCGGAAACATTACAACGACACCCTCAAAGCCTGCCTGATAAAGTGCAACATCCCCACTGACACCTGGAAGTCCCTGGCCCAAGACTGCCCTAAGTGGAGGAAGTGCATCCGGGAGGGCGCTAAGCACCTATAGTCTCGTTGCTGAGAGCGTGCAGAAATCAAGTGCAGGCAGCGGAAAGAGTGTGCGGCAAACCAGTCCCACCCACCCCTTCCCTCAACGACGATCTGTTCCACCTGTGACAGAGACTGTGGCTCTCGTATTGGACTGTACAGCCACCTAAGAACTCATGTTAAGAGTGGAAGCAAGTCTTCCTCAATTCCTAGGGACTGCTTCTGATGATGATCTTGACGAAAAGTAGGGGAGTTTGTCCGATGACCTGGACAACACTTATCTCTCAACCAACATTACTAAAACAGATTATCTGGTCATTTATCTCATTGCTGTTTGTGGGACCTATATGTGCACAAATTGACTGCCACATTTCCCTATATTACAACAGTGATTACACTTCAATAGTGAGTTATTGGTCGTGAAATACTTTGACAGTCCTGAGTTTGTGAAAGGTATAATATACTGATGGATTTATTTGTACTAACTGAATTGCAGCCGTTTCTCTGAATGGCTCTACATTATCACATGACCTATTGCTGATTGGTCCCCTTGGAGGATAAGCCACACCAAGATGTTTCTCTCGAATGTGTAAATGGAACCACCCAGCCTAACTTTGCACATTGTAACATGATTCATTTGGACTTCAGAAGTCAGAAAGGACACATCCCTTCCCCAGTCGAAGTCCCTCCTTACCCCAACGCAAGTGCATCCCTCCCCCAGTCAAAGTCCCTTACCCAAGAGCTAAAGTTTCTTATCCACCTTACAACCCCGGCCCGCCCCCCCCGCGCACCCCCCCCCCCCCCCCCGCGCCATAGATGGGGCATCATTGTGTGCGGGTTGTTAACAGGTTTATTGGGTATGAAGTGTCAGTGTCGTGACTTCTGGATTTCATCCACTCCAGCGATGTTGGGTGTGGTTGTAAAGGGGTTTGGAAGAATGTGATTTGTCTTCCATGAGTTCCCTCTCTTGCCCCCCACCCCCCCGCTCACCCTATCAAACTTCCCTCCCCCAGATAAGCTTTCTTCCCCCTTCCCCCAAACCAGGCTCTCTCTCCCCCCAAAGAAACCAGGCTCTCTCCCCCTCCCCACCCCCCCACCCCCACACAAACAGGCGCTCGCCCCTCCCCCCCGAACTAGGCTCTCACTCTCCCCCCCCCCCCCCTCCGCTCCCCCCAACCAGGCTCACTCTCTCCCTCATGCCCTCCCCAAACCAGGCTCTGCCCCCCCCCAAACAGGCTCTCTCCCCCCCTGCCACCGCCAACCAGGCTCTCTCCCACACCACCCCCCCCCCCCCCAAAACCAGGCTCGCTCTCTCTCTCTCTCTCTCCCCTGCTCCCGTTGCCCGCCGGCTCTCTCTGACCGCCACTCTACCCCCGGCTCAGGGCTCGGCGGCCGACGGCTCAGCTGACAACGTGGTGTTCAGGGCCGGTTCTAATGCATGCGCAGAAATGGGTTAGTGTAAATGACTCTGGGGGGGGGGGGGGGGGAGGTGTGGAGTCGGAGACTATTTGTCCGAACTTGCTTCTGTGCATGCATCGGGAGATCCATGTGCAAAAGTGCAAGTTAGGACAAATAGTCACTGCGATAATATACTGCAAGTTCTATCTTTTTTCTGAAGTGTATATACTGTTCTCGAACTCTAGGGTCATCCAGCAAGACCCTAAAGTTATCTTCTGGTCTTGCACATTACTACAGTTTTGGTTTCTTAAAATTATGTGCACACCATTCCCCCTTTAAAATGTTAACGTTTCTGGTCAATGAACTGGAAGATGCTTGAGATTAACAGGTTTTAGGCAAACATAGTGAGCCCATATTTACATGGTGAGCAGGCTTTGCACCACTTTAGTATATTAGAACCTCAGCAGTGAGTTATTCATAATGTGATTTAAAGGTAGTTTTTCTATAACGGTTCAGACAGGTGATTTATAGGTACATTTTCAACAATGGTGCAGTCAAGCGATTTAAGGATACATTTTCCATAATGCTGCAGACAGGCGAGTTCAAGGTACAAAGACAAATACTGAGGATGCTAGCAATCTGAAGTAAAAACAGAAAATGTTGGAAATATTCAGCAGAGCTAGCAGGATCTCTGGAGAGACAAACAGAGCTAACGTTTCAAGTTGACGACCTTTCAACAGAACTGGAAAAAGTTGGATATAACTGTTATTAAGCAAGCACAGAGACAGGGAAAGAGGGAGGGGAGGAAGGAGCAAAAGGGAATGCCTGTGATAGGGTGGAAAGCAGAAGTGATTACTTAACAAAAGGAATGATGGTGCAAGGAAAAGTAGTGGTAATTGGATAAGTAAAGGAACAAAAGATGGGTCGTGATGAGCTGCAAATGGCAACAGCAGAATCATTATCAGCAACTGCTGTCTGAAAAAATGGGAGCAATGGTTATGATCTGAAGTTGTTGAACTCATTGCTAAATCTGGAATCTTGTAAAGTGCCTAATCATAAGATGAGGTGTTATTATTTGATCTTCCATTGAGCTTCATTGGAACCGTGGCGAGGGCTGGGGACCGAGAGGTGAGAGAGGGAAGGAGACAGAGAATTAAAATGACAAGCGATTGGAAGCTTCGGGTCATGCTTCAGCACTGAGCAGAAGACTGAACATGTAGAAGAGACCACATTGTGAGCAGCAAGTATAGTATACTAAATTGAAAAAGTGCAATTAAATCATTGTTTCACCTATAAGGAGTATTTGGGACCCTGGACGATGGGAAGGGAGGAGGTGAATGGGCAGGTGTTGCTTCTGCTGCAGTTGCATGCGAAGGTGCTGTGGGAAGAGGAGCTGATGTTGGGGTGATGGAAATGTGGACCAGGGTGTCAGAAGTGTGGACCAGGGTGTCACAGAGGGAATGATCCCTTCGGAATATGGCAAGGGGAGGTGTAGATGAGTTTCGTGGTAGCATCACATTGGAGGTACAGAAATGGCAGAGGATGATCTGTTGAATGTGGGCGCTAATGGGGTGGAGGATGAGGACAAGGGTAACCCTAACCTGGTTCTGCAAGGGAGGGTAAGGAGTGAAGGCAGAATTATGGGAAATGGGACGGATACCATCGCAGGCACTTTCAACCACAATTATGGGGAATCCTCAGTTGAGGAAAAAGGAAGACATAGTGGAAGCTGGCATCGTCAGAAGAGAGGCGACGGAGATGAAGAAACAGGGAGAATGAGTCCTTACAGGGTTCAGGTGGGAGGATGTGTAATCATGGTAGCTGTGCAAGTCAGTGGGCTTATAGTAAATATTGGTGGACTGCCTGCCCCAGAAATAGAGAATAGAAAAGACAAGGAAGGACAGGGAAGAGTGGAAGGTGGAGCATGTGAAGGTGAGGGAGGGGTAGAAATCTTCCAGTTCAGGGCGAGAGCAGGAAGTGGCACCGAAACAGACATCAATGTACCAGAAAAAGAGGGGAGGGATGGGACCCGAGTAGGACTGGAACAAAGAATATGCCACGTATCCCACAAAAAGGCAGGCATAGCTAGGACCCATGTGGGTTCCCATAGCGAAACCTTTGATTTGGAGGAAGTGAGTGGATTCAAAGAAGAAGTTGATCAATGTAATTAAAAAGTTCAGCCAGGTGCAGGAGCATGGTGGTGGTTGGGGACTGGCTGGATCCCCGTTCAAGGTAGAAGTAAAGGTTCTGCAGGCCATCCTGAAAGCAGATGGGAGGAGGTATAGTGGGACTAGCTACCCATGATGAAAAGGAAATTGTTAGGGTCAGGAAACTGGAAACCGTTAAAGTGGCGGAGGGAGTCAGTAGAGTCATGGGTGTAGATCAGAAGAGACTGGAGAAGGGGAAAAATAGAGAAGAAATACGTTCTGAGGGGCAATAAAAGGTTGAAACAATGGGTCTACTTAGGCATTCCTGTTTTTGGATCTTTGCGAAGAGGTAAAAGGGGGCTGTGCGGGATTGGGAGACTAGGTGTTTGGAGGCCATGGTGGTGGAGGTGGGGAGGAGGGTGTGAAGGGAAAAGGTCCGTGGGTTGACAGGAAACATGGTTTCTTTATGGAACATTTATTGCACACCACGAATGAAAGTGGTCCAAGTGGTTGTAGTGCAAACACCCTTCAATGTCTCTCTGCACCAAGGCTTCCCAAGCAGGGGTCCGAGGCCCCCTAAGAGTCGGCGGGAAGATTTCAGTGGGGTTTGCCAGTTGGTTTGTTACATCAGTATACAGGGGAGGCAGCCGGTGTTTCTGGCATGATGTCAGCAGTCCCCCCCTGTAGATTGAGACGAATGGAATAGTCCCACTGCTTCGAAGACTGGGCATGCACACTCAAGCTTCTTGTCGGCCGCCGTTTGAGTCTCTCCGCCTGAACGGCTTTCAGAGTATTGATGGAGGTAAGTGTATTTTTGGAGTGGTGGCCCAGTGCTAATAGCGTCAAAGTTCATAAATGGCTTGCTAGTTTTAACTGTGAAATAAAATAGCTGGAGTTGTGACGTCCTCCAGGCGAAGGCGGGGATTGGGGCCGGAGCCGGGAAAGCGGCGGGTGAGTCCAGCTGGGGCAGCGCGAACCTTTTGCTCCCCAGCCTTTCCTTCCGCTCGTGCCGCGCCACCCAGCGGCGGTTGGAAGCCGCGCACCCGTGCGTTTGAAAATGGCGCCATCGGTGGAGAGAGTGCACCTGCGCGCATTTGGAAAGCGCTATCAGTGGAGATATAATGTTGGAAAGTGTGAGGTCATGCACTTTCGCAGGAAAAATCAAGGAGCAAGTTATTATTTAAATGGAGAAAGATTGCAAAGTGCTGCAGTTCAGCGGGACCTGGGGGTACTTGTGCATGAAATACAAAAGGTTAGTATGCAGGTACAGCAAGTGATCAGGAAGGCCAATGGAATCTTGGCCTTTATTGCAAACGGGATGGAGTATAAAAGCAGGGAAGTCTTGCTACAGTTATACAGGGTATTGGTGAGACCACACCTGGAATACTGCGTGCAGTTTTGGGTTCCGTATTTACGAAAGGATATGCTTGCTTTGGAGGCAGTTCAGAGAAGGTTCACTAGGTTGATTCCGGAGTTGAGGGGCTTGACTTATGAGGAAAGGTTGAGTAGGTTGGGCCTCTACTCATTAGAATTCAGAAGATTGAGAGATGATCATATAGAAATGTATAAGTCATGTTTGACAAATTTGTTGTAATTCTTTGAGGATGTAATGAACAAGGTGGATAAAGGGGAACCAGTGGATGTGTATTTGGACTTCCAGAAGGCATTTGACAAGGTGCCACATAAAAGGTTACTGCACAAGATAAATGTTCACGGGGTTGGGGGTAATAGATTAGCAAGGATAGAGGATTGGTTAACTAACAGAAAACAGAGTTGGGATAAATGGTTCATTCTTTGGTTGGCAACCAGTAACTAGTGAGGTGCCGCAGGGATCAGTGCTGGAACCCCAACTATTTACAATCTATATTAATGACTTGGAAGAAAGGACTGAGTGCAACGTAGCCAAGTTTGCTGATGATACAAAGATGGGAGGAAAAGCAATGTGTGAGGAGGACACAAAAAATCTGCAAAAGGACATAGACAGGCTAAGTGCATGGGCAAAAGTTTGGCAGATGGAGTATAATGTGAGGTCATGCACTTTGGCAGAAAAAAAATCAAAGAGGAAGTTATTATTTAAATGGAGAAAGATTGGAAATTGCTGCAGTACAGCGGGACCTGGGGGTACTTGTGCATGAAACACAAAATGATAGCATGCAGGTACAACAAGTGATCAGGAAGGCCAATGGAATCTTGGCCTTTATTGCAAAGGGAATGGAATATAAAAGCAGGGAAGTCTTGCTACAGCTATACAGTGTATTGGTGAGGCCACACCTGGAATACTGCGTGCAGTTTTGTTTTCCATATTTACGAAAGGATATACTTGCTTTGGAGGCAGTTCAGAGAATGTTCACAAGGTTGATTCCAGAGATGAGGGGGTTGACTTATGAGGAAAGGTTGAGTAGGTTGGACCTCTACGCGTTGGAGTTCAGAAGAATGAGAGATGATCTTATCGAAATGTATAAGATTATGAGGGGGCTTGACAAGGTGGCTGCAGAGAGAATGTTTCCACTAGAGGGCATAACCTTAGAATAAGGGGTCGCCCATTTAAAATTGAGATGAGAAATTTCTTTTCTCAGAGGGTTGTGGATCTGTGGAATTCGTTGCCTCAGAGAGCTGTGGAAGCTGGGTCATTGAATATATTTAAGACAGAAATAGACAGTTTCTTAACCGATAAGGGAATAAGGGGTTATGGGGAGCTTGTAGGAAAGTGGACCTGAGTCCATGATCGGATCAGCCATGATCGTATTAAATGGCGTATCAAGCTCGAGGGGTCGTGTGGTGTACTCCTGCTCCTATTTCTTATGTTCTTATGTTCTTATGTTCTTATGTGGAGAGAGTGCGCCTGCGTGTGTTTCAAACGAGCGCCGGGAGTGCTCACTCTGGTTCTCTCACCACAGATGTTGCTTGACCTGATGAGTATTTCCAGTAATTCCTCCTTTTATTTCAGATTTCCAGCAGCTCCAGAGTTTTGCTTATGTAGATTTAAGGCTTAGTAAATCCTGCGTGCGTTTGAGAAGAAGGGGAAGACAGGATGAAGGGGGGGCGGGGGCGGTGTGGGAGACATGATGAAGGGGGGTGGGGAGACGAGCTGAAGTGGGGGGGAGACAGGATGAAACATAGAAACATAGAAACATAGAAAATAGGTGCAGGAGTAGGCCATTCAGCCCTTCTAGCCTGCACCGCCATTCAATGAGTTCATGGCTGAACATGAAACTTCAGTACCCACTTCCTGCTTTCACGCCATACCCCTTGATCCCCCGAGTAGTAAGGACTTCATCTAACTCCCTTTTGAATATATTTAGTGAATTGGCCTCAACTACTTCCTGTGGTAGAGAATTCCACAGGTTCACCACTCTCTGGGTGAAGAAGTTTCTCCTTATCTCGGTCCTAAATGGCTTACCCCTTATCCTTAGACTGTGACCCCTGGTTCTGGACTTCCCCAACATTGGGAACATTCTTCCTGCATCCAACCTGTCCAAACCCGTCAGAATTTTAAACGTTTCTATGAGGTCCCCTCTCACTCTTCTGAACTCCAGTGAATACAAGCCCAGTTGATTCAGTCTTTCTTGATAGGTCAGTCCCACCATCCCGGGAATCAGTCTGGTGAATCTTCGCTGCACTCCCTCAACAGCAAGTATGTCCTTCCTCAAGTTAGGAGACCAAAACTGTACACAATACTCCAGGTGTGGCCTCACCAAGGCCCTGTACAACTGTAGCAACACCTTCCTGCCCCTGTACTCAAATCCCCTCGCTATGAAGGCCAACATGCCATTTGCTTTCTTAACCGCCTGCTGTACCTGCATGCCAACCTTCAATGACTGATGTACCATGACACCCAGGTCTCGTTGCACCTTCCCTTTTCCTAATCTGTCACCATTCAGATAATAGTCTGTCTCTCTGTTTTTACCACCAAAGTGGATAACCTCACATTTATCCACATTATACTTCATCTGCCACGCATTTGCCCACTCACCTAACCTATCCAAGTCACTCTGTAGCCTCATAGCATCCTCCTCGCAGCTCACACTGCCACCCAACTTAGTGTCATCTGCAAATTTGGAGATACTACATTTAATCCCCTCGTCTAAATCATTAATGTACAATGTAAACAGCTGGGGCCCCAGCACAGAACCCTGCGGTACCCCACTAGTCACTGCCTGCCATTCCGAAAAGTACCCATTTACTCCTACTCTTTGCTTCCTGTCTGACAACCAGTTCTCAATCCACGTCAGCACACTACCCCCAATCCCATGTGCTTTAACTTTGCACATTAATCTCCTGTGTGGGACCTTGTCGAAAGCCTTCTGAAAGTCCAAATATACCACATCAACTGGTACTCCTTTGTCCACTTTATTGGAAACAGCCTCAAAAAATTCCAGAAGATTTGTCAAGCATGATCTCCCTTTTACAAATCCATGCTGACTTGGACCTATCATGTCACCATTTTCCAAATGCGCTGCTATGACATCCTTAATAATTGATTCCATCATTTTACCCACTACTGAGGTCAGGCTGACCGGTCTATAATTCCCTGCTTTCTCTCTCTCTCCTTTTTTCAAGGGGGGTGGGGTGTGGGACAGGGAGATCCTATGTCCCCCACCATTACAGCATCCAGTGGTTTCTTAAATTATTTCAGGGTTCTCATCCACGGCTCTATGTTGAAGTTTATTCCACATATCAATCATGTTTTGAAGAAGAATTTCCTGATTTCGGTCCTAAAATGAGCATTTATTAGTTTTATCCTGTGGTTGAATTTAAAATGATGTGTTGGGTTAACATTCTCCACCTTTAACTGTCTTGTTTATCTCCGCGGGCACTTCTCAGGCAATTACTTTTGGGTGGGCGTGCCGCCCATTTGGATATCAGCTGAAAATCATGTTGGGCGGCAAATGGCTGGACAAATCTTCGATTTTACGCTTGCAACCTCCCCATTTTCCAGTAAAAATTGGTTGCGACAGTGAAACATCGCCCTGATAAATTTTCTGTCATTAGCAGGATGTCAGGGAAAAGAGCAACAGCTGCAAAAATGCAATCCATCTTTATTCAAAACCACATGTGTAACCTGCCACCTGGGGTGCTGCTAGTCTTGAAGGACAGTTTATTTAAAGGGCCAATCTACCTACACCTCATCATCTGGGATGTACGCTCTTGTAATGTGTCCAGGAGAATCGCATTCCTTTTGACAATGGCCCTGAAATTCCGATGTCCCGGGTCTGTAAGTAGTTCCTATGGAGTCGGGAAGGCATCGGAAATGGCGGTTTCCAGCACGCAATGCGCATACGCTGGAAACCAACATTTCCGATCTGTCAAGTTTTTGGTCTTGACAGATGGCCGCATCTCGGGAGCTAGGACACTTGAGGGTCAGATTTCCGATATTTCCGAATATCTTGCAAATGTCCTTTAAAATCCTGGGCCTGAAAAAGCAGGCGTATAGCCTACTTTTACAGGCGCAAGTGGTTAAAAATACACATACATATCAAAAATAAAGTTATAAAAGCACTTTTTATGTTTAAAAACCCTCCACACTACGGGAAGTCTATTTTAAGTGTTAATAAAAACTTTTTGTTTTAAAGTCGGAAAACTATTTTTTTATAACAACTTTAATTTAAATGCATGTTAATTGTGTACTTTATTTTCTACATTTTATTGGTTTTTAAGTGTTTAGGGGGGGTTTCTCATTCATAACAATAGGAGTTCCATTACGGAACTCCTATTGCTATGAATGAGAAACTATACAGCACCTGATTGGCTGCTGTCACTAGATTCCGGCCTGTGCACATCCCCACGTGCACGAGCTGCGTGCGCAGTCACCTCTGGGCCTCAGGCTCGGAAGTTCAGACAGTCGCAGCAGCAGCAGGTACGTGCGTAACTTTTTTCTATTTTTAGGTTGTTTGCCCGCAGGAATGGTGTTACCAGAATTTCAGAATGTTCCCTTACTGAAAAGAAAATTTGCCGCTTACAACACCCCAACAGAGAACAACTACTGGGGGATGAATATCAACAGTAACAAGGCTGAGACCGCACAAATAGGAAGATAAATTGCCAGGCCCAGATGAAATGTATCCCAGGCTGTTAAGAGAAGCAAGGGAGCAAATAACAGAGGCTCTGACCATTATTTTCCAATCCTCTTGTGCTGCAGGTGTGGTGCTGGAGGACTGCTAACATTGTACCATTGTTTACAAAGGCAGAAATGGATAGACTGAATAATTACAGACTAGTCAGCCTAACCTTGGTGGTGGGCTAATTATTAGAAAGAATTCTGAGGGACAGTGTTGGCATTTAGAAAGGCATGGATAAATCAAGGATAGTCTGCATGGATTTGTGAAGGGATGGTCATGTCTAACTGGCTTGATTGAATTTTTTGAGGAGGGTCGATGAGGGTAGCGCATTTGATGTAGCCTACATTAATTTCAGGAAGGCTTTTGACAAGGTCTCACATAGCAGACTGATCAAAAAAGTAACAGCCCACGGGATCAAAGGGAAAGTGGCAAGTTGGATCCAAAATTGGCTCAGTGGCAGGAAGCAAAAGGTAATGGTCGACGGATGTTTTTGTGACTGGAAGGATGTTTGCAGTGGGGTTCCTCTGGGTTCAGTACTCTGTCCCTTGTTTTTTTTTAGTATCTATCAATGATTTAGACTTCAATGTAAGGGGCATGATTAAGAAGTTTGTGGTGAGATAAAAAACTGGCTGTGTGGTTGATAGTGAGGAATAAAGGGGTAGACTGCAAGAAGATATCAATCGAGTGGTCAGGTGGGCTGAAAAGAGGCAAATGAAATTTAATCTGGAGGAGTATGAGGTAATGCATTTGGGGAGGTGTAACAAGGCAAGGGAATACACATACATGGTAGGATACTGAGAAGTGTAGAGAAAAATAGAGACTTTGGAGCACATTTCCATAGATCTTTGAAGGTAGCAGGAGAGACAGACAAGGTGGTTAAGAAGGCATACAGAATACTTTCCTATGTTAGCCAAGGCATAGATTATAAGAGCGGGCAGATTATGCTTGAACTGTATAAAACACTAGATAGGCCACAGATAAGAACATAACATAAGAACATAAGAATTAGGAATAGGAGTAGGCCATCTAGCCCCTCGAGCCTGCTCCGCCATTCAACAAGATCATGACTGATCTGGCCAAGGACTCAGCTCCACTTACCCGCCCGCTCCCCATAACCCTTAATTCCCTTATTGGTTAAAAATCTATCTATCTGTGATTTGAATACGTTCAATGAGCTAGCCTCAACTGCTTCCTTGGGCAGAGAATTCCACAGATTCACAACCCTCTGGGAGAAGAAATTCCTTCTCAACTCGGTTTTAAATTGGCTCCCCCGTATTTTGAGGCTGTGCCCCCTAGTTCTAGTCTCCCCGACCAGTGGAAACAACCTCTCTGCCTCTATCTTGTCTATCCCTTTCATTATTTTAAATGTTTCTATAAGATCACCCCTCATCCTTCTGAACTCCAACGAGTAAAGACCCAGTCTACTCAATCTATCATCATAAGGTAACCCTGTCATCTCCGGAATCATCCTAATGAATTGTCTCTGTACCCCCTCCAAAGCTAGTATATCCTTCCTTAAGTAAGGTGACCAAAACTGCACGCAGTACTCCAGATGCGGCCTCACTACTACCTATACAGTTTCAGCAGGACCTCCCTGCTTTTGTACTCCATCCCTCTCGCAATGAAGGTGAACATTCCATTCGCCTTCCTGATTACCTGCTGCACCTGCAAACTAACTTTTTGGAATTCACGCACAAGGACCCCCAGGTCCCTCTGCACCGCAGCATGTTGTAATTTCTCCCCATTCAAATAATATTCCCTTTTACTGTTTTTTTTTCCAAGGTGGATGACCTCACATTTTCCGACATTGTATTCCATCTGCCAAACCTTAGCTTAACCTATCTAAATCTCTTTGCAGCCTCTCTGTGTCCTCTACACAACCTGCTTTCCCACTAATCTTTGTGTCATCTGCAAATTTTGTTACACTACACTCTGTTCCCTCTTCCAGGTCATCTATGTATATTGTAAACAGTTGTGGTCCCAGCACCGATCCCTGTGGCACACCACTAACCACCGATTTCCAACCCGAAAAGGACCCATTTATCCCGACTCTCTGCTTTCTGTTAGTCAGCCAATTCTCTATACATGCTAATACATTTCCTCTGACTCCGCGTACCTTTATCTTCTGCAGTAACCTTTTGTATGGCACCTTATCGAATGCCTTTTGGAAATCTAAATACACCACATCCATCGGTACACCTCTATCCACCATGCTCGTTATATCCTCAAAGAATTCCAGTAAATTAGTTAAACATGATTTCCCCTTCATGAATCCATGTTGCGTCTGCTTGATTGCACTATTCCTATCTAGATGTCCCGCTATTTCTTCCTTAATGATAGCTTCAAGCATTTTCTCCACTACAGATGTTAAATTAACCGGCCTATAGTTACCTGCCTTTTGTCTGCCCCCTTTTTTAACCAGAGGCGTTACATTAGCTGCTTTCCAATCCGCTGGTACCTCCCCAGAGTCCAGAGAATTTTGGTAGATTATAACGAATGCATCTGCTTTAACTTCCGCCATCTCTTTTAATACCCTGGGATGCATTTCATCAGGACCAGGGGACTTGTCTACCTTGAGTCCCATTAGCCTATCCAGCACTACCCCCCTAGTGATAGTGATTATCTCAAGGTCCTCCCTTCCCACATTATCGTGACCAGCAATTTTTGGCATGGTTTTTGTGTCTTCCACTGTGAAGACCGAAGCAAAATAATTGTTTAAGGTCTCAGCCATTTCCACATTTCCCATTATTAAATCCCCCTTCTCACCTTCTAAGGGACCAACATTTACTTTAGTCACTCTTTTCCGTTTTATATATCGGTAAAAGCTTTTACTATCTGTTTTTATGTTTTGCGCAAGTTTACTTTCGTAATCTATCTTTCCTTTCTTTATTGCTTTCTTAGTCATTCTTTGCTGTCGTTTAAAATGTTCCCAATCTTCTAGTTTCCCACTAATCTTGGCCACCTTATACGCATTGGTTTTTAATTTGATACTCTCCTTTATTTCCTTTGTTATCCACGGCTGGTTATCCCTTCTCTTACCGCCCTTCTTTTTCACTGGATTATATTTTTGTTGAGCACTATGAAAGAGCTCCTTAAAAGTCCTCCACTGTTCCTCAATTGTGCCACCGTTTAGTCTGTGTTTCCAGTCTACTTTAGCCAACTCTGCCCTCATCCCACTGTAATCCCCTTTGTTTAAGCATAGTACGCTCGTTTGAGACACTACTTCCTCACCCTCAATCTGTATTACAAATTCAACCATCCTGTGATCACTCATTCCGAGAGGATCTTTTACTTGGAGATCGTTTATTATCCCTGTCTCATTACACAGGACCAGATCTAAGATAGCTTGCTCCCTTGTAGGTTCTGTAACATACTGTTCTAAGAAACAATCCCGTATGCATTCTATGAATTCCTCCTCCAGGCTACCCCATGCGATTTGATTTGACCAATCGATATGTAGTTTAAAATCCCCCATGATTACTGCCGTTCCTTTTTCACATGTCTCCATTATTCCCTTGATTATTGCCCACCCCATCGTGAAGTTATTATTTGGGGGCCTATAAACTACGCCCACCAGTGACTTTTTCCCCTTACTATCTCTAATCTCCACCCACAATGATTCAACATTTTGTTCATTAGAGCCAATATCGTCTCTCACAACTGCCCTGATATCATCCTTTATTAACAGAGCTACCCCACCTCCTTTCCCTTCTTGTCTATCTTTCCGAATTGTCAGATACCCCTGTATGTTTAATTCCCAGTCTTGGCCCCCCTGCAACCACGTTTCTGTAATTGCCACCAAATCATACCTATTTGTAATGATTTGTGCCGTGGACAGCTAACTGTGTACAGTTCTTGTCACCAAATTATTGGAAAGATGTAATTGCAGTCGAGAGGATACAGAGGAAGTTGACGAAGATGTTGTCAGGACTGGGTATTTTAGCTATAAGGAATGATTGGTAAGGCTGGGATTGTTTTCTTTGCAGCAGAGGAGGCTGAGGGCAGACTTAATTGAGGGGCATAAAATTACGAGTCGCCTCGAAAGGGTGGATAGGAATAACCTATTTCCACTAACAAGGGCCATTGATGTAAAGCAATTGGTAGGTAGTTTAGCGGGGAATTGAGAACTTTTTTCACCCAATGGATGGTGGGGATCTGGATCTCACTACCGGAAAGGGTGGTAAAGGCAGAAACCTTAACTACATTTTCAAAAGTACCTATGCAGTTGAAGTGCAGTAACTTAGAAGGATACAGACCAAGAGCTGGAAAGTGGGATTAGGCTGCATAGCTCTTTTTGCCAGCACAGGCATAATGGGCTGAATAGCCTCCTTCTGTGCAGTAAATTACTCTGATTTTATCTGTAGATAATTGGCAGACAGTACAGGAGGGGCAGTGGGAGATGGTGAGGTTGGAGACAAAGTGTCGAGTGATGGTTGGTAAGGGCAGCACCAGGCTCATCGTGTGTAGTGACAGCCTCATGTTGTGTCTCAAACTATTTCAATGCCCTTATACTCAACCGTTATTTCTGCCAGGGCAAGTGTCACTGTGTGCACAACCAAACAAACTATTTTCTGTTTTTCATTCAGGGGTACCTTGGAGGAAGAGGCCAGTCACTCCATTGAGTAGCTGGGCACTTCCAGACACGCCAAATGTTTCCAGTTCTAGATTCCTGCCACATCCTCACCAAGGCCACAACACCAGCCCAACCACACCCACTTGAGAGAAAGTAGCGAGTGAGTCAGAAGTATTTTCAACTTGTGCAGTTTCGAGCACCAGTGATATGATGGATCTGGGAATGGAAGAGAGAGAGAATGCTGTTCCTTGACAGGGTGAAGAAACAATTGTGATCAGCTGAAGAGCCCAGGTACCCGCACCTCAGGGGCCATTCTTCCACAAGAATTAAAATTTCACACATGGCTGAGATGATGGAGAAATGAGGAGACCACTACACGTATCTGCAGTACAGTACAGGGAATGGCCTGGGGAGAGTGACAGAACAGAAGATCCCTTCAGAAACACATTGCCAGCAGGAGGTAGAAAGGAATCCGGTGGCTACCGACAGTGCTGCAGCAGATACCTTGGGGGTCAGCCTGAACACCAGAGCCCCAATTTTAACCAAACCTACCCGGCGGGTTCAGTGAAGTCAATGGAGGCAATGATAGAGTCACCAGCCGTGAATGCAGAGTCAGCCCTGATCAACTTTCCTCATCTCATGACTGTGTGACTCCTCACCTCAAAACTGTGTGACTCCTCACCTCAAAACTGTGTGACTCCCTACCACAAAGCTGAGTGATATTTCAATGGTAGTATTGAGGGAATGCTGCATGGTCAGAGGTGCTCTCTTTCAGAAAAGATGTTGAAGTAAGGCCCCAACTGTCTGTTTAGATGGATATAAAACATCCCATGATGATATTTAAAGAAGAGTAGGAAGTTTTCCTGATGCCCTAATGAACATTTTTCCCTGAATGAACACTATCAAAATCTATGCAGCTGGTCATTCGTTCCATTTGTTCATTGGATCTTGCTGTGCATGACTTAGCTACTGTGTTTGCCTATAAATGTAAGGATCTTGGAATCAGCTCCAATCTTGGTCACAATAACCTTTATTGTGCTCAACCATGTCTTGACACACACTCAATGTCTAAGCAATAGTCATACATAGAAATAAACAATAATATCCTGCTTTTCCTGTGGGTCGGGAGTTGATCCTTTTGTTCCCGTCTCTTTCTACAAGTTGAGATGGAAAACCTAAGACTTTTAGAGGCCACTGGTCACCCACAGCTATCCTTGTAACCATGGTGATTCATTATGATTTGATCATGGTTGTTGTGAAATTAGGTAGTTCCCAATGAAACTTCCAGATTGCCAATTTGTTACCGTTAATCATGTAACTTATTATTTTGGGCCCAACAGTCTTGTTTCACAATGTGGTAACAAGGTTCAGTCAGTAGGCATGAATTAATACAGCCTGTATTGCAGCAAACAGATAAGCAGCACAGTCAGCTAAATGGTGCACATGATACATTAACTAACTTTAACTTGCATTGAAATTAAGCACATCATATTTCCTTGGTAACAAAAGACCCTCTCCTTGCTGATGAAAGAATTTATTTCTGAATGTGATTCATACCCTGAAACATCCTGTGAATGAATGACTTCACCATTTTGTTATCTCTAGTTACAGTACAAATTTACAAGGTATTTAAAAGTCAAAAAATAAATAAAAACCTTTAATCAGATGAGATTCAACAACCCTATGCATATATGTATATAAATATAGCGTATCTTAAGAACATAAAAAATAGGAGCAAGAGTAGGCCATAATGCCCCTCGAGCCTGCTCCGCCATTCAATAAGATCATGGCTGATCATCGACCTCAATTCCACTTTCCCGTCCGATCCCCATATCCCTTGATTTCCCTAAACTCTAAAAAATCTATCTATCTCAGCCGTGAATATATTCAGAGACTCAGCATCCACAGCTCTCTGGGGCAGAGAATTGCAAAGATTCACAACCCTCTGAGCAAAGAAATCCCTCCTCATCTCTGTCTTAAATGGCCTACTCTTTATCCTGAGACTGTCCCCTAGTTGTAGACACTCCAGCCAGGAGAAACAACCTTTCAGCATCTACCCTGTCAATCCCCTTCAGAATCTTGTATGTTTCAATGAGATCACCTCTCATTCTCCAGAGCGTATAGGTCCACTTTACACAATCTCTCATCAGAAGACAGCCCTCTCATCCCAGGAATCAATCTAGTGAACCTCCATTGGACCGCTTCCAAGTCAACTATATCCTTCCTTAGATAAGGAGAACAAAACTGTGAACAGTACTCCAGGTGTGGTCTCACCAAGGCCCTTTACAATTGTAGCAAGACTTCCTTACTCTCATATTCCAACCCCTTGCCATTTGTCTTCTGTTATGTATGCATGCTTGTATTGTTAAATGATGTCTATAAAACTGAATGTACCTTACACTGTACACACCTTACCTGTACACCAGAGGGTGCTGCTGCTGGAGACCTAAGGGTTACCTACACACTGCAAGTAACCCAATATAAAAGGGAGCTCACAGTTTGGTGTCCTCACTCGAGGAGCTGCAAATAAAGGACTATAGTCTACACAGTTTAAGTACCATACCCTGCCTCGTGGAGTCATTACCAAAGGTGCCTATATACACAACAACTTGGCGACGAGGTCACAAGCTACACGCTCAGCATGTTGAATCTCAGCAACTTTCAGCAATTTACCAATGGGGAAGATTGGGACGCTTTTGTAGAAAGATTGGAACATTTCTTCATAGTCAATGACCTGGATGGGGACACACATGCTACACGACCAAAAGAGCGGCGGGCCATCCTGCTGAGCAGTTATGGGCACACCATCCATTGTCTCGTCAGGAACTTACTAGCCCCGGAGAAGACAACCACCAAGAGCTATGAGGAACTTGTAACACTAATACAGGAGCAACTAAAACCAAAAGAAAGCATCCCCACAGCCAGGCACCGGTTCTACATTTACTGGCGACCCGAAGGCCAAGAAATTATCAAGTATGCTGCACATTTAAGAAGACTAGCTGCACCGTGTGATTTTGGAGACCACCTTAATGAAGCACTACGGGACATATTTGTCATCAGAATCAGCCACGAGGGCCTCCTACGCAAATTGCTGTCTGCGGACATCACAGTCACTCTGCAGAAAGCAATTCAAGTGAGCCAGGCCTACATGGTTTTGGCCGGTGACTCCAGACGAATACTGACCAAGGACTCTAAACCAGCAAGTGCAGTGCACCGCATGGCTACTTCTAAAGGCAGAAATGCTGCCCCGAGTCCCGCAACCCTGAGTCCGCCACACGGGGCAAACCGGATGGCCCCGTGCTGGCGCTGTGGATGAAACCATAGGGCCCACCAATGCCGCTACAAAGACTATACATGCAAAGAAAAAGGGCACCTTCAGAGAATGTGCAGAAAAAGCTTAACTCACCGTGTCATCGAAGCGTTGGCTGATCACCGGGGCTCCGACACAGATGAAGATGAAGCTGCTCAACCCCTGGAAGAAGAGTATGGAATTTATACCTGCTCCACCGAAAGTTCTCCGTGGATGATCGAAGGGGTCCCAGTTTCCATGGAGATCGACACAGGTGCGGGCCAGTCTGTGATGAGCCAAACGACCTTTGAAAAAGTTTGGATGAAACCCGCCACTCGACCAAAACTGTCACCTGTCTAAGTGAAGCTGCTCACCTACACCAAAGGTAAAATCCAAATCGTTGGCAGCGTGGACATCCAGGTCTCCCGGGGTGAAGTTTTCAACAAACTCCCCCTGTGGACCGTTGCCAGCGATAGTCCCACGCTGCTGGGAAGAAGTTGGATGAACCTGGTCCAAATAAGTCGAAGTGGTGATGGCCTCCAGGCTCCAGCAATCGACATCGAACATGGATCCATTGCTGCATCTAGAGATCCCACTGTCCAGCTCGACTGCGTGGCGAAATCTCCAGGACCACACCACGACGAAATCTCCAGGACCGAAAACTCAAGCTTCTCCTTCCTGGCCGGGGCAGAACCCCAAGAGGCGAAAATCATCGAGAAAGATGGGCTCCCGATGTCCATGACTGAACCTGAGGAAGAAAAGACCACCACAGCCTACCTGGAGGAGAGCGCGAAGATGGCTGCCACACCACGAGGATAAGAACCTGCAATCAAAATGGCCGCGACCAGACCACGAGGGGCAGCATTAGAGGAGTGACACGTGACACCAAGCGGCCAATCGGATTGGAAGGCTCCCTGAAAGGAGACCAGTTCCTCAAAAAATTTAAAGGGACAGTTTCAACTTAAAGATGACAGGGACTTTAAAAGCTAAAAATGCAGTAAAAGGGTGCAAGTATGATAATGTAACCATGAATTGTGATGTTGGTGTAACTAATGTGAAAAATGAAATGAATGCTTACGTAAGTAAGGTTAAGAACAGGCTTGTTATGTGCGATGATTATGACAGAGAGTTTGAAATGCCTAATATAACCATGTCTGGTGAGACCATGATACCAAAAAGTGATGCAAATGCTGTTATTAACAATGTAAAGGTAGTCAATAATGTAGACTCGACAATGTATGACCAGAGCCATGGTGTCATGTATACAGGTAGAACACTGTTAAAGGACACTGGGTTCTACAGGGACCATGCAAATGCTAGAGGAATCCCCCCATGGGAGATCTCCAGGTCCAGCAGGCTACCAGACGATGGTAGTTTGGAACTAGTATGATGCCCCAGGAAGGACACACACACACACAGTGGGAGCAGACCCACTACAGGGACAGTGGTCAATGGGCAGCACAGCCACCACCACTGGCAACCTGCCCCAGACCAGCCCTACACCCCCTGGCCACGAGGGCCAACACCAGGAGCGAGAGGCCAATACCCTCCAGCTTTTCTGGCAAACCCTGGGATGATCAGACTCTCATCCCAATTGGAGGACAAGGAGCCCACACAGTCCTGTAGCCCTGCCCACCACAACACAAGTACCCACATCATAGAGTATGCACCCTACCCACTGCTGCAATGGCTACCCCACTGAGGGATCCCACAGCATTGACACCCACATGGTCTGTGTGTGAGGGGGGTGGGGAAATGTATGAGGCCAGCCTCAAGTACAGGGATCACAACTGGCACCCACACAACCCTCACCACAACCTCCCATAGCCCACCACTGATCACCTCCCCAGGTCATTACAATAAGGACTTGAAAAATGCTTAGGGGGGAGTGTTGTTATGTATGCATGTTTGTATTATTATATGACATCTGTAACACTGAATGTACCTTACACTGTACACTGCACACACTGCAGGTAACCCAGTATAAAAGGGAGCTCACAGCTTTGTGTCCTCACTCAAGGAACTGCAAATAAAGAACTACAGTCTACACAGTTTAAGTACCATACCCTGCCTCGTGGAGTCATTACCAAAGGTGTCTACACACACAACACCTTCCTCATTGCTTGCTGTACCTGCATGCTAGCTTTCTGTGTTTCTTGCACAAGGACACCCAAATCTCCCTGAACACCAACATTTAAAAGTTTATCAATGTTTAAAAAGTATTCTGGTTTTTAATTCTTCCTACCAAAATGAATAATCTCACATTTCCCTATATTATACTCCATCTTCCACCTTAGTGGTCACACACATAGTCTATCTATATCCCTTTGGAGACGCTTTGTGTTCTCCTCACAGTTTACTGCCCCATCTAACTTTGTATCGTCAGAAAACTTAGATACATTACACTCGGTCCCTTCATCTAGGTCATTAATATAGACTGTAAATAGCTGAGGCCCCAGCACTGATCCTTGCGGCACTACATCAGTTACAGCCTGCCAACCTGAAAAAGACCGGTTTATCCCTACTCTCTTTTCTGTTCATTAACAATCGTCTATCCATGCCAATACATTACCTCCAATCCCATGAGCCCTTATCTTGTGTAATAACCTTTGATGTGGCACCTTATCAAATTCCTTTTGGAAATACAAATATACTGCATCCACTGATTCCCCTTCATCTACCCTGCTAGTTAATTCCTCAAAAAACTCTAATTTATCAAACACGATTTCCCTTTCATAAAACCATGTTGACTCTGCTTAATCATGTTATGATTTTCTAAGTGCCCTGATACCACTTCCTTAAGAATGGATTCCAGCATTTTCCCGA
Source organism: Pristiophorus japonicus (assembly GCF_044704955.1). Lineage (NCBI taxonomy): Eukaryota > Metazoa > Chordata > Chondrichthyes > Pristiophoridae > Pristiophorus > Pristiophorus japonicus. The sequence goes on along the minus strand of NC_091995.1, from coordinate 26,041,918 downwards.
TGACTGATGTCAGGCTAACTGGCCTGTACTTCCCTGTTTTCTCTTTCCCTCCTTTCTTGAATAGTGGTGTTACATTTGCTACCTTACAATCCGCTGGGACCATTCCAGAATCAAGGGACTTTTGAAAGATCAAAACCCATGCATCCACTATCTCTTTTAGAACCCTCGAATGTCGGCCATCGGGTCCAGTGGATTTGTTGGATTTTAGCCCCATTAGTTTCTCGAGTACCTTTTCTCTATTTATATGAATTACATTTAGTTCCTCACCCTCATTAGACCTTTGGTTCCCCACCATTTTAGGTATATATTAGCTATATTAATGACTTGGATGAAGGGACTGAGTGTAACGTAGTCAAGTTTGCTGATGTTACAAAGATGGGTGGGAAAGCAAATTGTGAGGAGGACACAAAGGGGTATAGACAGGCTATGTGAGTGGGCAAAAATTTGGCAGATGGAGTATAATGTAGTGAAATGTAAACTTATCCACTTTGGCAGAAAAAATAGAAAAGCAAATTATAATTTAAATGGAGAATAATTGCAAAGTGCTGCAGTACAGAGAGATCTTGGGGGTCCTTGTGCATGAAACACAGAAAGTTAGTATGCAGGTACAGCAAGTAATCAGGAAGGCAACTGGAATGTTGGCCTTTATTGCAAGGGGGATAGAGTATAAAAGCAGAGAAGTCCTGCTACACCTGAACAGGGTATTGGTGAGGCCACACCTGTTTTGGTCTCCGTATTTAAGGAAGGATATACTTGCATTGGGGGCTGTTCAGAGAAGGTTCATTAGGTTGATTCCAGAGATGAGGGGGTTGACTTATGAAGATAGGTTGGGTCTATACTCATTGGAGTTCAGAAGAATGAGAGGTGATCTTTACGAAACATATGAGATAATGAGAGGCTCGACAAGGTGGATGCAGAGAGGATATTTCCACTCAGGGGAAACTAAAACCAGGGGACATAGTCTTAGAATAAGGGACCGCTCATTTAAAACTGAGATGAGGAGAAATTTCTTCTCAGAGAGTTGTAAATCTATGAAATTCTCTGTACCAGAGAGCTGTGGAGGCTGGGTCATTGATTATATTTAAGGTGGAGATAGACAGATTTTTGAGCGATAAATTTCTAACCTGCTATGATGAGATTACATTTTTAAAAACAGTCTTTCCAGGAAAGAAAGAAATAATTTGCATTGATACAACTCTTTATGCCTCCTTAAGTTGGCCCAAAGTTGCTGCACAGGGAATTAATTATTTGAACTGCAGTCACTGTTGTTTTGGGAGGGGAACACATTAGCCATTTTGCACAGACCCACAATCAGCAATTGGATAAATGACCAGATAACCTGTTTTGATTGTTGAGGGATAAATGATGAACACGATTTGTTGTACTCCCAAAATGGCCAACATGCTCCACCCTTTGTTTCTGAATGGTGCCCTTGGTGATAAGCCACATCCTGAAGTTTCACAGGAACTTGTCACTGGAACCTCCCATCCCAAGGTCTCACTGATTTTTCAAATTGTAAATCGGTCCACTTTGACTTCCTGAAGCGACAGAGAACAGAGCTCCCCAGAAGATATCAAGGGCCAGCCAAAGTCCTGTACCGGGATGGCGGGACTGACCTATCAAGAAAGACTGGATCAACTGGGCTTGTATTCACTGGAGTTCAGAAGAATGAGAGGGGACCTCATAGAAACATTTAAAATTCTGACGGGGTTAGACAGGTTAGATGCAGGAAGAATGTTCGCAATGTTGGGGAAGTCCAGAACCAGAGGTCACAGTCTAAGGATAAGGGGTAAGCCATTTAGGACCGAGATGCGGAGGAACTTCTTCACCCAGAGAGTGGTGAACCTGTGGAATTCTCTACCACAGAAAGTTGTTGAGGCCAATTCACTAAATATATTCAAAAAGGAGTTAGATGAGGTCCTTACTACTAGGGGGATCAAGGGGTATGGCGAGAAAGCAGGAATGGGGTACTGAAGTTGAATGTTCAGTCATGAACTCATTGAATGGCGGTGCAGGCTAGAAGGGCCGAATGGCCTACTCCTGCACCTATTTTCTATGTTTCTATGTTTCTATGTTTCTACCTCAGTCTAAGTACATCCATCCCCCAGCCAAAGTGTCTTAGCCCAGTCCAAGTGCATGCCTCCCCCAGCCAAAGTGCCTTACCCCATTCAAATGTATGCCTCCCCCAGCCGAAGTGCTTTACCCCAGCATAAGTGCATCCATCCTCCCCCACCCCTCCCCCCACCAAAAATGGGGCAGGCATTGTGTGTGGGTCACGGATTGTTAACAGGTTTATTGGGGATGAAGTGAATAGTGACAGTCGTGACTTCTGGATATCATCCACTCCAATGATATCCCTTGTAGGGGGTTGGAAAAATGTGACCGTCTTCCCTGAGTTGCTTCTCTCCTCTCTGATTCCTCCCCCCCCACCCCCCGCCTTCCCACCATCCGTGTCTCTCTCTCTCTCTCCCCCCAGCCTATCTCTCTCTCTCTCCGCCACCAATCTCTCTCTCTCTCTCTCTCCCCAGTCTCTCTCTCTCTCTCCCCAGTCTCTCTCTCTCTCTCTCTCCACCCCACCCCCAAAACCGGCCTCTCTCCCTCGGACAAATATCACTGGCTGGAACCAACTCCACATGTTGCCTCCGATCCATCGGCCAGGACCAGTTCAAACGGCAGTTTGAATGAAGGGAGTGGCCCGATGGGGAGAACAGCCTGCTCTGAAGCGACAGAGGACAGAGCTCTCTCTCTCTCCCTCCCCGCCTCTCCCCCCCCACTCCCCCCCCAGTCGCCCGCCACCGCCATCGCCGCTCGGGACTCACGGGAGGCTCGCGCCTCAGTGGGAGGCCAGATCGTTTAGAAGAGCAGCAGCTCGGTCGAAGAACACGTGGAGCAACAATGTGGTTGGACTGATCGCAGAGCCCCACTTCTCTCTTGCCTTCGGCCCCCTCCCACCACCATCGGGCCCTGGTCGGCTGGCGGGGGGAAGGGAGAGAGTCGGAGCCACAGGTCCTGCTTCTGGCACCACGTGAAAGGAATGATTCAGCCGAGGGGAGGGGGTGGTGCGGAACTTGATGGGCTGGGCTTGTCGCTTGTCGGTCAAAAAAGTGCATTACGGGCAGGGGTGTGCAGGGCTGGACAGACGCCTTGATAACTTGACATGAGCAGAAAGCATCATAGGTTTTTTTAATTCGTTCCTGGGATGCGGGCGTCGCTGGCAAGGCTGGCATTTATTGCCTATCCCTAATTGCCCTTGAAAAGGTGGTGGTGAGCCGTCTTCTTGAACCACTGCAGTCCTTGTGGTGAAGGTTCTCCCACCATGCTGTTCGGGAGGGAGTTCCAGAATTTTAATCCAGCGACGATATACGAACAGCAATATATTTCCAAGTCAGGATGGTATGTGACTTGGAGGGGAACGTGGAGGTGGTAATGTTCCCATGCACCTAATGCACTTTGTCCTTCTAGGTGGTAAAGGTCGCGGGTTTGGGAGGTGCTGCCAAAGAAGCCTTGGTCAGTTGCTGCAGTGCCTCTTATGGATGGTACGCGTTGCAGCCATGGTACGTTGGGGATGGAAGGATTGAATGTTTAAGGTGGTGAACGGGGTGCGAATCAAGCGGGCTGCTTTGTTCTGGATGGTGTTGAGCTTCTTGAGTGTTGTTGGAGCTGCACTCATCCAGGCAAGTGGAGAGTATCCCATCACACTCCTGACTTGTGGCTTGTAGATGGTGGAAAGATTTTGGGGAGTGTGGAGGTGAGTCACTCACCACAGAATACCCAGCCCCTGACGTGCTCTTGTTGCAACAGTATTTATGTGGCTGGTCCAGTTAAGTTTCTGGTCATGGGTGCCCCCAGAATGGAGATGATGGTGCCAAGTCCAAGAATAGCTAACTCAGGCACAGCAAGATCCAATGAACAGATGGGATGAACGACCAGCGAAACAGTTTTTGATAGTGTACTTTCAGGGGAAAATGTTGATCAGGGCATCGAGAAAACTTCCTGCTCTTCTTTGAATATTATCATGTGATGTTTTATATCCATCTGAACAGGCAGTTGGAGCCTTACTTCAACATCTTTTCTGAAAGAGAGCACTTCTGACTGTGCAGCATTCCCTCAGTGCTACCACTGAAAAATGGGGAAACAGGATATCCGTCAGCTGAAAACTGAAGAATTGCCCACCCATTGGCTACGCAGTACGAATTTCAGGTGGGCATCAAAATGGGGGGCTAGCACCCACCCAAAGGTAAATGCCTGAGAAGTGATTGTAACGATAAATGGGACAGTTAAAGGTAGAGAGTAAGTTCACTCAGCATACGGGATAAAACTTGTAAATACTCATTTCAGGACGGAAATCAGGAGATCCTTCTTCAAAACATGATTGATATGTGGAATAAACTTCAAGATAGAGCCATGGAGGAGAGAACCCTGAAATAATTTAAGAATTCACTGGATGCTGTAATGGTGGGGGACATAGGATCTCCCTGACTGGATAGATTAATATGGGCCGAATGGTCTCTTCATCTATAATTCACAGTTGGGAGGTTGACAGTCCGACAAAATATAGGAGCCTGGTACAACTGAAGAGGTTCTACACAATTTGGCGACTCACAGGCTGTAGGAAACCCAACATTTTCAACCAAAAACACACTACAGCAATGGAAGTTAGGGAGACACTAGTCAGTGTTCATAAACCTTTCAGAATATTGCTGTGAAACAAGGCTCTGCTGCAGGGCACAGATGTGTGATAATTACCCTTACATAATGTCTTTAACAATCCTGGCACCCAATGAAGCACACTGCAGTTGTGAGGGTGGGCCAATAGTAAGAAAAGTAAAGACTTGCATCTATATTGCACCCTTCATGACCCCAGAACATCCCCAAAGCGCTGTACAGCCAATGAAGTACTTTTTAAAGTGTACTCATTGTTGTAATGTTGCAAACATGGCAGCCAATTTGCACATAGCAAGTGATAATGATCAGATAATCTGTTTTTGTTATGTGATCGAGGAATAAATATTGGCCAGGACACCGGGGAGAACTCCCCTGCTCTTCTTTGAAATAGTGCTGTGGGATCCTTTATGCCCACCTAAGAGGGCAGATGGGGCCTCGGTTTAACGTGTCATCTGAAAGACAGCACCTTTGACAATGCAGCACTCCCTCAGTACTGCCCTGGAGTATCAGTGTAGATTTTTGTGTTCAAGTCTCTGGAATGAGACTTGAAGCCACAACGTTTTGACTCAGAGGCAAGAGTGCTACCCACTGAGCCACTGCTGACACAGTCCATGCTGTGCGGCTTTTTGGCAATTGTGTTGCCTTTATAATTACACTTTAATCTACACTTGCCTTTATTCATGTTCTACAGCTCGTGTAATCATTCACATTTCTTTTTAAGATTCAAGATACTTTCTCACCCTATGTAGATTATGTTGTTATTTGTTCATGTCTGTACTTTCACTTGACATTTTTAAACATTTTTGTTAATGAACTTCAAAAAAGACTTGCATTTATATAGCGCCTTTCATGAACACCAGATGTCTCAAAGCACTTTACAGCCAATGAAGTACTTTTGGAGTGCAGTCACTTGTAATGTGGGAAACGCGGCAGCCAATTTCCCCACAAACAGCAATGTGATAATGACCAGATGATCTGTTTTTGTTATGTTGATTGAGGGATAAATATTGGCCAGGACACCAGGGATAACTCCCCTGCTTTTCATCACAATAGTGCCATGGGATCTTTTCTGTCCACCTGAGAGGGCTGACGGGGCCTCGGTTTAACGTCTCATCTGAAAGACGGCACCTCCGACAGTGCAGCACTGGGATGTCAGCCAACATTTATGCGCTCAAGTCCCTGGAGTCACAACCTTCTGACTCAGAGGCGAGAGTGCTACTAACTGAGCCACAGCTGAAATTGAATCACTACTTAAAAAAACCTGTCCGAGGACAGGCACAGCACGGGTTAGATACAAAGTAAAGCTCCCTCTACACTGTCCCATCAAACACTCCCAGAGCAGGTACAGCACGGGTTAGATACAGAGCAAAGCTCCCTCTACACTGTTCCATCAAACACTCCCAGAGCAGGTACAGCACGGGTTAGATAAAGAGAAAATCTCCCTCTACACTGTCCCATCAAACACTCCCAGAACAGGTACAGCACGGGTTAGATACAGAGAAAATCTCCCTCTACACTGTCCCATCAAACACTCCCAGGGCAGGTACAGCACGGGTTAGATACAGAGAAAATCTCCCTCTACACTGTCCCATCAAACACTCCCAGGGCAGGTACAGCACGGGTTAGATACAGAGAAAATCTCCCTCTACACTGTCCCATCAAACACTCCCAGGGCAGGTACAGCACGGGTTAGATACAGAGAAAATCTCCCTCTACACTGTCCCATCAAACACTCCCAGGGCAGGTACAGCACGAGTTAGATACAGAGAAAATCTCCCTCTACACTATCCCATCAAACACTTCCAGGGCAGGTACAGCACGTGTTAGACAAAGAGAAAATCTCCCTCTACACTGTCCCATCAAACACTCCCAGAGCAGGTACAGCACGGGTTAGATACAGATTAAAGCTCCCTCTACACTGTCTCATCAAACACTTCCAGGGCAGGTACAGCACGGGTTAGATACAGAGTAAAGCTCCCTCTATACTGTCCCATCAAACACTCCCAGGGCAGGTACAGCATGGGTTAGATACAGAGTAAAGCTGTCCCAATAAACACTCCCTAGCTGAAAGGGCCATGAACTGACTGCCTGCGACAGCGGAAGCAGGAATGCTACCTGCCCATTCCGAGTCCAGTCTTGAAAAAATTCGCATTGGACGTTTTTTTTCCCGGCATAAAAGCGGGGGTGGGGGCGGGGAGGGGCGTATAACATTTGAACATTGCTGGGAGATGTACAAGTGAAGGTCGCAGGTCGCTATCTGGGCTGAGGTTACAAGCTGCTGGTGGCACATACCACAAGTAAACAGCAGTACGTGAACTGAATAGTCTTGGCTCTTGATCTTCGTATGTGTATCTGTTTCAGCATCACAGTTAAACCACCACCTCCTCCTTCCCCTTCCTGTAGACAGGACCGCTTATTTCACATATCAGACAGTTTCTTGTTTACATGCCAGCCATGTCTCTGTCGGTAATACTCTCATCTGAATAAGTAAGTCATTAGGTTCCAGTCCCATTCCAGAGACTTGAGCATAAAATGTAGGTTGTCACTCCACACTGTCGGAGGTGCCGTCTTTCGGATGAGACCCCTTCTGCCCTCTCAGGTGGGCGTTAAAGAGCCCACGGCACTAGTTCTCCTTGGTCAATATTTATCTTTGAACCAACAGCACTAAAACAGATTATCAATGATTATCATGTTGCCGCATTTGGTATTTTACTGTGCAAAAATCTGCTGCTTTGTTTTCTACATTACAACAATGACTATGTTTCAAATTGACTTCATTGGCTGTAATTGGGACATCCTGAGTCTGTGAAACTTGCTATATAATTGCAAGTTCTTTGTTATTTTCTCCCCATCTCTCTTGAAGACACCTTACGGTTAGATACGTTGGTAACCGGCACTGTCCGGTATCTTACGCAAGTGAGTCCAGACAGCGTGCATGGGTGGATATTTGTTACAGCCAAGCTCAAACTTCTCTACACCAAACATCCACTCCCCCGCTGTCCACACCAAACATCCACTCCCTCACTGTCCACACTAAACATCCACTCCCTCACTGTCCACACCAAACATCCACTCCCTCACTGTCCACACCAAACATCCACTCCCTCACTGTAACATCCACTCCCTCACTGTCCACACCAAACATCCACTCCCTCACTGTACACAGACTTCTCCACACTAAACATCCACTCCCTCACTGTCCACACCAAACATCCACTCCCTCACTGTCCACACCAAACATCCACTCCCTCACTGTACACAGACTTCTCCACACTAAACATCCACTCCCTCACTGTCCACACCAAACATCCACTCCCTCACTGTCCACACCAAACATCCACTCCCTCACTGTACACACCAAACATCCACTCCCTCACTGTACACACCAAACATCCACTCCCTCACTGACCACACCAAACATCCACTCCCTCACTGTCCACACCAAACATCCACTCCTTCACTGTACACACCAAACATCCACTCCCTCACTGTACACAGACTTCTCCACACCAAATGTCCACAATAGGTGAGGGGTCACTTGATATCGATCAGGAGCAGGCACCTGAATTCTGTGCTTCCCTAACCATAAGGTCCTGAGACCAATTATACTGCCCTCATTGCTCGCACTGCTTCATGTTAGCTCACCATCATAGGCAGTCCCTCGGAATCGAGGAAGACTTGCTTCCACTCTAAAAATGAGTTCTTAGGTGGCTGAACAGTCCAATACGAGAACCACAGTCCCTGTCACAGGTGGGACTGACAGTTGTTGAGGGAAAAGGTGAGTGGGACTGCTTTGCCGCACACCCTTTCCGCTGCCTGCGCTTGGTTTCTGCATGCTCTCAGTGATGAGACTCGAGATGCTCAGCGCCCTCCCGAATGCACTTCCTCCACTTAGCGGTCTTTGGCCAGGAACTCCCAGGTGTTGGTGAAGATATTGCATTTTTATCAAGGAGGCTTTGCGGGTGTCCTTGAAACGTTTCCTCTGCCCACCTTTGGCTCGTTTGTTGTGAAGGAGTTCCAAGTAGAGCGCTTGCTTTGGGAGTCTCGTGTCTGGCATGCGAACAATGTGGCCTGTCCAGTGGAGCTGATCGAGTGTGGTCAGTGCTTCAATGCTGGGGATGTTGGCCTGGTCGAGGACGCTAACGTTGGTGCATCTGTCCTCCCAGGGGATTTGCAGGAGCTGGCGGAGACATCGTTGGTGGTATTTCTCCAGCGATTTGAGGTGTCTACTGTTCATGGTCCATGTCTCTGAGCCATACAGGAGGGCGGGTATTACTACAGCCCTGTAGACCATGAGCTTGTTGCAGATGTGAGGGCCTGATCTTTGAACACTTTTCCTCAGGCGGCTGAAGGCTGCACTGGCGTACTGGAGGCGGTGTTGAATCCCATCGTCAATGTCTGCCCTTGTTGTTAAGAGGCTCCCGAGGTATGGGAAATGGTCCATGTTGTCCAGGGCCGTGCCGTGGATCTTGATGACTGGGGGGGCAGTCTTACGGATGTTTAGTGGAAGGCCCGTGCTTTCGTATGCCTCAGTGAAGATGTTGATTATGACTTGGAGTTCAGCCTCTGTATGTGCGCAGACACAGGCATCGTCCGCGTAATGTAGCTCGACGACAGAGGTTGGGATAGTCTTGGACCTGGCCTAGAGACGACGAAGGTTGAACAGGTTCCCACTGGTTCTGCAGTTTAGTTCCACTCGAGCGGGGAGCTTGTTAAATGTGAGGTGGAGCATGGCAGCGAGGAAGATTGAGAGGATTGGCGCGATGACGCATCCCTGTTTGACCCCAGTCCGGACGTGGATTGGGTCTGTAATGGATTTGTTGGTAAAGATCACGGCCTGCATGTCACTGTGGAGCAGGCCGAGGATGGTGACGAACTTTTGGGGGAAGCCGAAATGGAGAAGGACACTCCATAGACCCTCGTAGTTGACAGTGCCAAAGGCCTTTGTCAGGTCAAAGAAGGTTATGGACAAGGTTTGGTGCTTTTCCCTGCATTTTTCTTGCAGCTGTCGCGCTGTAAAAATCAAGTCCGTTGTACCCTGTAGGGGACGAAATCCGCACTGTGACTCCGGGAGGAGCTCCTCAGCCACAGGGAGAAGACGGTTGAGGAGGATTCTAGCGACAACTTTCCCAGTGGCTGATAACAGGGAGATTCCTCTGCAGTTGCCACAGTCGGACTTGTCCCCTTTTTTTAAAGACGGTCACGATTACTGCATCTCTGAGATCTCCCGGCATGCTCTCCTACCTTCCAGATGAGAGAGATGAGATCATGCATTCATTCCAAAAGTGCCTCTCCGCCACACTTTAGCGCCTCAGCGGGGATTCCATCCGCTCCAGTAGCCTTGTTGTTCTGAAGATGACTTATGGGGTTTTGTTGAGGTGGTGGCGGGTAGCATGCTGCGTGATGGAGTCGAAGACACTCGGGTCAAAGGCAGAGTCTCGATTGAGAGGATCTTCGAAGTGCTCATTTCAGCGGGTCCTGACTGCCTCAGTGTCCGTGATGAGTATCTCCCCATTCTTGGCCAGCAGTGGGGTGGGGCCTTGGGTGTTTGGGCCATAGGTGGCCTTGACTGCGGTAAAGAATCCTTGCACATCATGGCTGTCGTCCAGCTGCTGTATCTCCTGTGCTTTCTCCATCCACCATCTGTTCTTTAGGTCCCGAGTTTTTTGTTGTACCTCGGCCTTAAGCCGTCTGTAATGCTGCCTTGTTGCTCCCGAGTTGGGTTGTTTTAGGCTCAGAAATGCCCTGCGCTTGCGATTTATCAGCTCTTGGATCGCCTGGTCATTCTCATCAAACCAGTCCTGGTGTTTCCTGGTTGAGTGACCGAGCGTCTCTTTGCAGGCGCTGGTTATGGAGACCTGGAGGGCAGACCAAGCGCTGTGGACATTCTGTGTCTCGGGATCATCAAGGCACGCCAGGTTAGCAGTGAGGCGCTAACTGTATGGGGCTCTCTTAGCTGGGTCTTTCAGTATACTGGCATTGACCTTTTTGCGGAACTGCTTCTGCTGCCGTCGCTACTTTGGGGCTATGTTGATGTCAATGATGGAACGGATTAGGCGGTGGTCCATCCAGCAGTCATCAGCTCCTATCATGGCATGGGTGATGCGCACATCCTTGCGATCCCTGGCTCTGACGATGACATAGTCGAGCATAGTGTTTGGAGCGAGGGTGTTGCCACGATGCCTTGTACTTGTCCCTCTGGCGGAACAAGGTGTTAGTGATGACAAGGTCGTGTTCTAGACATTTTGTGAGTCGCAGGGTACTGCTGGAATTGGCTTTCCCTACCCCCTCCCTGCCAATCACACCTCCCCAGAGGGCTGTATCCTTGCCGACCCTGGTGTTGAAGTCACCGAGGAGGATCAGTTTGTCGTTCATAGGTAAACGGGACAGGGATTTTTCGAGGCTGGAGTAAAAACCTTCTTTGGTCTCATCTGTCGTGTTGAGAGTTGGGGCATACGCACTGTGGCACATTGATTCCGGGATAGGGTGAGTCGAAGAGTCATGAGGCGTTCGTTAATCCCGCAGGGGGTAGTCTCTGAGGCAGTCGACCAGCTCATTTTTGATGGCGAAACCGACTCCATGGAGGCGGCGTTCTTCTTCTGGTTTCGCTTTCCAGAAGAAGGTGTAACCTCCATCTTGTTCATTGAGCTGGGCTTCCCCTGCCTGCCGGGTCGCGCTTAGGGCAGCGATGTCGACATCGAAGCGTCGAAGTTCCCGGGCAACTATGCCGGTGCGGCATTCCAGCCTGTCGCTTTTAGAGTTGTCCATGAGGGTCCTGACGTTCCAGGTCCCGAACTTCATGTTAGAGGAGTGGAAGATGCCTGTGCGTGAGTTCTTTTAACGTGGGGTGGTCGTTGAACACCAGCTACCACGCGGCCTTAGCTGAGCAAGGTCTTGGTCCAGTGGCAAGGGGGTCCAAGATTACTGGAGACCAGGCACTGCTGTGTGAGCCTAGTTGACTACGGCGAGATGCGGGCCGTAAGCTCGGCACTGAGTAGCGCCCTTCGGTGAGATGGTAGGTGATCCGAGGTTTGACTGGGGGGCAGGCATTATGAAGGTCAGTGTCTATTTTTTGGGCTGGAGGTCAGGGTGTTGAGAGTGGAAGGAGGTCAGGGTGATCACAGCTATTGTGCTCATCACGTGCTGGAGGAGAAGAGGGCAGGTCGTCAGCGAAGGAGGAGAGGCCCAGTCGCTGCTGGGGGGGAGGAGGCCCGATTGCCGCTGGTGGAGCAGCTGAGTCGGCCACATCCAGTAGGGAGCGTGAGGTAGGCCTGTGGGGCACGTGGGGGACAAGAGCTCCGAACGCCGCTGGAGAAGAAGAGGTCTGGTCACCGCAGGAGGGAAGAGGCCCAGTTGCCGCTGGAAGGGAAGAGGCTCGGACGCCGCAGGAGGGGAACTGGCTCAATCGCCACTTGTTGGAGGGTGGTCCGGTCATCACCGACGGGTGGAGGCTCGGAGGAAAGCTCGCGCCTGAGGTAGGCCCAAATTTGTGGGATTTAGGGTAAGAAATGCACCCTCCTATCAGGGCTTATTAAGAGCAGGGGAAGCTAGTTCACACAGACCAATGTTTGAACGTGGCTGAGGTGAGGAATGGGTGTGGTAGGACATGTTCCGGATGTCTCAGTATTACACACAGTCCTGCTGGTCAGCATCTCGTAGCCATTCTGGTGAAACTCACCAGGCAGAAGGTAGGAGCGCCACACAGCTGCAGTCTGCTAGGCCTCGTTTAGTATATGTCCATTTGCCTTTTAAAAATTCCTGTGGAATCTGCTAACAGCTTGTGTGTTCCAGATCTTAACAACCCCCTGAAAACATTCCACATATCCCCTCGAGTTCTTTTGCCAATTATTTTAAAATCAATGACCTCTGGTTGTCGGCCCATTTGTTAGGGTTTCTCCCGATTTACTCTATCCAAACCCCTCATAAATTTTGAATACCTCAATTAGGTCTCCCCTTATCCTTTCCTGCTCGCTCCAAGGAGAAAAATCCCAGTTTCTCTATTCTCTCCACATAATTGAGGTCCTTCATTCCTGGTATAATCCTGGTAAACCTCCTCTGTACTGCTTCCAAAGCCTTGACATCCTTCCTAAAGTGTGGTGCCCAGAATTGTACGCAATATTCCAACTGAGGCCTCACCAGTGATTTGTAAAGGGTTCGCATGACATCCATGTTTTTATATTCAATGCCCCACTTATAAAGCCAAGTATCCCAAATATTTACTTAACCACTGTAATGAATGTAATGACTCAGAAGACTTGTTACAGTAAACTGCCTCAGGTGTAAACCTGATCCAACTTTATTCGCGCCCAAAGTAGCCCACGTGACATGGTACCTGTTGTGTATCTGTAAAGCATGCACTCCCATGTTCCGCCACCAGGGAGCGCATCCCCTGAAGTCCCAAGGGATTCCAGCATCCCTTGGGAGTACTGTATATAAGCCAGTCCCTAGAGCCTGTTCCTCACTCTGGAGTGTCTTAATAAAGACTGAGGTCAATGTTACTTTAACCGCCCTGTGTGCAGTCTCATCTGTGTTTGGAACACAATAGTACCCGCTTTTATATACCACAGCCTGATGACCTCCGACAGTGGCGCCCCCGGTGTCAGGTGACCCTAAGCATAAATACATAACAACATCCCCTTTCAAGATCTTAATATCAGTCTTTTTACAAATTAATATGGTCTGGGGCTTTCCGCTCACGAGTTTATCGTCTCAATTCAACTTCAGTTCTAGGCAAGCGTTCTGAGTCGGTTGTGACTGAAGGCTGAGTAACCGATCTGATGAGAGTGGTAATGACCACATCAGAGACTGGAGGTCCAGTTTCAATAATGACAGCAATGTCGTCTGATGAATGAACATCGGTTGGTTGGTCACTGACTGCATCTTCCTCAAGTGGTTCCAGTTCATCCGTGTATCACAGTTTTATCTGCTCAACATGTTTCCTGCATGTTTGCCCATTCTTGAGCACGACAACAAACTCTCTGTTACCCTCCTTGGCTGTAACAGTTCCACGATCCACTTTGGACCTTGTGTTATATATGTAAACCTGTATATACCTTGTATAGCCACCAGAGGGCTCATCCCCTGGATTCCCAAGGGATCTCACAATCCCTTGGGAGCACAGGTACTTAAGGAGGCCTCAAGGCTGGAGAGGCACTCTGGAGACCTGCAATAAAAGACTAAGGTCACACCTTTCTTTGAGCTCACAGTATCCAGTCAGGCTCTTTATTCATACATAACAACCGGCGATGAGATACAGATGACGAACCCAACGATGCAGTTGCTTATGCATCCAGAAGTCTGTCTAAGACTGAGAGAGCCTACAGCATGATTGAAAAAGAAGCGTTAGCGTGTGTCTATGAAGTAAAGAAAATGCATCAATATCTGTTTGGGCTCAAATTTGACTTGGAAACTGACCATAAGCCACAGATATTCCTTTTTTCCGAAAGTAAGGGGATAAATACGAATGCATCGGCCCGCATCCAGAGATGGGCGCTCACATTGTCCGCATACAACTACGCCAGCCGCCACAGAAAACTGTGCCGATGCTCTCAGTAGGCTGCCATTGCCCACCACGGGGGTGGAATGGCACAGCCCGCAGATTTAGTCATGGTTATGGAAGCATTCGAGAGTGAGCAATCACCTGTTACCGCCCGACAGATTAGAACCTGGACGAGCCAGGACACCTTACTGACCCTAGTAAAAAACTGTGTGCTTCACGGGAGCTGGTCCAGTGTCCCAGTGGAAATGCAGGAAGAGATAAGCTGTACCAGCAGCGCAAAGATGAAATGTCTATAAAGACAGATTGCCTTCTGTGGGGCAATCGGGTAGTGGTCCCCAAGAAGGGCAGGGACACTTTCATCAGTGACTTCCACAGTACTCACCCAGGCATTGTAATGATGAAAGCGATAGCCAGATCCCATGTGTGGTGGCCCGGTATCAATGCGGACTTAGAGTCCTGCGTGCACAAATGCAGCACATGCTCGCAGTTAAGCAATGCACCTAGGGAGGCACCACTATGTTTATAGTCTTGGCCCTCCAAACCGTGGTCCAAGGTCCATGTCGATTATGCAGTCCTGTTCTTGGGTAAAATGTTCCTTCTAGTTGTAGATGCGTACTCCAAATGGATTGAATGTGAGATAATGTCGGCAAGTATATCCGCTGCCACCACTGAAAGCCTGCGGGCCATGTTTGCAACGCACGGACTGCCTGATGTCCTTGTGAGCGACAACGGGCCATGTTTCACCAGTGCCAAGTTCAAAGAGTTCATGATCCGTAATGGGATTAAACATGTTACATATGCCCCATTCAAACCAGCATCCAATGATCAGGCAGAGAGAGCAGTGCAAACCATCAAGCAGGGCTTGAAGAGGGTAACTGAAGGCTCACTGCAGATTCGCCTATCCCGAGTCCTGCTTAGCTACCGCACGAGACCCCACTTGCTTCCCGGGATTTCACCTGCTGAACTGTTCATGAAAATGGCACTTAAGACAAGGCTCTCGTTAGTTCACCCTGATCTACAAGAACAGGTAGAGAGCAGGCGGCTTCAACAAAGTACATACCATGATTGCGCAAATGTGTCACGTGAAATTGAAATCAATGATCCTGTATTTGTGTTGAACTATGAACAAGGTCCCAAGTGGCTTCCTGGCACCATTGTGGCCAAAGAGGGGAGCAGGGTGTTTCGGCTCAAACTTCAAATGGAGTCATTCACCGGAAACACTTGGACCAAATCAAACTCAGATTCATGGACTATCCAGAGCAACCCACTTTGGACCCTACCTTCTTTGACCCCCCCCAACATACACATCAGTGGCAAGCGACACCGGGTTTGGCCACGAAGCAGAATCCATCACCCACAGTAGCCCAGCAGGAATCACCACACCAGACAGCCCAGCAAGGCCAGCTGCACAGCAGCCCAGCAAGGGCCCAACAAACGATTCACCAAAACCAGCATTTGCACCGAGACGATCAACCAGGGAAAGAAAGGCCCCAGATCGACTCACCTTGTAAATAGTTACACTGTTGACTTTGCGGGGGGGGGGTGGGGGAGGGGGAGTGTTGTTATATATGTAAACCTGTATATACCTTGTATAGCCACCAGAGGGATCATTCCCTGGAGTCCCAAGGGATTCCACAATCCCTTGGGTGCACAGGTACTTAAGGAGGCCTCACAGGCTGGAGAGGCACTCTGGAGACCAGCAATAAAATACTAAGGTCACACCTTACTTTGAACTCACAGTATCCAGTCAGACTCTTTATTCATACATAACACTTTGACTATAGTTCAGTACATAAACCAGATCGTAGACAGGGATGTCACGTGACACAGCAGCATGATCATGAAACCCTTGCTGACTTTGACATCTATTTTCAACATGATCATGCAAATCGGGATGAACAAGAGAGAGCTTGGTCTTGAGAATTCTCTTCATCAGTAGTTCAGCAGTAGTAAGCGTATGAGGTCTGGTCCTGTAACTGAGCAGTACACAGGGCAAGCGAGTCTGCAGTGAACCCTGAGTTACACGTTTCATACTCTGCTTGATCGTTTGAACAGCATGCTCTGCTTGACCATTAGAAGAAGGTTTGAATGGGGCTGACCTCAAATGTTTAATACCATTGAGTTTCATGAACTCTTGAAACTCCAGACTTGTGAAGCAAGATCCATTGTCGCTCACAACAATGTCAGGCAAACCATGAGTAGCAAACATGACACGAAGGCTCTCAATAGTAGCTGTAGACATACTGGATGACATATTAATACACTCTATCCACTTTGAATATGCATCCACCACAACAAAAAATATCTTTCCCAGGAAAGGGCCCGCAAAATCGATGTGGATCCTCGACCATGGTTTAGATGGTCATGACCAAAGACTCAGCGGAGATTCCGCTGGTACTTTACTTAGCTGCATGCAAGTATTGCATTGATGCATGCATGATTCCAGATCAGAGTGAATTCCAGGCCACCATACATGAGTCCTAACAATGGCTTTCATCATGACAATACCAGGATGAGTGCTATGTAGTTCACGTACAAATTTTTCTCTACCTTTCTTAGGCATAACAACACGATTACTCCACAGTAAATAATCTAACTGAATGGACTGTTCATCTTTGTGACGGTTGTAAGGTTTAGTCTCATCACACATTTCCATAGGTATTGCAAACCAATCACCACTGAGGACACAACATTTCACAACCAATAAAATTGGGTCATGGCTGGTCCAGATTCTAACTTGTTGAGCAGTGACAGTGATTCCTTCACTCTCAAAAGCATCCATTACTAACAGTAGATCTGCAGGTTGAGGGGTCTCCACCTCAGGTGTGGGCAACGGCAGATGGCTCAGTGCGTCAGCACAATTCTCAGTGCCAGGTCTATGATGAATAACATAATCATAGGCAGACAATGTCAATGCCCACCTCCGGATATGGGACGATGCATTGGTATTAATACCTTTGTTTTCCGAAAACAATGAAATGAGTGGCTTGTGATCCGTTTCATGTTCAAAACGAAGACAAAACAGGCACTGATGCATCTTTTTGTCCCCATACACACAGGCTAATGCTTCTTGTTCTACCATGCTGTAAGTTCTTTCCGCCTTTGACAAACATTTTGAAGCATACGCAACAGGTTGTAGCTTACCTTGTTGGAGTACACAGTCAACTCCATATGATGAAGCATCACAGGCCAATACAAGACGTTTACACGGATCAGAATGAACAAGCAACTTGTTTGAACAGAGCAGATTCATAGTTTTCTCAAAGGCTGTATATTGCGACACACCCCGGACCTAGTTGTCGCCTTTTCTGAGTAACTTGTGCAGTGGCTCTAACAAAATGCTCAATCTGGGTAAGAAATTACCAAAGTATTTGAGTAGCCCAAGGAATGAACGCAGCTCTCTCACATTCTGAGGTCTGGGTGCATTTTTGATGGCCTTGGATT
The DNA here is from genome assembly GCF_044704955.1 of Pristiophorus japonicus. NCBI lineage: Eukaryota > Metazoa > Chordata > Chondrichthyes > Pristiophoridae > Pristiophorus > Pristiophorus japonicus. Next base: position 26,024,310 of record NC_091995.1, on the reverse strand, counting down.
TCAAATCAGTAGCCCTGATGCCATCAGTAGCAATCTTCCTCCCCAGGAATTCAACTTCAGGTGCCATGAAGACACACTTCGAACATTTCAGTCTGAGTCCCACTTTGTCCAGATAATGTAGGACTTCTTCAAGATTGCTCAGATGTTCAGTTGTGTCATGACCTGTGACCAGAATGTCATCTTGAAACATGACAGTTCTAGGAACGGACTTCAGTAGATTCTCCATATTCCTCTGAAATATGGCTGCAGCCGAACAAATTCCAAAAGGACACCTGTTGTAGACAAACAGTCCTTTATGGGTGTTGATGTAGGTGAGTTTCTTTGAAGTGTCAACAAGCTCCTGTGTCATATAGGCCGACGTCAGCTCCAGTTTAGTGAATGACATTCCACCAGCTAGCATAGCGGACAGGTCATCAGCCTTCGGTAATGGGTACTGAGCTTGTTTCAAAAATTGGTTAATTGTAACCTTGTAGTCTCCACAAATCCGGACAGTGCCATCACTCTTCAACACAGGAACAATAGGACTGGCCCACTCGTTAAACTCGACCGGTGATATGACCCCTTCACATTGGAGTCGATCAAGCTCAATTTCAACCTTCTCCCTCATCATGTAGGGAACAGAACGAGCTTTATGATAGACAGGCCTTGCATCAGAATCCAGGTGAATCTGCACCTTGGCCCCAGTAAAATTACCAATGCCCGGTTCAAACAAAGATGGAAACTTCTTCAACACTTGAGCATACGAAGTGTCATCCACCGATGACAATGCTTTGATATCATTCCAAGTCCACTTGATTTTCTTGAGCCAATTCCTGCTGAACAGCATTGGACCATTACCTGGGACGATCCGTAATGGTAGATCATGAACCACACCATCATATGACACCTTGACTACTGCACTGCCAATCACCGGCATGAGTTCCTTAATGTAAGTACGCAACTTGGCCTTAATTGGACTCAGCTTAGGCTTCACAGCCTCAGTGTCTCACAGCTTGTCGAATGTCCTTTGGCTCATTATCGACTGACTCGCACCCATGTCCAACTCCATTGATACAATCATGCCATTCAGCTTCACATTAACGATTATTGGCTGGCTCTTTCCCAAGAACGAAGACAGACCATACACTTCCTCCCCAGGTTGTGTATCTGGGCCAGCACTGGACTGGTCATCATCAGCAATGTGATGAGCGACAGGATGCTTGCTCAGTTGTGGGCACATTCTCTGAAGATGCCCCTCTTTTGAAAAGCCATTACTGAGTACTGTTTAAACCGACACTGATGAGGCCGATGATTGCCCCCACAACGCCAACAGGGTGAAATTGGATTCATACCAGTTGGCAGACTTTGAGCAGCTACAGGTTTCACATAAGCGGTTGAGTAGGCCCTGCCATAAGCAGCTCTGCCAGATGACGACACCACCTTGTTTACAGTACTTGCTGTGGAGCTCCGACTTTCGATGATATCTGCCTCAAATTATCATCAGTCACCATGCATGCCTGGGCAGTCGCGATGGCCTTGCTCAAACCCAGCTTCTCTTCGGTCAATAACTGCCTATCATGAAGAAATCTCGCAGCATGTCTTCCAACACGTTCCCGAACTTACACGGCTCAGCCAGACATCGCAGGTCGGCGATGAATCCCGACACATCCTGGCCTTCAGCACGTACATGCCTGTAGAAGCGATAACGTGAGATGATGATCCCCTCTTTTGGCTTAAGATGGCCACACACCAAAGCGCACAAATCCCCATATTCTTTGTCCGCTGGACGTAAAGGCGAGAGAAGATTCTTCATGAGGCCATAAATTTTTGGACCACAAACGGTGAGGAAAACCGCCCTGCGCCGAACTGCGTCAGCCTCTCCCTCCATTTTGTTGGCCACAAAATACTGATCCAGGCAGTCGATAAAATCCGTACAATCCTCACCCTCCGCGAATCTCTCCAGAATTCCAATCGTGCCCATGGTACATGCGAAGGTTCTTAATTACCTCGTCGCCAAATGTAATGAATGTAATGATTCAGAAGACTTGTTACTGTAAAGTGCCTCAGGTGTAAACCTGATCCAACTTTATTCGCGCCCTAAGTAACCCGCGTGACATGGTACCCGCTCTTATATACTAGTGCCCGCGCACGCGCGCGTCCAGCCCGATGAACTCCGACAGTGGCGCCTCCTGGTGTCAGGCGACCCCCAAGCATAAATACATAACAACCACCGTGTCAATTTGCCACCCCCCCCCCCCCAAAGTGCTACACTTCACATTTATCCACATCTGCCACATGTCTGCCCATTTCACCAGTCTGTCTATGTCCTGATAAAGTCGGCTACTATTCTCCTCACTATTTACTATGTTGCAAAGTTTTGTATCATTCTCAAGCTTCACAATTATGCTCCCTATACATAGTCCAGGTCATTTATATACAAGAAAAGCAATGGTCTTAATACAGTCCCCTAGGGGACCCCACTGCATACTTCTCTTCAGTCAGAAAACATCCATTCACCACTACTCTCTGCCTCCGAGCCATTATCCAATTGCGTACCCAAGTTACCATTGTCCGTTTAATACTATGCCTACTGGAAGTCTGTAGCTATCGATACATACATGCACTGCACTACTTTCATCAATGCTGTTACTTCTTGAAATAACTCAAATCAGGTTAGACAAACACGATTTTCCTTTAACAAATCAGAGCTAGCTGTCCCTTATTAACCATGCTTCCCTAAGTGAGAATTAATTCTGTCCTCGACACTAGTCTCTAGTGGTTTTCCCACCACTAACATTAGACTGATTGACCTGTAGTCACCAGGTTTATCCTGCTCCCCTTTTTTGAACAGGGATGTAACATTTGAAATCCTCCAGTCCTCTGCCACCACTCCCATATCCAAGGAGGATTGAAAGATTGTGGTCAGAGATCGATCCTGCTATCTCCACCATAGTTTTCCTCAGCAATCTAGGATGCATCCTATCTGGACCGGGTGACTTGTTACTTTGAGTGATGCCAGCCTATTTAGCACCTCCTTTCGATCCATTTTTATCCTATCCAATATATCGACTCTACCCTCCTCTACTGTGATAGTAACTTCAAAATCTTCTTTTCTGAAAACAGATCCAAATACTCATTCAGTACCTCAGTCATGTATTTTAACTCCACAAAGAGATTTTCTTTTGTTGTTAATCATCCCACCAATCCAGTAACCTTTTGTACGTTTGTAAAATATTTTTGTATTTCTTTTGTTACCCTCTAATCTTTGCTCGTACTCTTTGCATTTCTTATACAATTGTTAAATTTCCCCCTGCACTGTGTATTCTACCTGGTATTTGACTATTCTGTACCTGACATTCATCATAAACCCCCTTTATATGTTTTAGTTTAACCCCTATTTGCTTTGTCATTGCTTTTTAACTTGTCACCATTTTTTAAATAAAGTTAGGGACCACATTAGCCTCCATCCAGTTAATATTACAATTAACGATAATAAAACAGTCGAGCATCTCCTTCAAGAGTGAAGACCAATGCAAAGTACTCATTTAATATTTCAGACAAACCCAGCGAGTCCTTCGTAACCTGTCCTTGAACATCCTTCAATGGCCAAATACATTCTTTGACAGTTCTCTGACTCTTTACATAACAGAAAAAGCGTTTCCCATTTCTTCCACAATTTTCTAATGATCTTTTTTCCAATTATTTTCTCAGCTGATCTAATAACGGCCTTAGTTTTCTTTAGCTGTTCTATGTATTTAACTCTGTTTAGTTGAGTACCTTTGATTTTGATTTGTAAAAGAAAAAACTTACATTTATATAGCGCCTTTCTCAAGCACCGGACGTCTCAAAGCACTTTACAGGCAATGAAGTACTTCTGGAGTGTAGTCACTGTTATAATGTGGGAATCGCAGCAACCAACTTGCGCACAGCAAGCTCCCACAAATAGCAATGTGATAATGTCCAGATAATCTGCTTTTATTTTGTTGAATGAGGGATAAATATTGGCCAGGACACCAGAGATAACTCCCCTGCTCTTCTTCGAAATAGTGCCATGGGATCTTTTACGTCCACCCGAGAGGGCTTTAATGTCACATCCAAAAGACAACACTTTCAACAGTGCAGCACTCCATTGAAGTGTCAGCCTAGATTTATATGCTCAAGATCCTGACGTGGGACTTGAACCCACAACCTTCTGACTCAGAAGCTAGTGTGCTACCCACTGAGCCACAGTTGACAATCAAAACATTCTCGTTTACATCTAATTTGTCCTTGTAAATGGCCAATTTCCTACCATGGCTTTTTCTTTTCACACTCCCTTCTTGTGACTTTGGGTACATAGTTGTCTCCCACATTTTATTTCTCTTTTTCTTAGAAATTTTCCATTTGTATTCTACATCAGTCTCATCACCACCCAGTAGATAAACAACACGTGAACTGAATAGTTAAGCACTATATCTTGTGCTCGTGGTCTGTTTATCTGCTTCAGCATTGCACTGCTGCTCTACCACCCTGCCTGTGGTCAGAAACTGTTTAGTTCGGATACCATCTGGTTTCCTGTTCACATGTCAGTTGTGGCTCAGTTGGTAACACTCTCAATTGATTAAAGGAGGTCATGGGTTCCAGTCCCACTCCAGAGACTTGATCACAAAACCTTGTCTGATACTCCATACGGACAGAGGTGCCATCTTTCGACCCATCTGCTCTCTTAGGTGAACATAAAAGATCTTGGTGCAGGTTTCAATTACCCCAATATTAACTGGGATACTATCAGTATAAAAGGTGGAGGGCACAGAATTCCCAAATTGCATTCGGGAGAACTTTTTTAGGGAATACGTAGCAAGCCCAACAAGAGGGGGGACAGTTCTAGATTTAGTGTTAGGAATGAAGCTGGGCAAGTGGAAGGAGTCGCAATGGGAGAGCATTTTTGTGGTAGTGGTCATAATTCAGTTAGCTTTAGCCTAATTGTGGATAAGGATAAAGAAAAAATAAGTAAGGGTTCTAAATTAGGGAAAGGCCAATTTTACTAAGCTGAGAAGTGATTCAGCAAAACTGAACTGGAAAAAGTTACTTGAAGGGTACCAGAGCAATTGGAGGCATTCAAGAGGGTGGTACATGGACCATCAGCAGGTCGGGGCCTTCAAAGGAGTATACCACGTCAGCATGCACTGTACCTTGGAGGGCGATGGCTGTGAAGAGGGTGACTGGATTGGACGTCACCAAAATCCAGGTTGCTGAGTGGAGTGTGGGCCGTTACAGCAGCAGCGGCGAAGTTGGGGCACAGGAGCAGCGAGTGATCATAGAGCGACGTGATTGGGGCCCAGGGAAGGTGCGAGTTCGGTGCCCAGAAGAGGCAAGGGCCCAGGGGCGGCAAGTGCCAACCCACACTGGGCTGGCACTAGGTCCGTGCAGCAGAGCTGATCTCCAGTCGTCTTGGTTTATCGTTGCCACTGGACCCAAGATCAAGGTCTGTCAAGCCCGTGTGATGGCTGGTGTGCAAAGGCCACTACTTAGTAAACAAATCCACACACAGGCATTTTCTACCCTTCAACATATAGTTCGGGACTTGGAATATTAGGTCCTTCATTGAAACACCCGTGATCTCATCCCTTTTTGGCATGGAAGCAAGTCATCCTCAATGCGAGGGACTGCCTATGATGATGAAATGGAGCTCAGGGTAAAAATGTTCCCACAAAGTAAAAGGGTAGAACTGCCAAATGCCCTGGATGGTGAGGTGTGTATGAGGTAAGATAAGGCAAAATAGGGAAGCCTGCATCAGATATCGGGAGCACAATACTGCAGAAAGCCTAGAAGAGAGTAGAAAGTGCAGGGGTGAAATTGAGAAGGAAGGCAAAAAGAGGGCATGAAAAAATTGGCAAGTCGAATCAAAGAAAACCCAAAGATGTTTTACAATTACATAAAGAGTAAGAACATAACGAAGGAAAGAGTAGGGACCAAAATGGTGGTCTACGTGTGGAGGCGGAGGATATGGTTAAGGTACTAAATGAATACTTTGCGGATTCCTTCACAAAAGAAGGGGATGATGCCGACATTGAAGTTCAGGAGGAAGATAGTGAAATATTGGACGGGATAAACATAGTAAGAGAGGAAGTTTTAAAGGGGTTTAGCATCCTTGAAAGTAGATAAATCGCCAGGTCTGGATGAAATATATCCAAGGCTACTAAAAGAAGCAAGGGAGGAAATTGCGGAGGCTCTGACCATCATTTTTCAAAACTCCCAGAAGTTGTGCCAGAGGATTGGAGAACTGCTACCATTATACTATTATTTAAAGAGAGGAGCTCCTCAGCCACAGGGAGAAGATGATTGAGGAGAACTCTAGCAACAACTTTCCCAGTGGCTGATAGCAGGGAGATTCCCCTGCAGTTGCTGCAGTCGGACTTGTCCCCTTTTAAAAGAATGGTCACAATCACTGCATCTCTGAGATCTCCCGGCATGCTCTCCTCCCTCCAGATGAGAGATGTGAGGTCATGTATCCGCGCCAACAGCGCCTCTCCACCATACTTTAGCGCCTTAGCAGGGATTCCATCTGCACCTGTAGCCTTGTTATTCTTCAGCTATTTTATGGCTTTGCCTAACTCGTGCAACGTTGGAGTTTCACTGAGTTGGTGGCGGGTCACATGCTGCAGGATGGAGTCGAGAACACTCGAGACAAAGGCAAAGCCTCGATTGAGGAGATCTTCAAAGTGCTCCTTCCATCGGGCCCTGACAGCATCGGTGTCCTTGATGAGTGTTTCCCCGTTCTTGGCCAGGAATGGGGTGGGGCCTTGGGAGTTTGGACCGGAGGTGGCATTGACTGCAGTGAAGAATCCTTGTATATCGTGGCTGTCGGCCAGTTGTTGTATCTCCTGGCTTTTGCCATCCACCACCTGTTCTTTAGGTCCCGGGTTTTTTGTTGGACCTGAGCTGAGCCGTCTGTAATATTGTTTTGCAGCTCCCGAGTTGGGTTGTTGCAATCACCGGATTTCGTCGCCTACGCGACACAACGGACATGATCTTTGCAGCACGACAGCTGCAGGAAAAATGCAGGGAGCAGCGCCAACCCTTATACATGGCCTTTTTCGATCTTACAAAGGCCTCTGACGCTGTCAACCGTGAGGGTCTATGGAGCGTCCTCCTCCGTTTCAGATGCCCCCAAAAGTTTGCCAACATCCTTCACCTGCTTCATGATGACATGCAGGCCGTGATCCTTACCAATGGATCCATTGCAGACCCAATTCATGTCCGGACCTGGGTCAAACAGAGCTGCGTCATCGCTCCAACCCTCTTCTCAATCTTTCTCGCCACCATGCTCCACCTCACAATCAACAAGCTCCCCGCTGGAGTGGAACTAAACTACAGAACCAGTGGGAAGCTGTTTAACCTACACCGCCTCCAGGCCAAGTCCAAGATCACCCCATCCTCTATCTTTGAGCTGCAGTATGCAGACGACGCCTGCGTCTTCACATTCTGATGCTGAACTCCAGGATATAGTCAATGTATTCACTGAGGCATATGAAACCATGGGCCTTGCGCTTAACATCCATAAGACAAAGGTCCTCCACCAGCCTGTCACCGCCATACAGCACTGCCCTCCAATCATCAAGATTCACAGCGCGGCCCTGGACAACATGGACCATTTCCCAGATCTTGGGAGCCTCTTATCAACAAAGGCAGACATTGATGCAAAGATTCAACATCGCCTCCAGTGCACCAGTGCAGCCTTCGGCCGTCTGAGGAAAAGATTGTTTGAAGACCACACCCTCAAATCTACCACCAAGCTCATGGTCTACAGGGCTGTAGTAATACCTGCCCTCCTGTATGGATCTGAGGCATGGACGATGTATAGAAGGCACCTCAAGTCGCTGGAGATATATCACCAATGGTGTCTCCGCAAGATCCTGCAAATCCCCTGGGAGGACAGGCGCACCAACATCAGTGTCCTCGACCAGGCTAACATCCCCAATATTGAAGCACTGACCACACTTAATCAGTTTCGCTGGGCAGGCCACATAGTTCGCGTGCCAGATACGAGACTCTCTGCTTTATGCAAATGCTTTATGCGGAGCTCCTTCATGGTAAATGAGCCAAAGGTGGGCAGCGGAAATGTTATAAGGACACCCTCAAAGCCTCCCTGGTAAAGTGCGATATCACCACTGACACCTGGGAGACCCTGGCCGAAGACCGCCCGAGGTGGAGAAAGTGCATCCGGGAGGGCGTTGAGTTCTTCGAGTCTCAACACAAAGAGCGTGAAGAGGTCAAGCGCAGGCAGCGGAAGGAGTACGCGGCAAACCAGCCCCATCCACCCCTTCCCTCGATGAATGGCTGTCCCACCTGCAACAGGGTCTGTGGCTCTCATATCGGACTGTTCAGCCATCAAAGAACTCACTTTGGGAGTGGAAGCAAGTCTTCCTCGATTCCGAGGGACTGCCAATGATGATGATTAAAGAGAGAGGAAGGGATAAACCAAGCAATTACAGACCAGTTAGTTTAACCTCGGTAGTGGGCAAATTACTGGAATCAATTTTGAGAGACACTATAATTCTTCATTTAGAAAGGTCAGTCAGCATGGAATTGTTAAGGGAAGGTCATGTCTGACTAACTTGATTGAGTTCTTTGAGGAGGTAAAAAGGAGGGTCAATGAGGGCAGTGCGTTTGATGTAGTTTACATGGAATTTAGCAAGGCTTTTGACAAGGTTCCACATGGTAGGCTGTTCAGAAAAGTAAAAGCCCATGGGATCCAAAGGAGAGTGGCAATTGGATACAAAATTAGCTCAGTGGCAGGAAGCGAAGGGTAATGGTTGAGGGGAGCTTTTGTGACTGGAAGGCGGTTTCCAGTGGGATTCCACAGGACTCAGTGCTCTGTCCCTTACTTTTTGTAGTATATATTAATGAGTTAGCCTTAAATGTAAGGGGCATGATAAAGAAATTTGCAGATGATACAAAAATTGGCCGTGTGGTTGACAGTGAGGAGGTAAGCTCCAGGCTGCAGGAAGATACCGATGAACTGGTCAGTTGGGCAAAAAAGTGGCAAACGGAATTCAATCCGGAAAAGTTTTTCGGAGGAGCTACAAGGCAAGGGAACGCACAATAAATTGGAGGATACTGAGTGGTGTGGAGGAACAGAGGGACCTCGGGAGTATATGTCCACAGATCCTTAAAGGTAGCAGGACAGGTTTATAAAGTTAAAAAGGCATACGGAATGCTTTCCTTTATTAGCTGAGGCATAAAAGATAAGATCAAGAAAGTTATGTTAGAACTGTATACAACATGAGTTAGGCCACAGCTTGACTACTGCGTGCATTTCTGGTCACTACATTACAAGAAGGATGCGATTGCACTAGAAAGGGTGCAGAGGAGATTTACGAGCATGTTCCCAGGGTTGGAAAACTTTAGCTTTGAGGAAAGATTGGATAGGCTGGGGTTGTTTTCCTTGCACCAGAGTGGGCTGAAGGGAGATTAAATTGAGGTGTATAACACTATGACGGGCCTAGATAGAGTGGATAGGAAGAACCTATTTTCCTTAGCAGAAGGGTCAATAACCACAGGGCATAGATTTTTAAAGTAATTGGTAGAAGGACTAGAGGGCAGATGAGCAAACATTTCTTCACCCAGAGGGTGATGGGAGTCTGGAACTCATGCCTGAAAGTGTGATACAGGCAGAAACCCCCATCACATTTAAAAGGTACTTGGATGTGCACTAAAGGAGCCATAAACCTAAAGGGCTACGGACCTAGTGCTGGAAGAAGGAATTAGACTATGTAGCTCTTTTTAGAACGGCACAAACACGATGGACTGAATGGCCTTCTGTGTCGTAATTTTCTACGATTCTGTGATTCTAAGAGCAATGAAGTTCTCCCAGTGTCCTAGCCAATATTAATCCCTCAACCTGCATCACCAAAACAGATAATCTGCTCAGTTTGCAAATTGGCGGCTGTGTTTCCTACATTAAACCACGACTACACTTCAAACAAAAGAACTTCATTGACTGTAAAGCACATTGGGCCATCCGGAGGAAGTGAAAGATACCATATAAATTCAAGTTCTGTTATTTTCTCCGCTCCTCTCCTGATGCATGTGGCCAGGTCTGATACTTCGGTAACTAGCACTGACCTGTGCCTCACCCAAGTGAGCCCAGACAGTGCATGGCAAGTTATTCTGCACAGCCGAACACAAACTTGTCCTCATCCAACATCCACTCCCTCATTGTACAATAGGTGGGGAGGGATCACTTGATATTGATCAGGAGCGCGTGCCTGAATTTGTGCCTCCCTAACCACAAGGTCCCCAGGTCAACGATACTGCCCTCATTGCTTGCCGTGCTCGAGATTAGCTCGATCAGCACAGACCAATGTTTGAACATGACCGAGGGTGGGTGGAGGAGGAGTTACATGGGAGCAGGTCATGTTCTGGATGGCTCAGTACCACAGTAGATGGTACTTTTCCCAACATTGAGCTACTGGGGGAAGTCAAGTACATAGTCCTCCTGGTTAGAATCCTGAAGCCATCATGTGCAATGCACATCCAACATCCAGATCATATCAACCAGATCCTGAATCCATGGCCAATGTTTTTACAGTCAGTAGTTAAATTTTATTGACCTGATCTTTTTCCAAGGGTGAAAAGTGGCCACTTTAAACTGAGATTCCAAACAGCCTGGTTGCCCCAGCATGCACCATAGCAAGCAATGGCCAGGCTATCCCAGCATGCAGTGCAGTGAGGTACAACCAGGCTATCCCAGCGTGCACTGCAGTAAAGTACTGCAAAGTTATCCCAGCATGCACTGCAGTGGGGTACCGCTCGGCAATTCCAGCATGCATAGAAACATAGAAGCATAGAAACATAGAAAATAGGTGCAGGAGCAGGCCATTCAGCCCTTCTAGCCTGCACCGCCATTCAATGAGTTCATGGCTGAACATGAAACTTCAGTACCCCCTTCCTGCTTTCTCGCCATAACCCTTGATCCCCCGAGTAGTAAGGACTTCATCTAACTCCCTTTTGAATATATTTAGTGAATTGGCCTCAACTACTTTCTGTGGTAGAGAATTCCACAGGTTCACCACTCTCTGGGTGAAGAAGTTTCTCCTCATCTCGGTCCTAAATGGCTTACCCCTTATCCTCAGACTGTGACCCCTGGTTCTGGACTTCCCCAACATTGGGAACATTCTTTCTGCATCTAACCTGTCTAAACCCGTCAGAATTTTAAACGTTTCTATGAGGTCCCCTCTCATTCTTCTGAACTCCAGTGAATACAAGCCCAATTGATCCAATCTTTCTTGATAGGTCAGTCCCGCCATCCCGGGAATCAGTCTGGTGAACCTTCGCTGCACTCCCTCAATAGCAAGAATGTCCTTCCTCAAGTTAGGAGACCAAAACTGTACACAATACTCCAGGTGTGGCCTCACCAAGGCCCTGTACAACTGTAGCAACACCTCCCTGCCCCTGTATTCAAATCCCCTCGCTATGAAGGCCAACATGCCATTTGCTTTCTTAACCGCCTGCTGTACCTGCATGCCAACCTTCAATGACTGATGTACCATGACACCCAGGTCTCGTTGCACCTTCCCTTTTCCTAATCTGTCACCATTCAGATAATAGTCTGTCTCTCTGTTTTTACCACCAAAGTGGATAACCTCACATTTATCCACATTATACTTCATCTGCCATGCATTTGCCCACTCACCTAACCTATCCAAGTCACTCTGCAGCCTAATAGCATCCTCCTCGCAGCTCACACTGCCACCCAACTTAGTATCATCCGCAAATTTGGAGATACTGCATTTAATCCCCTCGTCTAAATCATTAATGTACAATGTAAACAGCTGGGGCCCCAGCACAGAACCTTGCGGCACTCCACTAGTCACTGCCTGCCATTCTGAAAAGTACCCGTTTACTCCTACTCTTTGCTTCCTGTCTGACAACCAGTTCTCAATCCACGTCAGCACACTACCCCCAATCCCATGTGCTTTAACTTTGCACATTAATCTCTTGTGTGGGACCTTGTCGAAAGCCTTCTGAAAGTCCAAATATACCACATCAACTGGTTCTCCTTTGTCCACTTTACTGGAAACATCCTCAAAAAATTCCAGAAGATTTGTCAAGCATGATTTCCCTTTCACAAATCCATGCTGACTTGGACCTATCATGTCACCATTTTCCAGATGCACTGCTATGACATCCTTAATAATTGATTCCATCATTTTACCCACTACTGAGGTCAGGCTGACCGGTCTATAATTCCCTGTTTTCTCTCTCCCTCCTTTTTTAAAAAGTGGGGTTACATTGGCTACCCTCCACTCCATAGGAACTGATCCAGAGTCAATGGAATGTTGGAAAATGACTGTCAATGCATCCGCTATTTCCAAGGCCACCTCCTTAAGTACTCTAGGATGCAGGCCATCAGGTCCTGGGGATTTATCTGCCTTCAATCCCATCAATTTCCCCAACACAATTTCCCGACTAATAAAGATTTCCCTCAGTTCCTCTTCCTTACTAGACCCTCTGACCCCTTTTATATCCGGAAGGTTGTTTGTATCCTCCTTAGTGAATACCGAACCAAAGTACTTGTTCAATTGATCCGCCATTTCTTTGTTCCCCGTTATGACTTCCCCTGATTCTGACTGCAGGGGACCTACGTTTGTCTTCACCAACCTTTTTCTCTTTACATACCTATAGAAACTTTTGCAATCCGCCTTAATGTTCCCTGCAAGCTTCTTCTCGTACTCCATTTTCCCTGTCCTAATCAAACCCTTTGTCCTCCTCTGCTGAGTTCTAAATTTCTCCCAGTCCCCAGGTTCGCTGCTATTTCTGGCCAATTTGTATGCCACTTCCTTGGCTTTAATACTATCCCTGATTTCCCTAGATAGCCACGGTTGAGCCACCTTCCCCTTTTTATTTTTACGCCAGACAGGAATGTACAATTGTTGTACTTCATCCATGCGGTCTCTAAATGTCTGCCATTGCCCATCCACAGTCAACCCCCTAAGTATCATTCGCCAATCTATCCTAGCCAATTCTCGCCTCATACCTTCAAAGTTACCCTTCTTTAAGTTCTGGACCATGGTCTCTGAATTTACTGTTTCATTCTCCATCCTAATGCAGAATTCCACCATATTATGGTCACTCTTCCCCAAGGGGCCTCGCACAATGAGATTGCTAATTAATCCTCTCTCATTACACAACACCCAGTCTAAGATGGCCTCCCCCCTAGTTGGTTCCTCAACATATTGGTCTAGAAAACCATCCCTTATGCACTCCAGGAAATCCTCCTCCACCGTATTGCTTCCAGTTTGGCTAGCCCAATCTATGTGCATATTAAAGTCACCCATTATAACTGCTACACCTTTATTGCATGCACCCCTAATTTCCTGTTTGATGCCCTCCCCAACATCCCTATTACTGTTTGGAGGTCTGTACACAACTCCTACTAACGTTTTTTGCCCTTTGGTGTTCTGCAGCTCTACCCATATAGATTCCACATCATCCAAGCTAATGTCTTTCCTAACTATTGCATTAATCTCCTCTTTAACCAGCAATGCTACCCCACCTCCTTTTCCTTTTATTCTATCCTTCCTGAATGTTGAATACCCCTGAATGTTGAGTTCCCAGCCCTGATCATCCTGGAGCCACGTCTCCGTAATCCCAATCACATCATATTTGTTAACATCTATTTGCACAATTAATTCATCCACCTTATTGCGGATACTCCTTGCATTAAGACACAAAGCCTTCAGGCTTGTTTTATTAACACCCTTTGTCCTTTTAGAATTTTGCTGTACAGTGGCCCTTTTTGTTCTTTGCCTTGGGTTTCTCTGCCCTACACTTTTCCTCATCTCCTTTCTGTCTTTTGCTTTTGGCTCCTTTTTGTTTCCCTCTGTCTCCCTGCATTGGTTCCCATCCCCCTGCCATATTAGTTTAAATCCTCCCCAACAGCACTAGCAAACACTCCCCCGAGGACATTGGTTCCAGTCCTGCCCAGGTGCAGACCGTCCGGTTTGTACTGGTCCCACCTCCCCCAGAACCGGTCCCAATGCCCCAGGAATTTGAATCCCTCCCTGCTGCACCACTGCTCAAGCCACGTATTCATCTGCGCTATCCTGCGATTCCTACTCTGACTATCACGTGGCACTGGTAGCAATCCCGAGATTACTACTTTTGAGGTCCTACTTTTTAATTTAGCTCCTAGCTCCTTAAATTCGTTTCGTAGGACCTCATCCCTTTTTTTGCCTATGTTGTTGGTACCAATGTGCACCACGACAACTGGCTGTTCTCCCTCCCATTTCAGAATGTCCTGCACCTGCTCCGAGACATCCTTGACCCTTGCACCAGGGAGGCAACATACCATCCTGGAGTCTCGGTTGCGGCCGCAGAAACGCCTATCTATTCCCCTCACAATTGAATCCCCTATCACTATCGCTCTCCCACTCTTTTTCTTGCCCTCCTGTGCAGCAGAGCCAGCCACGGTGCCATGAACTTGGCTGCTGCTGCCCTCCCCTGATGAGTCATTCCCCTCAACAGTACTCAAAGCGGTGTATCTGTTTTGCAGGGGGATGACCGCAGGGGACCCCTGCACTACCTTCCTTGCTCTACTCTTCCTGCTGGTCTTCCATTCCCTATCTGGCTGTGGACCCTTTCCCTGCGGTAAGACCAACTCACTACACGTGATACTCACGTCATTCTCAGCATCGCAGTAAGGTACAGCCAGGCTGTCACAACATGCACTGCAGAAAGGTTTGTTATACTCATAATAAATGGTCAGACCGAGTACTGTGTGTAATGAGCAAGTGTGACCTTAGCTCCTTTATTGTAGTTCCAGAGTGCAGGTACCTCGTGGGTGCCTGCTTATATACTGTGTTCCCAAGGGATGCTGGGATCCCTTGGGACTCCAACAGGTAGGCCCCCTGGTGGACAGGTGTGATGCAGGGTACAAGGGGTTAAATACATAACATCACTCCCCCGTGAAGTCAACAATCCACTTATTTACAAGATGAGTCGATCTGGGCTTTGCGCTCCCATGTCAATCGTCTCGGTACAAATGCTGGTGTGGTTGGATTGGTCAGTTCTTCATTGGGCTGTTGGACAGCTGGCCTTGCCAGGCTGCTGGGGATGCTGAGTTCTGTTTCGTGGTCAACTGTGATGTCAGTTGCCACTTGTGTGTGTGTTGGAGGGTCAAAGTTGGTGGTGTCCTCTTCAGGTTGTACATAACTGTTGGTGAATCACAGTTTAATTTGGTCCAAGTGTTTTCTGTGCATTTGTCCACTGGTCAGTTTGACCTGAAATACCCTACTCCCCTCTTTGGCTGTGAACCTGCCAGTGAGGCATTTGGGACTATGTCCATAATTGAGCACAAACACAGGATCATTGATCTCAATATCGCGTGACAAGTTTGCGCGGTCATGGTACACACTTTGTTGATGCTGCTTGTCCTCTACGTGATCATGGAGATCAGGGCGGACCAGAGAGAGCCTTGTTTTAAGCGCCCTTTTCATGAGCAGCTCAGCTAGGGGAATCCTGGTGAGTGAGTGGGGTCTGGTGTGGTAGCTGAGCAGTACTCGGGACAACCGGGTCTGCAGGGAGCCTTCCGACATGAGTTTCAAGCATTGCTTGATGGTCTGAACGTCCCGTTCTGCCTGGCCATTGGATGCGGGCATGAACGGCACAGATGTAACGTGTTTGATCCCGTTGCGGGTCATGAATTCTTTGAATTCAGCACTGGTGAAGCATGGCCCATTGTCGCTGACTAGGACATCAGGCAGGCCGTGTATGGCAAACACAGCGCGTAGGCTTTCAATAGTGGCCATGGATGTGCTTACAGACATTATTGCACATTCAATCCACTGTGAGTAAGCGTCCACGACAACCAAAAACATTTTGCCTAGAATGGGCCCGCATAGTCTACATGGATCTTCGACCACGGTTTGGATGGTCAGGACCAGAAACTTAGCGGTGACTCTCTGGGTGCACTGGCACACACATGACTCTAAATCTGAGTCTGTAAGAGAAATTTGGCATTAGGGGTACCAGCCGGACAAGGGTAAAAGTGTTGGTTCCTGCACCGACTCATAAAGAGGTAAAAGGCCTCTCTTCGGCCTTGCACATTCCAGTACCAAGGCTCCAGAAGTTATTAATTCAATATGTACCAGGACATTAGATAATATTCCGACAGGATACGATGTGAGAACCTAAACAGACATTGATAAGACCTTGTGAAGAGGCTCGAGGCCCACTCACAGGCACCAAGGAGAATCAGCAAATTCTAACCTGATGAAGTCATCTTAGTAGGGTCTAAGGCTGCCTTGGGGTCTGTCAATCCAAAGTATTACTGATAAGGTAACCCAATTGGAGATCAGGGAGGGTCGTACCGGGGGCTAAATGGGTCTGTGAAATGTATAAATGATGTGTGATTGTGCTACTCGAGGAGCATCTCCACTCACAGACGGCTGTGATGAGAGGTGTTCCCGAACGTTCGTAATTAAAGATCGTGATACCGTGCCATCCGTCTCTATCTGCTAACTTCAAGAATTGCAACGTGGGTTGGGGCGAGCGTCGACCCTCTATATCAGGGGGCCCGCTCGTGGGAGGAGAAGCCTTCCCATTTTCCCCCTACAGAGTAGATGCCACACCACGACACGTGGGATCTGGCTATGGCTTTCATCATCACGATGCCTGGGTGGGTGCTGTGCAGTACGCAAATGAATGTGTCTCTGCCTTTCTTGGGCAAGACTACGGGATTGCTCCACAAAAGACAGTCCGCTTGCAGGGACAGCTCATCTTTGCATCTGTAGAATGGCTTAATAGCTTCCTGCATCTCCACTGGGACACTAGACCAGCTCCCATGGACAGTAAAGGATCCTGGCTTGTCCAGGTCCGGATCTGGCAAGCCACAACGGGGGATTTCTCATTCTCAAATACCTCCATGACCAGGAGCAAGTCCGCTGGCTGTGCCATTTCCACCCCGGTGCTGGGCAATGGTAGCCGACGAGAGCATCTGTGCAGTTCTCTGTGCCTCGTCTGTGGCGGATTACATCGTTGCATGCCAACAGCGTGAGTGCCCATAGAAACATCGAAACATAGAAAATAGATGCAGAGTAGGCCATTCGGCCCTTTGAGCCTGCACCAACATTCAATAAGATCATGGCTGATCATTCACCTCAGTACCCCTTTCCTGCTTTCTCTCCATACCCCTTGATCCCTTTAACCTTAAGGGCATTATCTAACTCCCTCTTGAATGTATCCAATAAACTGGCATCAACAACAGGCTGCGGTAGGGAATTCCACAGGTTAACCACACTAAGAGAAGATTCTCCTCATCTCAGTCCTAAATGGCTTACCCCTTATCCTTAGACTATGTCCCCTGGTTCTGGACTTCCCCAACATCGGGAACATTCTTCCTGCATCTAACCTGTCCAGTCCTGTCAGAATTTTGTATGTTCCTATGAGATCCCCTCTCATCCTTCTAAACTCCATGAATACAAAAGAACATAAGAACATAAGAATTAGGAACAGCAGTAGGCCATCTAGCCCCTCGAGCCTGCTCCGCCATTCAAAAAGGTCATGGCTGATCTGGCCGTGGACTCAGCTCCACTTACCCTCCCGCTCCCCATAACCCTTAATTCCCTTATTGGTTAAAAATCTATCTATCTGTGACTTGAATACATTCAATGAGCTAGCCTCAACTGCTTCCTTGGGCAGAGAATTCCACAGATTCACAACCCTCTGGGAGAAGAAATTCCTTCTCAACTCGGTTTTAAATTGGCTCCCCCATATTTTGAGGCTGTGCCCCATAGTTCTAGTCTCCCTGACCAGTGGAAACAACCTCTCTGCCTCTATCTTGTCTATCCCTTTCATTATTTTAAATGTTTCGAGAAGATCACCTCTCATCCTTCTGAACTCCAACGAGTAAAGACCCAGTCTACTCAATCTATCCTCATAAGGTAACCCCCTCATCTCCGGAATCAGCCTAGTGAATCGTCTCTGTACCCCCTCCAAGGCTAGTATATCCTTCCTTAAGTAAGGGGACCAAAACTGCATGCAGTACTCCAGGTGCGGCCTCACCAATACCATGTATAGTTGCAGCAGGACTTCCCTGCTTTTGTACTCCATCCCTCTCGCAATGAAGGCCAACATTCCATTCGCCTTCCTGATTACCTGCTGCACCTGCAAACTAAGTTTTTGGGATTCATGCACAAGGAGGACGTGGGCAAGGCTCACGTCCGCGTCTTCTGTCAAGAGTACGCGAGGGGGTCGACCAAGAGGCGGGCGGCCAGAGTCGGGCGCCTAGAAAAAGAGGTGCTCGACCTGGAAGCCCGTCTCGGTCAAGTCGTCCAGGGCCCGGCCCTGCGGACGGTGTACGAAGCGAAGAAGGCCGCGCTGAAGGACCTGCAGCTCGTCGGGTCCCGAGGCGCGTTCGTGAGGTCGCGGATCCGGTTCCTGCGGGATCTGGACCGCGGCTCCCCCTTCTTCTACTCGCTGGAAAAAAGGCAGAGTGTCCGTAAGCAGCTCTTGACGCTGCTGGCCGACGACGGCTCTCTCGTCTCGGATCCGGAGGGCGTCAACAACAGGGTCCGTGAATATTACGGGGCTCTGTTCTCTCCGGATCCGTCCAGCGAGGAAGCGCGTAGAGTTTTGTGGGAGGACCTGCCGAAGGTCGGCCCGGAGGGCGCCGAAAATCTGGAAGCTCCGCTAAGCCTGGCGGAGCTGACCGGTGCCCTCGCCCGGCTCTCGAGGGGAAAATCCCCGGGGCTGGACGGGCTGACCGTGGAGTTCCACAGGGCGTTCTGGGACGTCCTGGGGAGCGACTATGCGCGGGTCCTGGGGGAAAGTCTGGCGACCGGGGAGATGCCCCTCTCTTGGCGCAGGGCAGTCATCGTCCTGCTGCCTAAGAAGGGCGATCTCCGCCTCCTTAAGAACTGGCGCCCGGTCTCCCTCCTCAGCACGGACTACAAAATTTTCGCCAGGGCGATGTCTGCTCGCCTTGGTGCCGTGCTGGACCACATGATCCACCCCGACCAGTCATACACGGTCCCGGGCCGGACGATCCACGACAACATCCATCTGGTCCGGGACCTCATCCATTGCTCCCAGGAGGCTGGTCTGTCGGTCGCCTTCCTATCCCTCGACCAAGAGAAGGCGTTCGACAGGGTGGATCACGACTATCTGCTCGGAACTCTGCGCGCTTTCGGGTTCGGGACGCATTTCGTCGCCCGGATCCGACTTTTGTACGCCGCCGCGGAGTGTCTGATTAAGGTTAACGGGTCCTTGACGGCGCCCCTTCGCTTTAGGAGAGGGGTGCGCCAGGGATGCCCCATGTCCGGCCAGTTATACGCCGTTTGCGTGGAGCCTTTCCTGCGCCTCTTGCGGACGAGGTTGACGGGACTGGCTCTGCAAGGGCCGGGCGTGGAGGTCGTCCTCTCGGCTTACGCCGATGACGTGCTCCTCGCGGTAGAGGATCCCGCTGACCTGCGGAGGATGCGTGAGTGCCAGGAGATTTACTCGGCCGCGTCCTCCGCCAGGATCAACTGGGAGAAATGTTCCGGACTCCTGGTGGGTCAGTGGCGGGTGGACTCCCTGCCGGAGGAGCTCAGGCCTTTTACCTGGAGCACGACCCATCTCCTCTATCTGGGAGTCTACCTTAGCCCCGACGAGGGAACCTGGCCGGCGAACTGGCAGGAGCTGGAGGTCAAGGTCGCCGCTCGCCTAGGGCGCTGGACAGGACTGCTCCGAGTGCTGTCCTACAGGGGTCGAGCGCTAGTCATAAACCAGCTGGTGGCCGCAATGCTGTGGTACCGGCTGGTCACTTTGACCCCTCCCCCTGCGTTTGTCGCCAAGATACAGAAGAAGCTGGTGGACTTCTTCTGGAACAACAGGAAGCACTGGGTCTCTGCCGCGGTTTTGAGTCTCCCGCTTGAGGAGGGCGGTCAGTCGTTGGTGTGCGTCAGCGCCCAGCTCGCGACTTTCCGTCTTCAGACCCTGCAGAGATACCTTTACGTCGAGCCCCCTCCTAGGTGGTGCGCTCTGGCGAGGTATTTCTTCCGCCAGCAGCTCGACCTCAATTATGACACGCAGCTCCTGTTTGTGAACTTGGGGGGTGCCAGGACCGCCCTCCGGGAGCTGCCTGTCTTTTACAGGGAACTCATCAGGGTCTGGAACAAAGTCTCCACCAAGCGCAGCTCTCCACCGGCTGGAGTGGCGGCCGTCCTGCAGGAGCCGCTGCTCGGGAATCCGTACCTCCACGGCCGAGGCTTCATGTGGCGGTCGGAAGAGAGGGCTGTGGCTGGTGAGGTGACCAGGGTCAGGGACCTGCTCGATGGCGGAGGAGCGGGCTGGATGGCGCCAGTCACGCTGGCGCGGCGCCTAAATTCTGCCAACGTCCGCCACGCGGCCGATGCCATCGAGTCGCTAAAAACAGCTCTGGGCCCTGACTCGGTTAGGTGTATCGAGGAGGCTCAAGCACGTGGGGAGATCCCGTCCGAACTGACCCCCGTCCGGACGGAATTCCTCATCGGCGCCAAACCCCGGAACCTCCCTCGGGGGCCGGCGCCTCACAACTTGAGCCGCCTCGGGGAAATCCCCTCCGTGCCTTTCAGTTCCGCGCGGAGGGGTTTCCTGTACGGGCTGCTCCTGCACACCCTCAACTTTGCCATCCTCGCCGGCCGTCCGGACACGCCATGGCGTACCATCTTGCCGTCCGGAGGAGGCGGGGGTCCCCGATGGAGGGCACTCTACGCAGGGGTCCTCCCACTATTCATCGGGGACTTGGCCTGGAGGGTGGTGCACGGAGCAGTGCCGTGCAATAAATTTTTAAGCCGGTTCACGGACTCCCAGGCCGCCTGCAATTTCTGCGGTCTGGAGGAGTCCGTGTTCCATGTTTTTATTGAGTGTACGAGGTTGCAGCCCCTGTTCCACTATTTGAAGGGGCTGCTCCTGAAATTCTGGCTGCACTTCAGTCCCACACTCCTGATCTTTGGGCACCCTGAGCGGAGGGGAGCGGGTAGGTCCGAGGGCCTCCTCGTAGGACTGCTCCTGGGCACGGCCAAGGGTGCCATCAGCCGGTCCAGGCAGCGGGCGGTCGAGGGGGTCGTTCAACCTGACTGCCTGCCTCTCTTCCGCTCTTACATCCGGTCCAGGGTGTCCTTGGAGATGGAGCACGCGGTGTCCACCGGTACGCTCGCGGCCTTCCGCGAGAGGTGGGCACCGGAGGGACTGGAGTGCATCATCACGCCCGGCAACCAAATTTTAATTTGATTTTACGTTTTAAAGTTTAATTTGTTTTAATTGCCGGTGCTTTTAGTGTCCCCCTCTCCTTTTATAGGGGGCACTGGAAAAAGGAAAAATTTGATTTTAGTGCCCCAAAAAAAAAAAAAACCACAAAAAAAAAATAAATAAAAAAGGGGCCTTGTAAATGTCTTGTGTGTGTCATCCAGGTCGGGTGGCACGGATACATATTTTATGTTTTTGCAGTTTAACTCAAAAGAGTTTCATGCACAAGGACCCCCAGGTCCCTCTGCACTACAGCATGTTGTAATTTCTCCCCATTCAAATAATATTCCCTTTTACTGTTTTTTTTTCCAAGGTGGATGACCTCACATTTTCTGACATTGTATTCCATCTGCCAAACCTTAGCCCATTCGCTTAACCTATCTAAATCTCTTTGCAGCCTCACTGTGTCCTCTACACAACCCTCTTTCCCACTAATCTAGTGCAAATGTTGTTACACTACACTCTGTCCCCTCTTCCAGGTCATCTATGTAAATTGTAAACAGTTGTGGTGCCAGCACTGATCCCTGTGGCACACCACTAACCACCGATTTCCAACCCGAAAAGAATCCATTTATCCTGACTCTCTGCTTTCTGTTAGCCAGCCAATTCTCGATCCATGCTAATACATTTCCTCTGACTCCGCGGACCTTTATCTTCTGCAGTGGCACCTTATCGAATGCCTTTTGGAAATCTAAATACACTACATCCATCGGTACACCTGTATCCATCATGCTCGTTATATCCTCAAAGAATTCCAGTAAATTAGTTAAACATGATTTCCCCTTCATGAATCCATGTTGCGTCTGCTTGATTGCACTATTCCTATCTAGATGTCCTGCTATTTCTTCCTTAATGATAGCTTCAAGCATTTTCACCACTACAGATGTTAAACTAAGCAGCCTATAGTTACCTGCCTTTTGTCTGCCCCCCTTTTTTAAACAGAGGCGTTACATTAGCTGCTTTCCAATCCGCTAGTACCTCCCCAGAATCCAGAGAATTTTGATAGATTATAACGAATGCATCTGCTATAACTTCCGCCATCTCTTTTAATACCCTGGGATGCATTTCATCAGGACCAGAGGACTTGTATACCTTGAGTCCCATTAGCCTATCCAGCACTACCCCCCTAGTGATAGTGATTATCTCAAGGTCCTCCCTTCCCACATTCCCGTGATCAGCAATTTTTGGCATGGTTTTTGTGACTTCCACTGTGAAGACCAAAGCAAAATAATTGTTTAAGGTCTCAGCCATTTCCACATTTCCCATTATTAAATCCCCCTTCTCATCTTCTAAGGAACCAACATTTACTTTAGTCACTCTCTTCCGTTTTCTGTATCAGTAAAAGCTTTTACTGTCTGTTTTTATGTTTTGCGCAAGTTTACTTTCGTAATATATCTTTCCTTTCGTTATTGCTTTCTTAGTCATTCTTTGCTGTTGTTTAAAATTTTCCCAAACTTCTAGTTTCCCACTAATCTTGGCCACCTTATACGCATTGGTTTTTAATTTGATACTCTCCTTTACTTCCTTGGTTATCCACGGCTGGTTATCCCTTCTCTTACCGCCCTTCTTTTTCACTGGAATATACTTTTTTTGAGCACTATGAAAGAGCTCCTTAAAAGTCCTCCACTGTTCCTCAATTGTGCCACCCTTTAGTCTGTGTTCCCACTCTACTTTAGCCAACTCTGCCCTCATCCCACTGGAGTCCCCTTTGTTTAAGCATAGTATGCTCGTTTAAGACACTACTTCCTCACCCTCAATCTGTATTACAAATTCAACCATACTGTGATCACTCAATCCGAGAGGATCTTTTACTAGGAGATCATTTATTATTCCTGTCTCATTACACAGGACCAGATCTAAGATAGCTTACTCCATTGTAGGTTCTGTAACATACTGCTCTAAGAAACAATCCCGTATGCATTCTATGAATTCCTCCTCAAGGCTACCCCATGCGATTTGATTTGACCAATCGATATGTAGGTTAAAATCCCCCATGATTACTGCCGTTCCTTTTTCACATGCCTCCATTATTCCCTTGATTATTGTCCGCCCCACTGTGAAGTTATTATTTGGGGGCCTATAAACTACGCCCACCAGTGACTTTTTCCCCTTACTATCTCTAATCTCCACCCACAATGATTCAACATTTTGTTCATTAGAGCCAATATCATCTCTCACAACTGCCCTGATATCATCCTTTATTAACAGAGTTACCCCACCTCCTTTCCCTTCTTGTCTATCCTTCTGAATTGTCAGATACCCCTGTATGTTTAATTCCCAGTCTTGGCCACCCTGCAACCACGTTTCTGTAATGGCCACCAAATCATACCCATTTGTAATGATTTGTGCCGTCAACTCATTTACTTTATTTCGAATGCTGCGTGCGTTTAGGTTGCGTGTTTTAATACTAGTTTTTACACCATGATTTTTAGTTTTGACCCCTCCCGCAGCCCCTTTATATTCATACATATTGTCCCTTCTTATCACCTTGTGGTTTACACTTACCCCAGTGCTACTCTGCTCTGTTGCCTCCTGCCTTTTGCATTCTTTCTTGAGGTCCTGAAAATCTGGAAATTCCTCTCCGACCCAGCCTAAGCAATCGAAACTAGTCCAGGAGTTCACTCTGGCCCATAATTCGTTGCAGTACCTACCTGTTGTAAGAAATGATCTCCACCGCCAGAAACAGGTCCAGCTTTTGAAAGAAGTCAGTGAACCGGTGTCCAACACAGGAAATAACAGTCTGTTCCAGAGGTCCACTACTTTCTGGTAAAAGCACCACCTCCAAACATCTAATCTGGATTTGGCCTTATACAACTTAAAATTGTGACCCCCTGGTCCTCCCTAACATATTTAATTGGAACAATTATTATCTTATAAATTATTATCGATCAAATCACCCCAATATTCACGCTTCTCTAAACTGTTGAGACCCAGCTCTTCTGGCCTATCTTGATAACGACGGTGGTTTAAACTGGGAATTAGTCTTGCAGCCCTGCATGCACCATTTCCAAAGCCTCAATATCACCACCATACGAGATCATCAAAACTGGTCACAGCTTTACAAGTGAGGCTTGAACAAGGACTTGTACAAGGGCAAAGTAGTATGCCTGGTCTTATAAGCAATTGTCCTCTGTCTGCACCCCAACATCCAATTTGCTCTAATTATTGCTTCACACATTGCTCAAGACCTTTTGGAGATCTATGCACTAGAACACCCGGATCTCTTTCTTTCTCCACCTCCTTCAATGCTTTTCCCTGAACGGTGTATATATGTTGTGCATTCACCCTGTCTACACACATAACACTGCACTTCTCCAAATTAAACATCATTTGCCAGTCATGAGCCCAATCCTCCAACACATCAACAAAATCCACCTGAAGCAGCAGAGCATTGACTACAGTCCCAACACTCGCACAGATCCCGGCAAATTTGCAGATTGTGCCCCAACACCGACATCTGGATCATTAATAAAAATAGTAAAGAGCAACGCTCTCAACACTGAACACTGCAGGACACCACTGGTGACCAGTCTCCAAACAGATCCAAATCCATCTATAACTATTTTCTGCCAACATCCTTCCAACATAGTTCTCAATATATTACCAATATAATACCAAAGGCTTCAATGTTGTAGAGAAGCCTCTTGGGTAATGTTATTAAAACTTTTTGGAAGTCTAATTAGACAATGTCTACTGGGCTTCCCTCATCCACCATCTTAGTGACTTTGTAAAAAAAAATCACATTCGTAAGACATGTCCTCTTTTTTTTGAAGCAATGTTGGGTGTGCACAATGTACTTCTCTATATAGGGCTCAATTTTCCACAATTATCTGCGCCGTTTTTTTGGCGTGTACCATTTTTTTTGGAGTAAATAAAAATCTCCAAGTTCCCACAAAGTTTCTGCGCAGCGTAATTCAGTTAGGTACGATTTTTTTGGGCAACGATTTTTTTGCGTAACCTGATGTCTGCGCCAGTTTTTGAGATTGAAGCAAGTTTGACCAACTTACATTTTTCCTAGGATGGCGTATCTGACCACTCCCAAAAAACCTTCTGGGCACTTAACCAAAATGAGTACACATTACAAATTCGGCGTAGAAAGACATAATTGTTTTTAGACGAAGTTTTGGAGGGAGTGAAGAAGGTAGAGAATATGCATCATAAATCTTAATTTTTTCAAAGTCAAAGGGGAGAAATTGGAATGTAATTCTTGGATTTTTTCAAAGTGCCACCCCATCACCAAACCTCTCCTCACCGGGCTTGAGGGTCAGAGTGTCGGCAGGCAGAATCACTCCCGGACACAGGGACTCAGCTCCAAAAGAAGTCCAGGGGGGAGGGGGTGGGGAGGCGGAAGCTGAGCCCCGAGCCCGTGTGTGGGCGAGGGAGCGATTCTGCCAGCCGATGCTCCAGCCCTCGGGCCCAGGTTCGAGAAAAGGTTCGGTGGTGGGGTAGTAGTTTGAAAAAAATCACATATTCAAGAATTGCATTACACTTTGTTGTCCCAAATGTCTTCATTGAATGCCTAGCTTCCCATTCTAGGCAAGTCTATTGTGCATGCAAAGACCAGGGTGTGGTCCATACTAGGACATCCACCTTGGAAAGAGAGGGAAGAAAAGGTGCCAGTGCTTTGTCCTGTTGTTTTGAGATTGTTGCTACAATTTAATTATGGGGGCAATATTGACAATATCATACCTCATACAAGTCTTCTGCATGATGGTGCAGTGGAGGAGAAGATTGATTAGACAGCATCACCTGAGGAACCTCAGAGCTCGTAGGGTGATGGGCAGGAGGCCTTATCCATATCGGTTATATCGAGCAGGCGTTCATACCTGCACCTGAGTGAGGCAGGCTGTGTGAGAAGGCTGCATTTCCACAAAGAAGTTGTAACCGAGATCTGTGAGTTAATAAAAGCAGACCTGCATCCTAGAAGTGTCCGGAGGACTGCTTTGTCACTTGAAGTAAAAGTTACAGCTGCACTTTCATTTTATGCATCTGCACCATTTTTCAACATGCAACACATATCTGCATTTGGCAGGTGACTGCTGCACTATATGCCCGGAGGAATGACTACATAAAGTTCCCCATGATCATCCAGGCAATGCGTGACAGGGCTGTGTGCTTCTCCAGGATTGCTGGCTTCCCCAAGGTACAGGGCTGCATTGATTGTACCCACTTCGCCTTGCGAGCATTTTGAGGATTCCGAGATGTACAGGAACAGAAAAGGCTTCCACTCCATGAACGTGCAGCTCGTCTATGATGATATGCATCACATCATGGCAGTTGATGCGAGGTACCCTGGCAGTAGCCATGATTCTTTCATCCTATGCGAGAGTGCTATATGTGCCATGCTTCAGCAGCAGCCAGAAGGGCAGAGCTGGCTGCTGGGGGACAAAGGGTACAGCCTCGCCACCTGGCTCATAACGCCCCTACACATAACCTGGATGGAAGGTGAGCGGGAATACAACATGCCGCACATTGCGACACACAGCATAATAAAGAGGACCATTGGCATCTTGAAGCAGCGTTTCCAATGCCTGGACCATTCCGGAGGCTACTTGCAATACTTCTGAGGTTGTTGGTCAGTTCACTATTGTCTGCTGCATGCTGCACAACTTAACCATCATGAGGCAACAGCAGCTGGTAATAGAAGATCCACCTGAGGTGAGAGTGGCTGATGATAAGAAGGAAGATGCAGATGAAGAGGAGGAGGTGGAGGAGGAGGAAGCCATGCAACTACCTGAGCACGACGGTGGAGGAGGGCGAGCTTTCGTGCCCCTTTAACGATTGCTTGAGCCTTGCGCCAGCAGCTCATCCATGAACGCTTTGCTGCCTGAAGGCTCAGCGGCAACTATTCTAAATGAACCATGTTTATGTAACTTTGGACTTGTTCCATAATGTTGTGTTGTGTTAATAATGGAACAAATAATGTAAATGATTCAATTATAATTTAAAATATATATTTTATTCAAAATGTTAACGCGATTCAAACTTTAAAGTATTTAGTTAAGATCACTTAAAGTTTAAGATCACTTACAAACTTTTAAACTTGTAAATTTATATCACTTAGAAAAAACTTTAAATTTGAGAACAGTTACAATGGTAACAGCAGCAAACAAAGGCTGCACCCATCTCTCCTCCAACTTATTCCAAGACCGCCCGCTGAGTTAGGTCTTGGTGACTCCACCCCTGCCCACTGGTGGTGGCGCAGTATTTCTTAGTTTGTACCAAGCTTATTCTTTTGAGCATCTCAGGTAATGCGCACTTCTTGTTGGGGGGCGTGGGCAGGCTGCAATGTGCAAGGCCCAGCTTGGGCCTCTTCAAAGGTTGGTCTGGGGATTGGAGTGGGAGTGGCTGTTGATTTTGTCAATGGCCGCGGAGTCTGGGCGTGTTCCCTTATTGCAGCATCTACCTCCGACATTCCCTCCCTCATGTGCCCCAATAGTGTATCAGCTACCTGCGACATTGACGGCGAACATGAGGGACGGAATGTTGCAGGTAGCTGATGTACTGTCGGTGAACATTAGGGAGAGAATGTCACAGGTAGCTGATATGTGCACCAACAGTGTGACATTCCCTCCCTAATGTTCACCAACAATACATCAGCTACCTGCGACATTCCATTCCTAATGTGCCCGGACAGTGTTCCCATTTCTGATGAGTGTTGTTACTTCTCACGACAGTCTCGAAACCTCATCACCCACCCCACCGATGGTGTCCAGGAGTGATCGCGTAAGGTTAATGCTCTCCCCACTTACTGCAGTGCATGCTGGGTTAGCCTGGCAGTACTTTACTGCACTGCATGCTAGGATAGCCTGGTTGTACCTCAACAGCATTCTGGGATAGCCTAGCCATTGCTTGCTATGGTGCATGCTGGGGCAGGCAGACTGTTTCGAATCTCAGTTTAAAGTGGCCACTTTGCAATCTTGGAAAATGATCAGGTCAATAAAATGTAACTCCTGTCTGTAAAAACATTGGCCATGGATTCAGGATCTGGTTGATATGGTCTGGACGTTGGATGTGCATTTCACTAGGATGGCCTCAGGACGCTGACCAGCAGGACGACGTACTTGACTTCCTCCAGTAGCTCAATGTTGGGACAAGTACCATCTACTGTGGTACTGAGCCATCCAAAACATGACCTGCTCCCATGTAACTCCCCCACCACCCGACCTCAGCCGTGTTCAAACATTGGTCTGTGCTGATCTAGCTAATCTCGAGCACGGCAAGCAATGAGGGCAGTATCGTTGACCTGAGGACCTTGTGGCTAGGGAGGCACAAATTCAGGTGCCTACTCCTGATCGATATCAAGTGATCCCTCCCCACCTATTGTACAGTGAGGGAGTGGATGTTGGATGAGGACAAGTTTGTGCTCGGTTGTGCAGAATAACCTGCCATGCACTGTCTGGGCTCACTTGGGTGAGGCACTGGTCAGTGCTAGTTACCGAAGTATCAGACCTGGCCACACGCATCAGGAGAGGAGCGGAGAAAATAATAGAACTTGAATTTATATGGTATCTTTCATGTCCTCCGGATGTCCCAACATGCTTTACAGTCAATGAAGTCCTTTTGTTTGAACATAATAAGAACATAAGAACATAAGAATTAGGAACAGGAGTAGGCCATCTAGCCCCTCGAGCCTGCTCCGCCATTCAATAAGATCATGGCTGATCTGGCCGTGGACTCAGCTCCACTTACCCGCCCGCTCCCCGTAACCCTTAATTCCCTTATTGGTTAAAAATCTATCTAGCTGTGACTTGAATACATTCAATGGGCTAGCCTCAACTGCTTCCTTGGGCAGAGAATTCCACAGATTCACAACCCTCCGGGAGAAGAAATTCCTTCTCAACTCGGTTTTAAATTTGCTCCCCTATATTTTGAGGCCGTGCCCCCTAGTTCTAGTCTCTCTGACCAGTGGAAACAACCTCTCCGCCTCTATCTTGTCTATCCCTTTCATTATTTTAAATGTTTCTATAAGATCACCCCTCATCCTTCTGAACTCCAACGAATAAAGACCCAGTCTACTCAATCTATCATCATAAGGTAACTCCCTCATCTCCGGAATCAGCCTAGTGAATCATCTCTGTACCCCCTGCAAAGCTAGTATATCCTTCCTTAAGTAAGGTGACCAAATCTGCACGCAGTGCTCCAGGTGCGGCCTTACCAATACCCTATACCGAAGTGTAGTCGTGGATAAATGTGAGGTTATCCACTTTGGTGGTAAAAACAGAGAGACAGACTATTATCTGAATGATGACAGATTAGGAAAAGGGGAGGTGCAACGAGACCTGGGTGTCATGGTACATCAGTCATTGAAGGTTGGCATGCAGGTACAGCAGGCAGTTAAGAAAGCAAATGGCATGTTGGCCTTCATAGCGAGGGGATTTGAGTACAGCGGCAGGGAGGTGTTGCTACAGTTCTACAGGGCCTTGGTGAGGCCACACCTGGAGCATTGTGTACAGTTTTGGTCTCCTAACCTGAGGAAGGACATTCTTGCTATTGAGGGAGTGCAGCGAAGGTTCACCAGACTGATTCCCGAGATGGCGGGACTGACCTATCAAGAAAGATTGGATCAACTGGGCTTGTATTCACTGGAGTTCAGAAGAATGAGAGGGGACCTCATAGAAACGTTTAAAATTCTGATGGGTTTAGACAGGTTAGATGCAGGAAGAATGTTCCCAATGTTGGGGAAGTCCAGAACCAGGGGTCACAGTCTAAGGATAAGGGGTAAGCCATTTAGGACCAAGATGAGGAGAAACCTCTTCACCCAGAGAGTGGTGAACCTGTGGAATTCTCTACCCCAGAAAGTGTTGAGGCCAATTCACTAAATATATTCAAAAAGGAGTTAGATGAAGTCCTTACTACTAGGGGGATCAAGGGGTATGGTGAGAAAGCAGGAATGGGGTACTGAAGTTGCATGTTCAGCCATGAACTCATTGAATGGCAGTGCAGGTTAGAAGGGCCGAATGGCCTACTCCTGCACCTATTTTCTATGTTTCTATGTTTCTATGTTTAATGTAGGAAACGCAGCAGTCAATTTGAGCACTGAGCAGATTATCTGTTTTGGTGATGTAGGTTGAG
Organism: Pristiophorus japonicus; assembly: GCF_044704955.1. Classification (NCBI taxonomy): domain Eukaryota; kingdom Metazoa; phylum Chordata; class Chondrichthyes; family Pristiophoridae; genus Pristiophorus; species Pristiophorus japonicus. Next base: position 25,994,004 of record NC_091995.1, on the reverse strand, counting down.
GGATCAATATTGGCCAGGACACTGGGAGAACTCTCCATGTCTTACAATCACAGAGTCGTAGAAAATTACGACACAGGAGGCCATTCAGGCCATCGTGTTTGAGCCGGTCGAAAAAGAGCTATCGAGTCTAATTTCTCCTTCCAGGTCCGTAGCCCTGTAGGTTTATGGCTCCTTTAGTGCACATCCAAGTACCTTTTAAATGTGATGAGTGTTTCTGCCTGTATCACTCTTTCAGGCATGAGTTCCAGACTCCCATCACCATCTGGGTAAAGAAATGTTTGCTCATCTGCCCTCTAGTCCTTCTACCAATTACTTTAAAAATCTATGCCCTGTGGTTATTGACCCCTCTGCTAAGGAAAATAGGTTCTTCCTATCCACTCTATCTAGGCCTGTCATAGTGTTATACACCTCAATTAAATCTCCCTTCAGCCTCCTCTGGTGCAAGGAAAACAACCCCAGCCTATCCAATCTTTCCTCATAGCTAAAGTATTCAATCCTGGCAACATGCTCGTAAATCTCCTCTGCGCCCTTTCAAGTGCAATCATATTCTTCCTGTAATGTAGTGACCAGAAATGCACGCAGTACTCAAGCTGTGGCCTAACTCATGTTGTATACAGTTCTAACATAACTTGATCTTGTATTCTATGCCTGGGCTAATAAAGGAAAGCATTCCGTATGCCTTTTTAACTACCTTATCAACCTGTCCCGCTACCTTTAAGGATCTGTGGACATATAATCCCAAGGTCCCTCTGTTCCTCCACACCTCTCAGTCTCCTCCTATTTATTGTGTTATGTATTTAACTGTCATTGTAACCCATTTATAAACTGACTTGTTGTACACTGTGAGAACATTGACCACTAGGTGGTGAACTTGAGGGAGACACTACTAACCTGGTCTTTCAGGTATAACAGTGGAAGCTCCACCCATTTTCATCACTTGAGTGCCAGCGAATAAAGGTTACTGGTCACAGAGTGACCTTCTCTAAAGCATGGGCCTCGTGTACATTTATACTGTATAGTAAGGATTTATCATTGGCGACAAGAAACTGGGATTTAAACCACGCGAGCATGGCCACTAGCAGTACAGACGAGAGGTACTGTGTTGGGGATGATTGGGACGATTTTATTGAGAGACTACAGCAAAGTTTTGTCACTAAGGAATGGTTGGGACAGAAGTCAGCCGACAAATGCAGGGCTCATCTCCTGACGGTTTGTGGATCCAGGACGTACTCCCTGATGAAGGATCTTCTAGCGCCAGAGAAGCCGGCGGACAAGACGTTTGAAGAGTTCAGTCAGTTAATCGGGGAACACCTTAAACTGGCGAGCAGCATGCACATAGCGAGACACCGATTTTATATGCACTGGCGGCGAGAAGGGCAAAGCGTTCCAGACTTCGCGGCAGATCTCTGCCGCCTGGCGAGCCTATGTAAGTTCCCAGATGCATGTAGAGCGGAGATGCTGCGAGACTTTTTTTACTGAGGGCATCGGGCATGCTGGGGTTTTCAGGAAACTGATTGAAACCAAAGACTTGACCCTGGAAACGGCAGCCTTGATGGCCCAGACTTTTATCTCAGGGGAGGAAGAGACCAGAATCATGTTTAACAAAAATCTGGGCTCAAATGCAGCAAATGGACAGGGAGTCAACATTGTTAAAGCGGCACACAGTTCTCCAGGCAGACATGCCCCAACATGTAGTCGAACCCAGAGGGGGAATTCAACAGAGACAATGGCTAGCTGAACGGCGATTCATGCCATCACAAGGGACAATGTGGCCAGTAATTGGGCCATCAATACCTGTTAATGGTGCACTTAAGGGCAGTCACAGAGACAGTCAGAGGAGATCAACTGGTAATGGACCTTTTGTTTCCAACAATGGCTCATGTTGGAGGTGTGGAGGCACACACCCAGCCAGAGTTTGCAGGTATCAGCAATATACCTGCAGAAATTGCAACGTCAGCGGTCACTTGGCGTGTATATGCTGGAAGCCTGCAGCCAGGCTGATGTATGAGGAGGACAGGCCCAATGTAAGCTCTACGAGGCCAAATGAACACTGGGGGAAATCGTTGGAAGTTGAAGTTCAGCGAGTTCATGTGGAGCACATATACAGTTCATACACCAGGATGAAAGTGCTCCTCAATGGCATCCCAGTATCAATGGAGCTAGACACGGGGACCAGCCAGTCCCTAATGAGTATCAAACAGTTCGAAAAGCTGTAGGTGTCCAAGGCCAGGAGGCCAAAATTATCGGCGATTGACGCACAGCTACAGACATACACAAAGGAGATCATTCCAGTGTTAGGCAGAGCCACGGTAGTCGTGACCCACAAAGATTCGGAGAACAGGATGCCACTCTGCATTGTCTCGGGGGACGGTACCGCACTACTGGGGAGGAGTTGACTTGCTGTCATGAACTGGAAATGAGGCGATGTCAATGCAATTTCTTCTGTGGAGTGAATATCATGCTCACAGATCTTGGACAAATTTGACTCACTATTTCAACCCGGCATTGGCACTTTCATGGGGACCAAGGTAGTGATTCACCGAAACGCAGACGCCAGGCCAGTACACCACAAGGCCAGAGCACTGCCATACGTGATACGGGAAAAGAGAGAAGGCGAATTGGAATGCCTGCTGATGGAAGGCATCATCTCGCCTGTCGAATTCAGTGACTGGGTGAGCCCGATTGTGTCGGTGCTCAAGGCGGATGGGTCGGTCAGGATATGTGGACGATTAATGGCCACCATCAATCGGGTGTCACTCCAAGACCAGTACCCGCTACCGAGAGCGGAGGACCTCTTTGCGACGCTATCCGGTGGCAAACGTATTTCAAAATTGGACCTACCTCAGCTTACATGACCCAGGAACTGGCGAGTGAGTCGAAGAAGCTGACCACCATCACGACACACAAGGGGTTGTTTGAGTACAACAGATGTCCGTTCAGAATTCGTTCGGCCGCCGCGACCTTTCAATGAAATATGGAAAGCCTCCTCAAGTCGATTCCAGGGGTGGTGGTTTTTAAAGACGACAACCTCATCACGGGTCGCGATACTGAAGAACACCTCCGCAACCTGGAGGAGGTGCTACGCAGACTGGACCGGGTAGGTCTGCGACTGAAAAATGCGAAGCACGTCTTCCTAGCTCCAGAGGTAGAATTCCTGGGGATGAGGGTAGCAGCAGACGGGATCAGACCTACTGCGTCCAAGACGGAAGCGATCCAGAGAGCACCCAGACCCCATAACACGACAGAGCTGCGTTCGTTCCTGGGGCTCCTGAACTATTTTGGTAACTTTCTTCCCAAATTGAGCATGCTGCTAGAGCCGCTACACGTGCTCCTACGCAAAGGTCATGAATGGGTCTGGGGGGAGAGCCAGGAAAGGGCCTTTGATAGAGCACGCAATTTGTTATGCTCTGTTAACGCTATATGACCCATGTAAGAAACTTGTGTTAACATGTGATGCATCGTCCTATGGTGTCGGGTGTGTGTTGCAGCATGTTAATACCAAGGGTCAGTTACAGCCGGTAGCTTATGCCTCCAGAAGTCTGTCCCAGGTAGAAAGGGGCTACGGGATGGAAGAAAAGGAGGCGCTTGCATGTGTTTATGCAGTAAAGAAAATGCACTCAGCACCTGTTTGGCAGGAAATTTGAGCTGGAGACAGATCACAAACTCCTAACGTCCCTTTTGGCTGACAACAAGGCCATAAATGTAAACGCATCGGCCCGCATACAGAGGTGGGCACTCACGTTAGCCGTCTATGACTATACAATTCGGCACAGACCGGGCACCGAAAACTGCGCCGATGCACTCAGCAGGCTCCCACTAGCCACCATTGAGGGGGCTACTGAGCAGGCTGCTGAGATGGTCATAGCTGTTGAAGCTTTTGAAAGCAAAGGCTCACCCGTGACAGCCCGTCAGATTAAAGTCTGGACAAATAGAGACCCGCTACTGTCTTTAGTCAAGAAATGTGTCCTGAATGGGGACTGGGCAGCCACGTACGGGTCCTGAGGAATTTAAACCATTTCACAGGTGCAGGGATGAACTCTCGATTCAGGTCGATTGCCTACTGTGGGGAAACTGTGTAGTCATGACCCAGGTGGGCAGAGAGGTGCTCATAAGAGAACTCCACAATGAGCACCCGGGCATTGTCATGATGAAGGCAATTGCCAGGTCACACGTTTGGTGGCCAGGGATAGATGCAGACCTGGAACTTTGTGTTCGCAGGTGCAACACATGTGCCCAGCTGGACAATGCGCCCAGGGAAGCCCCCCTTAGCCCCTGGTCCTGGCCCGCCAAGCCATGGTCACGCATCCATGTGGACTACGCAGGTCCTTTCATGGGAAAAATGTTTTTGGTTGTAGTAGACGCCTACTCCAAATAGATCGAGTGTGACATTTTAAATTCAAGCACATCCTCTGCCATGGTAGAAAATCTACAGGCAATGTCCGCCGCCCATGGTCTACCAGATGTTTTGGTCAGTGACAATGGCCCATGCTTCACAAGCACTGAATTCCAGGACTTCAAGGCAGGCAATGGAATTAACCATGTCAGAACGGCACCGTTCAAGCCAGCCTCAAACAGCCAGGCAGAACGAGCAGTGCAGATAATCAAACAGGGGATGCTTAGAATCCAAGGGGGTTCCCTACAAAGCCGCTTATCATGCCTCCTGTTGGCCAATAGATCCCGACCACACTCGCTCAAAGGGGTTCTACCCGCAGAGCTGCTAATGAAAAGGATGCTCAAAACCAAGTTATCCCTTATACATCCCACCATGAAAGAAATTGTCGAGAGCAGGCGTCAGTCACAATGTCAACCATGACAGGAATGCGAGGGCGCGAGGTATCGATGTCAATGACCCTGTCTTTGTCCTCAACTACGCTGCAGGGCCCAAATGGCTCGCAGGCACTGTGATTGCCAAAGAGGGGAATAGGATTCTGGTAGTTAAACTTACCAATGGACAAATCTGCCGCAAACACGTGGATCAAACAAAAAGGAGGTTCAGCAACCCCATAGAAGAAGCAGAGGAAGAACACGATGTAGAGTTCATTCCACCACAGGTGACCAAACACCGGAACCAAGTGGAGGAGAGCCCAGTCACTGTGGGCAGTCCGGACAGGCCTGAGGCACCGCAGACACTCAGGCCAGCGCCCAACAACCGGGGCCCCAACTCAGGTGCTCTACAAGGGAGCGTAAACCACCAGAGAGACTCAACCTGTGATCCCAATAAGACTTTGGGGGGGAGGTGATGTCATGTATTTAACTGTCATTGTAACCCATGTATAAACTGACTAGTTGTACACTGTGAGAACATTGACCACTAGTTGGTGAACTTGTAGGAGACACTCCTAACCTGGTCTTTCAGGTATAAAAGGGGAAGCTCCACCCACCTTCATTACTTGAGTGCTGGAATAAAGGTTACTGGTCACAGAGTGACCTTCTCCCGAGCATGGGCCTCATGTGCATTTATACTGTATAGTAAGGGCTTGTCATATTGTGTATTCCGATGCCTTGCTGCTGGTCCAAAAAAGCATTACTTCACACTTTTCCGGATTGAATTCCATTTGCCACTTTTTTGCCCAACTGACCAGTTCATTGGTATCTTCCTGCAGCCTGGAGCTTTCCTCCTCACTGTCAACCGCACGGCCAATTTTTGTATCATCTGCGAATTTCTTTATCATGCCCCTTACATTTAAGTCTAACTCATTAATATATACTACAAAAAGTAAGGGACAGAGTACTGAGTCCTGTGGAACCTCACTGGAAACCACCATCCAGTCACAAACGCTTCCATGAACCACTACCCTTTTCTTCCTGCCACTGAGCCAATTTTGGATCTGTCACGTCAAGCGGAGTAAACCAGAAGTCTGTATCCATAATGGTGCATGAGGTGTTCCTTTCTTCATTTCAGTTCACGTGGTGCTCACACATCAATCTCCATTTCCTCGTGGAATAGCGATAATTTTTTTGTGCTAGGTGCACCCGTCCACTTGGTCATATCTTTGATCATTCATAATGGATCTCGACATAAAGCAACTTGGTTACTTTTATAACAATTATCTATGCTGACACTCTTAGTACTGTTGTTCTCTTCAGTTACATTTCTGGATTGTCATGGTACCGCACGCGAGTGGGCTATCTATCTGTGATTTGAATACATTTAATGAGCTAGCCTCAACTGCTTCCTTGGGCAGAGAATTCCACAGATTCACAACCCTCTGGGAGAAGAAATTCCTTCTCAACTCAGTTTTAAATTGGCTCCCCCGTATTTTGAGGCTGTGCCCCCTAGTTCTAGTCTCCCCGACCAGTGGAAACAACCTCTCTGCCTCTATCTTGTCTATCCCTTTCATTATTTTAAATGTTTCTATAAGATCACCCCTCATCCTTCTGAACTCCAACGAGTAAAGACCCAATCTAGTCAATCTATCATTATAAGGTAACCCTCTCATCTCCGGAATCAGCCTAGTGAATCATCTCTGCACCCCCTCTAAAGCTAGTATATCCTTCCTTAAGTAAGGTGACCAAAACTGCATGCAGTACTCCAGGTGCGGCCTCACCGATACCTTATACAGTTGAAGCAGGACCTCCCTGATTTTGTACTCCATCCCTCTCGCAATGAAGGCCAACATTCCATTCGCCTTCCTGATTACCTGCTGCACCTGCAAGCTAACATTTTAGGATTCGTGCACAAGGACCTCCAGGTCCCTCTGCACCGCAGCATGTTGTAATTTCTCCCCATTCAAATAATATTCCCTTTTACTGTTTTTTTTTTCAAGGTGGATGACCTCACATTTTCCGACATTGTATTCCATCTGCCAAACCTTAGCCCATTCGCTTAACCTATCTAAATCTCTTTGCAGCCTCTCTGTTTTCTTTACACAACCCGCTTTCCCACTAATCTTTGTGTCATCTGCAAATTTTGTTACACTACACTCTGTCCCCTCTTCCAGGTCATCTATGTATATTGTAAACAGTTGTGGTCCCAGCACCGATCCCTGTGGCACACCACTAACCACCGATTTCCAACCCGAAAAGGACCCATTTATCCCGACTCTCTGCTTTCTGTTAGCCAGCCAATTCTCTATCCATGCTAATACATTTCCTCTGAATCCACGTACATTTATCTTCTGCAGTAACCTTTTGTGTGACATCTTATCGAATGCCTTTTGGAAATCTAAATACACCGCATCCATCGGTACACCTCTATCCACCATGCTCATTATAGCCTCAAAGAATTCCAGTTGGGGGCCTCGCCTTCCTGCGCCTCCTCCCTTATTGCAGCTAAAACATATCAGGGGAGCTGCACGGGGGGGTGTCTCCTCCCCCTTCGTCTCTGCTGCTATCTTCTCCCATTGTCCTGACTTTAACTCCTCTATGTGTTCTGCCCACGGCAAAGTTTCATCGTAATCATGTCCCACTTTAAATCCCAACTTAATTATCTTTTGGTGGGCTTCTCCTAGCTCGTCTTTTAAACATCCCGTGCTTGAGGAATTCCAATCTTTTGCATTTTTGCTAGATCTGCTCTTCCCTTATTCTGCCATTCCCCATTTTGTACCTCTGGTGTCACTTTGTGCCAATTTATCGGACCCGTTTTGGCTTTTACCAGATTGTAATTGTCTGCTAAGGTTAGGTTATGGGCGTCTAGCATTTCTTCCACATTTTGCCAGAATTCTGTATTCCTACTATTTGCTTTAGGGGTTGGTAACTCATTCAATAGAATTTATCTCTCCTGTGGGCTGAGGGTTACCTCCTGTATGGTAATGTGAGCTGTTCTATGTCCGTGGGAATTGTCGTAGTGCGTATCGGTGCCGCTGATAGCTAGCCATTATCAAGTGCTGAGGGCCACTCTATTCCGCACTCATTAACACAGTCTGGTTTACTGTTAGGTTGGGTTTGTGGACTAAACTTATACGCCGTGGGGTACATCGGCTCTATTGCCATCGATGATGGTGCTATGGCTGCGCACTGCACTATCCGTCTGGTCCCATCTTTTATCCCTTCCAGTTTATTTATCTTAGTTTCTAACTCTTGAATTTGTTTTGTTTGAGTATCTATTTATTTTATCTGTCCTCTGTAGCAGGCGAGCTGTTTTATCTTTAGTTTGACTATCCCACCATGTCTGTCTGTCAGGTGAGTTTTCTGGCTGCCATCCTTGCTTTTTCATTTCTTTATTAAGAAACCCAAATTAATAATGTCCAGTATAAAACAGCTGTCAATGGAAAGGGTTAACTCCTTTGCAAGTTTGTAAGATGGCCTGACATCATTACATGACTTCGCGTAATTTTTTAATCATTTCCCGATATCAACATTTTTTTCCCAAGTCTTTGTGCCTTCAAAACTTGCTTAGAAATTAGGAATCCATTAAAACAGCAGAAATCATTAGTAAAGCTGTCATAATTAGCTTTAACTAAACCATTCTCATCTGGAAATACAGCATTTTAGATTAAACTCCAATTGTTTCTAAACTTCCAATTCAAATACTTGCGAAAGATTTTTTTAATTGATTTAAAACAAGACCACACATTTTTAATAGCTATTTTCTTTACTGAAATCCAATTTAGAATAGTGCTGGCAACTGTGGCTTATTTTTCTTAGCTCTGTAAATCAGTCAAAACGATCAGGGAAACTGCCACACTTTTTACATTTTCGCACACGCAATGCTCAGTGAATAGGACCGTTTTTTAAGGTCCCATTCACTGAGCAAATTTTGTGTTTTATTTTTTGCAACATTTTCTAATTCCCAGTTTTTTTTCGCCTCTTCTGAGTTTGCATAGCTTAGATGTTTTCATCTCATCATTTTCAAAACCCCCTGCTTGTTTAGACTGTTCAGGATTTTTCCTTGATAAGCACCATCCATTTTGAAAAGGTCCTGTTCATGACGCCAATTGTTGGGATAAAAGGAAGGCTTCTCTTCCACGGGGCGGACTACCTGATATAGGTAATTGATACCTCGCCCGTTGCCCTCCGTATAACGACCATGAAAGTAAAAAAATGAAACCTTAGATTCAACCAGCTTTATTTCGAGCAATGGAAGGGAAGGTTCAATCGTGGAACCTTCAAAATACAAGAGGTTTCGAGTTTTGGAGAGGTGCTACCCTCCTACAAAATCATCGATAGGTCTATTGCTATCAGCGAAGTTACATTGATTTATCGACTCTTATCAGACTGGCTCTGAGTGGTACATGCAATTGTTCATCTCCCATCATTGTGTTGTTGCATCATTTGCACTTTGCCACAGTCTGTATGTCACCAAAAGTAACTGTTTTAAAATTACTGGCTTCCTTATCTCTTCCTCAGAGTCTTCTAATCAAAATTGTAACTACTGACTTGTTATGTGTTAGTAAGGTTAAGGATACAGTTTTAATGCGTTATAAGTGTGCTATACCTACATAAGCAAGTGTTACATACATAGGTAATTCCTCAGACCTAATGCTGATTTGTTCACCACCTTCAGCATTGTGTTCTGACCGATCTATCTGTCTGCTCTTTTACCTGCTACAATTTATATCTTACACACCCCGTGTCGCTCTCTCTCCCCTGTGTATCTCTCTCCCCCCCCCACCCCCCCGGGTCTCTCTCACAGCACTGTGTCTCTCTGCCCTCCCTATGTCTCTCTCTCCCGCCGTGTCTTTCTCTCCCTCCTCCCCAATGTCTCTGTCTGCCCCCGTGTCTCTCTCTCTTTCCTCCATGTCTCTCTCTCTCTCTACCCCTCCTCCCACTGTTTCTCTCTCTCTCTCCCACTCCCCCTTGCCTCACTCTCCCCTCCCCGAGTCTCTCTCTCTCACCTCCCCCATGTCTCTCTCTCCCCCGTGTCTCTCTCCCCACCCCTACTTGTCTCTCTCTCCCACTCCCCTGTGTCTCTCTTGATCCCACTCCCCCCCATGTCTCTCTCCCCTCACTCGTATCTCTCTCTCTCCCCTCTCCTCCGTGTCTCTATGCCCCGCCGTGTCCCTTTCTCCCCCCTCCATGTCTCTCTTTCTCTCTCTCCCTCCCCCCCCCATGTCTTCTCTCTCCCCCCAACGTGTCTTTCTCTCTCTCCCCTCCCACTGTGTCTCTCGCTCCCCCTTTTCTCTCCCCCTCCCCCCGCAACGTGTCTCTCTCTACCACTCCCCGGTCTCACTCTCCCCTTTGTATCTCTCTACCCCTTCCCCCGTGTCTCTCTCTCCACCTCCCCCTTGCCTTTCTTCCCCCCCTGTCTCTCTCTCTCCCACTCCCCCATCTCACTCGCCCCCTTGTATCTCTCTACCCCTTCCCCCGTGTCTCTCTCTCATTCCCCCCCCACCCTGCCATGTCTCTCTCCCTGCCTCCCCCATGTCTCTCTCCCTCCCCTCCCTCGTGTCTCTCTCTCTCTCCACCTGCCCCCATGTCTCCTCCCTTCACCCGTGTCTCTCTTTCTCACCTCCGTGACTCTCTCTCCCCCACATCCCACCCACTGTCTCTCTCTCCCTACCCACCCTCGTGTCTCTCTCTCCCCCCTCCCCCGTGTCTCTCTCCCCCTTCCTGTGTCTCTCTCCCCCCTTCCCTGTGACTCTCTCTCCCCACCCGTGTCTCTCTCTCCCCAACCCCCTTATTTCTCTCTCTCTCCACCCATGTCTCTCTCTCGTCATCCGTGTCTCTCTCTTCCCACCCGTGTCTCTCTCCACCCCCTCCCCCCGTGTCTCTCTCCCCTACCCCATGTTTCTCTCTTCCCCTCGTGTCTCTCTCCCCCTCCATGTCGCTCTCTCCCAGCCGTTTCACTCTCGCCCACCCCCCGTTTCTCTCTCTCCCCCCTCAACCCGTCTCTCACTCTCTCCCTCCCCTCCCTGTGTCTCATTCTCCCTCCACGTGTCTCTGTCTCTCCATCCCTCCCGTGTCTCTCTCTTCCCCGCCCCCCGCCCCCGTCGTGTCTCTCTCTCCCACCCCATGTCTCCGCCCCCCGTGTCTCTCTGTCCCCCATGTCTTTCTCTCCTCCGTGTCTTTCTCTCCCCCCCAGTGTCTCTCTCTGTCCCCGTGTCTCTCTCTCTTTCCTCTGTGTCTCTCTCTCTGCCCCCCATGTCACTCTCCCCCCACCCGCTTCTCTCTCCCCCCCCCCACTGTCTCTCTCTCTCTCTCCCCGTCCCCCATGTCTCTCTCTCACTCCTGCCCCCGTGTCTCTCTCTCACTCCTGCCCCCATGTCTCTCTCTCCCCCTTGTCTCTGTCCCCAACCCCCCCTCCCCACCCCCTGTCATGTATCCAAACATAGACATAGAAACATAGAAACATAGAAAATAGGTGCAGGAGTAGGCCATTCGGCCCTTCTAGCCTGCACCGCCATTCAATGAGTTCATGGCTGAACATTCAACTTCAGTACCCCATTCCTGCTTTCTCGCCATACCCCTTGATCCCCCTAGCAGTAAGGACCTCATCTAACTCCTTTTTGAATATATTTAGTGAATTGGCCTCAACAACTTTCTGTGGTAGAGAATTCCACAGGTTCACCACTCTCTGGGTGAAGAAGTTCCTCCGCATCTCGGTCCTAAATGGCTTACCCCTTATCCTTAGACTGTGACCCCTGGTTCTGGACTTCCCCAACATTGGGAACATTCTTCCTGCATCTAACCTGTCTAACCCCGTCAGAATTTTATATGTTTCTATGAGGTCCCCTCTCATTCTTCTGAACTCCAGTGAATACAAGCCCAGTTGATCCAGTCTTTCTTGATAGGTCAGTCCCGCCATCCCGGGAATCAGTCTGGTGAACCTTCGCTGCACTCCCTCAATAGCAAGAATGTCCTTCCTCAGGTTAGGAGACCAAAACTGTACACAATACTCCAGGTGTGGCCTCACCAATGCCCTGTACAACTGTAGCAACACCTCCCTGCCCCTGTACTCAAATCCCCTTGCTATGAAGGCCAACATGCCATTTGCTTTCTTAACCGCCTGCTGCACCTGCATGCCAACCTTCAATGACTGATGTACCATGACACCCAGGTCTCTTTGCACCTCCCCTTTTCCTAATCTGTCACCATTCAGATAATAGTCTGTCTCTCTGTTTTTACCACCAAAGTGGATAACCTCACATTTATCCACATTATACTTCATCTGCCATGCATTTGCCCACTCACCTAACCTATCCAAGTCGCTCTGCAGCCTCACAGCATCCTCCTCGCAGCTCACACTGCCACCCAACTTAGTGTCATCCGCAAATTTGGAGATACTACATTTAATCCCCTCATCTAAATCATTAATGTACAGTGTAAACAGCTGGGGCCCCAGCACAGAACCTTGCGGTACCCCACTAGTCACTGCCTGCCATTCTGAAAAGTACCCATTTACTCCTACTCTTTGCTTCCTGTCTGACAACCAGTTCTCAATCCATGTCAGTACACTACCTCCAATCCCATGTGCTCTAACTTTGCACATCAATCTCTTGTGTGGGACCTTGTCGAACGCCTTCTGAAAGTCCAAATATACCACATCAACTGGTTCTCCCTTATCCACTCTACTGGAAACATCCTCAAAAAATTCCAGAAGATTTGTCAAGCATGATTTCCCTTTCACAAATCCATGCTGACTTGGACCTATCATGTCACCTCTTTCCAAATGCACTGCTATGACATCCTTAATAATTGATTCCATCATTTTACCCACTACCGATGTCAGGCTGACCGGTCTATAATTCCCTGTTTTCTCTCTCCCTCCTTTTTTAAAAAGTGGGGTTACATTGGCTACCCTCCACTCCATAGGAACTGATCCAGAGTCAATGGAATGTTGGAAAATGACTGTCAACGCATCCACTATTTCCAAGGCCACCTCCTTAAGTACTCTGGGATGCAGTCCATCAGGCCCTGGGGATTTATCGGCCTTCAATCCCATCAATTTCCCCAACACAATTTCCCGGCTAATAAGGATTTCCCTCAGTTCCTCCTCCTTACTAGACCCCCCGGCCCCTTTTATAACCGGAAGGTTGTTCGTGTCCTCCTTTGTGAATACCGAACCAAAGTACTTGTTCAATTGGTCCGCCATTTCTTTGTTCCCCGTTATGACTTCCCCTGATTCTGACTGCAGGGGACCTACATTTGTCTTTACTAACCTTTTTCTCTTTACATATCTATAGAAACTTTTGCAATCCGTCTTAATGTTCCCTGCAAGCTTCTTCTCATACTCCATTTTCCCTGCCCTAATCAAACCCTTTGTCCTCCTCTGCTGAGTTCTAAATTTCTCCCAGTCCCCAGGTTCGCTGCTATTTCTGGCCAATTTGTATGCCACTTCCTTGGCTTTAATACTATCCCTGATTTCCCTTGATAGCCACGGTTGAGCCACCTTCCCTTTTTTATTTCTATGCCAGACAGGAATGTACAATTGTTGTAGTTCATCCATGCGGTCTCTAAATGTCTGCCATTGCCCATCCACAGTCAACCCCTTAAGTATCATTCGCCAATCCATCTCAGCCAATTCACGCCTCATACCTTCAAAGTTACCCTTCTTTAAGTTCTGGACCATGGTCTCTGAATTAACTGTTTCATTCTCCATCCTAATGCAGAATTCCACCATATTATGGTCACTCTTCCCCAAGGGGCCTCGCACAACGAGATTGCTAATTAATCCTTTCTCATTACATAACACCCAGTCTAAGATGGCCTCCCCCCTAGTTGGTTCCTCGACATATTGGTCTAAAAAACCATCCCTTATGCACTCCAGAAAATCCTCCTCCACCGTATTGCTTCCAGTTTGGTTAGCCCAATCTATGTGCATATTAAAGTCACCCATTATAACTGCTGCACCTTTATTGCACGCACCCCTAATTTCCTGTTTGATGCCCTCCCCAACATCACTACTACTGTTTGGAGGTCTGTACACAACTCCCACTAACGTTTTTTGCCCTTTGGTGTTCTGCAGCTCTACCCATATAGATTCCACATCATCCAAGCTAATGTCCTTCCTAACTATTGCCTTAATCTCCTCCTTAACCAGCAATGCTACCCCACCTCCTTTTCCTTTTATTCTATCCTTCCTGAATGTTGAATACCCCTGGATGTTGAGTTCCCAGCCCTGCTCATCCTGGAGCCACGTCTCCGTAATCCCAATCACATCATATTTGTTAACATCTATTTGCACAGTTAATTCATCCACCTTATTGCGGATACTCCTTGCATTAAGACACAAAGCCTTTAGGCTTGTTTTTTTAACACCCTCTGTCCTTTTAGAATTTTGCTGTACAATGGCCCTTTTTGTTCTTTGCCTTGGGTTTCTCTGCCCTCCACTTTTCCTCATCTCCTTTCTGTCTTTTGTTTTTGCCTCCTTTTTGTTTCCCTCTATCTCCCTGCATTGGTTCCCATCCCCCTGCCATATTAGTTTAACTCCTCCCCAACAGCACTAGCAAACACTCCCCAGAGGACATTGGTTCCGATTCTGCCCAGGTGCAGACCGTCCGGATTGTACTGGTCCCACCTCCCCCAGAACCGGTTCCAATGCCCCAGGAATTTGAATCCCTCCCTGCTGCACCATTGCTCAAGCCACGTATTCATCTGAGCTATCCTGCGATTCCTACTCTGACTAGCACGTGGCACTGGTAGCAATCCCGAGATTACTACTTTTGAGGTCCTACTTTTTAATTTAGCTCCTAGCTCCTTAAATTCATTTCGTACGAACTCATCCCTTTTTTTACCTATGTCATTGGTACCAACGTGCACCACGACAACTGGCTGTTCTCCCTCCCTTTTTAGAATGTCCTCCACCCGCTCCGAGACATCCTTGACCCTTGCACCAGGGAGGCAACATACCATCCTGGAGTCTCGGTTGCGGCCGCAGAAACGCCTATCTATTCCCCTTACAATTGAATCCCCTATCACTATCGCTCTTCCACTCTTTTTCCTGCCCTCCTGTGCAACAGAGCCAGCCACGGTGCCATGAACTTGGCTGCTGCTGCCCTCCCCTGATGAGTCATCCCCCTCAACAGTACTCAAAGCGGTGTATCTGTTTTGCAGGGGGATGACCACAGGGGACCCCTGCACTACCTTCCTTGCACTACTCTTCCTGCTGGTCTTCCATTCCCTCGCTGGCTGTGGACCCTTCTCCTGCAGTAAGACCAACTCGCTACACGTGATACTCACGTCATTCTCAGCATCGTGGATGCTCCAGAGTGAATCCACCTTCAGCTCCAACTCCGCAACGCGGACCGTCAGTAGCCGGAGGTGGACACACTTCCCGCACATGTAGTCGTCAGGGACACTGGTGTTGTCCCCGTGTTCCCACATGGTACAGGAGGAGCATATCACGTGACCGAGCTGTCCTGCCATGACTTAACCCTTAGATACACTTAAATTGCCGACAACCATGTTAAAAGTTACTGACTAATAAAGAAAAAGAAAAACTACTCACCAATCAGCAGCCAATCACTTACCACGTTGGCTGTGACGTCACCTTTTGATTTCCTTCTACTTCTTTTTTGCCTTCTCTCCCAGCTGGAGCTGCACCGCTACGCCTCTCTGGACTCCCGCCTCTCTCGACGCTCCCCGGACTGCTGAGCCTTTTATAGGCCGCTGCCTCTCTGGACTCCCGCCTCTCTCCATGTTTACTGCTTGTACTATTACACATGATGTGCCATCCGAGGGCACTACTTTGGGAAACTTGTACACCAGCTGTATGGTCACTAAGGTGTGCCAACAGAAGGCACTGCAGTGGAAGACTTGTAGGTTACCTGTACAGGTGTGCAGGTGTACAGGTCTAGTATAAAAGGCAGGCCACCATGTGTGATATTCACTCTGGAGTTACATTAAATGGACTAAGGTCACTACAGTTCAAGTACAAAACATTGCCTCATGGCATCATTATCAGAGCATCTAAAGACATAACAATTGGTGACGAGATTACGGACTTTCACGTGAAAATGATTCACCATGCAGCAGTTCACCGATGGTGATGATTGGGATGCCTTTTTGGAGAGGCTCGAACATTTCTTCACAGCAAACGACCTGGCAGGCGATAATTCGGCCACACTGGCTGATAAGCACAGAGCTATCCTGCTAACCAGTTGTGGGCCCGCCATCTATGGTCTTGTCAGGGACTTGCTGGCACCAGCAAAGACAATGACCAAGATGTACGTGGGGCTTGTAAGTCTGGTCCAAGAACAACTCAAGCCCAAAGAGAGCATCCTCACAGCCAGACATAGGTTTTATACCCACCGACGGCCCGAAGGCCAGGAAATCGCAAAATATGCTGCAGACCTCAGGAGGCTGACGGCACCGTGTGATTTCGTCGACCACCTCACCGAAGCACTGCGAAATATCTTTGTCATTGGAATCGGCCACGAGGGCCTTCAATACAGGCTACTATCTGCAGATACCACAGTTAAACTGCAGAAGGCCATCACCATGAACTAGGCATTCATGACCTCGACCTGCGGCTCTAGGCGGATGATTCATCCTCAGGACTCAAACCTGACAAGGACTGTCCACAGAATGGCGCCTTTTAAAGGCTGGAGTGTAGAATGTGAATCTCCTCAGGGAAGAGGGAACAGGCTTAACTCAGAGTCCGCCGAAGGGGGCTAATCGAGTAGCTCCATGCTGGCGCTGTGGAGGGAATCACAGTGCTCACCAGTGCCGTTTTAAAGACTATGTATGCAAGGACTGCAGCACAAAGGGCCACCTCCAGTGAATGTGTAAGAGAAATATGACTCACTGTGTCGATGAAGAGTCTGCAGATGGCCATGAATCCAGCGTGGATTATGAAGCGATAGTCAGAGAGGCAGCTCAGCCCCACGATGAGGTGTATGGCATGTTTACCTGCACCACCGAGTGTTCCCCGCTGAGGATGGAAGTTGAGATAAATGGCGTTCCGGTCTTCATGGAAATTATCACGGGGGCGAGCCAGTCAGTAATGAATCAAGAAGCCTTTGAGAGGCTATGGGACAATCAAGCTGAATGACCCAAGTTGGTCCCGGTTCAGGCAAAGCTGCACACCTACACCGATGAACTTATCCCAGTCAAGGTACTCCATGATGGTGCGGTGCACAAGTTACCCCTGTGGATTGTTGCAGGTGATGGACCAACGCTACTCGGAAGAAGGTGGATGGAGAAGATCCATTGGAGCTGGGAAGATTTCATCCCTCCAGCGATCGACGTCCCCTGCGCTCAGAGGCAAAGCAAGCCCTCACCTGAGGTTGGATCCGGCACCAGAGAGCAGACCAGCACAGCACCCGAGACACAGATCGCTCAGCACGACTGCGTGGAGATGATTCAGCTGAGACGACCCAAACACACCTTCCGGGCTCCAGTGGCAGGACTATGGAGGAAGAAAATCGGATCCACAGGCGACTTCCCAGCCTCGGTGGCAGAACACGGGGAGAAGAGGATCACCGCAGTTGACATCGTGGATGGAAGAAAGATGGCGCCCAAACCACGAGGTGAAGCGCTGAAGAAAAAGATGGCGGTGGCCAGACCACGAGGTGCAGCGCTGATGGAGCAACACGTGGCACCAAGCGAAGAAGAGGATTGGAGTAAAGATAGAAAGGCTCTCTTAAAGGAGGCCAGGAACCCACCACACTTAAAGGGACA
This sequence comes from Pristiophorus japonicus, assembly GCF_044704955.1. Lineage (NCBI taxonomy): Eukaryota > Metazoa > Chordata > Chondrichthyes > Pristiophoridae > Pristiophorus > Pristiophorus japonicus. The sequence goes on along the minus strand of NC_091995.1, from coordinate 25,976,502 downwards.
GATCTACATTCTCAATCAATGTAATAGCAACTGTGAGTTAAATGTAAAGCTTGTAATTGAGTTTCATACATGTAATAAGCTAAGAAAAGTCATGCGATTGCGATCAGAGCTACAGTTTATCCACAATGAGTAATGAGACATTGTGTGATGTAGGATTTCAACTGCATTCAGTTAATGTAGCGTGCAAACTCCCATCGGGAGCACACAGGTCAAGCGAGCTACCCAATGCTGTAGCCTCTGCATCCCTGGGACCAGAGTGATGCACCACGGAGTGTGGCCACAAGCAGCTAAAATAGAAAAGCTGCAGAGCGAGCGATCTCAGGAGGGCAGCAGCATCGGTATCGATACCCTGCCCCTGACCTCTCGGGCACCCGATGGCACCAACCGCCATGAGCCGAAGGCGCAGCCCCCAGACCCTATCGCCACCAAGCCTACACCCGGGAACGAAGGGTCACCCACAACGGTTCTCCCAAATGAGACCGGGACGAGCCACAATCCCAAACCAAATAACACCCAAGCGAGTCAGCAGTTCCCTGCGCACTGCTAGACGACTGCTCCTCAGGGAGCAGCAGCAACCCAGGGTGCAAGGAAAAGACAGGGAGTTCACAGGCATCTGTGAACCTGCCCGATGCTAGGAGCACCGGCAAAGGCCCCGAGAGCAGGCAACTTGAGCAAACCGGGTTCCCACTGCCAGCACTGGGCACTGCGCTGCCACCAGACTACCTGGACACCATCCAGCAGTTCTGGCACTAGTTTGTCCTCATGCACCGGTGCTGGCACCAGTATTGATTCCAAGTATGTATCAAGTGTGTACCTCACCAGTCAAATGTACTTGCCTCACAACTGTACCACAAATGTAATGATGTAAGTGCAATTTTTTTTTCTGGACTTGAATGTATATGAATGTAATGAGCCACCGGGATAATCTATATGTGGGGGGGAGAGAATGGAGTGGTCATGGACGCACAATCAGAAACCACCAGCACCTCTACTGCCAACGAAACATCACCAACTCACCCAAGGTTGAAACAACCCATCAAGGGTCAACCAGATAGAGCTAAGCCCAGAGCACAGTCAATGCATGAAGACAATTTGCACTAAGGACTTGGGGGAGAGTGATGTCATGTATCCAAACATGTTTACTGCTTGTACTATGACACATAATGTGCCACCAGAAGGCACAACTATGGGAAACTTGTACACCAGCTGTATGGTCACTAAGGTGTGCCACCAGAGGGCACTGCAATGGGAGACTTGTAGGTTACCTGTACAGGTGTGCCAGGCCTAGTATAAAAGGCAGGCCACCATGTGTGATACTCACTCTGGAGTTAAATAAAATGGACTAAGATCACTACAGTACAATACATTGGCTCGTGGAGTCATTATCAGAGCATCTAAAGACATAACATCCCCCACGTGTCTTTCTCTCAACCACTCCCATGTCTCTCTCACCCCCTTGTCTCCCTCCCACTCCCCCATGTCTCTCTCTCTCCCACTCCCCCCATGTCTCACTTCTCCCTCCCCGTATCTCTCTCTCCCACCTCCATGTGTCTCTCTCCACCCCTGTGTCTCTCTCTCCACCCCCCACCTGTATCTCTCTCTCTCACCCCTCCGTCTCTCTCTCTCTCTCCCCCAGTCTCCCGTATCTCTCCCTCTTCCACTCCCCCCATGTCTCTCTCTCCCCTTCCCTGTGTCTCGCTCCACCTCCATGTCTCTCTCCCCGCCCCCGTCTCTATCTCTCTCTCCCCCACCTCCCCATCTCCCTCTCTCTCCCCTCCCTTGTGTCTCTCTCTCTCCCACCTCCTCTGTGTCTCTCTGCCCCACCGTGTCTCTCTCTCTGCCCCCCCTCTCTGTGTGTGTCTCTCTCTCCCCCTCCTCCACGTTTTTTTTTCTCTCCACACTCCGTGTCTCTCTCTCTCGCACACACCCCCCCCCCCCCCGCCCACGTGTCTCCCTCTCCCACTCCCCCATCTCACTCTTCCCCTTGTATCTCTTTACCCCTTCCCCATGTCTCTCTCTCCCCTCCCTTTGTGTATCTCTCTCTCCCTATGTGTCTCTCTTTCCCCCTCTCTGTGTCTCTCTCTCCCACCCATGTCTCTCTCCCCACACCCCATGTCTCTCTCATTCCTGACCCATGTCTCCCTCCCCCATCCCATGTTTCTCTCTTCCCCACTGTGTCTCTCTCACCCTCCCTCCATGTCTCTCTCCTCCTCCTCTCATGTTTCTCTCGAACCCCTGTATCCCTCTCTCTCCCACCATCCCCATGTCTCTCTCTCCCCATCCCTCCATGTCTCTCTCCCCACCCACCCCCACCCCCCATGTCTCTCTCTCCCTGTCCCCCAATGTCTCTCTCTGCACCCCCCCCCCACCACATGTCTCTCTCTCTCTCATCCACATATCTCTTTCTCTGCTCCCCCTGCTCCATGTCTCTCTCTCCCCTCCCCCCAGTGTCTTTCTCTCTCCCCTTACCCTAGAAACATAGAAACATAGAAAATAGGTGCAGGAGTAGGCCATTCGGCCCTTCTAGCCTGCACCGCCATTCAATGAGTTCATGGCTGAACATTCAACTTCAGTACCCCATTCCTGCTTTCTCGCCATACCCCTTGATCCCCCTAGTAGTAAGGACCTCATAGAAACATAGAAACATAGAAACATAGAAACATAGAAACATAGAAAATAGGTGCAGGAGCAGGCCATTCAGCCCTTCTAGCCTGCACCGCCATTCAATGAGTTCATGGCTGAACATGAAACTTCAGTACCCCCTTCCTGCTTTCTCGCCATAACCCTTGATCCCTCGAGTAGTAAGGACTTCATCTAACTCCCTTTTGAATATATTTAGTGAATTGGCCTCAACTACTTTCTGTGGTAGAGAATTCCACAGGTTCACCACTCTCTGGGTGAAGAAGTTTCTCCTCATCTCGGTCCTAAATGGCTTACCCCTTATCCTCAGACTGTGACCCCTGGTTCTGGACTTCCCCAACATTGGGAACATTCTTTCTGCATCTAACCTGTCTAAACCCGTCAGAATTTTAAACGTTTCTATGAGGTCCCCTCTCATTCTTCTGAACTCCAGTGAATACAAGCCCAATTGATCCAATCTTTCTTGATAGGTCAGTCCCGCCATCCCGGGAATCAGTCTGGTGAACCTTCGCTGCACTCCCTCAATAGCAAGAATGTCCTTCCTCAAGTTAGGAGACCAAAACTGTACACAATACTCCAGGTGTGGCCTCACCAAGGCCCTGTACAACTGTAGCAACACCTCCCTGCCCCTGTATTCAAATCCCCTCGCTATGAAGGCCAACATGCCATTTGCTTTCTTAACCGCCTGCTGTACCTGCATGCCAACCTTCAATGACTGATGTACCATGACACCCAGGTCTCGTTGCACCTTCCCTTTTCCTAATCTGTCACCATTCAGATAATAGTCTGTCTCTCTGTTTTTACCACCAAAGTGGATAACCTCACATTTATCCACATTATACTTCATCTGCCATGCATTTGTCCACTCACCTAACCTATCCAAGTCACTCTGCAGCCTAATAGCATCCTCCTCGCAGCTCACACTGCCACCCAACTTAGTATCATCCGCAAATTTGGAGATACTGCATTTAATCCCCTCGTCTAAATCATTAATGTACAATGTAAACAGCTGGGGCCCCAGCACAGAACCTTGCGGCACTCCACTAGTCACTGCCTGCCATTCTGAAAAGTACCCGTTTACTCCTACTCTTTTCTTCCTGTCTGACAACCAGTTCTCAATCCACGTCAGCACACTACCCCCAATCCCATGTGCTTTAACTTTGCACATTAATCTCTTGTGTGGGACCTTGTCGAAAGCCTTCTGAAAGTCCAAATATACCACATCAACTGGTTCTCCTTTGTCCACTTTACTGGAAACATCCTCAAAAAATTCCAGAAGATTTGTCAAGCATGATTTCCCTTTCACAAATCCATGCTGACTTGGACCTATCATGTCACCATTTTCCAGATGCACTGCTATGACATCCTTAATAATTGATTCCATCATTTTACTCACTACTGAGGTCAGGCTGACCGGTCTATAATTCCCTGTTTTCTCTCTCCCTCCTTTTTTAAAAAGTGGGGTTACATTGGCTACCCTCCACTCCATAGGAACTGATCTAACTCCTTTTTGAATATATTTAGTGAATTGGTCTCAACAACTTTCTGTGGTAGAGAATTCCACAGGTTCACCACTCTCTGGGTGAAGAAGTTCCTCCGCATCTCGGTCCTAAATGGCTTACCCCTTATCCTTAGACTGTGACCTCTGGTTCTGGACTTCCCCAACATTGGGAACATTCTTCCTGCATCTAACCTGTCTAACCCCGTCAGAATTTTAAATGTTTCTATGAGGTCACCTCTCATTCTTCTGAACTCCAGTGAATACAAGCCCAGTTGATCCAGTCTTTCTTGATAGGTCAGTCCCGCCATCCCGGGAATCAGTCTGGTGAACCTTCGCTGCACTCCCTCAATAGCAAGAATGTCCTTCCTCAGGTTAGGAGACCAAAACTGTACACAATACTCCAGGTGTGGCCTCACCAATGCCCTGTACAACTGTAGCAACACCTCCCTGCCCCTGTACTCAAATCCCCTTGCTATGAAGGACAAAATGCCATTTGCTTTCTTAACCGCCTGCTGCACCTGCATGCCAACCTTCAATGACTGATGTACCATGACACCCAGGTCTCTTTGCACCTCCCCTTTTCCTAATCTGTCACCATTCAGATAATAGTCTGTCTCTCTGTTTTTACCACCAAAGTGGATAACCTCACATTTATCCACATTATACTTCATCTGCCATGCATTTGCCCACTCACCTAACCTATCCAAGTCGCTCTGCAGCCTCACAACATCCTCCTAGCAGCTCACACTGCCACCCAACTTAGTGTCATCCGCAAATTTGGAGATACTACATTTAATCCCCTCATCTAAATCATTAATGTACAGTGTAAACAGCTGGGGCCCCAGCACAGAACCTTGCGGTACCCCACTAGTCACTGCCTGCCATTCTGAAAAGTACCCATTTACTCCTACTCTTTGCTTCCTGTCTGACAACCAGTTCTCAATCCATGTCAGCACACTACCCCCAATCCCATGTGCTCTAACTTTGCACATCAATCTCTTGTGTGGGACCTTGTCGAACGCCTTCTGAAAGTCCAAATATACCACATCAACTGGTTCTCCCTTGTCCACTCTACTGGAAACATCCTCAAAAAATTCCAGAAGATTTGTCAAGCATGATTTCCCTTTCACAAATCCATGCTGACTTGGACCTATCATGTCACCTCTTTCCAAATGCACTGCTATGACATCCTTAATAATTGATTCCATCATTTTACCCACTACCGATGTCAGGCTGACCGGTCTATAATTCCCTGTTTTCTCTCTCCCTCCTTTTTTAAAAAGTGGGGTTACATTGGCTACCCTCCACTCTATAGGAACTGATCCAGAGTCAATGGAATGTTGGAAAATGACTGTCAATGCATCCACTATTTCCAAGGCCACCTCCTTAAGTACTCTGGAATGTAGTCCATCAGGCCCTGGGGATTTATCGGCCTTCAATCCCATCAATTTCCCCAACACAATATCCCGGCTAATAAGGATTTCCCTCAGTTCCTCCTCCTTACTAGAACCCCCGACCCCTTTTATAACCGGAAGGTTGTTTGTGTCCTCCTTCGTGAATACCGAACCAAAGTACTTGTTCAATTGGTCCGCCATTTCTTTGTTCCCCGTTATGACTTCCCCTGATTCTGACTGCAGGGGACCTACGTTTGTCTTTACTAACCTTTTTCTCTTTACATATCTATAGAAAGTTTTGCAATCCATCTTAATGTTCCCTGCAAGCTTCTTCTCATACTCCATTTTCCCTGCCCTAATCAAACCCTTTGTCCTCCTCTGCTGAGTTCTAAATTTCTCCCAGTCCCCAGGTTCGCTGCTATTTCTGGCCAATTTGTATGCCACTTCCTTGGCTTTAATACTATCCCTGATTTCCCTTGATAGCCACGGTTGAGCCACCTTCCCTTTTTTATTTTTATGCCAGACAGGAATGTACAATTGTTGTACTTCATCCATGCGGTCTCTAAATGTCTGCCATTGCGCATCCACAGTCAACCCCCTAAGAATCATTCACCAATCCATCCCAGCCAATTCACGCCTCATACCTTCAAAGTTAGCCTTCTTTAAGTTCTGGACCATGGTCTCTGAATTAACTGTTTCATTCTCCATCCTAATGCAGAATTCCACCATATTATGGTCACTCTTCCCCAAGGGGCCTCGCACAACGAGATTGCTAATTAATCCTCTCTCATTACATAACACCCAGTCTAAGATGGCCTCCCCCCTAGTTGGTTCCTCAACATATTGGTCTAAAAAACCATCCCTTATGCACTCCAGGAAATCCTCCTCCACCGTATTGCTTCCAGTTTGGTTCGCCCAATCTATGTGCATATTAAAGTCACCCATTATAACTGCTGCACCTTTATTGCATGCACCCCTAATTTCCTGTTTGATGCCCTCCCCAACATCACTACTACTGTTTGGAGGTCTGTACACAACTCCCACTAACATTTTTTGCCCTTTGGTGTTCTGCAGCTCTACCCATATAGATTCCACATCATCCAAGCTAATTTCCTTCCTAACTATTGCCTTAATCTTCTCCTTAACCAGCAATGCTACCCCACCTCCTTTTCCTTTTATTCTATCCTTCTTGAATGTTGAATACCCCTGGATGTTGAGTTCCCAGCCCTGATCATCCTGGAGCCACGTCTCCGTAATCCCAATCACATCATATTTGTTAACATCTATTTGCACAGTTAATTCATCCACCTTATTGCGGATACTCCTTACATTAAGACACAAAGCCTTTAGGCTTGTTTTTTTAACACCCTCTGTCCTTTTAGAATTTTGCTGTACAATGGTCCTCTTGTCTCTCTCTCTCCCCCTCCCGGCCCTGTGTCTCTCTCTCCCCCCTCTGTGTCTCTCTCCCCCCCTCCCGTGTCTCTCTTTCACCTCCCCCCACCCCCGTGTCTCTCTCACCCCTGTGTCTCTCTCTCCCCATCGTGTCTCTCTCTCTCTCCCCCGTGTCTCTCTCTCCCCCCGTGTCTCTCTCTCTCCACCCCCCTCGCTCTACCCCCCCCCCCCCACGGTCTCTCTCCCCCCCCCACATGTGTCTCTCGCTTCCCCCCCACCCCCTGCCGTGTCTCTCCCTCTCCTCCCCATGTCTCTCTCTCTCCCCCTCTCCCATGTCTCTCTCTATCCCCCTTCCCTGTGACACTCTCTCTTCCCCTCCCCCGTGTCTCTCTCCCCCCCATGTCTCTGCTCCCCATGTCTCCCTCTCCCCCCCTTGTCTCTCTCTTCTCCCCCCCATGTTTCTCTCTGCCCCCGTGTCTCTCTCTTCTCCCCCCCATGTCTCTCTCTCTCCCCCCATGTCTCTTTCTTTCCCCCTGTGTCTCTCTCTCCCCACATGTCTCTCTCTCCCCACCCCGTGTTTCCCTCTCTCCCCCTCCATGATTCTCTCTCTCCCCCCCCATGTCTCTCCCTTCTCTCCCCCCATGTCTCTCTCTGCCCCCCGTGTCTCTCTCTTCCCCCCACCCATTGTCTCTCTCTCCCCTCACCCGTGTCTCTCTCTCTCCCCCTCCCTCCGCCCCGTGTCTTTCCCTCCCTCCCCCCCGTGTCTCTCTCTCCCCCCGCCCCCCCGTGTCTCTCTCTCCCCCCGTGTCTCTCTCTCCCCATTCCCGTGTCTCTCTCACCCCCGTGTCTCTCTCTTCCCCCCGTGTCTCTCTCTCCCCACTCCCGTGTGTCTCTCACCCCTGTGTCTCTCTCTCCCCCCGTGTCTCTCTCTCCCCTCATGTCTCTCTCTCTCCCCCGTGTCTCTCTTCCCCCTGTGTCTCTCTCTTCTCCCCCCCCGTGTCTCTCTCTCTCCCCCCGTGTCTCTCTCTCCCCTCATGTCTCTCTCTCCCCCGTGTCTCTCTCCCCCCAATGTCTCTCTTTCCCCTCCCCCCAGTGTCTTTCTCTCTCCCCTTCCCCTCTTGTCTCTCTCTCTCTCACACCCGCACCCCCCGTCTCTCTCTCCCCCCTCCATGTCTCTCTCTCCCCTCCCCCCAGTGTCTTTCTCTCTCCCCTTCCCCTCTTGTCTCTCTCTCTCCCCCTCCCAGCCCCGTGTCTCTCTCTCCCCCCTCTGGATCTCTCTCCCCCCCCCCGTGTCACTCTCTCTCCGACCCCCCCATGTCTCTCTCTCTCACCCCCCCCCGCCGTGTTTCTCCCTCCCCTCCTTGTCTCACTCCCAACCCATGTCTCTCTCCCCTCCCCCCCACCGTGTCTCTCTCTCCCCCGTGTCTCTCCCCCCTCCATGTCTCTCTCTCCCCCCGTGTCTCTCTCTCCCTCCGTGTCTCCCTCCCCCCTCCATGTCTCTCTCTCCCCCATGTCTCTCTATCCCCCCGTGTCTCTCTCACCCCCATGTCTCTCTCCCCCCCATGTCTCTCTCTCCCTTCCCCCCCAGTGTCTTTCTCTCTCCCCCTTCCCTCTTGTCTCTATCTCTCACCCCCGCCACACCGTCTCTCTCTCTCTCTCCCCCCGCCATGTCCCTCTCTTCCCCCCCGCCGTGTCTCTCTCTCTCCTCCACGTGTCTCTCTCTCTCCCCCTTTCCCATGTCTCTCTCTCTCCACCTCCCCCATGTCTCTCTCTCTGCCCCTTCCCTGTGACACTCTCTCTTCCCCTCCCCTCGTGTCTCTCTCCCCCCAGTGTCTCTCTCTCCCCCTGTGTCTCTCTTCCCCCATGTCTCTGCTCCCCCTTGTCTCTCTCTCCCCCCCATCTCTCTCCCCACCCGTGTCTCTCTCTCTCCCCCCGTGTCTCTCTCTCTGCCCCCCCCGTGTCTCTCTCTGCCCCCCCGTGTCTCTCTCTTCCCCCCACCCCTTGTCTCTCTCTCCCATCACCCGTGGCTCTCTCTCTCCCTCCCACCCCGTGTGTGTCTCTCTCTCCCCCTTCCGCCCCTGTGTCTCTCTCTCCCCCAACCGTGTCTCTCTCTCCCCTGCCCCGTATCTCTCTCTCTCCCCCAGGTCTCTCTCTCCCCCCTCCCATGTCTCTCTCTCTCCCCACCTCGCGACTCTCTTTCCCCATGTCTCTCTCTCCCTTCAGTGTCTCTCTCCCCTCCCCGTGTCTCTCTCTCTCCCCGCCTCGTGTCCCTCTCTCCCCATGTCTCTCTCTCCCCCCAGTGTCTCTCTCCCCTCCCCGTGTCTCCCTCTCTCCCCCGCTCCCGTGTCTCTCTGTCTCATTCCCGTGGGGGTCAGTGGTCTAGAGGTAGATATGCTATGTGAGAACTGCATCAATTAGCCTCAGCCTTGGGATGTCCTGCTGTCCATGGTCTTGCAGAGAAGGGTGGCTCTTTGTTATTTTAGTGGTGTGGATCATCCTGCAATAAGAGTAATTTAGATGGGGAGGTGGGCACTGTTGTTCTGCCACCAGGGAGCGCATCCTCTGAAGCCCCAAGGGACCCCAGCATCCCTTCGGAGCACTGTATATAAGCCGGCCCCTCAGGCCTGTTCCTCATTCTGGAGTGTCTTAATAAAGACTGAAGTCACTGTTACTTTAATCTCCCTGTGTGCAGTCTCATCTGTGTTAGGAACATAATAACTGGCGATGAGTATGCGAATCCAATGCAAAGATGCAGCAAATTGTGGGAATCCTGGAGAAGTTCTCGGAGGGTGAGGACTGGGAAGCCTATGTTGAATGGCTAGACCAATACTTTGTAGCCAACGAGCTGGATGGAGAAGGAAGCGCTGCAAAAAGGTGAGCGGTCCTCCTCACGGTCTGTGGGGTGCCGACCTACAGCCTCATGAAGAATCTTCTGGCTCCAGTGAAACCCACAGATAACTCGTATAAGGAGCTGTGTACAATGGTTCAGGAGCATCTTAACCCGAGGGAGAACGTGCTGATGGCGAGCTATTGGTTCTACACGTGGCAGCGATCTGAAGGTCAGGAAGTAGTGAGCTACATCGCCGAGCTAAGATGACTTGCAGGATAATGTGAGTTTGATGGCTACCTGGAGCAAATACTCAGAGACTTTTTTATACTGGGCATTGGCCACGAGATGATCCTATGAAAACTTTTGACTGTAGAGACACCGACCCTCAGAAAGGCCATTGCGATAGCACAGGCATTTATGTCCACCAATGATAACACCAAACAAATCTCTCAGCATACAAATGCTAGCAATGTTCATAAATTAACTGGAACTGTGTTTGCGAACAGAAAGGTACAGGGCAGAAAGCACGAGTCTGCAACTGCCAGCAGGCCTCAGGTGACCCAGATGACTCAGATTCAGTGACAAAGGATGAATGCAAGGCAATTCACGCCTTGTTGGCGTTGTGGAGGCTTTCATTCAGCCTATTCATGCTGCTTCAAAGGGTATGTTTGCAAGAGCTGTGGAACAATGGGGCACCTAAGCTGCAAGCTCTGTAAAACCTGCTAACCACCACGTGGCAGAGGAAGATCGGTCCATGGTGGATCAAAGCAATTTTGAGCCTCAGAGAGAGGAGGCAGATGCTGAAGTTCATGGGGTCACACATTTTCGACGAAATGTCCACCTATAATGCGAAATGTAAAATTGAATGGCTTACCCATAGCCATGGAACTGGACACTGATGCTAGTAAAAAGATGTTTGAGAGACTGTGGTGCAACAAAGCATTCAGACCAGCCCTGAGCCCCATTCACACGAAACTGAGAACGTACACCAAAGAGCTTATCACTGTCCTGGGCAGCGCCATGGTCAAGGTCACCTACGAGGGCATGGTGCATGAACTGCCACTGTGGATTGTCCCGGGCGATGGCCCCACACTGCTTGGAAAGTGCTGGCTGGGCAAAATCCGCTGGAACTGGGATGACATCCGAGCGCTATCACATGTCGATGAGGCCTCATGTACCCAGCTTCTTAACAAATATCCTTTTTGAGCCAGGCATTAGAAATTTTTCAGGGGCGAAGGTGTGGATCCACTTGGTCCCAGAGGCATGACCCATTCACCATAAGGCGCGAGTGGTATTTCACATGATGAGGGAGAGAGTAGAAATTGAGCTGGACAGGCTGCAATGTGAGGGCATCAACTCCCCAGTGGAATTCAGTGATTGGGCCAGCCCGATTGTTCCAGTACTCAAAAGTGATGGCACGGTCAGGATTTGCGGCAATTATGAAGTAACTATTAATTGTTTCTCTCTACAGGACCAATACCCGCCACCTAAGGCAGACGACCTATTTGCGACGCTGGCAAGAGGCAAGACGTTCACCAAGCTAGACCTGATTTCGACCTACATGACGCAGGAGCTTGAGGACTTTTCGAAGGGCCTCAGCTGCATCAACACGCACAAGGGACTGTTCATCTACAACAGATGCCCGTTTGGAATTCGGTTGGCTGCAGCGATCTTCCAAAGAAACATGGAAAGCCGACTCAAGTCGGTACCACGCACGGTGGTTTTTCAGGATGACATGCTGGTCACGGGTTGGGACACCGTCGAGAACCTACAAAACCTGGAGGAGGTCCTCCAGCGACTGGATCGCGTAGGGCTGCGGCTGAAGAGGTCGAAATGCGTCTTCGTGGCAACAGAAGAGGAGTTTTTTGGGAGAAAGATCACCACAGACGGCATTTGGCCCACAGACACCAAGACAGAGGCTATCAGGAATGCCCCCAGGCCACAGAATGTCACGGAGCTGCGGTCGTTCCTGGGACTCCTCGACTATTTTGGTAACTTCCTACCGGGATTAAGCACCCTCTTAGAGCCCCTACATGTGTTATTGCATAAAGGTGAGAACTGGATATGGGGAAAAAAACAAGTAATTGCTTTTGAGAAAGCCAGGAACATTTTATGCTCCAACAAGCTGCTTGTATTGTATAACCCGTGTAAAAGACGTGTGCTAGCATGTGATGCATCGTCATATGGAATCGGGTGTGTATTACAACAAGCCAACGTTGCGAGAAAGTTGCAACCTGTCGCCTATGCCTCGAGGAGCTTGTCTAAGGCCGAGAGGGCCTTCAGCATGATTGAGAAAGAGGCATTAGCATGTGTGTTCAGGGTAAAGAAAATGCATCAGTATATGTTTGGCCTCAATTTTGAGCTGGAAACCGATCACAAGCCCCTCATATCCCTGTTCGCTCAAAACAAGAGGATAATTACGAATGCCTCAGCCCCTATACAAAGGTGGGCACTCACGTTATCAGTGTATAACTATACCATGCGCCACAGACCAGGAATCGAGAACTGTGCGGATGCTCTCAGTCGGCTACCATTGCCCACCACGGGGGTGGAAATGGCGCAGCATGCAAACTTGTTCATGGTGGCGCAGCCCGCAGACTTGTTGATGGTCATGGAAGCGTTTGAAAATGATAAATCACCTGTCACGGCCTGTCAGATTAGGACTTGGACCAGCCAAGATCCACTGCTGTCCCCAGTAAAAAACTGTGTACTGCATGGGAGCTGGGTCAGCATCTCTGTTGAAATGCAAGAGCTAATCAAGCCATTCCAGTGGTGAAAGGATGAGCTGTCCATTCAGGCAGACTGCCTGTTGTGGAGTAATCGTGTAGTGCTACCCAAAAAGGGCAGGGAGACATTCATCTCGGATCTCCACAGCACACACCCAGGTATAGTAATGATGAAAGCGATAGCCAGATCCCACGTGTGGTGACCCGGTATCGACTCTCACTTAGAGTCCTGTGTACAGCAATGCAGCGTGTGTGTTCAGTTGAGCAACGCGCCCAGAGAGTCACCACTAAGTTGTGGTCCTGGCCCTCCAGACCATGGTCGAGTATTCACTATGCAGGCCCGTTTCTCGGTAAAATGTTCCTGGTGGTGGTGGATGCTTTTTCAAAATGGATTGAATGTGAAATAATGTCGGGAAGCCTGAAAGCCTGAGGGCCATGTTTGCCACCCATGGCCTGCCTGACATACTGGTCAGTGACAACGGGCCATGTTTCACCAGTGCCGAATTTAAAGAATTCATGACCCACAATGGGATCAAACATGTCACCTCGGCCCCGTTTAAACCAACTAAACTATGGACATGGTCCCAAGTGGATCACGGGCACGGTGATAGCTAAAGAAGGGAATAGGGTGTTTGTAGTCAAACTAGACAATGGACAAATTTGCAGAAAGCACCTGGACCAAACGAGGCTGCGGTTCACAGACTGCCCTGAACAACCCACAGCAGACACCACTTTTTTCGAGCCCACAACACACACCCAAAGGATCAACGACACTACCACGGACCAGGAAATCAAACCCATCACACCCAACAGCCCAGCAAGGCCAGGCTCACCCAGCAGCCCTGCAGGGCCAACAAGATGCCAGTCCAGCGAGGTCACAGCCAACACACCAGATCAGACATTTGTACCGAGGCGGTCCACCAGGGAAAGAAAGGCTCCCGACCGCCTCACCTTGTAAATAGTTTTCACTTTGACTTTGCGGGGGAGTGATGTTGTGTATCTGTAAAGCATGCACTCCCATGTTCCGCCACCAGGGAGCGCATCCCCTGAAGTCTCAAGGGATCCCAGCATCTCTTGGGAGCACTGTATATAAGCCGGCCCCTAAGACTTCTTCCTCACTCTGAAGTGTTTTAATAAAGACTGAGGTCACTGTTACTTTAACCTCCCTGTGTGCAGTCTCATTTGTGTTAGGAACACAATAGACACGACTGTGAGGGAGCCCGACCAAACTCCCTGTATTTACTGATACTGGGCAATCCAGGACGCGCAGCCATAGTGCAAACAAATGAATGACAGTGTGTGTGGACCTTCTATCAGCATCTTTGCAAATAATATTTTGTGTTACAGGTGTGACAAAATATCAGGAAGAGGAATGTCACCAGCACTATTTGTTTGTTTGTATTCTTGGGAAGTGGTCATTATCAGTAAGGCAGTATTTATAGCCTATCATTAGTTACGTGGATGGCATTAATTTATCTGCCATTCTCTAGGCTGATGATGTTCTTTAACTTTGCTGAACACTTGTTGGAAGTGTGCATGCACTTTCTACCCATCACTTTGGGGACTTGGGAGGTTGCGCAGTGCCACGTGACCCAATTTCTAGCTCATAGAACCTTACCGCACAGAAGGAGGCCATTCGGCCTGTGTAGGTTCTTTGAACTCCACAGTGTGTGTTCTCTTCTCCTTGACCACAAATCAGCCTGATTCGGGCAGGGAGAACTCCAGAGCAGGCCTCAAGACCACGTAGGTCCGATTTACCACCCCGGGCGAATTCCGATCCCAACTCCGGGGAGAGTGTGTCCGATACCAGAGGGGTTTCGAACCCCGACCCCTGGGCGGAGTGACTGATCCCAGTGGGTAGTCCGATCCCCAACCCCAGGGGCCTTTGGGAGGGGGGAGAGCTTGGAGCCCGGGAGGATGCAATCCTGCTCTTCCTGGCCCGCAAGCAGTGCTGCAAAGGCACTTACCTTCTAACCGAAGCCTCCCTTCAGCTGCCAGGTTTCCCAATGCCAGCCACAGTTAATGCTGCAAAACAGGTAAAGTCAGAGGATGCCTGCCTCATTAAAATGTTTAAATTGCCAACCTGCCTCCTGGGAGCAGGTTGACTGCCCACCCCTTGTCCCTTCCTGTTAGCGTTAGTGTTTTCTCAGAAGAATCACTCAACACTCAGAGTCGGTTCCAATGCCGATGCGGCCTTTATTAACTCTTAGCGGGGAAGAAGTCTCAGGACTGTATCCAGGCTTCTCTCCACAGAACAAAGGGTTACATGGACTTTTATATGTTTTACAACAGTTACAACAGTTTACTACAGTTACACAGCCCATCACGGCTGGACACAAGCCAATCATAACGATTATAGATTACATATAGGTTCTTTTAACCCAATAGAATTCCCCTGGTGCCTCAGGAACTACATGTTCGGTTATTGTCAGCTCGGGCTGATTGATGACCTTGTTACAGGAGATAGGTTCTTTCCCTATCTCTTTCTTCTTGGGGAAATAATTGGTTTGTGACCTTGTTTACAGGAGATGGGTTCTCTCCTTATCTCTTTCTTCCTGGGGAATTAATTGGTTTATTATTCTTATCCTGCATCCAAGGCATTCCTGGTAGTGGGCCTCACAGGGTTATTGCTCAGTCAATAGTTCACAGCTTGACTATCTGATTTCCCATCATGCCTGGGCAGCCATTTTATGTGTGGCCACTTTAAACTTATATGAGTTTAGATATATTTAGCAGGTGCCTAATGCCTAGTGTTTTGATATATTCTGCAGGTGCCTACTTCCTACAACAACTCCCCCTTTCGGTAAAGGGACTAGTCCTAGTCCCCTTTTAACCGACCATTCTACCTTTACTAGATTTTTGTGCACGGCCCGGTACTCCCTGCCTCAATGTGCTGGCCAGTCACGTGGTTTCAGGAGTCCCGGTTGCTTAAATTAAATTGACAAAGGCCAAATCCTCCTGCCCCCTTATCAAACAGGTTTGTTTAGTATCCGGGGAACGGTTATTTGTCCCTCTTCACTGTGCGTGGTGTCTGCATGCCTGGCAGGCCATTATGCCCCATGTTATCGCTAAGATCAATTGTATCCCGACCAGTATGTGTGAAATTATTCGAATCCAAGGATGGATGTTCACATTTATTCCCCAGTCCCAGACCTTTCTCCACCAACTCTGACTTTGTAAGTCTACATCGATATCTTCTTCCAGTACTTTGATTTTAGTTTGCAGTTGTGATAGAGCTTTATGGATTGACCCACTCTGAGCCTCAACTCTCGTAATACTTCAGTTAGATGTGGGATAGGGACCTGATCTGGCTCGTCATAATCCTGTAAATGATCATGGAGCTGATCGGTTACCTCAATAACTTCGGACTTCCGGCGCCTAACCTGGGTGATATGCGCTTGCCCGATCGTGACAGGTCGTAGTGGCGTAAAGCAAAAGTTCGGCTGTGGTATAGGGCACTGCAGGTCATTATACTGGTATGAACGCTCTGTGGTAGAGACGCAGTATCTTCCCTTCCCTCCGTAGCCTGCCCTTGCGAAGTGCATGTGTGCAGGCACTATTTCTAGTACACACCCGTCGGTTCGGTTAAACCCGCACTCGTCTAGCTCACCTCGGCCCACCGGGTGAGGGCATACTGTGATTTCCCCCTTTTGCTTGCAATCTGCTAGGGAAATCCCGGTAAGTATGTTGTTTCGACGAACAGCAGAGGTGGTGGTCAGATAGTAACGGATTTTCCCGTATTACTCCGATATTCTCTAGTTGGTATAGGGGGAACGGCCCTGAGTCCGGCGTGGCTATGGGGATCATCAGGACTATCCCTATCCCGGTAGTCCTACCCATCTGACAATCTGGAATTGCTGGGTATACTCGGGTCAGTCCCTTCAGAGTACAATTATCCAGTGTCCCCCTCTGGTTAGCCAACTGAGCCAGATGTGAACTGTCTATCCAATCGGGTACTTCCCCGCGTTGGATCTGGTCAAGATTGTGGCGGATCTGTCCCACCATCCACAGACCATAAGCGTGACAGAGTTGCCTCTGTCTTTGCTTTCCTGTATCTTCTCTTTCTCTATCAATGAGGTGATTGATGGTTTTGGCGTGAGCTTTCAGGACTGAGATGCCATCCAACTGGATTTCGGCACCCTCCTTTCCTAGGTTGGCTTGGTCTTCCTGGTTTTGCTCCACCCTCTTCAATAACCCCTTCATCACCCCTCTAAGCTGTTCCACCCTCTCATTTAATCCTTGTATGTCTATCGAGTTCACTACGGAGGTCCCTGTATTGAAAACGGTAGCAACATCATTAACTATATCCCTCTTCATCCTGTCCCTGTCCCCGGAATCTACTGGCACCCATTGCATTGCCAGCCTGCTGCATTACAACTTTACTTAATACATTGTACATTTTCCTTGAATGTTCCATAAGTATTCCGGCATCTGGATGCCTGAAATATTGATCAGGACAGGCACAATTTCATGTTTAACATTATCATACAATAATTCCCTTTCGTTGTACATTACAATCCCATTTTCTGGTCCCTTAGTAGTTATGGGACAAGGCAGTTCCTCGGGCAATGTAGTGGTTCTTATGGGACGCGGTGTCGGAGGGGGTGAGAAACATACATACAATGATATTGCAGCCGCCCCCACCTCCTCGTAATACCCACACAGTCCCATTCCCTTCTTGCGGATGACTGATTGCTGGGACTGTCCCGGAGGCGCGCAAATTATGCCGAAAGTGCATTCATCGGGCCCTTTGACATCCCTCCGTTTAATGCAACTGCTCCTTATACCCGTGGAGCACTGCACGCATACTCTTATTCTTATTAGGATTCTTATTAGGATTCACTTGTAACCATGCATTAAAATAAGTCCTGTCCTTGCTCCAGTCCTTGGCTGCTGGGATGCACATTCCATCCGTTAAATTAAACAAGACTCCATAGTTCATGTAGTTGTTTATTCCCAGCATGCTCTGCTGTCCGTCGGTGTTGCCCAGGGTATGTGCATGTCGCAGGGCTATCCATATTACAAGTAGCGCCATTCGTATTCCCATTCCGGTAAGTATTATCTGTAATTTTAAACAGAAGGCCTGGTCGTCACCAGGGGTTAGGTTTTGCTCTACGGATATCCCTGTCACCCTGAAAAATCAGAAGCACAAGGTTATAATCGAACCATTTCGAGTTGAATCTGTAGGGCGTGCGCCCGTGTCTTTACCCACTTAAATATTACCCAAACTCCTATAATGACCAAGGCCAAAGCTATTCCTCCGAACATCGTTGTCTGCTTTACCGTTAGGTTGGGTTTGTGGACTACACCTACCCACCGTGGGGTACATTGGCTCTATTTTTGTTTCCTCTGTTAGGTGAGTCTTTTTTTTCTATTAAGAAATCCAAACTAATAATGTCCAGTATCTTAAACGGCTGTCAATGGAAAGGGTTAACTCCTTTCCAGGTTTGTAAGAAGACCTGATGTCATTACGTGACTTCACGTAATCATCTGAAAAAAAAGTCTTTGTGCCTTCAAAACTTGCTTAGAAATTAGGAATCCGTTAAACAGCATAAATCAATAGAGTAAACTCCAATGTTTTCTTAACTTCTAATTCAAGTACTTGCCAAATAATTTTTTTTTTAAATTTCTCTCTTTCTCCTCGTTATCTTCAAAACCCTCCTGCTTGTTTAGACTGTTCAGGACTTTTCTTGATAAACACTGTCCATTTTGGAAATCTTTTCAAACTGCATTGAAACTTTCTCATAATTTAAAATTCGAATCCATGTAGAGTGTTTTTTACCTCTTCCAATTTTTTTTTTCCTTCTAATTAAACCAATATCTTTTTCACAGCAAACATCAACTAGTATTTAGTAAGTTATGTCTTTTTCCATCACAAACACATTTTTTTTTTCTTTCTTCAAATTAGGTTTTGTATTTTACACGGAGGGTTCGTAACTCCATAAAGTTGTTAATTTAAAATCATTTGTTTACTTTCAAAGTGGCGTCTTTATCTTTTTCTTTTTCTCCATAACTGGAATGGAGTCCAGCTTTGAGAGTTTGAGGGCTGCCTTTCGTTATCTCAAAATGCTCCAGTTTCAAAGTCGTTACTAAAGCTTGCAGTTTTTAACATTTTCCAAAAGTCCCTTTTACACCTTCGCAGATAGCTCGCCACTCGCCCAGAAGTTTGACCTGATCAGATTTAATTTAATAATTTTTTTTTTTTTGAATCCACCTCAGTATTTTCTGTGCCTTCTCTGAATCTCAAAATCCCAATTCAAACTTTGTAATTTCAATCTTTATTTAAAACTTTTTTTTTTTTGCTAGAAGCTCTTTTTTTTTTAAAGCATTCTTTATCTCATTCCGAGACTAAATTTATGTCTTTCAACCCAATCAATCATTGCATGATTTCTTTCAGCAAGTAAGTGAGCGTGTCAAATAAATCTTTTGCTCAACAAACCTATCCTTTATACATTTGTTTACTTTCCTAGCTCTGTAACTTATCATCCGAATAAATCCACACCTGCGTTTCTAACTTAAAATGTCTTAAAACTTCCCACATACAGGACAACACTACAAAGGGTTAAAAAGACTTTCACTCTGTTTCTAAAATAAACAGACACTTGCATTCCTCTTCCAAACAGGATTTCGGAACATGAAAACATAAAAAAATTCATTCCGCAGTCAAAAATCACACAGGCACTTCTCACTCAACGATCAGACATTTACAACAATCTCTCTTCTTGTTTTGGTTGGCTCTATTTTTGGATCCATGACCTTTCAGGGAATTCGTAGTTTTATCTAAATAATTCCTCACATAACTTTTGTAGTGGACTACCGGCATTGGTTTTTCCGTTCCTTCACCCACCATTCCCTTTGCTTTGCTGGTAGTTCCTGAGGATTCCACCCTGAGCTAATCATTTTTTCGATTAGCTTCTTTTGTTTTTCCGCCAGATGGCGGGTAATGGACCCTTCTGATCCCCACTCGAGGTTACTTGCTTTCATGGCCATTCCTGGGTAGGACTAGTACCGTTAGGAATCTACTCTCAGAGGTCCGCTTCCTTCCTAGCACAACTTGTAGTAAACTGTCTCCTAGCTACTGTCAGGTCACAAGTTCTGCCTTTACACAGACTTATACAATTCTTAAAACCCGTTTAAGCAATTTCCCGCAGTGCTCTATGCCTCCTTAACGACTACCTACCACCGCTCGGCCCGTTGGTCCGACCCTGTTCACAGGTTTGGATTCCGTTAGCCGCTGTACACCGCTTGGTTCTACCCCGGGGTATTTCAAATTACACTACTGGGTCCGGAAGATTTCTCTCGGTATCATGATCCCACGGTCTAAGTGTGTTCCCTACGCCTACTTGGTTCCTGGTTGTCACGTGGGACAAAAGTCCTCTTAATTCAGGCTCAGGCTAGGCATTTGAGATATTAGACCGTCTCCTTGTGTCGATCAACCAGCTTCCACCTTCCGCACCCTTTATACTTAAAAATCGTTTTTTTTTATACTCACCCGGGTTTTTCCAAGGGCGTCCAGCGACTCCGGGAGATCCCGTCGACTACGCCACTGTTAGCGTTAGTGCTTTCTCAGAAGAATCACTCAACACTCAGAGTCAGTTCCAATGCCGATGCAGCCTTTATTAACGCTTAGCGGGGAGGAAGTCTCAGGACTGTATCCAGGCTTCTCTCCACAGAACAAAGGGTTACATGGACTTTTATATGTTTTACAACGGTTACAACAGTTTACTACAGTTACACAGCCCATCACAGCTGGACACAAGCCAATCATAACGATTATAGATTACATATAGGTTCTTTTAACCCAGTAGAATTCCCCTGGTGCCTCAGGAACTACATGTTCGGTTATTGTCAGCTCAGGCTGATTGATGACCTTGTTACAGGAGATAGGTTCTTTCCCTATCTCTTTCGTCTTGGGGAAATAATTGGTTTATGACCTTGTTTACAGGAGATGGGTTCTCTCCTTATCTCTTTCTTCCTGGGGAATTAATTGGTTTATTATTCTTAACCTGCATCCAAGGCATTCCTGGTAGTGGGCCTCACAGGGTTATTGCTCAGTCAATAGTTCACAGCTGGACTACCTGATTTCCCATCATGCCTGGGCAGCCATTTTATGTGTGGCCACTTTAAAATTATATGAGTTCAGATATATTTAGCAGGTGCCTAATGCCTAGTGTTTTGATATATTCTGCAGGTGCCTACTTCCTACAACACTCCCCCATTAAACTTGGGAGTGGGCGGATTGGCTGCGGGTTTGAGATTTAAATTTTTTTTTTTACCTCTCACCCAACCCCAACCCACCTGTTTATCGGTGTTAAAATCCAGCCCATTTGTGTCTATTGTGAAACTGCACACATCCAGTCCAGAAAGGGCAGAAGGGGAAAATTGACCTTTTAATTTTATTTGTCTGTTCCTGATGATACAATACAGTGCATTAAAAACAAATATCCGCCGGTAATTCATCAAAGCTCAAAGCATGCGCTGAATTTTCAACAACGTTCTGTGTAAGCGACGCACGTTCCTTTTGTCTCCACCTCCTGTGACACACTTGTGACCTGACGTTCCTTGTGTTAAGATCCTGCCTGTTGGTTGACCCGTGTTGCGGGTTCTCCCATCTGTTCATCAGCCAAAAGACCTGAGTGGGATCCCTGTTGGGAAAAACATAGACACATCGGGAAACGTGAGCTGTAACAATCCCGAGCTGGGAAACCGAGGGGATAATTCCCTTGCTCTTCTTCAAAATAGTGCCATGGGTTCTTTTATGACCACCTGAGAGGGCAGACCGGCCTCAGTTTAACCTCTCATCTAAAAGACGGTCCTCAGGCAGTGCAGCATTCCCTGAGTATTGCACTGGAGAATCAGCCTAGATTTATGTGCTCAAGTCCCAGAAGTAGGACTTGAACCCACAACCTTCTGACCCAGAGGCATGTGGGCTACCCACTGAGCTACAGCTGTCATCTATTGTGCAGAGGGGTCAATAACCAGGGAGTAGATTTAAAGTAGTTGTTAGAAGGATTAGAGGGGAGATGGGTACACATTCCTTCACCCAGAGCTTGGTGGAAGTCTGGAACTCACTGCCAGAAAGGGTGATAGAGGCAGAAACACTCATCACATTGAAAAGGTACTTGGCTACAGGGCTGAATATGGGGCGATACATATAACAGGCGGCCAAGATTAATTTCTGCCGCCATATGTTTAAATACTCTGCAGGTTGAATTTAGCTGTGCTCCTTACACATTTTCTCTGCACACAGCTTGTCATATTAGCTCCGATAGCTTTGGTGGGTCTGCCCTTGCATAACACTTACCAGTGGATCCAATTCTATGTCCTCATTGCCCGGTCCGGATTGAGTCCCAGTTTGAGATTGCTTATTACTGGGGAATATTTCTGATATCTTAGTCGCACAGCCTTCTTTCGCCTTTTTAACCGCTCTGTTTTTCAATGCTGTCCTAATCAGCATTACTTCCTCTTCAATACGCAGGCAATCATGTTCAAACTCATCATAAGATTTCATTGCGCAGCCATGAGCATATTGACGAAGAAAGTAGATTAATAGTAACACAGCCAGCATTCCGACCAGTAAAATGCCACCGATGAGCTGTTGAGTTGTGGGTGGAGAGATAAGAAATTGAATTAAACAATAATCTATAGAATCCTAGAATGAAACACCACAGAAGGAGGCCATTCAGCCCATCATGCCTGTGCTGGCACTTTGAAAGAGAAATCCAGTTCGTCGCAACCCTGCACTTTCCCCATAGCCCTACACATTTCTCCTCTAAGTATTTATCCAAATTGCTATTGAAAGTTATTATTGAATCTGCTCCCACCACCTTTCAGGCAGCACATTCCAGATCAAAGCAACAAGCTGTGTAAATTAAATTTTTCCTGGTTCTTTTGCCAATTATCTTAAATCTGTGTCCTCTGATTACTGACTCTTCTGTCACTGGAAACAGTTTCTCCTTAGTTACTCAATTCATGACTTTTAACACCTCTGTCACATCTCCCCTTAACCTTCCCTGCTCTAAGGAGAACAATCCCAGCTTCTCTCCTCTCTCCACATAACTGGTCCCTCATCCCTGGTACCATTCTGGTAAATTTCCTCTGCACCCTCACCATTGCCTTGACTTCCTTCCTAAAGTTTGGTGCCCAGAATTAACCTTCAACAGAACTGTTCCATTCTAGAGGTTTACAGGTCCGTTTTGTGATGGGTGACACAAATTTTGAAATCCTTGTCCTTGTTTTCAAATCCCTGCACGCCTCATCTCTTTAATCTCTTTGAGCCCAATGTCCCTCCTGCATTCTCTGCTCTTCCAACTCAGGTGGTACACTGTGCCTTTCATTCCCTCTGCTCTACCATCAGTGATGGGCTTTCAGCCATCTCGCCTCCATGCTAAACCCCTCAATATTACTATATGTCTCCCCACTTACAAAAGAACCTCTTTAGACATACTTCCTGGGTAGTACTTTCAGCTGTCTCCCTTCTATTCCAACTCGAGGCTGATCTTCAATTGTGAAGCGTATTAGGTGATTTGCTGCATTTAAGGTGCCGCATTATTGCAAGCTACTTTGCAGTTTCTGGCCTTGGAGGGAGTGCAGCGTAGATTTAGTAGAATGATATCTGGACTCGAAAAGTTAAATTATGAGGAGAGATTACACAACCTAGGGTTGTATTCCCTAGAATTTAGAAGATTAAGTTGTGATTTGATGCAAGTTTCAAGATATTAAGGGGAACTGATAAGGTAAATAGAGAAAAACTATTTCCACTGGTTGTGGAATCGAGGACTAGGGGGCATAGTCTACAAATTAGAGCCACGCCTTTCAGGAGTTAAATTAGGAATAACGTCTACACACAAAGGGGCTGAAATTGGTCGATGATCCGCCCCCATCAGCCAAGGTGCAGCTGCAAATGTCAGTTTTCTGGACGATTCCTCCGGAACCGCCCATCTGCCATCAATGTTCCACCTGGTGGAAGATTGGTGAGGAAGGGTTCCACCGACATCAGATCGTGCCGCCCGCCCATGCCGGATGTTGGATCAGTTATACTTGCCTCCGGTCGACCTGCCGTCTGCCAGAACGACCGAACTGATCTGGACTGCATTCGGCTAGCAGTGAGATCGGGAGGGAGGGAGGGAGAGGTGGATGGCATTTGTCCAGCAGTGAGATCGCGTGAGAGGGAGGGAGAGGAGATTGGCATTCAGCCAGCAGTGAGATTGCGTGAAAGGGAGGGAGAGGAGATTGGCATTCAGCCAGCAGTGAGATCCGGTGAGAGGGAGGGAGGGGTGGTCGGCAGTCGGGTAGCACGGGAGGCTGGTAATCTGATGGCAGTCAGGCAGCATGGAGAATGGGTAGGAGGGAGTGCTGGAGACCATCACATCACGACAGTTGGGCGGATGCTGCACCATACGATTGGGACTGTTGGAGAAAAGTTAGGTGCATGTTGCATTATTTTATTGCTGATGGTGATGTTCAAATTGGTTGTCATAAAAGCGACTGAAATGTATCTAAGCTGATGGAGGCTTTTTTTGTTGGACCTTGCTGAAAGTCCTTCATTGGGAAGCCCAATGGCGAAGGGAAAATTATTATGAATAACTGAAAAGTGTTCAGCATGTCACATTTTGTACACCCAAGCTGATTCATTAATCGTGTCACACAATGTACTGCAATGTAACTGATGACCATGTCAGCTCAGGAGTGGCAATCCTCCATGTTTGGTCTCAAAAAAATAGGGTTGAAGTGCAAGTCTTAAGGTCTGCCCTGCAAGTAGGTAAACTGAGAGCACTGAATGGCAGGCTTCCTGCATTGGTGACCCTTCCTTGTCGTCTTGCGATGGCCTGATGACAGGACCCATTATACACTGCAGTCAGATGTAGATGGGAAGATATTCCTGATGAAGCAAATGACCTGAGGGACAGATGTGTGTTTCTCACAACGCACCACACGTGACGTTAAACTGACACACACACCAACTGAGGGTCAGTAATGTGAGTGTATTTACAAGTGCACAATAACAAAGGTTACATAAGATGATTACATTTACATAAATTTACAAGAACATCACCCACCCCTCTACCCGGCACCTCTTTCTCCCCCCTCTCCCACGCCCCCACTTGCAGCGATGCCCGATGTCCTCTTTCTTCCCACGTCTACACGGATGGTGTGGCACTCCCCTGCCCGTCACTGCCTCTGGTTGAGGAGGTTGCGCAAGAAGGCAGTGGGATGCCTGTAGCCGTGTGAGTCTTGGTGAAAAGGTAGGGAGCGGGACCGAAGGCGCAGGGATCTCCTGCTCCTCCGGATCTGTCTGCCTTGAGGGTGTGGAGTCGGGGGCTTGCACCACACGTGCAGAAGCAATCTCTTGCCTCATGGCCTCAACGCTTTCCGTGGTGCGCTCCAAGACTGTAATGAGCCTGTCCATCCTCTGATCATACTGCTGGGTGAAGGAGGCGATGCTGCCAGCTCTCCCAGCCATGGTCTGCAGCATGTCACAACCTATCTCCACGCCGGTGCTTGATAGCTGCACCATCTGGTTGAGTACAGAGAGCCATGATGCATCCGCAGATGGTTGCTTGCTGCTGCTGGGTTCAGGCCCCTTGCTTCCCTTCGAGCCATGGCCTCTGCGCTTGGTTGAGCTTGCGTCTGTGGAGTCCATTGGAAAGCCCAGGAAATCGGAGCCCGACGCCGAGATTCTGCGGACACTTGGCTCACATGGCAGGAGGCTGATGTCAGCCGCTTCCTGCTCCTCCAGGTCAAAGGGCAGAAAGATGGGCCCTTCTCCCTCGTCTCTCTCCTGTTCTTCCTGGCTGTGGGTGGCGAAGATGGCAGCGGTAGAAATAGGTGATCTGGGAGCGGGGGAGGTCGGGGGGGGGAGCGAGTGCAGGAAGGATCCCGTGTCTTCGGGTGTGGAGAACATCGGGGTGGAAGATGCTGGAGTCTGACGGCTTCTGTGAAGGGCAAAGGTCGATGGTCTCTCCAGATCCGTGCTGCCTGACACATCATCTGCAAGTAGAGGACAACATTTCAGTCTGTGGCGGAGGGAGGGGGGGAGGGGGGCGGGGGCGGTGGTGGTCAAGCTGAGAGGTGAGCCGTTCCATCTCACATTATACCAGCAAGGCATTCCATCTGTCCATGTCCACACCAATAATGTTCGACAAAGTGTGAGTTCAACCGCAAGTGCCTTAACGTTGCATGTACTTTCATGCCATGAGCGCCGCTGACACCAGAGATGAATATAATCTTACCACGCGGTAGCACCGGACCTGCATCAATGTCTGTGGTTGCATGGTGGCAGTCACCCATCAATGCCAACGCACGCTCCTCCTTTTTAGCCTTGGAGAGAAGGGGGCGAATAAGTTTGTACTCACTCTAGCTGACGCCAGCAAATCGTTCCGTTTGTGGCATCGGTCCCCATCCCGCTCAACGTTGCCCATCGCAGTCACCATCTCACCGATGTCTATCCAAAGACGTCGGTATTGGGCTGGTGAAGGCTTGCCACGATCATCCCGGGTGAATTCGTTGTACCTGCACTCCACCTCCATCACTAGCTCCTCCAATTCCTGTTCATTGAACCACACAGCTCTGGGCCTGGTTTTGGCAGTCTTCATTGAAGATTTCTGGCCACTCATCCTCAATGATGAGAGGAATGGCTGCTGAAGAGTTTATGGGTTTAAATTTCACACACTGCCACCTCTGCAACTGAGACTGCCCCCTCTCCAGTGCCACCTCTTTGCTCTCTAACCTCCAACTCTGTCCTCTGTAATGCCACCTCTCTGCTCTCTAACCCCTAACTCTCTCCTCTCCCCTCTCACACTCACAGGTGGAATAAAGTGCTCTCCTTTTGTGCGCATGTGTAGTTCCCCAATCAGCCTCCAAGGGCCACGAAAGGACTACACGTCGGATCAAGAAAACTGCAAAAAAAACAAAACCCAAAATCTCGCGCATGCGCAGTGGAGGCCCTCTGAAGATCCCCAAATGGAGAGGCCTCCAACTGATACACAATAGTGAAGTCGGCTGCCGATTCCTGCTCCCGCCCACTGACTGCCGCTCCCGTTGCCGCCCACACAACGGAGCCGAAAATGGCTCCCAATGGGACCTGGCGGTAGCGGGTGACAAAAACGGACCTCCCACCTGGGTGCCACCGAACAATGGTCGGCTGTAGCCGGGACCAAATTCAGGCCCAAAGTGTGGTAGAAGTTTGGAACTCTCTTCCACAAATGGCAATTGATGCTAGATCAATTGTTCATTTTAAATCTTGAGATTGATAGAGTTTTGTTAACCAAAGGTATTAAGCGATATGTGGGAAAAGGCGGAGTTAGGTCGCAGATCAGCCATGATCTCATGGAATGGGGGAACAGGCTCGAGGAGCTGAACGGTCTCCTCCTGTTCTTACGTTCCTACAATTACACATTAGAATGAACATCAAAAGGGACATCTTACTTGTGATGTAAAGCAGAGCTTTTGTAGAGTAACTGGAATTTCACTGAAATTCTTGTTGCACGTCGACACACACGCTTCCACGCTGGCAGTCTCATTTTTTCCCATTAAATTTGAACAGGCGTAGTAATCACCATCCAAGAAGAGTAGGACGACCCATATCATTGCCGGAGTTGAAGCTTTGACCATCGTCATCAGGATAAATAAACACAGGAGTAAACGTTTGTACTTGTCCTCCTGCTTATAGCACTGACACAATTTGCACCATATCTGGGAATCTTTTAGCGCCAGTAGACTGATTAAAAACAATAAAATTGCAGGGATAATGAAGGTGAATGAGATGTACTTGCCATTCGATTTCAGAGCACACGGACATTGGATCTCCTTTTCCATTAGCTCTTCAAATCCGTAAAGGATTAGAGACAGTACAACATTCCCAAAGACTTTCAATGCGCCCGACTTGATGTCAGGCAAGCTGTCTTTGAGTTTACTGAGTATGTCCTTCTCCATTGCCATTGTACCAGGAATCAGAACCACAAACTACTCACTCGAGCACCCACAATAACTAAAGGTTGATCATCAGTCATTGAGGAGCTTATGCGTTCTGCTAAAGTCTACTTAGGGAGTGCCCGAAGTTGTTCAAAGTGGAAACGTCGAGAGTGCAAGTTTCTCTCTCTCCTTCCTTTGTCCTAATTTGGAACTGAACATAGCTTCATAATGGAAAGTGAAAGTGTTATGTATTTAACCCCCTGGAACCATGTAACCTGCATCACATCTGTCCACCAGAGGGCCTACTTGTTGGAGTCCCAAGGGACCCAGCATCCCTTGGGAGTATAGTGTATAAGCAGGCCACACACGAGGTACCGGCACTCTGGATCTACAATAAAGGAGCTAAGGTCACACTTGCTCATTACACACAGTACTCGGTCTGACCAGTTATTATGAGTATAACAATTGGCGATGAGGTAACGAACCGCGCAAAAGTGCAAAGAACAGTCAACATCCTGAAGAAGTTCTCAGAGGGGTCGATTCGGAGGCCTTCGTGGAGAGACTCGACCAATACTTCGTAGCCAACGAGCTGTAAGGGGACAAGAACGCGACCAAACGAAGGGCGATCCTCCTAACTGTCTGTGCGGCCACTACCTGTGGCCTCATGAAGAATCTCCTGGTCCCGGCTAAACCAGCAGAGAAATTCTACGGAGAACTGTGTACGTTGGTCCGGGAGCACCGAAATCCTAAGGAAACTGTTTTGATGGCGAGATATCAGTTCTACACATGTCAACGATCGGAGGGCCAGGAAGTGGCGAGCTATGTCGCCGAACTAAGGCGCCTTGCAGGGCATTGTGAGTTTGATGGATTCCTAGAACAAATGCTCAGAGACTTTTTTGGACTGGGCATCAGACATGAGACAATCCTTCGCAAACTGTTGACTGTAGAAACCCCGAATCTGAGTAAAGCCATAACGATAGCCCAGGCATTTATGTCCACCAGCGACAACACCAAGCAGATTTCGCAGAACAAAGGAGTTTCGGCCAGTAATGTGCATAAGGTAACGTCGCTTTTGAGCAGAAATGTACAGGGCAGAATGTACACACCGGCTGCTGCGGCCCGACCTCAAATGATCATCTGTTAATGCGAGGCAGTTAACACCCTGTTGGCGCTGCGGGGGTGATCATCGGCCTCATCAATGCCGCTTTAAGCATCATGCGTGCAATGGTTGCAGAACAATGGGACACCTCCAACGAATGTGCAGGCGAGCTGCAAACCCTGCAAACCACCACGTTGCAGAGGAAGATCGATCCACAGTGGATCAGACGGAATTGGAAACTCATACGGAGGAGGCAGAGGTGTACGGGGTACACAACAAAATGCCCACCAATAAAGTTGAAAGTTGAACTGAACGGTATTCCAGTGTCTAGGGAGCTGGACACGGGGGCAAGTCAGTCCATAATGAGTAAAACGGCCTTCAATAGGCTGTGGGGGAAGAAATCACACAGGCCCAAGCTAGCCCCATTCCCATGAAGCTAAAGACTTATACAAAGGAACTAATCTCTGTAATTGGCAGTGCTGAAGTCAAAGTCTCCTATGATGGAGCAGTACACGAACTCTCACTGTGGATTGTGCCAGGAGATGGCCCCATGTTATTTGGCAGAAGCTGGCTCGGGAAAATCTGCTGGAACTGGGACGATGTCCGAGCGCTTTGCTCAGTTGACGACACCGCTTTTACCCAGGTTCTAAGCAAGTTCCCATCGTTATTCAAGCCCAGGCATTGGAAGTTTCTCGGGGGAGAAAGTGCACATCCATTTGGTTCCTAGTACGCGACCCATCCACCACAAGGCTCGGGCGGTATCGTACATGATGCGTGTAAAAGTAGAAATCGAGCTGGACAGGCTGCAATGCAAGGGCATCATCGTGCCAGTGGAATTCAAAGACTGGGCCAGTCCAATTATTCCGGTACTCAAGGAGGACGGTACAGATAGAATTTGCGGTGACTATAAAGTACCAATTAACCGGTTTTCGCTGCAGGATCAGTACCCGCTACCCAAGGCAGATGACCTATTTGCGACCCTGGCTGGAGGGAAGATGTTCACCAAGCTGGACCTGACCTCGGCCTACATGACGCAGGAGCTGGAGGAGTCTTCGAAAGTCCTCACCTGCATCAACACTCACAAAGGTCTGTTTATCTACAATCGGTGCCCGTTCGGGATTCGGTCGGCTGCAGCGAAGTTCCAGCGAAACATGGAAAGCCTGCTAAATTCAGTTCCTTGCACAGTGGTCTTCCAGGACGACATATTGGTTACAGGTCGGGACACCATGGAGCACTTGAAGAACCTGGAGGAGGTTCTTAGTCGGTTGGATTGTGTGGGGCTCAGGTTGAAACGCTCGAAGTGTGCTTTGCTGGCACAGGATGTCGACTTCTTAAGAAGGAGGATCGCAGCAGATGGCATCAGACCCACCGACGCCAAGATGGAGACCACCAAGAACGCGCCGCGACCACGGAACGTGACGGAGCTGTGGTCGTTTCTGGGACTCCTTAACTACTTAGGTAATTTCCTACCTGGGTTAAGCACCCTGCCAGAACCCCTGCATGCGCTACTGTGCAAGGGAGACGACTGGGTATGGGGGAATTCACAAGAGGCTGCCTTTAAGAAAGTCAGAAATTTACTGTGTTCTAATAAACTGCTTGTCCTGTATAACCCATGTAAACGACTAGTGTTAGCTTGCAATACGTCGTCATATGGGGTCGGGTATGTATTACAACAGGCTAATAAATCGGGAATTTTGAAACCAGTTACGTATGCGTTCAAGAGTTTGTCCAAGGCCGAAAGAGCCTACAGCATGATTGAAAAAGAGGCTCTGGCGTGCATTTACGGGGTAAAAAAAATGCACCAGTACTTGTTTGGCCCCAAGTTCGAGCTTGAAACAGACCACAAGCCACTCATATCGCTATTCTCGTAGAGCAAAGGGATCAATACCAATGCCTCTGCCTGCATCCAAAGATGGGCACTCATGCTGTCGGCATACAACTATGTAATTCGCCACAGACCAGGCTCAGAGAACTGCGCAGATGCTCTCAGTCGGCTACCATTATCCACCACAGGGATGGAAATGGCACAGCCAGCGGACTTGCTTATGGTCATGGAGGCATTTGAGAATGAGAAATCCCCCGTTACGGCCCGCCAGATCAGGACCTGGACCAGCCAGGATCCTTTACCCTGTCCCTGGTAAAAAAAACTGTGTCCTCCATGGGAGCTGGTCCAATATCCTAGTGGAGATGCAGGAAGCGATTAAGCCATTGCACAGACACAAAGATGAGCTGTCCCTGCAGGCGGACTATCTTGTGGGGCAATCCTGTGGTCTTGCCCAAGAAAGGCAGAGAAACATTTATTGGGGAACTACACAGCACCCATCCAGGCATCGTGATGATGAAAGCCATAGCCAGATCCCACGTGTGGTGGCCAGGCATCGACTCAGATTTAGAGTCATGTGTAGGCCAATGCAAAGCTTGCTCTCAGTTAAGCAATGCACCCAGAGTGGCACCACTAAGTCTATGGTCCTGGCCATCCAAACCGTGATCGAGGATCCATGTAGTCTATGCGGGCCCATTCCTCGGCAAAATGTTTTTGGTTGTCATGGATGCTTACTCAAAGTGGATTGAATGTGCAATAATGGCTGGAATCATGTCCATGGCCACTATTGAAAGTCTAAGAGATATGTTTGCCACGCACGGCCTGCCTGATGTCCTAGTCAGCGACAATGGGCCATGTTTCACAAGTGCTGAATTCAAAGAGTTCATGACCTGCAACGAGATCAAACATGTCACATCTGCACTGTTCAAGCCCACATCCAACGGCCAGGCAGAACAGGCAGTCCAGGCCATCAAGTAAAGCTGCAAACGCATGTCGAAAGGCTCCCTACAGACCCGGTTATCCCAGGTACTGCTCAGCTACCGCACCAGACCCCACTCACTCACAGGGATTCCACCCCCACCAGCCGAACTGCTCATGAAAAGGGCACTTAAAACAAGGCTCTCTCTGATCTGCCCTGATCTACATGATCATGTGGAGGACAAGCGGCATCAACAAAGTGTGTACCATGACCTCGCAAACTTGTCACGCGATATTGAAATCAATGTGTTTGTGCTCAGTTATGGACATGGTCCCAAATGGCTCGCTGGCACGGTCACAGCCAAAGAGGGGAGTAGGGTGTTTCAGGTCAAACTGACCAATGGACAAACGCACAGAAAACACTTGGACCAAATTAAACTGTGGTTCACCAACAGCTACGCAGAACCTGAAGAGGACACCATCAACTTTGACCTTCCAACACACACACAAGTGGCAACTGACATCACAGTTGACCACGAAACAGAACTCATCATCCCCAGCAGCCTGGCAAGGCCAGCAGCCCAACAGCCCAATGAAGAACTGACCAACCCAACCACACCAATATTTGTACCGAGACGATCGACAAGGGAGCGCAAAGCCCCAGATTGTCTCACTTTGTAAATCAGTGTATGTTGACTTCACGGCGGAGTGATGTTATGTATTTAACCCCTTGTAACCTTGTAACCTGAATCACACCTGTCCACTAGAGGGCCTACCTTTTGGGAGTCCCAAGGGATCCCAGCATCCCTTGGGAGTACAGTATATAAGCAGGCCGGTTTGCTCTGGTCAGTTTGCTCATCGTCCCTGCTCTCCTCCACGCAGGGAGTAAGAGCCTCGAACCTGTTGGACAAGAGTGAAGTGGGGCTTTCGACTCCTACTAATAATTAAAGGGTTAAGAATGGGTCTCGGGACTAAAAAGAGCTAAATAGACTTTTGCATTGGTCAGCTTTCCAAGTTGCTTAATGGGCAGAAGAGTTAACACTAACAATAACATGTCAGAATGATTAACTGTTGCAAGCTGTGTAACTAGAGGACAATTACAAATAGCCAAACTGTTGAACCACAAGAGGGCCAGAGAGGCAGTTAAACAGGGCAAGGGGTCAGAAGTAACACGTTGGAGAAACTCCAGCTGGTATGAGACATAGCTGAATGATTGTGTAACGTGAAAGGGAATTAGTTAATCAGCAATTGTACATGTGGGCTTTGGGCCAATTAAACGGCATGGGGGATTGTGCAGAAGGGTGGCATGCATCATTAAGTGTATAAAAGATTGCTTGGAACTTTGTATCATCGGAGAAGCCTGGCTATAGACAAAGAGCAGGCGGTCTCCCCACCAGTGCGAATAAAGACTACTTGAATCTTTGAACCCAGACATGGTGTTGTTGGGAAGGGTTTAAACTAATATGGCAGGGGGATGGGAATCTATGCAGGGAGACAGAGGGAAGTAAAATGGGGGCAGAAGCAAAAGGTAGAAAGGATAAGGAAAAGTGGAGGGCAGAGAAATCAAAGGCAAAAATCAAAAAGGGCCACATTACAACATAATTCTAAAAGGACAAAGAGTGTTAATAAAACAAGCCTAACGGCTCTGTGTCTCAATGTGAGGAGCATTTGTAATAAGGTGGATGAATTAACTGCGCAAATAGTTTTAATGGATATGATGTAATTGGGATTACGGAGATATGGCTCCTAGGTGACCACAGCTGGGAACTCAACATCCAGGGGTATTCAACATTCAGGAAGGATAGACAGAAAGGAAAAGGAGGTGGGGTAGTGTCGCTGGTTAAAGAGGAGATTAACGCAATAGTAAGGAAGGACATTAGCTTGGATGATGTGGAATCTATATGGGTCGAGCTGCGGAACACCAAAGGGCAGAAAACGCTAGTGGGAGTAGTGTACAGACCACAACACAGTCGTAGTGAGGTTGGGGATGGCATCAAACAGGAAATTAGGGATGCGTGCAATAAAGGTATAGCAGTTATCATGGATGACTTTAATCTACATATAGATTGGGCTAACCAAACTGGTAGCAATACGGCGGAGCAGGATTTCCTGGAGTGTATAAGAGATGGTTTTTTAGATCACTATGTCGAGGAACCAAATAGAGAGCTGGCCATCCTAGACTGGGTGTTGTGAAATAAGAGAGGATTAATTAGCAATCTTGTTGTGCGAGGCCCCTTGGGGAAGAGTGACCAGAATATGGTAGAATTCTTCATTAAGATGGAGAGTGACACAGTTAATTCAGAGACTAGGATCCTGAACTTAAAGAAAGGTAACTTTGATAGTATGAGACATGAATTGGCTAGGATAGCCTAGCGAATGATACTTAAAGGGTTGACGGTGGATAGGCAATGGCAGACACTTAAAGATCACATGTATGAACTTCAACAATTGTACATCCCTGTCTGGCGTAAAAATAAAATGGGGAAGGTGGCTCAACCGTGGCTAACAAGGGAAATTAGGGATAGTATTAAATTCAAGGAAGAGGCATATAAATTGGCCAGAAAAAGCAGCAAACCTGAGGACTGGGAGAAATTTAGAATTCAGCAGAGGAGGACAAAGCATTTAATTAGGAGGGGGAAAATAGAGTATGAGAGTAAGCTTGCAGGGAACATAAAAACTGACTGCAACAGCTTCGATAGATATGTGAAGAGAAAAAGATTAGTGAAGACAAATGTAGGTCCCTTGCAGTCAGAATCAGGTGAATTTATTAATGGGGAACAAAGAAATGGCAGACCAATTGAACAAATACTTTGATTCTGTCTTCACTAAGGAAGACACAAATAAACTTCCAGAAATACCAGGGGACAGAGGGTCTAGCGAGAAGGAAGAACTGAAGGAAATCCTAAAGTATTGACCTAAAGTCTTTCAGCGAGTCTATGGGCAGAGTTATCCGAAGCCCAGGACCATGGGGTCTTGCCCACAGCAGGTGGCTTATCAGAAAACTCATGGATGACCTGGTCACATTTTCCTATTGATTAAAAGATGAGAGGATAGAAAATCACAGGCAGTGCTCCCACCATTCTTAACAAGATGTCCGCTGCATGTGAAGCCCCGGAGGTGGCACACTGTCCCAGAAAATGTCGCCCAAATATATTGCTGTTAAAGTAAGCTTGGTTAGACCCTGCAGTGCTTCCTGTAGATTGTACATACTCCAGCCTCGGTGCACTGCTGACTGAAGGGGTGGTACAGGGCGCCAGAGGAAATTATCACGCGTGGGTCCTAGGCAGCTGAAGTCATGTCCACCAATTATGGGGGTCAGGGGTGGTTCAAAGAGGCTCGATTCAGAGGAATGTAGGTTTAGGATGGGGGCAGAGGGTCACAGAAATAGGATGGGGTGAGACCATAAAGTGAGCCATGATAGGTCAGCAAGGACATTGGTGCCAAGTGAGTGGAACTTGGTGCAGGGTGGGATACAGCCACAGAGGTTTGGATAATCTGAAGTCTACACAGGGTGGATGATAGAAGGCCAATTAGGAGAGCTTTAGAATAGTTTAATTTGGAGGTGACAAAGGCATACAAGAGTGTTTCAACCTGAGTTAGGCTGAGGTAGGGGTGGAAGCGGATGGAGTTATGGAAGTGGAAGAAAGCAGTCTTTGTGATGGAGAGGTTATGGACGAGAAGCTCAGCTCATGGTCAATTAGGACACAGAGGCTGCGAACAATCTGGTTCAATCTGAGACAGTGGTCAGAGAGGGACATGGAATCAGTCACAGGGATACAGAGTTTGTGGTGGGGCCAGAGAAAAGTAGCCAGAGACAATCCCCAAAAAAGGCTTAAAATCCAGTCTTCTTGACCATCGCAATCAGGGCTGTTGCCAGCAAATTTAGAATCTTACACACCCCTTCCAAATGCTGCTTCTCTCCCCTCCCCCCTCCCCCGTCCCTCTCAGCTCAAAGGGTCTGAAAAAGTTGATGCCCGTTGCAGAGACAGAAGGACATAGTGAGAAAGTTCAGTGAGAGTCAATTGTGTTATACATCACCCAGCTAATGGTGTGGCAGTGAGCATGGGTGGGATTCATGGCAACTACCTCAAGCTTTTTCCACAGCAGTCGGGGTAGGGGGAGAGCCCAGGAGGGGTTTCAATTCCAAGAATATCAATTCAGCTAAGATCTGCCCTTGAGGGTCAGCTGTGGCTCAGAAGGTTGTGGGTTCCACTCCAGGGACGTGAGCACATAAATCTTGGCTGATGCTCCAGTGCAGTGCAGAGGGAGCACTGCACTGTCGGAGGTGCCATCTTTCGGATGAGGATTTAAACCGAGGCCCCCATCTGCCTTCTCGGGTGAACGTAAAGGATCCCAAGGCACTATTTCGAAGAAGAGCAGAGGAGTTATCCCAGGTGTCCTGGGTAATATTTATCCCTCAATCAACATAACAAAACAGATTATCTGGTCATTATCACATTGCTGTTTGTCGGAGTTTGCTGTGTGCATGTTGGCTGCTGCGTTTCCCACATTATAATAGTGACTACACTTAAAGTACTTCATTGGCTGTAGAGCACTTTGAGACATCTGGTGGTCATGAAAGGCGCTATATAAATGCAAGTCTTATTTTCTTTTATGAGGCTGCTTGAATCATGCTTAACTCTGAGGGTTCCAGTGTGCAATTGTGGTCTCTAAACAACAAAAGTGGCTTCTCAAGAATTGAAGAAACACTAACGTCAAGTGAGGAAGATGACACAGAGGGCATGTCCAGCTCATTTCCACATCCCACGGTTGGTTTTAGGTGCAATGTTTCCGTCCTGTTCCGTCCCTGTTTGAACATACACCTTTGAAGGTAGCAGGACAAGAAGGTTGTTAAAAAAAGCTTTATAAGCAGAGGCAAAGAGTACAAAAGCAAGGGAGATAGGCCCAACCTTTATAAAACACTGGTTAGGCCCCAGCTGGGGTATTGTGTCCAATTCTGGTCAGTGCACTTTACAAAGGATGTCAAGGCCTTGCAGAGGGTACTACAGAGGGGATTCACTGGAGTGATACCAGGGGTGAGGGACTTCAGTTACATGGAGAGACTGGAGAAGCTGGGTTTGTTCTCCTCAGAGCAGAGAAGGTTTTGATAGAAGTGTTCAAAATCATGAAGGGTTTTGATAGAGTAACTAGGAGCAACTGTTTCCACTGGCGAGTGGATCGACAACCAGAGGCCACAGATTTAAAATAATTGGCAAATTAACGAGAGGCACGATGAGGAGAACTTTTCACTTTTCACTGCCTGAAAAAGCAGATTCAATAATAACTTTTAAAAGGGAATTGGAATAATATTTGAGGAAAATTTGCAGGGCTAGGAGGAAAGGGGAGGGGCATGGGATGAATTGGACAGCTCTTTCAAAGAGCCGGCACAGGGACGATGGGCCAACTAGTCTCGCTCTGTGCTGTATCAATCTTTGATTCTATGAACTCATGTGCAACTGACAGTTAGACCTGGTATGATAGGTCTTTGCCACCTTTTCCTTTTCCTGACCTTTCTGAAACTGGGACCCAGGGGACTTTAGGGACAAGAAAATCATCCCCAGGACTGCGGCGTGAAGGATTAACACATCTTTTCTCCTTTTTCGCAGACATGCCGTGTATTTCCAGCCACTTCAGTTCTCATCATCCTTTCACCGAACGGTCTATGGTGTTGTAGTGACTTCACTAAAGATCAGACTCAGATCTAATGGTGAACTCTCACTCTCCTCTATTTAGCCAGGTAAATAAGGTGGTTAAGAAGGCATATGGAATACTTGCCTTTATTAGCCGAGGCATGGAATACAAGAGCAAGGAGGTTATGCTTCAACTGTATGAAACACTGGTTAGGCCGCAATTGGAGTACTGTGTGCAGTTCTAGTCACCACATTACAGGAAAGATGCGATTGCACTGGAAAGGGTGCAGAGAAGATTTACAAGAATGTTGCCTGGACTGGAGAATTTTGGCTATGAGGAAAGATTGGTGCAGAGAAGATTTACAAGAATGTTGCCTGGACTGGAGAATTTTGGCTATGAGGAAAGATTGGAGATGCTGGGTCTGGTTTTTTTGGAGGAGAGGAGGCTGAGAGGATACCTGATTGAGCTGTATAAAATTATGAGGAACCTGGATAGGAAGATCTTGTTTCCTTTGGCAGAGGGGTCAACAATCAGGGGACATAGATTTAAAGTAATTGGGGGAGGTTTAGAGGAGATATGAGGGGAAATTTCTCCACCCAGGGTGTAGTGGGGGTCTGGAACACACTGCCTGAAAGGGTGGTAGAGGCAGAAACCCTTACCACATTTAAAAAATA
This sequence comes from Pristiophorus japonicus, assembly GCF_044704955.1. NCBI lineage: Eukaryota > Metazoa > Chordata > Chondrichthyes > Pristiophoridae > Pristiophorus > Pristiophorus japonicus. The sequence goes on along the minus strand of NC_091995.1, from coordinate 25,938,962 downwards.
CTTGAATGTACCTTAACCTACAGGGCTACGGACCAAGAGCTGGGCAGTGGGATTAGGCTGGATAACTCTTGGTTGGCCGGCGCGGACACAATGGGCCGGAATGGCCTCCTTCCGTGCTGTGAATTTCTATGATTCAATTTACCAGAATAAGGAAAGCTCTCAAATCCCCGACTCTATAAGCTGGAAGGCCAAGGGCAGCAGGCACATGGGAGCATCACCATCTCCGAGTTCCCCTTCAAGTCACACAGCATCCTGACTTGGAAACATATCACGTTCCTTCATTGTCGCTGGGTCAAAATTCTAGAACTCCCTCCCTAACAGCACTGTGGGAGCACCATCACCATCATCATAGGCAGTGCCTCGAAATCGAGAAAGACTTGCTTCCACTCCAGAAGTGAGTTCTCACGTGACTGAACAGTCCAATTCGGGAATTACAGTCTCCGTCGCAGGCGGGACAGACAGTCGTTGGAGGAAAGGGTGGGTGGGGAGTCTGGTTGGTCGCACGTTCTTTCCGTTGCCTGCGCTTGTTTTCTGCATGCTCTCGTAAATGAAATTCTCGCCAATGCTCTTCCTCCACTTAGGGCAGTCTTTGGCCAGGGACTCCCAGCTGTCGGTGAGGATGTTGCACTTTATCAAGGCGGTTTTGAGGGTGTCCTTGAAACGTTTCCTCTGCCCACCTGGGGCTCGCTTGCCACATAGGAGTTCCGAGTAGAACGCTTGCTTTGGGAGTCTTGTGTCCGGCATGCGGACAATATGGCCTGCCCAACGGAGCTGGTCGAGTGTGGTCAGTGCTTCGTGCTGGGGATGTTCGTCTGATCGAGAACACTGACATTGGTGCGTCTGTCCTCCCAGGGGATTTGCAAGATCTTGCGGAGGTATCATTGGTGGTACTTTTCCAGTGATTTGAGGTGTCTACTGTATACCATGGTGTCTGTCTCCAGTTTACTTCAATCTTGTAAAATGATCCACGTCTCTGAGCCATACAGGAGGGCGGGTATCATTACAGCCCTCTAGACCATAAGCTTGGTGCCTTCACCACACGGACTGCAGCAGTTCAAGAAGGCGCCTCACCACCACCTTCGCAAGGGCAATTAGGGATAGGCAACAAATGCTGGCCTTGCCAGTGACACCCATATCCCCGAACAAATTAAAAAAATCTTTAATCAGTGACCACTAGCTCTCAGCCAATGAGTTCATACTCTATTTACAGACCGTGGTGTATCTGCCCTGTTTATAGCCCGTGGTGTATGTTTCCTGTTTACAGCACGCGGTGTATCTGCTCTGTTTACAGCCCATGATGTATATCTCCTGTTTACAGTCTGTGGTGTATGTGTCCTGTTTACAGACCGTAGTTTATGTGCCCTGTGTACAGACCGTGGTGTATGTATCCTCTTTACAGACAGTGGTGTATGTGTCCTGTATACAGACCATGGTGTATGTGCTCTGTTTACAGACCATGGTGTATGTGCCCTGTTTACAGACCGTGGTGTATGTGCCCTGTTTACAGACAGTGGTGTATGTATCCTGTTTACAGACCGTGGTGTATGTGCCCTGTTTACAGACCGTGGTGTATGTGCCCTGTTTAAAGACAGTGGTGTATGTATCCTGTTTACAGACCGTGGTGTATGTGTCCTGTTTACAGACCATGGTGTATGTGCCCTGTTTACAGACCGTAGTGTATGTGCCCTGTTTACAGACTGTGGTATATGTGCCCTGTTTACAGACAATGATGTATGTCTCCCCTGTTTACTTCAATCTTGTAAAATGTCCCAAGACATTTTGCAGAAGTGTAATCAGATAAGTATTACATTGAGTGAGAATGGAGATATTAAGAGGGGTAACTAAAAGTTTGGTTCAAGTGGTGTGTTTAGAGGAAGGTTACCATTGAGGAAAGGGCGGTGGAGAGGGTGCAATGCCTTGAGTGGGAGGGACCCTTGGCTGCTTTATGACATAGCTCCTGGCAGCTTTTGTGATGTGGGTCACAGCCAATTAGTGACGCAGCTCCTGGCTGCACATTGATGTCACGTGGAGACAGGATTTGGGCACCCGCTGTTGGACAATCGCCATTAGTTAGCCTGAGCCTGAGCGGGAGCTGGAGCTGGAGCTGGAGCTGGAACTGGAGTGGGAGCAGCAGCGGGAGCAGGAGCAGGAGCAGGAGCAGGACCTGCAGCTGGAGTTGGAGCTGGCCCAGCTGCTGGAGCTGGAGCTGGAGCTGGAGCAAGAGCTGGAGGTGGAGCAGGAACTGCAGCAAGAGCTGGAGCAGGATCATAGGATGGAGCGGGATCTGGAGCAGGAGCAGAAGCTGGAACTGGAACAGTTGCTGGAGTTGGAGTGGGAACTGGTGCGGACATGACGGTTTCAGCAGGAATGGGGTACTGAAGTGCATGATCAGCCATGATCATATTGAATAGTGGTGCAGGCTCAAAGGGCCGAATTGTCTAGTCCTGCACATATTTTCTATGTTTCAATGTTTCAACTTAACTGTTTATAAAGAACTGTAAAGTAAAGTTAAAAAAAGACTTTAGAACTATTTATTCAACCAAAATGTATTAATTACACTTTTATTCAATTAAAATAAATTACGTGCTGGAAAAGCAGCCCCGTTTAGACTCCAGTTATCAGATGTAGTGTTGGTATTAGTCGGAGCAACTATTCATAATGTGGCTAATCAGCATCATCAATGACGTCACATTGATCACCGATGATGCCACGCTGATGGTGTCACACTGATCATGGATGACATCACGCTGATCATTGATTACATCACACTGATCATTGATGACACCATGCCGATCATTGATGACATCACACTGATACTACAACAACAACTTGTATTTATAGAGTGTCTTTAACCTAGTAAAACGTCCCAAGGTGCTTCAGGGGAGTGTTATAAGACAAAAGTTTGACACCGAGCCACATAAGAAATTAGGGCAGGTGACCAAAAGCTTGGTCAGAGAGGTAGGTTTTAAGGAGGGTTTTAAAGGAGGAAAGAGGTAGAGACGCGGAGCAGTTTGGAGAGGGAGTTCCAGAGCTTAGGGCCTCGGCAGCTGAAGGCACGGCCACCGATGGTTGAGTGGTTATAATTGGGGATGCACAAGATGGCAGAATTTGAGGAGTGCAGATATCTCTGGGGGTTGTGGTGCTGGAGGAGATTACAGAGTTAGGGCTCGGGTTGAGGCCATGGAGGGATTTGAAAACAAGGATGAGAATTTTGAAATTACTCAACCAGGAGCCAATGTAGGTCAGCGAGCATAGGGGTGATGGGTGAACGTGACTTGGTGCGAGTTAGGACACGAGCTGCCGAGTTTTGGATCACCTCAAGTTTATGTGGCAGCGATGTTACGCTGATCGTTGATGACGTCATAATGATAATTGATTATGTCACAATGATCATCGGCACCATGACCAATTTAGGGATTAGGGATAGTGGTTAGGGTTAGTGGGTAGAGTTTGGGATTATAGAGTGATAGCTGTTGGTCAGTGGTTAGAAGTTAGGGTTCGGGATTAAGGTTATGGGTTAGGGCTTGAAACAATTCATTCTTTAAATTTTACACATTCTGTTAAGGTTAGATATAATTTTAAAAATTAACTATTGAAAATATTTTGTTAGAGTTAGACGCCTGCATTCCCCTCTGCCTCATGCTGAAATTGAACTTTCACCCGTTGACCTTTCAACAGCAGTGACTGACGGAGTTGATCCAAAATTCATGTCACTCTGTCGGGTCGATGGCCGAGCCCTGTAAATATGTGTGGGCACCTGTGCCCCCTCACTCTCCCCAACCTTGTATGGTAATGATCCCCATCCCTGGGATATGGAATGGGGTCCACACGTTGGTCAAATTCCCACCCAACTGCACTGTGAGGTGGGACTCCAGGAGTAATCAGGGCTGGCTGTGGCTCAGTGGGTAGCACCCTTGTGTCTGAGTCAGAAAGTTGTGGATTCAAGTCCCACTCCAGAGACTTGAGCACAAAATCTAGGCTGACACTCCGGTGCAGTACTGAGGGAGCACTGCACTGTCAGAGGTTCTGTCTTTCACATGAGATGTTAAACCAAGGGCCCATCTGCCCTCTCAGGTGGACAGTCAAAAATCCCGTGGGACTATTTCAAAGAAGAACATGGAATTTCTCCCGAGTGTCCTGGCCAACATTTAGCCCGTCATCAACATCACTAAATATCACGTTACATGTCTGTGTGCAAATTGGCTGCCACATTTACTGCATTATAACAGTGTCTACATTTCAAAAGTACTCCACTGAATGTAAAGCACATTGCGACATTCTGAAGCCACGAAAGGCACTATATAAATACAAGTTATTTATTTCTTTAGGCATAAGGTGCACCAAATGGTACATGAATGCTGCACTTCACTTTTTGATGTTGATTAACATCCTCTATAATGCAGCCTGCAGTAAGATAATCAGAGAATCTTACCACACAGAAGGAAGCCGTTCAGCTCACCATCGCTGTGTGGGCTCTTTGAAAGAGCTATCCGATTGTCCCACTCTCCCCTGCTCTTTCCCCATAGCCTGCAACTTTTTCCTTTTCAAGTATTTATCCAATTCACTTTTGAAAGTTACGATTGAATCTACTTCCATCACCCTTTCATGCAGCGCATCCCAGATCATAAAAATACATTAAAAAAAATTCTCCACATTTTCCCCTGGTCCTTTTGCCATAATATGTACAGGACATAATTATTTCTGCTTTTTCCACATTAACTCATACCACATACAGAGAATGATACCTGATATCACCCAGTGTATCAAACGTCATTAGTCACATGGATAACAGTAGGGAGAAGGTGATATACAGAGAATGATACCTGATATCACCCAGTGTATCAAATGTCATTAGTCACATGGATAACAGTAGGGAGAAGGTGATATACAGAGAAAGATACCCGGTGAAATCACTGGTCTCATTTCCCCCACACATCGACGTATGTGAAAGGCCCACCAACTATATCCACAGGTAGCTCAACCGAGACAGAACCTCAGCTGCAAATATGGGCCTGGGAATCAGTCCGTGTTAGAGAGACGGCAGCGAGCAGAGTGCTGTGAGGCTGTGGAATACACTATCAGAGTTAATGATTGAAGCAGAAGTCATGTCAACATTTAAGAACAGGTTAGATGGGTGGTTGAAGGAAATGGAATAGAGGGATATGGGCACAGGACGGGCATGGGGGATAAGGGCTCATGTTGGGCAATAAACACCAACACAGACTGGTTGGGCTGAGCGGCCTGTTTCCATGTGGTAATTTCGATGTAATTCAATGAAACAAAGGCATTTGACACAGGAGACAGAATATCTGTAACTTCTGACTGATGTTACCAGTCAAGCTTAAAAAAGGGTCTGTTTATTTGACCTGCCATCTGAACAGCAATTAATCTCTGTACTCACCTCATGTTTACTTAATAACAATTAGGTATTGTGACTTTGAGGGAATGCAGTTTCATCAGAGCAGCAAAAAAATGCATTCCATACAATGTTATGTATAAAATAAACCCAATATACCAGAGTATCATCTGACTTACAGTTAGCAATGCAACTGAACAGCCACTCGTATACATAAATCTGACTTTTTTTTATCTTGGTAATGTTGATACTGATAAGAGATACAGGTACTGAGTGATAGCTGACTGCAAGGTTAGTTATGAGTATACCGCCCCACCCCACTTCCTTCCTGAACCAGCACTGATATATTGGAAATTGAAAAGTTGATTAAATGCAAACTGAAACTTTATGAGATCCACTAGGAGTAAAGATAGAAACATAGAAACATAGAAAATAGGTGCAGGAGCAGGCCATTCAGCCCTTCTAGCCTGCACCGCCATTCAATGAGTTCATGGCTGAACATGAAACTTCAGTACCCCCTTCCTGCTTTCTCGCCATACCCCTTGATCCCCGAGTAGTAAGGACTTCATCTAACTCCCTTTTGAATATATTTAGTGAATTGGCCCCAACCACTTTCTGTGGCAGAGTATTCCACAGGTTCACCACTCTCTGGGTGAAGTAGTCTCTCCTCATCTCGGTCCTAAATGGCTTACCCCTTATCCTTAGACTGTGACCCCTGGTTCTGGACTTCCCCAACATTGGGAACATTCTTCCTGCATCTAATCTGTCTAAACGCGTCAGAATTTTAAACATTTCTATGAGGTCCCCTCTCATTCATCTGAACTCCAGTGAATACAAGCCCAGTTGATCCAGTCTTTCTTGATAGGTCAGTCCCACCATCCCGGGAATAAGTCTGGTGAATCTTCGCTGCACTCCCTCAATAGCAAGAATGTCCTTCTTCAAGTTAGGAGACCAAAATTGTACACAATACTCCAGGTGTGGCCTCACCAAGGCCCTGTACAACTGTAGCAACACCTCCCTGCCCCTGTACTCAAATCCCCTCGCTATGAAGGCCAACATGCCATTTGCTTTCTTAACCGCCTGCTGTACCTGCATGCCAACCTTCAATGACTGATGTACCATGACACCCAGGTCTCGTTGCACCTTCCCTTTTCCTAATCTGTCACCATTCAGATAATAGTCTGTCTCTCTGTTTTTAGCACCAAAGTGGATAACCTCACATTTATCCACATTATACTTTATCTGCCATGCATTTGCCCACTCACCTAACCTATCCAAGTCACTCTGCAGCCTCATAGCATCCTCCTCGCAGCTCACACTGCCACCCAACTTAGTGTCATCCGCAAATTTGGAGGTACTACATTTAATTCCCTCGTCTAAATCATTAATGTACAATGTAAACAGCTGGGGCCCCAGCACAGAACCTTGCGGTACCCCACTAGACACTGCCTGCCATTCTGAAAAGCACCCATTTACTCCTACTCTTTGCTTCCTGTCTGACAACCAGTTCTCAATCCATGTCAGCACACTACCCCCAATCCCATGTGCTTTAACTTTGCACATTAATCTCTTGTGTGGGACCTTGTCGAAAACCTTCTGAAAGTCCAAATATACCACATCAACTGGTTCTCCTTTGTCCACTTTACTGGAAACATCCTCAAAAAATTCCAGAAGATTTGTCAAGCATGATTTCCCCTTCACAAATCCATGCTGACTTGGACCTATCATGTCACCATTTTCCAAATGCGCTGCTATGACATCCTTAATAATTGATTCCATCATTTTACCCACTACTGAGGTCAGGCTGACCGGTCTATAATTCCCTGTTTTCTCTCTCCCTCCTTTTTTAAAAAGTGGGGTTACATTGGCTACCCTCCACTCCATAGGAACTGATCCAGAGTCAATGGAATGTTGGAAAATGACTGTCAATGCATCCACTATTTCCAAGGCCACCTTCTTAAGTACTCTGGGATGCAGTCCATCAGGCCCTGGGGATTTATCGGCCTTCAATCCCATCAATTTCCCCAACACAATTTCCCGACTAATAAAGAATTCCCTCAGTTCCTCCTCCTTACTAGACCCTCTGACCCCTTTTATATCCGGAAGGTTGTTTGTGTCCTCCTTAGTGAATACTGAACCAAAGTACTTGTTCAATTGGTCTGCCATTTGTTTGTTCCCCGTTATGACTTCCCCTGATTCTGACTGCAGGGGACCTACATTTGTCTTTACTAACCTTTTTCTCTTTACATACCTATAGAAACTTTTGCAATCCGCCTTAATGTTCCCTGCAAGCTTCTTCTCGTACTCCATTTTCCCTGCCCTAATCAAACCCTTTGTCCTCCTCTGCTGAGTTCTAAATTTCTCCCAGTCCCCAGGTTCGCTGCTATTTCTGGCCAATTTGTATGCCACTTCCTTGGCTTTAATACTATCCCTGATTTCCCTAGATAGCCACGGTTGAGCCACCTTCCCTTTTTTATTTTTACGCCAGACAGGAATGTACAATTGTTGTAATTCATCCATGCGGTCTCTAAATGTCTGCCATTGTCCATCCACAGTCAAACCCTTAAGTATCATTCGCCAATCTATCCTAGCCAATTCACGCCTCATACCTTCAAAGTTACCCTTCTTTAAGTTCTGGACCATGGTCTCTGAATTAACTGTATCATTCTCCATCCTAATGCAGAATTCCACCATATTATGGTCACTCTTCCCCAAGGGGCCTCGCACAACGAGATTGCTAATTAATCCTCTCTCATTACACAACACCCAGTCTAAGATGGCCTCCCCGCTAGTTGGTTCCTCAACATATTGGTCTAGAAAAACATCCCTTATGCACTCCAGGAAATCCTCCTCCACCGTATTGCTTCCAGTTTGGCTAGCCCAATCTATGTGCATATTAAAGTCACCCATTATAACTGCTGCACCTTTATTGCATGCACCCCTAATTTCCTATTTGATGCCCTCCCCAACATCACTCCTACTGTTTGGAGGTCTGTACACAACTCCCACTAATGTTTTTTGTCCTTTGGTGTTCTGCAGCTCTACCCATATAGATTCCACATCATCCAAACTAATGTCTTTCCTAACTATTGCATTAATCTCCTCTTTAACCAGCAATGCTACCCCACCTCCTTTTCCTTTTATTCTATCCTTCCTGAATGTTGAATACCCCTGGATGTTGAGTTCCCAGCCCTGATCACCCTGGAGCCACATCTCCGTAATCCCAATCACATCATATTTGTTAACATCTATTTGCACAGTTAATTCATCCACCTTATTGCGGATACTCCTTGCATTAAGACACAAAGCCTTCAGGCTTGTTTTTTTAACACTCTTTGTCCTTTTAGAATGTTGCTGTACAGTGGCCCTTTTTGTTCTTTGCCTTGGGTTTCTCTGCCCTCCACTTTTCCTCATCTCCTTTCTGTCTTTTGCTTTTGCCTCCTTTTTGTCTCCCTCTGTCTCCCTGCATTGGTTCCCATCCCCCTGCCATATTAGTTTAACTCCTCCCCAACAGCACTAGCAAACACTCCCCCTAGGACATTGGTTCCGGTACTGCCCAGGTGCAGACCGTCCGGTTTGTACTGGTCCCACCTCCCCCAGAACCGGTTCCAATATCCCAGGAATTTGAATCCCTCCCTGCTGCACCACTGCTCAAGCCACGTATTCATCTGCGCTATCCTGCGATTCCTACTCTGACTAGCACGTGGCACTGGTAGCAATCCCGAGATTACTACTTTTGAGGTCCTACTTTTTAATTTAGCTCCTAGCTCCTTAAATTCGTTTCGTAGGACCTCATCCCTTTTTTTTACCTATGTCGTTGGTACCAATGTGCACCATGACAACTGGCTGTTCTCCCTCCCATTTCAGAATGTCCTGCACCCGCTCCGAGACATCCTTGACCCTTGCACCAGGGAGGCAACATACCATCCTGGAGTCTCGGTTGCGGCCGCAGAAACGCCTATCTATTCCCCTCACCATTGAATCCCCTATCACTATCGCGCTTGCACTCTTTTTCTTGCCCTCCTATGCAGCAGAGCCAGCCAGTGTGCCATGAACTTGGCTGCTGCTGCCCTCCCCTGATGAGTCATCCCCCCCAACAGTACTCAAAACGGTGTATCTGTTTTGCAGGGGGATGACCACAGGGGGCCCCTGCACTACCTTCCTTGCACTGCTCTTCCTGCTGGTCTTCCATTCCCTATCTGGCTGTGGACCCTTTTCCTGCGGTAAGATACTCACGTCATTCTCAGCATCGTGGATGCTCCAGAGTGAATCCACCCTCAGCTCCAATTCCGCAACGCAAACCGTCAGAAGCTCGAGGCGGATACACTTCTCACACACGTAGCCGTCAGGGACACCGGAAGAGTCCCTGAGTTCCCACATGGTACAGGAGGAGCATATCACGTGACAGAGCTCTCCTGCCATGCCTTAACCCTTAGATACCCTTAAATTGGTAATAACAATGTTACAGTTCACTTACTGATATAAAAAATAAAAAGAAAAGTTACTCACCAATCACCAGCCAATCACTTACCCCATTGGCTGTGACGGCACCTTTTGATTCCTTTCTACTTCTATTTTGCTTTCTCTCCCGCTGTAGCTGCACCGGTCGCCTTTTATAGGCCGCTCCGACGCTGCTCCCACCTCTCGCCGACTGCCGCTGGTACTCGAGCTCCCGCTGGGCCTTTTATAGGCCGCTCCGACGCTGCTCCCACCTCTCCCCAACTGCCATGTCTGGGTGTATATGGAAAAGTATCGTGAAATGCAACTGCAGCATGTGTTTGCTAGTCTCCGCGATCCATGTCACAAATCACAGGAAAGTGATTGGATCATGCTGCACATACACTACAGTCTGTTGTCCATAAATGCCTGCATGTCCTTCAGGCTCACAACACAGTGCTGTATTGAAATGAGCTTTCGACCACATATCCACAACATAACTAAGACCGCCTATTTCTACCTGCATAACATCGCCCATCTCCACCTTTGAACATAAGACTATAAGAAACAGGAGCAGGAGTCAGCCATTTGGCCACTCGAGCCTGCGCCACCATTCAATAACACCATGGCTGATCTGATCGTGGCCTCAACTTCACTTCCCCACCCGTTGTCCACAACCCTTGACTCCTTTATCACTCAAAAATCTGTCGATCTCCACCTTAAATATATTCATTGACTCAGCCTCCACAGCTCCATGGGGTAGAGGATTCCAAAGATTCATGACCCTCTGAGAGAATAAATTCCTCCTCATTTCTGTTTTAAATGGGTGGCCCCTTATCCTGAAACTATGTTCCCTAATTCTAGATTTCCCCCATGAGGGGAAATATCATCTCTGCATCCAACTTATCAAGCCCTCTCAGAATCTCATCTGTTTAAATAAGATCACCTCTCATTCTTCTAAACTTCAATGAGTAGAAGCCCAACCTGTTCAACCTTTCTTCATATGACAACCCCTTCATCTCAGGTATCAACCTCGTGAAACTTCTCAAAACTGCCCCCAATGCAATTATATCTTCCTTAAATAAGGAGACAAAAGCTGTACGCAGTACTCCAGGTGTGGCCTCACCAATACCCTGTACAATTGGAGCAGGATCTCTCTACTTTTATACTCTATCCCCCTTGCAATAAAGGTCAACATTCCATTTGCCTCCCTGATTACTTGCTGTACCTGCATGCTAACTTTTTGTGCTTCATGTACAAGGACCCCCAAATCCCTCTGACTGCAGCATTGTGTAATCTTTCCCCATTTAAATAATAATTTCCTTTTTTATTTTTCCTAACAAATTGGATAACTTCACATTTTCCCACATTATAGTCTATCTGCCAAATTTTTGCCCACTCACTGAGCCTATCTATATCCCTTTTTAGGTTCTTTGTGTCCTCCTCACAACTTGCTTTCCTACCTATCTTTGTATAGAAACATAGAAATTTACAGCGCAGAGGGAGGCCATTTTGGCCCATCGTGTCCACGCCGGCCGACAAAGAGCCATATGGCCCTTGGCCAGCAGCCTTTAAGTTTACAGAAACTATGAACAATGACGGAAAGGCAAAGAGCACCGAGCCCAACCAGTCCGCTTCACACAACTGCGACACCCCTTATACTGAAACCTTCTACACTCCACCCCAACCGGAGCCTTGTGATCTCCTGGGAGAGGCAAAAACCAGATAAAGACCCAGGCCAATTTAGGGAGAAAAACTCTCGGAAAATTCCTCTCCGATCCATCCAGGCGATCGAAACTAGTCCAGGAGATAATCCTGGCCGTATTCTATTCCCTGCAGTACTTATCATTATATCTGCGCCGTCCATAGAAACATAGAAACATAGAAAATAGCTGCAGGAGTAGGCCATTCGGCCCTTCTAGCCTGCACCGCCATTCAATGAGTTCATGGCTGAACATGCAACTTCAGTACCCCATTCCTGCTTTTTCGCCATACCCCTTGATCCCCCTAGTAGTAAGGACTTCATCTAACTCCTTCTTGAATATATTTAGTAAAGTGGCCTCAACAACTTTCTGTGGTAGAGAATTCCACAGGTTCACCACTCTCTGGGTGAAGAAGTTTCTCCTCATCTCGGTCCTAAATAGCTTACCCCTTATCCTTAGACTGTGACCCCTGGTTCTGGACTTCCCCAACATTGGGAACATTCTTCCTGCATCTAACCTGTCTAAACCCGTCAGAATTTTAAACGTTTCTATGAGGTCCCCTCTCATTCTTCTGAACTCCAGTGAATACAAACCCAGTTGATCCAGTCTTTCTTGATAGGTCAGTCCCAGGTCAGTCTGGTGAACCTTCGCTGTACTCCCTCAATAGCAAAAATGTTCTTCCTCAAGTTAGGAGACCAAAACTGTACACAATACTCCAGGTGTGGCCTCACCAAGGCCCTGTACAACTGTAGCAACACCTCCCTGCCCCTGTACTCAAATCCCCTCGCTATGAAGGCCAACATGCCATTTGCTTTCTTAACCGCCTGCTGTACCTGCATGCCAACCTTCAATGACTGATGTACCATGACACCCAGGTCTCGTTGCACCTTCCCTTTTCCTAATCTGTCACCATTCAGATAATAGTCTGTCTCTCTGTTTTTACAACCAAAGTGGATAACCTCACATTTATCCACATTATACTTCATCTGCCATGCATTTGCCCACTCACCTAACCTATCCAAGTCACTCTGCAGCCTCATAGCATCCTCCTCGCAGCTCACACTGCCACTCAACTTAGTGTCATCCGCAAATTTGGAGATACTACATTTAATCCCCTCGTCTAAATCATTAATGTACAGTGTAAACAGCTGGGGCCCCAGCACAGAACCTTGCGGTACCCCACTAGTCACTGCCTGCCATTCTGAAAAGTACCCATTTACTCCTACTCTTTGCTTCCTGTCTGACAACCAGTTCTCAATTCATGTCAGCACACTACCCCCAATCCCATGTGCTTTAACTTTGCACATTAATCTCTTGTATGGGACCTTGTCGAAAGCCTTCTGAAAGTCCAAATATACCACATCAACTGGTTCTCCCTTGTCCACTCTACTGGAAACATCCTCAAAAAATTCCAGAAGATTTGTCAAGCATGATTTCCCTTTCACAAATCCATGCTGACTTGGACCTATCATGTCACCTCTTTCCACATGCGCTGCTATGACATCCTTAATAATTGATTCCATCATTTTACCCACGACTGAGGTCAGGCTGACCGGTCTATAATTCCCTGTTTTCTCTCTCCCTCCTTTTTTAAAAAGTGGGGTTACATTGGCTACCCTCCACTCCATAGGAACTGATCCAGAGTCAATGGAATGTTGGAAAATGACTGTCAATGCATCCGCTATTTCCAAGGCCACCCAGTCTAATCCCAATTACCAGCTCTAGTTCCGTAGCCCTGCAGCTTACGGCACTTTAAATGCCCATCGAACCATCTCTTAAAAGTGGTGAGGGTTTCTGCAATTACCACTCTTCCAGACAGCGAGTTGCAGATCCCCACAACCCTCTGCGTAAAGAAGCGCCCCCTCAGGTCCCCTCTAAACCTTCCACCAACCACCTTAAAACTATGCCCCCTTGTAATAGACCCCTCCACCAATAGAAATAGACTCTTACTCTGCACTATGTCCAGGCCCCTCAATATTTTGTACACCTCAATGAGGTCTCCTCTCAACCTCCTCCATTCCGATGAGAACAAACCCAGCCTATCCAATCTGTCCTCATAACTAAGATTCTCCATTCCAGGCAGCATCCTAGTAAATTCCCTCTGCACCCTCTCTAGTGCAATCACGTCCTTCCGATAATACGGCGTCCAGAACGGCACACAGTACTCCAGCTGTGGCCGAACCAAAGTATTATACAATTTAAGCATAACCTCCCTGCTCTTATATTCTACGCCTCTACCAATAAAGGCAAGCATTCCGTATGCCTGCTTAACCACCTTATCCACCTCGCCTGCTACTTTCAGGGATCTGTGGACAAGCACTCCAAGGTTCCTTTGTTCATCTATACTATTAAGTGGCCTGCTGCTTAATGTGTATACACTTTTCTTATTAGTCCTCCCAAAGTGGATCACCTCACACTTCTCTGAATTAAATTCCATTTCCACTGCACCTATTTTCTATATTTCTATGTTTCAGGTTTGGGCAGCACCGAAACTAGTATTATCCCCTAGTATTATTATTATAGTATTACTAGTATTATTCCAATTGTACAATTTCACTTAAAGTTGCCTTTCTGTTACTTCTTCCACTCCTTGTATGCTGATCATTTCCTTGGTAAGGGGCAAGTCTAGATTAGTTCCAGATATTGAAGTCAGGCTTGAGCCGACATTGTATTTGACAGCCTGCATTAGTAGTTTTAGAAAGTTGGCCTTTGCAAGATTTACCATGGCAACACACGTCATCCATTCTATGTTAAGACTTAGAGTTAGGCCAGGAGTTGAATAACAGGATGCTCAGCTCAGCCATTTCTTCGAATAAAGGATGTACGCTGTATGCTGGAAACGTAGAAAGGACCAAAAGTTCAAACTGTATGAATTGATCAAAACAAGTCATATATCTGTGTCTTTGAATGAAAATGGTCATGTCATCATCTTCATAGGCAGTCCCTCAGAATCGAGGAGGACTTGTCGTATATCTGTATCTTTGAACGAAAACGGTCATGTCATCATCATCATAGGCAGTCCCTCGGAATCAAGGAGGACTTGCTTCCACTCTTAAAATGAGTTCTTAGGTGGCTGAACAGTCTAATACGAGAACCACAGACTCTGTCACCAGTGGGGCAGATAGTCGTTGAGGGAAGGGGTGGGTGGGATAGTTTGCCGCATGCTCTTTCCGCTGCCTGCGCTTGTTTTCTGCACGCTATTGGCGATGAGACTCGAGGTACTCAGCGCCCTCTCGGATGCACTTCCTCCACTTAGGGCAGTCTTTGGCCAGGGACTCCCAGGTGTCAGTGGGGATGTTGCACTTTATCAGGGAGGCTTTGAGGGTGAACTTGTAACATTTCCTCTGCGCACCTTTGGCTTATTTGCAGTGAAGGAGTTCCGAGTAGAGCGCTTGCTTTGGGTGTCTTATGCCAGGCATGCAAACAATGTGGCCTGCCCAGCGGAGCTGATCAAGTGCTTCAATGCTGGGGATGTTGGCCTGGTCAAGGACGCTGATGTTGGTGCATCTGTCCTCCCAGGGGATTTGTAGGATTTTGCGGAGACATCGTTGGTGGTATCTCTTCAGCGACTTGAGGTGTCTATAGTACATGGTTCATGTCTCTGAGCCATACAGGAGGGAGGGTATGTAGACCATGAGCTAAGTGGCAGTTTTGAGGGCCTGAACTTCAAACACTCTTTTCCTCAGGCAGCCGACCGAAAGCTGCACTGCCGCACTGGAGGCAATGTTGAATCTTGTTGTCAATGCCTTCTCTAGTTGATAAGAGGCTCCCAATGTATGGGAAATGGTCCACGCTGTCCAGGGCTACGCCATGGATCTTGATGACTGGCGGGCAGTGCTGTGTGGCGAGGACAGGCTGGTGGAGGACCTTTGTCTTATGGATGTTTAGCGTAAGGCCCATGCTTTCGTACGCCTCAGTAAATACGTCGACTCCTGGAGTTCAGCCTCTGTATGTGCACAGACGCAGGCATTGTCCGCGTACTGTAGCTCGATGAGAGAGGTTGGGGTGGTCTTGGACCTGGCCTGGAGATGGTGAAGGTTGAACAGGTTCCCACTGATTCTGTAGTTTAGTTCCACTCCAGCGGGGAGCTTGTTGACTGTGAGGTGGAGCATGGCAGCGAGGAAGATTGAGAAGAGGGTTGGGGCGATGACGCAGCCTGTTTGACACTGGTCCGGACTCCTCTAATCTGTCCGGGTCCCTGTCCTTCCGCCCCTCCCCCCTTAGCCCAGCGTTTCCTCATTGTATGGCCTAGTTTGTCACAGTTCTGGCACTTCGGCCTTGATTGTCCACCGCTCCCTTGAGCCCCCTTTTTCTGCTGGCACTCTCTACTAAAGTGGCCTTCTTTTCCACAAAGTCATCAGTTTTGAGGTGAGGAGTCACACAGGTTTGAGGTGAGGAGTCACTCAGCCTTGAGGTGAGGAGTCACTCAGCCTTGAGATGGGGAATGTTGATCAGAGCTGACTCTGCATTCACGGCTGGTGACTCTATCATTGCCTCCATTGACTTCACTGAACCCGCCGGGCAGGTTTGGTTAAAATTGGGGCTCTGGTGTTCAGGCTGACCCCCAAGGCATCTGCTGCAGCACTGTCACCTGCCTCTCTGGTAGCCACCGGATTCCTTTCTACCTCCTGCTGGCAATGTGTTTCTGAAGGGATCTTCTGTTCTGTCACTCTCCCCAGGCCATTCCCTGTACTGTACTGCAGATACGTGTAGTGGTCTCCTCATTTCTCCATCACCTCAGCCATGTGTGAAATTTTAATTCTTGTGTAAGAATAGCCCCTGAGGTGCGGGTACCTGGGCTTTTCAGCTGAGCACAATTGTTTCTTCACCCTGTCAAGGAACAGCATTCTCTCTCTCTTCCATTCCCAGATCCATCATATCACTGGTGCTCGAAACTGCACCAGTTGAAAATACTTCTGACTCACTCGCTACTTTCTCTCTAGTGGGTGTTGTTGGGCTGGTGTTGTGGCCTTGGTGAGGATGTGGCAGGAATCTAGAACTGGAAACATTTGGTGTGTCTGGAAGTGCCCAGCTACTCAATGGAGTGACTGGCCTCTTCCTCCAAGGTACCCCTGAATGCAAAACAGAAAATAGTTTGTTTGGTTGTGCACACAGTGACATTTTCCCTGGCAGAGTATAAGGGCACTGAAATAGTTTGAGACACAACATGAGGCTGTCACTACACACGATGAGCCTGGTCCTGCCCTTACCAACCATCACTCGACACTTTGTCTCCAACCTCACCATCTCCCACTGCCCCTCCTTTACTGTCTGCCAATTATCTACAGATAAAATCAGAGTAATTTACTGCACAGAAGGAGGCTATTCGGCCCATTGTGCCTGTGCTGGCCAAAAAGAGCTATCCAGCCTAATCCCGCTTTCCAGCTCTTGGTCTGTATCCTTCTAAGTTACTGCACTTCAACTGCATAGTTACTTTTGAAAATGTAATTAGGGTTTCTGCCTTCACCACCGTTTCAGGTAGTGAGATCCAGATCCCCACCAACCTCTGGGTAAAAAAAGTTCTCAATTCCCCGCTAACCACCTACCAATTGCTTTAAGTCAATGGCCCCTAGTTATTGACCTCTCTGCTGAGAGAAATAGGTTATTCCTATTCACGCTTTCTTGGCACCTCATAGTTTAATGCACCTCAATCAATTCTTCCCTCAGCTTTCTCGACTCCAAAGAAAGCAACCCCAGACTAATCAATCATTCCTTCTGGTTAAAATCCGCCAGTCCTGAGAACATCCTCTTGAATTTCCTTTCTATCCTCTCTACTGCAATCACATCTTTCCTGTAATTTGTTGACCAGAACTGTACGCAGTACTTTAGCTGTGGCCTAACTAGTGTTTTATACAGTACAAGCATATTCTGCCTGCTCTTATAATCAATGCCTTGGCTAATAAAGGAAAGTATCCTGTATGCCTCCTTAACTACCTTATCTATCTCTCCTGCTATCTTCAGGGATCTATGGAAATGCACTCCAAAATCCCTCTATTTCTCTACACTTCTCGGTATCCTACCATTTATTGTGTATTCCCTTGCCTTGCATTACTTCATACTTCTCCGGATTTAATTTAATTTGCCACTTTTCAGCCCACCTGACCAGTCGATTGACATCTTCTTGCAGTCTACAGCTTTCTTCCTCACTATCAACCACACAAACAATTTTTATCTCATCCACAAACTTCTTAATCATGCCCCTTACATTGATATGTACGACAAAAAGCAAAGGACATAGCACTGAGCCCGGAGGAACCCCACTGGAAACAATCATCGACCATTACCCTTTGCTTCCTGCCACTGAGCCAATTTTGTATCCAACTTGTCACTTTCCATGGGTTGTTACTTTTCTGACCAGTCTGCCATGTGGAGCCTTGTCAAAAGCCTTAATAAAATCCATGCAGACAACATCAAACGCACTACCCTCATCGACCCGCCTCAAAAAATTCAATCAAGTCAGTTAGACACGACCTTCCCTTAACAAATCCATGCAGACTGTCCTTGATTTATCCATACCTTTCTAAATGCCAATACTATCCCTCAGAATTCTTTCCAATAATTAGCCCACCACCAAGGTTAGGCTGACTAGCCTATAATTATTCAGTCTATCCATTTCTGCCTTTGTAAACAATGGTACAACGTTAGCAGTCCTCCGGTACCACATCTGTAGCCCAAGACGATTGCAAAATGATGGTCAGAGCCTTTATTATTTCCTCCTTTGCTTCTCTTAACAGCCTGGGATAGATTTCATCCGGGCCTGGCAATTTATCTTCCTGTTTTTGTGTCTCAGCCTTTGTACTGTTGATATTCCTTCCCCAGTTGTAGTTCTCTGTTGTTGTGTTGTGTGCGGCAATTTTCTTTTCAGGAATGTGATTCACTGGACACATTATTCCCCTTACGAGAGGGTATAACGCAGCTGACAAGATGTAGGTGGTACATTGTCCGTTTAAATAAGCTAGCCTTCGTGACTAGCAGCACCCCATGTTGCAGGATACGCGAGTGGTTTTGAATTAAGATGCTGCTTGCATCTTTTCCCTGACATCCTGCTAATGAGAGAAAATTTATAGGAGCAAGGTTTCACTGTTGCAACCTGATTTTGCTTGAAAATGGGGAGGCTGGAAGCTGAAATCTGGAGAATTGTCCACCCATTGTTTTTGCTATGTTTAGTGAGGAATAAATATTGGTTCTTCTTCGATATAGTGCCATGGGATCTTTTATATCCACCTGAGAGTGCAGACGGGTCCTCGATTTAACATCTCACCAGAAAGACGGCACTTCTGACAGATCAGCACTCGCTCAGTACTGCACTGGAGTGTCAGTCTAGATTTTTGTGTTCAAGTCACTGGAGTGGGACTTAAAGCCACAACCTTCTGACACAGAGGCAAGAGTGCTACCAACTGAGCCACTGTTGACACAGTCTGTGTTGTACGGCTTTTTGTTGCCTTTGTAATTACATTCTAATCTACACCTGCCTTTATTCATAGCCTCCAGCTCATGTATCATTCACATTTTTTAGTTTCAAGATATTTTCTCACAATATGCAAGAGATTATTTTGCCATTGGTGGGGAGAGGGAGCATAAGACATTTGGCCATTGCCCCCATCCAAGGAATTTGAAATAGTTTTGTGTAAACACTATTAGTGAATCTATATATCTTTTCAAATTGACTAAATATCCAATGTATGTAACCAGTCACGTCTCTGCCGAGAATTGGAGCATTTTACTGACACTGAGATTCAAGTTGTCAAATGCAGAATTAAAGCTTGCAGGTTGTCCTCTGGGCTGTGGTCACCAGCTGCCTGTAACAGATAACCACAAGTAAACAGCAATACGTAACTGAATGTTCTTGGCTCTTGATATATATCAACTTTGCAAAGTTGCAATGAACTGCTTAGTTTACAAACCAGTTAGTTTCCTGTTTACATGTCAGCCGTGGCTCAGTCGGTAGCACTCTCAAGCTTTATTCTGCATCTAACCGTGCTGTACCTGCCCTGGGAGTGCTTGATGGGACAGTGTAGTGGGAGCTTTACTCTGTATCTAACCCATGCTGTACCTGCCCTGGGAGTGTTTGATGGGACAGTGTAGTGGGAGCTTTACTCTGTATCTAACCCGTGCTGTACCTGCCCTGGGAGTGTTTGATGGAACAGTGTAGAGGGAGCTTTACTCTGTATCTAACCCGTGCTGTACCTGCTCTGGGAGTATTTGATGGGACAGTGTAGCGGGACCTTTACTCTGTATCTAACCCATGATGTACCTGTCCTGGGAGTGTTTGATGGGACAGTGTACAGGGAAGTTTACTCTGTATCACACCCATGCTGTACCTGCCCTGGGAGTGTTTGATGGGAGAGTTTGATGGAAAAAAAACAGTAAAAGGGAATATTATTTGAATGGGGAGAAATTACAGTGCAGTGCGGTGCAGAGCGACCTGGGGGTCCTTGTGCATGAATCCCAAAAAGTTAGTTTGCAGGTGCAGCAGGTAATCAGGAAGGCGAATGGAATGTTGGCCTTCATTGTGAGAGGGATGGAGTACAAAAGCAGGGAGGTATTGCTGTAACTGTACTGGATATTGGTGAGGCCGCATCTGGAGTACTGCGTGCAGTTTTGGTCACCTTACTTAAGGAAGGATATACTAGCTTTGGAGGGGGTACAGAGACGATTCACTTGGCTGATTCCGGAGATGAGGGGGTTACCTTATGATGATAGATTGAGTAGACTGGGTCTTTATTCGTTGGAGTTCAGAAGGATGAGGGGTGATCTTATAGAAACATTTAAAATAATGAAAGGGATAGACAAGATAGAGGCAGAGAGGTTGTTTCCACTGGTCAGGGAGACTAGAACTAGGGGGCACAGCCTCAAAATACGGGGGAGCCAATTTAAAACCGAGTTGAGAAGAAATTTCTTCTCCCAGAGGGTTGTGAATCTGTGGAATCCTCTGCCGAAGGAAGCAGTTGAGGCGAGCTCATTGAATGTATTCAAGTCACAGATGGATAGATTTTTAACCAATAAGGGAATTAAGGGTTACGGGGAGCGAGTGGGTAAGTGGAGCTGAGTCCACGGCCAGATCAGTCATGATCTTTTTGAATGGCGGAGCAGGCTCGAGGGGCTAGATGGCCTACTCCTGTTCCTAATTCTTATGTTCTTATGTTATGTTCTTATGACAGTGTAGAGGGAGCTTTACTCTGTATCTAACCCATGCTGTACCTGCCCTGGGAGTGTTTGATGGGACAGTGTAGAGGGAGCTTTATTCTGTATCTAACCTGCTGATACTCATCAATGAAAATGTTTAAAAATAAAAATGGCTGAGTACATACACGGACATGCACAAATGGCAAAATAATCTCCTACATAAGGTGAGAAAATATCTTGAAACTAAAAAAGTGAATGATACACGAGCTGTAGACCATGAATAAAAGCAGGTGTAGATTGAAGTGTAATTACAAAGGCAACACAATTGCCAAAAAGCCGCACAACACGGACTGTGTCAGCAGTGGCTCAGTTCGTTGCAATCTCGTCTCTGAGTCAAAAGGTTGTGGACAAGTCCCACTCCAGAGACTTGAACACAAAAATCTACACTGACACTCCAGTACGGTACTGAGGGAGTGCTGCTCTGCAGGAGCTGTCGCCTTTCTGGTGAGATGTTAAACCGAGGCCCCGTCTGCTCTCACAGATGGACATAAAAGATCCCATGGCACTATATTCGAAGAAGAGCAGAAGAGTTCTTTCCAGTCTCCTGGCCAATATTTATTCCTCAATAAACATAACAAAAACAGATTATCTGGTCATTATCCTGTTGCTGTTTGTGGGAGTTTGCTGTGTGCTAATTAGATGCTGTTTTTTCCACATTACAACAATGACTACACTTCAAAAGTACTTAATTTGCTGTATAGCGGTTTGGGATGCCCTGAGGTCATGAAGGATGCAATATAGATGCAAGTCTTATCTTTTTTTACTATTGGCCCACCCTCACAACTGCAATCTGCTTCATTGGGTGCCAGGATTGTTAAAGACATTATGTAAGGGTAATTATCACACATCTGTGCCCTGCAGCAGAGCTTTACTTACCTGGCGGGGGAGTAACCATGATCAAGAAGGTCGTTCTCTCAGGACGAGGCTAGCCCATTGCACTTCGAGTGTGCTGACGCTTGCGATGTCCCCAAATGCGGCATACTCGACTGCAAAATGTGTTTCACAGCAATGTTCTGAAAGGTTTGTGAACACTGACTAGTGTCTCCCTAACTCCCATTGCTCTAGTGTGTTTTTGGTTTTAAATGTTGGGTTGCCTACAGCTTGTGAGTCACCAAGTTGTGTAGAACCTCTTCAGTTGTACCAGGCTCCTATATTTTGCCGGACTGTCAACCTCCCAACTGAGAATTGCAGATGAAGGAGACCATTCGGCCCATCTTAATCCAGGGAGATCCTCTGTCCCCACCATTACAAAATCCAATTGTTTCTTAAATTATTTCAGGATTCTCGCCTCCATGGCTCTACCTTCAAGTTTATTTCACATATCAATCATGCTTTGAAAAGGAATTTCCTGATTTCATCCTAAAATGAGCATTTACTAGTTTACTCCCATAGTTTATTTTAAAATGATGTGCTGGGTTAACTTACTCTCTACCTTTAACTGTCTTGTTTATCTCTGCCATCACATCTCAGGCACCTACCTTTGGATGGGCACGCCCATTTGGATGCCCAGCTAGAAATCGTGTTGGGCGGCCAATTCTTCAGTTTTCAGCTTCTAGCCTCCCCATTTTCCAGCAAAAACTGGTTGAGACAGTGAAATATCGCCGGTGTAAATTTGGTCAGAACCTCTGCTATTTTCTCTCTTGCTTCTCTTAATAGTACCATCAAAATGCTCTCCCACTGATAGTCCTTCCACCTGCCCAGCTTCATTCTCTTACACTAAATCCAGAACCACCCCCTCCCTTGTTGGGCTTCCTACGTCCTGGCTAAAAAAAGTTCTCCTGAATGCATAATGCATTTTAGGAATCCTGCTACTTCTATATCTTTCACACTAATTCTATCCCAGTTAATATTAGGGTACAGGTTGAACCTCTCTAGTCCGGGACTCTTTGGTCCGGCAACCTCCCTGGTCCAGCAGTATTCTCTGGGGCTGGCTGGTGGTCATGCCACTGATTCAAAGCACTACCACTTGCGGAGTCTCTCCTCATCCCGAGCAAATTAAATGTCATTTAAGTTGCATTTGGAAGTTGGTTTAAGCTGGAACTTTTGATTTGGTAGGCAATTCAAAGCCTGCAGCTTTATTTTAACCAAGTATGCTGGCAAAGGTTACACCTGCAGCAGGCTTGACCTTTGTCTACATCAATATTGTTTTTTAAAAATGTTACATGTGGTCGTTTCACCGCACTGAGGAATAATTTCTTCTGTATAAGTTTTAAAAATAGTGCTATGTCTTGCAGCTCCCCCTTCTGCCCGCTGCCCTCCTCCACCGGTCGGATCAGGTCAGCGCAGAGAGGAAACGAGGCATGGCGACCGACTGAAGCGCCGAAGCTGGGCCCAAAATGCTGCACATTAGGCTTCTGCGCAGCGCATGCACACAACGTGGTCGGGCATTCCACAGCGTTTCGGGCCCAACTCCGGTGCCTCAGTCAGTTGGCGCACCTTGTTCCCTCTCCGTGCCGACCCGACCGGAGTGGGTGGGGGGGAGCGGCCAGCCCCAGGACGCAGCCCACTGGCCTAACCCCGGAGGGAGCGTCAGAGTGGGGAGGAGGAGCAGCCAGCCCCAGGTCAGCAGTACCTGGTAAGGCTGGGGGTCGGCGTGACCTCCTGTGCTGCGGAAAATTCTATGGTCTGGCACCGGTCTGATCCCGAGGGTGCCGGACTGGAGAGGTTCAACCTGTAGTTGAAATCCCCTTCTATTACTGCCCTATTGTTTTTGCACTTCTCAGAAATTTGCCTACATATTTGCTCTTCTATCTCCCTCGGACTGTTTGGGGGGTCTATCGTATGCTCCCAGCAATGTTATCGCCTCTTATTTGTTCTTCAGTTCAACCCACATGGCCTCATTTGATGATCCTTCTCACATATCATCTCTCCTCACAGCTGTAATTGTTTCTTTAATCAATACTGTGAACCCACCCCCCTCCTTTTTTTATCCCCCTCTCTATCTCGCCTGAAAACCCTGGATCAGGAATGTTGGGCTGCCATTCCTGCCCTTCTTTCAGCCATGTCTCAGTAATAGCTATAATGTCAAACTCCCAAGTGTCTATCTGTGCCCTCAGCTCATCTGCCTTATTCCCTAGACTCCTTGCATTAAAGTATACACCATTGAGCACTGCCAAACTCCCTTGTTGTCCATTTTCTAGCCCTTGTTTACTCTGTCCTCCAGAACCATTTACTAATTTTCTGCCTTCCATTTCCAGCTTTGCTTTATTCCATTCTGAAACTACTCTCAGGTTCTCATCCAAGCTTGTGTAAAACCTCCCTAACAGCACTAGCAACCCCCGCCCAACGAGACTATTGGTCCCGGCCCTGTTGAGTGCAAACCTGGCTGACCACATCTGTGGGAAGTGTCGCCAGCTATGGCGACTCGAGTTCCGTGTTTTGGAGCATGAGTGGCAGCTGGAGTCACCGCAGTGCATCCACGAGGCTGAGAACTTTGTGGAAAGCATGTTTCAGGAGGTGGTCTCCCCACAGCTTCAGCATGTGTGGGCAGAAAGGGAATGGGTGACCGCCAAATAGAAGAGGAGGAACAGGCGGGTAGTGCAGGAGTCTCCGGACTGCATCTCACTCTCCAGCCAGTATTCTGTTCTGAGTACTGGTGGGGGTGATGGTTCCTCTGGGAAAATGCAGCCAGAGCCAAGACCATGGCACCACGGTTGGCTCAGCTGCACGTGCGGGAGGGGGGGGGGGGGCGGCAGGAAGAGTAATAGTGGGAGGGGATGCAATAGTTAGGGGAACAGACAGGCGTTTCTGCGACCGCA
This sequence comes from Pristiophorus japonicus, assembly GCF_044704955.1. Classification (NCBI taxonomy): domain Eukaryota; kingdom Metazoa; phylum Chordata; class Chondrichthyes; family Pristiophoridae; genus Pristiophorus; species Pristiophorus japonicus. The sequence goes on along the minus strand of NC_091995.1, from coordinate 25,914,522 downwards.
GACGTGACTCCGGGATGGTATGTTGCCTCCCTGGTACCAGGGTCAAGGATGTCACTGAGCCGCTGCAGGGCAATGTAACAGGGAGGGTGAACAGTCAGAGGACGTGGTCCATATCAGTACCCATGACATAGTAGAAAGTGGGATGAGGTCCTGCAGGCAGATTTTAGGGAGCTAGGAGAGAGATTAAAAAGCAGGACCTCATAGGTACTAATCGCAGTGCCACAACTAGTTTTGTAAAAAAATCAAGTGCCCCCTCCCCTACTAGTGGGCACTAGAACTGACAGCTTCACAACTATATAGTTGAACTTATGAATTAAGTGCCCCCTTATGAAAGGTGCACTAGAGCCGACAAATTAACAAATAAAACTTTTTGTAATACGGTCAAATTAGAATTTGGTTGCCGGGGGTGATGATGCACTCCAGTCCCTCCAGCGCCCGCCTCTCGCGGACTTCCATCTCCATCTCCAGCGACACCCTGACGCGAATGTAGCCGTGGAAGAGAGGCAGGCAGTCGGGCTGAATGACCCCCTCGACCGCCCGCTGCCTGGACCAATTAATGGCCACCTTGGCCATGCCCAGGAGCAGTCCTACGAGGAGGCCTTCTGACCTGCCCGCTCCTCTCCGCACAGGATGCCCATGCTAGTGAGTACCAAAATAGGAGGACAGAGCAGATGAATGCGAGGATGCAGAAGGGAGTGCTATAGATGCCTGAGGCATTGGGACTGTTTCCGGGGAGGTGGGACCTGTACAAGCTAGACAGGTTACACCTCAACAGAGCCGGGACCAATATCCTCATTTTGAGGGGAGGGGGGGAGGTGGGAGGGGTTGCTAGTGCTGTTGGGGAGGATTTAAACTAGCTTGGTGGGGGGATGGGAACCAGAGAATAGATTCAGAAGGGAGAGAAGCAGAGCTGGAATTGGAAAGCAGAACATTAGAAAATGAATCTGGAAGGCAGACAAAACATCAGAAAATAGACAACAAGGGAGTTTGGCAGTGCTAAGTGGTATATACTTCAATGCAAGGAGTATAGACAACAAGGTAGATGAGCTGAGAGCACAGGTAGACACTTGGGAGTACGATATTATAGCTATTACTGAGACATGGCTAAAAATAGGACAGATATGGCAAAGCAACATTCCTGGTTACAGGATTTTCAGACGGGATAGAAAGGGGGATAAAAAAGGAGGGGGGTTCAAAGTATTAATTAAAGAAACAATTACAGCTGTGAGGAGGCGTGATAAGATAGAAGGATCATCAAATGAGGCAAAACGAGTTGAATTGAAGAAAAGGGGCGATCACTGCTAGGATTGTATAAAAGACCCCCAAACACTCAGAGGGAGATAGAAGAGCAAATATGTAGGCAAATTTCTGAAAACTATAGGGCAGTAATAGTAGGGGATTTCAACTACCCTAATAGTAACTGGGAAAACAGTAGTATGAATGGTATAGAGGGTGCAGAATTCCTAAAATGCATTCAGGAGGACTTTTTTAGCCAGTTTGTAGCAAGCCCAACAAGGGAGTGGGGGCGGTTCTGGACTTGGTTTTAGGGAATTAAGCTGGGCAGGTGGAAGGGAGTGGGAGAGAATTTTGGTGCTCGTGATCATAATTCAGTTAGATTTAGAGTAGTTATGGAAAAGGACAAAGATAGACCAGGAATAAAAGTTCTCAATTGGGGTAAAGCCAATTTTACTGAGCTGAGATGTGATTTAGCCAAGGTGGAGTGGAAAGAGACACTACAAGGTAAGTTAGTGTCAGAGCAGTGGGAGGCATTCAAGGAGAAGATCCTGAGGGTACAGAGCAAGTATGTTCCCTTAAAGAAAAAGGGTGGGACTAACAAATCTAGAGCCCCCTGGATGACAAGCGACATTCAGGGAAGGAGAAAGAAAAAAAGGGAGTCTTATGACAGATACCGAGGATTCAATACTGCAGAAACCTTAGAGGAGTATAGAAAGTGTAGTGGTGAAACTAAAAAGGACATTAGGAATGCAAAGAGAGAGCGTGAAAACATTTTGGCAAATAAAATCAAGGAAAACCCAAAGATATTTTATAAATACATTAGGAGCAAGACGATAACTAACGAAAGAGTAGAGTCTATTAGAGAACTTAAAGGTAACCTGAAAATGGAGGCGGAAGAAGTGGGTATGGTTCTTAATGAATACTTTGCATCTGTTTTCACAGAGAGGGATGATGCAGGCATTGCAATCAGGGAGGAGGAGTGTGAAATATTAGATGAAATAAACATAGTGAGAGAGGAAGTATAAGAAGTTTAGCAGCTTTGAAATTGGATAAGTCCCCAGGCCTGGATGAAATGCATCTCAGGCTGTTAAGAGAAATAAAAGAGGAAATAGCAGAGGCTCTGACCAACATTTTCCAATCCTCTCTGAATACAGGTGTGGTGCCAGAGGACTGGAGGTCTGCTATCGCTGTACCTTTGTTTAAAAAGTGAGAAAGGGATAGACCAAGTAATTATAGGCCAGATTTGGTGGTGGGAAAATTATTGGAGAAAATTCTGAGGGCAGGATACATCTTCATTTAGAAAGACACGGATTAATTAGGGACAGTCAAAATGGATTTGTTAAGGGAAGGTCATGTCTGACTAGCTTGAATGAATTTTTTGAGGCGGTAACAAGGATGGCCAATGAGGGTAGTGCGTTTGATGTAGTGTATATGGATTTTAGCAAGGCTTTTGATAAGGTTCCACATGACAACCTGGTCACAAAAGTGAAAGCCCATGGGATCCAAGGCAAAGTGGCAAGTTGGATCCAAAATTGGTTTAGAGGCAGGAAGCAAAAGGTCGATGGATGTTTTTGTGACTGGAAGCCTGTTTCCAATGGGGTTCTGCAGGGCTCAGTACTAGGTGTTGCTTTTTGTAGTATGTATCAATGATTAGACTTGAATGTAGGGGGCATGATTAAGAGGTCTGCAGATGAAATAAAAATTGGCTGTATGGTTGATAATGAAGAAGAAATCTGTAGACTGCAGGAAGATATCAATAAACTGTTCAGAACAGTGCCAAATGGAACTCAATCCAGAGAAGTGTGAGGTAATACAATTGGGGAGGGCTAACAAACAAGGGAATACACATTAAATAGTTGGACACTGAGAAGTGTAGAGGAATAAAAGGACCTTGGAGTGCATGTCCACAGATCCCTGAAGGCAGCAGGCCAGGTAGATAAGGTAGTTAAGAAGGCATATGAAATACCTACCTTTATTAGCTGAGGCATAAAATACAAGAGCAGGGAGATTATGCGTGAACTGTACAAAACACTATTTAGGCCCCAGCTAGAGTACTGCGTGCATTTCTGGTCACCGCATTACAGGAAAGATGTGATTACACTACAGAAGGTACAGAGAAAGTTTACAAGGATATTGCCTAGACTGGAGAATTTTAGCTAAGAGGAAAGATTGAATAGGCTGGGTTTGTTTTCTTTGGAACAGAGGACGCTGAGGGGGAGGATCTAATTGAGGTGTATAAAATTATGAATGTCCTAGATAGAGTGGATAGGAAAGACCTATTTCCTTTAGCAGGGAGGGTCAACAACTAGGGGGCATAGATTTAAAGTAATTGATAGGACGCTTAGAGGGGATTTGAGGGAAAACAAATGTCACCCAGATGGTGGTGGGGGTATGGAACTCACTGCCTGAAAGGGTAGTAGAGGCAGAAACCCTCACCACTTTTAAAAAGTACTTGGATGTGCACTTGAAGTGCCATAACCTACAAGGCTATGGACCAAGAGCTGGAATGTGAGATGAGACTGGATAGCTCTTTGTCGTTAAGCGCAGAAACAATGGACCGAAATGGCCTTTATCCGTGTTTTAAATTTCTATGATTTGATTAATCCATCCGGATTTGCCCCAGAAATGGTCCCAATGCCTCAGGATCTAAAGCCCTCCCTCCTGCACCATCTCTCCAGCCACGCATTCATCTGCTCTATCCTCCTATTCCTGTACTGACTAGCATGTGGCACCGGGAGCACATAAGAAATAGGAGCAGGAGTAGGACACCTGGCCCCTCGAGCCCGCTCCGCCATTCAATAAGATCATGGCTGATCTGATCACAGACTCAGCTCCACTTCCCTGCCTGCTCCACATAACCCTTTACTCCCTTAGCGCTCAAAAATCTGTCTATTTCCGCCTTAAATATATTCAATGACTCAGCCACCACAGCTCCCTGGGGCAGAGAATTCCATAGATTTACAACCTTCAAAAAGAAATTCCTCCTCATCTCAGTTTTAAATGGGCGGCTCCTTATTCTGAGACTATGTCCCCTAGTTTTAGTTTCCCCTATGAGTGAAAATATCCTCTCTGCATCCACCTTGTCGAGCCCCCTCATTATCTGATATGGTTTGATAAGATCACCTCTCATTCTTCTGAACTCCAATGAGTATAGGCCCAACCTGCTCAACCTTTCTTCATAAGTCAACCCCCTCAATCCGGAATCAACCTAATGAACCTTCTCTGAACAGCCTCCAATGCAAGTATAACTTTCCTTAAATACGGAGACCAAAACTGTACGCAGTACTCTAAATGTGGCCTCACTAATACCCTGCACAGTTGTAGCAAGACTTCTCTGCTTTTATACTCTATTCCCCTTGCAATAAAGGCCAACATTCAATTTTCCTTCCTGATTACTTGCTGTACCTGCATACTAACTTTTTTGTATTTCATGCACAAGGACCCCCAGGTCCCTCTGTACTGCAGCACTTTGAAATTTTTCTCCATTTTAAATTATAATTTGCTTTTCTATGTTTTATGCTAAAAGTGGATAACCTCACATTTTCCCACATTATACTCCATCTGCCAAATTTTTGCCCACTCACTTAGCCTATCTATATCACTTTGCAGATTTTTTGTGTCCTCCTCACAATTTGCTTTCCCACTCATCTTTGTATCATCAGCAAACTTGGCTACATTACACTCGGTCCCTTCAACCAAGTTATTAATATAGGTTGTAAATAGTTGAGGAGATTATTGCTTTGAGGTCCTGCTTTTTAATCTCTTTCCGAGCACCCTAAAATATGCCTGCAAGACCTTGTCCCTCTTTCTACCTATGTCATTGGTACCAATATGGACCACGACCTCTGGCTGATCATCCTCACCCCTCAGAATGTCGTGCAGCTGTTCAGTGACATGCTTGACCGTGGCACCATAAGAACATAAGAACATAAGAATTAGGAACAGGAGTAGGCCATCTAGCCCCTCAAGCCTGCTCCGCCGTTCAATAAGATTATGGCTGATCTAGCCGTGGACTCAGCTCCACTTACCCGCCCACTCCCCATAACCCTTAATTCCCTTATTGGTTAAAAATCGATCTATCTGTGACTTGAATACATTCAATGAACTAGCTTCAACTGCTTCCTTGGGCAGAGAATTTCACAGATTCACAACCCTCTGGAAGAAGAAATTCCTTCTCAACTCGGTTTTAAATTGGCTCCCCCGTATTTTGAGGCTGTGCCCCCTAGTTCTAGTCTCCCCGACCAGTGGAAACAACCTCTCTGCCTCTATCTTGTCTATCCCTTTCATTATTTTAAATGTTTCTATAAGATCACCCCTCATCCTTCTGAACTCCAATGAGTAAAGACCCAGTCTACTCAATCTATCCTCATAAGGTAACCCCCTCATCTCAAGAATCAGCCAAGTGAATCGTCTCTGTAACCCCTCCAAAGCCAGTATATCCTTCCTTAAGTAAGGTGACCAAAACTGCACGCAGTACTCCAGGTGCGGCCTCACAAATACCCTGTACAGTTGCAGCAGGACCGCCCTGCTTTTGTACTCCATCCCTCTCGCAATGAAGGCCAATATTCCATTCACCTTCCTGATTACCTGCTGCACCTGCAAACTGACTTTTTGGGATTCATGCACAAGGACCCCCAGGTCCCTCTGCACCGCAGCATGTTGTAATTTCTCCCCATTCAAATAATATTCCCTTTTGCTGTTTTTTTTCCCAAGGTGGATGACCTCACACTTTCCGACATTGTATTCCATCTGCCAAACCTTAGCCCATTCGCTTAACCTATCTAAATCTCTTTGCAGCCTCTCGGTGTCCTCTACCCAGCCCGCTTTCCCACTAATCTTTGTGTCATCTTCAAATTTTGTGACACTACACTCCGTCCCCTCTTCCAGGTCATCTATGTATATTGTAAACAGTTGTGGTCCCAGCACCGATCCCTGTGGCACACCACTAACCACCGATTTCCAACCCAAAAAGGACCCATTTATCCCGACTCTCTGCTTTCTGTTCGCCAGCCAAATCTCTATCCATGCTAATACATTTCCTCTGACTCCGTGTACCTTTATCTTCTGCAGTAACCTTTTGTGTGGCACCTTATCGAATGCCTTTTGGAAATCTAAATACACCACATCCATCGGTACACCTCTATCCACCATACTCATTATATTCTCAAAGAATTCCAGTAAATTAGTTAAACATGATTTCACCTTCATGAATCCATGCTGTGTCTGCTTGATTGCACTATTCCTATCTAGATGTCCCGCTATTTCTTCCTTAATGATAGTTTCAAGCATTTTCCCCACTACAGATGTTAAACTAACCGGCCTATAGTTACCTGCCTTTTGTCTGCCCCCTTTTCTAAACAGAGGCGTTACATTAGCTGCTTTCCAATCCGCTGGTACCTCCCCAGAGTCCAGAGAATTTTGGTAGATTATAACGAATGCATCTGCTATAACTTCCGCCATCTCTTTTAATACCCTGGGATGCATTTCATCAGGACCAGGGGACTTGTCCACCTTGAGTCCCATTAGCCTGTCCAGCACTACCCCCTAGTGATAGTGATTGTCTCAAGGTCCTCCCTTCCCACATTCCTGTGACCAGGGAGGCAATATACCATTCTGGAGTCACATCTGCAGCTGCAGAAACGCCTGTTCATTCCCCTTACTATCGAATCCCCTACCACTTTTGCTCTTCCACTCTTTTTCCTCCCCGCTTGTGCAACTGAACCACGCATGGTGCTGTGGATTGGCTCTTGCTGCACTCCCCAGAGGCACCATCGCATCACCAGTGTCCAGGACTGAAAACCGGTTAGCGAGCGCGATGCACTCAGGAGACTCCTGCCCTACCTGCCTGTTCCACCTTGTCTGTCTGGCAGTCACCCATTCCCTCTCTGCTTACACACTCTTAAGCTTCGGAGTGAACACCTCCTGAAACCTGGAGCTCAAGCTGCTCTAGCAGGCGACACATCCCGCACACGTAGTTGTCCAGGACTTGCCACATGACACAGGATGGGACTCAGCTGCCGTGCCATGCCTGTACTTATTAGATTATTAACTAAAGGTTTTAGTATACTCATCTGCCATAACTTAGAGAGAAGAAAAGACAACAGTGATACTCACCAACCAATCAACAAACTGCTTTCCTGAGACATCCCTCCTTTAATTTATTGCTTTTTTGCCACTTATACCTGCGCCTCTCTCAGGCATCAGCTGCTCATTATATCCGGCTGCTGTTACTGCCCCTTATACACAGACTGCTCTCATTGCCCCTTATACCCAGACTGCTCTCACTCTCCTTATACCCAGACTGCTCTCATTGCCCTTTATACCCAGACTGCTATCATTTCACCTTATACCCAGACTGCTCTCACTGCCCCTTATACCCAGAATACTCTCACTGCCCCTTATACCCAGACTGCTCTCACTGCCCCTTATACCCAGACTGCTCTCACTGTCCCTTATACCCAGAATACTCTCACTGCCCCTTATACCCAGACTGTTCTCACTGCCCCTTATACCCAGACTGCTCTCACTGCCCCTTATACCCAGACTGCTCTCACTGCCCCTTATACCCAGACTGCTCTCACTGTCCCTTATACCCAGAATGCTCTCACTGTCCCTTATACCCAGAATGCTCTCACTGCCCCTTATACCCAGACTGCTCTCTCCTTAGACCAGACTGCTCCCACTGTCCCTTATACCCAGACTGTTCTCACTGCCCCTTATACCCAGACTGCTCTCACTCTCCTTAGACCCAGACTGCTCCCACTGTCCCTTATACCCAGACTGCTCTCACTGTGCCTTATACCCAGACTGCTCTCACTGTCCCTTATACCCAGACTGCTCTCACTCTCCTTATACCCAGAATGCTCTCACTCTCCTTATACCCAGACTGCTCTCACTGTCCCTTATACCCAGACTGCTCTCACTGTCCCTTATACCCAGACTGCTCCCACTGTCCCTTATACCCAGACTGCTCCCACTGTCCCTTATACCCAACTGCTCTCACTGCCCCTTATACCCAGACTGCTCTCACTGCCCCTTATACCCAGACTGCTCTCACTGTCCCTTATACCCAGACTGCTCTCACTGTCCCTTATACCCAGACTGCTCTCACTGTCCCTTATACCCAGACTGCTCTTACTGCCCCTTATACCCAGACTGCTCTCACTGTCCCTTATACCCAGACTGCTCTCACTGCCCCTTATAACAGACTGCTCTCACTCTCCTTATAGCCAGACTGCTCTCAATCTCCTTATACCCAGACTGCTCTCATTGCCCCTTATAACCAGACTGCTCTCACTCTCCTTATAACCAGACTGCTCTCACTCTCCTTATACCCAGACTGCTCTCACTGCCCCTTATACCCAGACTGCTCTCACTGCCCCACAACTCCCCTGGTACCTTGTATTAATAAACTGTGTGTGTTTTCAACTCTCTAACATAATCTCGGAGTAGATTTATTTCTACCTCGGGGTTTTCCCCCAATAGTTTTGGCGCTGCGAGCAGGGTGTACTGGTAAGCCCTCCTGACCGAGACTCGAACGTACGGGGATAAGGTTGGATTTCACGACATCCCAGAAATTGGAATGTCGAACCGGCAGGGGTGAGGCTGCCGGACACCCGACGAACAAGTGAGACTCGGGGAGGTTTGATAACAGACACAGTGAGTAGAAATTAAGATAAAATAGAATATAAGTAAGATAAGTGGTGTATAAGAGAAACGAATGTCCCCGTCACTTCAATTGTCACAAACTATCTCAATCAACTAACTTGAGCCAGAATTAAGAGGGCAAATGCCCCACGTGATGGCCAAGGATTAAGGTCGAAGGGAACACCGGGAGGACAAAGTGATGGTGGAAACCTGTGAGTGACTGTGTGATACGCATGAACTGGTGTGAGAGTTGAGGGATAATCCCATCGCAATCAATAAGTGACGGAGTGGAAGTAGGCCCGCGTGAAGAGACTCATTCGCAGAGGAAGCGAGGCAAGGTCAGATCATACAATGGTTTTGGGGGAAGACCTTGAATGGGGGCCGGGAGAGTCTCTCAGTAGGTTCTAGGGAGACAACCAGAAGGGCTTAATAGATAAAATGATTAAAGACGGGTGGGATCCCTCGGCTGTCCCCAAGGAGCAAAAGAATTGGTGGGAAAAACAGAAACAGAAAAAGGCAAAGAAAGCCGGAGTACTTTTAGTACATCAGTTATGTGTGTTACAAAGTAAAACCAAACAATTAGTTGAGAAAAGTAAGGAAACAGAAGCTGAGAATAAGAAATGGAGAGAGCGGTATGAACAAACCGGCAAGTGGGGGGGATCAGATTATGACCTCCCTCCGACTTATGTTGCCGCAGTAGCGGCCTCGGCTCCTCCCTTTGATGAGGAGACCGAGATGGAAGGGTCAAATTCAGTAAATACAGAAAGGGCAGCCCCTCTGAGGGTAACCCAGGGCGTACAGGGAGGGAACCTCCGATATCAATACTACACTTTCACCCCACAGAAAAACAAATGATGAATCAGGATTTGGGAAATCTACAACCACAGAAGAGAAATGTAGATTTTTGGCAAAAGTTAGAAGAATTGTATGAGACCCACGATATGCATGAGCGAGATGTCCACCAAATAGTTCGGACTAAGTGTCCAAAGGACCGGTGGACAGGGCTAGCACCCCCTCACAGTGACGGCACATGGATACCTGCCATAGGTGCCACAAGGGCACAACGGGACGCTGCCAGAATGGGGTTCGTCCAGGCTGTACAGGCCTTAATGGAAGCATCCACTCCAAATTGGGGATTGATAATGCAGACCCACCAGAAAAAGGGAGAAAACGGCAATAACTACGGGGAGAGGTTATGGTTCCAATACCAAGAATCCTCGGGACAAGCGGCCCCGAACAGAAACGACCCAGTCTTCGTGAAAATGTTTAAGGACGGCCTTTCGGCCAACCATCAAAAGATCTTAAAAATGGGGTTGGTAGTCGCGGATACCTATGACCAAGCTGTCCAGTGGGCAGGCCACATTAACTCTGAGGGAATAAAACAAGAAGTGGCTGCGGCTAAGAGTAGTAAGAGTGCGGGCCGAGGGGAATGCTACAACTGTGGCAAGACGGGTCATTTTGCCGCCGACTGTAAGCCCAACCGTCTGATGTGACAATTGCGGGAAAAAGGGACATGCCACTGATAAATATTGGGCGCCCAAGGAGAAACGAAAGTCAGTCAGGCCTTAGAGTAGAGGAGATGAACCGACAGCAGCTAATCACAGTGCTGAAGGACTTAGGAAGAGAGTGAAGGCCAGCGGCCCCCGTGGGGCAGCGAGAGGATCCGCGTATTCACATAACAGCGCTGTTAGGGATCCGGCAGTGTGATATGTTAGTGGATACCGGAGCATCGGTATCTATGACAGATATTCCCTTACCCACAACTAAACATGTTGTCCATATAACTGGCGTGGGAGGATTTGCCACCAAAGCCCACTAGAGTGAAGTTGGGGATAGCTGGTATTCTGATCCCGGCACAATTTTATCTATGCCCAAATGCAGAAGGGACCATATTGTAGATTGACCTCCTAGAACAGTTAGGGACAATAATAGACCCACAGAAAAAGAGAATAGTTTGGAGAAATAAGGGAGGACGCAAAATCACGACATATGGGGAACAGACTAATTTGCACATTCACGCAAAGTTCGGAAGTGTGCAACTTCTCACCTGAAATTGGGATACAGCAGGAGACTACGGCCCATTATGTGAACAAATGAGAGAAGTGTGGGCTCAATGAAAGCAGGATTCTGGGGACGTAAAGACCAAGCCAGTGGTCATTCCTGGGCCCGAACACACTCCTCATAAGCAATACCCCATTAAACCTGAAGCCCGAGAGGCCGTAAAACAAATAGTGCAGGACCTCTTGCGGAGCGGTGTCCTTCGGGAAACTGAAAGTACTACGAACTCGCCAACCTGGCCCGTAAAGAAACCAGATGGGTCATACTGATTGACCATAGACTATACGGCATTAAATAAAGTAACTCCCCACCAGCACCCCATCGTAGCAAGCCCAGCAACCATATTTAATGGACTGAAACCAGAACATAAAATATTCACGGTCTTAGATATAACGAATGGATTTTGGTCCATACCATTAGCCCAGGAGTCCTAAGATCAATTCACATTCACGGTTGGGGATAGGCATTACACTTGGACATGAGTGCCCCAGGGTTTTCACAACAGTCCGGCCATATTTCACCGAACTATGAGTCGAGCCTTGGAGACCGTATTTTAGCCCCCTACCGAAGTACCATTCTCCAATATGTGGACGATCTGTTGATTGCCTCAGAGGACAAGAGAGGACATATGGAGGCTCTAATAGAAATCCTAGAAGCCTTAAAGAAAGCGGGATTTAAGGTAAACCCCAAGAAAGCTCGGATCGGATTAGAAAGTACGTCTTGGAACTGAGTAAGCAACTTAAGGAATTGAGGAAGGAAGTGAGGGAATGGCAAGCAGGCAGGGACGAACAGAAGGAATTGGAGGACCAGGGGGAGGTCCCGCAGGTAAGCGCGAAGGTAATGGTAAAATATCTGCCAGCACGAACAGGCTTTGCTCCCCATTGATCTGGCCCATTTGAAGTCCTAATTAGCAGAGATACGTGCTCCTGCATAGATATGGGTGGGATTGGCTGATGGAAACATTGGTCTCAGCTCAAAGAATATGAATCCAATGACCCCAGCACAAGTGAACAAAACAAATAACCCTGCCTTCATACACATTCTAGGAAACTGAAGGCGGACGCATCAGCAGAAAACGCCGGAAGAAATAAAGACGATCCAAGATGTATGTGTTACGCGATATTATGTGCAGTTTGCTTTTTTGTGTAATTTTAATATGTACAGGCCAGAGTACCCCACGGACCAAGAGAGAGTTGTATATGAACACCTTTTTGTACATGTCACACGCCTATGCCAAGAAAGCCAATGTTGCCAGCTGTTGGGTCTGTGCCCGTGTCCTCACACATTCGGAGGAAGGAATCCCCCTACAATCAATCCCATTTAGTGATAATGAGACTGCCAGCTGGATGTTTGGAGTTAGAACAGGATCCACATGCGTTGGCTCTTATGCCATAGAGGCAGACGGTAGCACCATAATAAAATTTAAAAGTCATGGGTATAATCCAGAACAGTGTAGTGGGTGGAGACGATCAACCTATAACGATTCCGATCGACCACCATTCCTGAGAACAAGGTGTAAGAAGGGACAGGGAGGGGGGCTATGTCTCACAAGGCAGGGATGACCGGAAGATCCTATTGTGGGATACAGTAACTGTACATATAGCCTTACCTTAACTGCCGAAACTTTTCGGTCCAATGGGACTCCCCAGTGATAAATAAGTATATGCCCAAAAACGAGACTCATTTTGTGTGCGGTCACAGGGCCTACCCCTGGTTGCCCCGAGAATGGATGGGTTCTCGTTATCTGGCTTATATCGTACCCTACATGTATCACCTGGGTTCTCTGAAGGACGAGCCATCACGGAGACTCAAAGATTCTGGGCCATTGCGTTTTCCTGGTATGGAGCGGGTAAATTGGTTTCCGTCCTGGAACAGGTGGCCAACGATACAGCTGAAGCCCGAGTTAAGGTTAATGCAGAGATGGTAGCCCTCCGCACAGAAGCTCTGAATAATCGGACGGCCCTTGACTATGTGTTGACAGAAAAAGGGGGAACCTGTGCCCTCATCAGGGCCGAATGTTGTACATACATCCCGGATAGCTCGGAAGAAATTACCAATCTGGCAGAGCATATCCAAGAAGAGGTTAAAAAGCTTAAGAAACCACCAGCCTCCACGTTGTGGGAATGGTTCTCAGGGTGGTTAGGATCTATGGGAACGTCACTAATCCAAGGTCTGGTTACCATTGTGGTGGTGGTAATAATGCTGTATTGCCTATATATGTTACTTAAATGTTGTATAAGGTAAGCACTGCCATCTTTACTATCGAGCAGACCTGTGACCCAACCACCCTCAAACTACGAGAACCTAGCGGTGTCTCAGAAGGTGGCATACAAAACACCTATAGGATGAGGTTTCACAAACAGCAGAATGAGGTGCGACAGGAGATGGGAACCTGGACCCCAGAGTGGGACCCCAGGGCTCAGGAACCGGCACATCACATCACCAATTTCTGCATGAAGCCCGGGTATAAGTTGGCCTAGAATTATATATGTGAAAAATTTCGGCCAAATGAGGGATTGAAGCGTTAATAGCGTTAGTGCGAAATTGCTGTGCTTTAGAAAATGTACTGTATGACAGGATGAGATAAGCAATTGCAAAAAGGTCACAAGACGCTGAGCAAGAAAGAAAGCAACCTCACAAGACGCTGGCCGAAGATAAGGAAGTAAGCCGGACAAAGACGAAAAAAAACTCGTTGTGTGGATACTTTTGCAATGCCAGATGTAGAAGCAGTGACATGTGAGCTTTGCGGTTTACGACTTTAAATACTCATTTTTTGTAAACCCAAATTGAGTCGTTGCCTGGTTGAGGGACCGACATACAATTCCCTGGTACCTTGTATTAATAAACTGTGTGTGTTTTCAACTCTCCAACGTAGTCTCGGAGTGGATTTATTTCAACCTCGAGGTTTTCCCCCAAACACCCTTATACCCAGACTGCTCCCACTGCCCCTATATCCAGACTGCTCCCACTACCCCTATACCCAGACTGCTCTCACTCTCCTTATACCCAGACTGCTCTCACTCTCCTTATAACCAGACTGTTCTCACTGCCCCTTATACCCAGACTGCTCCCACTACCCCTATACCCAGACTGCTCTCACTCTCCTTATACCCAGACTGCTCTCACTGCCCCTTATACCCAGACTGCTCTCACTGCCCCTTATATCCAGACTTCTCTCACTGTCCCTTTATACCCAGACTTCTCTCACTGCCCCTTATACCCAGAATGCACTCACTGCCCCTTATACCCAGACTGCTCTCACTGCCCGTTATACCCAGACAGCTCTCACTGCCCCTTATACTCACTTCCCCTTATAACTAGAATGCACTCACTGTCCCTTATACCCAGACTGCTCTCACTCTCCTTATACCCAGACTGCTCTCACTGCCCCTTATACCCAGACTGCTCTCACTGCCCCTTATACCTAGAATGCACTCACTGCCCCTTATACCCAGACTGCTCTCACTCTCCTTACACCCAGACTGCTCTCACTGCCCCTTATACCCAGAATGCACTCACTGCCCCTTATACCCGGCTGCTCTCGCTGTGCACTCACCACTCTCGGGCCTCGGCTGAGGCGTGGTCGCTGAGGCGTGAGTCCAGGGATCAGCAGAGACCTATAAAAGGCCGCGAGAGGCAGCAGGAGTTCGTGGTCGCTGAGGCGTGAGTCCGGGGATCAGCAGAGGCCTCTAAAAGGCCGCGAGAGGCGTCGGGAGTTCGTTGGTCAGGCGTGAGTCTGGGGATCAGCAGAGGCCTATAAAAGGCGTACTTGTGCAGCTACAAGGAGAAGGCAAAAAAGAAGTAGAAAGAAACAGAAAGGTGATGTCACAGCCTAGGGGGTAAGTGATTGGCTGGTGATTGGTGAGTAGTTTTTCTTTTTCTTTTTTATATCAGTCAGTAACTTTTAACATTGTTGTTGCCAATTTAAGTGTATCTAAGGGGTAAGTCATGGCAGGAGAGCTCGGTCGGGTGTTATGCTCCTCCTGTACCATGTGGGAACTCAGGGACACTTCCGGTGTCCCTGACGACTACGTGTGCGGGAAGTGTATCCACCTCAAGCTCCTGACGGTCCGCGTTGCGGAATTGGAGCTGAGGGTGGATTCACTCTGGAGCATCCACGATGCTGAGAATGACGTGAGTATCACGTGTAGTGAGTTGGTCTTACCGCAGGAGAAGGGTCCACAGCCAGATAGGGAAAGGAAGACCAGCAGGAAGAGTAGTGCAAGGAAGGTAGTGCAGGGGTCCCCTGTGGTCATCCCCCTGCAAAACAGATACACCGCTTTGAGTACTGTTGGGGGGATGACTCATCAGGGGAGGGCAGCAGCAGCCAAGTTCATGGCACCGTGGCTGGCTCTGCTGCACAGGAGGGCAGGAAAAAGAGTGGGAGCGCGATAGTGATAGGGGATTCAATGGTGAGGGGAATAGATAGGCGTTTCTGCGGCCGCAACCGAGACTCCAGGATGGTATGTTGCCTCCCTGGTGCAAGGGTCAAGGATGTCTCGGAGCGGGTGCAGGACATTCTGAAATGGGAGGGAGAACAGCCAGTTGTCGTGGTGCACATTGGTACCAACGACATAGGTAAAAAAAGGGATGAGTTCCTACGAAACGAATTTAAGGAGCTAGGAGCTAAATTAAAAAGTAGGACCTCAAAAGTAGTAATCTTGGGATTGCTACCAGTGCCACGTGCTAGTCAGAGTAGGAATCGCAGGATAGCGCAGATGAATACGTGGCTTGAGCAGTGGTGCAGCAGAGAGGGATTCAAATTCCTGGGGCATTGGAACCAGTTCTGGGGGAGGTGGGACCAGTACAAACCGAACGGTCTGCACCTGGGCAGGACTGGAACCAATGTCCGAGGGGGAGTGTTTGCTAGTGCTGTTGGGGAGGGGTTAAATTAATATGACAGGGGGATAGGAACCTATGCAGGGAGACAGAGGGAAGTAGAATGGGGGCAGAAGCAAAAGATAGAAAGAAAAAAGTAAAAGTGGAGGGCAGAGAAACCCAAGGCAAAAATCAAAAAGGGCCACATTACAGTAAAATTCGAAGGGGCAAAGTGTGTTAAAAAGACAAGCGTGAAGGCTCTCTGTGCCTCAATGCGAGCAGTATTCGTAATAAGGTGGACGAATTAACTGCACAGGCAGCAATTAATGAATATGATATAATTGGCATCATGGAGACATGGCTCCAGGGTGACCAAGCTTGGGAACTCAACATCCAGGGGTATTCGACATTCAGGAAGGATAGACAGAAAGGAAAAGGAGATGGGGTAGTGTTGCTGGTTAAAGAGGAAATTAATGCAATAGTAAGGAATGACATTAGCTTGGATGATGTGGAATCTGAATGGGTGGAGCTGCAGAATACCAAAGGGCAGAAAACGCTAGTGGGAGTTGTGTACAGACCAGCAAACAGTAGTAGTGAGGTTGGGGACAGCATCAAACAAGAAATTAGGAATGCATGCAATAAAGGTACAGCAGTTATCATGGGCGACTTTAATCTACATATAGATTGAGCTAACCAAACTGGTAGCAATACGGTGGAGGAGGATTTCCTGGAGTGTATTAGGGATGGTTTTCCAGACCAATATGTCGAGGAACCAACTAGAGGGCTGGCCATCCTAGATTGGGTGATGTGTAATGAGAAAGGACTAATTAGCAATCTTGTTGTGCGAGGCCCCTTAGGGAAGAGTGACCATAATATGGTAGAATTCTTTATTAAGATGGAGAGTGACACAGTTAATTCAGAGATTAGGGTCCTGACCTTGAGGAAAGGTAACTTTGATGGTGTGAGACGTGAATTGGCTAGAATAGACTGGCAAATGTTACTCAAAGGATTGACGTTGGATAGGCAGACATTTAAAGATCACATGGATGAACTTCAACAATTGTACATCCCTGTCTGGATTAAAAATAAAATGGGGAAGGTGGCTCAACCGTGGCTAACAAGAGAAATTAAGGATCGTGTTAAATCCAAGGAAGAGGTATATAAATTGGCCATAAAAAGCAGCAAACCTGAGGACTGGAAGAAATTTAGAATTCAGCAGAGGAGGACAAAGGATTTAATTCGGAGGGGGAAAATAGAGTATGTGAGGATGCTTGCCGGGAACATAAAAACCGACTGCAAAAGCTTCTATAGAAATGTGAAGAGAAAAAGATTACCGAAGACAAACGTAGGTCCCTTGCAGTCAGATTCAGGTGAATTTATAATGGGGAGCAAAGAAATGGCAGACCAGTTGAACAAATACTTTGGTTCTGACTTCACGAAGGAAGACACAAATAACCTTCCGGAAATACTAGGGGACTGAGGGTCGAGTGAGAAGGAGGAATGAAGGAAATCCTTATTAGGCAGGAAATTGTGTTAGGGAAATTAATGGGATTGAAGGCCGATAAATCCCGAGGGCCTGATAGTCTGCATCCCAGTGTACTTAAGGAAGTGGCCCAAGAAATATTGGATGCAGTGGTGATTATTTTCCAACAGTCTTTCGACTCTGGATCAGTTCCTATGGACTGGAGGGCAGCTAATGTAACACCACTTTTTAAAAAAGGAGGGAGAGAGAAAACGGGTAATTATAGACCGGTTAGCCTGACATCAGTCGTGGGGAAAATGTTGGAATCAATTATTAAGGATGAAATTGCAGCGCATTTGGAAAGCAGTGACAGGATCGATCCAAGTCAGCATGGATTTATGAAAGGGAAATCATGCTTGACAAATCTCCTGGAATTTTTTGAGGATGAAACTAATAGAATGGACAAGGGACAACCAGTGGATGTGGTATATTTTGACTTTCAAAAGGCTTTTGACAAGATCCCACACAAGAGATCGGTGTTTAAAATTAAAGCACATGGTATTGGAGGTAATGTATTGACGTGGATAGAGAACTGGTTGGCAGACAGGAAGCAGAGAGTCGGGATAAATGGGTCCATTTCAGAATGGCAGGCAGTGACTAGTGGGGTGCTGCAGGGCTCAGTGCTGGGACCCCAGCTCTTTACAATATAGATTAATGATTTAGATGAAGGAATTGAGTGTAATATCTCCAAATTTGCGGATGACACTAAGCTGGGTGGCGGTGTGAGCTGTGAGGAGGACACTAAGATGCTGACTTGGACAGGCTAGGTAAGTAGGCAAAATGCATGGCAGATGCAGTAAACGTGGATAATTGTGAGGTTATCCACTTTGGGGGCAAAAACACGAAGGCAGAATATTATCTGAATGGCGGCAGATTTGGAAAAGGGGAGGTGCAGCGAGAGCTGGGTGTCATGGTACATCAGTCATTTAAAGTTACAATGCAGGTACAGCAGGCGGTGAAGAAGGCAAATGGTATGTTGGCCTTCATAGCTAGGGGATTTGAGTATAGGAACAGGGAGGTATTACTGCGGTTGTACAGGGCCTTGGTGAAGCCTCACCTGGAATATTGTGTTCAGTTTTAGTCTCCTAATCTGAGGAAGGACATTCTTGCTATCGAGGGAGTGCAGCGAAGGTTCACCAGACTGATTCCAGGGATGGCAAGACTGACATATGAGGAGAGACTGGATCGACTGGGCCTGTATTCACTGGAGTTTAGAAGGATGAGAGGGGATCTCATAGAAACATATAAAATTCTGACGGGACTGGACAGGTTAGATGCAGGAAGAATGTTCCCGATGTTGGGGGTGTCCAGAACCTGGGGACACAGTCTAAGGATAAGGGGTAGGCCATTTAGGACTGAGATGAGGAGAAACTTCTTCACTCAGAGAGTTGTTAAACTGTGGAATTCCCTGCCGCAGAGAGTTGTTGATGCCAGTTCATTGGATATATTCAAGAGGGAGTTGGATATGGCCCTTACGTCTAAAGGAATGAAGGGGTATGAAGAGAAAGCAGGAAAGGGGTACTGAAGGAATGATCAGCCATGATCTTATTGAATGGTGGTGCAGGCTCGAAGGGCCGAAAGGCCTACTCCTGCACGTATTTTCTATGTTTCTATGTTTCTCCCTCCGCCTTACCGACCACTTCCCCTTCTCCCCCACCACCTACCCTTCGGCCCCTCTTCTCCTCCTCCTCTGCCCCTAATCCTGCCTGTTCACCCCTCACTCCCCCTCCTCTTCTTCTCGTCTTCCCCCTGCCCTTCCTCACTCCCCCTATCTTCTTCCCCTCCTTCTCTTCTCCCCTTCCCCCTCCCTTCTGCCCCTTCCCTACTCCACTTCTCCCCCCTCGTCTCCTGCCCCCTTCCCTTCAGCCCCCGCTTCCCCTCGTCTCCTCTTCTCCTTCTCTTTATTTCCCCCTCCCCTTTTCTTTCCCTCTCCTCCCCCTCCCCTTTATTTCCCCCTCCTCCCCCTCCCCTTTATTTCCTCCTTCCTTTCCACCGCCTCTTCCTCCTTCCGTTCTCCCTCCTATTCTGCTTCTTCCCCCCCCTCCTCTTCCCCTTCTCCCACCTCTCCCCTTTTTCTCTTCCCCTTCTTCGATTCACCTCCTTCCCCCTCCTCCCACATTCCCCTCCTCACTCCCCCATCCTCTTTCCATCCTCCTCCTCTCCCTTTCTCCCTCCATTCTGCCCCTCGCCTCCCCTTCTCCCACCCCTCCTCTCCTTCCCCCTCCCCTTAATGACTTGGATGAAGGGACCGAGTGTAATGTAGCCATGTTTGCTGATGATACAAAGATGGGTGGGAAAGCAAGTTGTGAGGAGGACACAAAAAATCTGCAAAGGGATATAGACAGGCTAAGTGAGTTGGCAAACATTTGGCAGATGGAGTATAATGTGGGAAAGTGTGAGGTTATCCACTTTGGCAGGAAAAATAAAAAAGATAATTATTTAAAGGGAGAAGAATTACAAAATGCTGCAGTACACAGGGACCTGGGGGTCCTTGTGCATGAAACACAAAACGTTAGTATGCAGGTACAGCAAGTAATCAGGAAGGCAAATGGAATGTTGGCCTTTATTGAAAGGGGGATAGAGTATAAAAGGAGAGAAGTAATGCTACACCTGAACAGGGTATTGGTGAGGCCACACCTGGAGTATTGCATACAGTTTTGGTATTTAAGGAGACCAAAATACTTGCATTGGAGGCAGTTCAGAGAAGGTTCACTTGGTTGATTCCTGAGATGAGGGGGTTGACTTATGAAGAAAGGTTCAGTAGGTTGGGCCTATACTCATTGGAGGTTAGAAGAATGAGAGGGGATTATTTTGAAAAATATGATACTGAGGGGGCTCGACAAGGTAGATGCAGAGAGGATGTTTACACTCATGGGGGAATCTATAACTAGGGGGCATAGTTTAAGAATAAGGGGTCACCCATTTAGAACTGAGATGAGGAGGAATTTCTTCTCTCAGAGGGTCGTAAATCTGTGGAATTCTATACCGCGGAGAGCTGTGGAGGCCGAGTCATTGAATATATTTAAGATGGAGATAGACAGATTTTTGAAAGTTAAGGGAGTGAAGGGTTATGGGGAACGGGCAGGATGTGGAGCTGAGCCCAAAATCAGATCAGATCAGCCATAAACTTATAGAATGGCGAAGCAGGCTTGAGGGTCCGAATGGCCTACTCTTGCTCCTATTTCCTGTGCTCCCTTCTGCTCTTCTCCTTCTCCCCTTCTCCCCCTCCTTCCTTCCGCCCCTTCTTCCCCTCCTTTCCTTCCAACCCCTCCCTCCTCTCCCCCTTCCCCCTCCTCTGCCATCCCTTCTGTCCTTGTCCTCCTCTCCCCTCCTCCACCCCTGTCCCATTCCCCTCCTCCCATTCTGGTTCCCTCCCGTGCTTACCCCCCATCCCGTCTCTCCCCCCTTCATCCCATCTCTCCAAACTCCCTCATCCCATCTCTCCCATCCCTTCTCTTCCTCACTCCCCCCTCCAGCCAGTCTTCCCCACCCCCTCCTCATCCTGTCTCTCCCACCACCACCCTCATCCCCTCTCAAACCCCCCTCATCCCCTCTCAACCCCACTTCATCCTCCCTCCCATCCCGTCTCACACCCCCCACCTCATCCCATCCCTTTCCCACCCTTCATGCACTTCAGCCCATCTCTCCCTCCGTCGTCCCTCATCCCGTCTCTCCCCCCCTCATCCATCTCTTCCCCCTCTTTATCTCGTCTCTTCACCCGCAGTGCTTCATCCCATCTCTCTCTCGCCCCCACCCCTTCATCCTGTCTCTTCCCCATCCCCATCTCGTCTCTTCCCCACCTCCATCCCATCTCTCCCCCTTCATCCCCTCTCATCCCCCCCTTCAACCCGTCTCTCTTCTCCCCCCACCCCTCATCCTGTTTTTCTTCTATGCACCCCCCCTCATCCCGTTTCTTCCCCACACCCCCTTCACCATGTCTCTCCCCTCCCCCCTCCCCCCATCCCATCTCTCCTCCCCCTCATCTGGTCTCTGCCCACACACCCCCATCCAGTCTCTGCCCCTCCCCCTTATTGGTTCTCCCTTCTCCCCCCGCCCCCCGCACCGCCCCATCCCATCCCTTTCCCATTCCTCTCATACCGTCTCTTCCCCCCATTCATCCACTTCATCCTCCCATCTCTCCCAACCCCCTCATCCCATCTCTTCTTCCTCCCACCCCACTCCCCCCCCGGCTCTTTCCCCCATCCCATCTCTCCTCCCCAACCCATCTTTTCCTACCCCATCTTTCCCCCATCCCGTTTCTGCTCCTCTTATCCCGTCTCTTCCCCCTTCATCCCATCCCCGCTTCATTCCGTCTCTTCCCCCTTCATCCTGTCTCTTGCCCCCACATCCCATCCTGTTTCTTCCCCCTCCCCCCCTTCCCATCCCATTGCTCTTCTCCCCGCCTCCCCTTCATCCCGCCTCTTCGCCCCCCCTCATCTGGTCTCTCCCCTCCCCACCCCTCATCCCATCTCTCTCCCACTCTCCTCATACTGTCTCTCCCCCCCACTTTTATCCCGTCTCTTACCCCCCACCCTTATCCCATCTCTTCCCCCCCATCCCATCTCTCCCAACACCCCCATCCCATCTCTTACCCCCCGCTCCACTGCTTCAATCCGTCTCTTCTTCACCCGTCTCTTCCCCCTCCCCCCATCCCATCTCTTCACCCCCCCCTTCATCCTGTTCCTTCTGCACCTTCACCTGTCCCTTTCCCTCTTCACCCCGTACCTCATCCCATCTCTCCCAACCCCTCACCCATCTCTTCCCCCCATCCCGTCTCTTCTCCCCTTCATTCCATCTTTTCCCCCTTCATCCCGTCACTTCCCCCTTTATCCCTTCTCTTCCCCCTCATCCCGTCTCTTCCCCCCTTCATCCTGTCACTTCCCCCCTTTATCACTTCTCTTCCCCCCCTCATCCCGTCTCTTCCACCCTTCATCCTGTCTCTCCCCCGCTCGTTCATCCCGTCTCTCCAACCTGCCTTCATCCCTTCTCTTCCCCCCCACTTCATTCCGTCCCACTCCACGCCCGCATCCCGTCTCTTCCCGACATTTCTTCCCTCCTCCCATCTCTCCCAATCCCGCATCCCATTACTCCGCACCCCCCTCAACCCGTTTCTTCTTCCCCCCATCCAGTCTCTCCCCCCACCCCCACAACCTGTCTTTTCCCGCCCGCCCCATCCCCTCACTTTCTCTCCCATCTTTTCCCTCCCCCCCATTCCGTCTTTTCCCAGCTGCCCCATCCAATCCCTTTCTCCCCCATCTTTTCTCTCCCCAAATCCCGTCCCTCACCCACTTCATCCCATCCCTTCCCCCCTTCATCCCATATCTCCTGGCACCCCAGTCATCCCGTCTCTGCCCCCACCCTATCACTCTCCCGCACCCCCGCCCATCTCTCTCCCACTCCTCTCATACCGTCTCGCCCCCTTACTCCATTCATCCCGTTTCTTCCGCCCCCATTCATCCACCTCATTCCTCCTCCCATCTTTCTACTAGCACCGCTCATCCCATCTCATTCCCCCGCTTCACCCCATCTCTCCTCCCCCTCATCCGGTCCCTGCACCCTCCCTCATCTGGTCTCTGCCCCCCTCCCCCAACCAGTCCCTGCCCCCCACCCCATCTCTCTCCCACTCCCCTCATACCATCTCACACCCTCACACCATCTCTCCCCCCTCCAAACCCCCAACCCATCTCTCTCCCATTCCCCTCATACCATCTCTCCCCCCACCAACCCCCCCATCACATCTCTCTCCCATTCCCTCATACCGTCTCACAGCCCAACACCATCTCTGCCCCTCACCCATCCTGGTTCTCTCACAATCCCCTCATACTGTCTCACCCCCCATTCAATCTCTTCCCTTCCCCCATCCCGTCTCTTCACCCTCCCCTCCCTTCATCTGTCTGTTCCTCCGTCTCTTCCTCCTCCATCCTGTCTCTCCCCCCCTTCATCCTGTCTCTCCCCCCTTCATCCCGTCCCTTCCCAGCTTCATCCTGTCTCTCCCCCTTCATCCCGTCTCTTCCCCCCCTTTCATCCTGTCTCTTTCCCCCCCACCATCTTGTCTCCCCCCCACCCTCCCCCCAAACCATCTCTCCTCCCCCTTAAATGGTCCCTGTCCACACCCCCCCCATCCAGTCTCTGCCCCCCCGCTCATCGGTTCTCCCGCCACCCCGCCCCCACACCGCCCCATCCCATCTCTCTCCCACTCCCCTCATACCGTGTCTTCCCACCATTCATCCACTTCATCCTCCCATCTCTCCCAACACCCCCTCATCCCATCTCTTCTTCCCACCACCCCCCCGGCTCTTCCCCCATCCGGCCTCTAACCCCCAACCCATCTTTTCCTACTCCCATTTTTCCCCCATCCCGTTTCTCCCACCCTACATCCCGTCTCTTCCTCCTTCATCCCATTCTCCCTTCATTCCGTCTCTCCTCCCTTCATTCCATCTCTCACCCACCTTCATTCAGTCTCTTCCCCCCACCCCCCACCCCCGTCCCATCCCATCTCTTCCCCCCCCCCCCATCCCATCCCATCTCTCTTCTCCCCCCCCCTTCATCGGGTCTCTCCCCCCCCCGCCCACCCACCATCCCATCTCTCTCCCACTCCCCTCATACCATCTCTCCACCCACTTTTATCCCGTCTCTTCGTACCCCCATCCAGTATCTCCCCGCCCCGCAACCTGTCTTTTCATAAACCCCCATCTTTTCCCTCCCCATTCGTGCTGTCTCTTCGCCCCCATCTTTTCCCCATCCTGTTTCTCCCCCCTTCATCCCATCTCTAAACCCTTTGTCCCGTCCCTTCCCCCTTCATCCCATCTCTCCCCCCACCCCCATCCCATCTCTCTCCCACTCCCCTCATACCATCTCTCCACCCACTTTTATCCCGTCTCTTCGTACCCCCATCCAGTATCTCCCCGCCCCGCAACCTGTCTTTTCATAAACCCCCATCTTTTCCCTCCCCATTCGTGCTGTCTCTTCGCCCCCATCTTTTCCCCATCCTGTTTCTCCCCCCTTCATCCCATCTCTAAACCCTTTGTCCCGTCCCTTCCCCCTTCATCCCATCTCTCCCCCCACCCCCATCCCATCTCTCTCCCCCGCCCCATCCCGCCTCTCCCCCCACCCCATCCCGTCTCTCCCCCCGCCCCATCCCGTCTCTCCCCATCCCGTCTCTCACCACCTTTATTCCGTCTCTTTCCCCCCCCCAGCTCTTCACCTGTTCATCCCATCTCTGCCCCACCCTATCTCTCCCCCCCCGCCCCCCATCCTATCTCTCTCCCACTCCCCTCATACTGTCTCTCCCCCCCATTTATCCCGCCTCTCCCCCCCCTTTATTCCGTCTCTTCCTCCCCCCTTCATCCACTTCATCCCTCCTCCCATCTCTCCCAACACCCCTGATACCGTCTTGCTTCCCTCCCCCCTCATTCCGTCTCTTCACCCCCCCCATCCCATCTCTCCATTCCCCCCCCCCCCGGTCACCCCATCTCTCCTCCCCCTCATCCGGTCCCTGCCTCCCCCCCCACTCCCCTGCGCTCAGCAGTTCAAGAAGGTGGCTCACCACCTCAAGGACAATTTGAGTTGGGCAAAAAATGCTGGCCCTGTCAGAGACGCCCACATCCCAGGAACAAATTTAAAAAATCATGGGTATAACTTTTACACCTGCCTTCTCTCTATTAAGTAAGGAGAAATTCCTCCTCTTTTGTTCTATATCATACCTGTTGCAGAAAGCAATTCCTGCTCCAATTCCTCCAAGGTGCTTCCTCCACGGTACTCTCTGTGGTGAGCTGGTCTGTGAGTCAACAAAGATATATAATGCATGCAAATCAAATTCCTCCAGTACCTTATACAGTTCATATTCTAACTTACTAACATCAGTAGTATTCTTACAATAATCATAGGACTGAACATCCCGTTCTGACAGATTAATTCTTACAGCAATATGTACATATCGGGCATTGTTCACTAAAACTCCTGGGGTCTCAGGCAACAATTCCACTCGGTGACCATTTTCAAGGGTCGGGCAGCAGGTTCCTCCTTTCGTCCCA
Source organism: Pristiophorus japonicus (assembly GCF_044704955.1). Taxonomy (NCBI): domain Eukaryota; kingdom Metazoa; phylum Chordata; class Chondrichthyes; family Pristiophoridae; genus Pristiophorus; species Pristiophorus japonicus. Next base: position 25,889,208 of record NC_091995.1, on the reverse strand, counting down.
ATGGTCACAGTCAGGAGGTTCCACATTTTATACTGCTCATCTGCAATAGAACCAGAATCCCCCTTGAGTCTGAGCTGGTTCGTGTGGAAGTGTTTCTCAGTGGGTCTCTCTCCACCTGTAACACAAGTCATATACACAGATAAACTGGTTTTATCTACAACATAATATGGAGACAATACATACAGACACATGCAGAGCAAAGCACAAAGAGACCTTCGCCAGATGCAAAATAAATGGTGGTAGACGAAAGCAGAGGAAGTGGAACATTATGCTGAAACTCACAATACCAAGATGTTCTTCAGCGCCATCAAGTCAGTCTGTGGACCATCAAAACCCAGCACTACTCCACTCCTTTCAGCAGATGGCAGCACTTTGATCAAAGACAGGACTGGCATAAATGAGAGAACACTTCAGTAATCTTCTCAATCGACCTTCAACAGTGAACGAAGAAGCACTTGACTCTATACCCCAGCAATCTATCAAAGAAGATCTTGATCTTCCTCCCAGCATGGACGAAGTAAAGAAAGCCATCAACCAGATGAGTACTGGAAAGGCTGCAGGAAATGATGGAATCCCTGCCGAATCTACAAGGCAGTAGGCCCAGCAACTCTCGAGGCCTTTCATGACATTATAATTAGCATCTGGGAAGAGGAAGACATGCCACAGGACTTTCGTAACACTATGATAATTTCCCTCTACAAGAACAAGGGCAACAAAGCAGACTGTGGCAACTACAGGAGAATATCGCTTCTGTCCATTGCTGGGAAGATCATCGCCCGCATAGTACTGAACCGACTCATAGCTAGTGTCTCAGAAGTAAATCTTCCAGAAACACAATGTGGCTTTCGACCTGGTCGGAGCACAGCCGGCATGATCTTTGCACTCAGACAAGTGCAGAAGTGCACTGAGCAGAATATGGACCTGTACGCTGTATTTATTGACCTCACCAAGGCCTTTGATACTGTCAACAGAGCAGCGCTGTGGTCAATCCTGACAAAACCTGGGTGTCCAAGGAAGTTTGTCCACATCATTGAGCTGTTTCATGACAACATGACAGGTGAAGTGCTCTCAGACGGCACAACCACGGCCCCATTTGCCATCTCAAATGGAGTGAAACAAGGTTGTGTACTCGCTCCAGTTCAGTTCAACCTATTCTTTACCTGCGTCTTGAACTATGCCATAAAAGACATAGAGTTTGGGGTCTACCTGAAATATCGATTAGATGGTTCGCTGTTCGAACTCCGCCGCCTTGCTGCAAAGACCAACGTTCGGAAACAACTCATCCTAGAGGCACTCTGTGCTGACGACTGCGCCCTTATGGCACACAAGGAGAGTGACCTACAATTCATACTCAGCAAATTTGCTGAGGCAACAGGATTGTTTGGCCTAACCATCAGCCTTAGTAAAACTGAGGTTCTCTATCAGCCTGCCCCTGGCACCACAGCACCTGGTCCCACAGTCTCCATCGGCTGTAAATTCAGTGGACAGCTTCAAGTACCTTGGCAGCACCATATCAAGTGATAGGCCCTTGGACAAGGAGATTGATGCAAGGATCTGTAAAGCCAGCCAGGCACTTGGTCGCTTGCGCACTAAGGTGTTGAGTCACCAACACATCCAACTGTCAACTAAACTGTTGGTGTATAGAACAGTCATTCTCTCATCTGTCCTCTATGGATGTGAGACCTGGACATCCTACTGGTGTCACATCAAAAAGTTGGAAGCTTTCCATATGCGCGGTGTCAGATCTATACTCCACATATGCTGGCAAGACCGGGTGTCAAACCTTGAGGTTCTGGAGAGAGCATAATCAACTAGCATCGAGGTGATGATCATGCGAGCCCAGTTCCGGTGGGCTGGACATGTCATCAGCATGGATGAGTCAAGGATCTCTCGTCAGCTTCTTCACGGCGAGCTCTGTGAAGGTCAAAGACACCAGGGCGCCCCCGCAAGTGCTATAAAGATTGCATTAACGCTAACCTCTAGTAGTGTGGCATCCGACCAAAGGACCTCGAGAATACAGCAGCTAATAAAATCCAGTGGTGAACCCTCACAAGGACTGCCTGCCAGACCTTCGAAGAAAGCCGATATCAACGCCTGCGGGACTCTAGAGATAGACGACATCAGGTGACAGTACTGTCAGCATCAGGCACACTAAACTTCCCTTGTCCGACGTGCATGGGACTATGTGCATCCAGAATTGGCCTATACAGCCACTTGAAGACACATGCCATTGATGATTAGCACATCAATGTCTTTGTTGGATACAACAGACTACCAAGAATATGGGCACTGCCATTTAGAGGAAAGACCATGTTCCCCCATCAGGGAACTGAAGTGCCATCACCTCTCCCACTTGCCAATCATTTTCTCGCATCCCTTTATCAAACTGAGGACATAGAGATGACGTCCCCGCAGAGACGAGGCATATTGACCCGAAGCGTGGCAGTACGAGTGTACGGCGCCAAGGGAAGACATATAGATATATAGATAACATCCTGCATACCTAACACGAATTAAAGGGAATGGCCAAGACCCCTGCACCTTCCCCAAGGTAAGGTGGGTAACCTGTCTAGTAAAAAGGCAAATAAAACCAATCGTTAATTGTAACTTGCGTAACTACGTAATGCAATAAAAAAGCTGATAGTGATTATCTTAAGGGACATATGGATCCAAAAATAGAGCCGGTCAAACAATTAATAAGCTTTGTTGAATAAAAAGAGTTTTAAATAAAAGATCATTCAGTACATTGGGTTGAAAGACATAAATTTAGTCTAGGAATGAGATAAAAAATGCAATTTTTTTAAAAAGCCTGCGTGGGTCTCTCGAGGCTGCAGGCTGGGGATGTACGCTCCCATTTTCCTTTGTGTAAAACCTTGACGTGAAAGCTTCTAGCTCAATAAAAAGAGTTTCAAATAAAAGATTGGCAGTACAATATCTGAATTGGGATTTTGAGATATTAAGAGAAGGCACAGCAAAATACTGAGAAAGATTCAAATTTAAAAAAAAGGTTTAATCTCATCTCTTAAAAAAAAAAGAAAAGAAAACTAAAAGGTTTGGAAACAATCGAGAAATACCTTCAGGGATCAGGTCAAATTCCTGGATGAGTGATGAGCTGTCTGCGAAGGTGTAAAAGGGACTTTGAACAAAGGATAAAATGTTAAAACGGCAAGCTTTATCAGTTTAGAAAAAGGGACATTGTAACGGCCTTGAAACTGGAACGTTTGAGATAACGAAAAGCAGCTCTCAAAGCCTACGTGCTAGACTCTGTTCTAGTTATGAAAAAAAAAGAGAAAGACGCAATCTTGAAAGAAAACAAATTGAACGAATTTGAAAGAAAAAGTGTCTTCGATTGTCTGATGATTTTAAATTAACAAATTTATGGAGACACGAGCCCTCCGTGTAAAATAGAAAACCTAATTTGAAGAAAAGAGATCTGAAAAAAAAGATGTAACGTACTAAATCGGTGCTGAAAAAAATTAGGTGTTTGTGATGGAAAAAGACATAACTTACTAAATACTAGTTGATATCGGCTGTGAAAAAGATGTTGGTTTAATTGAAAAAAAAGAATTGGAAGAGGTAAAAGACACTCTCCATTGATAAAGATTTTAAATTACGAGAAAGTTTCACTGCAGTTGAAAAGATTCCTAAAATGGACGTTGTTTATCAAGAAAAGTTCCGAACAGTCTAAACAAGCAGGAGGGTTTTGAAAATAACGAGGAGAAAAGATCTAAGCTATACGAACTCAGCGCAGAAAAAAAAAATGGGAATTAGAAAATCTTACTGAATTTTAAAATTGGATTTCTGTAAACAAAGTAGCTACTAAAAATGTGTGGTCTCGATTTAAATCAATTTAAAAAGCATCTTTGTCAAGTACTTGAATTAGAAGTTAAGAAAAAATTGGAGTTTAATCTAAAATGCTGTCTTTCCTGATGAGAAGATTTTTATTATGACGGCTTTACTAATGATTTCTGCTGTCTTAATGGATTCCTAATTTCTAAGCAAGTTTTGAAGGTACAAAGTCTTGGAAAAATTTTTCGGATGATTACGCGAAGTCATGTAATCACATCAGGCCTTCTTACAAATCTGTAAAGAAGTTAACCCTTTCCATTGACAGCTGTTTTATACTGGACATTATTAATTTGGATTTCTTAATAAAATAAAGACTCAACTGACAGACAGAGGAAATGGTGGGATAGTCAGAATAAAAATAAAACAGAACTAGCCTATGTAATAATACTCGCCTGATACAAATATAAGAAAGATACTCAAACAAAACAAATTCAAGAGTTAAAAGCAAAGATAAATAAGCTGGAAGAGATTTTTTTTTTAAATGGAACCAGACGGATAGTGCAGTGCGCAGCCATAGCACCATCACCTATGGCAATAGAGCCAATGTACCCCACGGTGGGTAAGTGTAGTCCACAAACCCAACCTAACCCTTACCTCCGATTTCACAGAGTGACCTCGACATGCATGGATAAAAGATGAGTAGACCAGAACCTAACACCTGGTGACGACCAGGCTATCTGTTTAAAATTTGCAGATAAAACACTCACCGAGATGGGACCGCACGGCTACTTCGACTCTGGAGACGCACGATACTGGGAACCTTAAGGCCCACACACGCACTGGATAATACAGACGGACTACGAGAGATGTAGCACACACAGGAAAGACACAACTACATGAATTATGGGGCTTTGTTTAATATAACTGACAAAATATGCATTCCAGCAGCCAAGGACTGGAGCAAGGACAGAACTTATTTTAAAGCATGGCTATGTATAGTGTATTAAGTAAGGTTGTAATGCAGCAGGCTGCCGATGCCATGGGCGGCAGTAGATTCCGAGGACAGGAGCAAGTTCATAGGACCAAAAGGGGAAGGGTGCAGAAATCCAACTGGATGGAATTTCAGTTCTAGAAGCTCATGCCTGGGTGGACGAAGTTGCAAAACAAACAGCCAAATCCACCCCGCAAGAAACAGAAGGGTGGGAAAAGAACGGAGCAAAAAGGGGTGTGGGACCACAGGATGTTTCGGAAAACTGGTCAGTGGGATAAAATGAAGACCAAGGGAGGTCTCTGGAATATAAGGTGTATGTCCCGAAGCGTGACACTGTAATAACACGGAGAAACCGGTATTGATCATGCGCAGCGCAAACAAGAAGGAATACAACCTAAAAAGGGGGGCGGATGGAGTGTGGAGGAAAGATGACAATGTAGTGGACCTGAAATAAAGGTCCGGCTGGGACACCAAACAAGCTCAAAGGGACCCTGGGAAGCCCAACCGATGCCCCGACAACCACCCTGGGGACAACAACTCTTCCCAGCACAACCACGCAAGTCCCAACATAAACCCGTCCATAAAGACTGGAGCCAAAGGGGCCTATAAATAAAAGAACCTAAAGAAAGGATATAATTTGGGATGGGTCAGCGACTACTTAACCTAAACCTAACGGATATCATTCTTCCTAGCTTCTGTGGGAATGAAACTATAAGTCTATACCAGAACCTGACACAATGGATCCTCGAAGGTCCGGAATCCACTACCCTGAGATTTAATGTCAGAAAGGGAACAGGACAAGGTCGAACAAAAAGGGGAATACTGGAAACACTTGGCATGGGTTATGCTGCAGTGGTTACAACGACCTGTATGCAATAGACAACTGGGTTAACAACTTAACGCAAATCTTAAGGGGTTTACTGGGGAGGGACATGGATAACCAAGCCCTAAAGGCGCAATACTACAGTTTGACGTAACAAAGGGAGACCCCTTATACCAAACCGACTGTATCGGTGAAGAAACCGAACATGGTTACGTTACCATCACCCCTCTAGACAGGTGATTAAAATAGTACCAAAGATATTGACATAACCGATTACGATAAAAATAATCAAGTGATTTTATGTCGAGGTACGCTAAGAATGAACGATAATGATTGTGGATTCCATCAAACAAACGGATGCATGCTGAGTATCACTCCTCTCGAACACGATTCCGAAACAATCGCTGTTCCACAAGGGAATGGAGATTGGTGTGTGAGCACAGGAGCAGCCAACCCGACGATTAAGACCAGGGGAGGAGTCACCCCCTGTGTCATCACCAACCCTAACTTCTGTTTCAGGGTTTATGGGAAAAATAGTCATAAATGGATACCACATACATCCCGAGACAATGGAAATTATCCACAGAACGGTCACAGATAGCTTCCGAGAAGGGTACAAGGAGGCGGTATGGGAACCGCAAGTAAAACAGATACCCGAATCGTGAGGAACGATTGGTGCAATGTATCCAAAACCAAAGACGACACTATAGTCAGCTGATGGAAGAAATAGACAAAGCTACAAGGAGACACTAACGCAATGCTGGCCGACCAGCCTTGGTACTCAAAACTGTGGAACATTGAACTTAATATTCAGATCCGCCCATGGATAAGAATTATATCACATGCACTTGTAGTAATACAAGGCCTGGTCCTGATGGTACTGGTAGGGCTAACATGTGCACAAATTAAATAGGCCAAACGATACATCACAGCATGCACTATGATTAAGGCCATAAGGGATGAAAATTTAAGTAGTCCTACAGGAAGGACTTACCGTATATAACTCTGCGGGAAAGGTCTCAGGAGGTCCCGAAGCTTAGGAGATGGTCACCCAAGTGAACAGACCTATCTGGAATTGCCTACAGGGAGATAGTTATCGGGAAATATGGCCAGCTTGGCATATAGCCAAGGGCCAAAACGGGGGAAATGTAAGATAAAACTTTGGTATTAGGGGTACCAGCGGGACAATGGTTAAAGTGTTGGTTCCTGCACCGACCCATAAGGAGGTAAAAGGCCTCGCTTCGGCCTTGTACCAAGGCTCCAGAAGTTATTAATTCAATAATATTCTGACAGGTTACGATGTGAGAGCCTAAACAGACATTGATAAGACCTTGAGAAAAGGCTCGAGGCAGACTCACGGCACCAAGGAGAATCAACAAATTCTGACCTAATGAAGTCATTCTAGTCAAGGCCAAAGGTGGTCACGAGGGTCTTGGCCTGTCAATCCAAAGTAGCACTGATAAGGTAGTCCAATTAAAGATCTAGGGAGGTCTTACCAGGGAATGGAGGGGTTTTTGAAATGTATAAAAGTTGTATGATTGTGCTGTTCGGGGAGCATCTCCACTCACAGGCGGCTGTGATGAGAGGTGTTCCCGGACGTTTGTAATTAAAGATCGTTGTACCTTGCCATTCGTCTCTGTCTGCTAACTTCGAGATCTGCTACGTGGGTTGGGGGCGAGCGTCGACCCTCTATATCAGGGGGCCCGCTCGTGGGAGGAGAAGCCTTCCCGTTTTCCCCTTACACAAACCAAAGTTAGAATTTCTGTCACACGACCCCAAGTTGATTTGCCATCCGCAACAGTAAGTCTCTTAAACTATCGTTCAATTGTTCCACATACCTTTCCACTGTAACTGTTTCTATCATTAGCCCTAAAAACTCTACCACACCAGCCTCCACGTTCAAGGGATCATCCTCAGCAATTTTCGCCATCTACAGTGCGATGCCACCACCAAAACATCTCCTGTCCCCTTTTACCATTGCAAAGAGATCACTCTCTCTGTGACACCCTGGTCCACACTTCGATCCCACCCAACACCAGCTATGCTTCCCACAGCACCTTCCCATGCAACCACAGGAGATGCAACACTGACCATTTTACCTCCTCCCTTCCCACCGTCCAAGGCCCCAAACACACCTTGCAGGTAAAACAACAATTTACTCGTACTTCTTTCCATGTAGAATACTATATTCACTGCTCACGATGCGGCCGTTTCTAAATGTTCAGTGCTGAACCGTGACCCTAAGTTTCCAGTCGCTTGTCATTTTAATTCTCTGTCCAACTCTAATTCTGACGTCTCTGTCCTTTTTGTTATTTTCAAAAAGCATTCGATATGGTGCCGCATAAGAGGTTATTACACAAAATTAGGACTCATGATATTGGGGGCATTATATTAGCATGCATTGAGGGTTTGTTAATGGACAGAAAACAGAATAGGAATAAACAGGATTTTTTCAGCTTGGCAGGTTGTAACTAGTGGGGTATCACCAGGATCAATGCTTGGGCTTCAGCTATTCACAATTCATATTAATGACTTATATGAAGGGATCGAGTGTAACGTATCAAACTTTGCTGGTGATACAAAGTTAGGTGGGAAAGGAAGCTGTGAGGAGGACACAAAGAGGCTGCAGGTTGACTGAGTGGGCAAGAACATGACAAATGGATGATAATGTGGGGAAGTGTGCAGTTATCCACTTTTGTAGGAAAAACAAAAAAGCAGAATATTTTTGGATGTTGAGAGACTGGGAAATGTTTGAACTCAGAGGGACCTGTGTGTCATTGTACGTGAATCACTGAAAGTTAACGTGTCGGCACAGCAAGTAATTAGGAGAGCAAATGGTATGTTAGCTTTTGTTCCAAAGGGATTAGAGTATAAGTGTCAGGAAAACTTACTACAATTATATGGGGCATTGGTGAGGCCACACTTGGAGTACTGTGTACAGTTTTGGTCTCCTTACCTGTGGAAAGACATACTTTCCTTCGAGAGAGTGCAACAAAGATTCACTAGGCTGTTTCCTGGAATGAGGAAATTGCCCTATGAGGATAGATTGAATGGACTAGGCCTATATTCCTTAGAGCTTAGAACGATGCGAAGTGATCTAATTGAAACATATACAATTCTTAAGGGGCTTGACAGGGTTAACAATGAGAAAATGTTTCCCCTGGCTGGGGAGTCTAGAACCTGAGGGCACAGTCACAGAATAAGGGGTCGGCCATTTAGGACTGAGATGAGGAGAAATGTCTTCACTCGGAGGGTGGTGAAATTTTGGAATTCTCTACCCCAGAGAGTTGTGGATACTCAGTCATTCAGTATATTCAAGACAGAGGTTGATACATTTTTGGGAACAAATGGAATTAAGGGATATGGGGATAATGCGGGAAGGTGGAGTTGAGGTAGTTGAGCCGTGATCTTGTTGAATGGCGGATCAGGCGCGAAGGGCCAAATGGCCTACTCCTGCCCCTATTTTTCATGTCCCTATGTCCTTGGACTCCTACACTGTTCCAATGAAGCTCAGCGGAAGCTCTAGTAACACCAGCTCTTCATTTGATTCGGCACTTTACAACCTCCCGGTCTCAACATTGTCTTCATCAATGTCAGATCGTAACCACTGCTCCGATTGTTTTTGGGCAGCAGGTGTTTCTGTTTCTGCTGCTGCCAATTTACAGCTCCTCTCGACCCCTCTTCTGTTTCTTTACGTGTCCGATTACCACGCTCTTTAGCCTCACGCCATCATCCTTTTTATGATTTAACCACTCCTGCTTTTCACCCTATCCCTTTTGTTCTTTCCTCCCGTCCCCTTTTCCCTGTCTCTGCGCTTGCTTAAAAACAGTTACATCTGTTACTTTTTCCAGTTCTGATGAAAGGTCGTCAACTTGAACTGTTAACTCTGTTTCTCGCTCCACAGAACCTGCCGGCTCTGGTGAATATTTCCAGCAGTCTCTGTTTTTGTTTCAGCTTTCCCGTATCCGCATTATTTGCTTTTCAACCTTTTCTACCTTTAAATCATCCCCCCGCAAACACAGCCCACCCACACATATCTCCCCACCCACACATACCTCCCCACCCACACATATCTCCCCACCCACACATACCTCCCCACCCACACATACCTCCCCACCCACACATACCTCCCCACCCACACATATCTCCCCACCCACACATTCCTCCCCACCCACACATATCTCCCCACCCACACATACCTCCCCACCCACACATACCTCCCCACCCACACATACCTCCCCACCCACACATTCCTCCCCACCCTCACATTCCTCCCCACCCACACATATCTCCCCACCCACACATACCTCCCCACCCACACATACCTCCCCACCCACACATTCCTCCCCACCCACATATATCTCCCCACCCACACATTCCTCCCCACCCACACATATCTCCCCACCCACACATACCTCCCCACCCACACATACCTCCCCACCCACACATTCCTCCCCACCCACACATTCCTCCCCACCCACACATTCCTCCCCACCCACACATATCTCCCCACCCACACATATCTCTCCACCCACACATATCTCCCCATCCACACACACTCCCCCATGACCTGCCATGTCCCATAGGTCTGTAGTTCATCATATGGTGAACAGCTTTTTCTTTCGTATGGTAGTAGCAAAGCAAATCCAATGTCAATTTCTAAGTCGGATATCCAGGCCAAAGCTTCCGGTGTAACAGCGTGGATATCTTGCAGGCTGCCTGCAAATTTCCTTTGAGGGCTGTGCTCAATGATATGCTCCAGGGTCTGATTAGGAACTCCAGAGTGGCATGATAGGGATGTTTTAATCTTCCACCTCTGGAGAAGGTGGCAGCATGAAGCATGACCTGTTTTGAGTCAGTTGATGGTTATCCACTGTTTGCGAGGAAGGTTTGATCCTTCAGGTTGCACTGTGGGGTCCTCTATAAGGAATATATTCCGTATGTCACAGTTCTTCTAAGTATCATGGTGAATTGAGTCATGCGGTTGGCGAAGGGAGGTCAGGCTCACGGTAAGGGGACAGGGGAACTATGGGCCAATAGTTCAACTTTAATGGGGTCCTTGTCACATACTATATGGACTAGGAACATGGGAACAGGAGTAGACCATTGAACCCCTCAAGCCTGTTCTGCCATTCAATGGATAAATATTGGCCAGGACACCGAGGTCACCGCTATTCACAAGAGACAAAACATATTTACATAATTTTTTCAAAATATCCAAAGAAAAAATAGAAGTAAGTAAGTCCTACTTTCATCTTCAGCCCAAGAAGGCAGTGGGCTGGCCTGTGCAGGAAGCCACTCGGCCTGGGATGCTGGGAGTGAGGAGCTACTGCGCATGCGCGCGCACTCCAATGCGCATATGCAGTTGTCCCGGCACTGTTTTCAGCGCGGGACGCTGGCACCACCCCTGACTCGACTGGCCACACTGCGCGAAGAGCCGGGAGAGGCCGGACAGTGGCCAAAGTCGGGACGTCTTTTTTCGGCGCGCTTAGAAATATAGAAAAGCTGCGCAACTCGGGTAAGTGCGCCAAAGATCGGCATGGGCCAATTTTGAGCCCATTATCTTGCAAACGACATTATCGGTGCTATATAAATGCAAGTTGTTGTTGATCAGCAGTCACACCAGATGGATACTGGCTGGGACAAACTGAGGCAGCTCGTTAAAGAGACTTTTTAACGATAGTGGGAGGAGAAAGTTAAAATGCACACTGAACTGATGTACAGTACAATTTTATATTATTTTAAAAACATGGGGGTAGAAATTCATGCTGTTCCACAGCGTAAAATGGGCGGTATCGATTTGGTCGATCCTTTGCGCTCCCCACCTGATATTCAGTTCCACTGATCTCAAAGTCATGCCACCCGTTTAACACTACTGCCCAGGACCAATTTCTAACCCATGATCAATCTGTGCTCCTTGCAGTTTTGAAGGATTTCTTTGCAATGTTAAATAAAGTTTTCCCACCGAATGCAATTGAAGGTTTCTCTCTGCCTCCCTCTGTCCAGCATTATGACTGCCACTCCGAACATCCCGCCCCCCCACACCCCTCCCCCGTACTTTTTCCTTTATGGCCGTTTCTGGAAACTGCTCTGCTTTCTCCTCTTCAGCCCAACTGCTCATGTCCCTGTAGCACCTTCCGCCAACTCGATGCTGCCCCTCAGCCTTTCCTCATGACTATGTCGCAAGTTGAGTTCTCTCAGCAGCAAGCCGGCCTCTATGGTGATCTTCACCAGGGACGTTCAGGCACTTCATCACTGGTCCTCCCGGATAAGGAACATGCCCCCCCTTTACTTCTGGCAAACACCTTGTCCCACGTGGCGTTAGTCTGGACAGAGTAGATAGAGGGAACCTGTTCCAATTGGTGGAAGGCTCGAGAACAAGAGGACACAGATTTAAGGTGATTGTCAAAAGAACCAAAGGTGGCATAAGAAAAAAACTTTTTACGCAGCGAGTGGTTAGGGTCTGGAATGCACTGCCTGAAAGGTTGGTGGAGGCAGACTCAATCACTGTTTTCAAAAGCGAGTTGGATAAGTATCTGAAGGAAAATAGTTTGCAGGGCTACAGGAAAGGGAATAGCTGAAAGCCGGCCAGGGCTCGACGGGTCAAATGGGTTTCTTCTGTGCCCTAAACACTCTATGATTTCCAAAAATGTGCTTACTTTTTCCCTTTCATGAACTAGAATTTCAGCCTAGATTTTGTGTTCATGTTTCTGGAGTGGGGCTTGAACCCACAATCTTCTGTCCCAGAGGCAAGCGTGCTGTAGATTAATAGCTAAGGCAGGGTTCATCAGGCCTTTAGCAGCTTTAAAATGATTGACAAGTGTCGGCCTGAACTGGACTGCTCTGGATGCTTTTTGTCCATTATTCTCAGACTGTTTTTGAAATGGTAATTCTGTGAGGGAGACTGCATTTTAGAGGTGTGAATAGCAGCTGTTCTGTGCAAATCATATTCAATTCTCCTTGAAACAAATATGGGCACAAAAAGAGAGCTGAGCAAACACGCTAATGTCTGAAAGACATTAGACTAGGTGGGATATTAATGAGTAGGGGAGTGAGAGAAAGTGGGGCAGACTAGGTGGGATATTAAAGGGAACGAGCAGGAGAGTATATTTAAACACGGGTGTGGTGGAAGCAGAAGCAATAGTCACTTTTAAAAGTGAATTGGATATAAACTTAAAAAAGAAAAATATGCAAGTTTGGGGGGAATGAGCAGGGGTGTGGGACTAATTCAAAGAGCTGGCACAGACACAACGGGTCGAATGGCCTCATTCTGTGTTGTATCATTCTGTGTGAAGAAAAGCACGGCTACAGATTTGATTGGTTGAATGACCTGTTTCTGTGCTGGAACATTCAATGATTCTATGACATTGTGTTGCTTATTCTGTGACCAAGTGAAAAAAATCCTTAATTGATCCAGTTCATCTAACCTACTTAAGGAGCCACTTCACCAAAAGCACACCAAAACTGGCTAGTTCATGAAAAAAGAACCTCATTTTGTTCTTCAATCATAGCATTGTATTGAAAAAATACATTTAATAATGATGTACAGGAAATATTTACAAGTGTTTCTGTTACTCAAGGACAATCGCGGAACATTTTAAGATTATTGAGACACACAAGCAAGCAGATTTCCTGTCCTCCACACAACCCCGACAGTAACCAAGGTAACCGAGTCAAAAATACAGAAGGGACTGTTACTTATCGGCTTGGCAGATGCTAATCTAAGCGAACCAACGAATCGGCAGCCTATCTATCAGCTAAACATAAGAACATAACAACCTAATAATTAGGAACAGGAGTAGGCATTCTAGCCCCTTGAGCCTGCTCCGCCATTCCATCTTTTCCCACCCGCCCCATCCCATCCCTTTATCCCCCATCTTTTCCCTCCCCAAATCCCGTCTCTCACCCCCTTCATCCCATCCCTTCCCCCCCTTCATCCCATATCTCCTGGCACCCCAGTCATCCCGTCTCTGCCCCCACCCTATCACTCTCTCCCCCCCCCCGCCCATCTCTCTCCACTCCTCTCATACTGTCTCTCCCCCCTACTCCATTCATCCTGTCTCTTCCGCCCCCATTCATCCACCTCATTCCTCCTCCCATCTTTCTACTAGCACCGCTCATCCCATCTCATTCCCCCGCTTCACCCCATCTCTCCTCCTCCGGTCCCTGCACCCTCCCTCATTTTGTCTCTGCCCCCCTCCCCCAACCGGTCCCTGCCCCCCACCCCATCTCTCTCCCACTCCCCTCATACCGTCTCACCCTCTCACACCATCTCTCCCCCCTCCAAACCCCCATCCCATCTCTCTCCCATTTCCCTCCTACCATCTCAAACCCCCCCTCCGCCTCATCATCTCTCCCCCACAAACCCCCCATCCCATCTCTCTCCCACTCCCCTCATACCATCTCTCCACCCCGTTTTATCCCGTCTCTTCCTCCCCCCATCCAGTATCTCCCCGCCCCCCACAACCTGTCTTTTCCTAAACTCCCATTCTGTCTCTTTCCCCCCATCTTTTCCCTCCCCATTCGTGCTGTCTCTTCACCCCCATCTTTTCCCCATCCTGTTTCTCCCCCCCTTCATCCCATCTCTAAACCCTTTGTCCCGTCCCTTCCCCCTTCATCCCGTCTCTTCCCTCACCCCCATCCCGTCTCTCTCCCCCACCCCATCGCATCTCTCCCCCCGCCCCATCCCGTCTCTCCCCACGCCCCATCCCGTCGCTCCCCATCCCGTCTCTCACCACCTTTATTCCGTCTCTTTCCCCCCCACAGCTCTTCACCTGTTCATCCCATCTCTGCCCCACCCTATATCTCCCCCCCGCCCCCCATCCTATCTCTCTCCCACTCCCCTCATACTGTCTCTCCCCCCCATTTATCCCGCCTCTCCCCCCCCTTTATTCCGTCTCTTCCTCCCCCCTTCATCCACTTCATCCCTCCTCCCATCTCTCCCAACACCCCTGATACCGTCTTGCTTCCCTCCCCCCTCATTCCGTCTCTTCACCCCCCCCATCCCATCTCTCCATTCCCCCCCCCCCCCGTCACCCCATCTCTCCTCCCCCTCATCCGGTCCCTGCCTCCCCCCACACTCCCCTGTGCTCAGCAGTTCAAGAAGGTGGCTCACCACCTCAAGGACAATTTGAGTTGGGCAAAAAATGCTGGCCCTGTCAGAGACGCCCACATCCCAGGAACAAATTTAAAAAATCATGGGTATATCTTTTACACCTGCCTTCTCTCTATAAAGTAAGGAAAAATTCCTCCTCTTTTGTTCTATATCATACCTGTTGCAGAAAGCAATTCCTGCTCCAATTCCTCCAAGGTGCTTCCTCCACGGTACTCTCTGTGGTGAGCTGGTCTGTGAGTCAACAAAGATATATAATGCATGCAAATCAAATTCCTCCAGTACCTTATACAGTTCATATAAGTTCATATTCTAACTTACTAACATCAGTAGTATTCTTACAATAATCATAGGACTGAACATCCCGTTCAGACAGGTTAATTCTTACAGCAATATGTACATATCGGGCATTGATCACTAAAACTCCTGGGGTCTCAGGCAACAATTCCACTCGGTGACCATTTTCAAGGGTCGGGCAGCAGGTTCCTCCTTTTGTCCCAATGGTCACAGTCAGGAGGTTCCACATTTTATACTGCTGATCTGCAATAGAACCAGAATCCCCCTTGAGTCTGAGCTGGTTCGTGTGGAAGTGTTTCTCAGTGGGTCTCTCTCCACCTGTAACACAAGTCATATACACAGATAAACTGGTTTTATCTACAATATAATATGGAGACAATACATACAGACACATGCAGAGCAAAGCACAAAGAGACCTTCGCCAGATGCAAGATAAATGATGGTAGACGAAAGCAGAGGAAGTGGAACATTATGCTGAAACTCACAATACCAAGATGTTCTTCAGCGCCATCAAGTCAGTCTGTGGACCATCAAAACCCAGCACTACTCCACTCCTTTCAGCAGATGGCAGCACTTTGATCAAAGACAGGACTGGCATAAATGAGAGAACACTTCAGTAATCTTCTTAATCGACCTTCAACAGTGAATGAAGAAGCACTTGACTCTATACCCCAGCAATCTATCAAAGAAGATCTTGATCTTCCTCCCAGCATGGACGAAGTAAAGAAAGCCATCAACCAGATGAGTACTGGAAAGGCTGCAGGAAAGGATGGAATCCCTGCCGAATCTACAAGGCAGTAGGCCCAGCAACTCTCGAGGCCTTTCATGACATTATAATTAGCATCTGGGAAGAGGAAGACATGCCACAGGACTTTCGTAACACTATGATAATTTTCCTCTACAAGAACAAGGGCAACAAAGCAGACTGTGGCAATTACAGAGGAATATCGCTTCTGTCCATTGCTGGGAAGATCATCGTCCGTATAGTACTGAACCGACTCATAGCTAGTGCCTCAGAAGTAAATCATCCAGAAACACAATGTGGCTTTCGACCTGGTCGGAGCACAGCCGGCATGATCTTTGCACTCAGACAAGTGCAGAAGTGCACTGAGCAGAATATGGACCTGTACGCTGTATTTATTGACCTCACCAAGGCCTTTGATACTGTCAACAGAGCAGCGCTGTGGTCAATCTTGACGAAACTTGGGTGTCCAAGGAAGTTTGTCTACATCATTGAGCTGTTTCACGAGAACATGACAGGTGAAGTGCTCTCAGACGGCACAACCACGGCCCCATTTGCCATCTCAAATGGAGTGAAACAAGGTTGTGTACTCGCTCCAGTTCTGTTCAACCTATTCTTTACCTGCGTCTTGAACTATGCCATAAAAGACTTAGAGTTTGGGGTCTACCTGAAATATCGATTAGATGGTTCGCTGTTCGAACTCCACCGCCTTGCTGCAAAGACCAAAGTTCAGAAACAACTCATCCTAGAGGCACTCTGTGCTGACGACTGCGCCCTTATGGCACACAAGGAGAGTGACCTACAATTCATACTCAGCAAATTTGCTGAGGCAACAGAATTGTTTGGCCTAACCATCAGCCTTAGTAAAACTGAGGTTCTCTATCAGCCTGCCCCTGGCACCACAGCACCTGGTCCCACAGTCTCCATCGGCTGTATACAACTAAAGTCAGTGCACAGCTTCAAGTACCTTGGCAGCACCATATCAAGTGATAGTCCTTGGACAAGGAGATTGATGCAAGGATCTGTAAAGCCAGCCAGGCACTTGGTCATTTGCGCACTAAGGTGTTGAGTCACCACCACATCCAACTGCCAACTAAACTGTTGGTGTATAGAGCAGTCATTCTCTCATCTCTCCTTTATGGATGTGAGACCTGGACATCCTACTGGTGTCACATCAAAAAGTTGGAAGCTTTCCACATGCGCGGTGTCAGATCTATACTCCACATACACTGGCAAGACCGGGTGTCAAACCTTGAGGTTCTGGAGAGAGCACAATCAACTAGCATCGAGGTGATGATCATGCGAGCCCAGTTCCGGTGGGTTGGACATTTCATCCACATGAATGAGTCAAGGATCCCTCGTCAGCTTCTTCACGGCGAGCTCTGAGAAGGTCAAAGATACCGGGGCGCCCCCGCAAGTGCTATAAACATTGCATTAAGGCTAACCTCCAGTAGTGTGGCATCCGACCAAAGGACCTCAAGAATACAGCAGCTAATAAAATCCAGTGGTGAACCCTCACAAGGACTGCCTGCCAGACCTTCGAAGAAAGCCGATGTCAACGCCTGCGGGACTCTAGAAATAGACGACATCAGGTGACAGTACTGTCAGCATCAGGCACATCGAACTTCCCTTGTCCGACGTGCAAGAGATTATGTGCATCCAGATTTGGCCTATACGGCCACTTGAAGACACATGCCATTGATGATTAGCACATCAATGTCTTTGTTGGATACAACAGGTTACCAAGAATATGGGCACTGCCATTTAGAGGAAAGACCATGTTCCCCCATCAGGGAACTGAAGTGCCATCACCTCTCCCACTTGCCAATCATTTTCTCGGACCCCTTTATCAAACTGAGGACATAGAGATGACGTCCCCGCAGAGACGAGGCATATTGACCCGAAGCGTGGCAGTACGAGTGTCCGGTGCCGAGGGAAGACATATAGATATATAGATAACATCCTGCATACCTAACACGAATTAAAGGGAATGGCCAAGACCCCTGCACCTTCCCCAAGGTGGGTATCCTGGCTAGTAAAAAGGCAAATAAAACCAATCGTTAATTGTAATTTGCGTAACTATGTAATGCCATAAAAAAGCTGATAGTGACAATCTTAAGTGACATATGGATCCAAAAATAGAGCCGGTCAAACAATTAATAAGCTTTGTTGAATAAAAAGAGTTTTAAATAAAAGATCATTGAGTACATTGGGTTGAAAGACATAAATTTAGTCGAGGAATGAGATAAAGAATGCCTTTTTTTAAAAAGCCTGCGTGGGTCTCTCGAGGCTGCAGGCTGGGGAAGTACGCTCCCATTTTCCTTTGTGTAAAACCTTGACGTGAAAGCTTCTAGCTCAATAAAAAGAGTTTTAAATAAAAGATTGGCAGTACAATATCTGAATTGTGATTTTGAGATATTAAGAGAAGGCACAGCAAAATACTGAGAAAGATTCAAATTTAAAAATAATTTTTAATCTCATCTCTTAAAAAAAAAAATAAAACTAAAAGGTTTGGAAACAATCTAGAAATACCTTCAGGGATCAGGTCAAATTCCTGGATGAGTGATGAGCTGTCTGCGAAGGTGTAAAAGGGACTTTGAACAAAGGATAAAATGTAAAAACAGCAAGCTTTATCAGTTTAGAAAAAGGGACATTGTAACAGCCTTGAAACTGGAACGTTTGAGATAACGAAAAGCAGCTCTCAAAACCTACGTGCTAGACTTTGTTCTAGTTGTGAAAAAAAGGAGAAAGACGCAACCTTGCAGAAAACAAATTGAACGAATTTGAAAGAAAAAGTGTCTTCGATTGTCTGATGATTTTAAATGAACAAATTTATGGAGACACGAGCCCTCCGTGTAAAATACAAAACCTAATTTGAAGAAAGGAGATCTGAAAAAAAAAGAAGTAACGTACTAAATAGGTGCTGAAATAAAAGGGGTGTTTGCGATGGAAAAATACATAACTTACTAAATACTAGTTGATATCGGCTGTGAAAAAGATATTGGTTTAATTGAAAAAAAAGATTTGGAAGAGGTAAAAGACACTCTCCATTGATAATGATTTTAAATTGCGAGAAAGTTTCACGGCAGTTTGAAAAGATTCCCAAAATGGACGTTGTTTATCAAGAAAAGTCCCGAACAGTCTAAATAAGCAGGAGGGTTTTGAAAATAACGAGGAGAAAAGATCTAAGCTATACGAACTTAGCACAGAAAGAAAAAAAACTGGGAATTAGAAAATCTTACTGAATGTTAAAATTGGATTTCAGTAAACAAAGTGGCTATTAAAAATGTGTGGTCTCGTTTTAAATCAATTAAAAAAAATCTTTGGCAAGTACTTGAATTAGAAGTTAAGAAAAAATTGGAGTTTAATCTAAAATGCTGTCTTTCCTGATGAGAAGATTTTTATTATGACGGCTTTACTAATGATTTCTGCTGTTTTAACGGATTCCTAATTTCTAAGCAAGTTTTGAAGGTACAAAGTCTTGGAAAAAAATTTTCGGATGATTACGCGAAGTCATGTAATCACATCAGGCCTTCTTACAAACCTGTAAAGAAGTTAACCCTTTCCATTGACAGTTGTTTAATACTGGACATTATTCATTTGGATTTCTTAATAAAATAAAGAGTCACCTGACAGACAGAGGAAATAGTGGGATAGTCAGAATAAAAATAAAACAGAACTAGCCTATGTAATAATACTCGCCTGATACAAATATAAGAAAGATACTCAAACAAAACAAATTCAAGAGTTAAAAGCAAAGATAAATAAGCTGGAAGAGATTTTTTTTAAATGGAACCAGACGGATAGTGCAGTGCGCAGCCATAGCACCATCACCTATGGCAATAGAGCCAATGTACCCCACGGTGGGTAAGTGTAGTCCACAAACCCAACCTAACCCTTACCTCCGATTTCACAGAGTGACCTCGACATGCATGGATAAAAGATGAGTAGACCAGAACCTAACACCTGGTGACGACCAGGCTATCTGTTTAAAATTTGCAGATAAAACACTCACCGAGATGGGACCGCACGGCTACTTCGACACTGGAGACGCACGATACTGGGAACCTTAAGGCCCACACACGCACTGGATAATACAGACGGACTATGAGAGATGTAGCACACACAGGAAAGACACAACTACATGAATTATGGGGCTTTGTTTAATTTAACTGACAAAATATACATCCCAGCAGCCAAGGACTGGAGCAAGGACAGAACTTATTTTAAAGCATGGCTATGTATAGTGTATTAAGTAAGGTTGTAATGCAGCAGGCTGCCGATGCCATGGGCGGCAGTAGATTCCGAGGACAGGAGCAAGTTCATAGGATCAAAAGGGGAAATCCAACTGGATGGAATTTCAGTTCTAGAAGCTCATGCCTCGGCGAAGGAAGCTGCAAAACAAACAGCCAAATCCACCCCGCAAGAAACAGAAGGGTGGGAACAGAACGGAGCAAAAAGGGGGGTGGGACCCCAGGATGTTTAGGAAAACTGGTCAGTGGGATAAAATGAAGACCAAGGGAGGTCTCTGGAATATAAGGTGTATGTCCCGAAGCGTGACATGGTTATAACACGGAGAAACCTGTATTGATCATGCGCAGCGCAAACAAGAAGGAATACAACTTAAAAAGGTGGGCGGATGGTGTGTGGAGGAAAGATGACAATGTAGTGGACCTGAAATAAAGGTCCGGCTGGGACACCAAACAAGCTCAAAGGGACCCCGGGAAGCCCTACCGATGCCCCGACAACCACCCTGGGGACAACAACTCTTCCCAGCACAACCACGCAAGTCCCCCCATAAGCCCGTCCATAAAGACTGGAGCCAAAGGGGCCTATAAATAAAAGAACCTAAAGAAAGGATATAATTTGGGATGGGTCAGCGATTACTTAACCTAAACCTAACGGATATCATTCTTCCTAGCTTCTGTGGGAGTGAAACTATAAGTCCATACCAGAACCTGACACAATGGATCCTCGAAGGCCCGGAATCCACTACCCTGAGATTTAATGTCAGAAAGGGAACAGGACAAGGTCGAACAAAAAGGGGAATACTGGAAACACTCGGCATGGGTTATGCGGCAGCGGTTACAACGACCTGTATGCAATAGACGACCGGGTTAACAACTTAACGCAAATCTTAAGGGGTTTACTGGGGAGGGACATGGATAACCAAGCCCTACAGGCGCAATACTACAGTTTGACATAACAAAGGGAGACCCCTTATACCAAACCGACTGTATCGGTGAAGAAACCGAACATGGTTACGTTACCATCACCCCTCTAGACAGGTGATTAAAATAGTACCAAAGACATTGATATAACCGATTACTATAAAAATAATCAAGTGATTTTATGTCGAGGTATGCTAAGAATGAACGATAATGATTGTGGATTCCAACAAACAAACGGATGCATGCTGAGTATCACTCCTCTCGAACACGATTCCGAAACAATCGCTGTTCCACAAGGGAATGGAGATTGGTGCGTGAGCACAGGAGCAGCCAACCCGACGATTAAGACCAGGGAGGAGTCACCCCATGTGTCATCACCAACCTTAACTTCTGTTTCAGGGTTTATGGGAAAAATAGTCATAAATGGATACCACATACATCCCGAGACAATGGAAATTATCCACAGAACGGTCACAGATATCTTCCGAGAAGGGTACAAGGAGGCGGTATGGGAACCGCAAGAAAAACAGATACCCGAATTAAGTGAGGAACGATTGGTGCAATGAATCCAAAACCAAAGACGACACTATAGCCAGCTGATGGAAGAAATAGACAAACCTACAAGGAGACACTATCGCAATGCTGGCCGACCAACCTTGGTACTCAAAACTGTGGAACATTGAACTTAATATTCAGATCCGCCCATGGATAAGAATTATATCACATGCACTTGTAGTAATACAAGGCCTGGTCCTGATGGTACTGGTAGGGCTAACATGTGCACGAATTAAATAGGCCAAACGATACATCACAGGATGCACTATGATTAAGGCCATAAGGGATGAAAATTTAAGCAGTCCTACAGGAAGGACTTACCTTATATAACTCTGCGGGAAAGGTCTCAGGAGGTCCCGAAGCTTGGGAGATGGTCACCCAGGTGAACGATCCTATCTGGAATTGCCTACAGGGATATAGTTATCGGGAAATATGGCCAGCTTGGCGTATTGCCAAGGGCCAAAACGGGGGAAATGTAAGATAAAACTTTGGTATTAGGGGTACCAGCGGGACAAGGGTTAAAGTGCTGGTTCCTGCACCGACTCATAAGGAGGTAAAAGGCCTCGTTTCGGCCTTGTACCAAGGCTCCAGAAGTTATCAATTCAATAATATTCCGACAGGATACGATGTGAGAATCTAAACAGACATTGATAAGATCTTGCGAAGAGGCTCGAGGCAGACTCACGGGCACCAAGGAGAATCAACAAATTCTGACCTAATGAAGTCATTTTAGTCACGGCCTAAGATGGTCACGAGGGTCTTGGCCTGTCAATCCAAAGTAGCACTGATAAGGTAGTCCAATTAAAGATCTAGGGAGGTCTTATCAGGGAACGGAGGGGGTTTTGAAATGTATAAAAGTTGTATGATTGTGCTGCTAGGGGAGCATCTCCACTCACAGGCGGCTGTGATGAGAGGTGTTCCCGGACGTTTGTAATTAAAGATCGTTGTACCTTGCCATTCGTCTCTGTCTGCTAACTTCGAGAACTGCTACGTGGGTTGGGGGCGAGCGTCGACCCTCTATATCAGGGGGCCCGCTCATGGGAGGAGAAGCTTTCCCGTTTTCCCCTTACACAAACCAAAGTTAGGATTTCTGTCACACGACCTCAAGTTGATTGCCATCCACAACAGTAAGTCTCTTAAACTATCGTTCAATTGTTCCACATACCTTTCCACTGTAACTGTTTCTATCATTAGCCCTAAAAACTCTACCACACCAGCCTCCACGTTCAAGGGATCATCCTCAGCAATTTTCGCCATCTACAGTGCGATGCCACCACCAAAACATCTCCTGTCCCCTTTTACCATTGCAAAGAGATCACTCTCTCTGTGACACCCTGGTCCACACTTCGATCCCACCCAACACCAGCTATGCTTCCCACAGCACCTTCCCATGCAACCACAGGAGATGCAACACTGACCTTTTTACCTCCTCCCTTCCCACCATCCAAGGCCCCAAACACACCTTGCAGGTAAAACAACAATTTACTCATACTTCTTTCCATGTAGAATACTATATTCACTGCTCACGATGCGGCCGTTTCTACATGTTCAGTGCTGAACCGTGACCCTAAGTTTCCAGTCGCTTGTCATTTTAATTCTCTGTCCAACTCTAATTCTGACCTCTCTGTCCTTTTTGTTATTTTCAAAAAGCATTCGATATGGTGCCGCATAAGAGGTTATTACACAAAATTAGGACTCATGATATTGGGGGCATTATATTAGCATGCATTGAGGGTTTGTTAATGGACAGAAAACAGAATAGGAATAAACAGGATTTTTTCAGCTTGGCAGGTTGTAACTAGTGGGGTATCACCAGGATCAATGCTTGGGCTTCAGCTATTCACAATTTATATTAATGACTTATATGAAGGGATCGAGTGTAACGTATCAAATTTTGCTGGTGATACAAAGTTAGGTGGGAAAGGAAGCTGTGAGGAGGACACAAAGAGGCTGCAGGTTGACTGAGTGGGCAAGAACATGACAAATGGATGATAATGTGGAGAAGTGTGCAGTTATCCACTTTTGTAGGAAAAACAAAAAAGCAGAATATTTTTGGATGTTGAGAGACTGGGAAATGTTTGAACTCAGAGGGACCTGTGTGTCATTGTACGTGAATCACTGAAAGTTAACGTGTCGGTACAGCAAGCAATTAGGAGAGCAAATGGTATGTTAGCTTTTGTTCCAAAGGGATTAGAGTATAAGTGTCAGGAAAACTTACTACAATTATATGGGGCATTGGTGAGGCCACACTTGGAGTACTGTGTACAGTTTTGGTCTCCTTACCTAAGGAAAGACATACTTGCCTTCGAGAGAGTGCAACAAAGATTCACTAGGCTGTTTCCTGGAATGAGGAAATTGCCCTATGAGGATAGATTGAATGGACTAGGCCTATATTCCTTAGAGCTTAGAACGATGAGAAGTGATCTAATTGAAACATATACAATTCTTAAGAGGCTTGACAGGGTTAACGCTGAGAAAATGTTTCCCTTGGCTGGGGAGTCTAGAACCCGAGGGCACAGTCACAGAATAAGGGGTCGGCCATTTAGGACTGAGATGAGGAGAAATGTCTTCACTCGGAGGGTGGTGAAATTTTGGAATTCTCTACCCCAGAGAGTTGTGGATACTCAGTCATTCAGTATATTCAAGACAGAGGTTGATACATTTTTGGGAACAAATGGAATTAAGGGATATGGGGATAATGCGGGAAGGTGGAGTTGAGGTAGTTGAGCCGTGATCTTGTTGAATGGCGGATCAGACGCGAAGGGCCAAATGGCCTACTCCTGCCCCTATTTTTTATGTCCCCATGTCCTTGGACTCCTACACTGTTCCAATGAAGCTCAGCGGAAGCTCTAGTAACACCAGCTCTTCATTTGATTCGGCACTTTACAACCTCCCGGTCTCAACATTGTCTTCAACAATGTCAGATCGTAACCACTGCTCCGATTGTTTTTGGGCAGCAGGTGTTTCTGTTTCTGCTGCTGCCAATTTACAGCTCCTCTCGACCCCTCTTCTGTTTCTTTACGTGTCCGATTACCACACTCTTTAGCCTCAAGCCATCATCCTTTTTATGATTTAACCACTCCTGCTTTTCACCCTATCCCTTTTGTTCTTTCCTCCCGTCCCCTTTTCCCTGTCTCTGCGCTTGCTTAAAAACAGTTACATCTGTTACTTTTTCCAGTTCTGATGAAAGGTCGTCAACTTGAACTGTTAACTCTGTTTCTCGCTCCACAGAACCTGCCGGCTCTGGTGAATATTTCCAGCAGTCTCTGTTTTTGTTTCAGCTTTCCCGTATCCGCATTATTTGCTTTTCTATCTTTTATACCTTTAAATCATCCCCCTGCAATCACAACCCACCCACACATACCTCCCCACCCACACATACCTCCCCACCCACACATATCTCCTCACCCACACATACCTCCCCACCCACACATACCTCCCCACCCACACATACCTCCCCACCCACACATACCTCCCCACCCACACATTCCTCCCCACCCACACATATCTCCCCACCAACACATACCTCCCCACCCACACATACCTCCCCACCCACACATATCTCCCCACCCACACATACCTCCCCACCCACACATATCTCTCCACCCACACATATCTCCCCACCCACACACACTTCCCCATGACCTGCCACGACCCATAGGTCTGTAGTTCATCATCTGGTGAACAGCTTCTTCTTTCGTATGGTAGTAGCAAAGCAAATCCAATGTCAATTTCTAAGTCGGATATCCAGGCCAAAGCTTCCGGTGTAACAGCGTGGATATCTTGCAGGCTGCCTGCAAATTTCCTTTGAGGGCTGTGCTCAATGATATGCTCCAGGGTCTGATTAGGAACTCCAGAGTGGCATGATAGGGATGTTTTAATCTTCCACCTCTGGAGAAGGTGGCAGCTTCTAGCATGACCTGTTTTGAGTCAGTTGATGGTTGTCCACTGTTTGCGAGGAAGGTTTGATCCTTCAGGTTGCACTGTGGGGTCCTCTATAAGGAATATATTCCGTATGTCACAGTTCTTCTAAGTATCATGGTGAATTGAGTCATGCGGTTGGCGAAGGGAGGTCAGGCTCACGGTAAGGGGACAGGGGAACTATGGGCCAATAGTTCAACTTTAATGGGGTCCTTGTCACATACTATATGGACTAGGAACATGGGAACAGGAGTAGACCATTGAACCCCTCGAGCCTGTTCTGCCATTCAATGGATAAATATTGGCCAGGACACCGAAGTCACCGCTATTCACAAGAGACAAAACATATTTACATAATTTTTTCAAAATATCCAAAGAAAAAATAGAAGTAAGTAAGTCCTACTTTCATCTTCAGCCCAAGAAGGCAGTGGGCTGGCCTGTGCAGGAAGCCACTCGGCCTGGGATGCTGGGAGTGAGGAGCTACTGCGCATGCGCGCGCACTCCAATGCGCATATGCAGTTGTCCCGGCACTGTTTTCAGCGCGGGACGCTGGCACCACCCCTGACTCGACTGGCCACACTGCGCGAAGAGCCGGGAGAGGCCGGACAGTGGCCAAAGTCGGGACGTCTTTTTTCGGCGCGCTTAGAAATATAGAACAGCTGCGCAACTCGGGTAAGTGCGCCAAAAATCGGCATGGGCCAATTTTGAGCCCATTATCTTGCAAACGACATTATCGGTGCTATATAAATGCAAGTTGTTGTTGATCAGCAGTCACACCAGATGGATACTGGCTGGGACAAACTGAGGCAGCTCGTTAAAGAGACTTTGTAACGATAGTGGGAGGAGAAAGTTAAAATGCACACTGAACTGATGTACAGTACAATTTTATATTGTTTTAAAAACATGGGGGTAGAAATTCATGCTGTTCCACAGCGTAAAATGGGCGGTATCGATTTGGTCGATCCTTTGCGCTCCCCACCTGATATTCAGTTCCACTGATCTCAAAGTCATGCCACCCGTTGAAAAAATACATTTAATAATGATGTACAGGAAATATTTACAAGTGTTTCTGTTACTCAAGGACAATCGCGGAACATTTTAAGATTACTGAGACACACAAGCAAGCAGATTTCCTGTCCTCCACACAATCCCGACAGTAACCAAGGTAACCGAGTCAAAAATACAGAAGGGACTGTTACTTATCGGCTTGGCAGATGCTAATCTAAGCGAACCAACGAATCGGCAGCCTATCTATCAGCTAAACATAAGAACATAACAACCTAATAATTAGGAACAGGAGTAGGCCATCTAGCCCCTTGAGCCTGCTCCGCCATTCCATCTTTTCCCACCCGCCCCATCCCATCCCTTTCTCCCCCATCTTTTCCCTCCCCAAATCCCGTCTCTCACCCCCTTCATCCCATCCCTTCCCCCCCTTCATCCCATATCTCCTGGCACCCCAGTCATCCCGTCTCTGCCCCCACCCTATCACTCTCTCCCCCCCCCGCCCATCTCTCTCCACTCCTCTCATACTGTCTCTCCCCCCTACTCCATTCATCCTGTCTCTTCCGCCCCCATTCATCCACCTCATTCCTCCTCCCATCTTTCTACTAGCACCGCTCATCCCATCTCATTCCCCCGCTTCACCCCATCTCTCCTCCTCCGGTCCCTGCACCCTCCCTCATTTTGTCTCTGCCCCCCTCCCCCAACCGGTCCCTGCCCCCCACCCCATCTCTCTCCCACTCCCCTCATACCGTCTCACCCTCTCACACCATCTCTCCCCCCTCCAAACCCCCATCCCATCTCTCTCCCATTTCCCTCCTACCATCTCAAACACCCCCCTCCGCCACATCATCTCTCCCCCACAAACCCCCCATCCCATCTCTCTCCCACTCCCCTCATACCGTCTCTCCCCCCCCACCCACCATCCCATCTCTCTCCCACTCCCCTCATACCATCTCTCCACCCCGTTTTATCCCGTCTCTTCCTCCCCCCATCCAGTATCTCCCCGCCCCCCACAACCTGTCTTTTCCTAAACTCCCATCCTGTCTCTTTCCCCCCATCTTTTCCCTCCCCATTCGTGCTGTCTCTTCACCCCCATCTTTTCCCCATCCTGTTTCTCCCCCCCTTCATCCCATCTCTAAACCCTTTGTCCCGTCCCTTCCCCCTTCATCCCGTCTCTTCCCTCACCCCCATCCCGTCTCTCTCCCCCGCCCCATCACGTCTCTCCCCCCGCTCCATCCCGTCTCTCCCCCCGCGCCATCCCGTCGCTCCCCATCCCGTCTCTCACCACCTTTATTCCGTCTCTTTCCCCCCCCCCAGCTCTTCACCTGTTCATCCCATCTCTGCCCCACCCTATCTCTCCCCCCCCGCCCCCCCATCCTATCTCTCTCCCACTTCCCTCATACTGTCTCTCCCCCCCATTTATCCCGCATCTCCCCCCCCTTTATTCCGTCTCTTCCTCCCCCCTTCATCCACTTCATCCCTCCTCCCATCTCTCCCAACACCCCTGATACCGTCTTGCTTCCCTACCCCCTCATTCCGTCTCTTCACCCCCCCCCATCCCATCTCTCCATTCCCCCCCCCCCCGTCACCCCACCTCTCCTCCCCCTCATCCGGTCCCTGCCTCCCCCCCACACTCCCCTGCGCTCAGCAGTTCAAGAAGGTGGCTCACCACCTCAAGGACAATTTGAGTTGGGCAAAAAATGCTGGCCCTGTCAGTGACGCCCACATCCCAGGAACAAATTTAAAAAATCATGGGTATATCTTTCACACCTGCCTTCTCTCTATTAAGTAAGGAGAAATTCCTCCTCTTTTGTTCTATATCATACCTGTTGCAGAAAGCAATTCCTGCTCCAATTCCTCCAAGGTGCTTCCTCCATGGTACTCTCTGTGGTGAGCTGGTCTGTGAGTCAACAAAGATATATAATGCATGCAAATCAAATTCCTCCAGTACCTTATACAGTTCATATAAGTTCATATTCTAACTTACTAACATCAGTAGTATTCTTACAATAATCATAGGACTGAACATCCCGTTCAGACAGATTAATTCTTACAGCAATATGTACATATCGGGCATTGTTCACTAAAACTCCTGGGGTCTCAGGCAACAATTCCACTCGGTGACCATTTTCAAGGGTCGGGCAGCAGGTTCCTCCTTTCGTCCCAATGGTCACAGTCAGGAGGTTCCACATTTTATACTGCTGATCTGCAATAGAACCAGAATCCCCCTTGAGTCTGAGCTGGTTCGTGTGGAAGTGTTTCTCAGTGGGTCTCTCTCCACCTGTAACACAAGTCATATACACAGATAAACTGTTTTATCTACAATATAATATGGAGACAATACATACAGACACATGCAGAGCAAAGCACAAAGAGACCTTCGCCAGATGCAAGATAAATGATGGTAAACGAAAGCAGAGGAAGTGGAACATTATGCTGAAACTCACAATACCAAGATGTTCTTCAGCGCCATCAAGTCAGTCTGTGGACCATCAAAACCAGGCACTACTCCACTCCTTTCAGCAGATGGCAGCACTTTGATCAAAAACAGGACTGGCATAAATGAGAGAACACTTCAGTAATCTTCTTAATCGACCTTCAACAGTGAATGAAGAAGCACTTGACTCTATACCCCAGCAATCTATCAAAGAAGATCTTGATCTTCCTCCCAGCATGGACGAAGTAAAGAAAGCCATCAACCAGATGAGTACTGGAAAGGCTGCAGGAAAGGATGGAATCCCTGCCGAATCTACAAGGCAGTAGGCCCAGCAACTCTCGAGGCCTTTCATGACATTATAATTAGCATCTGGGAAGAGGAAGACATGCCACAGGACTTTCGTAACACTATGATAATTTTCCTCTACAAGAACAAGGGCAACAAAGCAGACTGTGGCAATTACAGAGGAATATCGCTTCTGTCCATTGCTGGGAAGATCATCGTCCGCATAGTACTGAACCGACTCATAGCTAGTGCCTCAGAAGTAAATCATCCAGAAACACAATGTGGCTTTCGACCTGGTCGGAGCACAGCCGGCATGATCTTTGCACTCAGACAAGTGCAGAAGTGCACTGAGCAGAATATGGACCTGTACGCTGTATTTATTGACCTCACCAAGGCCTTTGATACTGTCAACAGAGCAGCGCTGTGGTCAATCTTGATGAAACTTGGGTGTCCAAGGAAGTTTGTCCACATCATTGAGCTGTTTCACGAGAACATGACAGGTGAAGTGCTCTCAGACGGCACAACCACGGCCCCATTTGCCATCTCAAATGGAGTGAAACAAGGTTGTGTACTCGCTCCAGTTCTGTTCAACCTATTCTTTACCTGCGTCTTGAACTATGCCATAAAAGACTTAGAGTTTGGGGTCTACCTGAAATATCGATTAGATGGTTCGCTGTTCGAACTCCACCGCCTTGCTGCAAAGACCAAAGTTCAGAAACAACTCATCCTAGAGGCACTCTGTGCTGACGACTGTGCCCTTATGGCACACAAGGAGAGTGACCTACAATTCATACTCAGCAAATTTGCTGAGGCAACAGAATTGTTTGGCCTAACCATCAGCCTTAGTAAAACTGAGGTTCTCTATCAGCCTGCCTCTGGCACCACAGCACCTGCTCCCACAGTCTCCATCGGCTGTATACAACTAAAGTCAGTGCACAGCTTCAAGTACCTTGGCAGCACCATATCAAGTGATAGGTCCTTGGACAAGGAGATTGATGCAAGGATCTGTAAAGCCAGCCATGCACTTGGTCACTTGCGCACTAAGGTGTTGAGTCACCACCACATCCAACTGCCAACTAAACTGTTGGTGCATAGAGCAGTCATTCTCTCATCTCTCCTTTATGGATGTGAGACCTGGACATCCTACTGGTGTCACATCAAAAAGTTGGAAGCTTTCCACATGCGCGGTGTCAGATCTATACTCCACATACACTGGCAAGACCGGGTGTCAAACCTTGAGGTTCTGGAGAGAGCACAATCAACTAGCATCGAGGCGATGATCATGCGAGCCCAGTTCCGGTGGGCTGGACATGTCATCCGCTTGGATGAGTCAAGGATCCCTCGTCAGCTTCTTCACGGCGAGCTCTGAGAAGGTCAAAGATACCGGGGCGCCCCCGCAAGTGCTATAAACATTGCATTAAGGCTAACCTCCAGTAGTGTGGCATCCGACCAAAGGACCTCAAGAATACAGCAGCTAATAAAATCCAGTGGTGAACCCTCACAAGGACTGCCTGCCAGACCTTCGAAGAAAGCCGATGTCAACGCCTGCGGGACTCTAGAAATAGACGACATCAGGTGACAGTACTGTCAGCATCAGGCACATCGAACTTCCCTTGTCCGACGTGCAAAAGACTATGTGCATCCAGAATTGGCCTATACGGCCACTTGAAGACACATGCCATTGATGATTAGCACATCAATGTCTTTGTTGGATACAACAGGTTACCAAGAATATGGGCACTGCCATTTAGAGGAAAGACCATGTTCCCCCATCAGGGAACTGAAGTGCCATCACCTCTCCCACTTGCCAATCATTTTCTCGGACCCCTTTATCAAACTGAGGACATAGAGATGACGTCCCCGCAGAGACGAGGCATATTGACCCGAAGCGTGGCAGTACGAGTGTCCGGTGCCGAGGGAAGACATATAGATATATAGATAACATCCTGCATACCTAACACGAATTAAAGGGAATGGCCAAGACCCCTGCACCTTCCCCAAGGTAAGGTGGGTATCCTGGCTAGTAAAAAGGCAAATAAAACCAATCGTTAATTGTAATTTGCGTAACTATGTAATGCCATAAAAAAGCTGATAGTGACAATCTTAAGTGACATATGGATCCAAAAATAGAGCCGGTCAAACAATTAATAAGCTTTGTTGAATAAAAAGAGTTTTAAATAAAAGATCATTGAGTACATTGGGTTGAAAGACATAAATTTAGTCGAGGAATGAGATAAAGAATGCCTTTTTTTAAAAAGCCTGCGTGGGTCTCTCGAGGCTGCAGGCTGGGGAAGTACGCTCCCATTTTCCTTTGTGTAAAACCTTGACGTGAAAGCTTCTAGCTCAATAAAAAGAGTTTTAAATAAAAGATTGGCAGTACAATATCTGAATTGTGATTTTGAGATATTAAGAGAAGGCACAGCAAAATACTGAGAAAGATTCAAATTTAAAAATAATTTTTAATCTCATCTCTTAAAAAAAAAAGAAAATAAAACTAAAAGGTTTGGAAACAATCTAGAAATACCTTCAGGGTATCAGGTCAAATTCCTGGATGAGTGATGAGCTGTCTGCGAAGGTGTAAAAGGGACTTTGAACAAAGGATAAAATGTAAAAACGGCAAGCTTTATCAGTTTAGAAAAAGGGACATTGTAACAGCCTTGAAACTGGAACGTTTGAGATAACGAAAAGCAGCTCTCAAAGCCTACGTGCTAGACTCTGTTCTAGTTGTGAAAAAAAAGAGAAAGACGCAACCTTGAAAGAAAACAAATTGAACGAATTTGAAAGAAAAAGTGTCTTCGATTGTCTGATGATTTTAAATGAACAAATTTATGGAGACACGAGCCCTCCGTGTAAAATACAAAACCTAATTTGAAGAAAGGAGATCTGAAAAAAAAAGAAGTAACGTACTAAATAGGTGCTGAAATAAAAGGGGTGTTTGCGATGGAAAAATACATAACTTACTAAATACTAGTTGATATCGGCTGTGAAAAAGATATTGGTTTAATTGAAAAAAAAGATTTGGAAGAGGTAAAAGACACTCTCCATTGATAATGATTTTAAATTGCGAGAAAGTTTCACGGCAGTTTGAAAAGATTCCCAAAATGGACGTTGTTTATCAAGAAAAGTCCCGAACAGTCTAAATAAGCAGGAGGGTTTTGAAAATAACGAGGAGAAAAGATCTAAGCTATACGAACTTAGCACAGAAAGAAAAAAAACTGGGAATTAGAAAATCTTACTGAATGTTAAAATTGGATTTCAGTAAACAAAGTGGCTATTAAAAATGTGTGGTCTCGTTTTAAATCAATTAAAAAAAATCTTTGGCAAGTACTTGAATTAGAAGTTAAGAAAAAATTGGAGTTTAATCTAAAATGCTGTCTTTCCTGATGAGAAGATTTTTATTATGACGGCTTTACTAATGATTTCTGCTGTTTTAACGGATTCCTAATTTCTAAGCAAGTTTTGAAGGTACAAAGTCTTGGAAAAAAATTTTCGGATGATTACGCGAAGTCATGTAATCACATCAGGCCTTCTTACAAACCTGTAAAGAAGTTAACCCTTTCCATTGACAGTTGTTTAATACTGGACATTATTCATTTGGATTTCTTAATAAAATAAAGAGTCACCTGACAGACAGAGGAAATAGTGGGATAGTCAGAATAAAAATAAAACAGAACTAGCCTATGTAATAATACTCGCCTGATACAAATATAAGAAAGATACTCAAACAAAACAAATTCAAGAGTTAAAAGCAAAGATAAATAAGCTGGAAGAGATTTTTTTTAAATGGAACCAGACGGATAGTGCAGTGCGCAGCCATAGCACCATCACCTATGGCAATAGAGCCAATGTACCCCACGGTGGGTAAGTGTAGTCCACAAACCCAACCTAACCCTTACCTCCGATTTCACAGAGTGACCTCGACATGCATGGATAAAAGATGAGTAGACCAGAACCTAACACCTGGTGACGACCAGGCTATCTGTTTAAAATTTGCAGATAAAACACTCACCGAGATGGGACCGCACGGCTACTTCGACACTGGAGACGCACGATACTGGGAACCTTAAGGCCCACACACGCACTGGATAATACAGACGGACTATGAGAGATGTAGCACACACAGGAAAGACACAACTACATGAATTATGGGGCTTTGTTTAATTTAACTGACAAAATATACATCCCAGCAGCCAAGGACTGGAACAAGGACAGAACTTATTTTAAAGCATGGCTATGTATAGTGTATTAAGTAAGGTTGTAATGCAGCAGGCTGCCGATGCCATGGGCGGCAGTAGATTCCGAGGACAGGAGCAAGTTCATAGGATCAAAAGGGGAAATCCAACTGGATGGAATTTCAGTTCTAGAAGCTCATGCCTCGGCGAAGGAAGCTGCAAAACAAACAGCCAAATCCACCCCGCAAGAAACAGAAGGGTGGGAACAGAACGGAGCAAAAAGGGGGGTGGGACCCCAGGATGTTTAGGAAAACTGGTCAGTGGGATAAAATGAAGACCAAGGGAGGTCTCTGGAATATAAGGTCTATGTCCCGAAGCGTGACATGGTTATAACACGGAGAAACCTGTATTGATCATGCGCAGCGCAAACAAGAAGGAATACAACTTAAAAAGGTGGGCGGATGGTGTGTGGAGGAAAGATGACAATGTAGTGGACCTGAAATAAAGGTCCGGCTGGGACACCAAACAAGCTCAAAGGGACCCCGGGAAGCCCTACCGATGCCCCGACAACCACCCTGGGGACAACAACTCTTCCCAGCACAACCACGCAAGTCCCCCCATAAGCCCGTCCATAAAGACTGGAGCCAAAGGGGCCTATAAATAAAAGAACCTAAAGAAAGGATATAATTTGGGATGGGTCAGCGATTACTTAACCTAAACCTAACGGATATCATTCTTCCTAGCTTCTGTGGGAGTGAAACTATAAGTCTATACCAGAACCTGACACAATGGATCCTCGAAGGCCCGGAATCCACTACCCTGAGATTTAATGTCAGAAAGGGAACAGGACAAGGTCGAACAAAAAGGGGAATACTGGAAACACTCGCATGGGTTATGCAGCAGCGGTTACAACGACCTGTATGCAATAGACAACTGGGTTAACAACTTAACGCAAATCTTAAGGGGTTTACTGG
Organism: Pristiophorus japonicus; assembly: GCF_044704955.1. Classification (NCBI taxonomy): domain Eukaryota; kingdom Metazoa; phylum Chordata; class Chondrichthyes; family Pristiophoridae; genus Pristiophorus; species Pristiophorus japonicus. Next base: position 25,854,937 of record NC_091995.1, on the reverse strand, counting down.
GGAGGGACATGGATAACCAAGCCCTACAGGCGCAATACTACAGTTTGACATAACAAAGGGAGACCACTTATACCAAACCGACTGTATCGGTGAAGAAACCGAACATGATTACGTTACCATCACCCCTCTAGACAGGTGATTAAAATAGCACCAAAGACATTGATATAACCGATTACTATAAAAATAATCAAGTGATTTTATGTCGAGGTACGCTAAGAATGAACGATAATGATTGTGGATTCCAACAAACAAACGGATGCATGCTGAGTATCACTCCTCTCGAACACGATTCCGAAACAATCGCTGTTCCACAAGGGAATGGAGATTGGTGCGTGAGCACAGGAGCAGCCAACCCGACGATTAAGACCAGGGGAGGAGTCACCCCATGTGTCATCACCAACCCTAACTTCTGTTTCAGGGTTTATGGGAAAAATAGTCATAAATGGATACAACATACATCCCGAGACAATGGAAATTATCCACAGAACGGTCACAGATAGCTTCCGAGAAGGGTACAAGGAGGCGGTATGGGAACCGCAAGAAAAACAGATACCCGAATTAAGTGAGGAACGATTGGTGCAATGAATCCAAAACCACAGACGACACTATAGCCAGCTGATGGAAGAAATAGACGAACCTACAAGGAGACACTATCGCAATGCTGGCCGACCAGCCTTGGTACTCAAAACTGTGGAACATTGAACTTAATATTCAGATCCGCCCATGGATAAGAATTATATCACATGCACTTGTAGTAATACAAGGCCTGGTCCTGATGGTACTGGTAGGGCTAACATGTGCACGAATTAAAAAGGCCAAATGATACATCACAGGATGCACTATGATTAAGGCCATAAGGGATGAAAATTTAAGCAGTCCTACAGGAAGGACTTACCTTATATAACTCTGTGGGAAAGGTCTCAGGAGGTCCCGAAGCTTGGGAGATGGTCACCCAGGTGAACGATCCTATCTGGAATTGCCTACAGGGATATAGTTATCGGGAAATATGGCCAGCTTGGCGTATTGCCAAGGGCCAAAACGCGGGAAATGTAAGAGAAAACTTTGGTATTAGGGGTACCAGCGGGACAAGGGTTAAAGTGCTGGTTCCTGCACCGACTCATAAGGAGGTAAAAGGCCTCGTTTCAGCCTTGTACCAAGGCTCCAGAAGTTATCAATTCAATAATATTCCGACAGGATACGATGTGAGAATCTAAACAGACATTGATAAGACCTTGCGAAGAGGCTCGAGGCAGACTCACGGGCACCAAGGAGAATCAACAAATTCTGACCTAATGAAGTCATTTTAGTCACGGCCTAAGATGGTCACGAGGGTCTTGGCCTGTCAATCCAAAGTAGCACTGATAAGGTAGTCCAATTAAAGTTCTAGGGAGGTCTTATCAGGGAACGGAGGGGGTTTTGAAATGTATAAAAGTTGTATGATTGTGCTGCTAGGGGAGCATCTCCACTCACAGGCGGCTGTGATGAGAGGTGTTCCCGGACGTTTGTAATTAAAGATCGTTGTACCTTGCCATTCGTCTCTGTCTGCTAACTTCGAGAACTGCTACGTGGGTTGGGGGCGAGCGTCGACCCTCTATATCAGGGGGCCCGCTCGTGGGAGGAGAAGCCTTCCCGTTTTCCCCTTACACAAACCAAAGTTAGGATTTCTGTGACACCACCCCAAGTTGATTGCCATCCACAACATTAAGTCTCTTAAACTATCGTTCAATTGTTCCACATAGATTTCCACTGTAACTCTTTCTATCATTAGCCCTAAAAACTCTACCACACCAGCCTCCACATTCAAGGGATCATCCTCAGCAATTTCCGCCATCTACAGTGCGATGCCACCACCAAAACATCTCCTGTCCCCTTTTACCATTGCAAAGAGATCACTCTCTCTGTGACACCCTGGTCCACACTTCGATCCCACCCAACACCAGCTATGCTTCCCACAGCACCTTCCCATGCAACCACAGGAGATGCAACACTGACCTTTTTACCTCCTCCCTTCCCACCGTCCAAGGCCCCAAACACACCTTGCAGGTAAAACAACAATTTACTCGTACTTCTTTCCATGTAGAATACTATATTCACTGCTCACGATGCGGCCGTTTCTACATGTTCAGTGCTGAACCGTGACCCTAAGTTTCCAGTCGCTTGTCATTTTAATTCTCTGTCCAACTCTAATTCTGACCTCTCTGTCCTTTTTGTTATTTTCAAAAAGCATTCGATATGGTGCCGCATAAGAGGTTATTACACAAAATTAGGACTCATGATATTGGGGGCATTATATTAGCATGCATTGAGGGTTTGTTAATGGACAGAAAACAGAATAGGAATAAACAGGATTTTTTCAGCTTGGCAGGTTGTAACTAGTGGGGTATCACCAGGATCAATGCTTGGGCTTCAGCTACTCACAATTTATATTAATGACTTATATGAAGGGATCGAGTGTAACGTATCAAACTTTGCTGGTGATACAAAGTTAGGTGGGAAAGGAAGCTGTGAGGAGGACACAAAGAGACTGCAGGTTGACTGAGTGGGCAAGAACATGACAAATGGATGATAATGTGGGGAAGTGTGCAGTTATCCACTTTTGTAGGAAAAACAAAAAAGCAGAATATTTTTGGATGTTGAGAGACTGGGAAATGTTTGAACTCAGAGGGACCTGTGTGTCATTGTACGTGAATTACTGAAAGTTAACGTGTCGGTACAGCAAGCAATTAGGAGAGCAAATGGTATGTTAGCTTTTGTTCCAAAGGGATTAGAGTATAAGTGTCAGGAAAACTTACTATAATTATATGGGGCATTGGTGAGGCCACACTTGGAGTACTGTGTACAGTTTTGGTCTCCTTACCTAAGGAAAGACATACTTGCCTTCGAGAGAGTGCAACAAAGATTCACTAGGCTGTTTCCTGGAATGAGGAAATTGCCCTATGAGGATAGATTGAATGGACTAGGCCTATATTCCTTAGAGCTTAGAACGATGAGAAGTGATCTAATTGAAACATATACAATTCTTAAGAGGCTTGACAGGGTTAACGCTGAGAAAATGTTTCCCCTGGCTGGGGAGTCTAGAACCCGAGGGCACAGTCACAGAATAAGGGGTCGGCCATTTAGGACTGAGATGAGGAGAAATGTCTTCACTCGGAGGGTGGTGAAATTTTGGAATTCTCTACCCCAGAGAGTTGTGGATACTCAGTCATTCAGTATATTCAAGACAGAGGTTGATACATTTTTGGGAACAAATGGAATTAAGGGATATGGGGATAATGCGGGCAGGTGGAGTTGAGGTAGTTGAGCCGTGATCTTGTTGAATGGCGGATCAGGCGCGAAGGGCCAAATGGCCTACTCCTGCCCCTATTTTTTATGTCCCCATGTCCTTGGACTCCTACACTGTTCCAATGAAGCTCAGCGGAAGCTCTAGTAACACCAGCTCTTCATTTGATTCGGCACTTTACAACCTCCCAGTCTCAACATTGTCTTCATCAATGTCAGATCGTAACCACTGCTCCGATTGTTTTTGGGCAGCAGGTGTTTCTGTTTCTGCTGCTGCCAATTTACAGCTCCTCTCGACCCCTCTTCTGTTTCTTTACGTGTCCGATTACCACACTCTTTAGCCTCACGCCATCATCCTTTTTATGATTTAACCACTCCTGCTTTTCACCCTATCCCTTTTGTTCTTTCCTCCCGTCCCCTTTTCCCTGTCTCTGCGCTTGCTTAAAAACAGTTACATCTGTTACTTTTTCCAGTTCTGATGAAAGGTCATCAACTTGAACTGTTAACTCTGTTTCTCGCTCCACAGAACCTGCCGGCTCTGGTGAATATTTCCAGCAGTCTCTGTTTTTGTTTCAGCTTTCCCGTATCCGCATTATTTGCTTTTCAACCTTTTATACCTTTAAATCATCCCCCCGCAAACACAGCCCACCCACACATATCTCCCCACCCACACATACCTCCCCACCCACACATATCTCCCCACCCACACATACCTCCCCACCCACACATACCTCCCCACCCACACATACCTCCCCACCCACACATACCTCCCCACCCACACATTCCTCCCCACCCACACATATCTCCCCACCCACACATACCTCCCCACCCACACATACCTCCCCACCCACACATACCTCCCCACCCACACATTCCTCCCCACCCACACATTCCTCCCCACCCACACATATCTCCCCACCCACACATACCTCCCCACCCACACATTCCTCCCCACCCACACATATCTCCCCACCCACACATATCTCCCCACCCACACATACCTCCCCACCCACACATACCTCCCCACCCACACATACCTCCCCACCCACACATTCCTCCCCACCCACACATTCCTCCCCACCCACACATATCTCCCCACCCACACATATCTCCCCACCCACACATATCTCCCCACCCACACATACCTCCCCACCCACACATATCTCCCCACCCACACATATCTCCCCACCCACACATATCTCTCCACCCACACATATCTCCCCATCCACACACACTCCCCCATGACCTGCCACGTCCCATAGGTCTGTAGTTCATCATATGGTGAACAGCTTCTTCTTTCGTATGGTAGTAGCAAAGCAAATCCAATGTCAATTTCTAAGTCGGATATCCAGGCCAAAGCTTCCGGTGTAACAGCGTGGATATCTTGCAGGCTGCCTGCAAATTTCCTTTGAGGGCTGTGCTCAATGATATGCTCCAGGGTCTGATTAGGAACTCCAGAGTGGCATGATAGGGATGTTTTAATCTTCCACCTCTGGAGAAGGTGGCAGCATCTAGCATGACCTGTTTTGAGTCAGTTGATGGTTGTCCACTGTTTGCGAGGAAGGTTTGATCCTTCAGGTTGCACTGTGGGGTCCTCTATAAGGAATATATTCCGTATGTCACAGTTCTTCTAAGTATCATGGTGAATTGAGTCATGCGGTTGGCGAAGGGAGGTCAGGCTCACGGTAAGGGGACAGGGGAACTATGGGCCAATAGTTCAACTTTAATGGGGTCCTTGTCACATACTATATGGACTAGGAACATGGGAACAGGAGTAGACCATTGAACCCCTCGAGCCTGTTCTGCCATTCAATAGATAAATATTGGACAGGACACCGAGGTCACCGCTATTCACAAGACACAAAACATATTTACATAATTTTTTCAAAATATCCAAAGAAAAAATAGAAGTAAGTAAGTCCTACTTTCATCTTCAGCCCAAGAAGGCAGTGGGCTGGCCTGTGCAGGAAGCCACTCGGCCTGGGATGCTGGGAGTGAGGAGCTACTGCGCATGCGCGCGCACTCCAATGCGCATATGCAGTTGTCCCGGCACTGTTTTCAGCGCGGGACGCTGGCACCACCCCTGACTCGACTGGCCACACTGCGCGAAGAGCCGGGAGAGGCCGGACAGTGGCCAAAGTCGGGACGTCTTTTTTCGGCGCGCTTAGAAATATAGAAAAGCTGCGCAACTCGGGTAAGTGCACCAAAAATCGGCATGGGCCAATTTTGAGCCCATTATCTTGCAAACGACATTATCGGTGCTATATAAATGCAAGTTGTTGTTGATCAGCAGTCACACCAGATGGATACTGGCTGGGACAAACTGAGGCAGCTCGTTAAAGAGACTTTTTAACGATAGTGGGAGGAGAAAGTTAAAATGCACACTGAACTGATGTACAGTACAATTTTATATTGTTTTAAAAACATGGGGGTAGAAATTCATGCTGTTCCACAGCGTAAAATGGGCGGTATCGATTTGGTCGATCCTTTGCGCTCCCCACCTGATATTCAGTTCCACTGATCTCAAAGTCATGCCACCCGTTTAACACTACTGCCCAGGACCAATTTCTAACCCATGATCAATCTGTGCTCCTTGCAGTTTTGAAGGATTTCTTTGCAATGTTAAATAAAGTTTTCCCACCGAATGCAATTGAAGGTTTCTCTCTGCCTCCCTCTGTCCAGCATTATGACTGCCACTCCGAACATCCCGCCCCCCCCACACCCCTCCCCCGTACCTTTTCCTTTATGGCCGTTTCTGGAAACTGCTCTGCTTTCTCCTCTTCAGCCCAACTGCTCATGTCCCTGTAGCACCTTCCGCCAACTCGATGCTGCCCCTCAGCCTTTCCTCATGACTATGTCGCAAGTTGAGTTCTCTCAGCAGCAAGCCGGCCTCTATGGTGATCTTCACCAGGGACGTTCAGGCACTTCATCACTGGTCCTCCCGGATAAGGAACATGCCCCCCCTTTACTTCTGGCAAACACCTTGTCCCACGTGGCGTTAGTCTGGACAGAGTAGATAGAGGGAACCTGTTCCAATTGGTGGAAGGCTCGAGAACAAGAGGACACAGATTTAAGGTGATTGTCAAAAGAACCAAAGGTGGCATAAGAAAAAAACTTTTTACGCAGCGAGTGGTTAGGGTCTGGAATGCACTGCCTGAAAGGTTGGTGGAGGCAGACTCAATCACTGTTTTCAAAAGCGAGTTGGATAAGTATCTGAAGGAAAATAATTTGCAGGGCTACAGGAAAGGGACTAGCTGAAAGCCGGCCAGGGCTCGACGGGTCAAATGGGTTTCTTCTGTGCCCTAAACACTCTATGATTTCCAAAAATGTGCTTACTTTTTCCCTTTCATGAACTAGAATGTCAGCCTAGATTTTGTGTTCATGTTTCTGGAGTGGGGCTTGAACCCACAATCTTCTGTCCCAGAGGCAAGCGTGCTACCCACTGAAGCACAGCTGACATGAGTTCATATTTGTTGTAGATTAATAGCTAAGGCAGGGTTCATCAGGCCTTTAGCAGCTTTAAAATGATTGACAAGTGTCGGCCTGAACTGGACTGCTCTGGATGCTTTTTGTCCATTATTCTCAGACTGTTTTTGAAATGGTAATTCTGTGAGGGAGACTGCATTTTAGAGGTGTGAAAAGCAGCTGTTCTGTGCAAATCATATTCAATTCTCCTTGAAACAAATATGGGCACAAAAAGAGAGCTGAGCAAACACGCTAATGTCTGAAAGACATTAGACTAGGTGGGATATTAATGGGTAGGGGAGTGAGAGAAAGTGGGGCAAACTGGGTGGGATATTAAAGGGAACGAGCAGGAGAGTATATTTAGACAGGGGTGTGGTGGAAGCAGAAGCAATAGTCACTTTTAAAAGTGAATTGGATATAAACTTAAAAAAGAAAAATATGCAAGTTTGGGGGTATGAGCAGGGGTGTGGGACTAATTCAAAGAGCTGGCACAGACACAACGGGTCGAATGGCCTCATTCTGTGTTGTATCATTCTGTGTGAAGAAAAGCACGGCTACAGATTTGATTGGTTGAATGACCTGTTTCTGTGCTGGAACATTCAATGATTCTATGACATTGTGTTGCTTATTCTGTGACCAAGTGAAAAAAATCCTCAATTGATCCAGTTCATCTAACCTACTTAAGGAGCCACTTCACCAAAAGCACACCAAAACTGGCTAGTTCATGAAAAAAGAACCTCATTTTGTTCTTCAATCATAGCATTGTATTGAAAAAATACATTTAATAATGATGTACAGGAAATATTTACAAGTGTTTCTGTTACTCAAGGACAATCGCGGAACATTTTAAGATTATTGAGACACACAAGCAAGCAGATTTCCTGTCCTCCACACAACCCCGACAGTAACCAAGGTAACCGAGTCAAAAATACAGAAGGGACTGTTACTTATCGGCTTGGCAGATGCTAATCTAAGCGAACCAACGAATCGGCAGCCTATCTATCAGCTAAACATAAGAACATAACAACCTAATAATTAGGAACAGGAGTAGGCCATCTAGCCCCTTGAGCCTGCTCCGCCATTCCATCTTTTCCCACCCGCCCCATCCCATCCCTTTCTCCCCCATCTTTTCCCTCCCCAAATCCCGTCTCTCACCCCCTTCATCCCATCCCTTCCCCCCCTTCATCCCATATCTCCTGGCACCCCAGTCATCCCGTCTCTGCCCCCACCCTATCACTCTCTCCCCCCCCCGCCCATCTCTCTCCACTCCTCTCATACTGTCTCTCCCCCCTACTCCATTCATCCTGTCTCTTCCGCCCCCATTCATCCACCTCATTCCTCCTCCCATCTTTCTACTAGCACCGCTCATCCCATCTCATTCCCCCGCTTCACCCCATCTCTCCTCCTCCGGTCCCTGCACCCTCCCTCATTTTGTCTCTGCCCCCCTCCCCCAACCGGTCCCTGCCCCCCACCCCATCTCTCTCCCACTCCCCTCATACCGTCTCACCCTCTCACACCATCTCTCCCCCCTCCAAACCCCCATCCCATCTCTCTCCCACTTCCCTCCTACCATCTCAAACCCCCCCCCTCCGCCACATCATCTCTCCCCCACAAACCCCCCATCCCATCTCTTTCCTATTTCCCTCATACCGTCTCTCCCCCCCCACCCACCATCCCATCTCTCTCCCACTCCCCTCATACCATCTCTCCACCCCGTTTTATCCCGTCTCTTCCTCCCCCCATCCAGTATCTCCCCGCCCCCCACAACCTGTCTTTTCCTAAACTCCCATCCTGTCTCTTTCCCCCCATCTTTTCCCTCCCCATTCGTGCTGTCTCTTCACCCCCATCTTTTCCCCATCCTGTTTCTCCCCCCCTTCATCCCATCTCTAAACCCTTTGTCCCGTCCCTTCCCCCTTCATCCCGTCTCTTCCCTCACCCCCATCCCGTCTCTCTCCCCCGCCCCATCCCGTCTCTCTCCCCCGCCCCATCCCGTCTCTCCCCCCGCCCCATCCCGTCGCTCCCCATCCCGTCTCTCACCACCTTTATTCCGTCTCTTTCCACCCCCCAGCTCTTCACCTGTTCATCCCATCTCTGCCCCACCCTATCTCTCCCCCCCCCGCCCCCCCATCCTATCTCTCTCCCACTCCCCTCATACTGTCTCTCCCCCCCATTTATCCCGCCTCTCCCCCCCCTTTATTCCGTCTCTTCCTCCCCCCTTCATCCACTTCATCCCTCCTCCCATCTCTTCCAACACCCCTGATACCGTCTTGCTTCCCTCCCCCCTCATTCCGTCTCTTCACCCCCCCCCATCCCATCTCTCCATTCCCCCCCCCCCCGTCACCCCATCTCTCCTCCCCCTCATCCGGTCCCTGCCTCCCCCGCCACTCCCCTGCGCTCAGCAGTTCAAGAAGGTGACTCACCACCTCAAGGACAATTTGAGTTGGGCAAAAAATGCTGGCCCTGTCAGTGACGCCCACATCCCAGGAACAAATTTAAAAAATCATGGGTATATCTTTCACACCTGCCTTCTCTCTATTAAGTAAGGAGAAATTCCTCCTCTTTTGTTATATATCATACCTGTTGCAGAAAGCAATTCCTGCTCCAATTCCTCCAAGGTGCTTCCTCCACGGTACTCTCTGTGGTGAGCTGGTCTGTGAGTCAACAAAGATATATAATGCATGCAAATCAAATTCCTCCAGTACCTTATACAGTTCATATAAGTTCATATTCTAACTTACTAACATCAGTAGTATTCTTACAATAATCATAGGACTGAACATCCCGTTCAGACAGATTAATTCTTACAGCAATATGTACATATCGGGCATTGATCACTCAAACTCCTGGGGTCTCAGGCAACAATTCCACTCGGTGACCATTTTCAAGGGTCGGGCAGCAGGTTCCTCCTTTCGTCCCAATGGTCACAGTCAGGAGGTTCCACATTTTATACTGCTGATCTGCAATAGAACCAGAATCCCCCTTGAGTCTGAGCTGGTTCGTGTGGAAGTGTTTCTCAGTGGGTCTCTCTCCACCTGTAACACAAGTCATATACACAGATAAACTGGTTTTATCTACAATATAATATGGAGACAATACATACAGACACATGCAGAGCAAAGCACAAAGAGACCTTCGCCAGATGCAAGATAAATGATGGTAGACGAAAGCAGAGAAAGTGGAACATTATGCTGAAACTCACAATACCAAGATGTTCTTCAGCGCCATCAAGTCAGTCTGTGGACCATCAAAACCCAGCACTACTCCACTCCTTTCAGCAGATGGCAGCACTTTGATCAAAGACAGGACTGGCATAAATGAGAGAACACTTCAGTAATCTTCTTAATCGACCTTCAACAGTGAACGAAGAAGCACTTGACTCTATACCCCAGCAATCTATCAAAGAAGATCTTGATCTTCCTCCCAGCATGGACGAAGTAAAGAAAGCCATCAACCAGATGAGTACTGGAAAGGCTGCAGGAAAGGATGGAATCCCTGCCGAATCTACAAGGCAGTAGGCCCAGCAACTCTCGAGGCCTTTCATGACATTATAATTAGCATCTGGGAAGAGGAAGACATGCCACAGGACTTTCGTAACACTATGATAATTTTCCTCTACAAGAACAAGGGCAACAAAGCAGACTGTGGCAATTACAGAGGAATATCGCTTCTGTCCATTGCTGGGAAGATCATCGTCCGCATAGTACTGAACCGACTCATAGCTAGTGCCTCAGAAGTAAATCATCCAGAAACACAATGTGGCTTTCGACCTGGTCGGAGCACAGCCGGCATGATCTTTGCACTCAGACAAGTGCAGAAGTGCACTGAGCAGAATATGGACCTGTACGCTGTATTTATTGACCTCACCAAGGCCTTTGATACTGTCAACAGAGCAGCGCTGTGGTCAATCTTGACGAAACTTGGGTGTCCAAGGAAGTTTGTCCACATCATTGAGCTGTTTCACGAGAACATGACAGGTGAAGTGCTCTCAGACGGCACAACCACGGCCCCATTTGCCATCTCAAATGGAGTGAAACAAGGTTGTGTACTCGCTCCAGTTCTGTTCAACCTATTCTTTACCTGCGTCTTGAACTATGCCATAAAAGACTTAGAGTTTGGGGTCTACCTGAAATATCGATTAGATGGTTCGCTGTTCGAACTCCACCGCCTTGCTGCAAAGACCAAAGTTCAGAAACAACTCATCCTAGAGGCACTCTGTGCTGACGACTGCGCCCTTATGGCACACAAGGAGAGTGACCTACAATTCATACTCAGCAAATTTGCTGAGGCAACAGAATTGTTTGGCCTAACCATCAGCCTTAGTAAAACTGAGGTTCTCTATCAGCCTGCCCCTGGCACCACAGCACCTGCTCCCACAGTCTCCATCGGCTGTATACAACTAAAGTCAGTGCACAGCTTCAAGTACCTTTGCAGCACCATATCAAGTGATAGGTCCTTGGACAAGGAGATTGATGCAAGGATCTGTAAAGCCAGCCATGCACTTGGTCGCTTGCGCACTAAGATGTTGAGTCACCACCACATCCAACTGCCAACTAAACTGTTGGTGCATAGAGCAGTCATTCTCTCATCTCTCCTTTATGGATGTGAGACCTTGACATCCTACTGGTGTCACATCAAAAAGTTGGAAGCTTTCCACATGCGCAGTGTCAGATCTATACTCCACATACACTGGCAAGACCGGGTGTCAAACCTTGAGGTTCTGGAGAGAGCACAATCAACTAGCATCAAGGTGATGATCATGCGAGCCCAGTTCCGGTGGGCTGGACATGTCATCCGCTTGGATGAGTCAAGGATCCCTCGTCAGCTTCTTCACGGCGAGCTCTGTGAAGGTCAAAGACACCAGGGGCGCCCCCGCAAGTGCTATAAAGATTGCATTAAGGCTAACCTCCAGTAGTGTGGCATCCGACCAAATGACCTCAAGAATACAGCAGCTAATAAAATCCAGTGGTGAACCCTCACAAGGACTGCCTGCCAGACCTTCGAAGAAAGCCGATGTCAACGCCTGCGGGACTCTAGAAATAGACGACATCAGGTGACAGTACTGTCAGCATCAGGCACATCGAACTTCCCTTGTCCGACGTGCAAAAGACTATGTGCATCCAGAATTGGCCTATACGGCCACTTGAAGACACATGCCATTGATGATTAGCACATCAATGTCTTTGTTGGATACAACAGGTTACCAAGAATATGGGCACTGCCATTTAGAGGAAAGACCATGTTCCCCCATCAGGGAACTGAAGTGCCATCACCTCTCCCACTTGCCAATCATTTTCTCGGACCCCTTTATCAAACTGAGGACATAGAGATGACGTCCCCGCAGAGACGAGGCATATTGACCCGAAGCGTGGCAGTACGAGTGTCCGGTGCCGAGGGAAGACATATAGATATATAGATAACATCCTGCATACCTAACACGAATTAAAGGGAATGGCCAAGACCCCTGCACCTTCCCCAAGGTAAGGTGGGTATCCTGGCTAGTAAAAAGGCAAATAAAACCAATCGTTAATTGTAATTTGCGTAACTACGTAATGCCATAAAAAAGCTGATAGTGACAATCTTAAGTGACATATGGATCCAAAAATAGAGCCGGTCAAACAATTAATAAGCTTTGTTGAATAAAAAGAGTTTTAAATAAAAGATCATTCAGTACATTGGGTTGAAAGACATAAATTTAGTCGAGGAATGAGATAAAGAATGCCTTTTTTTAAAAAGCCTGCGTGGGTCTCTCGAGGCTGCAGGCTGGGGAAGTACGCTCCCATTTTCCTTTGTGTAAAACCTTGACGCGAAAGCTTCTAGCTCAATAAAAAGAGTTTTAAATAAAAGATTGGCAGTACAATATCTGAATTGTGATTTTGAGATATTAAGAGAAGGCACAGCAAAATACTGAGAAAGATTCAAATTTAAAAATAATTTTAAATCTCATCTCTTAAAAAAAAAAGAAAATAAAACTAAAAGGTTTGGAAACAATCTAGAAATACCTTCAGGGATCAGGTCAAATTCCTGGATGAGTGATGAGCTGTCTGCGAAGGTGTAAAAGGGACTTTGAACAAAGGATAAAATGTAAAAACGGCAAGCTTTATCAGTTTAGAAAAAGGGACATTGTAACAGCCTTGAAACTGGAACGTTTGAGATAACGAAAAGCAGCTCTCAAAGCCTACGTGCTAGACTCTGTTCTAGTTGTGAAAAAAAGGAGAAAGACGCAACCTTGAAAGAAAACAAATTGAACGAATTTGAAAGAAAAAGTGTCTTCGATTGTCTGATGATTTTAAATGAACAAATTTATGGAGACACGAGCCCTCCGTGTAAAATACAAAACCTAATTTGAATAAAGGAGATCTGAAAAAAAAGAAGTAACGTACTAAATAGATGCTGAAATAAAAGGGGTGTTTGCGATGGAAAAATACATAACTTACTAAATACTAGTTGATATCGGCTGTGAAAAAGATATTGGTTTAATTGAAAAAAAAGATTTGGAAGAGGTAAAAGACACTCTCCATTGATAATGATTTTAAATTGCGAGAAAGTTTCACGGCAGTTTGAAAAGATTCCCAAAATGGACGTTGTTTATCAAGAAAAGTCCCGAACAGTCTAAATAAGCAGGAGGGTTTTGAAAATAACGAGGAGAAAAGATCTAAGCTATACGAACTTAGCACAGAAAGAAAAAAAACTGGGAATTAGAAAATCTTACTGAATGTTAAAATTGGATTTCAGTAAACAAAGTGGCTATTAAAAATGTGTGGTCTCGTTTTAAATCAATTAAAAAAAATCTTTGGCAAGTACTTGAATTAGAAGTTAAGAAAAAATTGGAGTTTAATCTAAAATGCTGTCTTTCCTGATGAGAAGATTTTTATTATGACGGCTTTACTAATGATTTCTGCTGTTTTAACGGATTCCTAATTTCTAAGCAAGTTTTGAAGGTACAAAGTCTTGGAAAAAATTTTTCGGATGATTACGCGAAGTCATGTAATCACATCAGGCCTTCTTACAAACCTGTAAAGAAGTTAACCCTTTTCATTGACAGTTGTTTAATACTGGACATTATTCATTTGGATTTCTTAATAAAATAAAGAGTCACCTGACAGACAGAGGAAATAGTGGGATAGTCAGAATAAAAATAAAACAGAACTAGCCTATGTAATAATACTCGCCTGATACAAATATAAGAAAGATACTCAAACAAAACAAATTCAAGAGTTAAAAGCAAAGATAAATAAGCTGGAAGAGATTTTTTTTTTAAATGGAACCAGACGGATAGTGCAGTGCGCAGCCATAGCACCATCACCTATGGCAATAGAGCCAATGTACCCCACGGTGGGTAAGTGTAGTCCACAAACCCAACCTAACCCTTACCTCCGATTTCACAGAGTGACCTCGACATGCATGGATAAAAGATGAGTAGACCAGAACCTAACACCTGGTGACGACCAGGCTATCTGTTTAAAATTTGCAGATAAAACACTCACCGAGATGGGACCGCACGGCTACTTCGACTCTGGAGACGCACGATACTGGGAACCTTAAGGCCCACACACGCACTGGATAATACAGACGGACTACGAGAGATGTAGCACACACAGGAAAGACACAACTACATGAATTATGGGGCTTTGTTTAATTTAACTGACAAAATATACATCCCAGCAGCCAAGGACTGGAGCAAGGACAGAACTTATTTTAAAGCATGGCTATGTATAGTGTATTAAGTAAGGTTGTAATGCAGCAGGCTGCCGATGCCATGGGCGGCAGTAGATTCCGAGGACAGGAGCAAGTTCATAGGATCAAAAGGGGAAATCCAACTGGATGGAATTTCAGTTCTAGAAGCTCATGCCTCGGCGAAGGAAGCTGCAAAACAAACAGCCAAATCCACCCCGCAAGAAACAGAAGGGTGGGAACAGAACGGAGCAAAAAGGGGGGTGGGACCCCAGGATGTTTAGGAAAACTGGTCAGTGGGATAAAATGAAGACCAAGGGAGGTCTCTGGAATATAAGGTGTATGTCCCGAAGCGTGACATGGTTATAACACGGCGAAGCCGGTATTGATCATGCGCAGCGCAAACAAGAAGGAATACAACTTAAAAAGGTGGGCGGATGGTGTGTGGAGGAAAGATAACAATGTAGTGGACCTGAAATAAAGGTCCGGCTGGGACACCAAACAAGCTCAAAGGGACCCTGGGAAGCCCTACCGATGCCCCGACAACCACCCTGGGGACAACAACTCTTCCCAGCACAACCACGCAAGTCCCCCCATAAGCCCGTCCATAAAGACTGGAGCCAAAGGGGCCTATAAATGAAAGAACCTAAAGAAAGGATATAATTTGGGATGGGTCAGCGATTACTTAACCTAAACCTAACGGATATCATTCTTCCTAGCTTCTGTGGGAATGAAACTATAAGTCTACACCAGAACCTGACACAATGGATCCTCGAAGGCCCGGAATCCACTACCCTGAGATTTAATGTCAGAAAGGGAACAGGACAAGTTCGAACAAAAAGGGGAATACTGGAAACACTCGGCATGGGTTATGCGGCAGCGGTTACAACGACCTGTATGCAATAGACGACCGGGTTAACAACTTAACGCAAATCTTAAGGGGTTTACTGGGGAGGGACATGGATAACCAAGCCCTACAGGCGCAATACTACAGTTTGACATAACAAAGGGAGACCCCTTATACCAAACCGACTGTATCAGTGAAGAAACCGAACATGGTTACGTTACCATCACCCCTCTAGACAGGTGATTAAAATAGTACCAAAGACATTGATATAACCGATTACTATAAAAATAATCAAGTGATTTTATGTCGAGGTACGCTAAGAATGAACGATAATGATTGTGGATTCCAACAAACAAACGGATGCATGCTGAGTATCACTCCTCTCGAACACGATTCCGAAACAATCGCTGTTCCACAAGGGAATGGAGATTGGTGCGTGAGCACAGGAGCAGCCAACCCGACGATTAAGACCAGGGAGGAGTCACCCCATGTGTCATCACCAACCTTAACTTCTGTTTCAGGGTTTATGGGAAAAATAGTCATAAATGGATACCACATACATCCCGAGACAATGGAAATTATCCACAGAACGGTCACAGATATCTTCCGAGAAGGGTACAAGGAGGCGGTATGGGAACCGCAAGAAAAACAGATACCCGAATTAAGTGAGGAACGATTGGTGCAATGAATCCAAAACCAAAGATGACACTATAGCCAGCTGATGGAAGAAATAGACAAACCTACAAGGAGACACTATCGCAATGCTGGCCGACCAGCCTTGGTACTCAAAACTGTGGAACATTGAACTTAATATTCAGATCCGCCCATGGATAAGAATTATATCACATGCACTTGTAGTAATACAAGGCCTGGTCCTGATGGTACTGGTAGGGCTAACATGTGCACGAATTAAATAGGCCAAACGATACATCACAGGATGCACTATGATTAAGGCCATAAGGGATGAAAATTTAAGCAGTCCTACAGGAAGGACTTACCTTATATAACTCTGCGGGAAAGGTCTCAGGAGGTCCCGAAGCTTGGGAGATGGTCACCCAGGTGAACGATCCTATCTGGAATTGCCTACAGGGATATAGTTATCGGGAAATATGGCCAGCTTAGCATGCATTGAGGGTTTGTTAATGGACAGAAAACAGAATAGGAATAAACAGGATTTTTTCAGCTTGGCAGGTTGTAACTAGTGGGGTATCACCAGGATCAATGCTTGGGCTTCAGCTATTCACAATTTATATTAATGACTTATATGAAGGGATCGAGTGTAACGTATCAAACTTTGCTGGTGATACAAAGTTAGGTGGGAAAGGAAGCTGTGAGGAGGACACAAAGAGGCTGCAGGTTGACTGAGTGGGCAAGAACATGACAAATGGATGATAATGTGGAGAAGTGTGCAGTTATCCACTTTTGTAGGAAAAACAAAAAAGCAGAATATTTTTTGGATGTTGAGAGACTGGGAAATGTTTGAACTCAGAGGGACCTGTGTGTCATTGTACGTGAATCACTGAAAGTTAACGTGTCGGTACAGCAAGCAATTAGGAGAGCAAATGGTATGTTAGCTTTTGTTCCAAAGGGATTAGAGTATAAGTGTCAGGAAAACTTACTACAATTATATGGGGCATTGGTGAGGCCACACTTGGAGTACTGTGTACAGTTTTGGTCTCCTTACCTAAGGAAAGACATACTTTCCTTCGAGAGAGTGCAACAAAGATTCACTAGGCTGTTTCCTGGAATGAGGAAATTGCCCTATGAGGATAGATTGAATGGACTAGGCCTATATTCCTTAGAGCTTAGAACGATGAGAAGTGATCTAATTGAAACATATACAATTCTTAAGAGGCTTGACAGAGTTAACGCTGAGAAAATGTTTCCCTTGGCTGGGGAGTCTAGAACCCGAGGGCACAGTCACAGAATAAGGGGTCGGCCATTTAGGACTGAGATGAGGAGAAATGTCTTCACTCGGAGGGTGGTGAAATTTTGGAATTCTCTACCCCAGAGAGTTGTGGATACTCAGTCATTCAGTATATTCAAGACAGAGGTTGATACATTTTTGGGAACAAATGGAATTAAGGGATATGGGGATAATGCGGGAAGGTGGAGTTGAGGTAGTTGAGCCGTGATCTTGTTGAATGGCTGATCAGACGCGAAGGGCCAAATGGCCTACTCCTGCCCCTATTTTTTATGTCCCCATGTCCTTGGACTCCTACACTGTTCCAATGAAGCTCAGCGGAAGCTCTAGTAACACCAGCTCTTCATTTGATTCGGCACTTTACAACCTCCCGGTCTCAACATTGTCTTCAACAATGTCAGATCGTAACCACTGCTCCGATTGTTTTTGGGCAGCAGGTGTTTCTGTTTCTGCTGCTGCCAATTTACAGCTCCTCTCGACCCCTCTTCTGTTTCTTTACGTGTCCGATTACCACACTCTTTAGCCTCAAGCCATCATCCTTTTTATGATTTAACCACTCCTGCTTTTCACCCTATCCCTTTTGTTCTTTCCTCCCGTCCCCTTTTCCCTGTCTCTGCGCTTGCTTAAAAACAGTTACATCTGTTACTTTTTCCAGTTCTGATGAAAGGTCATCAACTTGAACTGTTAACTCTGTTTCTCGCTCCACAGAACCTGCCGGCTCTGGTGAATATTTCCAGCAGTCTCTGTTTTTGTTTCAGCTTTCCCGTATCCGCATTATTTGCTTTTCTATCTTTTATACCTTTAAATCATCCCCCTGCAATCACAACCCACGCACACATACCTCCCCACCCACACATACCTCCCCACCCACACATACCTCCTCACCCACACATACCTCCCCACCCACACATACCTCCCCACCCACACATACCTCCCCACCCACACATACCTCCCCACCCACACATTCCTCCCCACCCACACATATCTCCCCACCCACACATACCTCCCCACCCACACATACCTCCCCACCCACACATATCTCCCCACCCACACATACCTCCCCACCCACACATATCTCTCCACCCACACATATCTCCCCACCCACACACACTCCCCCATGACCTGCCACGACCCATAGGTCTGTAGTTCATCATCTGGTGAACAGCTTCTTCTTTCGTATGGTAGTAGCAAAGCAAATCCAATGTCAATTTCTAAGTCGGATATCCAGGCCAAAGCTTCCGGTGTAACAGCGTGGATATCTTGCAGGCTGCCTGCAAATTTCCTTTGAGGGCTGTGCTCAATGATATGCTCCAGGGTCTGATTAGGAACTCCAGAGTGGCATGATAGGGATGTTTTAATCTTCCACCTCTGGAGAAGGTGGCAGCATCTAGCATGACCTGTTTTGAGTCAGTTGATGGTTGTCCACTGTTTGCGAGGAAGGTTTGATCCTTCAGGTTGCACTGTGGGGTCCTCTATAAGGAATATATTCCGTATGTCACAGTTCTTCTAAGTATCATGGTGAATTGAGTCATGCGGTTGGCGAAGGGAGGTCAGGCTCACGGTAAGGGGACAGGGGAACTATGGGCCAATAGTTCAACTTTAATGGGGTCCTTGTCACATACTATATGGACTAGGAACATGGGAACAGGAGTAGACCATTGAACCCCTCGAGCCTGTTCTGCCATTCAATGGATAAATATTGGCCAGGACACCGAGGTCACCGCTATTCACAAGAGACAAAACATATTTACATAATTTTTTCAAAATATCCAAAGAAAAAATAGAAGTAAGTAAGTCCTACTTTCATCTTCAGCCCAAGAAGGCAGTGGGCTGGCCTGTGCAGGAAGCCACTCGGCCTGGGATGCTGGGAGTGAGGAGCTACTGCGCATGCGCGCGCACTCCAATGCGCATATGCAGTTGTCCCGGCACTGTTTTCAGCGCGGGACGCTGGCACCACCCCTGACTCGACTGGCCACACTGCGCGAAGAGCCGGGAGAGGCCGGACAGTGGCCAAAGTCGGGACGTCTTTTTTCGGCGCGCTTAGAAATATAGAAAAGCTGCGCAACTCGGGTAAGTGCGCCAAAAATCGGCATGGGCCAATTTTGAGCCCATTATCTTGCAAACGACATTATCGGTGCTATATAAATGCAAGTTGTTGTTGATCAGCAGTCACACCAGATGGATACTGGCTGGGACAAACTGAGGCAGCTCGTTAAAGAGACTTTTTAACGATAGTGGGAGGAGAAAGTTAAAATGCACACTGAACTGATGTACAGTACAATTTTATATTGTTTTAAAAACATGGGGGTAGAAATTCATGCTGTTCCACAGCGTAAAATGGGCGGTATCGATTTGGTCGATCCTTTGCGCTCCCCACCTGATATTCAGTTCCACTGATCTCAAAGTCATGCCACCCGTTTAACACTACTGCCCAGGACCAATTTCTAACCCATGATCAATCTGTGCTCCTTGCAGTTTTGAAGGATTTCTTTGCAATGTTAAATAAAGTTTTCCCACCGAATGCAATTGAAGGTTTCTCTCTGCCTCCCTCTGTCCAGCATTATGACTGCCACTCCGAACATCCCGCCCCCCCACACCCCTCCCCCGTACCTTTTCCTTTATGGCCGTTTCTGGAAACTGCTCTGCTTTCTCCTCTTCAGCCCAACTGCTCATGTCCCTGTAGCACCTTCCGCCAACTCGATGCTGCCCCTCAGCCTTTCCTCATGACTATGTCGCAAGTTGAGTTCTCTCAGCAGCAAGCCGGCCTCTATGGTGATCTTCACCAGGGACGTTCAGGCACTTCATCACTGGTCCTCCCGGATAAGGAACATGCCCCCCCTTTACTTCTGGCAAACACCTTGTCCCACGTGGCGTTAGTCTGGACAGAGTAGATAGAGGGAAACTGTTCCAATTGGTGGAAGGCTCGAGAACAAGAGGACACAGATTTAAGGTGATTGTCAAAAGAACCAAAGGTGGCATAAGAAAAAAACTTTTTACGCAGCGAGTGGTTAGGGTCTGGAATGCACTGCCTGAAAGGTTGGTGGAGGCAGACTCAATCACTGTTTTCAAAAGCGAGTTGGATAAGTATCTGAAGGAAAATAATTTGCAGGGCTACAGGAAAGGGAATAGCTGAAAGCCGGCCAGGGCTCGACGGGTCAAATGGGTTTCTTCTGTGCCCTAAACACTCTATGATTTCCAAAAATGTGCTTACTTTTTCCCTTTCATGAACTAGAATGTCAGCCTAGATTTTGTGTTCATGTTTCTGGAGTGGGGCTTGAACCCACAATCTTCTGTCCCAGAGGCAAGCGTGCTACCCACTGAAGCACAGCTGACATGAGTTCATATTTGTTGTAGATTAATAGCTAAGGCAGGGTTCATCAGGCCTTTAGCAGCTTTAAAATGATTGACAAGTGTCGGCCTGAACTGGACTGCTCTGGATGCCTTTTGTCCATTATTCTCAGACTGTTTTTGAAATGGTAATTCTGTGAGGGAGACCATTTTAGAGGTGTGAATAGCAGCTGTTCTGTGCAAATCATATTCAATTCTCCTTGAAACAAATATGGGCAAAAAAGAGAGCTGAGCAAACACGCTAATGTCTGAAAGACATTAGACTAGGTGGGATATTAATGGGTAGGGGAGTGAGAGAAAGTGGGGCAGACTAGGTGGGATATTAAAGGGAACGAGCAGGAGAGTATATTTAGACACGGGTGTGGTGGAAGCAGAAGCAATAGTCACTTTTAAAAGTGAATTGGATATAAACTTAAAAAAGAAAAATATGCAAGTTTGGGGGGAATGAGCAGGGTTGTGGGACTAATTCAAAGAGCTGGCACAGACACAACGGGTCGAATGGCCTCATTCTGTGTTGTATCATTCTGTGTGAAGAAAAGCACGGCTACAGATTTGATTGGTTGAATGACCTGTTTCTGTGCTGGAACATTCAATGATTCTATGACATTGTGTTGCTTATTCTGTGACCAAGTGAAAAAAATCCTTAATTGATCCAGTTCATCTAACCTACTTAAGGAGCCACTTCACCAAAAGCACACCAAAACTGGCTAGTTCATGAAAAAAGAACCTCATTTTGTTCTTCAATCATAGCATTGTATTGAAAAAATACATTTAATAATGATGTACAGGAAATATTTACAAGTGTTTCTGTTACTCAAGGACAATCGCGGAACATTTTAAGATTACTGAGACACACAAGCAAGCAGATTTCCTGTCCTCCACACAATCCCGACAGTAACCAAGGTAACCGAGTCAAAAATACTTATCGGCTTGGCAGATGCTAATCTAAGCGAACCAACGAATCGGCAGCCTATCTATCAGCTAAACATAAGAACATAACAACCTAATAATTAGGAACAGGAGTAGGCCATCTAGCCCCTTGAGCCTGCTCCGCCATTCCATCTTTTCCCACCCGCCCCATCCCATCCCTTTCTCCCCCATCTTTTCCCTCCCCAAATCCCGTCTCTCACCCCCTTCATCCCATCCCTTCCCCCCCTTCATCCCATATCTCCTGGCACCCCAGTCATCCCGTCTCTGCTCCCACCCTATCACTCTCTCCCCCCCCCCCGCCCATCTCTCTCCACTCCTCTCATACTGTCTCTCCCCCCTACTCCATTCATCCCGTCTCTTCCGCCCCCATTAATCCACCTCATTCCTCCTCCCATCTTTCTACTAGCACCGCTCATCCCATCTCATTCCCCCGCTTCACCCCATCTCTCCTCCTCCGGTCCCTGCACCCTCCCTCATTTTGTCTCTGCCCCCCTCCCCCAACCGGTCCCTGCCCCCCACCCCATCTCTCTCCCACTCCCCTCATACCGTCTCACCCTCTCACACCATCTCTCCCCCCTCCAAACCCCCATCCCATCTCTCTCCCATTTCCCTCCTACCATCTCAAACCCCCCCTCCGCCACATCATCTCTCCCCCACAAACCCCCCATCCCATCTCTCTCCCACTCCCCTCATACCATCTCTCCACCCCGTTTTATCCCGTCTCTTCCTCCCCCCATCCAGTATCTCCCCGCCCCCCACAACCTGTCTTTTCCTAAACTCCCATCCTGTCTCTTTCCCCCCATCTTTTCCCTCCCCATTCGTGCTGTCTCTTCACCCCCATCTTTTCCCCATCCTGTTTCTCCCCCCCTTCATCCCATCTCTAAACCCTTTGTCCCGTCCCTTCCCCCTTCATCCCGTCTCTTCCCTCACCCACATCCCGTCTCTCTCCCCCGCCCCATCACGTCTCTCCCCCCGCCCCATCCCGTCTCTCCCCCCGCCCCATCCCGTCGCTCCCCATCCCGTCTCTCACCACCTTTATTCCGTCTCTTTCCACCCCCCAGCTCTTCACCTGTTCATCCCATCTCTGCCCCACCCTATCTCTCCCCCCCCGCCCCCCCATCCTATCTCTCTCCCACTCCCCTCATACTGTCTCTCCCCCCCATTTATCCCGCCTCTCCCCCCCCTTTATTCCGTCTCTTCTTCCCCCTTCATCCACTTCATCCCTCCTCCCATCTCTCCCAACACCCCTGATACCGTCTTGCTTCCCTCCCCCCTCATTCCGTCTCTTCACCCCCCCCATCCCATCTCTCCATTCCCCCCCCCCCCCGTCACCCCATCTCTCCTCCCCCTCATCCGGTCCCTGCCTCCCCCCCCACTCCCCTGCGCTCAGCAGTTCAAGAAGGTGGCTCACCACCTCAAGGACAATTTGAGTTGGGCAAAAAATGCTGGCCCTGTCAGTGACGCCCACATCCCAGGAACAAATTTAAAAAGTCATGGGTATATCTTTCACACCTGCCTTCTCTCTATTAAGTAAGGAGAAATTCCTCCTCTTTTGTTCTATATCATACCTGTTGCAGAAAGCAATTCCTGCTCCAATTCCTCCAAGGTGCTTCCTCCACGGTACTCTCTGTGGTGAGCTGGTCTGTGAGTCAACAAAGATATATAATGCATGCAAATCAAATTCCTCCAGTACCTTATACAGTTCATATAAGTTCATATTCTAACTTACTAACATCAGCAGTATTCTTACAATAATCATAGGACTGAACATCCCGTTCAGACAGATTAATTCTTACAGCAATATGTACATATCGGGCATTGATCACTCAAACTCCTGGGGTCTCAGGCAACAATTCCACTCGGTGACCATTTTCAAGGGTCGGGCAGCAGGTTCCTCCTTTCGTCCCAATGGTCACAGTCAGGAGGTTCCACATTTTATACTGCTGATCTGCAATAGAACCAGAATCCCCCTTGAGTCTGAGCTGGTTCATGTGGAAGTGTTTCTCAGTGGGTCTCTCTCCACCTGTAACACAAGTCATATACACAGATAAACTGGTTTTATCTACAATATAATATGGAGACAATACATACAGACACATGCAGAGCAAAGCACAAAGAGACCTTCGCCAGATGCAAGATAAATGATGGTAGACGAAAGCAGAGGAAGTGGAACATTATGCTGAAACTCACAATACCAAGATGTTCTTCAGCGCCATCAAGTCAGTCTGTGGACCATCAAAACCCAGCACTACTCCACTCCTTTCAGCAGATGGCAGCACTTTGATCAAAGACAGGACTGGCATAAATGAGAGAACACTTCAGTAATCTTCTTAATCGACCTTCAACAGTGAACGAAGAAGCACTTGACTCTATACCCCAGCAATCTATCAAAGAAGATCTTGATCTTCCTCCCAGCATGGACGAAGTAAAGAAAGCCATCAACCAGATGAGTACTGGAAAGGCTGCAGGAAAGGATGGAATCCCTGCCGAATCTACAAGGCAGTAGGCCCAGCAACTCTCGAGGCCTTTCATGACATTATAATTAGCATCTGGGAAGAGGAAGACATGCCA
This sequence comes from Pristiophorus japonicus, assembly GCF_044704955.1. Classification (NCBI taxonomy): domain Eukaryota; kingdom Metazoa; phylum Chordata; class Chondrichthyes; family Pristiophoridae; genus Pristiophorus; species Pristiophorus japonicus. The sequence continues at coordinate 25,830,902 of NC_091995.1, read as the reverse complement.
CAGGACTTTCGTAACACTATGATAATTTTCCTCTACAAGAACAAGGGCAACAAAGCAGACTGTGGCAATTACAGAGGAATATCGCTTCTGTCCATTGCTGGGAAGATCATCGTCCGCATCGTACTGAACTGACTCATAGCTAGTGCCTCAGAAGTAAATCATCCAGAAACACAATGTGGCTTTCGACCTGGTCGGAGCACAGCCGGCATGATCTTTGCACTCAGACAAGTGCAGAAGTGCACTGAGCAGAATATGGACCTGTACGCTGTATTTATTGACCTCACCAAGGCCTTTGATACTGTCAACAGAGCAGCGCTGTGGTCAATCTTGAAGAAACTTGGGTGTCCAAGGAAGTTTGTCCACATCATTGAGCTGTTTCACGAGAACATGACAGGTGAAGTGCTCTCAGACGGCACAACCACGGCCCCATTTGCCATCTCAAATGGAGTGAAACAAGGTTGTGTACTCGCTCCAGTTCTGTTCAACCTATTCTTTACCTGCGTCTTGAACTATGCCATAAAAGACTTAGAGTTTGGGGTCTACCTGAAATATCGATTAGATGGTTCGCTGTTCGAACTCCACCGCCTTGCTGCAAAGACCAAAGTTCAGAAACAACTCATCCTAGAGGCACTCTGTGCTGACGACTGCGCCCTTATGGCACACAAGGAGAGTGACCTACAATTCATACTCAGCAAATTTGCTGAGGCAACAGAATTGTTTGGCCTAACCATCAGCCTTAGTAGAACTGAGGTTCTCTATCAGCCTGCCCCTGGCACCACAGCACCTGCTCCCACAGTCTCCATCGGCTGTATACAACTAAAGTCAGTGCACAGCTTCAAGTACCTTGGCAGCACCATATCAAGTGATAGGTCCTTGGACAAGGAGATTGATGCAAGGATCTGTAAAGCCAGCCATGCACTTGGTCGCTTGCGCACTAAGGTGTTGAGTCACCACCACATCCAACTGCCAACTAAACTGTTGGTGTATAGAGCAGTCATTCTCTCATCTCTCCTTTATGGATGTGAGACCTTGACATCCTACTGGTGTCACATCAAAAAGTTGGAAGCTTTCGACATGCGCAGTGTCAGATCTATACTCCACATACACTGGCAAGACCGGGTGTCAAACCTTGAGGTTCTGGAGAGAGCACAATCAACTAGCATCGAGGTGATGATCATGCGAGCCCAGTTCCGGTGGGCTGGACATGTCATCCGCTTGGATGAGTCAAGGATCCCTCGTCAGCTTCTTCACGGCGAGCTCTGAGAAGGTCAAAGATACCGGGGCGCCCCCGCAAGTGCTATAAAGATTGCATTAAGGCTAACCTCCAGTAGTGTGGCATCCGACCAAAGGACCTCAAGAATACAGCAGCTAATAAAATCCAGTGGTGAACCCTCACAAGGACTGCCTGCCAGACCTTCGAAGAAAGCCGATGTCAACGCCTGCGGGACTCTAGAAATAGACGACATCAGGTGACAGTACTGTCAGCATCAGGCACATCGAACTTCCCTTGTCCGACGTGCAAAAGACTATGTGCATCCAGAATTGGCCTATACGGCCACTTGAAGACACATGCCATTGATGATTAGCACATCAATGTCTTTGTTGGATACAACAGGTTACCAAGAATATGGGCACTGCCATTTAGAGGAAAGACCATGTTCCCCCATCAGGGAACTGAAGTGCCATCACCTCTCCCACTTGCCAATCATTTTCTCGGACCCCTTTATCAAACTGAGGACATAGAGATGACGTCCCCGCAGAGACGAGGCATATTGACCCGAAGCGTGGCAGTACGAGTGTCCGGTGCCGAGGGAAGACATATAGATATATAGATAACATCCTGCATACCTAACACGAATTAAAGGGAATGGCCAAGACCCCTGCACCTTCCCCAAGGTAAGGTGGGTATCCTGGCTAGTAAAAAGGCAAATAAAACCAATCGTTAATTGTAATTTGCGTAACTACGTAATGCCATAAAAAAGCTGATAGTGACAATCTTAAGTGACATATGGATCCAAAAATAGAGCCGGTCAAACAATTAATAAGCTTTGTTGAATAAAAAGAGTTTTAAATAAAAGATCATTGAGTACATTGGGTTGAAAGACATAAATTTAGTCGAGGAATGAGATAAAGAATGCCTTTTTTTAAAAGCCTGCGTGGGTCTCTCGAGGCTGCAGGCTGGGGAAGTACGCTCCCATTTTCCTTTGTGTAAAACCTTGACGCGAAAGCTTCTAGCTCAATAAAAAGAGTTTTAAATAAAAGATTGGCAGTACAATATCTGAATTGTGATTTTGAGATATTAAGAGAAGGCACAGCAAAATACTGAGAAAGATTCAAATTTAAAAATAATTTTTAATCTCATCTCTTAAAAAAAAAAGAAAATAAAACTAAAAGGTTTGGAAACAATCTAGAAATACTTTCAGGGATCAGGTCAAATTCCTGGATGAGTGATAAGCTGTCTGCGAAGGTGTAAAAGGGACTTTGAACAAAGGATAAAATGTAAAAACGGCAAGCTTTATCAGTTTAGAAAAAGGGACATTGTAACAGCCTTGAAACTGGAACGTTTGAGATAACGAAAAGCAGCTCTCAAAGCCTACGTGTTAGACTCTGTTCTAGTTGTGAAAAAAAGGAGAAAGACGCAACCTTGAAAGAAAACAAATTGAACGAATTTGAAAGAAAAAGTGTCTTCGATTGTCTGATGATTTTAAATGAACAAATTTATGGAGACACGAGCCCTCCGTGTAAAATACAAAACCTAATTTGAAGAAAGGAGATCTGAAAAAAAAAGAAGTAACGTACTAAATAGGTGCTGAAATAAAAGGGGTGTTTGCGATGGAAAAATACATAACTTACTAAATACTAGTTGATATCGGCTGTGAAAAAGATATTGGTTTAATTGAAAAAAAAGATTTGGAAGAGGTAAAAGACACTCTCCATTGATAATGATTTTAAATTGCGAGAAAGTTTCACGGCAGTTTGAAAAGATTCCCAAAATGGACGTTGTTTATCAAGAAAAGTCCCGAACAGTCTAAATAAGCAGGAGGGTTTTGAAAATAACGAGGAGAAAAGATCTAAGCTATACGAACTTAGCACAGAAAGAAAAAAAACTGGGAATTAGAAAATCTTACTGAATTTTAAAATTGGATTTCAGTAAACAAAGTGGCTATTAGAAATGTGTGGTCTCGTTTTAAATCAATTAAAAAAAATCTTTGGCAAGTACTTGAATTAGAAGTTAAGAAAAAATTGGAGTTTAATCTAAAATGCTGTCTTTCCTGATGAGAAGATTTTTATTATGACGGCTTTACTAATGATTTCTGCTGTTTTAACGGATTCCTAATTTCTAAGCAAGTTTTGAAGGTACAAAGTCTTGGAAAAATTTTTTCGGATGATTACGCGAAGTCATGTAATCACATCAGGCCTTCTTACAAACCTGTAAAGAAGTTAACCCTTTCCATTGACAGTTGTTTAATACTGGACATTATTCATTTGGATTTCTTAATAAAATAAAGAGTCACCTGACAGACAGAGGAAATAGTGGGATAGTCAGAATAAAAATAAAACAGAACTAGCCTATGTAATAATACTCGCCTGATACAAATATAAGAAAGATACTCAAACAAAACAAATTCAAGAGTTAAAAGCAAAGATAAATAAGCTGGAAGAGATTTTTTTTTTAAATGGAACCAGACGGATAGTGCAGTGCGCAGCCATAGCACCATCACCTATGGCAATAGAGCCAATGTACCCCACGGTGGGTAAGTGTAGTCCACAAACCCAACCTAACCCTTACCTCCGATTTCACAGAGTGACCTCGACATGCATGGATAAAAGATGAGTAGACCAGAACCTAACACCTGGTGACGACCAGGCTATCTGTTTAAAATTTGCAGATAAAACACTCACCGAGATGGGACCGCACGGCTACTTCGACACTGGAGACTCAGGATACTGGGAACCTTAAGGCCCACACACGCACTGGATAATACAGACGGACTACGAGAGATGTAGCACACACAGGAAAGACACAACTACATGAATTATGGGGCTTTGTTTAATTTAACTGACAAAATATACATCCCAGCAGCCAAGGACTGGAGCAAGGACAGAACTTATTTTAAAGCATGGCTATGTATAGTGTATTAAGTAAGGTTGTAATGCAGCAGGCTGCCGATGCCATGGGCGGCAGTAGATTCCGAGGACAGGAGCAAGTTCATAGGATCAAAAGGGGAAATCCAACTGGATGGAATTTCAGTTCTAGAAGCTCATGCCTCGGCGAAGGAAGCTGCAAAACAAACAGCCAAATCCACCCCGCAAGAAACAGAAGGGTGGGAACAGAACGGAGCAAAAAGGGGGGTGGGACCCCAGGATGTTTAGGAAAACTGGTCAGTGGGATAAAATGAAGACCAAGGGAGGTCTCTGGAATATAAGGTGTATGTCCCGAAGCGTGACATGGTTATAACACGGAGAAACCGGTATTGATCATGCGCAGCGCAAACAAGAAGGAATACAACTTAAAAAGGTGGGCGGATGGTGTGTGGAGGAAAGATGACAATGTAGTGGACCTGAAATAAAGGTCCGGCTGGGACACCAAACAAGCTCAAAGGGACCCTGGGAAGCCCTACCGATGCCCCGACAACCACCCTGGGGACAACAACTCTTCCCAGCACAACCACGCAAGTCCCCCCATAAGCCCGTCCATAAAGACTGGAGCCAAAGGGGCCTATAAATAAAAGAACCTAAAGAAAGGATATAATTTGGGATGGGTCAGCGATTACTTAACCTAAACCTAACGGATATCATTCTTCCTAGCTTCTGTGGGAGTGAAACTATAAGTCTATACCAGAACCTGACACAATGGATCCTCGAAGGCCCGGAATCCACTACCCTGAGATTTAATGTCAGAAAGGGAACAGGACAAGGTCGAACAAAAAGGGGAATACTGGAAACACTCGGCATGGGTTATGCAGCAGCGGTTACAACGACCTGTATGCAATAGACGACCGGGTTAACAACTTAACGCAAATCTTAAGGGGTTTACTGGGGAGGGACATGGATAACGAAGCCCTACAGGCGCAATACTACAGTTTGACATAACAAAGGGAGACCCCTTATACCAAACCGACTGTATCGGTGAAGAAACCGAACATGGTTACGTTACCATCACCCCTCTAGACAGGTGATTAAAATAGTACCAAAGACATTGATATAACCGATTACTATAAAAATAAACAAGTGATTTTATGTCGAGGTATGCTAAGAATGAACGATAATGATTGTGGATTCCAACAAACAAACGGATGCATGCTGAGTATCACTCCTCTCGAACACGATTCCGAAACAATCGCTGTTCCACAAGGGAATGGAGATTGGTGCGTGAGCACAGGAGCAGCCAACCCGACGATTAAGACCAGGGAGGAGTCATCCCATGTGTCATCACCAACCTTAACTTCTGTTTCAGGGTTTATGGGAAAAATAGTCATAAATGGATACCACATACATCCCGAGACAATGGAAATTATCCACAGAACGGTCACAGATATCTTCCGAGAAGGGTACAAGGAGGCGGTATGGGAACCGCAAGAAAAACAGATACCCGAATTAAGTGAGGAACGATTGGTGCAATGAATCCAAAACCAAAGACGACACTATAGCCAACTGATGGAAGAAATAGACAAACCCACAAGGAGACACTATCGCAATGCTGGCCGACCAGCCTTGGTACTCAAAACTGTGGAATATTGAACTTAATATTCAGATCCGCCCATGGATAAGAATTATATCACATGCACTTGTAGTAATACAAGGCCTGGTCCTGATGGTACTGGTAGGGCTAACATGTGCACGAATTAAATAGGCCAAACGATACATCACAGGATGCACTATGATTAAGGCCATAAGGGATGAAAATTTAAGCAGTCCTACAGGAAGGACTTACCTTATATAACTCTGCGGGAAAGGTCTCAGGAGGACCCGAAGCTTGGGAGATGGTCACCCAGGTGAACGATCCTATCTGGAATTGCCTACAGGGATATAGTTATCGGGAAATATGGCCAGCTTGGCGTATTGCCAAGGGCCAAAACGGGGGAAATGTAAGATAAAACTTTGGTATTAGGGGTACCAGCGGGACAAGGGTTAAAGTGCTGGTTCCTGCACCGACTCATAAGGAGGTAAAAGGCCTCGTTTCGGCCTTGTACCAAGGCTCCAGAAGTTATCAATTCAATAATATTCCGACAGGATACGATGTGAGAATCTAAACAGACATTGATAAGACCTTGCGAAGAGGCTCGAGGCAGACTCACGGGCACCAAGGAGAATCAACAAATTCTGACCTAATGAAGTCATTTTAGTCACGGCCTAAGATGGTCACGAGGGTCTTGGCCTGTCAATCCAAAGTAGCACTGATAAGGTAGTCCAATTAAAGATCTAGGGAGGTTTTATCAGGGAACGGAGGGGGTTTTGAAATGTATAAAAGTTGTATGATTGTGCTGCTAGGGGAGCATCTCCACTCACAGGCGGCTGTGATGAGAGGTGTTCCAGGACGTTTGTAATTAAAGATCGTTGTACCTTGCCATTCGTCTCTGTCTGCTAACTTCGAGAACTGCTACGTGGGTTGGGGGCGAGCGTCGACCCTCTATATCAGGGGGCCCGCTCGTGGGAGGAGAAGCCTTCCCGTTTTCCCTTTACACAAACCAAAGTTAGGATTTCTGTGACACCACCCCAAGTTGATTGCCATCCATAACAGTAAGTCTCTTAAACTATCGTTCAATTGTTCCACATACCTTTCCACTGTAACTCTTTCTATCATTAGCCCTAAAAACTCTACCACACCAGCCTCCACGTTCAAGGGATCATCCTCAGCAATTTTCGCCATCTACAGTGCGATGCCACCACCAAAACATCTCCTGTCCCCTTTTACCATTGCAAAGAGATCACTCTCTCTGTGACACCCTGGTCCACACTTCGATCCCACCCAACACCAGCTATGCTTCCCACAGCACCTTCCCATGCAACCACAGGAGATGCAACACTGACCTTTTTACCTCCTCCCTTCCCACCGTCCAAGGCCCCAAACACACCTTGCAGGTAAAACAACAATTTACTCGTACTTCTTTCCATGTAGAATACTATATTCACTGCTCACGATGCGGCCGTTTCTACATGTTCAGTGCTGAACCGTGACCCTAAGTTTCCAGTCGCTTGTCATTTTAATTCTCTGTCCAACTCTAATTCTGACCTCTCTGTCCTTTTTGTTATTTTCAAAAAGCATTCGATATGGTGCCGCATAAGAGGTTATTACACAAAATTAGGACTCATGATATTGGGGGCATTATATTAGCATGCATTGAGGGTTTGTTAATGGACAGAAAACAGAATAGGAATAAACAGGATTTTTTCAGCTTGGCAGGTTGTAACTAGTGGGGTATCACCAGGATCAATGCTTGGGCTTCAGCTATTCACAATTTATATTTATGACTTATATGAAGGGATCGAGTGTAACGTATCAAATTTTGCTGGTGATACAAAGTTAGGTGGGAAAGGAAGCTGTGAGGAGGACACAAAGAGGCTGCAGGTTGACTGAGTGGGCAAGAACATGACAAATGGATGATAATGTGGGGAAGTGTGCAGTTATCCACTTTTGTAGGAAAAACAAAAAAGCAGAAGATTTTTGGATGTTGAGAGACTGGGAAATGTTTGAACTCAGAGGGACCTGTGTGTCATTGTACGTGAATCACTGAAAGTTAACGTGTCGGTACAGCAAGCAATTAGGAGAGCAAATGGTATGTTAGCTTTTGTTCCAAAGGGATTAGAGTATAAGTGTCAGGAAAACTTACTACAATTATATGGGGCATTGGTGAGGCCACTCTTGCAGTACTGTGTACAGTTTTGGTCTCCTTACCTAAGGAAAGACATACTTTCCTTCGAGAGAGTGCAACAAAGATTCACTAGGCTGTTTCCTGGAATGAGGAAATTGCCCTATGAGGATAGATTGAATGGACTAGACCTATATTCCTTTCGAGCTTAGAACGATGAGAAGTGATCTAATTGAAACATATACAATTCTTAAGAGGCTTGACAGGGTTAACGCTGAGAAAATGTTTCCCCTGGCTGGGGAGTCTAGAACCCGAGGGCACAGTCACAGAATAAGGGGTCGGCCATTTAGGACTGAGATGAGGAGAAATGTCTTCACTCAGAGGGTGGTGAAATTTTGGAATTCTCTACCCCAGAGAGTTGTGGATACTCAGTCATTCAGTATATTCAAGACAGAGGTTGATACATTTTTGGGAACAAATGGAATTAAGGGATATGGGGATAATGCGGGAAGGTGGAGTTGAGGTAGTTGAGCCGTGATCTTGTTGAATGGCGGATCAGGCGCGAAGGGCCAAATGGCCTACTCCTGCCCCTATTTTTTATGTCCCCATGTCCTTGGACTCCTACACTGTTCCAATGAAGCTCAGCGGAAGCTCTAGTAACACCAGCTCTTCATTTGATTCGGCACTTTACAACCTCCCGGTCTCAACATTGCCTTCAACAATGTCAGATCATAACCACTGCTCCGATTGTTTTTGGGCAGCAGGTGTTTCTGTTTCTGCTGCTGCCAATTTACAGCTCCTCTCGACCCCTCTTCTGTTTCTTTACGTGTCCGATTACCACGCTCTTTAGCCTCACGCCATCATCCTTTTTATGATTTAACCACTCCTGCTTTTCACCCTATCCCGTTTGTTCTTTCCTCCCGTCCCCTTTTCCCTGCCTCTGCGCTTGCTTAAAAACAGTTACATCTGTTACTTTTTCCAGTTCTGATGAAAGGTCGTCAACTTGAACTGTTAACTCTGTTTCTCGCTCCACAGAACCTGCCGGCTCTGGTGAATATTTCCAGCAGTCTCTGTTTTTGTTTCAGCTTTCCCGTATCCGCATTATTTGCTTTTCTATCTTTTATACCTTTAAATCATCCCCCTGCAATCACAACCCACCCACACATACCTCCCCACCCACACATATCTCCCCACCCACACATACCTCCCCACCCACACATACCTCCCCACCCACACATATCTCCCCACCCACACATACCTCCCCACCCACACATATCTCTCCACCCACACATATCTCCCCATCCACACACACTCCCCCATGACCTGCCATGTCCCATAGGTCTATAGTTCATCATATGGTGAACAGCTTCTTCTTTCGTATGGTAGTAGCAAAGCAAATCCAATGTCAATTTCTAAGTCGGATATCCAGGCCAAAGCTTCCAGTGCAACAGCGTGGATATCTTGCAGGCTGCCTGCAAATTTCCTTTGAGGGCTGTGCTCAATGATATGCTCCAGGGTCTGATTAGGAACTCCAGAGTGGCATGATAGGGATGTTTTAATCTTCCACCTCTGGAGAAGGTGGCAGCATCTAGCATGACCTGTTTTGAGTCAGTTGATGGTTGTCCACTGTTTGCGAGGAAGGTTTGATCCTTCAGGTTGCACTGTGGGGTCCCCTATAAGGAATATATTCCGTATGTCACAGTTCTTCTAAGTATCATGGTGAATTGAGTCATGCGGTTGGCGAAGGGAGGTCAGGCTCACGGTAAGGGGACAGGGGAACTATGGGCCAATAGTTCAACTTTAATGGGGTCCTTGTCACATACTATATGGACTAGGAACATGGGAACAGGAGTAGACCATTGAACCCCTCGAGCCTGTTCTGCCATTCAATGGATAAATATTGGCCAGGACACCGAGGTCACCGCTATTCACAAGAGACAAAACATATTTACATAATTTTTTCAAAATATCCAAAGAAAAAATAGAAGGAAGTAAGTCCTACTTTCATCTTCAGCCCAAGAAGGCAGTGGGCTGGCCTGTGCAGGAAGCCACTCGGCCTGGGATGCTGGGAGTGAGGAGCTACTGCGCATGCGCGCGCACTCTAATGCGCATATGCAGTTGTCCCGGCACTGTTTTCAGCGCGGGACGCTGGCACCACCCCTGACTCGACTGGCCACACTGCGCGAAGAGCCGGGAGAGGCCGGACAGTGGCCAAAGTCGGGACGTCTTTTTTCGGCGCGCTTAGAAATATAGAAAAGCTGCGCAACTCGGGTAAGTGCGCCAAAAATCGGCATGGGCCAATTTTGAGCCCATTATCTTGCAAACGACATTATCGGTGCTATATAAATGCAAGTTGTTGTTGATCAGCAGTCACACCAGATGGATACTGGCTGGGACAAACTGAGGCAGCTCGTTAAAGAGACTTTTTAACGATAGTGGGAGGAGAAAGTTAAAATGCACACTGAACTGATGTACAGTACAATTTTATATTGTTTTAAAAACATGGGGGTAGAAATTCATGCTGTTCCACAGCGTAAAATGGGCGGTATCGATTTGGTCGATCCTTTGCGCTCCCCACCTGATATTCAGTTCCACTGATCTCAAAGTCATGCCACCCGTTTAACACTACTGCCCAGGACCAATTTCTAACCCATGATCAATCTGTGCTCCTTGCAGTTTTGAAGGATTTCTTTGCAATGTTAAATAAAGTTTTCCCACCGAATGCAATTGAAGGTTTCTCTCTGCCTCCCTCTGTCCAGCATTATGACTGCCACTCCGAACATCCCGCCCCCCCACACCCCTCCCCCGTACCTTTTCCTTTATGGCCGTTTCTGGAAACTGCTCTGCTTTCTCCTCTTCAGCCCAACTGCTCATGTCCCTGTAGCACCTTCCGCCAACTCGATGCTGCCCCTCAGCCTTTCCTCATGACTATGTCGCAAGTTGAGTTCTCTCAGCAGCAAGCCGGCCTCTATGGTGATCTTCACCAGGGACGTTCAGGCACTTCATCACTGGTCCTCCCGGATAAGGAACATGCCCCCCCTTTACTTCTGGCAAACACCTTGTCCCACGTGGCGTTAGTCTGGACAGAGTAGATAGAGGGAAACTGTTCCAATTGGTGGAAGGCTCGAGAACAAGAGGACACAGATTTAAGGTGATTGTCAAAAGAACCAAAGGTGGCATAAGAAAAAAACTTTTTACGCAGCGAGTGGTTAGGGTCTGGAATGCACTGCCTGAAAGGTTGGTGGAGGCAGACTTAATCACTGTTTTCAAAAGCGAGTTGGATAAGTATCTGAAGGAAAATAATTTGCAGGGCTACAGGAAAGGGAATAGCTGAAAGCCGGCCAGGGGTCGACGGGTCAAATGGGTTTCTTCTGTGCCCTAAACACTCTATGATTTCCAAAAATGTGCTTACTTTTTCCCTTTCATGAACTAGAATGTCAGCCTAGATTTTGTGTTCATGTTTCTGGAGTGGGGCTTGAACCCACAATCTTCTGTCCCAGAGGCAAGCGTGCTACCCACTGAAGCACAGCTGACATGAGTTCATATTTGTTGTAGATTAATAGCTAAGGCAGGGTTCATCAGGCCTTTAGCAGCTTTAAAATGATTGACAAGTGTCGGCCTGAACTGGACTGCTCTGGATGCTTTTTGTCCATTATTCTCAGACTGTTTTTGAAATGGTAATTCTGTGAGGGAGACTGCATTTTAGAGGTGTGAATAGCAGCTGTTCTGTGCAAATCATATTCAATTCTCCTTGAAACAAATATGGGCAAAAAAGAGAGCTGAGCAAACACGCTAATGTCTGAAAGACATTAGACTAGGTGGGATATTAATGGGTAGGGGAGTGAGAGAAAGTGGGGCAGACTAGGTGGGATATTAAAGGGAACGAGCAGGAGAGTATATTTAGACACGGGTGTGGTGGAAGCAGAAGCAATAGTCACTTTTAAAAGTGAATTGGATATAAACTTAAAAAAGAAAAATATGCAAGTTTGGGGGGAATGAGCAGGGGTGTGGGACTAATTCAAAGAGCTGGCACAGACACAACGGGTCGAATGGCCTCATTCTGTGTTGTATCATTCTGTGTGAAGAAAAGTACGGCTACAGATTTGATTGGTTGAATGACCTGTTTCTGTGCTGGAACATTCAATGATTCTATGACATTGTGTTGCTTATTCTGTGACCAAGTGAAAAAAATCCTTAATTGATCCAGTTCATCTAACCTACTTAAGGAGCCACTTCACCAAAAGCACACCAAAACTGGCTGGTTCATGAAAAAAGAACCTCATTTTGTTCTTCAATCATAGCATTGTATTGAAAAAATACATTTAATAATGATGTACAGGAAATATTTACAAGTGTTTCTGTTACTCAAGGACAATCGCGGAACATTTTAAGATTACTGAGACACACAAGCAAGCAGATTTCCTGTCCTCCACACAATCCCGACAGTAACCAAGGTAACCGAGTCAAAAATACTTATCGGCTTGGCAGATGCTAATCTAAGCGAACCAACGAATCGGCAGCCTATCTATCAGCTAAACATAAGAACATAACAACCTAATAATTCTAGCCCCTTGAGCCTGCTCCGCCATTCCATCTTTTCCCACCCGCCCCATCCCATCCCTTTCTCCCCCATCTTTTCCCTCCCCAAATCCCGTCTCTCACCCCCTTCATCCCATCCCTTCCCCCCCTTCATCCCATATCTCCTGGCACCCCAGTCATCCCGTCTCTGCCCCCACCCTATCACTCTCTCCCCCCCCCCCGCCCATCTCTCTCCACTCCTCTCATACTGTCTCTCCCCCCTACTCCATTCATCCCGTCTCTTCCGCCCCCATTAATCCACCTCATTCCTCCTCCCATCTTTCTACTAGCACCGCTCATCCCATCTCATTCCCCCGCTTCACCCCATCTCTCCTCCTCCGGTCCCTGCACCCTCCCTCATTTGGTCTCTGCCCCCCTCCCCCAACCGGTCCCTGCCCCCCACCCCATCTCTCTCCCACTCCCCTCATACCGTCTCACCCTCTCACACCATCTCTCCCCCCTCCAAACCCCCATCCCATCTCTCTCCCATTTCCCTCCTACCATCTCAAACCCCCCCCCTCCGCCACATCATCTCTCCCCCACAAACCCCCCATCCCATCTCTTTCCTATTTCCCTCATACCGTCTCTCCCCCCCCACCCACCATCCCATCTCTCTCCCACTCCCCTCATACCATCTCTCCACCCCGTTTTATCCCGTCTCTTCCTCCCCCCATCCAGTATCTCCCCGCCCCCCACAACCTGTCTTTTCCTAAATTCCCATCCTGTCTCTTTCCCCCATCTTTTCCCTCCCCATTCGTGCTGTCTCTTCACCCCCATCTTTTCCCCATCCTGTTTCTCCCCCCCTTCATCCCATCTCTAAACCCTTTGTCCCGTCCCTTCCCCCTTCATCCCGTCTCTTCCCTCACCCCCATCCCGTCTCTCTCCCCCGCCCCATCGCGTCTCTCCCCCCGCCCCATCCCGTCTCTCCCCACGCCCCATCCCGTCGCTCCCCATCCCGTCTCTCACCACCTTTATTCCGTCTTTTTCCCCCCCCAGCTCTTCACCTGTTCATCCCATCTCTGCCCCACCCTATCTCTCCCCCCCCCGCTCCCCCATCCTATCTCTCTCCCACTCCCCTCATACTGTCTCTCCCCCCCATTTATCCCGCATCTCCCCCCCCCTTTATTCCGTCTCTTCCTCCCCCCTTCATCCACTTCATCCCTCCTCCCATCTCAACCAACACCCCTGATACCGTCTTGCTTCCCTAACCCCTCATTCCGTCTCTTCACCCCCCCCATCCCATCTCTCCATTCCCCCCCCCCCCATCACCCCATCTCTCCTCCCCCTCATCCGGTCCCTGCCTCCCCCCCCCCACTCCCCTGCGCTCAGCAGTTCAAGAAGGTGACTCACCACCTCAAGGACAATTTGAGTTGGGCAAAAAATGCTGGCCCTGTCAGTGACGCCCACATCCCAGGAACAAATTTAAAAAATCATGGGTATATCTTTCACACCTGCCTTCTCTCTATTAAGTAAGGAGAAATTCCTCCTCTTTTGTTCTATATCATACCTGTTGCAGAAAGCAATTCCTGCTCCAATTCCTCCAAGGTGCTTCCTCCATGGTACTCTCTGTGGTGAGCTGGTCTGTGAGTCAACAAAGATATATAATGCATGCAAATCAAATTCCTCCAGTACCTTATACAGTTCATATAAGTTCATATTCTAACTTACTAACATCAGTAGTATTCTTACAATAATCATAGGACTGAACATCCCGTTCAGACAGATTAATTCTTACAGCAATATGTACATATCGGGCATTGATCACTCAAACTCCTGGGGTCTCAGGCAACAATTCCACTCGGTGACCATTTTCAAGGGTCGGGCAGCAGGTTCCTCCTTTCGTCCCAATGGTCACAGTCAGGAGGTTCCACATTTTATACTGCTGATCTGCAATAGAACCAGAATCCCCCTTGAGTCTGAGCTGGTTCGTGTGGAAGTGTTTCTCAGTGGGTCTCTCTCCACCTGTAACACAAGTCATATACACAGATAAACTGGTTTTATCTACAATATAATATGGAGACAATACATACAGACACATGCAGAGCAAAGCACAAAGAGACCTTCGCCAGATGCAAGATAAATGATGGTAAACGAAAGCAGAGGAAATGGAACATTATGCTGAAACTCACAATACCAAGATGTTCTTCAGCGCCATCAAGTCAGTCTGTGGACCATCAAAACCCAGCACTACTCCACTCCTTTCAGCAGATGGCAGCACTTTGATCAAAGACAGGACTGGCATAAATGAGAGAACACTTCAGTAATCTTCTTAATCGACCTTCAACAGTGAACGAAGAAGCACTTGACTCTATACCCCAGCAATCTATCAAAGAAGATCTTGATCTTCCTCCCAGCATGGACGAAGTAAAGAAAGCCATCAACCAGATGAGTACTGGAAAGGCTGCAGGAAAGGATGGAATCCCTGCCGAATCTACAAGGCAGTAGGCCCAGCAACTCTCGAGGCCTTTCATGACATTATAATTAGCATCTGGGAAGAGGAAGACATGCCACAGGACTTTCGTAACACTATGATAATTTTCCTCTACAAGAACAAGGGCAACAAAGCAGACTGTGGCAATTACAGAGGAATATCGCTTCTGTCCATTGCTGGGAAGATCATCGTCCGCATAGTACTGAACCGACTCATAGCTAGTGCCTCAGAAGTAAATCATCCAGAAACACAATGTGGCTTTCGACCTGGTCGGAGCACAGCCGGCATGATCTTTGCACTCAGACAAGTGCAGAAGTGCACTGAGCAGAATATGGACCTGTACGCTGTATTTATTGACCTCACCAAGGCCTTTGATACTGTCAACAGAGCAGCGCTGTGGTCAATCTTGATGAAACTTGGGTGTCCAAGGAAGTTTGTCCACATCATTGAGCTGTTTCACGAGAACATGACAGGTGAAGTGCTCTCAGACGAAACAACCACGGCCCCATTTGCCATCTCAAATGGAGTGAAACAAGGTTGTGTACTCGCTCCAGTTCTGTTCAACCTATTCTTTACCTGCGTCTTGAACTATGCCATAAAAGACTTAGAGTTTGGGGTCTACCTGAAATATCGATTAGATGGTTCGCTGTTCGAACTCCACCGCCTTGCTGCAAAGACCAAAGTTCAGAAACAACTCATCCTAGAGGCACTCTGTGCTGACGACTGCGCCCTTATGGCACACAAGGAGAGTGACCTACAATTCATACTCAGCAAATTTGCTGAGGCAACAGAATTGTTTGGCCCAACCATCAGCCTTAGTAAAACTGAGGTTCTCTATCAGCCTGCCCCTGGCACCACAGCACCTGGTCCCACAGTCTCCATCGGCTGTATACAACTAAAGTCAGTGCACAGCTTCAAGTACCTTGGAAGCACCATATCAAGTGATAGGTCCTTGGACAAGGAGATTGATGCAAGGATCTGTAAAGCCAGCCATGCACTTGGTCGCTTGTGCACTAAGGTGTTGAGTCACCACCACATCCAACTGCCAACTAAACTGTTGGTGCATAGAGCAGTCATTCTCTCATCTCTCCTTTATGGATGTGAGACCTTGACATCCTACTGGTGTCACATCAAAAAGTTGGAAGCTTTCCACATGCGCGGTGTCAGATCTATACTCCACATACACTGGCAAGACCGGGTGTCAAACCTTGAGGTTCTGGAGAGAGCACAATCAACTAGCATCGAGGTGATGATCATGCGAGCCCAGTTCCGGTGGGCTGGAGATGTCATCCGCTTGGATGAGTCAAGGATCCCTCGTCAGCTTCTTCACGGCGAGCTCTGAGAAGGTCAAAGATACCGGGGCGCCCCCGCAAGTGCTATAAAGATTGCATTAAGGCTAACCTCCAGTAGTGTGGCATCCGACCAAAGGACCTCAAGAATACAGCAGCTAATAAAATCCAGTGGTGAACCCTCACAAGGACTGCCTGCCAGACCTTCGAAGAAAGCCGATGTCAACGCCTGCGGGACTCTAGAAATAGACGACATCAGGTGACAGTACTGTCAGCATCAGGCACATCGAACTTCCCTTGTCCGACGTGCAAAAGACTATGTGCATCCAGAATTGGCCTATACGGCCACTTGAAGACACATGCCATTGATGATTAGCACATCAATGTCTTTGTTGGATACAACAGGTTACCAAGAATATGGGCACTGCCATTTAGAGGAAAGACCATGTTCCCCCATCAGGGAACTGAAGTGCCATCACCTCTCCCACTTGCCAATCATTTTCTCGGACCCCTTTATCAAACTGAGGACATAGAGATGACGTCCCCGCAGAGACGAGGCATATTGACCCGATGCGTGGCAGTACGAGTGTACGGTGCCGAGGGAAGACATATAGATATATAGATAACATCCTGCATACCTAACACGAATTAAAGGGAATGGCCAAGACCCCTGCACCTTCCCCAAGGTAAGGTGGGTATCCTGGCTAGTAAAAAGGCAAATAAAACCAATCGTTAATTGTAATTTGCGTAACTACGTAATGCCATAAAAAAGCTGATAGTGACAATCTTAAGGGACATATGGATCCAAAAATAGAGCCGGTCAAACAATTAATAAGCTTTGTTGAATAAAAAGAGTTTTAAATAAAAGATCATTCAGTACATTGGGTTGAAAGACATAAATTTAGTCGAGGAATGAGATAAAGAATGCCTTTTTTTAAAAAGCCTGCGTGGGTCTCTCGAGGCTGCAGGCTGGGGAAGTACGCTCCCATTTTCCTTTGTGTAAAACCTTGACGCGAAAGCTTCTAGCTCAATAAAAAGAGTTTTAAATAAAAGATTGGCAGTACAATATCTGAATTGTGATTTTGAGATATTAAGAGAAGGCACAGCAAAATACTGAGAAAGATTCAAATTTAAAAATAATTTTTAATCTCATCTCTTAAAAAAAAAAGAAAATAAAACTAAAAGGTTTGGAAACAATCTAGAAATACCTTCAGGGATCAGGTCAAATTCCTGGATGAGTGATGAGCTGTCTGCGAAGGTGTAAAAGGGACTTTGAACAAAGGATAAAATGTAAATACGGCAAGCTTTATCAGTTTAGAAAAAGGGACATTGTAACAGCCTTGAAACTGGAACGTTTGAGATAACGAAAAGCAGCTCTCAAAGCCTACGTGCTAGACTCTGTTCTAGTTGTGAAAAAAAAGAGAAAGACGCAACCTTGAAAGAAAACAAATTGAACGAATTTGAAAGAAAAAGTGTCTTCGATTGTCTGATGATTTTAAATGAACAAATTTATGGAGACACGAGCCCTCCGTGTAAAATATAAAACCTAATTTGAAGAAAGGAGATCTGAAAAAAAAAGAAGTAACGTACTAAATAGGTGCTGAAATAAAAGGGGTGTTTGCGATAGAAAAATACATAACTTACTAAATACTAGTTGATATCGGCTGTGAAAAAGATATTGGTTTAATTGAAAAAAAAGATTTGGAAGAGGTAAAAGACACTCTCCATTGATAATGATTTTAAATTGCGAGAAAGTTTCACGGCAGTTTGAAAAGATTCCCAAAATGGACGTTGTTTATCAAGAAAAGTCCCGAACAGTCTAAATAAGCAGGAGGGTTTTGAAAATAACGAGGAGAAAAGATCTAAGCTATACGAACTTAGCACAGAAAGAAAAAAAACTGGGAATTAGAAAATCTTACTGAATTTTAAAATTGGATTTCAGTAAACAAAGTGGCTATTAAAAATGTGTGGTCTCGTTTTAAATCAATTAAAAAAAATCTTTGGCAAGTACTTGAATTAGAAGTTAAGAAAAAATTGGAGTTTAATCTAAAATGCTGTCTTTCCTGATGAGAAGATTTTTATTATGACGGCTTTACTAATGATTTCTGCTGTTTTAACGGATTCCTAATTTCTAAGCAAGTTTTGAAGGTACAAAGTCTTGGAAAAAAATTTTCGGATGATTACGCGAAGTCATGTAATCACATCAGGCCTTCTTACAAACCTGTAAAGAAGTTAACCCTTTCCATTGACAGTTGTTTAATACTGGACATTATTCATTTGGATTTCTTAATAAAATAAAGAGTCACCTGACAGACAGAGGAAATAGTGGGATAGTCAGAATAAAAATAAAACAGAACTAGCCTATGTAATAATACTCGCCTGATACAAATATAAGAAAGATACTCAAACAAAACAAATTCAAGAGTTAAAAGCAAAGATAAATAAGCTGGAAGAGATTTTTTTTAAATGGAACCAGACGGATAGTGCAGTGCGCAGCCATAGCACCATCACCTATGGCAATAGAGCCAATGTACCCCACGGTGGGTAAGTGTAGTCCACAAACCCAACCTAACCCTTACCTCCGATTTCACAGAGTGACCTCGACATGCATGGATAAAAGATGAGTAGACCAGAACCTAACACCTGGTGACGACCAGGCTATCTGTTTAAAATTTGCAGATAAAACACTCACCGAGATGGGACCGCACGGCTACTTCGACTCTGGAGACGCACGATACTGGGAACCTTAAGGCCCACACACGCACTGGATAATACAGACGGACTATGAGAGATATAGCACACACAGGAAAGACACAACTACATGAATTATGGGGCTTTGTTTAATTTAACTGACAAAATATACATCCCAGCAGCCAAGGACTGGAACAAGGACAGAACTTATTTTAAAGCATGGCTATGTATAGTGTATTAAGTAAGGTTGTAATGCAGCAGGCTGCCGATGCCATGGGCGGCAGTAGATTCCGAGGACAGGAGCAAGTTCATAGGATCAAAAGGGGAAATCCAACTGGATGGAATTTCAGTTCTAGAAGCTCATGCCTCGGCGAAGGAAGCTGCAAAACAAACAGCCAAATCCACCCCGCAAGAAACAGAAGGGTGGGAACAGAACGGAGCAAAAAGGGGGGTGGGACCCCAGGATGTTTAGGAAAACTGGTCAGTGGGATAAAATGAAGACCAAGGGAGGTCTCTGGAATATAAGGTGTATGTCCCGAAGCGTGACATGGTTATAACACGGAGAAACCGGTATTGATCATGCGCAGCGCAAACAAGAAGGAATACAACTTAAAAAGGTGGGCGGATGGTGTGTGGAGGAAAGATGACAATGTAGTGGACCTGAAATAAAGGTCCGGCTGGGACACCAAACAAGCTCAAAGGGACCCCGGGAAGCCCTACCGATGCCCCGACAACCACCCTGGGGACAACAACTCTTCCCAGCACAACCACGCAAGTCCCCCCATAAGCCCGTCCATAAAGACTGGAGCCAAAGGGGCCTATAAATAAAAGAACCTAAAGAAAGGATATAATTTGGGATGGGTCAGCGATTACTTAACCTAAACCTAACGGATATCATTCTTCCTAGCTTCTGTGGGAATGAAACTATATGTCTATACCAGAACCTGACACAATGGATCCTCGAAGGCCCGGAATCCACTACCCTGAGATTTAATGTCAGAAAGGGAACAGGACAAGGTCGAACAAAAAGGGGAATACTGGAAACACTCGGCATGGGTTATGCAGCAGCGGTTACAACGACCTGTATGCAATAGACGACCGGGTTAACAACTTAACGCAAATCTTAAGGGGTTTACTGGGGAGGGACATGGATAACCAAGCCCTACAGGCACAATACTACAGTTTGACATAACAAAGGGAGACCCCTTATACCAAACCGACTGTATCGGTGAAGAAACCGAACATGATTACGTTACCATCACCCCTCTAGACAGGTGATTAAAATAGTACCAAAGACATTGATATAACCGATTACTATAAAAATAATCAAGTGATTTTATGTCGAGGTACGCTAAGAATGAACGATAATGATTGTGGATTCCAACAAACAAACGGATGCATGCTGAGTATCACTCCTCTCGAACACGATTCCGAAACAATCGCTGTTCCACAAGGGAATGGAGATTGGTGCGTGAGCACAGGAGCAGCCAACCCGACGATTAAGACCAGGGGAGGAGTCACCCCATGTGTCATCACCAACCCAAACTTCTGTTTCAGGGTTTATGGGAAAAATAGTCATAAATGGATACCACATACATCCCGAGACAATGGAAATTATCCACAGAACGGTCACAGATAGCTTCCGAAAAGGGTACAAGGAGGCGGTATGGGAACCGCAAGAAAAACAGATACCCGAATTAAGTGAGGAACGATTGGTGCAATGAATCCAAAACCACAGACGACACTATAGCCAGCTGATGGAAGAAATAGACGAACCTACAAGGAGACACTATCGCAATGCTGGCCGACCAGCCTTGGTACTCAAAACTGTGGAACATTGAACTTAATATTCAGATCAGCCCATGGATAAGAATTATATCACATGCACTTGTAGTAATACAAGGCCTGGTCCTGATGGTACTGGTAGGGCTAACATGTGCACGAATTAAAAAGGCCAAATGATACATCACAGGATGCACTATGATTAAGGCCATAAGGGATGAAAATTTAAGCAGTCCTACAGGAAGGACTTACCTTATATAACTCTGTGGGAAAGGTCTCAGGAGGTCCCGAAGCTTGGGAGATGGTCACCCAGGTGAACGATCCTATCTGGAATTGCCTACAGGGATATAGTTATCGGGAAATATGGCCAGCTTGGCGTATTGCCAAGGGCCAAAATGCGGCAAATGTAAGAGAAAACTTTGGTATTAGGGGTACCAGCGGGACAAGGGTTAAAGTGCTGGTTCCTGCACCAACTCATAAGGAGGTAAAAGGCCTCGTTTCAGCCTTGTACCAAGGCTCCAGAAGTTATCAATTCAATAATATTCCGACAGGATACGATGTGAGAATCTAAACAGACATTGATAAGACCTTGCGAAGAGGCTCGAGGCAGACTCACGGGCACCAAGGAGAATCAACAAATTCTGACCTAATGAAGTCATTTTAGTCACGGCCTAAGATGGTCACGAGGGTCTTGGCCTGTCAATCCAAAGTAGCACTGATAAGGTAGTCCAATTAAAGTTCTAGGGAGGTCTTATCAGGGAACGGAGGGGGTTTTGAAATGTATAAAAGTTGTATGATTGTGCTGCTAGGGGAGCATCTCCACTCACAGGCGGCTGTGATGAGAGTTGTTCCCGGACGTTTGTAATTAAAGATCGTTGTACCTTGCCATTCGTCTCTGTCTGCTAACTTCGAGAACTGCTACGTGGGTTGGGGGCGAGCGTCGACCCTCTATATCAGGGGGCCCGCTCGTGGGAGGAGAAGCCTTCCCGTTTTCCCCTTACACAAACCAAAGTTAGGATTTCTGTGACACCACCCCAAGTTGATTGCCATCCACAACATTAAGTCTCTTAAACTATCGTTCAATTGTTCCACATACCTTTCCACTGTAACTCTTTCTATCATTAGCCCTAAAAACTCTACCACACCAGCCTCCACATTCAAGGGATCATCCTCAGCAATTTTCGCCATCTACAGTGCGATGCCACCACCAAAACATCTCCTGTCCCCTTTTACCATTGCAAAGAGATCACTCTCTCTGTGACACCCTGGTCCACACTTCGATCCCACCCAACACCAGCTATGCTTCCCACAGCACCTTCCCATGCAACCACAGGAGATGCAACACTGACCTTTTTACCTCCTCCCTTCCCACCGTCCAAGGCCCCAAACACACCTTGCAGGTAAAACAACAATTTACTCGTACTTCTTTCCATGTAGAATACTATATTCACTGCTCACGATGCGGCCGTTTCTACATGTTCAGTGCTGAACCGTGACCCTAAGTTTCCAGTCGCTTGTCATTTTAATACTCTGTCCAACTCTAATTCTGACCTCTCTGTCCTTTTTGTTATTTTCAAAAAGCATTCGATATGGTGCCGCATAAGAGGTTATTACACAAAATTAGGACTCATGATATTGGGGGCATTATATTAGCATGCATTGAGGGTTTGTTAATGGACAGAAAACAGAATAGGAATAAACAGGATTTTTTCAGCTTGGCAGGTTGTAACTAGTGGGGTATCACCAGGATCAATGCTTGGGCTTCAGCTATTCACAATTTATATTAATGACTTATATGAAGGGATCGAGTGTAACGTATCAAACTTTGCTGGTGATACAAAGTTAGGTGGGAAAGGAAGCTGTGAGGAGGACACAAAGAGACTGCAGGTTGACTGAGTGGGCAAGAACATGACAAATGGATGATAATGTGGAGAAGTGTGCAGTTATCCACTTTTGTAGGAAAAACAAAAAAGCAGAATATTTTTGGATGTTGAGAGACTGGGAAATGTTTGAACTCAGAGGGACCTGTGTGTCATTGTACGTGAATCACTGAAAGTTAATGTGTCGGTACAGCAAGCAATTAGGAGAGCAAATGGTATGTTAGCTTTTGTTCCAAAGGGATTAGAGTATAAGTGTCAGGAAAACTTACTACAATTATATGGGGCATTGGTGAGGCCACACTTGGAGTACTGTGTACAGTTTTGGTCTCCTTACCTAAGGAAAGACATACTTGCCTTCGAGAGAGTGCAACAAAGATTCACTAGGCTGTTTCCTGGAATGAGGAAATTGCCCTATGAGGATAGATTGAATGGACTAGGCCTATATTCCTTAGAGCTTAGAACGATGAGAAGTGATCTAATTGAAACATATACAATTCTTAAGAGGCTTGACAGGGTTAACGCTGAGAAAATGTTTCCCCTGGCTGGGGAGTCTAGAACCCGAGGGCACAGTCACAGAATAAGGGGTCGGCCATTTAGGACTGAGATGAGGAGAAATGTCTTCACTCGGAGGGTGGTGAAATTTTGGAATTCTCTACCCCAGAGAGTTGTGGATACTCAGTCATTCAGTATATTCAAGACAGAGGTTGATACATTTTTGGGAACAAATGGAATTAAGGGATATGGGGATAATGCGGGCAGGTGGAGTTGAGGTAGTTGAGCCGTGATCTTGTTGAATGGCGGATCAGGCGCGAAGGGCCAAATGGCCTACTCCTGCCCCTATTTTTTATGTCCCCATGTCCTTGGACTCCTACACTGTTCCAATGAAGCTCAGCGGAAGCTCTAGTAACACCAGCTCTTCATTTGATTCGGCACTTTACAACCTCCCAGTCTCAACATTGTCTTCATCAATGTCAGATCGTAACCACTGCTCCGATTGTTTTTGGGCAGCAGGTGTTTCTGTTTCTGCTGCTGCCAATTTACAGCTCCTCTCGACCCCTCTTCTGTTTCTTTACGTGTCCGATTACCACACTCTTTAGCCTCACGCCATCATCCTTTTTATGATTTAACCACTCCTGCTTTTCACCCTATCCCTTTTGTTCTTTCCTCCCGTCCCCTTTTCCCTGTCTCTGCGCTTGCTTAAAAACAGTTACATCTGTTACTTTTTCCAGTTCTGATGAAAGGTCATCAACTTGAACTGTTAACTCTGTTTCTCGCTCCACAGAACCTGCCGGCTCTGGTGAATATTTCCAGCAGTCTCTGTTTTTGTTTCAGCTTTCCCGTATCCGCATTATTTGCTTTTCAACCTTTTATACCTTTAAATCATCCCCCCGCAAACACAGCCCACCCACACATATCTCCCCACCCACACATACCTCCCCACCCACACATATCTCCCCACCCACACATACCTCCCCACCCACACATACCTCCCCACCCACACATACCTCCCCACCCACACATACCTCCCCACCCACACATTCCTCCCCACCCACACATATCTCCCCACCCACACATACCTCCCCACCCACACATACCTCCCCACCCACACATACCTCCCCACCCACACATTCCTCCCCACCCACACATTCCTCCCCACCCACACATATCTCCCCACCCACACATACCTCCCCACCCACACATTCCTCCCCACCCACACATATCTCCCCACCCACACATATCTCCCCACCCACACATACCTCCCCACCCACACATACCTCCCCACCCACACATACCTCCCCACCCACACATTCCTCCCCACCCACACATTCCTCCCCACCCACACATATCTCCCCACCCACACATATCTCCCCACCCACACATATCTCCCCACCCACACATACCTCCCCACCCACACATATCTCCCCACCCACACATATCTCCCCACCCACACATATCTCTCCACCCACACATATCTCCCCATCCACACACACTCCCCCATGACCTGCCACGTCCCATAGGTCTGTAGTTCATCATATGGTGAACAGCTTCTTCTTTCGTATGGTAGTAGCAAAGCAAATCCAATGTCAATTTCTAAGTCGGATATCCAGGCCAAAGCTTCCGGTGTAACAGCGTGGATATCTTGCAGGCTGCCTGCAAATTTCCTTTGAGGGCTGTGCTCAATGATATGCTCCAGGGTCTGATTAGGAACTCCAGAGTGGCATGATAGGGATGTTTTAATCTTCCACCTCTGGAGAAGGTGGCAGCATCTAGCATGACCTGTTTTGAGTCAGTTGATGGTTGTCCACTGTTTGCGAGGAAGGTTTGATCCTTCAGGTTGCACTGTGGGGTCCTCTATAAGGAATATATTCCGTATGTCACAGTTCTTCTAAGTATCATGGTGAATTGAGTCATGCGGTTGGCGAAGGGAGGTCAGGCTCACGGTAAGGGGACAGGGGAACTATGGGCCAATAGTTCAACTTTAATGGGGTCCTTGTCACATACTATATGGACTAGGAACATGGGAACAGGAGTAGACCATTGAACCCCTCGAGCCTGTTCTGCCATTCAATAGATAAATATTGGACAGGACACCGAGGTCACCGCTATTCACAAGACACAAAACATATTTACATAATTTTTTCAAAATATCCAAAGAAAAAATAGAAGTAAGTAAGTCCTACTTTCATCTTCAGCCCAAGAAGGCAGTGGGCTGGCCTGTGCAGGAAGCCACTCGGCCTGGGATGCTGGGAGTGAGGAGCTACTGCGCATGCGCGCGCACTCCAATGCGCATATGCAGTTGTCCCGGCACTGTTTTCAGCGCGGGACGCTGGCACCACCCCTGACTCGACTGGCCACACTGCGCGAAGAGCCGGGAGAGGCCGGACAGTGGCCAAAGTCGGGACGTCTTTTTTCGGCGCGCTTAGAAATATAGAAAAGCTGCGCAACTCGGGTAAGTGCACCAAAAATCGGCATGGGCCAATTTTGAGCCCATTATCTTGCAAACGACATTATCGGTGCTATATAAATGCAAGTTGTTGTTGATCAGCAGTCACACCAGATGGATACTGGCTGGGACAAACTGAGGCAGCTCGTTAAAGAGACTTTTTAACGATAGTGGGAGGAGAAAGTTAAAATGCACACTGAACTGATGTACAGTACAATTTTATATTGTTTTAAAAACATGGGGGTAGAAATTCATGCTGTTCCACAGCGTAAAATGGGCGGTATCGATTTGGTCGATCCTTTGCGCTCCCCACCTGATATTCAGTTCCACTGATCTCAAAGTCATGCCACCCGTTTAACACTACTGCCCAGGACCAATTTCTAACCCATGATCAATCTGTGCTCCTTGCAGTTTTGAAGGATTTCTTTGCAATGTTAAATAAAGTTTTCCCACCGAATGCAATTGAAGGTTTCTCTCTGCCTCCCTCTGTCCAGCATTATGACTGCCACTCCGAACATCCCGCCCCCCCCACACCCCTCCCCCGTACCTTTTCCTTTATGGCCGTTTCTGGAAACTGCTCTGCTTTCTCCTCTTCAGCCCAACTGCTCATGTCCCTGTAGCACCTTCCGCCAACTCGATGCTGCCCCTCAGCCTTTCCTCATGACTATGTCGCAAGTTGAGTTCTCTCAGCAGCAAGCCGGCCTCTATGGTGATCTTCACCAGGGACGTTCAGGCACTTCATCACTGGTCCTCCCGGATAAGGAACATGCCCCCCCTTTACTTCTGGCAAACACCTTGTCCCACGTGGCGTTAGTCTGGACAGAGTAGATAGAGGGAAACTGTTCCAATTGGTGGAAGTCTCGAGAACAAGAGGACACAGGTTTAAGGTGATTGTCAAAAGAACCAAAGGTGGCATAAGAAAAAACTTTTTACGCAGCGAGTGGTTAGGGTCTGGAATGCACTGCCTGAAAGGTTGGTGGAGGCAGACTCAATCACTGTTTTCAAAAGCGAGTTGGATAAGTATCTGAAGGAAAATAGTTTGCAGGGCTACAGGAAAGGGACTAGCTGAAAGCCGGCCAGGGCTCGACGGGTCAAATGGGTTTCTTCTGTGCCCTAAACACTCTATGATTTCCAAAAATGTGCTTACTTTTTCCCTTTCATGAACTAGAATTTCAGCCTAGATTTTGTGTTCATGTTTCTGGAGTGGGGCTTGAACCCACAATCTTCTGTCCCAGAGGCAAGCGTGCTGTAGATTAATAGCTAAGGCAGGGTTCATCAGGCCTTTAGCAGCTTTAAAATGATTGACAAGTGTCGGCCTGAACTGGACTGCTCTGGATGCTTTTTGTCCATTATTCTCAGACTGTTTTTGAAATGGTAATTCTGTGAGGGAGACTGCATTTTAGAGGTGTGAATAGCAGCTGTTCTGTGCAAATCATATTCAATTCTCCTTGAAACAAATATGGGCACAAAAAGAGAGCTGAGCAAACACGCTAATGTCTGAAAGACATTAGACTAGGTGGGATATTAATGGGTAGGGGAGTGAGAGAAAGTGGGGCAGACTAGGTGGGATATTAAAGGGAACGAGCAGGAGAGTATATTTAGACACGGGTGTGGTGGAAGCAGAAGCAATAGTCACTTTTAAAAGTGAATTGGATATAAACTTAAAAAAGAAAAATATGCAAGTTTGGGGGGAATGAGCAGGGGTGTGGGACTAATTCAAAGAGCTGGCACAGACACAACAGGCCAAATGGCCTCATTCTGTGTTGTATCATTCTGTGTGAAGAAAAGCACGGCTACAGATTTGATTGGTTGAATGACCTGTTTCTGTGCTGGAACATTCAATGATTCTATGACATTGTGTTGCTTATTCTGTGACCAAGTGAAAAAAATCCTTAATTGATCCAGTTCATCTAACCTACTTAAGGAGCCACTTCACCAAAAGCACACCAAAACTGGCTAGTTCATGAAAAAAGAACCTCATTTTGTTCTTCAATCATAGCATTGTATTGAAAAAATACATTTAATAATGATGTACAGGAAATATTTACAAGTGTTTCTGTTACTCAAGGACAATCGCGGAACATTTTAAGATTACTGAGACAAACAAGCAAGCAGATTTCCTGTCCTCCATACAATCCCGACAGTAACCAAGGTAACCGAGTCAAAAATACTTATCGGCTTGGCAGATGCTAATCTAAGCGAACCAACGAATCGGCAGCCTATCTATCAGCTAAACATAAGAACATAACAACCTAATAATTAGGAACAGGAGTAGGCCATCTAGCCCCTTGAGCCTGCTCCGCCATTCCATCTTTTCCCACCCGCCCCATCCCATCCCTTTCTCCCCCATCTTTTCCCTCCCCAAATCCCGTCTCTCACCCCCTTCATCCCATCCCTTCCCCCCCTTCATCCCATATCTCCTGGCACCCCAGTCATCCCGTCTCTGCCCCCACCCTATCACTCTCTCCCCCCCCCGCCCATCTCTCTCCACTCCTCTCATACTGTCTCTCCCCCCTACTCCATTCATCCCGTCTCTTCCGCCCCCATTAATCCACCTCATTCCTCCTCCCATCTTTTTACTAGCACCGCTCATCCCATCTCATTCCCCCGCTTCACCCCATCTCTCCTCCTCCGGTCCCTGCACCCTCCCTCATTTTGTCTCTGCCCCCCTCCCCCAACCGGTCCCTGCCCCCACCCCATCTCTCTCCCACTCCCCTCATACCGTCTCACCCTCTCACACCATCTCTCCCCCCTCCAAACCCCCATCCCATCTCTCTCCCATTTCCCTCCTACCATCTCAAACCCCCCCTCCGCCACATCATCTCTCCCCCACAAACCCCCCATCCCATCTCTTTCCTATTTCCCTCATACCGTCTCTCCCCCCCCACCCACCATCCCATCTCTCTCCCACTCCCCTCATACCATCTCTCCACCCCGTTTTATCCCGTCTCTTCCTCCCCCCATCCAGTATCTCCCCGCCCCCCCACAACCTGTCTTTTCCTAAACTCCCATCCTGTCTCTTTCCCCCCATCTTTTCCCTCCCCATTCGTGCTGTCTCTTCACCCCCATCTTTTCCCCATCCTGTTTCTCCCCCCCTTCATCCCATCTCTAAACCCTTTGTCCCGTCCCTTCCCCCTTCATCCCGTCTCTTCCCTCACCCCCATCCCGTCTCTCTCCCCCGCCCCATCGCGTCTCTCCCCCCGCCCCATCCCGTCTCTCCCCCCGCCCCATCCCGTCGCTCCCCATCCCGTCTCTCACCACCTTTATTCCGTCTCTTTCTACCCCCCAGCTCTTCACCTGTTCATCCCATCTCTGCCCCACCCTATCTCTCCCCCCCCGCCCCCCCATCCTATCTCTCTCCCACTCCCCTCATACTGTCTCTCCCCCCCATTTATCCCGCCTCTCCCCCCCCTTTATTCCGTCTCTTCCTCCACCCTTCATCCACTTCATCCCTCCTCCCATCTCTCCCAACACCCCTGATACCGTCTTGCTTCCCTCCCCCCTCATTCCGTCTCTTCACCCCCCCCATCCCATCTCTCCATTCCCCCCCCCCCCCGTCACCCCATCTCTCCTCCCCCTCATCCGGTCCCTACCTCCCCCCCCCTCCACTCCCCTGCGCTCAGCAGTTCAAGAAGGTGACTCACCACCTCAAGGACAATTTGAGTTGGGCAAAAAATGCTGGCCCTGTCAGTGACGCCCACATCCCAGGAACAAATTAAAAAAATCATGGGTATATCTTTCACACCTGCCTTCTCTCTATTAAGTAAGGAGAAATTCCTCCTCTTTTGTTCTATATCATACCTGTTGCAGAAAGCAATTCCTGCTCCAATTCCTCCAAGGTGCTTCCTCCACGGTACTCTCTGTGGTGAGCTGGTCTGTGAGTCAACAAAGATATATAATGCATGCAAATCAAATTCCTCCAGTACCTTATACAGTTCATATAAGTTCATATTCTAACTTACTAACATCAGTAGTATTCTTACAATAATCATAGGACTGAACATCCCGTTCAGACAGATTAATTCTTACAGCAATATGTACATATCGGGCATTGATCACTCAAACTCCTGGGGTCTCAGGCAACAATTCCACTCGGTGACCATTTTCAAGGGTCGGGCAGCAGGTTCCTCCTTTCGTCCCAATGGTCACAGTCAGGAGGTTCCACATTTTATACTGCTGATCTGCAATAGAACCAGAATCCCCCTTGAGTCTGAGCTGGTTCGTGTGGAAGTGTTTCTCAGTGGGTCTCTCTCCACCTGTAACACAAGTCATATACACAGATAAACTGGTTTTATCTACAATATAATATGGAGACAATACATACAGACACATGCAGAGCAAAGCACAAAGAGACCTTCGCCAGATGCACGATAAATGATGGTAGACGAAAGCAGAGAAAGTGGAACATTATGCTGAAAGTCACAATACCAAGATGTTCTTCAGCGCCATCAAGTCAGTCTGTGGACCATCAAAACCCAGCACTACTCCACTCCTTTCAGCAGATGGCAGCACTTTGATCAAAGACAGGACTGGCATAAATGAGAGAACACTTCAGTAATCTTCTTAATCGACCTTCAACAGTGAACGAAGAAGCACTTGACTCCATACCCCAGCAATCTATCAAAGAAGATCTTGATCTTCCTCCCAGCATGGACGAAGTAAAGAAAGCCATCAACCAGATGAGTACTGGAAAGGCTGCAGGAAAGGATGGAATCCCTGCCGAATCTACAAGGCAGTAGGCCCAGCAACTCTCGAGGCCTTTCATGACATTATAATTAGCATCTGGGAAGAGGAAGACATGCCACAGGACTTTCGTAACACTATGATAATTTTCCTCTACAAGAACAAGGGCAACAAAGCAGACTGTGGCAATTACAGAGGAATATCGCTTCTGTCCATTGCTGGGAAGATCATCGTCCGCATAGTACTGAACCGACTCATAACTAGTGCCTCAGAAGTAAATCATCCAGAAACACAATGTGGCTTTCGACCTGGTCGGAGCACAGCCGGCATGATCTTTGCACTCAGACAAGTGCAGAAGTGCACTGAGCAGAATATGGACCCGTACGCTGTATTTATTGACCTCACCAAGGCCTTTGATACTGTCAACAGAGCAGCGCTGTGGTCAATCTTGATGAAACTTGGGTGTCCAAGGAAGTTTGTCCACATCATTGAGCTGTTTCACGAGAACATGACAGGTGAAGTGCTCTCAGACGGCACAACCACGGCCCCATTTGCCATCTCAAATGGAGTGAAACAAGGTTGTGTACTCGCTCCAGTTCTGTTCAACCTATTCTTTACCTGCGTCTTGAACTATGCCATAAAAGACTTAGAGTTTGGGGTCTACCTGAAATATCGATTAGATGGTTCGCTGTTCGAACTCCACCGCCTTGCTGCAAAGACCAAAGTTCAGAAACAACTCATCCTAGAGGCACTCTGTGCTGACGACTGCGCCCTTAAGGCACACAAGGAGAGTGACCTACAATTCATACTCAGCAAATTTGCTGAGGCAACAGAATTGTTTGGCCTAACCATCAGCCTTAGTAACACTGAGGTTCTCTATCAGCCTGCCCCTGGCACCACAGCACCTGCTCCCACAGTCTCCATCGGCTGTATACAACTAAAGTCAGTGCACAGCTTCAAGTACCTTGGCAGCACCATATAAAGTGATAGGTCCTTGGACAAGGAGATTGATGCAAGGATCTGTAAAGCCAGCCATGCACTTGGTCGCTTGCGCACTAAGGTGTTGAATCACCACCACATCCAACTGCCAACTAAACTGTTGGTGCATAGAGCAGTCATTCTCTCATCTCTCCTTTATGGATGTGAGACCTTGACATCCTACTGGTGTCACATCAAAAAGTTGGAAGCTTTCCACATGCGCAGTGTCAGATCTATACTCCACATACACTGGCAAGACCGGGTGTCAAACCTTGAGGTTCTGGAGAGAGCACAATCAACTAGCATCGAGGTGACGATCATGCGAGCCCAGTTCCGGTGGGCTGGACATGTCATCCGCTTGGATGAGTCAAGGATCCCTCGTCAGCTTCTTCACGGCGAGCTCTGAGAAGGTCAAAGATACCGGGGCGCCCCCGCAAGTGCTATAAAGATTGCATTAAGGCTAACCTCCAGTAGTGTGGCATCCGACCAAAGGACCTCAAGAATACAGCAGCTAATAAAATCCAGTGGTGAACCCTCACAAGGACTGCCTGCCAGACCTTCGAAGAAAGCCGATGTCAACGCCTGCGGGACTCTAGAAATAGACGACATCAGGTGACAGTACTGTCAGCATCAGGCACATCGAACTTCCCTTGTCCGACGTGCAAAAGACTATGTGCATCCAGAATTGGCCTATACGGCCACTTGAAGACACATGCCATTGATGATTAGCACATCAATGTCTTTGTTGGATGCAACAGGTTACCAAGAATATGGGCACTGCCATTTAGAGGAAAGACCATGTTCCCCCATCAGGGAACTGAAGTGCCATCACCTCTCCCACTTGCCAATCATTTTCTCGGACCCCTTTATCAAACTGAGGACATAGAGATGACGTCCCCGCAGAGACGAGGCATATTGACCCGAAGCGTGGCAGTACGAGTGTCCGGTGCCGAGGGAAGACATATAGATATATAGATAACATCCTGCATACCTAACACGAATTAAAGGGAATGGCCAAGACCCCTGCACCTTCCCCAAGGTAAGGTAGGTATCCTGGCTAGTAAAAAGGCAAATAAAACCAATCGTTAATTGTAATTTGCGTAACTACGTAATGCCATAAAAAAGCTGATAGTGACAATCTTAAGTGACATATGGATCCAAAAATAGAGCCGGTCAAACAATTAATAAGCTTTGTTGAATAAAAAGAGTTTTAAATAAAAGATCATTCAGTACATTGGGTTGAAAGACATAAATTTAGTCGAGGAATGAGATAAAGAATGCCTTTTTTTAAAAAGCCTGCGTGGGTCTCTCGAGGCTGCGGGCTGCGGAAGTACGCTCCCATTTTCCTTTGTGTAAAACCTTGACACGAAAGCTTCTAGCTCAATAAAAAGAGTTTTAAATAAAAGATTGGCAGTACAATATCTGAATTGTGATTTTGAGATATTAAGAGAAGGCACAGCAAAATACTGAGAAAGATTCAAATTTAAAAATAATTTTTAATCTCATCTCTTAAAAAAAAAAGAAAATAAAACTGAAAGGTTTGGAAACAATCTAGAAATACCTTCAGGGATCAGGTCAAATTCCTGGATGAGTGATGAGCTGTCTGCGAAGGTGTAAAAGGGACTTTGAACAAAGGATAAAATGTAAAAACGGCAAGCTTTATCAGTTTAGAAAAAGGGACATTGTAACAGCCTTGAAACTGAAACGTTTGAGATAACGAAAAGCAGCTCTCAAAGCCTACGTGCTAGACTCTGTTCTAGTTGTGAAAAAAAAGAGAAAGACGCAACCTTGAAAGAAAACAAATTGAACGAATTTGAAAGAAAAAGTGTCTTCGATTGTCTGATGATTTTAAATGAACAAATTTATGGAGACACGAGCCCTCCGTGTAAAATACAAAACCTAATTTGAAGAAAGGAGATCTGAAAAAAAAAGAAGTAACGTACTAAATAGGTGCTGAAATAAAAGGGGTGTTTGCGATGGAAAAATACATAACTTACTAAATACTAGTTGATATCGGCTGTGAAAAAGATATTGGTTTAATTGAAAAAAAAGATTTGGAAGTGGTAAAAGACACTCTCCATTGATAATGATTTTAAATTGCGAGAAAGTTTCACGGCAGTTTGAAAAGATTCCCAAAATGGACGTTGTTTATCAAGAAAAGTCCCGAACAGTCTAAATAAGCAGGAGGGTTTTGAAAATAACGAGGAGAAAAGATCTAAGCTATACGAACTTAGCACAGAAAGAAAAAAAACTGGGAATTAGAAAATCTTACTGAATTTTAAAATTGGATTTCAGTAAACAAAGTGGCTATTAAAAATGTGTGGTCTCGTTTTAAATCAATTAAAAAAAATCTTTGGCAAGTATTTGAATTAGAAGTTAAGAAAAAATTGGAGTTTAATCTAAAATGCTGTCTTTCCTGATGAGAAGATTTTTATTATGACGGCTTTACTAATGATTTCTGCTGTTTTAACGGATTCCTAATTTCTAAGCAAGTTTTGAAGGTACAAAGTCTTGGAAAAAAATTTTCGGATGATTACGCGAAGTCATGTAATCACATCAGGCCTTCTTACAAACCTGTAAAGAAGTTAACCCTTTCCATTGACAGTTGTTTAATACTGGACATTATTCATTTGGATTTCTTAATAAAATAAAGAGTCACCTGACAGACAGAGGAAATAGTGGGATAGTCAGAATAAAAATAAAACAGAACTAGCCTATGTAATAATACTCGGCTGATACAAATATAAGAAAGATACTCAAACAAAACAAATTCAAGAGTTAAAAGCAAAGATAAATAAGCTGGAAGAGATTTTTTTTAAATGGAACCAGACGGATAGTGCAGTGCGCAGCCATAGCACCATCACCTATGGCAATAGAGCCAATGTACCCCACGGTGGGTAAGTGTAGTCCACAAACCCAACCTAACCCTTACCTCCGATTTCACAGAGTGACCTCGACATGCATGGATAAAAGATGAGTAGACCAGAACCTAACACCTGGTGACGACCAGGCTATCTGTTTAAAATTTGCAGATAAAACACTCACCGAGATGGGACCGCACGGCTACTTCGACACTGGAGACGCACGATACTGGGAACCTTAAGGCCCACACACGCACTGGATAATACAGACGGACTACGAGAGATGTAGCACACACAGGAAAGACACAACTACATGAATTATGGGGCTTTGTTTAATTTAACTGACAAAATATACATCCCAGCAGCCAAGGACTGGAGCAAGGACAGAACTTATTTTAAAGCATGGCTATGTATAGTGTATTAAGTAAGGTTGTAATGCAGCAGGCTGCCGATGCCATGGGCGGCAGTAGATTCCGAGGACAGGAGCAAGTTCATAGGATCAAAAGGGGAAATCCAACTGGATGGAATTTCAGTTCTAGAAGCTCATGCCTCGGCGAAGGAAGCTGCAAAACAAACAGCCAAATCCACCCCGCAAGAAACAGAAGGGTGGGAACAGAACGGAGCAAAAAGGGGGGTGGGACCCCAGGATGTTTAGGAAAACTGGTCAGTGGGATAAAATGAAGACCAAGGGAGGTCTCTGGAATATAAGGTGTATGTCCCGAAGCGTGACATGGTTATAACACGGAGAAACCGGTATTGATCATGCGCAGCGCAAACAAGAAGGAATACAACTTAAAAAGGTGGGCGGATGGTGTGTGGAGGAAAGATGACAATGTAGTGGACCTGAAATAAAGGTCCGGCTGGGACACCAAACAAGCTCAAAGGGACCCTGGGAAGCCCTACCGATGCCCCGACAACCACCCTGGGGACAACAACTCTTCCCAGCACAACCACGCAAGTCCCCCCATAAGTCCGTCCATAAAGACTGGAGCCAAAGGGGCCTATAAATAAAAGAACCTAAAGAAAGGATATAATTTGGGATGGGTCAGCGATTACTTAACCTAAACCTAACGGATATCATTCTTCCTAGCTTCTGTGGGAATGAAACTATAAGTCTATACCAGAACCTGACACAATGGATCCTCGAAGGCCCGGAATCCACTACCCTGAGATTTAATGTCAGAAAGGGAACAGGACAAGAACAATCGCTGTTCCACAAGGGAATGGAGATTGGTGCGTGAGCACAGGAGCAGCCAACCCGACGATTAAGACCAGGGAGGAGTCACCCCATGTGTCATCACCAACCCTAACTTCTGTTTCAGGGTTTATGGGAAAAATAGTCATAAATGGATACCACATACATCCCGAGACAATGGAAATTATCCACAGAACGGTCACAGATATCTTCCGAGAAGGGTACAAGGAGGCGGTATGGGAACCGCAAGAAAAACAGATACCCGAATTAAGTGAGGAACGATTGGTGCAATGAATCCAAAACCAAAGACGACACTATAGCCAACTGATGGAAGAAATAGACAAACCTACAAGGAGACACTATCGCAATGCTGGCCGACCAGCCTTGGTACTCAAAACTGTGGAATATTGAACTTAATATTCAGATCCGCCCATGGATAAGAATTATATCACATGCACTTGTAGTAATACAAGGCCTGGTCCTGATGGTACTGGTAGGGCTAACATGTGCACGAATTAAATAGGCCAAACGATACATCACAGGATGCACTATGATTAAGGCCATAAGGAATGAAAATTTAAGCAGTCCTACAGGAAGGACTTACCTTATATAACTCTGCGGGAAAGGTCTCAGGAGGACCCGAAGCTTGGGAGATGGTCACCCAGGTGAACGATCCTATCTGGAATTGCCTACAGGGATATAGTTATCGGGAAATATGGCCAGCTTGGCGTATTGCCAAGGGCCAAAACGGGGGAAATGTAAGATAAAACTTTGGTATTAGGGGTACCAGCGGGACAAGGGTTAAAGTGCTGGTTCCTGCACCGACTCATAAGGAGGTAAAAGGCCTCGTTTCGGCCTTGTACCAAGGCTCCAGAAGTTATCAATTCAATAATATTCCGACAGGATACGATGTGAGAATCTAAACAGACATTGATAAGACCTTGCGAAGAGGCTCGAGGCAGACTCACGGGCACCAAGGAGAATCAACAAATTCTGACCTAATGAAGTCATTTTAGTCACGGCCTAAGATGGTCACGAGGGTCTTGGCCTGTCAATCCAAAGTAGCACTGATAAGGTAGTCCAATTAAAGATCTAGGGAGGTTTTATCAGGGAACGGAGGGGGTTTTGAAATGTATAAAAGTTGTATGATTGTGCTGCTAGGGGAGCATCTCCACTCACAGGCGGCTGTGATGAGAGGTGTTCCAGGACGTTTGTAATTAAAGATCGTTGTACCTTGCCATTCGTCTCTGTCTGCTAACTTCGAGAACTGCTACATGGGTTGGGGGCGAGCGTCGACCCTCTATATCAGGGGGCCCGCTCGTGGGAGGAGAAGCCTTCCCGTTTTCCCCTTACACAAACCAAAGTTAGGATTTCTGTGACACCACCCCAAGTTGATTGCCATCCATAACAGTAAGTCTCTTAAACTATCGTTCAATTGTTCCACATACCTTTCCACTGTAACTCTTTCTATCATTAGCCCTAAAAACTCTACCACACCAGCCTCCACGTTCAAGGGATCATCCTCAGCAATTTTCGCCATCTACAGTGCGATGCCACCACCAAAACATCTCCTGTCCCCTTTTACCATTGCAAAGAGATCACTCTCTCTGTGACACCCTGGTCCACACTTCGATCCCACCCAACACCAGCTATGCTTCCCACAGCACCTTCCCATGCAACCACAGGAGATGCAACACTGACCTTTTTACCTCCTCCCTTCCCACCGTCCAAGGCCCCAAACACACCTTGCAGGTAAAACAACAATTTACTCGTACTTCTTTCCATGTAGAATACTATATTCACTGCTCACGATGCGGCCGTTTCTACATGTTCAGTGCTGAACCGTGACCCTAAGTTTCCAGTCGCTTGTCATTTTAATTCTCTGTCCAACTCTAATTCTGACCTCTCTGTCCTTTTTGTTATTTTCAAAAAGCATTCGATATGGTGCCGCATAAGAGGTTATTACACAAAATTAGGACTCATGATATTGGGGGCATTATATTAGCATGCATTGAGGGTTTGTTAATGGACAGAAAACAGAATAGGAATAAACAGGATTTTTTCAGCTTGGCAGGTTGTAACTAGTGGGGTATCACCAGGATCAATGCTTGGGCTTCAGCTATTCACAATTTATATTAATGACTTATATGAAGGGATCGAGTGTAACGTATCAAAGTTTGCTGGTGATACAAAGTTAGGTGGGAAAGGAAGCTGTGAGGAGGACACAAAGAGGCTGCAGGTTGACTGAGTGGGCAAGAACATGACAAATGGATGATAATGTGGAGAAGTGTGCAGTTATCCACTTTTGTAGGAAAAACAAAAAAGCAGAATATTTTTGGATGTTGAGAGACTGGGAAATGTTTGAACTCAGAGGGACCTGTGTGTCATTGTACGTGAATCACTGAAAGTTAACGTGTCGGTACAGCAAGCAATTAGGAGAGCAAATGGTATGTTAGCTTTTGTTCCAAAGGGATTAGAGTATAAGTGTCAGGAAAACTTACTACAATTATATGGGGCATTGGTGAGGCCACTCTTGCAGTACTGTGTACAGTTTTGGTCTCCTTACCTAAGGAAAGACATACTTGCCTTCGAGAGAGTGCAACAAAGATTCACTAGGCTGTTTCCTGGAATGAGGAAATTGCCCTATGAGGATAGATTGAATGGACTAGACCTATATTTCTTTCGAGCTTAGAACGATGAGAAGTGATCTAATTGAAACATATACAATTCTTAAGAGGCTTGACAGGGTTAACGCTGAGAAAATGTTTCCCTTGGCTGGGGAGTCTAGAACCCGAGGGCACAGTCACAGAATAAGGGGTCGGCCATTTAGGACTGAGATGAGGAGAAATGTCTTCACTCGGAGGGTGGTGAAATTTTGGAATTCTCTACCCCAGAGAGTTGTGGATACTCAGTCATTCAGTATATTCAAGACAGAGGTTGATACATTTTTGGGAACAAATGGAATTAAGGGATATGGGGATAATGCGGGAAGGTGGAGTTGAGGTAGTTGAGCCGTGATCTTGTTGAATGGCGGATCAGACGCGAAGGGCCAAATGGCCTACTCCTGCCCCTATTTTTTATGTCCCCATGTCCTTGGACTCCTACACTGTTCCAATGAAGCTCAGCGGAAGCTCTAGTAACACCAGCTCTTCATTTGATTCGGCACTTTACAACCTCCCGGTCTCAACATTGTCTTCAACAATGTCAGATCGTAACCACTGCTCCGATTGTTTTTGGGCAGCAGGTGTTTCTGTTTCTGCTGCTGCCAATTTACAGCTCCTCTCGACCCCTCTTCTGTTTCTTTACGTGTCCGATTACCACACTCTTTAGCCTCAAGCCATCATCCTTTTTATGATTTAACCACTCCTGCTTTTCACCCTATCCCTTTTGTTCTTTCCTCCCGTCCCCTTTTCCCTGTCTCTGCGCTTGCTTAAAAACAGTTACATCTGTTACTTTTTCCAGTTCTGATGAAAGGTCGTCAACTTGAACTGTTAACTCTGTTTCTCGCTCCACAGAACCTGCCGGCTCTGGTGAATATTTCCAGCAGTCTCTGTTTTTGTTTCAGCTTTCCCGTATCCGCATTATTTGCTTTTCTATCTTTTATACCTTTAAATCATCCCCCTGCAATCACAACCCACCCACACATACCTCCCCACCCACACATACCTCCCCACCCACACATATCTCCTCACCCACACATACCTCCCCACCCACACATACCTCCCCACCCACACATACCTCCCCACCCACACATACCTCCCCACCCACACATTCCTCCCCACCCACACATATCTCCCCACCCACACATACCTCCCCACCCACACATACCTCCCCACCCACACATATCTCCCCACCCACACATACCTCCCCACCCACACATATCTCTCCACCCACACATATCTCCCCACCCACACACACTCCCCCATGACCTGCCACGACCCATAGGTCTGTAGTTCATCATCTGGTGAACAGCTTCTTCTTTCGTATGGTAGTAGCAAAGCAAATCCAATGTCAATTTCTAAGTCGGATATCCAGGCCAAAGCTTCCGGTGTAACAGCGTGGATATCTTGCAGGCTGCCTGCAAATTTCCTTTGAGGGCTGTGCTCAATGATATGCTCCAGGGTCTGATTAGGAACTCCAGAGTGGCATGATAGGGATGTTTTAATCTTCCACCTCTGGAGAAGGTGGCAGCTTCTAGCATGACCTGTTTTGAGTCAGTTGATGGTTGTCCACTGTTTGCGAGGAAGGTTTGATCCTTCAGGTTGCACTGTGGGGTCCTCTATAAGGAATATATTCCGTATGTCACAGTTCTTCTAAGTATCATGGTGAATTGAGTCATGCGGTTGGCGAAGGGAGGTCAGGCTCACGGTAAGGGGACAGGGGAACTATGGGCCAATAGTTCAACTTTAATGGGGTCCTTGTCACATACTATATGGACTAGGAACATGGGAACAGGAGTAGACCATTGAACCCCTCGAGCCTGTTCTGCCATTCAATGGATAAATATTGGCCAGGACACCGAAGTCACCGCTATTCACAAGAGACAAAACATATTTACATAATTTTTTCAAAATATCCAAAGAAAAAATAGAAGTAAGTAAGTCCTACTTTCATCTTCAGCCCAAGAAGGCAGTGGGCTGGCCTGTGCAGGAAGCCACTCGGCCTGGGATGCTGGGAGTGAGGAGCTACTGCGCATGCGCGCGCACTCCAATGCGCATATGCAGTTGTCCCGGCACTGTTTTCAGCGCGGGACGCTGGCACCACCCCTGACTCGACTGGCCACACTGCGCGAAGAGCCGGGAGAGGCCGGACAGTGGCCAAAGTCGGGACGTCTTTTTTCGGCGCGCTTAGAAATATAGAACAGCTGCGCAACTCGGGTAAGTGCGCCAAAAATCGGCATGGGCCAATTTTGAGCCCATTATCTTGCAAACGACATTATCGGTGCTATATAAATGCAAGTTGTTGTTGATCAGCATTCACACCAGATGGATACTGGCTGGGACAAACTGAGGCAGCTCGTTAAAGAGACTTTGTAACGATAGTGGGAGGAGAAAGTTAAAATGCACACTGAACTGATGTACAGTACAATTTTATATTGTTTTAAAAACATGGGGGTAGAAATTCATGCTGTTCCACAGCGTAAAATGGGCGGTATCGATTTGGTCGATCCTTTGCGCTCCCCACCTGATATTCAGTTCCACTGATCTCAAAGTCATGTCACCCGTTGAAAAAATACATTTAATAATGATGTACAGGAAATATTTACAAGTGTTTCTGTTACTCAAGGACAATCGCGGAACATTTTAAGATTACTGAGACACACAAGCAAGCAGATTTCCTGTCCTCCACACAATCCCGACAGTAACCAAGGTAACCGAGTCAAAAATACAGAAGGGACTGTTACTTATCGGCTTGGCAGATGCTAATCTAAGCGAACCAACGAATCGGCAGCCTATCTATCAGCTAAACATAAGAACATAACAACCTAATAATTAGGAACAGGAGTAGGCCATCTAGCCCCTTGAGCCTGCTCCGCCATTCCATCTTTTCCCACCCGCCCCATCCCATCCCTTTCTCCCCCATCTTTTCCCTCCCCAAATCCCGTCTCTCACCCCCTTCATCCCATCCCTTCCCCCCCTTCATCCCATATCTCCTGGCACCCCAGTCATCCCGTCTCTGCCCCCACCCTATCACTCTCTCCCCCCCCCGCCCATCTCTCTCCACTCCTCTCATACTGTCTCTCCCCCCTACTCCATTCATCCTGTCTCTTCCGCCCCCATTCATCCACCTCATTCCTCCTCCCATCTTTCTACTAGCACCGCTCATCCCATCTCATTCCCCCGCTTCACCCCATCTCTCCTCCTCCGGTCCCTGCACCCTCCCTCATTTTGTCTCTGCCCCCCTCCCCCAACCGGTCCCTGCCCCCCACCCCATCTCTCTCCCACTCCCCTCATACCGTCTCACCCTCTCACACCATCTCTCCCCCCTCCAAACCCCCATCCCATCTCTCTCCCATTTCCCTCCTACCATCTCAAACACCCCCCTCCGCCACATCATCTCTCCCCCACAAACCCCCCATCCCATCTCTCTCCCACTCCCCTCATACCGTCTCTCCCCCCCCACCCACCATCCCATCTCTCTCCCACTCCCCTCATACCATCTCTCCACCCCGTTTTATCCCGTCTCTTCCTCCCCCCATCCAGTATCTCCCCGCCCCCCACAACCTGTCTTTTCCTAAACTCCCATCCTGTCTCTTTCCCCCCATCTTTTCCCTCCCCATTCGTGCTGTCTCTTCACCCCCATCTTTTCCCCATCCTGTTTCTCCCCCCCTTCATCCCATCTCTAAACCCTTTGTCCCGTCCCTTCCCCCTTCATCCCGTCTCTTCCCTCACCCCCATCCCGTCTCTCTCCCCCGCCCCATCACGTCTCTCCCCCCGCTCCATCCCGTCTCTCCCCCCGCGCCATCCCGTCGCTCCCCATCCCGTCTCTCACCACCTTTATTCCGTCTCTTTCCCCCCCCCCCAGCTCTTCACCTGTTCATCCCATCTCTGCCCCACCCTATCTCTCCCCCCCGCCCCCCCATCCTATCTCTCTCCCACTTCCCTCATACTGTCTCTCCCCCCCATTTATCCCGCATCTCCCCCCCCTTTATTCCGTCTCTTCCTCCCCCCTTCATCCACTTCATCCCTCCTCCCATCTCTCCCAACACCCCTGATACCGTCTTGCTTCCCTACCCC
This sequence comes from Pristiophorus japonicus, assembly GCF_044704955.1. Classification (NCBI taxonomy): domain Eukaryota; kingdom Metazoa; phylum Chordata; class Chondrichthyes; family Pristiophoridae; genus Pristiophorus; species Pristiophorus japonicus. The sequence continues at coordinate 25,789,042 of NC_091995.1, read as the reverse complement.
CTCATTCCGTCTCTTCACCCCCCCCCATCCCATCTCTCCATTCCCCCCCCCCCGTCACCCCATCTCTCCTCCCCCTCATCCGGTCCCTGCCTCCCCCCCCCACTCCCCTGCGCTCAGCAGTTCAAGAAGGTGGCTCACCACCTCAAGGACAATTTGAGTTGGGCAAAAAATGCTGGCCCTGTCAGTGACGCCCACATCCCAGGAACAAATTTAAAAAATCATGGGTATATCTTTCACACCTGCCTTCTCTCTATTAAGTAAGGAGAAATTCCTCCTCTTTTGTTCTATATCATACCTGTTGCAGAAAGCAATTCCTGCTCCAATTCCTCCAAGGTGCTTCCTCCATGGTACTCTCTGTGGTGAGCTGGTCTGTGAGTCAACAAAGATATATAATGCATGCAAATCAAATTCCTCCAGTACCTTATACAGTTCATATAAGTTCATATTCTAACTTACTAACATCAGTAGTATTCTTACAATAATCATAGGACTGAACATCCCGTTCAGACAGATTAATTCTTACAGCAATATGTACATATCGGGCATTGTTCACTAAAACTCCTGGGGTCTCAGGCAACAATTCCACTCGGTGACCATTTTCAAGGGTCGGGCAGCAGGTTCCTCCTTTCATCCCAATGGTCACAGTCAGGAGGTTCCACATTTTATACTGCTGATCTGCAATAGAACCAGAATCCCCCTTGAGTCTGAGCTGGTTCGTGTGGAAGTGTTTCTCAGTGGGTCTCTCTCCACCTGTAACACAAGTCATATACACAGATAAACTGTTTTATCTACAATATAATATGGAGACAATACATACAGACACATGCAGAGCAAAGCACAAAGAGACCTTCGCCAGATGCAAGATAAATGATGGTAAACGAAAGCAGAGGAAGTGGAACATTATGCTGAAACTCACAATACCAAGATGTTCTTCAGCGCCATCAAGTCAGTCTGTGGACCATCAAAACCAGGCACTACTCCACTCCTTTCAGCAGATGGCAGCACTTTGATCAAAAACAGGACTGGCATAAATGAGAGAACACTTCAGTAATCTTCTTAATCGACCTTCAACAGTGAATGAAGAAGCACTTGACTCTATACCCCAGCAATCTATCAAAGAAGATCTTGATCTTCCTCCCAGCATGGACGAAGTAAAGAAAGCCATCAACCAGATGAGTACTGGAAAGGCTGCAGGAAAGGATGGAATCCCTGCCGAATCTACAAGGCAGTAGGCCCAGCAACTCTCGAGGCCTTTCATGACATTATAATTAGCATCTGGGAAGAGGAAGACATGCCACAGGACTTTCGTAACACTATGATAATTTTCCTCTACAAGAACAAGGGCAACAAAGCAGACTGTGGCAATTACAGAGGAATATCGCTTCTGTCCATTGCTGGGAAGATCATCGTCCGCATAGTACTGAACCGACTCATAGCTAGTGCCTCAGAAGTAAATCATCCAGAAACACAATGTGGCTTTCGACCTGGTCGGAGCACAGCCGGCATGATCTTTGCACTCAGACAAGTGCAGAAGTGCACTGAGCAGAATATGGACCTGTACGCTGTATTTATTGACCTCACCAAGGCCTTTGATACTGTCAACAGAGCAGCGCTGTGGTCAATCTTGATGAAACTTGGGTGTCCAAGGAAGTTTGTCCACATCATTGAGCTGTTTCACGAGAACATGACAGGTGAAGTGCTCTCAGACGGCACAACCACGGCCCCATTTGCCATCTCAAATGGAGTGAAACAAGGTTGTGTACTCGCTCCAGTTCTGTTCAACCTATTCTTTACCTGCGTCTTGAACTATGCCATAAAAGACTTAGAGTTTGGGGTCTACCTGAAATATCGATTAGATGGTTCGCTGTTCGAACTCCACCGCCTTGCTGCAAAGACCAAAGTTCAGAAACAACTCATCCTAGAGGCACTCTGTGCTGACGACTGCGCCCTTATGGCACACAAGGAGAGTGACCTACAATTCATACTCAGCAAATTTGCTGAGGCAACAGAATTGTTTGGCCTAACCATCAGCCTTAGTAAAACTGAGGTTCTCTATCAGCCTGCCTCTGGCACCACAGCACCTGCTCCCACAGTCTCCATCGGCTGTATACAACTAAAGTCAGTGCACAGCTTCAAGTACCTTGGCAGCACCATATCAAGTGATAGGTCCTTGGACAAGGAGATTGATGCAAGGATCTGTAAAGCCAGCCATGCACTTGGTCGCTTGCGCACTAAGGTGTTGAGTCACCACCACATCCAACTGCCAACTAAACTGTTGGTGCATAGAGCAGTCATTCTCTCATCTCTCCTTTATGGATGTGAGACCTGGACATCCTACTGGTGTCACATCAAAAAGTTGGAAGCTTTCCACATGCGCGGTGTCAGATCTATACTCCACATACACTGGCAAGACCGGGTGTCAAACCTTGAGGTTCTGGAGAGAGCACAATCAACTAGCATCAAGGTGATGATCATGCGAGCCCAGTTCCGGTGGGCTGGACATGTCATCCGCTTGGATGAGTCAAGGATCCCTCGTCAGCTTCTTCACGGCGAGCTCTGAGAAGGTCAAAGATACCGGGGCGCCCCCGCAAGTGCTATAAAGATTGCATTAAGGCTAACCTCCAGTAGTGTGGCATCCGACCAAAGGACCTCAAGAATACAGTAGCTAATAAAATCCAGTGGTGAACCCTCACAAGGACTGCCTGCCAGACCTTCGAAGAAAGCCGATGTCAACGCCTGCGGGACTCTAGAAATAGACGACATCAGGTGACAGTACTGTCAGCATCAGGCACATCGAACTTCCCTTGTCCGACGTGCAAAAGACTATGTGCATCCAGAATTGGCCTATACGGCCACTTGAAGACACATGCCATTGATGATTAGCACATCAATGTCTTTGTTGGATACAACAGGTTACCAAGAATATGGGCACTGCCATTTAGAGGAAAGACCATGTTCCCCCATCAGGGAACTGAAGTGCCATCCCCTCTCCCACTTGCCAATCATTTTCTCGGACCCCTTTATCAAACTGAGGACATAGAGATGACGTCCCCGCAGAGACGAGGCATATTGACCCGAAGCGTGGCAGTACGAGTGTCCGGTGCCGAGGGAAGACATATAGATATATAGATAACATCCTGCATACCTAACACGAATTAAAGGGAATGGCCAAGACCCCTGCACCTTCCCCAAGGTAAGGTGGGTATCCTGGCTAGTAAAAAGGCAAATAAAACCAATCGTTAATTGTAATTTGCGTAACTACGTAATGCCATAAAAAAGCTGATAGTGACAATCTTAAGTGACATATGGATCCAAAAATAGAGCCGGTCAAACAATTAATAAGCTTTGTTGAATAAAAAGAGTTTTAAATAAAAGATCATTGAGTACATTGGGTTGAAAGACATAAATTTAGTCGAGGAATGAGATAAAGAATGCCTTTTTTTAAAAAGCCTGCGTGGGTCTCTCGAGGCTGCAGGCTGGGGAAGTACGCTCCCATTTTCCTTTGTGTAAAACCTTGACGCGAAAGCTTCTAGCTCAATAAAAAGAGTTTTAAATAAAAGATTGGCAGTACAATATCTGAATTGTGATTTTGAGATATTAAGAGAAGGCACAGCAAAATACTGAGAAAGATTCAAATTTAAAAATAATTTTTAATCTCATCTCTTAAAAAAAAAAGAAAATAAAACTAAAAGGTTTGGAAACAATCTAGAAATACCTTCAGGGATCAGGTCAAATTCCTGGATGAGTGATGAGCTGTCTGCGAAGGTGTAAAAGGGACTTTGAACAAAGGATAAAATGTAAAAACGGCAAGCTTTATCAGTTTAGAAAAAGGGACATTGTAACAGCCTTGAAACTGGAACGTTTGAGATAACGAAAAGCAGCTCTCAAAGCCTACGTGCTAGACTCTGTTCTAGTTGTGAAAAAAAGGAGAAAGACGCAACCTTGAAAGAAAACAAATTGAACGAATTTGAAAGAAAAAGTGTCTTCGATTGTCTGATGATTTTAAATGAACAAATTTATGGAGACACGAGCCCTCCGTGTAAAATACAAAACCTAATTTGAAGAAAGGAGATCTGAAAAAAAAAGAAGTAACGTACTAAATAGGTGCTGAAATAAAAGGGGTGTTTGCGATGGAAAAATACATAACTTACTAAATACTAGTTGATATCGGCTGTGAAAAAGATATTGGTTTAATTGAAAAAAAAGATTTGGAAGAGGTAAAAGACACCTCCATTGATAATGATTTTAAATTGCGAGAAAGTTTCACGGCAGTTTGAAAAGATTCCCAAAATGGACGTTGTTTATCAAGAAAAGTCCCGAACAGTCTAAATAAGCAGGAGGGTTTTGAAAATAACGAGGAGAAAAGATCTAAGCTATACGAACTTAGCACAGAAAGAAAAAAAACTGGGAATTAGAAAATCTTACTGAATGTTAAAATTGGATTTCAGTAAACAAAGTGGCTATTAAAAATGTGTGGTCTCGTTTTACATCAATTAAAAAAAATCTTTGGCAAGTACTTGAATTAGAAGTTAAGAAAAAATTGGAGTTTAATCTAAAATGCTGTCTTTCCTGATGAGAAGATTTTTATTATGACGGCTTTACTAATGATTTCTGCTGTTTTAACGGATTCCTAATTTCTAAGCAAGTTTTGAAGGTACAAAGTCTTGGAAAAAATTTTCGGATGATTACGCGAAGTCATGTAATCACATCAGGCCTTCTTACAAACCTGTAAAGAAGTTAACCCTTTCCATTGACAGTTGTTTAATACTGGACATTATTCATTTGGATTTCTTAATAAAATAAAGAGTCACCTGACAGACAGAGGAAATAGTGGGATAGTCAGAATAAAAATAAAACAGAACTAGCCTATGTAATAATACTCGCCTGATACAAATATAAGAAAGATACTCAAACAAAACAAATTCAAGAGTTAAAAGCAAAGATAAATAAGCTGGAAGAGATTTTTTTTAAATGGAACCAGACGGATAGTGCAGTGCGCAGCCATAGCACCATCACCTATGGCAATAGAGCCAATGTACCCCACGGTGGGTAAGTGTAGTCCACAAACCCAACCTAACCCTTACCTCCGATTTCACAGAGTGACCTCGACATGCATGGATAAAAGATGAGTAGACCAGAACCTAACACCTGGTGACGACCAGGCTATCTGTTTAAAATTTGCAGATAAAACACTCACCGAGATGGGACCGCACGGCTACTTCGACTCTGGAGACGCACGATACTGGGAACCTTAAGGCCCACACACGCACTGGATAATACAGACGGACTACGAGAGATGTAGCACACACAGGAAAGACACAACTACATGAATTATGGGGCTTTGTTTAATTTAACTGACAAAATATACATCCCAGCAGCCAAGGACTGGAACAAGGACAGAACTTATTTTAAAGCATGGCTATGTATAGTGTATTAAGTAAGGTTGTAATGCAGCAGGCTGCCGATGCCATGGGCGGCAGTAGATTCCGAGGACAGGAGCAAGTTCATAGGATCAAAAGGGGAAATCCAACTGGATGGAATTTCAGTTCTAGAAGCTCATGCCTCGGCGAAGGAAGCTGCAAAACAAACAGCCAAATCCACCCCGCAAGAAACAGAAGGGTGGGAACAGAACGGAGCAAAAAGGGGGGTGGGACCCCAGGGTGTTTAGGAAAACTGGTCAGTGGGATAAAATGAAGACCAAGGGAGGTCTCTGGAATATAAGGTGTATGTCCCGAAGCGTGACATGGTTATAACACGGCGAAGCCGGTATTGATCATGCGCAGCGCAAACAAGAAGGAATACAACTTAAAAAGGTGGGCGGATGGTGTGTGGAGGAAAGATGACAATGTAGTGGACCTGAAATAAAGGTCCGGCTGGGACACCAAACAAGCTCAAAGGGACCCCGGGAAGCCCTACCGATGCCCCGACAACCACCCTGGGGACAACAACTCTTCCCAGCACAACCACGCAAGTCCCCCCATAAGCCCGTCCATAAAGACTGGAGCCAAAGGGGCCTATAAATAAAAGAACCTAAAGAAAGGATATAATTTGGGATGGGTCAGCGATTACTTAACCTAAACCTAACGGATATCATTCTTCCTAGCTTCTGTGGGAGTGAAACTATAAGTCTATACCAGAACCTGACACAATGGATCCTCGAAGGCCCGGAATCCACTACCCTGAGATTTAATGTCAGAAAGGGAACAGGACAAGGTCGAACAAAAAGGGGAATACTGGAAACACTCGCATGGGTTATGCAGCAGCGGTTACAACGACCTGTATGCAATAGACAACTGGGTTAACAACTTAACGCAAATCTTAAGGGGTTTACTGGGGAGGGACATGGATAACCAAGCCCTACAGGCGCAATACTACAGTTTGACATAACAAAGGGAGACCCCTTATACCAAACCGACTGTATCGGTGAAGAAACCGAACATGATTACGTTACCATCACCCCTCTAGACAGGTGATTAAAATAGTACCAAAGACATTGATATAACCGATTACTATAAAAATAATCAAGTGATTTTATGTCGAGGTACGCTAAGAATGAACGATAATGATTGTGGATTCCAACAAACAAACGGATGCATGCTGAGTATCACTCCTCTCGAACACGATTCCGAAACAATCGCTGTTCCACAAGGGAATGGAGATTGGTGCGTGAGCACAGGAGCAGCCAACCCGACGATTAAGACCAGGGGAGGAGTCACCCCATGTGTCATCACCAACCCTAACTTCTGTTTCAGGGTTTATGGGAAAAATAGTCATAAATGGATACAACATACATCCCGAGACAATGGAAATTATCCACAGAACGGTCACAGATAGCTTCCGAGAAGGGTACAAGGAGGCGGTATGGGAACCGCAAGAAAAACAGATACCCGAATTAAGTGAGGAACGATTGGTGCAATGAATCCAAAACCACAGACGACACTATAGCCAGCTGATGGAAGAAATAGACGAACCTACAAGGAGACACTATCGCAATGCTGGCCGACCAGCCTTGGTACTCAAAACTGTGGAACATTGAACTTAATATTCAGATCCGCCCATGGATAAGAATTATATCACATGCACTTGTAGTAATACAAGGCCTGGTCCTGATGGTACTGGTAGGGCTAACATGTGCACGAATTAAAAAGGCCAAATGATACATCACAGGATGCACTATGATTAAGGCCATAAGGGATGAAAATTTAAGCAGTCCTACAGGAAGGACTTACCTTATATAACTCTGTGGGAAAGGTCTCAGGAGGTCCCGAAGCTTGGGAGATGGTCACCCAGGTGAACGATCCTATCTGGAATTGCCTACAGGGATATAGTTATCGGGAAATATGGCCAGCTTGGCGTATTGCCAAGGGCCAAAACGCGGGAAATGTAAGAGAAAACTTTGGTATTAGGGGTACCAGCGGGACAAGGGTTAAAGTGCTGGTTCCTGCACCGACTCATAAGGAGGTAAAAGGCCTCGTTTCAGCCTTGTACCAAGGCTCCAGAAGTTATCAATTCAATAATATTCCGACAGGATACGATGTGAGAATCTAAACAGACATTGATAAGACCTTGCGAAGAGGCTCGAGGCAGACTCACGGGCACCAAGGAGAATCAACAAATTCTGACCTAATGAAGTCATTTTAGTCACGGCCTAAGATGGTCACGAGGGTCTTGGCCTGTCAATCCAAAGTAGCACTGATAAGGTAGTCCAATTAAAGATCTAGGGAGGTCTTATCAGGGAACGGAGGGGGTTTTGAAATGTATAAAAGTTGTATGATTGTGCTGCTAGGGGAGCATCTCCACTCACAGGCGGCTGTGATGAGAGGTGTTCCCGGACGTTTGTAATTAAAGATCGTTGTACCTTGCCATTCGTCTCTGTCTGCTAACTTCGAGAACTGCTACGTGGGTTGGGGGCGAGCGTCGACCCTCTATATCAGGGGGCCCGCTCGTGGGAGGAGAAGCCTTCCCGTTTTCCCCTTACACAAACAAAAGTTAGGATTTCTGTGACACCACCCCAAGTTGATTGCCATCCACAACATTAAGTCTCTTAAACTATCGTTCAATTGTTCCACATACCTTTCCACTGTAACTCTTTCTATCATTAGCCCTAAAAACTCTACCACACCAGCCTCCACATTCAAGGGATCATCCTCAGCAATTTCCGCCATCTACAGTGCGATGCCACCACCAAAACATCTCCTGTCCCCTTTTACCATTGCAAAGAGATCACTCTCTCTGTGACACCCTGGTCCACACTTCGATCCCACCCAACACCAGCTATGCTTCCCACAGCACCTTCCCATGCAACCACAGGAGATGCAACACTGACCTTTTTACCTCCTCCCTTCCCACCGTCCACGGCCCCAAACACACCTTGCAGGTAAAACAACAATTTACTCGTACTTCTTTCCATGTAGAATACTATATTCACTGCTCACGATGCGGCCGTTTCTACATGTTCAGTGCTGAACCGTGACCCTAAGTTTCCAGTCGCTTGTCATTTTAATACTCTGTCCAACTCTAATTCTGACCTCTCTGTCCTTTTTGTTATTTTCAAAAAGCATTCGATATGGTGCCGCATAAGAGGTTATTACACAAAATTAGGACTCATGATATTGGGGGCATTATATTAGCATGCATTGAGGGTTTGTTAATGGACAGAAAACAGAATAGGAATAAACAGGATTTTTTCAGCTTGGCAGGTTGTAACTAGTGGGGTATCACCAGGATCAATGCTTGGGCTTCAGCTACTCACAATTTATATTAATGACTTATATGAAGGGATCGAGTGTAACGTATCAAACTTTGCTGGTGATACAAAGTTAGGTGGGAAAGGAAGCTGTGAGGAGGACACAAAGAGGCTGCAGGTTGACTGAGTGGGCAAGAACATGACAAATGGATGATAATGTGGGGAAGTGTGAAGTTATCCACTTTTGTAGGAAAAACAAAAAAGCAGAATATTTTTGGATGTTGAGAGACTGGGAAATGTTTGAACTCAGAGGGACCTGTGTGTCATTGTACGTGAATTACTGAAAGTTAACGTGTCGGTACAGCAAGCAATTAGGAGAGCAAATGGTATGTTAGCTTTTGTTCCAAAGGGATTAGAGTATAAGTGTCAGGAAAACTTACTATAATTATATGGGGCATTGGTGAGGCCACACTTGGAGTACTGTGTACAGTTTTGATCTCCTTACCTAAGGAAAGACATACTTGCCTTCGAGAGAGTGCAACAAAGATTCACTAGGCTGTTTCCTGGAATGAGGAAATTGCCCTATGAGGATAGATTGAATGGACTAGGCCTATATTCCTTAGAGCTTAGAACGATGAGAAGTGATCTAATTGAAACATATACAATTCTTAAGAGGCTTGACAGGGTTAACGCTGAGAAAATGTTTCCCCTGGCTGGGGAGTCTAGAACCCGAGGGCACAGTCACAGAATAAGGGGTCGGCCATTTAGGACTGAGATGAGGAGAAATGTCTTCACTCGGAGGGTGGTGAAATTTTGGAATTCTCTACCCCAGAGAGTTGTGGATACTCAGTCATTCAGTATATTCAAGACAGAGGTTGATACATTTTTGGGAACAAATGGAATTAAGGGATATGGGGATAATGCGGGCAGGTGGAGTTGAGGTAGTTGAGCCGTGATCTTGTTGAATGGCGGATCAGGCGCGAAGGGCCAAATGGCCTACTCCTGCCCCTATTTTTTATGTCCCCATGTCCTTGGACTCCTACACTGTTCCAATGAAGCTCAGCGGAAGCTCTAGTAACACCAGCTCTTCATTTGATTCGGCACTTTACAACCTCCCAGTCTCAACATTGTCTTCATCAATGTCAGATCGTAACCACTGCTCCGATTGTTTTTGGGCAGCAGGTGTTTCTGTTTCTGCTGCTGCCAATTTACAGCTCCTCTCGACCCCTCTTCTGTTTCTTTACGTGTCCGATTACCACACTCTTTAGCCTCACGCCATCATCCTTTTTATGATTTAACCACTCCTGCTTTTCACCCTATCCCTTTTGTTCTTTCCTCCCGTCCCCTTTTCCCTGTCTCTGCGCTTGCTTAAAAACAGTTACATCTGTTACTTTTTCCAGTTCTGATGAAAGGTCGTCAACTTGAACTGTTAACTCTGTTTCTCGCTCCACAGAACCTGCCGGCTCTGGTGAATATTTCCAGCAGTCTCTGTTTTTGTTTCAGCTTTCCCGTATCCGCATTATTTGCTTTTCAACCTTTTATACCTTTAAATCATCCCCCCGCAAACACAGCCCACCCACACATATCTCCCCACCCACACATACCTCCCCACCCACACATATCTCCCCACCCACACATACCTCCCCACCCACACATACCTCCCCACCCACACATACCTCCCCACCCACACATACCTCCCCACCCACACATTCCTCCCCACCCACACATATCTCCCCACCCACACATACCTCCCCACCCACACATACCTCCCCACCCACACATACCTCCCCACCCACACATTCCTCCCCACCCACACATATCTCCCCACCCACACATACCTCCCCACCCACACATTCCTCCCCACCCACACATATCTCCCCACCCACACATATCTCCCCACCCACACATACCTCCCCACCCACACATACCTCCCCACCCACACATACCTCCCCACCCACACATTCCTCCCCACCCACACATTCCTCCCCACCCACACATATCTCCCCACCCACACATATCTCCCCACCCACACATATCTCCCCACCCACACATATCTCCCCACCCACACATATCTCCCCACCCACACATATCTCTCCACCCACACATATCTCCCCATCCACACACACTCCCCCATGACCTGCCACGTCCCATAGGTCTGTAGTTCATCAGATGGTGAACAGCTTCTTCTTTCGTATGGTAGTAGCAAAGCAAATCCAATGTCAATTTCTAAGTCGGATATCCAGGCCAAAGCTTCCGGTGTAACAGCGTGGATATCTTGCAGGCTGCCTGCAAATTTCCTTTGAGGGCTGTGCTCAATGATATGCTCCAGGGTCTGATTAGGAACTCCAGAGTGGCATGATAGGGATGTTTTAATCTTCCACCTCTGGAGAATGTGGCAGCATCTAGCATGACCTGTTTTGAGTCAGTTGATGGTTTTCCACTGTTTGCGAGGAAGGTTTGATCCTTCAGGTTGCACTGTGGGGTCCTCTATAAGGAATATATTCCGTATGTCACAGTTCTTCTAAGTATCATGGTGAATTGAGTCATGTGGTTGGCGAAGGGAGGTCAGGCTCACGGTAAGGGGACAGGGGAACTATGGGCCAATAGTTCAACTTTAATGGGGTCCTTGTCACATACTATATGGACTAGGAACATGGGAACAGGAGTAGACCATTGAACCCCTCGAGCCTGTTCTGCCATTCAATAGATAAATATTGGCCAGAACACCGAGGTCACCGCTATTCACAAGACACAAAACATATTTACATAATTTTTTCAAAATATCCAAAGAAAAAATAGAAGTAAGTAAGTCCTACTTTCATCTTCAGCCCAAGAAGGCAGTGGGCTGGCCTGTGCAGGAAGCCACTCGGCCTGGGATGCTGGGAGTGAGGAGCTACTGCGCATGCGCGCGCACTCCAATGCGCATATGCAGTTGTCCCGGCACTGTTTTCAGCGCGGGACGCTGGCACCACCCCTGACTCGACTGGCCACACTGCGTGAAGAGCCGGGAGAGGCCGGACAGTGGCCAAAGTCGGGACGTCTTTTTTCGGCGCGCTTAGAAATATAGAACAGCTGCGCAACTCGGGTAAGTGCGCCAAAAATCGGCATGGGCCAATTTTGAGCCCATTATCTTGCAAACGACATTATCGGTGCTATATAAATGCAAGTTGTTGTTGATCAGCAGTCACACCAGATGGATACTGGCTGGGACAAACTGAGGCAGCTCGTTAAAGAGACTTTTTAACGATAGTGGGAGGAGAAACTTAAAATGCACACTGAACTGATGTACAGTACAATTTTATATTGTTTTAAAAACATGGGGGTAGAAATTCATGCTGTTCCACAGCGTAAAATGGGCGGTATCGATTTGGTCGATCCTTTGCGCTCCCCACCTGATATTCAGTTCCACTGATCTCAAAGTCATGCCACCCGTTTAACACTACTGCCCAGGACCAATTTCTAACCCATGATCAATCTGTGCTCCTTGCAGTTTTGAAGGATTTCTTTGCAATGTTAAATAAAGTTTTCCCACCGAATGCAATTGAAGGTTTCTCTCTGCCTCCCTCTGTCCAGCATTATGACTGCCACTCCGAACATCCCGCCCCCCCCACACCCCTCCCCCGTACCTTTTCCTTTATGGCCGTTTCTGGAAACTGCTCTGCTTTCTCCTCTTCAGCCCAACTGCTCATGTCCCTGTAGCACCTTCCGCCAACTCGATGCTGCCCCTCAGCCTTTCCTCATGACTATGTCGCAAGTTGAGTTCTCTCAGCAGCAAGCCGGCCTCTATGGTGATCTTCACCAGGGACGTTCAGGCACTTCATCACTGGTCCTCCCGGATAAGGAACATGCCCCCCCTTTACTTCTGGCAAACACCTTGTCCCACGTGGCGTTAGTCTGGACAGAGTAGATAGAGGGAAACTGTTCCAATTGGTGGACGTCTCGAGAACAAGAGGACACAGATTTAAGGTGATTGTCAAAAGAACCAAAGGTGGCATAAGAAAAAAACTTTTTACGCAGCGAGTGGTTAGGGTCTGGAATGCACTGCCTGAAAGGTTGGTGGAGGCAGACTCAATCACTGTTTTCAAAAGCGAGTTGGATAAGTATCTGAAGGAAAATAGTTTGCAGGGCTACAGGAAAGGGACTAGCTGAAAGCCGGCCAGGGCTCGACGGGTCAAATGGGTTTCTTCTGTGCCCTAAACACTCTATGATTTCCAAAAATGTGCTTACTTTTTCCCTTTCATGAACTAGAATTTCAGCCTAGATTTTGTGTTCATGTTTCTGGAGTGGGGCTTGAACCCACAATCTTCTGTCCCAGAGGCAAGCGTGCTGTAGATTAATAGCTAAGGCAGGGTTCATCAGGCCTTTAGCAGCTTTAAAATGATTGACAAGTGTCGGCCTGAACTGGACTGCTCTGGATGCTTTTTGTCCATTATTCTCAGACTGTTTTTGAAATGGTAATTCTGTGAGGGAGACTGCATTTTAGAGGTGTGAATAGCAGCTGTTCTGTGCAAATCATATTCAATTCTCCTTGAAACAAATATGGGCACAAAAAGAGAGCTGAGCAAACACGCTAATGTCTGAAAGACATTAGACTAGGTGGGATATTAATGGGTAGGGGAGTGAGAGAAAGTGGGGCAGACTAGGTGGGATATTAAAGGGAACGAGCAGGAGAGTATATTTAGACACGGGTGTGGTGGAAGCAGAAGCAATAGTCACTTTTAAAAGTGAATTGGATATAAACTTAAAAAAGAAAAATATGCAAGTTTGGGGGGAATGAGCAGGGGTGTGGGACTAATTCAAAGAGCTGGCACAGACACAACAGGCCAAATGGCCTCATTCTGTGTTGTATCATTCTGTGTGAAGAAAAGCACGGCTACAGATTTGATTGGTTGAATGACCTGTTTCTGTGCTGGAACATTCAATGATTCTATGACATTGTGTTGCTTATTCTGTGACCAAGTGAAAAAAATCCTTAATTGATCCAGTTCATCTAACCTACTTAAGGAGCCACTTCACCAAAAGCACACCAAAACTGGCTAGTTCATGAAAAAAGAACCTCATTTTGTTCTTCAATCATAGCATTGTATTGAAAAAATACATTTAATAATGATGTACAGGAAATATTTACAAGTGTTTCTGTTACTCAAGGACAATCGCGGAACATTTTAAGATTACTGAGACAAACAAGCAAGCAGATTTCCTGTCCTCCATACAATCCCGACAGTAACCAAGGTAACCGAGTCAAAAATACTTATCGGCTTGGCAGATGCTAATCTAAGCGAACCAACGAATCGGCAGCCTATCTATCAGCTAAACATAAGAACATAACAACCTAATAATTAGGAACAGGAGTAGGCCATCTAGCCCCTTGAGCCTGCTCCGCCATTCCATCTTTTCCCACCCGCCCCATCCCATCCCTTTCTCCCCCATCTTTTCCCTCCCCAAATCCCGTCTCTCACCCCCTTCATCCCATCCCTTCCCCCCCTTCATCCCATATCTCCTGGCACCCCAGTCATCCCGTCTCTGCCTCCACCCTATCACTCTCTCCCCCCCCCGCCCATCTCTCTCCACTCCTCTCATACTGTCTCTCCCCCCTACTCCATTCATCCCGTCTCTTCCGCCCCCATTAATCCACCTCATTCCTCCTCCCATCTTTCTACTAGCACCGCTCATCCCATCTCATTCCCCCGCTTCACCCCATCTCTCCTCCTCCGGTCCCTGCACCCTCCCTCATTTTGTCTCTGCCCCCCTCCCCCAACCGGTCCCTGCCCCCCACCCCATCTCTCTCCCACTCCCCTCATAGCGTCTCACCCTCTCACACCATCTCTCCCCCCTCCAAACCCCCATCCCATCTCTCTCCCATTTCCCTCCTACCATCTCAAACCCCCCCTCCGCCACATCATCTCTCCCCCACAAACCCCCCATCCCATCTCTCTCCCACTCCCCTCATACCATCTCTCCACCCCGTTTTATCCCATCTCTTCCTCCCCCCATCCAGTATCTCCCCGCCCCCCACAACCTGTCTTTTCCTAAACTCCCATCCTGTCTCTTTCCCCCCATCTTTTCCCTCCCCATTCGTGCTGTCTCTTCACCCCCATCTTTTCCCCATCCTGTTTCTCCCCCCCTTCATCCCATCTCTAAACCCTTTGTCCCGTCCCTTCCCCCTTCATCCCGTCTCTTCCCTCACCCCCATCCCGTCTCTCTCCCCGCCCCATCGCGTCTCTCCCCCCGCCCCATCCCGTCTCTCCCCCCGCCCCATCCCGTCGCTCCCCATCCTGTCTCTCACCACCTTTATTCCGTCTCTTTCCACCCCCCCAGCTCTTCACCTGTTCATCCCATCTCTGCCCCACCCTATCTCTCCCCCCCCGCCCCCCCATCCTATCTCTCTCCCACTCCCCTCATACTGTCTCTCCCCCCCATTTATCCCGCCTCTCCCCCCCCTTTATTCCGTCTCTTCCTCCCCCCTTCATCCACTTCATCCCTCCTCCCATCTCTCCCAACACCCCTGATACCGTCTTGCTTCCCTCCCCCCTCATTCCGTCTCTTCACCCCCCCCATCCCATCTCTCCATTCCCCCCCCCCCCCGTCACCCCATCTCTTCTCCCCCTCATCCGGTCCCTACCTCCCCCCCCCCACTCCCCTGCGCTCAGCAGTTCAAGAAGGTGACTCACCACCTCAAGGACAATTTGAGTTGGGCAAAAAATGCTGGCCCTGTCAGTGACGCCCACATCCCAGGAACAAATTTAAAAAATCATGGGTATATCTTTCACACCTGTCTTCTCTCTATTAAGTAAGGAGAAATTCCTCCTCTTTTGTTCTATATCATACCTGTTGCAGAAAGCAATTCCTGCTCCAATTCCTCCAAGGTGCTTCCTCCACGGTACTCTCTGTGGTGAGCTGGTCTGTGAGTCAACAAAGATATATAATGCATGCAAATCAAATTCCTCCAGTACCTTATACAGTTCATATAAGTTCATATTCTAACTTACTAACATCAGTAGTATTCTTACAATAATCATAGGACTGAACATCCCGTTCAGACAGATTAATTCTTACAGCAATATGTACATATCGGGCATTGATCACTCAAACTCCTGGGGTCTCAGGCAACAATTCCACTCGGTGACCATTTTCAAGGGTCGGGCAGCAGGTTCCTCCTTTCGTCCCAATGGTCACAGTCAGGAGGTTCCACATTTTATACTGCTGATCTGCAATAGAACCAGAATCCCCCTTGAGTCTGAGCTGGTTCGTGTGGAAGTGTTTCTCAGTGGGTCTCTCTCCACCTGTAACACAAGTCATATACACAGATAAACTGGTTTTATCTACAATATAATATGGAGACAATACATACAGACACATGCAGAGCAAAGCACAAAGAGACCTTCGCCAGATGCACGATAAATGATGGTAGACGAAAGCAGAGAAAGTGGAACATTATGCTGAAACTCACAATACCAAGATGTTCTTCAGCGCCATCAAGTCAGTCTGTGGACCATCAAAACCCAGCACTACTCCACTCCTTTCAGCAGATGGCAGCACTTTGATCAAAGACAGGACTGGCATAAATGAGAGAACACTTCAGTAATCTTCTTAATCGACCTTCAACAGTGAACGAAGAAGCACTTGACTCCATACCCCAGCAATCTATCAAAGAAGATCTTGATCTTCCTCCCAGCATGGACGAAGTAAAGAAAGCCATCAACCAGATGAGTACTGGAAAGGCTGCAGGAAAGGATGGAATCCCTGCCGAATCTACAAGGCAGTAGGCCCAGCAACTCTCGAGGCCTTTCATGACATTATAATTAGCATCTGGGAAGAGGAAGACATGCCACAGGACTTTCGTAACACTATGATAATTTTCCTCTACAAGAACAAGGGCAACAAAGCAGACTGTGGCAATTACAGAGGAATATCGCTTCTGTCCATTGCTGGGAAGATCATCGTCCGCATAGTACTGAACCGACTCATAACTAGTGCCTCAGAAGTAAATCATCCAGAAACACAATGTGGCTTTCGACCTGGTCGGAGCACAGCCGGCATGATCTTTGCACTCAGACAAGTGCAGAAGTGCACTGAGCAGAATATGGACCCGTACGCTGTATTTATTGACCTCACCAAGGCCTTTGATACTGTCAACAGAGCAGCGCTGTGGTCAATCTTGATGAAACTTGGGTGTCCAAGGAAGTTTGTCCACATCATTGAGCTGTTTCACGAGAACATGACAGGTGAAGTGCTCTCAGACGGCACAACCACGGCCCCATTTGCCATCTCAAATGGAGTGAAACAAGGTTGTGTACTCGCTCCAGTTCTGTTCAACCTATTCTTTACCTGCGTCTTGAACTATGCCATAAAAGACTTAGAGTTTGGGGTCTACCTGAAATATCGATTAGATGGTTCGCTGTTCGAACTCCACCGCCTTGCTGCAAAGACCAAAGTTCAGAAACAACTCATCCTAGAGGCACTCTGTGCTGACGACTGCGCCCTTATGGCACACAAGGAGAGTGACCTACAATTCATACTCAGCAAATTTGCTGAGGCAACAGAATTGTTTGGCCTAACCATCAGCCTTAGTAAAACTGAGGTTCTCTATCAGCCTGCCCCTGGCACCACAGCACCTGCTCCCACAGTCTCCATCGGCTGTATACAACTAAAGTCAGTGCACAGCTTCAAGTACCTTGGCAGCACCATATAAAGTGATAGGTCCTTGGACAAGGAGATTGATGCAAGGATCTGTAAAGCCAGCCATGCACTTGGTCGCTTGCGCACTAAGGTGTTGAATCACCACCACATCCAACTGCCAACTAAACTGTTGGTGCATAGAGCAGTCATTCTCTCATCTCTCCTTTATGGATGTGAGACCTTGACATCCTACTGGTGTCACATCAAAAAGTTGGAAGCTTTCCACATGCGCAGTGTCAGATCTATACTCCACATACACTGGCAAGACCGGGTGTCAAACCTTGAGGTTCTGGAGAGAGCACAATCAACTAGCATCGAGGTGACGATCATGCGAGCCCAGTTCCGGTGGGCTGGACATGTCATCCGCTTGGATGAGTCAAGGATCCCTCGTCAGCTTCTTCACGGCGAGCTCTGAGAAGGTCAAAGATACCGGGGCGCCCCCGCAAGTGCTATAAAGATTGCATTAAGGCTAACCTCCAGTAGTGTGGCATCCGACCAAAGGACCTCAAGAATACAGCAGCTAATAAAATCCAGTGGTGAACCCTCACAAGGACTGCCTGCCAGACCTTCGAAGAAAGCCGATGTCAACGCCTGCGGGACTCTAGAAATAGACGACATCAGGTGACAGTACTGTCAGCATCAGGCACATCGAACTTCCCTTGTCCGACGTGCAAAAGACTATGTGCATCCAGAATTGGCCTATACGGCCACTTGAAGACACATGCCATTGATGATTAGCACATCAATGTCTTTGTTGGATACAACAGGTTACCAAGAATATGGGCACTGCCATTTAGAGGAAAGACCATGTTCCCCCATCAGGGAACTGAAGTGCCATCACCTCTCCCACTTGCCAATCATTTTCTCGGACCCCTTTATCAAACTGAGGACATAGAGATGACGTCCCCGCAGAGACGAGGCATATTGACCCGAAGCGTGGCAGTACGAGTGTCCGGTGCCGAGGGAAGGCATATAGATATATAGATAACATCCTGCATACCTAACATGAATTAAAGGGAATGGCCAAGACCCCTGCACCTTCCCCAAGGTAAGGTGGGTATCCTGGCTAGTAAAAAGGCAAATAAAACCAATCGTTAATTGTAATTTGCGTAACTATGTAATGCCATAAAAAAGCTGATAGTGACAATCTTAAGTGACATATGGATCCAAAAATAGAGCCGGTCAAACAATTAATAAGCTTTGTTGAATAAAAAGAGTTTTAAATAAAAGATCATTGAGTACATTGGGTTGAAAGACATAAATTTAGTCGAGGAATGAGATAAAGAATGCCTTTTTTTAAAAAGCCTGCGTGGGTCTCTCGAGGCTGCAGGCTGGGGAAGTACGCTCCCATTTTCCTTTGTGTAAAACCTTGACGCGAAAGCTTCTAGCTCAATAAAAAGAGTTTTAAATAAAAGATTGGCAGTACAATATCTGAATTGTGATTTTGAGATATTAAGAGAAGGCACAGCAAAATACTGAGAAAGATTCAAATTTAAAAATAATTTTTAATCTCATCTCTTAAAAAAAAAAGAAAATAAAACTAAAAGGTTTGGAAACAATCTAGAAATACCTTCAGGGATCAGGTCAAATTCCTGGATGAGTGATGAGCTGTCTGCGAAGGTGTAAAAGGGACTTTGAACAAAGGATAAAATGTAAAAACGGCAAGCTTTATCAGTTTAGAAAAAGGGACATTGTAACAGCCTTGAAACTGGAACGTTTGAGATAACGAAAAGCAGCTCTCAAAGCCTACGTGCTAGACTCTGTTCTAGTTGTGAAAAAAAAGAGAAAGACGCAACCTTGAAAGAAAACAAATTGAACGAATTTGAAAGAAAAAGTGTCTTCGATTGTCTGATGATTTTAAATGAACAAATTTATGGAGACACGAGCCCTCCGTGTAAAATACAAAACCTAATTTGAAGAAAGGAGATCTGAAAAAAAAAGAAGTAACGTACTAAATAGGTGCTGAAATAAAAGGGGTGTTTGCGATGGAAAAATACATAACTTACTAAATACTAGTTGATATCGGCTGTGAAAAAGATATTGGTTTAATTGAAAAAAAAGATTTGGAAGAGGTAAAAGACACTCTCCATTGATAATGATTTTAAATTGCGAGAAAGTTTCACGGCAGTTTGAAAAGATTCCCAAAATGGACGTTGTTTATCAAGAAAAGTCCCGAACAGTCTAAATAAGCAGGAGGGTTTTGAAAATAACGAGGAGAAAAGATCTAAGCTATACGAACTTAGCACAGAAAGAAAAAAAACTGGGAATTAGAAAATCTTACTGAATTTTAAAATTGGATTTCAGTAAACAAAGTGGCTATTAAAAATGTGTGGTCTCGTTTTACATCAATTAAAAAAAATCTTTGGCAAGTACTTGAATTAGAAGTTAAGAAAAAATTGGAGTTTAATCTAAAATGCTGTCTTTCCTGATGAGAAGATTTTTATTATGACGGCTTTACTAATGATTTCTGCTGTTTTAACGGATTCCTAATTTCTAAGCAAGTTTTGAAGGTACAAAGTCTTGGAAAAAAATTTTCGGATGATTACGCGAAGTCATGTAATCACATCAGGCCTTCTTACAAACCTGTAAAGAAGTTAACCCTTTCCATTGACAGTTGTTTAATACTGGACATTATTCATTTGGATTTCTTAATAAAATAAAGAGTCACCTGACAGACAGAGGAAATAGTGGGATAGTCAGAATAAAAATAAAACAGAACTAGCCTATGTAATAATACTCGCCTGATACAAATATAAGAAAGATACTCAAACAAAACAAATTCAAGAGTTAAAAGCAAAGATAAATAAGCTGGAAGAGATTTTTTTTTAAATGGAACCAGACGGATAGTGCAGTGCGCAGCCATAGCACCATCACCTATGGCAATAGAGCCAATGTACCCCACGGTGGGTAAGTGTAGTCCACAAACCCAACCTAACCCTTACCTCCGATTTCACAGAGTGACCTCGACATGCATGGACAAAAGATGAGTAGACCAGAACCTAACACCTGGTGACGACCAGGCTATCTGTTTAAAATTTGCAGATAAAACACTCACCGAGATGGGACCGCACGGCTACTTCGACACTGGAGACGCACGATACTGGGAACCTTAAGGCCCACACACGCACTGGATAATACAGACGGACTACGAGAGATGTAGCACACACAGGAAAGACACAACTACATGAATTATGGGGCTTTGTTTAATTTAACTGACAAAATATACATCCCAGCAGCCAAGGACTGGAGCAAGGACAGAACTTATTTTAAAGCATGGCTATGTATAGTGTATTAAGTAAGGTTGTAATGCAGCAGGCTGCCGATGTCATGGGCGGCAGTAGATTCCGAGGACAGGAGCAAGTTCATAGGATCAAAAGGGGAAATCCAACTGGATGGAATTTCAGTTCTAGAAGCTCATGCCTCGGCGAAGGAAGCTGCAAAACAAACAGCCAAATCCACCCCGCAAGAAACAGAAGGGTGGGAACAGAACGGAGCAAAAAGGGGGGTGGGACCCCAGGATGTTTAGGAAAACTGGTCAGTGGGATAAAATGAAGACCAAGGGAGGTCTCTGGAATATAAGGTGTATGTCCCGAAGCGTGACATGGTTATAACACGGAGAAACCGGTATTGATCATGCGCAGCGCAAACAAGAAGGAATACAACTTAAAAAGGTGGGCGGATGGTGTGTGGAGGAAAGATGACAATGTAGTGGACCTGAAATAAAGGTCCGGCTGGGACACCAAACAAGCTCAAAGGGACCCTGGGAAGCCCTACCGATGCCCCGACAACCACCCTGGGGACAACAACTCTTCCCAGCACAACCACGCAAGTCCCAACATAAGCCCGTCCATAAAGACTGGAGCCAATGGGGCCTATAAATAAAAGAACCTAAAGAAAGGATATAATTTGGGATGGGTCAGCGATTACTTAACCTAAACCTAACGGATATCATTCTTCCTAGCTTCTGTGGGAGTGAAACTATAAGTCTATACCAGAACCTGACACAATGGATCCTCGAAGGCCCGGAATCCACTACCCTGAGATTTAATGTCAGAAAGGGAACAGGACAAGGTCGAACAAAAAGGGGAATACTGGAAACACTCGGCATGGGTTATGCGACAGCGGTTACAACGACCTGTATGCAATAGACGACCGGGTTAACAACTTAACGCAAATCTTAAGGGGTTTACTGGGGAGGGACATGGATAACCAAGCCCTACAGGCGCAATACTACAGTTTGACATATAAAAAGGGAGACCCCTTATACCAAACCGACTGTATCGGTGAAGAAACCGAACATGGTTACGTTACCATCACCCCTCTAGACAGGTGATTAAAATAGTACCAAAGACATTGATATAACCGATTACTATAAAAATAATCAAGTGATTTTATGTCGAGGTATGCTAAGAATGAACGATAATGATTGTGGATTCCAACAAACAAACGGATGCATGCTGAGTATCACTCCTCTCGAACACGATTCCGAAACAATCGCTGTTCCACAAGGGAATGGAGATTGGTGCGTGAGCACAGGAGCAGCCAACCCGACGATTAAGACCAGGGAGGAGTCACCCCATGTGTCATCACCAACCTTAACTTCTGTTTCAGGGTTTATGGGAAAAATAGTCATAAATGGATACCACATACATCCCGAGACAATGGAAATTATCCACAGAACGGTCACAGATATCTTCCGAGAAGGGTACAAGGAGGCGGTATGGGAACCGCAAGAAAAACAGATACCCGAATTAAGTGAGGAACGATTGGTGCAATGAATCCAAAACCAAAGACGACACTATAGCCAGCTGATGGAAGAAATAGACAAACCTACAAGGAGACACTATCGCAATGCTGGCCGACCAACCTTGGTACTCAAAACTGTGGAACATTGAACTTAATATTCAGATCCGCCCATGGATAAGAATTATATCACATGCACTTGTAGTAATACAAGGCCTGGTCCTGATGGTACTGGTAGGGCTAACATGTGCACGAATTAAATAGGCCAAACGATACATCACAGGATGCACTATGATTAAGGCCATAAGGGATGAAAATTTAAGCAGTCCTACAGGAAGGACTTACCTTATATAACTCTGCGGGAAAGGTCTCAGGAGGTCCCGAAGCTTGGGAGATGGTCACCCAGGTGAACGATCCTATCTGGAATTGCCTACAGGGATATAGTTATCGGGAAATATGGCCAGCTTGGCGTATTGCCAAGGGCCAAAACGGGGGAAATGTAAGATAAAACTTTGGTATTAGGGGTACCAGCGGGACAAGGGTTAAAGTGCTGGTTCCTGCACCGACTCATAAGGAGGTAAAAGGCCTCGTTTCGGCCTTGTACCAAGGCTCCAGAAGTTATCAATTCAATAATATTCCGACAGGATACGATGTGAGAATCTAAACAGACATTGATAAGATCTTGCGAAGAGGCTCGAGGCAGACTCACGGGCACCAAGGAGAATCAACAAATTCTGACCTAATGAAGTCATTTTAGTCACGGCCTAAGATGGTCACGAGGGTCTTGGCCTGTCAATCCAAAGTAGCACTGATAAGGTAGTCCAATTAAAGATCTAGGGAGGTCTTATCAGGGAACGGAGGGGGTTTTGAAATGTATAAAAGTTGTATGATTGTGCTGCTAGGGGAGCATCTCCACTCACAGGCGGCTGTGATGAGAGGTGTTCCCGGACGTTTGTAATTAAAGATCGTTGTACCTTGCCATTCGTCTCTGTCTGCTAACTTCGAGAACTGCTACGTGGGTTGGGGGCGAGCGTCGACCCTCTATATCAGGGGGCCCGCTCATGGGAGGAGAAGCTTTCCCGTTTTCCCCTTACACAAACCAAAGTTAGGATTTCTGTCACACGACCTCAAGTTGATTGCCATCCACAACAGTAAGTCTCTTAAACTATCGTTCAATTGTTCCACATACCTTTCCACTGTAACTGTTTCTATCATTAGCCCTAAAAACTCTACCACACCAGCCTCCACGTTCAAGGGATCATCCTCAGCAATTTTCGCCATCTACAGTGCGATGCCACCACCAAAACATCTCCTGTCCCCTTTTACCATTGCAAAGAGATCACTCTCTCTGTGACACCCTGGTCCACACTTCGATCCCACCCAACACCAGCTATGCTTCCCACAGCACCTTCCCATGCAACCACAGGAGATGCAACACTGACCTTTTTACCTCCTCCCTTCCCACCATCAACTTTGTATCACCAGCAGGTTAATACTTTACACTCTCTTCTTCCATGTAGATTCTATATTCACTGCTCACGATGCGGCCGTTTCTACATGTCAGTGCTGAACCGTGACCCCACTAGTTACAACCTGCCAGCGCTGTCATTTTCAATTCTGTTTTCTGTCCATAAAACCCTCATAATCTATGACCCCAATATCATGAGTCCTAATTTTGTTATATGGTGCCGCATAAGAGGTTATTACACAAAATTAGGACTCATGATATTGGGGGCATTATATTAGCATGCATTGAGGGTTTGTTAATGGACAGAAAACAGAATAGGAATAAACAGGATTTTTTCAGCTTGGCAGGTTGTAACTAGTGGGGTATCACCAGGATCAATGCTTGGGCTTCAGCTATTCACAATTTATATTAATGACTTATATGAAGGGATCGAGTGTAACGTATTAAACTTTGCTGGTGATACAAAGTTAGGTGGGAAAGGAAGCTGTGAGGAGGACACAAAGAGGCTGCAGGTTGACTGAGTGGGCAAGAACATGACAAATGGATGATAATGTGGAGAAGTGTGCAGTTATCCACTTTTGTAGGAAAAACAAAAAAGCAGAATATTTTTGGATGTTGAGAGACTGGGAAATGTTTGAACTCAGAGGGACCTGTGTGTCATTGTACGTGAATCACTGAAAGTTAACGTGTCGGTACAGCAAGCAATTAGGAGAGCAAATGGTATGTTAGCTTTTGTTCCAAAGGGATTAGAGTATAAGTGTCAGGAAAACTTACTACAATTATATGGGGCATTGGTGAGGCCACACTTGGAGTACTGTGTACAGTTTTGGTCTCCTTACCTAAGGAAAGACATACTTGCCTTCGAGAGAGTGCAACAAAGATTCACTAGGCTGTTTCCTGGAATGAGGAAATTGCCCTATGAGGATAGATTGAATGGACTAGGCCTATATTCCTTAGAGCTTAGAACGATGAGAAGTGATCTAATTGAAACATATACAATTCTTAAGAGGCTTGACAGGGTTAACGCTGAGAAAATGTTTCCCCTGGCTGGGGAGTCTAGAACCCGAGGGCACAGTCACAGAATAAGGGGTCGGCCATTTAGGACTGAGATGAGGAGAAATGTCTTCACTCGGAGGGTGGTGAAATTTTGGAATTCTCTACCCCAGAGAGTTGTGGATACTCAGTCATTCAGTATATTCAAGACAGAGGTTGATACATTTTTGGGAACAAATGGAATTAAGGGATATGGGGATAATGCGGGAAGGTGGAGTTGAGGTAGTTGAGCCGTGATCTTGTTGAATGGCGGATCAGGCGCGAAGGGCCAAATGGCCTACTCCTGCCCCTATTTTTTATGTCCCTATGTCCTTGGACTCCTACACTGTTCCAATGAAGCTCAGCGGAAGCTCTAGTAACACCAGCTCTTCATTTGATTCGGCACTTTACAACCTCCCAGTCTCAACATTGTCTTCATCAATGTCAGATCGGAACCACTGCTCCGATTGTTTTTGGGCAGCAGGTGTTTCTGTTTCTGCTGCTGCCAATTTACAGCTCCTCTCGACCCCTCTTCTGTTTCTTTACGTGTCCGATTACCACGCTCTTTAGCCTCATGCCATCATCCTTTTTATGATTTAACCACTCCTGCTTTTCACCCTATCCCTTTTGTTCTTTCCTCCCGTCCCCTTTTCCCTGTCTCTGCGCTTGCTTAAAAACAGTTACATCTGTTACTTTTTCCAGTTCTGATGAAAGGTCGTCAACTTGAACTGTTAACTCTGTTTCTCGCTCCACAGAACCTGCCGGCTCTGGTGAATATTTCCAGCAGTCTCTGTTTTTGTTTCAGCTTTCCCGTATCCACATTATTTGCTTTTCAACCTTTTATACCTTTAAATCATCCCCCCGCAAACACAGCCCACCCACACATATCTCCTCACCCACACATACCTCCCCACCCACACATATCTCCCCACCCACACATACCTTCCCACCCACACATACCTCCCCACCCACACATACCTCCCCACCCACACATACCTCCCCACCCACACATATCTCCCCACCCACACATACCTCCCCACCCACACATACCTCCCCACCCACACATACCTCCCCACCCACACATTCCTCCCCACCCACACATTCCTCCCCACCCACACATATCTCCCCACCCACACATACCTCCCCACCCACACATACCTCCCCACCCACACATATCTCCCCACCCACACATTCCTCCCCACCCACACATATCTCCCCACCCACACATACCTCCCCACCCACACATCCCTCCCCACCCACACATTCCTCCCCACCCACACATTCCTCCCCACCCACACATATCTCCCCACCCACACATATCTCTCCACCCACACATATCTCCCCATCCACACACACTCCCCCATGACCTGCCATGTCCCATAGGTCTGTAGTTCATCATCTGGTGAACAGCTTCTTCTTTCGTATGGTAGTAGCAAAGCAAATCCAATGTCAATTTCTAAGTCGGATATCCAGGCCAAAGCTTCCGGTGTAACAGCGTGGATATCTTGCAGGCTGCCTGCAAATTTCCTTTGAGGGCTGTGCTCAATGATATGCTCCAGGGTCTGATTAGGAACTCCAGAGTGGCATGATAGGGATGTTTTAATCTTCCACCTCTGGAGAAGGTGGCAGCATGAAGCATGACCTGTTTTGAGTCAGTTGATGGTTGTCCACTGTTTGCGAGGAAGGTTTGATCCTTCAGGTTGCACTGTGGGGTCCTCTATAAGGAATATATTCCGTATGTCACAGTTCTTCTAAGTATCATGGTGAATTGAGTCATGCGGTTGGCGAAGGGAGGTCAGGCTCACGGTAAGGGGACAGGGGAACTATGGGCCAATAGTTCAACTTTAATGGGGTCCTTGTCACATACTATATGGACTAGGAACATGGGAACAGGAGTAGACCATTGAACCCCTCGAGCCTGTTCTGCCATTCAATGGATAAATATTGGCCAGGACACCGAGGTCACCGCTATTCACAAGAGACAAAACATATTTACATAATTTTTTCAAAATATCCAAAGAAAAAATAGAAGTAAGTAAGTCCTACTTTCATCTTCAGCCCAAGAAGGCAGTGGGCTGGCCTGTGCAGGAAGCCACTCGGCCTGGGATGCTGGGAGTGAGGAGCTACTGCGCATGCGCGCGCACTCCAATGCGCATATGCAGTTGTCCCGGCACTGTTTTCAGCGCGGGACGCTGGCACCACCCCTGACTCGACTGGCCACACTGCGCGAAGAGCCAGGAGAGGCCGGACAGTGGCCAAAGTCGGGACGTCTTTTTTCGGCGCGCTTAGAAATATAGAAAAGCTGCGCAACTCGGGTAAGTGCGCCAAAGATCGGCATGGGCCAATTTTGAGCCCATTATCTTGCAAACGACATTATCGGTGCTATATAAATGCAAGTTGTTGTTGATCAGCAGTCACACCAGATGGATACTGGCTGGGACAAACTGAGGCAGCTCGTTAAAGAGACTTTTTAACGATAGTGGGAGGAGAAAGTTAAAATGCACACTGAACTGATGTACAGTACAATTTTATATTGTTTTAAAAACATGGGGGTAGAAATTCATGCTGTTCCACAGCGTAAAATGGGCGGTATCGATTTGGTCGATCCTTTGCGCTCCCCACCTGATATTCAGTTCCACTGATCTCAAAGTCATGCCACCCGTTTAACACTACTGCCCAGGACCAATTTCTAACCCATGATCAATCTGTGCTCCTTGCAGTTTTGAAGGATTTCTTTGCAATGTTAAATAAAGTTTTCCCACCGAATGCAATTGAAGGTTTCTCTCTGCCTCCCTCTGTCCAGCATTATGACTGCCACTCCGAACATCCCGCCCCCCCACACCCCTCCCCCGTACCTTTTCCTTTATGGCCGTTTCTGGAAACTGCTCTGCTTTCTCCTCTTCAGCCCAACTGCTCATGTCCCTGTAGCACCTTCCGCCAACTCGATGCTGCCCCTCAGCCTTTCCTCATGACTATGTCGCAAGTTGAGTTCTCTCAGCAGCAAGCCGGCCTCTATGGTGATCTTCACCAGGGACGTTCAGGCACTTCATCACTGGTCCTCCCGGATAAGGAACATGCCCCCCCTTTACTTCTGGCAAACACCTTGTCCCACGTGGCGTTAGTCTGGACAGAGTAGATAGAGGGAAACTGTTCCAATTGGTGGAAGTCTCGAGAACAAGAGGACACAGGTTTAAGGTGATTGTCAAAAGAACCAAAGGTGGCATAAGAAAAAACTTTTTACGCAGCGAGTGGTTAGGGTCTGGAATGCACTGCCTGAAAGGTTGGTGGAGGCAGACTCAATCACTGTTTTCAAAAGCGAGTTGGATAAGTATCTGAAGGAAAATAGTTTGCAGGGCTACAGGAAAGGGACTAGCTGAAAGCCGGCCAGGGCTCGACGGGTCAAATGGGTTTCTTCTGTGCCCTAAACACTCTATGATTTCCAAAAATGTGCTTACTTTTTCCCTTTCATGAACTAGAATTTCAGCCTAGATTTTGTGTTCATGTTTCTGGAGTGGGGCTTGAACCCACAATCTTCTGTCCCAGAGGCAAGCGTGCTGTAGATTAATAGCTAAGGCAGGGTTCATCAGGCCTTTAGCAGCTTTAAAATGATTGACAAGTGTCGGCCTGAACTGGACTGCTCTGGATGCTTTTTGTCCATTATTCTCAGACTGTTTTTGAAATGGTAATTCTGTGAGGGAGACTGCATTTTAGAGGTGTGAATAGCAGCTGTTCTGTGCAAATCATATTCAATTCTCCTTGAAACAAATATGGGCACAAAAAGAGAGCTGAGCAAACACGCTAATGTCTGAAAGACATTAGACTAGGTGGGATATTAATGGGTAGGGGAGTGAGAGAAAGTGGGGCAGACTAGGTGGGATATTAAAGGGAACGAGCAGGAGAGTATATTTAGACACGGGTGTGGTGGAAGCAGAAGCAATAGTCACTTTTAAAAGTGAATTGGATATAAACTTAAAAAAGAAAAATATGCAAGTTTGGGGGGAATGAGCAGGGGTGTGGGACTAATTCAAAGAGCTGGCACAGACACAACAGGCCAAATGGCCTCATTCTGTGTTGTATCATTCTGTGTGAAGAAAAGCACGGCTACAGATTTGATTGGTTGAATGACCTGTTTCTGTGCTGGAACATTCAATGATTCTATGACATTGTGTTGCTTATTCTGTGACCAAGTGAAAAAAATCCTTAATTGATCCAGTTCATCTAACCTACTTAAGGAGCCACTTCACCAAAAGCACACCAAAACTGGCTAGTTCATGAAAAAAGAACCTCATTTTGTTCTTCAATCATAGCATTGTATTGAAAAAATACATTTAATAATGATGTACAGGAAATATTTACAAGTGTTTCTGTTACTCAAGGACAATCGCGGAACATTTTAAGATTACTGAGACAAACAAGCAAGCAGATTTCCTGTCCTCCATACAATCCCGACAGTAACCAAGGTAACCGAGTCAAAAATACTTATCGGCTTGGCAGATGCTAATCTAAGCGAACCAACGAATCGGCAGCCTATCTATCAGCTAAACATAAGAACATAACAACCTAATAATTAGGAACAGGAGTAGGCCATCTAGCCCCTTGAGCCTGCTCCGCCATTCCATCTTTTCCCACCCGCCCCATCCCATCCCTTTCTCCCCCATCTTTTCCCTCCCCAAATCCCGTCTCTCACCCCCTTCATCCCATCCCTTCCCCCCCTTCATCCCATATCTCCTGGCACCCCAGTCATCCCGTCTCTGCCCCCACCCTATCACTCTCTCCCCCCCCCCGCCCATCTCTCTCCACTCCTCTCATACTGTCTCTCCCCCCTACTCCATTCATCCCGTCTCTTCCGCCCCCATTAATCCACCTCATTCCTCCTCCCATCTTTTTACTAGCACCGCTCATCCCATCTCATTCCCCCGCTTCACCCCATCTCTCCTCCTCCGGTCCCTGCACCCTCCCTCATTTTGTCTCTGCCCCCCTCCCCCAACCGGTCCCTGCCCCCACCCCATCTCTCTCCCACTCCCCTCATACCGTCTCACCCTCTCACACCATCTCTCCCCCCTCCAAACCCCCATCCCATCTCTCTCCCATTTCCCTCCTACCATCTCAAACCCCCCCTCCGCCACATCATCTCTCCCCCACAAACCCCCCATCCCATCTCTTTCCTATTTCCCTCATACCGTCTCTCCCCCCCCACCCACCATCCCATCTCTCTCCCACTCCCCTCATACCATCTCTCCACCCCGTTTTATCCCGTCTCTTCCTCCCCCCATCCAGTATCTCCCCGCCCCCCCACAACCTGTCTTTTCCTAAACTCCCATCCTGTCTCTTTCCCCCCATCTTTTCCCTCCCCATTCGTGCTGTCTCTTCACCCCCATCTTTTCCCCATCCTGTTTCTCCCCCCCTTCATCCCATCTCTAAACCCTTTGTCCCGTCCCTTCCCCCTTCATCCCGTCTCTTCCCTCACCCCCATCCCGTCTCTCTCCCCCGCCCCATCGCGTCTCTCCCCCCGCCCCATCCCGTCTCTCCCCCCGCCCCATCCCGTCGCTCCCCATCCCGTCTCTCACCACCTTTATTCCGTCTCTTTCTACCCCCCAGCTCTTCACCTGTTCATCCCATCTCTGCCCCACCCTATCTCTCCCCCCCCGCCCCCCCATCCTATCTCTCTCCCACTCCCCTCATACTGTCTCTCCCCCCCATTTATCCCGCCTCTCCCCCCCTTTATTCCGTCTCTTCCTCCACCCTTCATCCACTTCATCCCTCCTCCCATCTCTCCCAACACCCCTGATACCGTCTTGCTTCCCTCCCCCCTCATTCCGTCTCTTCACCCCCCCCATCCCATCTCTCCATTCCCCCCCCCCCCCGTCACCCCATCTCTCCTCCCCCTCATCCGGTCCCTACCTCCCCCCCCCTCCACTCCCCTGCGCTCAGCAGTTCAAGAAGGTGACTCACCACCTCAAGGACAATTTGAGTTGGGCAAAAAATGCTGGCCCTGTCAGTGACGCCCACATCCCAGGAACAAATTAAAAAAATCATGGGTATATCTTTCACACCTGCCTTCTCTCTATTAAGTAAGGAGAAATTCCTCCTCTTTTGTTCTATATCATACCTGTTGCAGAAAGCAATTCCTGCTCCAATTCCTCCAAGGTGCTTCCTCCACGGTACTCTCTGTGGTGAGCTGGTCTGTGAGTCAACAAAGATATATAATGCATGCAAATCAAATTCCTCCAGTACCTTATACAGTTCATATAAGTTCATATTCTAACTTACTAACATCAGTAGTATTCTTACAATAATCATAGGACTGAACATCCCGTTCAGACAGATTAATTCTTACAGCAATATGTACATATCGGGCATTGATCACTCAAACTCCTGGGGTCTCAGGCAACAATTCCACTCGGTGACCATTTTCAAGGGTCGGGCAGCAGGTTCCTCCTTTCGTCCCAATGGTCACAGTCAGGAGGTTCCACATTTTATACTGCTGATCTGCAATAGAACCAGAATCCCCCTTGAGTCTGAGCTGGTTCGTGTGGAAGTGTTTCTCAGTGGGTCTCTCTCCACCTGTAACACAAGTCATATACACAGATAAACTGGTTTTATCTACAATATAATATGGAGACAATACATACAGACACATGCAGAGCAAAGCACAAAGAGACCTTCGCCAGATGCACGATAAATGATGGTAGACGAAAGCAGAGAAAGTGGAACATTATGCTGAAAGTCACAATACCAAGATGTTCTTCAGCGCCATCAAGTCAGTCTGTGGACCATCAAAACCCAGCACTACTCCACTCCTTTCAGCAGATGGCAGCACTTTGATCAAAGACAGGACTGGCATAAATGAGAGAACACTTCAGTAATCTTCTTAATCGACCTTCAACAGTGAACGAAGAAGCACTTGACTCCATACCCCAGCAATCTATCAAAGAAGATCTTGATCTTCCTCCCAGCATGGACGAAGTAAAGAAAGCCATCAACCAGATGAGTACTGGAAAGGCTGCAGGAAAGGATGGAATCCCTGCCGAATCTACAAGGCAGTAGGCCCAGCAACTCTCGAGGCCTTTCATGACATTATAATTAGCATCTGGGAAGAGGAAGACATGCCACAGGACTTTCGTAACACTATGATAATTTTCCTCTACAAGAACAAGGGCAACAAAGCAGACTGTGGCAATTACAGAGGAATATCGCTTCTGTCCATTGCTGGGAAGATCATCGTCTGCATAGTACTGAACCGACTCATAACTAGTGCCTCAGAAGTAAATCATCCAGAAACACAATGTGGCTTTCGACCTGGTCGGAGCACAGCCGGCATGATCTTTGCACTCAGACAAGTGCAGAAGTGCACTGAGCAGAATATGGACCCGTACGCTGTATTTATTGACCTCACCAAGGCCTTTGATACTGTCAACAGAGCAGCGCTGTGGTCAATCTTGATGAAACTTGGGTGTCCAAGGAAGTTTGTCCACATCATTGAGCTGTTTCACGAGAACATGACAGGTGAAGTGCTCTCAGACGGCGCAACCACGGCCCCATTTGCCATCTCAAATGGAGTGAAACAAGGTTGTGTACTCGCTCCAGTTCTGTTCAACCTATTCTTTACCTGCGTCTTGAACTATGCCATAAAAGACTTAGAGTTTGGGGTCTACCTGAAATATCGATTAGATGGTTCGCTGTTCGAACTCCACCGCCTTGCTGCAAAGACCAAAGTTCAGAAACAACTCATCCTAGAGGCACTCTGTGCTGACGACTGCGCCCTTATGGCACACAAGGAGAGTGACCTACAATTCATACTCAGCAAATTTGCTGAGGCAACAGAATTGTTTGGCCTAACCATCAGCCTTAGTAACACTGAGGTTCTCTATCAGCCTGCCCCTGGCACCACAGCACCTGCTCCCACAGTCTCCATCGGCTGTATACAACTAAAGTCAGTGCACAGCTTCAAGTACCTTGGCAGCACCATATAAAGTGATAGGTCCTTGGACAAGGAGATTGATGCAAGGATCTGTAAAGCCAGCCATGCACTTGGTCGCTTGCGCACTAAGGTGTTGAATCACCACCACATCCAACTGCCAACTAAACTGTTGGTGCATAGAGCAGTCATTCTCTCATCTCTCCTTTATGGATGTGAGACCTTGACATCCTACTGGTGTCACATCAAAAAGTTGGAAGCTTTCCACATGCGCAGTGTCAGATCTATACTCCACATACACTGGCAAGACCGGGTGTCAAACCTTGAGGTTCTGGAGAGAGCACAATCAACTAGCATCGAGGTGACGATCATGCGAGCCCAGTTCCGGTGGGCTGGACATGTCATCCGCTTGGATGAGTCAAGGATCCCTCGTCAGCTTCTTCACGGCGAGCTCTGAGAAGGTCAAAGATACCGGGGCGCCCCCGCAAGTGCTATAAAGATTGCATTAAGGCTAACCTCCAGTAGTGTGGCATCCGACCAAAGGACCTCAAGAATACAGCAGCTAATAAAATCCAGTGGTGAACCCTCACAAGGACTGCCTGCCAGACCTTCGAAGAAAGCCGATGTCAACGCCTGCGGGACTCTAGAAATAGACGACATCAGGTGACAGTACTGTCAGCATCAGGCACATCGAACTTCCCTTGTCCGACGTGCAAAAGACTATGTGCATCCAGAATTGGCCTATACGGCCACTTGAAGACACATGCCATTGATGATTAGCACATCAATGTCTTTGTTGGATGCAACAGGTTACCAAGAATATGGGCACTGCCATTTAGAGGAAAGACCATGTTCCCCCATCAGGGAACTGAAGTGCCATCACCTCTCCCACTTGCCAATCATTTTCTCGGACCCCTTTATCAAACTGAGGACATAGAGATGACGTCCCCGCAGAGACGAGGCATATTGACCCGAAGCGTGGCAGTACGAGTGTCCGGTGCCGAGGGAAGACATATAGATATATAGATAACATCCTGCATACCTAACACGAATTAAAGGGAATGGCCAAGACCCCTGCACCTTCCCCAAGGTAAGGTAGGTATCCTGGCTAGTAAAAAGGCAAATAAAACCAATCGTTAATTGTAATTTGCGTAACTACGTAATGCCATAAAAAAGCTGATAGTGACAATCTTAAGTGACATATGGATCCAAAAATAGAGCCGGTCAAACAATTAATAAGCTTTGTTGAATAAAAAGAGTTTTAAATAAAAGATCATTCAGTACATTGGGTTGAAAGACATAAATTTAGTCGAGGAATGAGATAAAGAATGCCTTTTTTTAAAAAGCCTGCGTGGGTCTCTCGAGGCTGCGGGCTGCGGAAGTACGCTCCCATTTTCCTTTGTGTAAAACCTTGACACGAAAGCTTCTAGCTCAATAAAAAGAGTTTTAAATAAAAGATTGGCAGTACAATATCTGAATTGTGATTTTGAGATATTAAGAGAAGGCACAGCAAAATACTGAGAAAGATTCAAATTTAAAAATAATTTTTAATCTCATCTCTTAAAAAAAAAAGAAAATAAAACTGAAAGGTTTGGAAACAATCTAGAAATACCTTCAGGGATCAGGTCAAATTCCTGGATGAGTGATGAGCTGTCTGCGAAGGTGTAAAAGGGACTTTGAACAAAGGATAAAATGTAAAAACGGCAAGCTTTATCAGTTTAGAAAAAGGGACATTGTAACAGCCTTGAAACTGAAACGTTTGAGATAACGAAAAGCAGCTCTCAAAGCCTACGTGCTAGACTCTGTTCTAGTTGTGAAAAAAAAGAGAAAGACGCAACCTTGAAAGAAAACAAATTGAACGAATTTGAAAGAAAAAGTGTCTTCGATTGTCTGATGATTTTAAATGAACAAATTTATGGAGACACGAGCCCTCCGTGTAAAATACAAAACCTAATTTGAAGAAAGGAGATCTGAAAAAAAAAGAAGTAACGTACTAAATAGGTGCTGAAATAAAAGGGGTGTTTGCGATGGAAAAATACATAACTTACTAAATACTAGTTGATATCGGCTGTGAAAAAGATATTGGTTTAATTGAAAAAAAAGATTTGGAAGAGGTAAAAGACACTCTCCATTGATAATGATTTTAAATTGCGAGAAAGTTTCACGGCAGTTTGAAAAGATTCCCAAAATGGACGTTGTTTATCAAGAAAAGTCCCGAACAGTCTAAATAAGCAGGAGGGTTTTGAAAATAACGAGGAGAAAAGATCTAAGCTATACGAACTTAGCACAGAAAGAAAAAAAACTGGGAATTAGAAAATCTTACTGAATTTTAAAATTGGATTTCAGTAAACAAAGTGGCTATTAAAAATGTGTGGTCTCGTTTTAAATCAATTAAAAAAAATCTTTGGCAAGTATTTGAATTAGAAGTTAAGAAAAAATTGGAGTTTAATCTAAAATGCTGTCTTTCCTGATGAGAAGATTTTTATTATGACGGCTTTACTAATGATTTCTGCTGTTTTAACGGATTCCTAATTTCTAAGCAAGTTTTGAAGGTACAAAGTCTTGGAAAAAAATTTTCGGATGATTACGCGAAGTCATGTAATCACATCAGGCCTTCTTACAAACCTGTAAAGAAGTTAACCCTTTCCATTGACAGTTGTTTAATACTGGACATTATTCATTTGGATTTCTTAATAAAATAAAGAGTCACCTGACAGACAGAGGAAATAGTGGGATAGTCAGAATAAAAATAAAACAGAACTAGCCTATGTAATAATACTCGGCTGATACAAATATAAGAAAGATACTCAAACAAAACAAATTCAAGAGTTAAAAGCAAAGATAAATAAGCTGGAAGAGATTTTTTTTTAAATGGAACCAGACGGATAGTGCAGTGCGCAGCCATAGCACCATCACCTATGGCAATAGAGCCAATGTACCCCACGGTGGGTAAGTGTAGTCCACAAACCCAACCTAACCCTTACCTCCGATTTCACAGAGTGACCTCGACATGCATGGATAAAAAATGAGTAGACCAGAACCTAACACCTGGTGACGACCAGGCTATCTGTTTAAAATTTGCAGATAAAACACTCACCGAGATGGGACCGCACGGCTACTTCGACACTGGAGACGCACGATACTGGGAACCTTAAGGCCCACACACGCACTGGATAATACAGACGGACTACGAGAGATGTAGCACACACAGGAAAGACACAACTACATGAATTATGGGGCTTTGTTTAATTTAACTGACAAAATATACATCCCAGCAGCCAAGGACTGGAGCAAGGACAGAACTTATTTTAAAGCATGGCTATGTATAGTGTATTAAGTAAGGTTGTAATGCAGCAGGCTGCCGATGCCATGGGCGGCAGTAGATTCCGAGGACAGGAGCAAGTTCATAGGATCAAAAGGGGAAATCCAACTGGATGGAATTTCAGTTCTAGAAGCTCATGCCTCGGCGAAGGAAGCTGCAAAACAAACAGCCAAATCCACCCCGCAAGAAACAGAAGGGTGGGAACAGAACGGAGCAAAAAGGGGGGTGGGACCCCAGGATGTTTAGGAAAACTGGTCAGTGGGATAAAATGAAGACCAAGGGAGGTCTCTGGAATATAAGGTGTATGTCCCGAAGCGTGACATGGTTATAACACGGAGAAACCGGTATTGATCATGCGCAGCGCAAACAAGAAGGAATACAACTTAAAAAGGTGGGCGGATGGTGTGTGGAGGAAAGATGACAATGTAGTGGACCTGAAATAAAGGTCCGGCTGGGACACCAAACAAGCTCAAAGGGACCCTGGGAAGCCCTACCGATGCCCCGACAACCACCCTGGGGACAACAACTCTTCCCAGCACAACCACGCAAGTCCCCCCATAAGCCCGTCCATAAAGACTGGAGCCAAAGGGGCCTATAAATAAAAGAACCTAAAGAAAGGATATAATTTGGGATGGGTCAGCGATTACTTAACCTAAACCTAACGGATATCATTCTTCCTAGCTTCTGTGGGAATGAAACTGTAAGTCTATACCAGAACCTGACACAATGGATCCTCGAAGGCCCGGAATCCACTACCCTGAGATTTAATGTCAGAAAGGGAACAGGACAAGGTCGAACAAAAAGGGGAATACTGGAAACACTCGGCATGGGTTATGCAGCAGCGGTTACAACGACCTGTATGCAATAGACGACCGGGTTAACAACTTAACGCAAATCTTAAGGGGTTTACTGGGGAGGGACATGGATAACCAAGCCCTACAGGCGCAATACTACAGTTTGACATAACAAAGGGAGATCCCTTATACCAAACCGACTGTATCGGTGAAGAAACCGAACATTACGTTACCATCACCCCTCTAGACAGGTGATTAAAATAGTACCAAAGACATTGATATAACCGATTACTATAAAAATAATCAAGTGATTTTATGTCGAGGTACGCTAAGAATGAACGATAATGATTGTGGATTCCAACAAACAAACGGATGCATGCTGAGTATCACTCCTCTCGAACACGATTCCGAAACAATCGCTGTTCCACAAGGGAATGGAGATTGGTGCGTGAGCACAGGAGCAGCCAACCCGACGATTAAGACCAGGGAGGAGTCACCCCATGTGTCATCACCAACCCTAACTTCTGTTTCAGGGTTTATGGGAAAAATAGTCATAAATGGATACCACATACATCCCGAGACAATGGAAATTATCCACAGAACGGTCACAGATATCTTCCGAGAAGGGTACAAGGAGGCGGTATGGGAACCGCAAGAAAAACAGATACCCGAATTAAGTGAGGAACGATTGGTGCAATGAATCCAAAACCAAAGACAACACTATAGCCAGCTGATGGAAGAAATAGACGAACCTACAAGGAGACACTATCGCAATGCTGGCCGACCAGCCTTGGTACTCAAAACTGTGGAACATTGAACTTAATATTCAGATCCGCCCATGGATAAGAATTATATCACATGCACTTGTAGTAATACAAGGCCTGGTCCTGATGGTACTGGTAGGGCTAACATGTGCACAAATTAAATAGGCCAAACGATACATCACAGGATGCACTATGATTAAGGCCATAAGGGATGAAAATTTAAGCAGTCCTACAGGAAGGACTTACCTTATATAACTCTGCGGGAAAGGTCTCAGGAGGTCCCGAAGCTTGGGAGATGGTCACCCAGGTGAACGATCCTATCTGGAATTGCCTACAGGAATATAGTTATCGGGAAATATGGCCAGCTTGGCGTATTGCCAAGGGCCAAAACGGGGGCAATGTAAGATAAAACTTTGGTATTAGGGGTACCAGATGGACAAGGGTTAAAGTGCTGGTTCCTGCACCGACTCATAAGGAGGTAAAAGGCCTCGTTTCGGCCTTGTACTAAGGCTCCAGAAGTTATCAATTCAATAATATTCCGACAGGATACGATGTGAGAATCTAAACAGACATTGATAAGACCTTGCGAAGAGGCTCGAGGCAGACTCACGGGCACCAAGGAGAATCAACAAATTCTGACCTAATGAAGTCATTTTAGTCACGGCCTAAGATGGTCACGAGGGTCTTGGCCTGTCAATCCAAAGTAGCACTGATAAGGTAGTCCAATTAAAGATCTAGGGAGGTCTTATCAGGGAACGGAGGGGGTTTTGAAATGTATAAAAGTTGTATGATTGTGCTGCTAGGGGAGCATCTCCACTCACAGGCGGCTGTGATGAGAGGTGTTCCAGGACGTTTGTAATTAAAGATCGTTGTACCTTGCCATTCGTCTCTGTCTGCTAACTTCGAGAACTGCTACGTGGGTTGGGGGCGAGCGTCGACCCTCTATATCAGGGGGCCCGCTCATGGGAGGAGAAGCCTTCCCGTTTTCCCCTTACACAAACCAAAGTTAGGATTTCTGTCACACGACCTCAAGTTGATTGCCATCCACAACAGTAAGTCTCTTAAACTATCGTTCAATTGTTCCACATACCTTTCCACTGTAACTCTTTCTATCATTAGCCCTAAAAACTCTACCACACCAGCCTCCACGTTCAAGGGATCATCCTCAGCAATTTTCGCCATCTACAGTGCGATGCCACCACCAAAACATCTCCTGTCCCCTTTTACCATTGCAAAGAGATAACTCTCTCTGTGACACCCTGGTCCACACTTCGATCCCACCCAACACCAGCTATGCTTCCCACAGCACCTTCCCATGCAACCACAGGAGATGCAACACTGACCTTTTTACCTCCTCCCTTCCCACCGTCCAAGGCCCCAAACACACCTTGCAGGTAAAACAACAATTTACTCGTACTTCTTTCCATGTAGAATACTATATTCACTGCTCACGATGCGGCCGTTTCTACATGTTCAGTGCTGAACCGTGACCCTAAGTTTCCAGTCGCTTGTCATTTTAATTCTCTGTCCAACTCTAATTCTGACCTCTCTGTCCTTTTTGTTATTTTCAAAAAGCATTCGATATGGTGCCGCATAAGAGGTTATTACACAAAATTAGGACTCATGATATTGGGGGCATTATATTAGCATGCATTGAGGGTTTGTTAATGGACAGAAAACAGAATAGGAATAAACAGGATTTTTTCAGCTTGGCAGGTTGTAACTAGTGGGGTATCACCAGGATCAATGCTTGGGCTTCAGCTACTCACAATTTATATTAATGACTTATATGAAGGGATCGAGTGTAACGTATCAAACTTTGCTGGTGATACAAAGTTAGGTGGGAAAGGAAGCTGTGAGGAGGACACAAAGAGGCTGCAGGTTGACTGAGTGGGCAAGAACATGACAAATGGATGATAATGTGGGGAAGTGTGCAGTTATCCACTTTTGTAGGAAAAACAAAAAAGCAGAATATTTTTGGATGTTGAGAGACTGGGAAATGTTTGAACTCAGAGGGATCTGTGTGTCATTGTACGTGAATCACTGAAAGTTAACGTGTCGGTACAGCAAGCAATTAGGAGAGCAAATGGTATGTTAGCTTTTGTTCCAAAGGGATTACAGTATAAGTGTCAGGAAAACTTACTACAATTATATGGGGCATTGGTGAGGCCACTCTTGGAGTACTGTGTACAGTTTTGGTCTCCTTACCTAAGGAAAGACATACTTGCCTTCGAGAGAGTGCAACAAAGATTCACTAGGCTGTTTCCTGGAATGAGGAAATTGCCCTATGAGGATAGATTGAATGGACTAGGCCTATATTCCTTAGAGCTTAGAACGATGAGAAGTGATCTAATTGAAACATATACAATTCTTAAGAGGCTTGACAGGGTTAACGCTGAGAAAATGTTTCCCCTGGCTGGGGAGTCTAGAACCCGAGGGCACAGTCACAGAATAAGGGGTCGGCCATTTAGGACTGAGATGAGGAGAAATGTCTTCACTCAGAGGGTGGTGAAATTTTGGAATTCTCTACCCCAGAGAGTTGTGGATACTCAGTCATTCAGTATATTCAAGACAGAGGTTGATACATTTTTGGGAACAAATGGAATTAAGGGATATGGGGATAATGCGGGAAGGTGGAGTTGAGGTAGTTGAGCCGTGATCTTGTTGAATGGCGGATCAGGCGCGAAGGGCCAAATGGCCTACTCCTGCCCCTATTTTTTATGTCCCTATGTCCTTGGACTCCTACACTGTTCCAATGAAGCTCAGCGGAAGCTCTAGTAACACCAGCTCTTCATTTGATTCGGCACTTTACAACCTCCCGGTCTCAACATTGTCTTCAACAATGTCAGATCGTAACCACTGCTCCGATTGTTTTTTGGCAGCAGGTGTTTCTGTTTCTGCTGCTGCCAATTTACAGCTCCTCTCGACCCCTCTTCTGTTTCTTTACGTGTCCGATTACCACGCTCTTTAGCCTCACGCCATCATCCTTTTTATGATTTAACCACTCCTGCTTTTCACCCTATCCCTTTTGTTCTTTCCTCCCGTCCCCTTTTCCCTGTCTCTGCGCTTGCTTAAAAACAGTTACATCTGTTACTTTTTCCAGTTCTGATGAAAGGTCGTCAACTTGAACTGTTAACTCTGTTTCTCGCTCCACAGAACCTGACGGCTCTGGTGAATATTTCCAGCAGTCTCTGTTTTTGTTTCAGCTTTCCCGTATCCGCATTATTTGCTTTTCTATCTTTTATACCTTTAAATCATCCCCCTGCAATCACAACCCACCCACACATACCTCCCCACCCACACATACCTCCCCACCCACACATACCTCCCCACCCACACATATCTCCCCACCCACACATACCTCCCCACCCACACATTCCTCCCCACCCACACATATCTCTCCACCCACACATACCTCCCCACCCACACATATCTCCCCACCCACACATATCTCCCCACCCACACATAACTCCCCATCCACACATATCTCTCCACCCACACATATCTCCCCATCCACACACACTCCCCCATGACCTGCCATGTCCCATAGGTCTGTAGTTCATCATATGGTGAACAGCTTCTTCTTTCGTATGGTAGTAGCAAAGCAAATCCAATGTCAATTTCTAAGTCGGATATCCAGGCCAAAGCTTCCGGTGTAACAGCGTGGATATCTTGCAGGCTGCCTGCAAATTTCCTTTGAGGGCTGTGCTCAATGATATGCTCCAGGGTCTGATTCGGAACTCCAGAGTGGCATGATAGGGATGTTTTAATCTTCCACCTCTGGAGAAGGTGGCAGCATCTAGCATGACCTGTTTTGAGTCAGTTGATGATTATCCACTGTTTGCGAGGAAGGTTTGATCCTTCAGGTTGCACTGTGGGGTCCTCTATAAGGAATATATTCCGTATGTCACAGTTCTTCTAAGTATCATGGTGAATTGAGTCATGCGGTTGGCGAAGGGAGGTCAGGCTCACGGTAAGGGGACAGGGGAACTATGGGCCAATAGTTCAACTTTAATGGGGTCCTTGTCACATACTATATGG
This sequence comes from Pristiophorus japonicus, assembly GCF_044704955.1. Taxonomy (NCBI): domain Eukaryota; kingdom Metazoa; phylum Chordata; class Chondrichthyes; family Pristiophoridae; genus Pristiophorus; species Pristiophorus japonicus. The sequence continues at coordinate 25,747,595 of NC_091995.1, read as the reverse complement.
ACTAGGAACATGGGAACAGGAGTAGACCATTGAACCCCTCGAGCCTGTTCTGCCATTCAATGCATAAATATTGGCCAGGACACCGAGGTCACCGCTATTCACAAGAGACAAAACATATTTACATAATTTTTTCAAAATATCCAAAGAAAAAATAGAAGTAAGTAAGTCCTACTTTCATCTTCAGCCCAAGAAGGCAGTGGGTTGGCCTGTGCAGGAAGCCACTCGGCCTAGGATGCTGGGAGTGAGGAGCTACTGCGCATGCGCGCGCCTTCCAATGCGCATATGCAGTTGTCCCGGCACTGTTTTCAGCGCGGGACGCTGGCACCACCCCTGACTCGACTGGCCACACTGCGCGAAGAGCCGGGAGAGGCTGGACAGTGGCCAAAGTCGGGACGTCTTTTTTCGGCGCGCTTAGAAATATAGAAAAGCTGCGCAACTCGGGTAAGTGCGCCAAAAATCGGCATGGGCCAATTTTGAGCCCATTATCTTGCAAACGACATTATCGGTGCTATATAAATGCAAGTTGTTGTTGATCAGCAGTCACACCAGATGGATACTGGCTGGGACAAACTGAGGCAGCTCGTTAAAGAGACTTTTTAACGATAGTGGGAGGAGAAAGTTAAAATGCACACTGAACTGATGTACAGTACAATTTTATATTGTTTTAAAAACATGGGGGTAGAAATTCATGCTGTTCCACAGCGTAAAATGGGCGGTATCAATTTGGTCGATCCTTTGCGCTCCCCACCTGATATTCAGTTCCACTGATCTCAAAGTCATGCCACCCGTTTAACACTACTGCCCAGGACCAATTTCTAACCCATGATCAATCTGTGCTCCTTGCAGTTTTGAAGGATTTCTTTGCAATGTTAAATAAAGTTTTCCCACCGAATGCAATTAAAGGTTTCTCTCTGCCTCCCTCTGTCCAGCATTATGACTGCCACTCCGAACATCCTGCCCCCCCCCACACCCCTCCCCCGTACCTTTTCCTTTATGGCCGTTTCTGGAAACTGCTCTGCTTTCTCCTCTTCAGCCCAACTGCTCATGTCCCTGTAGCACCTTCCGCCAACTCGATGCTGCCCCTCAGCCTTTCCTCATGACTATGTCGCAAGTTGAGTTCTCTCAGCAGCAAGCCGGCCTCTGTGGTGATCTTCACCAGGGACGTTCAGGCACTTCATCATTGGTCCTCCCGGATAAGGAACATGCCCCCCCCTTTACTTCTGGCAAACACCTTGTCCCACGTGGCGTTAGTCTGGACAGAGTAGATAGAGGGAAACTGTTCCAATTGGTGGAAGTCTCGAGAACAAGAGGACACAGATTTAAGGTGATTGTCAAAAGAAAAAAACTTTTTACGCAGCGAGTGGTTAGGGTCTGGAATGCACTGCCTGAAAGGTTGGTGGAGGCAGATTCAATCACTGCTTTCAAAAGCGAGTTGGATAAGTATCTGAAGGAAAATAATTTGCAGGGCTACAGGAAAGGGACTAGCTGAAAGCCGGCCAGGGCTCGACGGGTCAAATGGGTTTCTTCTGTGCCCTAAACACTCTATGATTTCCAAAAATGTGCTTACTTTTTCCCTTTCATGAACTAGAATGTCAGCCTAGATTTTGTGTTCATGTTTCTGGAGTGGGGCTTGAACCCACAATCTTCTGTCCCAGAGGCAAGCGTGCTACCCACTGAATCACAGCTGACATGAGTTCATATTTGTTGTAGATTAATAGCTAAGGCAGGGTTCATCAGGCCTTTAGCAGCTTTAAAATGATTGACAAGTGTCGGCCTGAACTGGACTGCTCTGGATGCTTTTTGTCCATTATTCTCAGACTGTTTTTGAAATGGTAATTCTGTGAGGGAGACTGCATTTTAGAGGTGTGAATAGCAGCTGTTCTGTGCAAATCATATTCAATTCTCCTTGAAACAAATATGGGCACAAAAAGAGAGCTGAGCAAACACGCTAATGTCTGAACGACATTAGACTAGGTGGGATATTAATGGGTAGGGGAGTGAGAGAAAGTGGGGCAGACTAGGTGGGATATTAAAGGGAACGAGCAGGAAAGTATATTTAGACAGGGGTGTGGTGGAAGCAGAAGCAATAGTCACTTTTAAAAGTGAATTGGATATAAACTTAAAAAAGAAAAATATGCAAGTTTGGGGGGAATGAGCAGGGGTGTGGGACTAATTCAAAGAGCTGGCACAGACACAACGGGTCGAATGGCCTCATTCTGTGTTGTATCATTCTGTGTGAAGAAAAGCACGGCTACAGATTTGATTGGTTGAATGACCTGTTTCTGTGCTGGAACATTCAATGATTCTATGACATTGTGTTGCTTATTCTGTGACCAAGTGAAAAAAATCCTTAATTGATCCAGTTCATCTAACCTACTTAAGGAGCCACTTCACCAAAAGCACACCAAAACTGGCTGGTTCATGAAAAAAGAACCTCATTTTGTTCTTCAATCATAGCATTGTATTGAAAAAATACATTTGATAATGATGTACAGGAAATATTTGCAAGTGTTTCTGTTTCTCAAGGACAATCGCGGAACATTTTAAGATTACTGAGACACACAAGCAAGCAGATTTCCTGTCCTCCACACAACCCCGACAGTAACCAAAGTAACCAAGTCAAAAATACAGAAGGGACTGTTACTTATCGGCTTGGCAGATGCTAATCTAAGTGAACCAACGAATCGGCAGCCTATCTATCAGCTAAACATAAGAACATAACAACGTACGAATTAGGAACAGGAGTAGGCCATCTAGCCCCTCGAGCCTGCTCCATCATTGAAAAAGATCATGGCTGATCTGGCCGTGGACTCAGCTCCACTTACCTGCCCGCTCCCCATAACCCTTAATTCCCTTATTAGTTAAAAATCTATCTACCTGTGATTTGAATACATTCAATGAGCTAGCCTCAACTGCTTCCTTGGGCAGAAAATTCCACAGATTCACAACCCTCTGGGAGAAGAAATTCCTTCTCAACTCGGTTTTAAATTGGCTCCCCCGTATTTTGAGGCTGTGCCCCCTAGTTCTAGTCTCCCCGACCAGTGGAAACAACCTTTCTGCCTCTATCTTATCTGTCCCTTTAATTATTTTAAATTTTTCTATAAGATCACCCCTCATCCTTCTGAACTCCAACAAGTAAAGACCCAGTCTACTCAATCTATCATCATAAGGTAACCCCCTCATCTCCAGAATCAGCCTAGTGAATCGTCTCTGTACCTTCTCCAAGGCTAGTATATCCTTCCTTAAGTAAGGTGACCAAAACTGCATGCAGTACTCCAGGTGCGGCCTCACCAATACCCTGTACAGTTGCAGCAGGACCTCCCTGCTTTTGTACTCCATCCCTCTCGCAATGAAGGCCAATATTCCATTCACCTTCCTGATTACCTGCTGCACCTGCAAACTGACTTTTTGGGATTCATGCACAAGGACTCCCAGGTCCCTCTGCACTGCAGCATGTTGTAATTTCTCCCCATTCAAATAATATTCCCTTTTACAGTTTTTTTTTCAAGGTGGATGAACTCACATTTTCCGACATTGTATTCCATTTGCCAAATCTTAGCCCATTTGCTTAACCTATCTCAATCTCTTTGCAGCCTCTCTGTGTCCTCTACACAACCCGCTTTCCCACTAATCTTTGTGTCATCTGCAAATTTTGTTACACTACACTCTGTCCCCTCTTCCAGGTCATCTATGTATATTGTAAACAGTTGTGGTCCCAGCACTGATCCCTGTGGCACACCACTAACCACCGATTTCCAATCCGAAAAGGACCCATTTATCCAGACTTTCTGCTTTCTGTTAGCCAGCCAATTCTCGATCCATGCAAATACATTTCCTCTGACTCCGCGTACCTTTATCTTCTGCAGTAACCTTTTGTGTGGCACCTTATCGAATGCCTTTTGGAAATCTAAATACACCACATCCATCGGTACACCTCTATCCACTATGCTCGTTATATCCTCAAAGAATTCCAGTAAATTAATTAAACATGATTTCCCCTTCATGAATCCATGTTGCTTCTGCTTGATTGCACTATTCCTAACTAGATGTCCTGCTATTTCGTCCTTAATGATAGCTTCAAGCTTTTACCCCACTACAGATGTTAAACTAACCGGCCTATAGTTACCTGCTTTTTGTCTGCCCCTTTTTTTAAACAGAGGCGTTACATTAGCTGCTTTCCAATTCACTGGTACCTCCCCAGAGTCCAGAGAATTTTGGTAGATTATAACGAATGCATCTGCTAAAACTTCCGCCATCTCTTTTAATACCCTGGGATGCATTTCATCAGGACCAGGGGACTTGTCTACCTTGATTCCCATTAGCCTTTCCAGCACTACCTCCCTAGTGATAGTGATTATCTCAAGGTCCTCCCTTCCCACATTCCCGTGACCAGCAATTTTTGGCATGGTTTTTGTGTCTTCCACTGTGAAGACCAAAGCAAAATAATTGTTTAAGGTCTCAGCCATTTCCACATTTCCCATTATTAAATCTCCCTTCCCATCTTCTAAGGGACCAACATTTACTTTATTCACTCTCTTCTGTTTTATATATCGGTAAAAGCTTTTACTATCTGTTTTTATGTTTTGCGCAAGTTTACTTTCGTAATCTATCTTTCCTTTCTTTATTGCTTTCTTAGTCATTCTTTGCTGTCGTTTAAAATTTTCCCAATCTTCTAGTTTCCCACTAACCTTGGCCACCTTATACACATTGTTTTTTAATTTGATACACTCATTTATTTCCTTGGTTATCCATGGCTGGTTATCCCTTCTCTTACCACCCTTCTTTTTCACTGGAATATATTTTTTTGAGCACTATGAAAGAGCTCCTTAAAAGTCCTCCACTGTTCCTCAATTGTGTCACCGTTTAGTCTCTGTTCCCAGTCTACTTTAGCCAACTCTGCCCTCATCCCACTGTAGTCCCCTTTGTTTAAGCATAGTATGTTCGTTTGAGACACTACTTCCTCACCCTCAATCTGTATTACAAATTCAACCATACTGTGATCACTCATTCCGAGAGGATCTTTTACTAAGAGATCGTTTATTATTCCTGTCTCATGACACAGGACCAGATCTAAGATAGCTTGCTCCCTTGTAGGCACTGTAACATACTGTTCTAAGAAACAATCCCGTATGCATTCTATGAATTCCTCCTCCAGGCTACCCCGTGCGATTTGATTTGACCAATCGATATATAGGTTAAAATCCCCCATGATTACTGCTGTTCCTTTTTCACATGCCTCCAGTATTCCCTTGATTATTATCTGCATGAAATTATTATTTGGGGGCCTGTAAACTACGCCCACCAGTGACTTTTTCCCCTTACTATCTCTAATCTCCACCCACAATGATTCAACATTTTGTTCATTGGAGCCAATATCATCTCTCACAACTACCCTGATATCATCCTTTATTAACAGAGTTACCCCACCTCCTTTCCCTTCTTGTCTATCCTTCCGAATTGTCAGATACCCCTGTATGTTTAATTCCCAGTCTTGGCCACCATGCAACCACGTTTCTGTAATGGCCACCAAATCATACCCATTTGTAATGATTTGTGCCGTCAACTCATTTACTTTATTTAGAATGCTGCGTGCGTTTAGGTTGCGTATTTTAATACTAGTTTTTAAACCATGATTTTTAGTTTTGACCCCTCCTGCAGCCCCTTTTTATTCATACATATTGTCTCTTCCTATCACCTTGTGGTTTACACTTACCCCAGTGCTACTCTGCTCTGTTGCCTCCTGCCTTTTGCATTCTTTCTTGGGGTCCTGTTCATCTGCGCTCTCGCCCACTCTAACTAGCTCAGAGCCCTCTCCTGGGTTCCGAATACTCCTCGCATTGAGGCACCGAGCTTTCAGGCTTGCCTTTTTATTACACTTTGACCCTTTAAAATTTTGCTGTACAGTGGCCCTTTTTATTTTTGCCTTGGGTTTCTCTGCCCTCCACTTTTACTCAGCTCCTTTCTGTCTTTTGCTTCTGTCTCCATTTTTTTTCCCTCTGTCTCCCTGCATTGGCTCCCATCCCCCTGCCATATTAGTTTAACTCCTAACAGCACTGGCAAACACTCCCCCGAGGACATTGGTTCCGGTCCTGCCTAGGTGCAGACCGTCCGGTTTGTACTGGTCCCCACCTCCCCCAGAAGCGGTTCCAATGCCCCAGGAATTTGAATCTCTCCCTGCTGCACCACTGCTCAAGCCACGTATTCATCTGCGCTATCCTGCGATTCCTACTCTAACTAGCATATGGCACTGGTAGCAATCCCAAGATTACTACTTTTGAGGTCCTACTTTTTAATTTAGCTCCTAGCTCCTTAAATTCGTCTCGTAGAACCTCATCCCTTTTTTTACCTATGTCATTGGTACCAATGTGCACCACGACAACTGGCTGTTCTCCCTCCCTTTTCAGAATGTCCTGCACCCGCTCCGAGACATCCTTGACCCTTGCACCAGGGAGGCAACATACCATCCTGGAGTCTCGGTTGCGGCCACAGAAACGCCTATCTATTCCCCTTACAATTGAATCGCCTATCACTATTGCTCTCCCACTCTTTTTCCTGCCCTCCTGTGCAACAGAGCCAGCCATGGTGCCATGAACTTAGCTGCTGCTGCCCTCCCCTGATGAGTCATCCCCCTCAACAGTACTCAAAGCAGTGTATCTGTTTTGCAGGGGGTTGACCGCAGGGGACCCCTGCACTACCTTCCTTGCACTGCTCTTCCTGTTGGTCTTCCATTCCCTAGCTGGCTGTGGACCCTTCACCTGCGGTAAGACCAACTCGCTACACATGCTATACACGTCATTCTCAGCATCGTGGATGCTCCAGAGTGAATCCACCCTCAGCTCCAATTCCGTAACGCGGTCCGACAGGAGCTGGAGGCGGATACACTTCATGCAAACGTAGTCGTCAGGGACACCGGAAGTGTCCCTGAGTTCCCACAGGGGGAGCATAACACGTGATCGAGCTCTCCTGCCATGACTTAACCCTTAGATACACCTAATTTGGCGACAACAATGTTCATAGGTTACTTACTGATATAAAAAAGAAAAAGACAACAATGTTAACGGGTTACTTACTGATGTAAAAAAGAAAAAGAAAAGCTACTCACCAATCACCAGCCAATCACTTACCCCTTTGGCTGTGACGTCACCTTTTGATTTCTTTCTACTTCTATTTTACTTTTTCTCCTGGCTGGAGCTGTACAAGCTGGGCCTTTATAGGCCTCTCCACGCACCTTGGACTCGCGCTGCTCGCACTGCCGCTCCTCCTCCGACGTTGGGCCTTTATAGGCCTCTCCACGAACCCCAGACTCGCGCTGCTCGAACTGCCGCTCCTCCTCCGACGTTGGGCCTTTATAGGCCTCTCCACGCACCTTGGACTCGTGCTGCTCGCACTGCCGCTCCTCCTCCGACGTTGGGCCTTTATAGGCCTCTCCACGCACCTTGGACTCGCGCTGCTCGAACTGCCGCTCCTCCTCCGACGTTGGGCCTTTATAGGCCTCACCGTGCACCCCGGACTCGCGCTGCTCGAACCATCCACTCCCTCTCCCACCATGGCTGCAGTGTGAACTATCTACAGGATGCACTCCTGCAACTCGCCAAGGTTTCTTCGGCAGCAGGTCCAAAACCCATGACCTCCCCTGCGTAGAAGTACAAGGGCAGCAGGTGCATGGGAACACCACCAGCTCCACGTTTAGCCCCCAAGTCACACGCCATCCTGACTTGGAAACATATCAGCCGTTCCTTCATCGTTGTCAAAGTATTGCAACTCCCTCCCTAACAGCACTGTGAGAATAACTTCTCCACATGAATTGATGGCCGCCACTACCTTCTCAAGGCCAACAAGGGATTGGTAATAAAGGCCGGCCTTGCCAGCGACATGCATATCGTGAAAATGAATATAAAAAATTACTGGTACTCCTAAAAGTCAGAAAAATGCCACACTTGCATCATAAATCAACTAGTTTGATGCCACCAATGCCCCCTCTATCTCTCATTGTCACATTCCACGGCAACAAGATTGAAAATTCATCATATGGTGAAAAAAATTAACTGTACTTTAACACCACCTCCTGGAAATATATAAAACATTCAAACATGGTGTGTAATAAAAGGATAAAAAGAACTTTTGTACAAAATGTGCCTTTAACGAAATCAGGACATCCCAAAGTGCTTGATAGCCAATGAAGCACTTTTAAAGTATAGTCTCTGTTGAATGTAGAAAACACGGCAGCCAATTTGCAGACAGCAAGATCCCACAAACAGCAATGTGACAATGACCTAATAATATGCCTTCTTTTAGATGTTGGTTGAGCGCTAAATGTTGGCTAGGATGCCTGGAAGAATTCCTCTGCTCTTCTTTAAATTAGTGCCATGGGATCTTGTATATCCACCTGAGAGGTGTTAGGACATATTCTTATGAGGGTATTTAGAGGGATGAGGCATTGCAGGAGTTAAGTGACCCTAACCTTTTTGCTAGAACTGCTATTCTGAAAAACCCACTGCTTTTGGACTTTCAGAATGATGCACGATCACAAGTACTCTATGATTGGATGGATTTTTCTGCAGTTCTAATTTTTGTTTTATATCCTCGGGAGCTTGGGTGTCTCTCCATGTGGAAGGGTGAAGGAGGACCCCAGAAAGGTGTACAGACGTATGTGAGTAGGCAGTATTATTAATGCGTCACACCTTCTACTCAAGGATCAATAGAGTAGTGTAATTCTCAATTGTTCCTTTTAAACTGTTACTTAAACACTGATGGCTAGAAATTTGATAGCGTTCAATTTGAGGTGGTAAGCTCGGCGGGTCAGTAAGTGTAGCGCCTTGTGAAAGTTAGCACCGTCTACCGTGAATTTCAGTTTCAGCACCCCATGAGAGAAAGGGATCAATAAATCAGTCGTTGCACAATTCTCTTAGGGTGGTGAAGCCAAAAATCATTGCAGTAAATTCCCAGAGCGAATGTCGATGAGGCGATGGGCATTGGACATTCCGGCCACTTCTTGAAGGCGAGGTAAGATGAGTCCTGCGCAGGTCTAGCTTCACTATCGCAGTCTGCTTAGAGCGGGAAGATGGCTGAGGGAGCAGGTCGCCAGGGTGCCCACAGATTTTTGGATGCAGCCCGAGAGGCATTAATCGAGGCTGTGGAGAGGCGATGAGATGTGTCGGCCAGGAACACAGTGGCCAGAGCTGCGACGCAAGAAGTTCAACGACCTCACTAGGATCGTCAAGGTGCATACCCTTTCTATGAATGTTGTAATGCCATAATGTGAACCTCATTGTCTCACAGAATGTACAGTATGTGCAATACCTGCTCCTTCACTATGTGTTCCAGCTCATGGTCTTCGTTGCTGAATCATAGAATAATAGAATCATAGAAATTTACAGCTCGGAAGGAGGCCATTTCGGCCCATCATGTACACACCAGCCGACCAAGATCTACCCAGCCTAATCCTACTTTCCAGCTCTTGGTCCGTAGCCCCGTAGGTTACGGCACTTCAAGTGCACATCCAAGTATCTTTTAAATGTGGTGAGGGTTTCTGCATCTACTATCCTTTCAGGCAGTGAGTTCCAGACCCCTAACACCCTCTGGGTGAAGAAGCTTCCCCTCATATCTCCTCTGAATCTCCCCCCAATTACTTTAAATCTATGCCTCCTGGTTGTTGACCCCTCTGCCAAGGGAAACAGGTCCTTCCAATCCACTCTATTTAGGCCCCTCACAATTTTATACACCTCAATCAGGTCTCATCTTAGCCTTCTCTGTTCCAAAGAAAACAGACCCAGCCTCTCCAATGTTTCCTCATAGCCAAAATTCTCCAGTCCAGGCAACATTCTTGTACATCTCCCCTGCACCCTTTACAGTGCAATCACATATTTCCTGTAATGTGGTGACCAGAACTGCACACAGTACTCCAGCTGTGGCCTAACCAGTGTTTTATACAGTTCAAGCATAACCTCCTTGCTGTTGTATTCCATGCCTCAACTTATGAAGGCAAGTATTCCATATGACTTCTTAACCACCTTATCTACCTTGCCTGCTACCTTCAAGGATCTGTGGACCTGCACTCCTGGTCCCTTTGTTCGTCTACACTTTTCAGTGTTGTATCATTTCGTTATGTCTCGAATAAAGCAAAGTGACTGAGTACTGTAGGCTTGAGTAAGTGTGACCTTAGTCTCTTATTCTGACTCCAGAGTGCTGGTACAGCATGGGAGGCTTGTTTATAGACAGTGCTCCGAAGGGATGCTGGGATCCCTTGGGACTCCAAAAGATGCTGGTTACAAGGTATTGCATACATAACATCACTCCCCTCTCAAAGTCAATAATATACTTATTTATAGGTTGAGACGATCTGGGGCTGTCCACTCTCTAGTCGATCGTCTCGGTACAAACACAGGTGCAGGTGAGTTGGTTGAGCCTTCACTGGTCTGCTGTGCAGCAGACCTTGCTGGGCTGCTGGGGATGATGAGTTCAGCTTTGTGGTCAACCGTGATGTCGGTTGCCACTTGCGTGTGTGTCGGAGGGTCGAAGTTGGTGGTGTCCTCTTCAGGTTGCTCGTGGCTGTCTGTGAATCGCAGTTTGGTTTGATCAAATGCTTTCTGAAAGTTAGTTCATTTGTGAGTTGAACTGAAACTCCCTACTCCCTTCTTTGGCTACGACAAGCCATTTGGGACCATGTCCATAGTTGAGTATAAATACAGGGTCATTGACTTCAATATCACGTGACAAACTTGCGCAATCATAGTACATGCTTTGTTGATGCCGCCTGCCCTCGACATGATCATGGAGATCAGGGTGGACTAGGGAGAGCCTTGTTTTGAGTGTCTTTTTCATGAACAGTTCGGCAGGGGGAATCCAGGTGAGCGAATGGGGTCTGGTGCGGTAGCTGAGCAGGACTCGGGACAGGCGGGTCTGCAGGGAGCCTTCCGACATGCATTTCAAGCTTTGCTTGATGGTTTGGACTGCCCGTTCTGCCTGGCCGTTAGATGTGGGCTTGAACGGGGCAGATGTGACATGCTTGATCCCACTGCGGGTCATGAATTCCTTGAATTCAGCACTGGTGAAGCACGGCCCATTGTCGCTGACAAGGATATCAGGCAGGCCGTGCATGACAAACAAGGTTCATAGGTTTTCGATGGTGGCAGTGGACATGCTTACAGACATTATTACACCTTAAATCCATTTTGAATAAGCAACCACGACAACCAAGAACATTTTGCCTAGAAACGGGCCAGCAGAGTCAACGTGGATCCTAGACCACGGTTTGAAGGGTCATGACCACAAACTTAGTGGTGCCTCCCTGGATGCATTGCTCAGTTGAGAGCAAGTGTTGCATTGGCGCACGCAAAACTCCAAATTTGAGTCGATGCCGGGCCACCACACATGGGATTTGGCTATAGCTTTCATCATTACTATGCCTGGGTGGGTACTGTGTAGGTTGCGTATGAATGTTTCCCTGCCTTTCTTAGGCAAAAACACGAGATTACCCCACAAAAGACAGTCTGACTTTATGGACATTTCGTCTTTGCGCCGCTGGAACGGCTTGATCTCTTCATGCATCTTCGCTGGGACGCTAAACCAGCTACCATGGAGGACAGAGTTTTTTTACAAGTGACAGTAAAGGATCCTGGCTGGTCCAGGTGCTCTGGCGGGCCGTAACGGGTGACTTTTCATTTTCAAATGCATCCATCACCAAGAGCAAGTCTGCAGGCTGTGCCATTTCCACCCCGGTGGTGGGCAATAGTAGCCAACTGAGGGCATCAGCGCAATTCTCTGTGCCTGGCCTGTGGTGAATTACGCCGTTATATGCAGACGGCATGAGTGCACATCTTCTTTGGATGTGAGCAGAGGCGTTGATATTAATACCTTTGCTCTCTGAGAATAGCGATATGAGCGGCTTATGGTCTGTTTCTAACTCGAACTTAAGCCCAAACAGATACTGGTGCATTTTTTTTACCCTGTAAACGCATGCCTGAGCTTATTTTTCAATCATACTCTAGGCCCTTTCGGCCTTGGACAAACTCCTGGCCTCATAAGCAACCGGTTACAATGTTCCCGATTCGTTTGCTTGTTGTAACACACACCCGACCCTGTATGAAGACGCATCGCAAGCTAGCACTGAATGTTTGCATGGGTCACACAGAACAAGCAGTTTGTTGGAACATAACAGATTTCTGACTTTCTCAAAAACAGTCTCTTGTGATTTCCCCCATACCCAGCCATCTCCCGTGCGTAGCGACATGTGTAGAGGTTCTAGCAAGGTGCATAACCCGGGTAGGAAATTACCAAAATAATTGAGGAGTCCCAGGAACAACCACAGCTCCGTCACGTTCTGTGGTCTCGGCGCGTTCTTGATGGCCTTCATCTTGGCGTCGGTCTGATGCTGTCTGCCGCGATTCTTCTCCCTAAGAACTCGACCTCTGGCACCAGGAAAACACACTTCGAGTGTTTCAACCTGAGTCCCACACGATCTAGCCGACATAGAACCTCTTCCAGGTTCTGCAAGTGTTCGATGGTGTCCTGACCTGTGATCAATCTGTCATCCTGGAAAATCACGGTGCGCGGAACCGACTTTAGCAGACTCTACATGTTCCTTTGAAAAATAGCCGCGGCGAATCAAATTCCAAACGGGCATCTATTGTAGATGAGCAGACCTTTGTGCGTGTTGATGCGAGGTCTTTCGAAGATTGCGCCAGCTCCTGCTTCATGTAGGCCGAGGTCAGGTCCAACTTGGTGAACGTCTTCCCACCTACCAGCGTCGCAAATAGGTCGTCTGCCTTGGGTAGTGGGTACTGGTCTTGCAGCGAAAAACGGTTAATCATTACTTTATAGTCCCCACAAATTATGACCGTGCCATCGCCCTTGAGAACCGAGACAATCAGACTGGCCCACTCGTTGAACTCAACCAGCGCGATGCTGCCCTCTTGTTGCAGCCTGTCCAGCTCGATCTCCACTTTCTCTTGCATCATGTATGGCACCGCACGTGTCTTTTGATGGATGGGTCCTGTACTGGGAATCAAGTGGATCTGCATCTTCTCCCCAGAGAAATTTCCGATGCCTGGCTCAAACAACGACGGGAACTTACTCAAAACCTGGGCACATGAGGCTTCGTCGACGGACGAAAGCGCTCGGATGTCGTCTCAGTTCCAGTGGATTTTTCCCAGCCAGCTTCTGCCGAACAGTGTGGGGCCATCTCATGGTACAATCCATAGTGGGAGTTCGTGTACTGCTCCATCAAAGGAGACTTTTACTGCTGCACTGCCAATTACAGGAATCAGCTCTTTGGTGTAAGTTCTCAGCTTGGTATGAATAGGGCTCAGCTTGGGCCTTTGTGCCTTGTTGCACCACAGCCCCTCGAAGGTCCTTTTGCTCATGATAGACTGACTCGCACCCGTGTCCAATTCCATGAATACTGGAATTCCATTCAGTTCAACTTTTAACATGAATGGTGGACATTTCATGGTGAAGGTATGTACCCTGTACACTTCTGCCTCCTCGGTTCGAGTCTCTAGTTCAGTTTGATCCGCCATGGATCGGTCTTCCTCTCCAATGTGGTGGCTTGCAGGGATGCAGCTCGTCTGCACATTCGCTGGAGGTATCCCATTGTTCAACAGCCTTTGCATGCATAGTATTTGAAGCGGCATTGATGGACTCGATGATCACCTCCACAATGCCAACAAGGTGTTAATTGCCTCACATTCACACTTGATGGCGGACTCTGAGTCATTTGAGGTCGTGCAGCTGCAAGCGTGTACATTCTGCCATATGCATTCCTGCCTGAAAACGACGTTACTTTGTGTACAGTACTTGCCGAAGCATCTTTATGCTGCAAAATTTGTTTGGTGTTATTGCTGGTGGACATAAATGCCTGGGCTGTTGTTATGGCTTTGCTCAGGTTCAGTGTTTCAACAGTCAATCGTTTGCGAAGGATAACCTCATGGCCAATGCCAAGCACAAAAAAGTCTCTTTGCATTTGCTCCAGGAATCCATTGAATTCGCAATGTCCTGCAAGGCGCCTTAGTTCGGCGACGTAGCTCGCCACTTCCTGGCCTTCGGACCGTTGACATGTATAAAATCGATACCTTGCCATCAGAATGCTCTCCATCGGATTTAGGTGCTCCCAGACCAGCGTACATGGTTCTTCATAGGATTTGGTTGTTGGTTTCACCGGAGCAAGAAGATTCCTCATGAGGCCATAGGGTGTTGCCCTGCAGACGATGAGGAGGATTGCCCTTCATTTGGCAGCATTCACTCTCCCTTCCAGCTCGTTGGCCACGAAGTATTGGTTGAGTCACTCCATGAAGGCCTCCCAATCATCACCTTCTGAGAATTTCTCCAGGATACCAACAGTTCTCTGCATTTTTGCGTGGTGGTTCGTTATCTCATCGCCAATTGTTATGTCTCGAATAAAGCAAAGTGACTAGTACTGTAGGCTTGAGTAAGTGTGACCTTAGTCTCTTTATTCTGACTCCAGAGTGCTGGTACAGCATGGGAGGCCTGCTGATATACAGAGCTCCCAAGGGATGCTGGGATCCCTTGGGACTCCATCAGATACGCCCTCTGGAGGTGGTAGAATGCTGGTTACATGGTGTTGCATACATAACACATTTAATGTGTATTCCCTTGCCTTGTTAGACCTACCCAAATGTATTACCTCACACTTATCCGGATTGAATTCCATTTGCCACCTGACCAGTACATTGATATTATCCTGCAGTCTGCAGCTTTCTTCTTCATTATCAATCACACAGCCTGTTTTAATGTCATTTGCAAACTTCTTAATCATACCCCCAACATTCAAGTCCAAGTCATTGATATATACCACAAAAAGCAAGGGACCCAGCACTGAGCCCCATGGAACCCTACTGGATACAGCCTTCCAGTCACAAAAACACCCATCAACCTTATTCTTTGCTTCCTGCCTCCAAGCCAATTTTGAATCCAACTTGCCACTTTGCCCTGAACCCCATGGACTATTAATTTCATGACCACTCTGCCATGTGGGACCTGATCAAAAGCTTTGCTTCCTTGCTGAAGAGACCTGCAAAATTCGCCTCAGTTCAGCAGCCATGCCCTGCCCAACCAAGCATAGCTTACCTTCTTCTTCCCTACTCAGCCTCACCCATCCTCTTCCTACCTATTCACTCTTTATCTGCGTTTGCAAAATTCAGCCTTGCCCTTGATCTTAGCTGGAGTCCACCTAATCCCACCGTTCACACAGGCACTCTGCGCAGCTACTCAGAGTCAAATGGGCATCTGCACACTCCCATACAGTAGCAGCTATTCAACTCTGCAAGGCACAAGTGGCACATTCACTCACACCTTCTTCTGTTGGTTATTGCAGTCGAAACTGGCTCACAACAGGTGCGAGCAAATGTGCATCAGAGGAGGGTAGCCTGACCTCCACGCCCTCACAGAGGTGGAAGAGCAAGTGCCCGCCCTCATGGGCACATAAGTGGGTGCGGTAGAGGTCGGGGAAGCATGCAGCAAGACTGCTTGAACGCTGCTGTGTCCAGGATGCCTTCGACCAGCTCTGAGCCTGTCCCCTCTGGGGACAGTGATGGCATGTTCATGCCCTTTGCGCTTAGTTGACATCATTTCCCCCTGAAACCACATGCCTTACCCCCACTACATATAAATGTCCTATGTCACCTTCTTCCCTTCCTGCCCCCTCCCCTGTTGCTAACCACACTCCTTTCGCTTTGTGCTGGCAAATAATGATCTAGAAACGCATCAGATCAGCCTGCCCATGCCGTGTCTGTTATGTATTTACCCCCTTGTAACCTGTATTACACTACCACCAGAGGACCTACCTGTTGGAGTCCCAAGGGATCCCAGCATCCCTTGGGAGCACGGTATATAAGAATGCCACCCGCGAGGTGCCTGCACTCTGGATTCTTATTAAAGGAGCTAAGGTCACACTTGCTCATTGTTCACAGTACTCAGTTTCATCCTTTATTATGAATGTATCAATTGGCGACGAGATAATGAACATGAAAATGCATGAAAATGCAAAGAACCGTTGGTATCCTGGAGAAGTTTTCAGAAGGGGACGATTGGGAGGCCTTCGTGGAGAGACTCAACCAATACTTTGTGGCCAACGAGCTGGAAGGGGACGAGAACGCTGCCAAACGAAGGGCGATCCTCCTTACCGTCTGTGGGGCAACAACTTATGGCCTCATGAAGAATCTCCTAGCTCCGGCAAAACCAACAGCTAAATCCTATGAAGAATTGTGTACGCTGGTCCGGGAGCACCTAAATCTTAAGGAAAGCGTTTTGATGGCGCGATATCGGTTCTACACGTGTCAACGGTCGGAAGGCCAGGAAGTGGCGAGCTATGTCGCCAAACTAAGGCGCCTCGCAGGACATTGCGAATTTGAGGGATTCTTAGAACAAATGCTTAGACACTTTTATGGCTTTGGCTATGAGGCAATCCTTCGCAAACTGTTGGCTGTTGAAACACCGAATCTAACTAAAGCCATAACGATAGCCCAGGCATTTATATTCACCAGCGACAACACCAAACAGATTTCACAGAGTAAAGAAGTTTCGACCAGTCCTGTGCACAAAGTAACGTTGTTTTCGAGCAGGAATATACATGGCAGAACGTACACACCAGCTGCTGCTGCCCGACCTCAGGTGACTCAGAGTCCGCCATCAATCGTTAATGCGAGGCAGTTAACACCTTGTTGGCGTTGTGGAGGTGAACATCGGGCCCATCATTGCTGCTTCAAGCACTATGCATGCAACAGTTGCAGAACAATGGGACACCTGCAGCGAATGTGCAGGCGAGCTGCAAACCCTGCAAACCACCACGGTGCAGAGGAAGATTGATCCACTGTGGTTCAGGCTGAATTGGAGACTTGTACCGAGGAGGCAGAAGTGTACGGGGTAGATACATTCACCACGAAATGTCCACCAATAATGTTGAAAGTTGAACCGAACGGAATTGCAGTATCGATGGAATGAGTCAGTCCATAATGAGTAAAAAGGCCTTCGACAGGCTGTGGGGCAAAAAGGCACAGAGGCCCAAGCTTAGCCTCATTCACACCAAACTAAGGACTTACACCAAGGAACTAATCCCTGTAAATGGCAGTGCAGAAGTCAAAGTCTCCTATGATGGAGCAGTATACGAACTCCCGCTGTGGATTGTGCCAGGGGATGGCCCCACATTGTTTGGCAGAAGCTGGCCGGGAAAAATTTGCTGGAACTGGAACGACATCCAAGCGCTTTCGTCCGTCGACGATGCCTCATGTGCCAGGTTCTGAGCAGGTTTCCATCGTTGTTCGAGCCAGGCATTGGAAGCTTCTCGGGGGCGAAAATGCAGATCCATTTGGTTCCCAGTACGCGACCCATCCACCACAAGGCACGGGCGGTACCGTACATGATGCGTGAAAAATGGAAATTGAGCTGGACAGGCTGCAGCAAGAAGGCATCATCGCGCCGGTGGAATTCAACGAGTGACAAGTCCAATTTTCCCGGAACTTAAAGAGGATGGCACGGTCAGAATTTGTGGGGACTATAAATTAACGATTAACCGTTTTTCGCTACAGGACCAGTACCCGCTACCCAAGGCAGACGACCTATTTGCAACCCAGGCTGGAGGAAAGACATTCACCAAATTGGACTTGACCTCGGCCTACATGACGCAGGAGCTAGCGGAATCTTCGAAAGGCCTCACCTGCATCAACACGCACAAAGGTCTGTTCATCTATAACAGATGCCCGTTCGGGATTCGGTCAGCCACGGCAATCTTTCAATGGAACATGGAGAGCCTGCTAAAGTCAGTTCCACACACCGTGGTTTTCCAGGACGACATACTGGTTACAGGTCGGGACACCATTGAGCACTTGAAGAATCTGGAAGAGGTTCTTAGTCGGTTGGATCACGTGGGGCTCAGGTTGAAATGCTCGAAGTGTGTTTTCCTGGCGCAGGAGGTCGAGTTCTTGGGAAGAAGAATCGCAGCAGACGGCATTAGACCCACCGACGCCAAGACGGAGGCCATCAAGAACGCGCCGAGACCATAGAACATGATGGAGCTGCGGTCGTTCCTGGACTCCTTAATTATTTTGGTAATTTCCTTCCTGGGTTAAGCACCTTGCTAGAACTCCTACATGCGCGACTGCGCAAGGGAGACGACTGGGTATGGGGGAATTCAGAAGAGGCCACCTTTAAGAATGCCAGAAATCTGTTGTGTTCAAACAAACTGCTTGTCCTGTATAACCCATGTAAACGATTAGTGCTAGCTTACGATGCGTCGTCATACGGGGTCGGGTGTGTGTTACAACAGGCTAACGAATCGGAGATTTTGCAACCGGTCGCTAATGCGTCCAGAAGTTTGTCCAAGGCCGAAAGAGCCTACGGCATGATTGAAAAAGAGGCTCTGGCTTGCGTTTACAGGGTAAAGAAAATGCACCAGTACTTATTTGGCCTCAAGTTTGAGCTTGAAACTGACCACAAGCCGCTCATATTGCTTTTTCTGAGAGCAAAGGGATTAACACCAATGCCTCTGCCTGCATCCAAAGATGGGCGCTCACACTGTCGGCATACAACTTTGTAATCCGCCACAGACTGAGCACAGACAACTGCGCAGATGCTCTCAGACAACTGCCATTGCCCACGACCGATATAGAAATGGCACAGCCTGCAGAATTGCTCTTGGTGATGGATGCATTCGAAAACAAAAATTCACCCGTTACGGCCCGCCAGATCAGGACCTGAACCAGCCAGGATCCTTTACTTACCCTTGGTAAAAAACTGTGTACTCCATGGGAGCTGGTCCAGTGTCCCAGCGGAGATGCAGGAGACGATTAAGCCATTCCACAGGCACAAAGACGAAATGTCCCTGCAGACGGACTGTCTATTGTGGGGCAATCGCGTGGTCTTGCCCAAGAAAGGCAGAGATACGTTCATTTGTGAACTGCACAACACCCACCCAGGCATTGTGATGATGAAAGCCATCGCCAGATCCCATGTGCCGTGGCCCGGCATCGACTCAGATTTAGAGTCATGCATGCACCAGTGCAACACTTGCTCTCAGCTGAGCAATGCACCCAGAGAGGCACCGCTAAGTTTGTGGTTGTGGCCCTCTAAACCGTGGTCGAGGATCCACGTGGTCTATGCAGGCCCATTTCTAGGCAAAATGTTTTTGGTTGTCGTGGACCCTTATTCAAACTGGATTGAATAATGTCGGTAAGCACATCCACGGCCACTATTGAAAGCCTACGAGCCATGCTTGCCATGCACGGCCTGCCTGATGTCCTAGTCAGCGACAATGGGCCGTGTTTCACCAGTGCTGAATTCAAGGTATTCATCACCCGCAATAGGATCAAGCATATCACATCTGCCCCTTTCAAGCCCGCATCCAACGGCCAGGCAGAACGGGCAGTTCTGACCATCAAGCAAAGTCTGAAATGTGTGTCGGAAGGCTCCCTGCAGACCCGACCATCCCAAGTGCTGCTCAGCTACCGCACCAGACCCCACCCACTCACCGGAGTTCCCCCAGCCGAGCTGCTCATGAAAAGGGTGCTAAAGACAAGGCTCTCTCTTGTCCACCCTGATCTCCATGATCACGTGGAGGGCAGGCGGCATCAATAAAGTGTGTACCATGACCGCGCAAATTTGTCACACGATATTCAGATCAATGATCCTGTGTTTGTGCTCAATTATGGACATGGTCCCAAATGGCTTGCTGGCATAGTCATAGCCAAAGAGGGGAGTAGGGTGTTTCAGGTCAAATTGGCCAATGGACTAACGTACAGAAAACATTTGGACCAAATCATATTGCGGTTCACCAACAGCTTTGAACAACCCGAAGAAGACACCACCAATTTTGACCCTCCAACACACACACAAGTGGCAACTGACATCATGGTTGACCACGAAGCCAAACTCACCATCCCCAGCAGTCCGGCAAGGCCAGCTGCCCAGCAGTCCAGTGAAGAACTGACCAACTCACCCAACATTTGTACTGAGACGATCGACAAGGCAACGAAAAGCCCCAGATCGTCTCACCTTGACTTCACGGGGGAGTGATGTTATGCATTTAACCCCTTGTAACCTGTATTACACTACCACCAGAGGGTCTACCTTTTTGGAGTCCCAAGGGATCCCAGCATTCCTTGGGACCACGGTATATAAGCAGGCCACCCACGAGGTGCTTGCACTCTGGAGTCTTATTAAAGGAGCTAAGGTCACATTTGCTCATTGTACACAGTACTCAGTTTCAACCTTTATTATGAATGTATCAGCATCCATGTCCAACGATAGAGGAAGACGAGGAGGAAGGGGACGACAGTTCTGCGCCAGTGCAGCACGATCCATCAGCTGCACCTCAGCGGACGAGCTGATGTTCCTGGGGTTTGACGAGCCTGACTTTTGTGGACACAATGGCCTGCAGCAACTCCCAGCGCGAGGAGAAGCTCGGAGGCCAGCTCCCCAGAGGATGAGTCGGCCCCTGAGTCCTGCTGAGCGTGACTCAAATGTGGACCTGGACCTGGAGGCTATGGCGACAGAGTCGCTGGAAATGCACCGCGAGCTTATGGCTGCATTGGCAACGGATCCACAGAGCATGCATGCACTTGCTATGAGGTTGGGGGAGGCCGCCTCGAACATGGCCCGTGCCTCTCAGCAGCCCAACGAGCCCATTCTTGACAAGTGCTGGAGGATGTTGGAGTTGACAAGCGACTGTCGGGACCCAGAGGTGATGGCGCGTGCCATGGCTGACGTGGCAGCAGCTATTACAGCACAGGCCGAAGCAATGCGAGGCCTTCGTGGTGTGATGCTGTCACTGCTTGCTGGCATCAATTCCCAGTCTGCTGCGTTCCAGACTCAGTCTGCTCTGACGCAGACTCAGATTGATGCCACGCAAACACTGACTGCTGCCATCCTCTTTGGATTATCCTCAGTCCAACGGGGAAATGACGGTGCCGAAGCAGGACAGCAGTCTGTGCTCCAACAGATTGCTCCGGATACTGAGGCTCTGCCTCGGGGGAGTGGCAGTGTGCCGATGGAAATGGAAGGTGCTGTCCTCTCTCAATATGACAGCATTCCGGCTCCCGACACAGCCACTCCGTCCTTTGCACCTAACGTGGTCTGCACCCCACCCATCCGAGGTGGTAGTGTCGTACCCGGGCCTTTCAGGCCCAGAGATGGTCCAGGGTGTCCTGACAGGCCATCTGCAGTCTCTGTCTCACAGTCACAGCAACCTTCAAGCAGCCTTGCTGCAGACACTGTGGCCACATTAAGGAGGGGCACTAGGCATGGGAGGGGAGGGGGGCGAGGGGAAGGGAAGGGGTGGGAAATATGAGAGCTTTCCCAACCATGGCCAGATGTCTACATCTTGTAAATATAATTGTACGTATTTCAGTATTAATGTTTGACGCCTGTTACTTGTGGAAGAGTCTTGGCATAATGTGGTTCATTGGAGCTGGGTCTTGCATTTCAGGTGGGAGGGACATTTGTATATATATTCCTGAAGCTGATTGTGTGTTATGCTGTTTCAAGGGGCATTTGTTACGTGGAGGAAGAGCATCCAGGAGGGCGCTGAGCACCTCGAGTCTCATCGCCAAGAGCATGCAGAAATCAAGCATAGGCAGCGGAAGGAGCGTGCGGCAAACCAGTCCCACCCACCCTTTCCTTCAACCACTGTCTGTCCCACCTGTGACAGAGACTGTAATTCCCGTATTGGACTGTACAGTCACGTGAGAACTCACTTCGATTTCGAGGGACTGCCTATAATGATGATAATGATGATATTAGTTGATAGTTATTGGTGTGCTGCTTGAGGGCACATTTTTGTTAGAGATAATAAAATGTTGATTTGACCATTTGCATTGCCGTCATGTGTATTAATGGAGAATTTCACGGAGCTGCGCCGTGAACCTAACACGTGGTGAGGTGCCTATCAGGGCCAGTCGTCAAATAGGGCTAAACTTTCATCTTCATTTTTGTTGGCTTTTCAGCGATTTTCTCGGCGGTACATCAGTTTTTGCGAGAGAAACTGCCTGGTGAAATTTTCCCCCTTAGTTTTTTAGTGGTATCGCCCAAATCTGAAGATCCATTTTCTCGCCGGGCGACTATTTTTAACTTAATAATGGAAATTTTCGCCAGCATTGCTTGCAAAATGTTAGCAGTTTTTCTGGGCGGGCAATCGGGCATTGAGGGGCCTTCGGGAAAGTCTAGCCCCTAGTCTTTGATTCACCTGAATCGATGCAGGATGTGGCCCTTGCAGCGGCAGCATTGTCACGATGCCGCCTCCGTGGCTGCTGATCCTCTTCCTCGTCTGCTTGGCCATGTTGTGCATCATCATGCTCCTCTTCCTCCTCCTGCTGAGGCGCCGTTGCAATCCCCAGTGGCAATTCCTGGGCCCCCATGATGGCCAGGTCATCCAGCATGCAGCAGACCGCAATGAACAGCAAGACTTGTTGAGGGGAGTACTGAAGGCTGCCTCCAGAGCGGTCAAGGCATCGGAAACGCTGCCCTGTGATGTTGCAGTGGGCTGTGTGGCTCTCATTGTACCAATGCTCAGCACGGGTGGTGGTGTTGCCGACTGGGGGGTCATCAGCCAGGTGGCTCGCCCTTCTGCCTTTGTCGCCGAGCAGCCAGCCGCACCCTTCATGTGGTGGCTCGAAGAGTCATGGCACAGTGCACTCCCGCAGGATGAAGGCGTCATGTGCGCTGCCAGGATAGCGAGCATTCACAGCGAATAATCGCCCGGCGAGAAAATGGATCTTCAGAGGAAACTAAGGAGGAAAGTTTTGCACGCCAACTGGACGTTCAGAGAGTGGTATCCCGTGCGGTTGCGAAACACCGCCGCATTCCGGTGTGGTGCTCGCAATGCCACATGTGTGCGATCAATGGCATCGCAAAGCCTGCTACCCTGGCAAACCCACATGACCGTCCCTCCTGTTTCTCCCTCATCATGGGGAACATTATGTAGTCCATGCTGCTGCGGTACAGGGCGTGCAATGAGCAGCCAAATTGCGATATGCTGCAGATGTCCCCTCAGCACCACAGTGGCCTTTACTGCGATGGTCCCGATATCAGTCTGTAGGTCTGGCTGCAGGAGATGGCATAGCTCGGTCTCCACCTCCTTGCAGAAGTGCAGCTGTCTTACACACTGCTGCTCAGACATGTCCAGATATGAGAGGTGCTCCTGTTAAACCCATGGGGGGAGAGGGAGGTTAAAGCCTCCTGTCCTGATGTCTACGAGGCCTCCTCATTCATGGCCCGACATTTCCCAGCTCCCTTCTCTGTAGACACTGCCTACCAATAGCTTGGAGAAGGTGATAGTGGCATGCTAGCAATGCACCCATCGAAATGCAGACCTCAACTTGCTGCTTATCTGTAAGTCTGAGCACAATCTGCCGTAGCAATCCAAGGGGGCTCACTCACTGTGCTGTGTGGAAACGTAGCATTCACTGTGACTTCTGAATAATTCGGTTGCTCATCCCTTTAAATACCCTCTGGATATCGCCCAAAGAAGCTGGAAGCGCCTGGTTTCACTGCCGTGTACAGTGGCTGTCGGTAAGGGAGGTGCACAAACCTAATTTCGTGTATGGGGCGCTAGCAGGTAGGTGCACGCGTACTGACAACATGAACTGGCTGAAGTTAGACAGCGAGGCAATAACGTTTAGCGCCGCCATTAAAACTCAACCAAATTTTCCAGGGGACGCTACAATCTGCATGACCGGGCATTAAGCCATGAGAGACGCATTAACACCCCTCCAGGTTGATAACAGGAGGCGATACCCCAACCGAATTTCTCACCCTGGGTGTTAAGTCTCAGTTATGCTGAAATAAAAATCATAACTGTTGCCAAACCTTTGGTAGACAATTCGAAGGAGCCTTGAATCCATTACAATGGTGAGCCAGCCAGGAGCTGATTAATGGTTATTGGTAATCTTTGGGTAGCGTAATGCATTGTGACCTATCAGTCGTATTGGAGCAACACATTGATGATGGCAAACTCAGGCGATTTTGAGAATAAAGAAAGACAAGCATTTATATGGTGCCTTTCAGGACCATCAGACGTCTCAAAGTCAATGAAGTACTTTTGGAATGTAGTCACTCTTGTAGTTTGGGAAACATGGCAGCCAATTTGCGCATAAGCAAGTTCCCACAAACAGCAATATGATAATGACCAGATAATCTATTTTTGTTATGTTGTTAGAGGGATAAATATTGGCCAGGACAGCGGAGAGAATTCCCCTGCTCTTCTTCGAAATAGTGCCATGGGATCTTTTACGACTACCTGGGAGGATGGACAGGGCCTCGGTTCAACGTCTCATCCAAAAGACGGCACCTCCAACAGTGTAATGCACCTCCGGCTCTGCACTGGAGTGTCAGCCTAGATTTTACATGCTCAAGTCCCTGGAGTGGCAATTGAACCCACAACCTTCTGACTCAGAAGTGAGTGTGCTACCAACCAAGCTATGAAGGCCCAAGATAAGAAGTTGGAGAAGTTATGGGTGACAGATTTTGAGTCGTTCTGTGCTGAGAAAAGTGAAATAGGAATAGAAGAATTACAGAGTGGAAGGAAACACAAAGGCTGCTGGAATGTTAGTTCGTGTGAAAGTGTGTGATTGTGTGGAAGTTTACTGACTACAAGGAGGGGAAATTGACTATCGGCCCGTTTGGGGGCGGTAAGATTTGAGAGCCGCAAAACTTTGTGCCTGGCGCTATTGTTTCCCCCACTCTCAAAAAATTGGCTTTAACGCTCCAGGAAGGAAGTGGAGCACTAAATCAATGGGCCGTGCAGCGCTGCCATGTACAAAGGGCACGTCCCTCCCTCACTGCAGGCTCTGCAAGTTAAAAAATAGAAACGCAAATTACAATTTAAATGGAGAAAAATTGCAAAGTGTTGCAGTACAGAGGGACCTGGGGGGTTTTGTGCATGAAACACAAAAAGTTAGTATGCAGGAACAGCAAGTAATCAGGAAGGCAAATGGAATGTTGGCCTTTATTGCAAGGGGGATAGAGTATAAAAGCAGAGAAGTCCTGCTACACCTGTACAGGGTATTAGTGTACAACTGTACAGAGGCCACACCTAGAGTACTGCGTACAGTTTTCGTCTATGCAGGGAGACAGAGGGAGACAAAAATGAGGCAAAAGCAAAAGACAGAAAGAAGATGAGGAAAAGTGGAGGGCAGAGAAACCCAAGGCAAAGAACAAAAAGGGCCACTGTACAGCAAAATTCTAAAAGGACAAAGGGTGTTAAAAAAGCAAGCCTGAAGGCTTTGTGTCTTAATGCAAGGAGTATCCGCAATAAGGTGGATGAATTAACTGTGCAAATAGATGTTAACAAATATGATGTGATTGGGATTACGGAGACGTGGCTCCAGGATGATCAGGGCTGGGAACTCAACATCCAGGGGTATTCAACATTCAGGAAGGATAGAATAAAAGGAAAAGGAGGTGGGGTAGCATTGCTGGTTAAAGAGGAGATTAATGCAATAGTTAGGAAAGATATTAGCTTAGATGATGTGGAATCTATATGGGTAGAGCTGCAGAACACTAAAGGGCAAAAAACGTTAGTGGGAGTTGTGCACAGACCTCCAAACAGTAGTAGTGATGTTGGGGAGGGCATCAAACAGGAAATTAGGAGTGCATGCAATAAAGGTGCAGCAGTTATAATGGGTGACTTTAATATGCACATAGATTGGGTGAGCCAAACTGGAAGCAATACGGTGGAGGAGGATTTCCTGGAGTGCATAAGGGATGGTTTTCTAGACCAATATGTCGAGGAACAAACTAGGGGGAAGGCCATCTTAGACTGGGTGTTGTGTAATGAGAGAGGATTAATTAACAATCTCATTGTGCGAGGCCCCTTGGGGAAGAGTGACCATAATATGGTGGAATTCTGCATTAGGATGGAGAATGAAACAGTTAATTCAGAGACCATGGTCCAGAACTTAAAGAAAGGTATGAGGCGTGAATTGGCTAAGATAGATTGGCGAATGATACTTAAGGGGTTGACTGTGGATGGGCAATGGCAGACATTTAGAGACCGCATGGATGAATTACAACAATTGTATATTCCTGTCTGGCGTAAAAATAAAAAAGGGAAGGTGGCTCAACCGTGGCTATCAAGGGAAATCAGGGATAGTATTAAAGCCAAGGAAGTGGCATAAAAATTGGCCAGAAATAGCAGCGAACCTGGGGACTGGGAGAAATTTAGAACTCAGCAGAGGAGGACAAAGGGTTTGATTAGGGCAGGGAAAATGGAGTACGAGAAGAAGCTTGCAGGGAACATTAAGGCGGATTGCAAAAGTTTCTATAGGTATGTAAAGAGAAAAAGGTTAGTAAAGACAAATGTAGATCCTCTGCAGTCAGAATCAGGGGAAGTCATAACGGGGAACAAAGAAATGGCAGACCAATTGAACAAGTACTTTGGTTCAGTATTCACTAAGGAGGACACAAACAACCTTCCGGATATAAAAGGGGTCAGAGGGTCTAGTAAGGAGGAGGAACTGAGGGAAATCTTTATTAGTCGGGAAATTGTGTTGGGGAAATTGATGGGATTGAAGGCCGATAAATCCCCAGGGCCTGATGGACTGCATCACAGAGTACTTAAGGAGGTGGCCTTGGAAATAGCGGATGCATTGACAGTCATTTTCCAACATTCCATTGACTCTGGATCAGTTCCTATGGAGTGGAGGGTAGCCAATGTAACCCCACTTTTTAAAAAAGGAGGGAGAGAGAAAGCAGGGAATTATAGACCGGTCAGCCTGACCTCAGTAGTGGGTAAAATGATGGAATCAATTATTAAGGATGTCATAGCAGCGCATTTGGAAAATGGTGACATGATAGGTCCAAGTCAGCATGGATTTGTGAAAGGGAGATCATGCTTGACAAATCTTCTGGAATTTTTTGAGGATGTTTCCAGTAAAGTGGACAAAGGAGAACCAGTTGATGTGGTATATTTGGACTTTCAGAAGGCTTTCGACAAGGTCCCACACAGGAGATTAATGTGCAAAGTTAAAGCACATGGGATTGGGGGTAGTGTGCTGACGTGGATTGAGAACTGGTTGTCAGACAGGAAGCAAAGAGTAGGAGTAAATGGGTACTTTTCAGAATGGCAGGCAGTGACTAGTGGGGTACCGCAAGGTTCTGTGCTGGGGCCCCAGCTGTTTACATTGTACATTAATGATTTAGACGAGGGGATTAAATGTAGTATCTCCAAATTTGCGGATGACACTAAGTTGGGTGGCAGTGTGAGCTGCGAGGAGGATGCTATGAGGCTGCAGAGTGACTTGGATAGGTTAGGTGAGTGGGCAAATGCATGGCAGATGAAGTATAATGTGGATAAATGTGAGGTTATCCACTTTGGTGCTAAAAACAGAGAGACAGACTATTATCTGAATGGTGACAGATTAGGAAGGGGGAAGGTGCAACGAGACCTGGGTGTCATGGTACATCAGTCATTGAAGGTTGGCATGCAGGTACAGCAGGCGGTTAAGAAAGCAAATGGCATGTTGGCCTTCATAGCGAGGGGATTTGAGTACAGGGGCAGGGAGGTGTTGCTACAGTTGTACAAGGCCTTGGTGAGGCCACACCTGGAGTATTGTGTACAGTTTTGGTCTCCTTACTTGAGGATGGACGTTCTTGCTATTGAGGGAGTGCAGCGAAGATTCACCAGACTGATTCCCGGGATGGTGGGACTGACCTATCAAGAAAGACTGGATCAACTGGGCTTGTATTCACTGGAGTTCAGAAGAATGAGAGGGGACCTCATAGAAACGTTTAAAATTCTGACGGGTTTGGACAGGTTGGATGCAGGAAGAATGTTCCCAATGTTGGGGAAGTCCAGAACCAGGGGTCACAGTCTAAGGATAAGGCGTAAGCCATTTAGGACTGAGATGAGGACAAACTTCTTCACCCAGAGAGTGGTGAACCTGTGGAATTCTCTACCACAGAAAGTAGTTGAGGCCAATTCACTAAATACATTCAAAAGGGAGTTAGATGAAGTCCTTACTACTCGGGGGATCAAGGGGTATGGCGAGAAAGCAGGAAGGGGGTACTGAAGTTTCATGTTCAGCCATGAACTCATTGAATGGCGGTGCAGGCTAGAAGGGCTGAATGGCCTGCTCCTGCACCTATTTTCTATGTTTCTATGTTTCTATGTCTCCGTATTTAAGGAAGGATACACTTGCATTGGAGGCTGTTCAGAGAAGGTTCACTCGGTTGATTGCGGAGATGAGGGGATTGACTTATGAAGAAAGGTTGAGTAGGTTGGGCCTATAGTCATTAGAGTTCAGAAGAATGAGAGGTGATCTTATTGAAACATATAAGATAATGAGGGGGCTCGACAAGGTGGATGCAGAAAGGATATTTCCACTCATAGGGGAAACTAAAACTAGGGGACATAGTCTCAGAATAAGGGGCCGACCATTTAAAACTGAGATGAGGAGGAGTTTCTTCTCTCAGAAGGTTGTAAATCTGTGGAGTTCTCTGCCCGAGAGACCTGTGGAGGCTGAGTCATTGAATATATTTATGGTGGAGATAGACAGATTTTTGAGCGATAAGGGAGTCAAGGATTATGTGGAGCGGGCAGGGAAGTGGAGCTGATTCCATGATCAGATCAGCCATGATCTTATTGAATGGCGCAGCAGGCTCGAGGGACCAAATGGCCGACTCCTGCTCCTACTTCTTATGTTCTTACCTGAACCACCAAGGGAGCATAGGACCCGTGCGATCAGCCCAACACTCAGGCAGTGTGCCGGGCTGAATGACTGCGGGCAGGATCCCGTGAAAAAAATGGAAGAAAATGTCAGCAGCAAAGGTAATTATTTTTGTTACATACCTTGACCACCTTGCCTTTACTGGTCACTCCGGTAGATCCATGCTTCCTGCAACTGCCTGTGTTTTCGCCCGGCGCTGCTACAGGGGGCCAAAGTGTATTCCGGGTCCGGGACGCTAATGGGCCGATGTGCATGGCGATGACGTCACGATATCAAGGCACCGCCACTAAAATCCCGCCTAATATGATGGGAGTCATTGTCAGTGCCCCCCGGGGTGCTAACGGGTGGTGCAAATGCACCCAATTTCTAGGCCTAAATGTTTGAAAGACTCTCTTTGTGATTTGTTTGCTTTTGGTGTTAGCGCCACCCTCTGTTCTGTTTACAGAGTTAAATGCCATTTAACCCTCAAGTTTTTCACAAGTGTATTATATCTGAGATACTTGAGTCACGCATTTGGTCATGAAGTGCTATAAACTGTGAATATTTCTTAGGCTCGCGACCTGGGAATATCACGTAAAATTTGGCACTCTTTCCGTTCGTAACCCATTGCTGGGATCAATATCTCTAAGTTGCATGAAAATGTGGTATTTGAGTATGTTCATTTCAATTTAAGGTTGTGCACCCAGAATTGAGGAAATCTTTTAATTACAAGTTTAAGTTGAAGAAGCTGGTGTGGATTTATTTTGACTAAAGCTTACTTGTGCAACTGTGAAAAGTAGTGTGTCAGATCAATTTTAACTTCCCAAAGCACTTTGTTTTAATTGGATTACAACTAAAAAATGATATTGCTATATGCAGTTAAGGTTGAAAACATGTGCTCTTGTTTTAAATCAATTCGAACATTTACAAAGCACTCTTTACTTAATTCAGTTACACTAAGTTCGAGACCTGCCATTGTGATTGACTTCTCCACACTCGCGAAGGTGTTGACAAGTTTAATATTGAGCCAAGAATTGCGCTTGGGGGCGGACCTTCGGAGTACACCACCGATTTGCGAAAATACGGACCTACCTGAAGGCGGACCTCCTGTGAAAACCTGCAGTCTGACGCTGTGAGTGGGAGGGCAGTGTAATGGCCTACGGATCCCAGGGACACAGCATGTGCGCATTTGTACCAGGGATCACGGGTCCTCCGATAGGAAATCAGAATGAGATTTTACATAATTTCAGAAGGAAATCCCATAATCGGATTTAAGTACAATTTACCAGATTGGAATTTAGTTCCTAATTAGCTTCATCCCACCAGGTTCACTAAAAGATTAATTTTGTTGAGAATAATGACCAACAGCATTAAAACGCTAATATTTGCAGAAACAAGAAAAATTAATTTGATACAATTAAACTGTTGTGATTTCTGAGAATGTTCTGAGAATGAGATATTCGCTTACGTTGATGCAAACAGGCCTTGCGTCTGATTCCATCAACCATAACATTTCATAGAAACATAGAAAATAGGTGCAGGAATCGGCCATTCGGCCCTTTGAACCTGCACCATCATTCAATATGATCATGGCTGATCATGCAACTTCAGTACCCCATTCATGCCTTCTCTCCATACCCATTGATCCCTTTAGCAGTAAGAGTCACATCTAACTCCCTTTTGAATATATCTAATGAACTGGCCTGAACAACTTTCTGTGGTAGAGAATTCCACAGGTTCACAATTCTCTCAGTGAAGAAGTTTCTCCTCGTCTCGGTCCTAAATGGCTTACCCCTTATCTTTTGACTGTGACCCCTGGTTCTGGATTTCCCCAACATCAGGAACATTCTTCCTGCATTTAACCTGTCCAATCCTGTCAGAATTTTATATATTTATATGAGATCCCATCTCATTCTAAATTCCAATGAATGTAAGCCTAGTCGATCCAATCTTTCTTCATATGTCAGTCCTGCCATCCCGGGAATCAGTCTGGTGAGTCTTTGCTGCACTTCCTCAATAGTAAGAATGTCCTTCCTCAGATAAGGAGACCAAAACTGTACACAATATTCAAGGTGTGGTCTCACCATGGCCCTGTACAACTGCAGTAAGACCTCCCTGCTCCTATACTCAATTCCTCTCGCTATGAAGGCCAACATGGCATTTGCCTTCTTCACCGCCTGCTGTAGCTGCATGCCAACTTTCAATGACTGATGTACCATGACACCCAGGTCTCATTGCACCTCTCCTTTTCCTAATTTGTCAACATTCAGATAATATTCTGCCTTCCTGTTTTTGCCACCAAAGTGGATAAACTCACATTGATCTACATTAAACTACATCTGCCATGCATTTGCCCACTCATCTAACCTGTCCACGTCACCCTGCAGCCTCTTAGTATCCTCCTCACAGCTCACACTGCCACCCAGCTTAGTGTCATCTGCAAACTTGGAGATATTACACTCAATTCCTTCATCTAAATCATTAATGTATATTGTAAGTAGCTGGGGTCCCAGCATTGAACCTTGAGGTACCCCACGAGTCATGCCTGCCATTCTGAAAGGGACCTGCTTATTCCTACTCTTTGCTTCCTGTCTGCTAACCAGTTCTCTATCCACATCAATACATCACCCCCAATACCATGTGTTTTAATTTTGCACACTAATCTCTTGTGTGGGACCTTGTCAAAAGCATTTTGGAAGTCCAAATACACCACACCCACTGGTTCTCCCTTGTCCACTCTACTAGTTACATCCTCAAAAAATTCTAGAAGATTTGTCAAGCATGATTTCCCTTTCATAAATCCATGATGACTTGGACCAATCCTGTCACTGCTTTCCAAATGCGCTGCTATTACATTTTTAATAATTGATTCCAACATTTTCCCCACTACCGATGTCAGGCTAACCGATCTATAATTCCCTGTTTTCTCTCTCCCTCCTTTTTTAAAAAGTGGGGTTACATTAGCTACCTTCCAATCCATAGGAACTGATCCAGAGTCTATAGAATGTTGGAAATTGACCAACAATGCATCCACTATTTCTGGGGCCACTTCCTTAAGTACTCTGGGATGCAGACTATCAGGACCTGGGGATTTATCAGCCTGCAATCCCATCAATTTCCCTAACACAATTTCCTGACTAATAAGGATATCCTTCACTTCCTCCTTCTCGCTAGACCCTCGGTCCCCTATTATTTTTGGGAGGTTATTCGTGTCTTCTTTAGTGAAGACAGAACCAAAGTATTTCTTCAGTTGGTCTGCCATTTCCTTGTTCTCCATTATGAATTCACCTGATTCTGACTGCAAGAGACCTACATTAGTCTTCACTAATCTTTTTCTCTTCACATATATATAGAAGCTTTTGCAGTCAGTTTTTATGAGCCCTGCAAGCTTACTCTCGTACTCTACTTTCCCCCTCTTAATTAAACCCTTAGTCCTCCTCTGCTGGATTTTAAATTTCTCCCAGTTCTCAGGTTTGCTGCTTTTTCTGGCCAATTTATATGCCTCTTCCTTGGATTTAACGCAATCCCTAATTTCCCTTGTTAGCCACGGTTGAGCCACATTCCCCTTTTTATTTTTACGCCAGACAGGGATGTACAATTGTTGTAGTTCATCCATGTGATCTTTAAATGTTTGCCCTTGCTTATCCACCGTCAACCCTTTAAGTATCATTCGCCAGTCTATCATAGCCAATTCACGTCTCATACCATCAAAGTTTACTTTCCTTTTCAGGATCCTAATCTCTGAATTAACTGTGTCACTCTCCATCTTAATGAAGAATTCTACCATATTATGTTCACTCTTCCCCAAGGGGCCTCGCACGACCAGATTGCTAATTAATCCCCTCTCATTACACATCACCCAGTCTAGCATGGCCTGCTCTCTAGTTGGTTCCTCGACATATTGGTCTAGAAAACCATCCCTAATACACTCCAGGAAATCCTCCTCCACAGTACTGCTACCAGTTTGGTTAGCCCAATCTGTATGTAGATTAAAGTCATCCATGATAACTGCTGTATCCTTATTGCATGTGTCCCTAATTTCCTGTTTGATGTCATCCCCAATCTCCCTACTACTGTTTGGTCGTCTGTACACACCTCCCACGAACATTTTCTGCCCTTTGGTGTTTCGCAGCTCTACCCATATAGAGTCCACATCATCCAAGCTAATATCCTTCCTTATTAATGTGTTAATCTCCTATTTAACCAGTAATGCTATCCAACCTCCTTTTCCTTCCTGTCTATCCTTCCTGAATATTGAATACCCCTGGATGTTGAGTTTCCAGCCTTGGTTACCCTGGAGCCATGTCTCCGTAATCCCAATTATATCATATCCGTTAACAGCTATCTGCGCAGTTAATTCATCCATCTTATTACTAATGCTCCTCGCATTGCGACTCAGAGCCTTCAGACTTGTTTGTTTAACACTCTTTGTCCTTTTAGAATTATGTTGTAATGTGGCCCTTTATGATTTTTGCCATTGATTTCTCTGTCCTCCACTTTTGTTTTTCTTCTTCCTACCTTTTGCTTCTGCCACGTTTTTACTTCGCTCTGCCTCCCTGTATTGATTCCCATCCCCCTGCCATATTAGTTTAAATCCTCTCCAACAGCACTAGCAAACACTCCACCTTGGACATTGGTTCTGGTCCTGCCCAGGTGCAGACCGTCCAGTTTGTACTGATCCCCACATCCCCCAGAACTGGTTTCAATGTCCCAGGAATTTGAATCCCTCCCCCTTGTACCACTCCTTAAGCCACGTATTCATCTGAACTATCCTGCTATTCCTACTCTGACTAGCATGTGGCACTGGTAGCAATCCTGAGATTACTACCTTTGAGGTCCTACTTTTTAATTTAACTCCTCGCTCCCTAAATTCAGCTTGTAGGACCTCATCCCATTTTTTTACCTATATCATTGGTACCTATATGCACCACGACAGCTCGCTGTTCACCCTCCCCCTCCAGAATGCCCTGCAGCAGCTCTGAGACATCCTTGACCCTTGCACCAGGGAGGCAACATACCATCCTGGAGTCTCGTTTGCGGCCGCAGAAATGTCTATTCTCCTTACAATAGAATCTCCTATCACTATAGCTCTCCCACTCTTTTTCCTGCCCTCCTGTGCAGCAGAGCCACCCATGGTGCCATGAACTTGGCTGCTGCTGCCTTCCCCTGATGAGCCATCTCTCACAAAATACCCAAAATGGTATATCTGTTTCAGAAGGAGATGACCGCAGGGGACCCCTGCACTACCTTCCTTCCCCTGCTCTTCCTGCTGGTCACCAATTCCCTATCTGCCTGTGTAACCTTTACCTGCGGTGTGACAAACTCACTAAACATGCTATTCATGACATCCTCCGCATCACGGATGCTCCAGAGTGAATCCATGCGCAGCTTCAGTGCCGCAATGCGGTCTGTCAGGAGCTGCAGCTGGACACACTTCCTGCACACATTGTAGTCAGGGACACTGGAAGCATCCCTGATTTCCCACATAGCACAGGAGGAGTATGCTATGGGTCTAGGCTCTCCTGTCATGACTTAATTTTTAAATTGACTTAATTTCCATATGCAATTGCTGGGCAGTTGGTGAGCAAATTGCCCAACTATGCTAGCAATTGGTTATTCTTGGGTCATGCAGATGGCCGCAAGTTTGGGATTTAGTGCATGCGCTTGTACTTTCAGTGGATTTCAAAGGAGGATGACTGCATATTCTGAGAGTACATAGCCACACCCACCGCAAAATTTGAGCCATTAAGTTTGCTAGTCCAAAGTTTTATATCTTCTCTGTTAGAATTAGGGAAAATAAATCTTTTATTTACAGTTTGAACCCTTCATACTGCTTCGAAGTTTCAGCCTACATTATGTCCACAAGTCTCTAGAGTGGGACATGAACCCACAACCTGCTGACTTTGAGGCAAGATTGCTCACAGTAATGCAAATATAACACGAGAAAGGTAAGTCCATCAATATATAAAGCATACAAAATTAGGCTGACAAAATGTGTAATCCAGAATAATTTACTCGGAATATAGAGAAGGCAATTGATATGAAACATTGTCAAGAGACTATCCTACCACATCACACCATGTGGGAAGACTGGAAAGTCCATTATTTCAGAGCTAAACTAGGCACTGAGCTAGCATGTTATTTCATACAGGATGAGGCAGAAGCTCTGGTTGGGTCTTCGCCTCCCTCGCCCACAGGGGCTGAGGCAAATTATAGATCCTCGACTGCTGGTTCAACTGAGATCAGACAATTCATGCAAGTCAGAACCACACCCAGGACCTTTTGGGTGGCTCCAGAGCACAATGCCCAGTGGCTCGACCCACTCTGCCAATAGGGGAATTGGCTGCTTGGTGTTACAAAGCTGGTTCTAAACCAGGTAATGTTGGAAACAAAAAGCAAAATATCGTAGTTGCTGCAATACTGCAATAAAACCAAAAATGGAAATGCTCAGCGGGTCAGACAACATCAGTGGAGAAAATAAACAAGTTAATGGGCTCAATTTTCCCCAGTGATTTGTGCCATTTTTTTTTGGCGCACACCATTTCTTTGGCCTAAATTTAAAAATCCAAGTTTCCCAAAACATTGTGCACCAGCGTAACTCAGTTAGTTACGATTTTTTTTAGGTTTTTTTTTGCGTCATAGGGAGCGTAATCTGATATCTGCGCCAGTTTTTCACAATTATGCAAGTTTGGCCAGCTTACATTTCTCCAAGGACGGCGTATGTGACTGCTCCCGAAAAACCTTCTGGGCACTTAAGAAAGACCAGCGCACATCAAAAAATCGGCGCAGAAAGGCGACGTTGTTTTTAGACAAAGTTTTGGAGGGTGTAAAGAACACATAAATATGCATCATCAAGCTTACATTTTTCAAACTAAAAACGCGGAAAATGGAAGTTTCATGGAAATACTTTAAGTTTTGATTTTTTTTTAAAGTGCCACGCCACCACGGAACATCTCCAAACTGGGCTCAAGGGTCGGAGCGTCGGCCGGCAGAATCGGTCCCTCGCCCGGACACAGGGGCCCGGCTTGAAAAGAAGCCTGGTGGGCCGGGGAGAGGGGGGGTGGGGGGAATGTGGTGGGGTGTGGCAGGTGAACTGAAGGCATGAGAAGCTTTACACGATGCCACTATGAATCAAATGAAGCTGGGCCGGGGGACGCGGGCGGGTGGTGGTGGTGTGGAAGGCGACTGAAGGCACGAGAAGCCTTACATTATGCCACTATGCATCAGATAAAGCCCCGGAGGGGGGAGGGGTTGGGGGTGTTTCCCGATCATTGCGGATGTGGTTCAAAGTAGGGCATCAACCTTGGGGAGAGAGACAACAAAGTACCTTCTCCTGCCCGCCGTTTTGAGCTTCTTGCAAAGGTACAATTTAATCATGGGGGCAATACTGACAATGCCATATCTTGTGCAAGCCTTCTGCATGATGGTGCTGCAGAGGAGACAATTGATTCGACATCATCGCATAAGGAACATCAGAGCATGTAGGATGATGGGCAGGAGGCCTTACCCACGTCGGGTATATCGAGACAGGCATTCGTACCTGCACCTGAGTGATGCAGACTGTGTCAGAAGGCTGCGTTTCCGCAAAGAATTTGTAACTGAGATCTGTGAGTTAGTAAAAACAGACTTGCAACCTAGAAGCATCAGGAGGACTGCTTTGTCAGTTGAAGTGAAGGTTACAGCTGCACTTTCTGTTTTATATGTGGACTTGTATTTACTCTGTACAGCCACCAGAGGGCTCATCCCCTGGAGTCCCAAGGGATCTCATAATCCCTTGGGAACACAGATTTTTAAGGAGGTTTCACAGGTTGGAGAGGCACTCTGGAGATCTGCAATAAAAGACTAAGGTCACACATTACTTTAAGCTCACAGTTTTCAGTCTGACTCCTTCTCCATACCAAACAACTGGCGACGAGATACAGATAGCGAACCCAAAGATGCAGAGAACAGTGGGCGTTCTGGAGAAATTTTCGGAGGGAGATGATTGCAGGACGTTGCGAATTTGAAGGACATTTGGAGCACATGCTCAGAGACTTTTTCGTACTTGGCAATGGCCACGAAACCATATTTTGCAAACTTTTGACTGCAACATAGAAACATAGAACATAGAAAATAGGTGCAGGAGTAAGCCATTCAGCCCTTCGAGCCTGCACCGCCATTCAATAAGATCATGGCTGATCATTCCCTCAGTACCTGTTTCCTGCTTTCTCTCCATACCCCTTGATCCCCTTAGCCGCAAGGGCCATATTTAAATCCCTCTTGAACGTATCCAATGAACAGGCATCAACAACTCTCTGTGGCAGGGAATTCCACAGCTTAACAACTCGCTGAGTGAAGAAGTTTCTCCTCATCTCAGTCCTAAATGGCCTACCCCTTATCCTAAGACTATGTCCGCTGGTTCTGGATCTCCCCAACATCGGGAACATTCTTCCCACATCTAACCTGTCCAGTCCCGTCAGAATCTTATATGTTTCTATGAGATCCCCGCTCATCCTTCTAAACTCCAGTGAATAAGGGCCCAGTTGATCCAATCTCTCCTCATATGACAGTCCAGCCATCCCTGGAATTGGTCCGGTGAACCTTCGCTGCACTCCCTCAATAGCAAGAACGTCTTTCCTCAGATTAGGAGACCAAAACTGAACACAATATTCCACGTGAGGCCTCACTAAGGCCCTGTACAACTGCAGTAAGACCTCCTTGCTCCGATACTCAAATCCCCTAGATATGAAGGCCAACATGCCATTTGCCTTATTCACCGCCTGTTGTACCTGCATGCCAATCTTCAATGACTGATGAACCATGACACCCAGGTCTCATTGCACCTCCCCTTTTCCGAATCTGCCGCCATTCAGATAATATTCTGCCTTCATGTTTTTACCCCCAAAATGGATAACCTCACATTTATCCACATTATACTGCATCTGCCATGCATTTGCCCACTCACCTAACCTGCCCAAGTCACCCTGCAGCCTCTTAGCATCCCCTTCACAGCTCAAACTGCCACTCAGTTTAGTGTCATCTGCAAAGTTGGAGATATTACTCTCAATTCCTTCATCCAAATCGTTAATGTATATTGTAAAGAGCTGGGGTCCCAGCACTGAGCCCAGCAGCACTCCACTAGTCATTGCCTGCCATTCTGAAAAGGACCCGTTTATCCCAACTCTCTGCTTCTTGTCTGCCAACCAGTTCTCTATCCACATCAGTACATTACTCCCAATACCATGCGCTTTGACTTTGCACACCAATCACTTGTGCGGGACCTTGTCAAAAGCCTTTTGAAAGTCCAAATGCACCACATCCACTGGTTCTCCCTTGTCCACTCTACTAGTTACATCCTCAAAAAATTCCAGAAGATTCGTCAAGCATGATTTCCCTTTCATAAATCCATGTTGACTTGGACCGATCCTGTCACTGCTTTCCAAATGCCCTGCTATTTCATCCTGAATGATTGATTCCAACATTTTCCCGACTACTGATGTCAGGCTAACCGGTCTATAATTACCTGTTTTCTCTCTCCCACCTTTTTAAAAAAGTGGTATTACGTTAGCTACCCTCCAGTCCATGGGAACTGATCCAGAGCCGATAGACTGTTGGAAAATGATCACCAATGCATCCACTATTTCTAGGGCCACTTCCTTAACTACTCTGGGCTGCAGACTATCATGCCCCGGGGATTTATCAGCCTTCAATCCCATCAATTTCCCTAAAACAATTTCCCGCTTAATAAGGATATCTCTCAGTTCCTCCTTCTCACTAGACCCACTGTCCCCTAGTACATTCGGAAGGTTATTCGTGTCTTCCTTCATGAAGACTTAACCGAAGTATTTGTTCAATTGGTCTGCCATTTCTTTGTTCCCCATTATAAATTCACCTGAATCCGACTGCAAGGGACCTACATTTGTCTTCACTAATCTTTTTCTCTTCACATATTTATAGAAGCTTTTGCAGTCAGTTTTTATGTTCCCTGCAAGCTTCCTCTTGTACTCTATTTTCCCCCTCCTAATTAAACCCTTAGTCCTCCTCTGTTGAATTCAAAATTTCCCCCAGTCCTCAGATTTGTTACTTTTTCTGGCCAATTTATATGCCTCTTCCTTGGTTTTAACACTATCCTTAATTTCTCTTGTTAGCCACGGTTGAGCCACCTTTCCCGTTTGATCCATGTGATCTTTAAATGTTTGCCACTGCTTATCCACCATCAAACCTTTAAGTATCCTTGGCCAGTCTATTCTAGCCAATTCACGCCTCATACCGTCGAAGTTCCCTTTCCTTAAGTTCAGGACCCTAGTTTCCGAATTAACTGTGTCACTCTCCATCTTAATAAAGAATTCTACCATATTATGGTCACTCTTCCCGAAGGAGCCTCGCACAACAAGATTGCTAATTAGTCCCTTCTCATTACACATCACCCAGTCGAGGATGGCCAGCTCTCTAGTTGGTTCCTTGACATATTGGTCGAGAAAACCATCCCTAATACACTCCAGGAAATCCTCCTCCACCGCATTGCTACCAGTTTGGTTAGTTCAATCAATATGTAGATTAAAGTCGCCCATGATAACTGCTGTACCTCTACTGTACGCATCCCTTATTTCTTGTTTGATGCCATCCCCAACCCCACTACTACTGTTTGGTGGTCTGTACACAACTCCCACCAGCGTTTTCTGCCCTTTGGTATTCTGCAGCTCTACCCATACTAATTACACATTATCCAAGCTAATGTCCTTTCTTACTATTGCAGTAATTTCCTCTTTAACCAGCAACGCCACCCTGCCTCCTTTTCCTCTCTGCCTATCCTTCCTAAATGTTGAATACCCCTGGATGTTCAGTTCCCAGCCTTGGTCACCCTGGAGCCATGTCACCGTGATGCCAATCACATCATATCCATTAACTGCTGTCTGCGCAGTTAATTCCTCCACCTTATTCTGAATACTCCTCGCATTGAGGCACAGAGTCTTCAGGCTTGTCTTTTTAACACATTTTCTCCCTTTAGAATTTTGCTGTAATTTGGCCCTTGTTGTTTTTTGTCTTGGGTTTCTCTGCCCTCCACTTTTACTATTCTCCTTTCTATCTTTTGCTTCTGCCTCCATTTTATTTCCCTCTGTCTCCCTGCATAGGTTCCCATTCCCCTGCCATCTTAGTTTAACTCCTCCCCAACAGCACTCGCAAGCACTCCCCGCAGGACATTGGTTCCGGTCCTGCCCAGGTGCAGACCGTCTGGTTTGTACTGGTCCCAACCTTGTAGAGACCCCAACCTTTAGTAAAGCCATAGCGATAGCCCTGGCGTTCATTGCCACCAGTGACAATACGAAGCAAATTTCTCAGCACACAAGTGCTGCTACAAATTCTGTGAACAAAGTGATGTTGTTTTTGAATCATAACGTACAGGGCAGGTCACATATACCTGCAGCTGCACATCTGCAGGTGACTCAGAGTCCACCATCAAGAGTGATAAATGCAAGGCCATTAACACCTTGTTGGCGCTGCGGGGGTGAACAATTCGATTCATGCCGATTCAAACAGTACGTTTGCAAGGGCGGTGGAACAATGGGACTCCTCTAACGAGTGTGCAGGCGAGCTGCTAAGCCTGTTAAACCTTCAAACCACCATGTTGCAGAGGAGGACAGATCCATGGAGAATCATAACGAACTAGAGCCTCAGATTGAGGAGGCAGAGGTACATGGGGTGCACACATTCACCACGAATTGTCCCTCGATAATGCTGAATGCTGAATTAAATGGACTCCCTTGTCAATAGAGCTGGACACGGGCATGAGCCAGTCCATCATGCGCAAAAAGACTTTTGAAAGATTGCGGTGCAACATGGCCTCAAGGCCAGTCTTAACTCCAGATCGCACAAAACTAAGAACTTACACAAAAGAATTGATCCCTGTAATCAGCAGTGCTACCGTAAAGGTCTCCTACGATGGAGCGGTGCACAAGCTACTACTCTGGATGGTACCGGGCAATGGTCCCACGCTGCTCGGCAGGAGCTGGCTGGGAAAGATACGCTGGTACTGGGATGACGTCCGAGCGCTATCACCCACTGACGACACTTCGTGTGCCCAGGTCTTAAACAAATTTCCTTCGCTGTTCGAACCAGGCATTGGGAAATTCCAAGGAGCAAAAGTGCAGATCCACCTAATTCCCGGGGCATGACCATCCATCACAAGGCGAGAGCAGTACCGTACATGATGAGAGAAAGGTTAGAGATCGAGGTAGACTGATTGAGTTCAACGAGTGCGCCAGTCCTATCATCCCAGTCCTCAAGGGAGATGGCACCGTCAGAATCTGTGGCGATTACAAAGCAACTATCAATCATTTCTCCCTGCAGGACCAATACCCACTACCAAAGACCGACGACCTCTTTGCAACGTTGGCGGGAGGAAAGACGTTCACGAAGCTGGATCTGACTTCAGCCTACATGATGCAGGAACTGGAGGAATCATCGAAGGCTCTCACCTGCATCAACATGCACAAGGACCTTTTTGTTTATAACAGATGCCCATTTGGAATCCGATCAGTGGCGGCGATATTCCACAGAAACATGGAAAGTTTACTGAAGTTGGTCCCGCACACCGTGGTCTTCCAGGATGACATCTTGGTCACAGGTTGGAACACAGTTGAGCACTTGCAGAACCTGGAGGAGGTTCTTAGTCGACTCATTTGGGTGGGGCTCAGGTTAAAACGCTCGAAGTGCGTTTTTCTGGCGCCTGAAGTGGAGTTCTTGGGAAGGAGGATTGTGGCGGATGATATCAGGCCCACCGACACAAAGACGGAGGCAATCGAGAACGCACCGAGGCCACAGAACGTGACGGAGCTGCGGTCGTTTCTGGGACTCTTGAACTACTTTGGTAACTTCTTACCGGGTCTCAGCATACTGCCATTACATGTCTTACTATGAAAAGGGGGTGAATGGGTTTGGGGCAAAAGCCACGAAAATGCCTTTATAAAAGCGAGAAAATTGTGATGCTCAAACAAATTGCTTGTGTTGTATGATCCATGTAAGCGTTTGGTACTAGCATGTGATGCGTCGT
The DNA here is from genome assembly GCF_044704955.1 of Pristiophorus japonicus. Classification (NCBI taxonomy): domain Eukaryota; kingdom Metazoa; phylum Chordata; class Chondrichthyes; family Pristiophoridae; genus Pristiophorus; species Pristiophorus japonicus. The sequence continues at coordinate 25,705,916 of NC_091995.1, read as the reverse complement.
CATATGTTGTCAGGTGTGTATAAGCTAATGATTTCGGGAAACTGCAACCGGTTGCTTATGCATCCAGGAGTCTGTCTAAGGCTGAGAGAGCCTACAGCATGATAGAAAAGGAAGCGTTAGCGTGTGTCTATGGGTAAAGAAAATGCATCAATACCTGTTTGGGCTAAAATTCGAATTGGAAAGTGACCATAAGTCACTTATATCCCTGTTTACCGAGAGTAAAGGGATAAATACCAACGCTTCGGCCCGCATCCAGAGATGGGCGCTCATGTTATCCGCATACAACTATGCCATCCGCCACAGGCCAGACACAGAAAACTGTGCCGACGCTCTCAGTAGGCTGCCATTGCCCAGCACTGGGATGGAAATGGCGCAGCCCGCAGATCTAGCCATGGAAGCATTTGAGAGTGAGCAATCACCCGTCACTGCCCGGCAGATCAAAACCTGGACAAACCAGGACCCCTTATTATCTCTAGTCAAAAGCTGTGTGCTTCACGTGAGCTGGTCTAGTGTCCCAGTGGAAATGCAGGAAGAGATAAAGCCATTCCAGTGGCACAAAGATGAAATGTCTATACAGGCAGACTGCCTTCTGTGGGGCAATCGAGTAGTGGTCTCCAAGAAGGGCAGAGACACCTTCATCAATGACCTCCACAGTACCCACCCAGGCATCGTAATGGTGAAAACAATAGCCAGATCCCACTTGTGGTGGCCCGGTATCGATGTGGACTTAAAGTCCTGCATTCACAGATGTAATACATGCTGACAGTTAAGCAATGTACCCAGGGAGGCGCCGCTAAGTTTATGGTCTTGGCCCTCCAAACCGTGGTCTAGGGTACACGTCGACTATGCAGGCCCGTTCTTGGGTAAAATGTTCCTTGTGGTTGTAGACGTGTATTCCAAGTGGATTGAATGTGAAATAATGTCGGCTAGCACGCCCGCTGCCACTACTGAAAGCCTGCGGGTCATGTTTGCCACTCACGCCTCACCCGATGTCCTGGTGAGCGACAACGGCCCATGTTTTACCAGTGCTGAGGTCAAAGAATTCATGACCCATAACGGGATAAAACATGTCACATCTGCCCCGTTTAAACCAGCGTCCAATGGTCAGGCAGAGAGAGCAGTGTAAACCATCAAGCAAGGCTTGAAGAGGGTAACTAAAGGCTCACTGCAGACTCGCCTATCCCGAGTCCTGCTTAGCTACCGCACGAGACCCCACTCATTCACTGGGATCCCACTTGCTGAACTGCTCATGAAAAGAGCACTTAAGACAAGGCTCTCGTTAGTTCACCCTGATCTACATGAACAGGTAGAGAGCAGGCGGCTTCAACAAAGTGCATACCATGATAGCGCAAATGTATCATGCGAGATTGAATTCAATGATCCTGTATTTGTATTAAATTATGGACAAGGTCCCAAGTGGCTACCCGGCACTGGCGTGGTCAAAGGGGGGAGCAGGGTGTTTCGGGTCAAACTTTCAATGGATTCATTCACCGGAAACACTTGGACCAAATCAAACTCAGATTCACGGACTAATCTGAGCAACCCACCTTGGACTCTACCTTTTTTGATCCCCCAACATACACACCAATGGCAACCGACACCATGGTTGACCACGAAGCAGAACCCATCATCCACAGCAGCCCTGCAGGGCCCAACACACCAGGTAGCCCAGCAAGGCCAGCTGCACAGCAGCCCAGCGAGGGCCAACAAATGATTCAACAACACCAGCTTTCACACCGAGACGATCAACCAGGGCAAGAAGGGCCCCAGTTACACTATTGACTTTGCGGGGGGGGAGTGTTGTTATATATATGGGCTTGTATTTACTCTGTACAACCACCAGAGGACTCATCCCCTGGAGTCCCAAGGGATCCCATAATCCCTTGTTGGAGCACAGGTATTTAAGGAGGCTTCACAGATTGGAGAGGCATTCTGGAGATCTGCAATAAAAGACTAAGGTCACACTTCACTTTGAGCACACAGTGTTCAGTCTGACTCTTTCTCCATACACACCTGGTTCATTCCAGGCCACAACTGGGGATGTGTGTGCCATTTCTCAACATGCAACACATATCTGCAATTGGCAGGTGGCTGCTGCACTATATGACTACATAAAGTTTCGCATGACCGCCCAGGCAATGCGTGAAAGGGCTGTGGGCTTCTCCAGGATTGCTGGCTTCCCAAAGGTACAGGGCTGCAGTGATTATACCCACATCGCCTTGCGAACACCTTTGGAGGATTCCGAGATGTACAGGAACAAAAAAGGCTTCCACTCCATTAATGTGCAACCCATTTGTGACGACATGCATCACATCATGTCAGTTTGATGCAAGATTCCCTAGGAGCACCCATGATGCATTCGTCCTACGCGACAGTGTTATATCTGCCATGTTTCAGCAGCAGCCAGAAGGGCAGAGCGGGCTGCTGGGGGACAAAGGTATGACCTCGCTCCTGGCTCATGACACCCCTATGCATAACCCAGACAGGAGCTGACTGGAAATACAACATGCCGCACATTGCGACACGCAGCATAATAGAGAGGACCATTGGCATCTTGAAACCGCGATTCCGATGCCTGGACCATTCCGGAGGCTACTTGCAATACTCCCCTGAGGTTATTGATCAGTTCACTGTTGTGTGCTACATGCTGCATAACTTAGCCATCATGAGGCAGCACTAGCTGGTAGTAGAAGACCAATCTGAGGTGAGAGTGGCTGATAATGATGAGGAAGATGCAGATGATGAGGAGGAGGAGGAAGAGGATGAGGAAGCCATGCACCCGGAGCACGATGGCAGAGGAGGGCGGGCCGGCGTGCCCCTTTAACGATTGCTCGAGCCTTACACCAGCAGCTCATCCATGAACGCTTTGCTGCCTGAAGGCTCAGCGGCAACTATTCCAAATGGATCATGTTTACTGTTTGTACCTGTTCCGTAATGTTGTGTTGTATTAATGGAACAAATGATGGAAATGATTCTTGTTTACGTCAAAAAGTTGTGTTAATAATGGAACAACTAATGGAAATGATTCAGTTATAATGTAAAATATATTTTATTCAAAAGTTTAACAAACATTTGTTTGTACTTAACTTAACTTTAATAAAAATATTCTTGTATCAAACGTTATTAAAGTTTTCAGTTAAAATCACTTACAAACTTTAACATCATTTACAAACTCTAAAATCACTTAAAAACTTTAAGATCATTTACAAGCTTTTAAGCTTGTAAATTTATATGACTTACAAAAAACTTTTAATTTGAGAACTGTTACAACAGTAACAACAATAATAATAACAACAACAGCAGGAGCAAAGAAAGGCTGCACCGATCTCTCTTCCACCTTATTCTAAGACCACCCGGTGCACTTGGTATTGATGACTCTATCCCTGCCCGCAGGCGGTGGAGCAGCGTTGCTCAGGTTGGTACCAAGTTTGTTCTTTCAAACATCTCAGGTAATGCGCACTTCTTAATGGGAGGGGGGGGGAGGGGTGGGTGCAGGCGGTAATGTGGAGGGCTCGGCTTGAGCCTGTTCAGAGGTTGGTCTGGGGATTGGAGCGGGAGTGGCAATTGATTCTGTCAATGGGCGCGGGGTCTGGGCGTATTCCCTTATTGCAGCAGCTAACTCCAACATTCTCTCCCTCATGTTCCCGGACAGTGTTCTCATTTCTCATGAGAGTGTTGTTACTTCTCCCGACAGTCCCGATACCTCATCACCCATCCCACTGATGGAGTCCAAGAGTGATCGGGTAAGGTCAATGCTCTCCGCACTCAATGCCATCATCTGAACCACATCTGTTAGATCCTGCGCCTCAGGAGAGCGCTGTCGGGCTCTCCTTCCCCTCCTCACGCTGGATGTGGTCCGCTGCATCCTACTGGAACTCGCAGCCTCGGACGGTGGGGCCTTGGGTTTGCCTCACTGCACCCCACTAGAATCCCTCGGACTGTGGGAAACCATGGGATGTCCCAAGTGCACTCATACCGCTCAGGAAAGGGGCTGGCACCTCAATGGGCGGCACCTGCACCTCCTCCAGAGTGAGTACAACAGTGGGGGCTTCATCCATCCCCTCCCCATCCCCCTCACCACCATGCTCTTGGTCTGGAAGGTGGAATTGGAAGATGTTGTCCTCTTCAGGCTCGTCCAAGTCTGAATCTTCTTCTGCATCATCAGGATTGGCCTCAAGTTCTGCAAAATATAACAGAACACAGACAAATGGTTAGCAGCAGAGGAGGGGGCAGGGTGGGTGGCATGAGTAGGCTCACATAGCGCAGGCCAGGCAGCAGGCTGATTTGAAGGACCACGATGAATGATAGCACATTGCATCAACCAAAGCGTAGCTGACAAAGATATCCCCAGGAACCGAAGCATGGCTAGCCCATGCAGTACTTAACATTTAGCAAAGCCAGACTGTAGAATTTGCAGGACTTACCCTCTCCCTCGAGTGTGGGTCCAGCTTGTGCAGTGGTGATTGCTTTTCTCCAGGCAGGACCCATCAAAGCAGCACCCTCTCTTCCAAGGGTGTCAGTGGGTGCAGAGTTGTTGGGCCTGCTCCTGTTCAAGTTCTTTCCTGTTTGTTGTGTGTCACCTTCCTCTGCAAAGATGAAAATTTACCTTTTATAAAGGGGGTCTTTCTGCTGGGAGGGACATACATAGCTGGTCACATTTACAATTGCAATTCCATTGAATAAATAAAAATATTACTTACACTAACTACTTGACCAAGGTCCTGCCACTTCTTTTTACACTGGCCTCCAGACCTCGGGGTGATCACCATTGCGCAGTAATCTTCTGCAAGTTGGTTCCAGTCTTTCTTCATTTCTTTTGGTGAAACTTTTATGTGACCTCTGCTGGTGTCCAGCTCCTGCCATCTGTTCTCAATCACAGTAACTAGTGTCTCCACTTCTTCCTGTAAGAAATTCTTGGTCCTTGTGCCGCGTTGCATGTTGTATTGCAGCTTTTTCCAATGAGATTTTTCCAATGAGAATTAAAGTTCTCACACACAACTGGCTCTTCAAAAATGGCCGAATGCAGACCGGGAGCTGTACTGGGCATGCGCGCCCATAGCAATCACGTCAGAAACGTCCTTTTTTTTTCGCGCATGCGCAGAAGGAGGGGAGGGCATCGTTTTTTCGGCGCAGACATTAGGCTCCACCCGCCCCGAAGCTACAGGACAGGCTGCGCAGCGATAAATTCAAAAAATAGAACGGGGAAACTTGCTACTTATTTTTTTGGAGTAGTTGGGGCCAAGAAAAACGGGGGTAACTCTGGCAATACACCAAAAAAAGCCATTGGGGAAAATTGAGCCCGATAGTCCAAGCATACAAATTCATCTGAACTAGATGAAGAACAGCATTTTAAAATAAAGAACAAAGTGATAGTTCCATACACAGTAAATGTAATATATACAAGTTTGCTGATGATACAAAGCTAGGTGGGAATGTAAGTTGTGAGGAGGATGCAAAGAGGCTTCAAGGGGATATAGACAGTCTAAATGAGTGGGCAAGAATGTCGCAAATGGAATATAATGTGAAGTTATCCACTTTGGTTGGAAAAATAGAAAAGCAGAGTATTTTTTAAATGGTGAGAGATTGTGAAATGTTGGTGTTCAGAGGGACCTGGGTGTCCTGTATAGAAATCATTGAAAGTTATCATGGAGAGATTGAGTAGACTAGGCCTATATTCTCTAGAGTTTAGAAACATAAAAAATTCTTATAGGGCTTGACCGGGTAGACACAGGGAGGATGTTTCCTCTGGCTGAGGAGTCTGGAACCAAGGGTTACAATCTCAGAATAAGTGGGTGATCATTTAGGACTGAGATGTGGAGAAATTTCTTCACTCAGAGGGTGGTGAATCTTTGGAATTCTCTACCCCAGAGGGTTGTGGATGCTCAGTCATTGAGCACATTTAAGACAGAGATCGATAGATTTTTGGATCGTGAGAGAATCAAAGGATATGGGGACAGTGCGGGAGAGTGGAGTTGAGGTCGAAGATCAGCCATGATCTCACTGAATGTCTGCTCCTGCTCCTATTTATTATGTTCTTATGTTCTTACAAGAAGAGGGTGGGTGTGAAACAACACAAAAATGCTTGGGCAAGGGAGAGGGGATGGGGGTGAATAGAATGGCCTTTAAATTGCTTAAGTGGAAAACAGGAGATGGTTAAATGCCAAAAGTGATATAAGTAGGAGACAATATGAGGCGTAATGAGCAAAATTATATGATGCCTGGAATGTTGCCTGGACTGGATCATTTTGGCTCTGAGGAAAGATTGGAGATGCTGGGTCTGTTTTCTGTGGATCAGAGGAAGCTGAGGGGAGGCCTGAGGTGTAGAAAATTATGAGGGGCCTGGATAGAGTGGACAGGAAGGACATGTTTCCCTTAGCAGAAGGGTCAACAACCAGGGGGCATAGATTTAAATTAATTGGGTGAAGGTTTAGAGGAGATATGAGGGGAAATTTCTTCACCCAGAGGGCGGTGGGGGTCTGGAACTCATTGCTGAAAGAGTGGTCGAGGCAGAAACCCTCACCACATTTAAAAATTACTTGGATGTGCACTTAAAGTGCCGTAACCTGCAGGGCTATGGACCAAGAGCTGGAAAGTGGGATTAGATTGGATAGCTCTTTGTAGGCCTGCACAGACACGATGGAGCAAAATGGCCTCCTTTCATTCTGTAAATTTCGATGATTCTATGATATGAGACATATGCGAATAGCTAAAAGCATGGAGTATAGGCAGGTGAAAGCGAAGCATAAAAAACTGGTAAAGTGCAGCAGGGAATTGGTAGGGGGCAGGAGATAGAGGGTAGGGATAATGGGAATGTACTCTATTTGGTGGGATTTGGCAAGAGGTTTTGTACTAGGGCCTCAGATTTTCGCCATGCATTTATGCGATTATTTTAAGGTCTTCATTACTGATTTTAGCTTTTTATTCCGGATTTATTTTAATTAACTGCGTTTAAATTCCCCAACTGCTGTGGTTTGATTTTACAAGTGATGCTCCTCAGGAATTTACACTAGGGCCTCAGATTTTTGCCGTATATTTATATATCAATGACTTGGTTCTAGGGATAGAGATTTATATATCCAAGTTTCCAGATGACACCAAGTTAGGAGGCACAGCAAATTGTGTAAATGGGAACAGGATGTTACAAAGGGACGTAGACAGATCAAGTCAGTTGGCAAAACTAAGGCAGCTGTAAGTAAATGTGGGGCAGTGTAAGGGTTTTGTTGTGTACCTGTAAAGTATGCACTCCCATGCTTTGCCACCAGGGAGCGCATCCCCTGAAGTTCCAAGGGATCCCAGCATCCCTTGGGAGCACTGTATATAAGCCGGCCCCTAAGGCCTGTTCCTCACTCTGGAGTGTCTTAATAAAGACTGAGGTCACTGTTACTTTAATCTCCCTGTATGCAGTCTCATCTGTGTTAGGAACACAATAACTGGCGACGAGTACACGTATCCAACGCAAAGATGCAGCAAACTGTGGGCATCCTGGAGAAGTTCTTGGAGGGTGAGGACTGGGAAGCCTATGTCGAATGGTTAGACCAGTACTTTGTAGCCAATGAGTTGGACGGAGAAGAAAGCGCTGCAAAAAGGAGAGTGGTCCTCCTCACGGTCTGCGGGGCACCGACCTACAGCCTCATGAAGAATCTTGTTGCTCCGGTGAAACCCACAGATAAGTCGTATGAGGAGCTGTGTACACTGGTTCGGGAGCATCTTAACCCGAGGAAGAGCATGCTGATGGTGAGGTATCGATGCTACACGTGCCAGCGATCTGAAGGGCAGGAAGTGGCGAGCTACGTCGGCGAGCTAAGGCGACTTGCAGGACAATGTGAGTTTGATGGCTACCTGGAGCAGATGCTCAGAGACTTTTTTGCAATGGGCATTGGCCACGAGACCATCCTACGAAAACTTTTGACTGTAGAGACACCGACCCTCAGCAAGGCCATTGCGATAGCACAGGCGTTTATGTCCACCAGTGATAACACCAAACAAATCTCTCAGCACACAAGTGCTAGCAATGTTCATAAATTAACTGGGACTGTGTTTACAAGCACAAATGTACAGGGCAGAAACCACGAGTCTGCAATGGCCAGCAGACATTAGGTGATCCAGATGACTCAGAGTCCGCAACAAAGGATAAATGCAAGGCAATTCACACCTTGCTGGCTTTGTGGAGGCTTCCATTCAACCTATTCATGCCGCTTCAAAGGGCATGTTTGCAAGAGCTGTGGAACAATGGGGTACCTCCGACGAGCTTGCAGGCGAGCTGCAAGCTCTGCAAAACCTGCTAACCACCACGTGGCAGAGGAAGATCGGTCCATGGTGGACCAAAGCAATTTTGAGCCTCAGAGAGAGGAGGCAGATGCTGAAGTACACGGGGTGCACACATTTTTGACGAAATGTGCACCTATAATGCTAAACATAAAATTGAATGGCTTACCCGTAGCCATGGAACTGGACACTGGCACTAGCCAATCCATCATGAGTAAAAAGATGTTTGAGAGACTGTGGTGCAACAAGGCATTCAGACCAGCCCTGAGCCACATCCACATGAAACTGAGAACGTACACCAAAGAGCTTATCACTGTCCTGGGCAGCGCCATGGTCAAGGACACCTACGAGGGCACGGTGCATGAACTGCCTCTCTGGATTGTCCCGGGCGATGGCCCCACACTGCTTGGAAGGAGCTGACCGGGCAAAATTCGCTGGAACTGGGATGACATCCAAGCGCTATCACATGTCGATGAGGCCTCATGCACCCAGCTTCTTAACAAATTTCTTTCCCTTTTTGAGCCAGGCATTGGAAACCTTTCCGGGGCGAAGGTGTGGATCCACTTGGTCCCAGAGGCACGACCCATTCACCACAAGGCGCGAGTGGTACCTCACATGATGAGGGAGAGAGTGGAAATCGAACTGTACAGGCTGCAACACAAGGGCATCATCTCCCCAGTGGAATTCAGCGAGTGGGCCAGCCCGATTGTTCCAGTACTCAAAAGTGATGGCACGGTCAGGATTTGCGGCAATTATAAAGTAACTATTAATCGTTTCTCGCTACAGGACCAATACCCGCTACCTAAGGCAGACAACCTATTTGCGACGCTGGCAGGAAGTAAGATGTTCACCATGCTCGACCTGACTTCGGCCTACATGACGCAGGAGCTGGAGGAGTCTTTGAAGGGCCTCACCTGCATCAACACACACAAGGGACTGTTCATCTACAACAGATGCCCGTTTGGAATTCGGTCAGCTGCAACGATTTTCTAGAGAAACATGGAGAGCCTACTCAAGTCGATACCACTCATGGTACATTCTCAGGACAACATGTTGGTCATGGGTCAGGACACCGTCGAGCACCTACAAAACATGGAGGAGGTCTTCCAGCGACTGGATCGCGTAGGGCTGCGGCTGAAGAGGTCGAAATGCGTCTTCATGGCAACAGAAGTGGAGTTATTGGGGAGAAAGATCGCGGCAGACGGCAATCGGCCCACAGACGCCAAGACAGAGGCTATCAGGAACGCGCCCAGGCCACAGAACGTCATGGAGCTGCGGTCGTTCCTGGGACTCCTCAACTATTTTGGTAACTTCCTACCAGGGTGAAGCACTCTCTTAGAGCCCCTACATGTGTTATTGCATAAAGGTGAGAACTGGGTATGGGAAAAAAAAACAAGTAATTGCTTTTGAGAAAGCCAGAAACATTTTATGCTCCAACAAGCTGCTTGTATTGTATAACCCGTGTAAAAGACTTGTGCTAGCATGTGATGCGTCGTCGTACGGAGTCGGGTGTGTATTACAACAAGCTAACGTTGCGGGGAATTTGCAACCTGTCGTCTATGCTTCCAGGAGCTTGTCTAAGGCCGAGAGGGCCGACAGCATGATTGAGAAAGAGGCATTAGCATGTGTGTTCAGGGTAAGGAAAATGCATCAGTATCTGTTTGGCCACAAATTTGAGCTGGAAACCGATCACAAGCCCCTCATATCCCTGTTCACTGAAAACAAGAGGATAAACACTAATGCCTCAGCCCGCATACAAAGGTGGGTACTCACGCTATCAGTGTATAACTATACCATCCACCACAGGCCAGGCACCGAGAACTGTGCGGATGCTCTCAGTCGGCTACCATTGCCCACCATGGGAGTGGAAATGCCGCAGCCTGCAAACTTGTTGATGGTGGCACAGCCCGCAGTCTTGTTGATGGTCATGGAAGTGTTTGAAAATGATAAATCTCCTGTCACGGCCCGCCAGATTAGGATTTGGACCAGCCAAGATCCTCTGCTGTCCCTAGTAAACAAACTGTATACTGCATGGGAGCTGGGCCAGCATCCCCGTTGAAATGCAAGAGCTAATCAAGCCGTTCCAGCGGCAAAAGGCCGAGCTATCCATTCAGTCAGACTGTCTTTTGCGGGGTAACCGCGTAATGCTACCCAAAAAGGGCAGGAAGACATTCATTTCGGATCTCCACAGCACACACCCGGGTATAGTAATGATGAAAGCGATAGCCAGATCCTACGTGTGGTGGCCCGGTATCGACTCTGACTTAGATTCCTGTGTACGGCAATGCAGCGTATGTGCTAAGTTGTGCAACGTGCTCCGAGACGCACCACTAAGTTTGTGGTCCTGGCCCTCCAGACCATGGTTGAGGATCCATGTCGACTATGCGGGCCCGTTTCTCGGTAAAATGTTGCTGGTGGTGGATGCTTTTTCAAAATGGATTGAATGTGAAATAATGTCGGGAAGCACCACCACCGCCACCATTGAAAGCCTGAGGGCCATGTTTGCCACCCACGGCCTGCCTGACATACTGGTCAGTGACAACGGGCCATGTTTCACCGGTGCCGAATTTAAAGAATTCATGACCCGCAATGGGATCAAACATGTCACCTTGGCCCCGTTTAAACCAGCCTCCAATGGGCAGGCAGAGCGGGCAGTACAAACAATCAAAGAGAGCCTCAAACGAGTCACAGAAGGCTCACTCCAAACTCACCTGTCCCGAGTACTGCTCAGCTACTGCACAAGACCCCACTCGCTCACAGGGGTTCCCCCGGCTGAGCTACTCATGAAAAGGACACTTAAAACCAGACTCTCGCTGGTTCACCCCAACCTACATGATCAGGTAGAGAGCAGGCGGCAGCAACAAAATGTAAACGATGGTCGCGCCACTGTGAAATTGATCTGAATGACCCTGTGTATGTGCTAAACTATGGACATTGTCCCAAGTGGATCGCGGCCATGGTGGTAGCTAAAGAAAGGAGTAGAGTGTTTGTAGTCAAACTAGACAATGGACAAATTTGCAGAAAGCACCTGGACCAAACAAGGCTGCGGTTCACAGACTGCCCTGAACAACCCACAGCAGAAACCACCTTTTTCGAGCCCACAACACACACCCAAAGGATCACCGACGCCATGCCGGACCAGGAAGTCGAACCCATGACGCCCAACAGCCCAGCAAGGCCAGGCTCACCTAGCAGCCCTGCAAAGCCAACAACACGCCAGCCCAGCGAGGGCACAGCCAACACACCAGAACAGACATTTGTACCGAGGCGGTCCACCAGGGAAAGAAAGGCTCCCGACCGCCTCACCTTGTAAATAGTTTTCACTTTGACTTTGGGGGGGGGAGTGATGTTGTGTATCTGTAAATCATGCAATCCCATGTTCTGCCACCAGGGAGCACATCCCCTGAAGTCCCAAGGGATCCCAGCATCCCTTGGGAGCACTGTATATAAGCCGGCCCCTAAGGCCTGTTACTCACTCTGGAGTGTCTTAATAAAGACTGAGGTCACTGTTACTTTAACCTCCTTGTGTGCAGTCCCATCTGTCTTAGGAACAGAATAGGTTTGGATCCGTGGAAGATAGATCAGAATCTTTTCTGAATGTTAAGAGACTAGAAACTGTGAAGGAGCAAAGGGATTTGGGTGTCCGGGTATACAAGTCACTAAAACTAATGCAAAAGTACAAAAATCGAATCAAAAAGACGAATGCAAGTTGGCCTTTATCGCAACGGGGCCTGAACTATAAAGGAGTGTAAATTATGATTCAATTGTATGGTGCCTTGGTCTGACCCCATCTGGACTCCTGTGCTCAGTTCCTGGATACCTCACCTCAGGAAGAATATATTGGCCTTTTGAAGGATTACAATGCAGATTCACCAGAATTATGCTAGGACTCAAAGGGTTGAATTATGAGGACATGTTGCAAAAGCATGGCCTGTATTGCTAGACTATAGAAGATTAAGGGATAATCTAATCGAGGTCATTAAAATTATAAAGGAATTTGATACGATAGGTAAAAAGAAACTAGCTCCTCTGGGAGGGGCTGGGGAGCTGAGGCAGGGGGGATCTAGAATAAAGGAGCCACAATCTTAAATTTAAAGCTTGGCCATTTAGGAGTGAAATCAGCAAGTATTTTTTCACACCTGTCAGGTTGGACCCTGACACCAGCCACAGGCTGCAGTTACGCTATAACTGCAGCATTGGTGTGAAACCAAACCACTTTACATCAATGCTATTTTGCTGTACATATACCCATATATATAAATAACTCCAACCTTGTAACTAAATGGAGGAAGGCTCTGTAACCAACAGTGTTTTCCATGCCATACTGAAAGAAAAAGACTTGCATTTCTATAGCGCCATTCACTACCTCAGAATGTCACAAAGTGCTTTACGGTGCTTTCCAGGGAGTCGGACTAACTACAAAAGAGCTGGCGCAAACTCAGTGGGCTCAATGGCCTCCTTCTGTGCGGTGCTATTCTATGATTGTATGATATAGCCAATTAATTACTTTTGCAGTGTAGTCACTGTTGTAACGTAGGAAACACGATAGCCAGTTTATGCACAGCGAGGTCCCACAAAGAGCAATGAGATACTGATCAGATTATCTGTTCTAATGATATTGGTTGATGGATAAATATTGACAGGATACCGTGGATAACTCCCCTGCTATTGTTCGAACAGTACTATGCAATCTTTTATATCCACCTAAGAGGGCAGATGGAGCCTCAGTATGATTTCTCAACTGAAAGATGGCACCTCCGACAATGTAGCACTCCACCAGTACTGCAATGGAGTGACTGATACACAGAGTTGTGAGTTGCTATGGGCTGCTTACACTTGTGAATTACTGGGATTAAATCATCCAGAAAGTGGGTAGCATGCCATCCGTTCAACTCTATAATCCTTTTCCACTCAGTCTGGACGGATGGGTTGAAAAGCTTTCTGTGAAGACCCTGTATGAAACTCTCAAACGCAGGTGCTGGTGGCTATGGGTTCACAGCACATATTTGATCCCAAATTGTCAGTGCTGATGCAAGAAGCTAAAACGGTTAATGGCACAGAGATGAAAAATCACATTGGTGCATTTCTTGAGGTTAAGACAGTTGGGCCGTTCGCTGGGCTCTCTCTCTGTGCTACACAATACCTCAAAGTTTCTAATGTTGGCACTTGCTGTCTGAAATGAGGGACGTAGTCAGTTTCCTAGCATTCCTTGACATCCCAAGCCATGATGAGCACGAAACATCTATTGCACAAAGCTCCATTAATCAATGGACCGTTTGGACTGAAATTATTCCACACAGGGGCTGATTACGAAATTCCTTTATTTGCTATTTTAAGAGAGGCATTAACCTTTTAACGTAACTGTGTTAGTGCCTCATTCCTAAATAGCAGACAGATTAATATCGTATAAATGCCTGGTCACTCTAATTTAGCACAGCATGATTTCACCCCACTCGTTCCTACTCTTCCTGGGCCCATGCATTTTGGAGCCACGCTCGCATACATCCACCTGAACACACTCATCCACTGATACATGTAGACTCACAGCCACTGAGGTGCATGCACACCCACTGACATGAGTCACACACTCACTCTCACAATGCTCACATACTGCCACTGATTTGACTCATCCAGGCAGACACATACCCACTTGCGCAAGAACACCCATTCCCTCATACTCCCGCTCACTGACAAACACACCAACTCATTTATGCACACATACTCACACATCCATGTAAAAGTGTACATCTACCTGCACAATCCCACTCCATATGCTCACCCACTCACAAGAACTTGCACACCCAATCACACACACACATACTGAGATCCACGTTCATGCACAGTCGCATACATAACTGTACCCACTCACAGGCAACCACACTCACACCTGCACAACCGCATACGCACATTGAAACACATTCATACACACATTAGCTTGCACATGCACACCGACTTGTGCACAACCACTCAAACACACTCAATATGTACATGGGTGCGCACTCACTCACATACTCAACCACTCATCATCATCATCACCATAGGCAGTCCCTCGAAACAAGGATGACTAACTTCCGCGCCAAAAAGGGATGAGTTCACAGGTGTTTCAATGAAGGACCTAATATTCCAGGTCCCGAACTACATCTTGAAGGGTGGAAGATGCCTGTGTGTAGATTTTTTTTTACGTATGGTGGCCGTTGCACACCAACCACCACATGGGCTTGACAGAGCTCGGGTCTTGGTCCAGTGGCAAGGATTAACCAAGACGACTCGAGACCAGCTCTGCTGCACGTACCTAGTGTGCACACATATCGCAGTGTGGGCTGGCCCCTGCTGCCCCTGGGCCCTCGCCTCTTCTAGGACCTGAACTCACGCCTCTCCTGGGCCCCGATCACGTCCTACTACAATCCCTCGCTGCTCCTTCGCCCCGACCTCACCGCTCCAGCTGTACCTGCCCGTACTCCAATCAGTGACCTGGATTTGGGTGACGTCAAATCCAGTTGCCCACTTCGCAGCCGCCGCTGTACTGCGTGGCAAGCCGCACATTGCTCCCTCTAATGGCCCCGGCCTGCCGATGGTCTTGCAAGCCGGGCCAGGCCGCCGAACTAACACATGTATAGCCCCCTACTGCACAAGCTCACCCACATTAAGCACTCACACACAGATTCACTAGCACAGGCAGGTGCATACACATCTGTTTGCACATCGACTACCTTGCACTCACATCCGCTCGTAAAGGTGGACTGAGGGCTCGGGTGGTTTAGTGGACCTTAGTTTCGTTGAAAACCAATAATATTTTCACTGGAACTCTGTTCACGTATTCCCACAGAAACAAGAAGAAATACAAATCAATGCCCTGAACTCTGTTTATCTACAAGACTCCCCGGTTATTGTAGATTGATATTTTTAAATGTGTGGAAATCCCAGCTTATATCGGATTTCAGGTCACCTGGGGTCTCCTTCTGCCACTGGAGCTCACTGACCTACAACAGGGTCTCAATCAACCCACTCCACAAAGTGAACTTGGCATTCGTAGTAGGGATTGTGGCATTAGTGTAACATTGTTGGTTTCTCCTTTGAGGATCTGCTTTTGCTATTTGATCAGCAACCCATTCACCAGCTCAATTCAATCTTATCCCTCCACCACCAGTGCACCATGGCTGCAGTGTGTACTATCTACAGGATGCCCTGCAGCTACTCCCAAACCCGCGACCTCTACCACCTAGAAGCAGGCGCATGGGAACACCACCACCTCCACATTCCCCACCAAGTCACACACCATCCTGACTTGGAGATATATAGCCATTCCTTCATCATGGCTGGGTCACAATCCTGGAACTCCCTCCCTAACAGCACTGTGGCAGGACCTTGACCACATGGACTGCAGCGGTTCATGAATATTGCTCACCACCACCTTCTCAAGGGCATTTAGGGATGGGCAATAAATGCTGGTCTTGTCAGCGACGCCCACATCCTATGAATGAATTTAAACTTAGCATTGCGTGGGACGGGGAGATTCCCACTCTCCCTGTGACTATTTCTAATTCTAATAAGGTGAAGAGACTTGTGCAAAACTAATCCCTGCTGTCAAAGCAACAAGAAGGGGAGGGGGAAAGGGCAATTTGTTCTGTCCCATTTGTGTTAGTGTGATGTATGCAATAAAGGTTCAAACTAAGTGCTGTTTAACTAAGCAAGGTACGACTTTGGCTGCGCTTTATTTAGTCCCAAAGTGCCTGACTCACAAAATGGCTGGCCTTTTATACCAGAGCAGCACCATGTGCGTGCTGCTCAATGGCCTCCAACAATGACACCATCTGGTGGCTACAACCAGCATGTACATACATGACAATACCCTCCCCTGAGATCTTATCACAGTCTCACACAGGTTGAGACGGTCCGGTGCTTTACACTTCTGGGTTGACCGTCGCAGTTCAATTCCGGCCTTGGGTAAATGTGCGGAGTCTGATGTGGCTGGTGGCTGGATGGCTGACTTGTTCGGGGTGGCAGTGGCCATGTCAGGAATTGCAAGTCCATTTTCATTGAGCAAGTCCGTGATGCAAATTCCGGGTTCACTGATGACCCTTGAGTTCACTGAAGGCTGCTGGTAGGTTGGTTGGTCATCGACGGTTTCTTCGTCAGTGTGCCTCAGCTTTATTTGATTCATGTGTTTCCTGCAAGTTTGCCCATTCTTAAGCTTAATAACAATACGCTGTTGCCCTCCTTGGCCATGACCATACCAGCGATCCATTTGGGACTCTGACCATAATTCAACACATATACAGGATTATTAACAGAAATCTCGCATGACACAGTCGCGCGATCATGGTACCCTTGTTGACTCTGTCTTCTGTATTTAACATGATTACTTAAATCCGGGTGTACAAGAGATAACTTGGTCTTAAGACCTCTTTTCATCATGAGTTCAGCAGGCGAGACTCTTATGAGTGTGTGAGGTCTTGTCCTGTAACTCAGCAAGACTGACCCTTGGGTTACTCTCCTCATGCTTTGCTTGATAATTTGTACTACACGTTCTGCTTGCTCGTTGGACGCAGGCTTGAACGGTGCTGACCTTACATGTTTTATGCCGTTAAGCTTTACAAACTCCTGAAACTCCTGACTGGTGAAGCATGAACCTTTGTCACTCATCACTATGTCAGGCAGACCATGTGTCGCGAACATGATATTGAGATTCTCTATGGTTGCCGTGGATGTACTGGATGAAATGATTATGCATTCTATCCACTTCGAATAGGCATCCACCACCACTAAAAACATCTTGCCCAGGAAGGGACCTGCAAAATCTACATGGGTCCTGGACCAAAGTTTGGATGGCCATGACCACACACTCAGCAGCGATTCCGCTGGTGTTTTGCTAAGCTGCATGCAGGTGTTGCACTGATGCACGCATGCTTCCAGCTCAGAATCAATTCCTGGCCACCATACGTGGGACCTGGCGATGGCCTTCATCATCACTATAATAGGATGTGTGCTGTGTAACTCACACACAAACTTCTCTCTCCCTTTCTTAGGCATTACAACATGATTGCCCCACAATATGCAATCTGCTTGAATAGACAGTTCGTCCTTGCGATGAATGTACGGTTTGGCCTCCTCGCACATTTGCTTAGGCATGGCAGACCAATCCGCTTTGAGGATGCAACCCTTTACCACCAATAATATCAGGTCCTGGCTGGTCCAGGTCTTAACTTGTTGAGCCATAACAGGGGTACCTTCACTCTCAAAAGCATCCATGATTAACATTAAATCTGCCGGTTGTGGCGTTTTCACCTCCGGTGTGGGCAACGGCAACTGGCTCAAAACATCGGCACAATTCTCTGTACCAGGTCTGTGATGAATGACATAATCATAGGCAGATAATGTCAGCGCCCACCTTTGGATGTGGGATGAAGCGTTGGTATTGATACCTTTGCTGTCGGAAAACAGCGAAATGAGCGGCTTGTGATCAGTCTCTAAATCAAACCTCAAACCGAACAGGTATTGATGCATCTTTTTAACACCGTACACACATGCTAAAGCTTCTTTTTCTACCATACTGTAGGCTGTTTCTGCTTTAGACAAACTTTTGGATGCATACGCGACAGGTTGAAATTTCCCTGACTCATTGGCTTGTTATAACATGCAACCAATTCCATATGACGATGCATCACAGGCCAAAACTAAACATTTACATGGGTCATAACGTACCAGCAGCTTGTTCGAGCAAAGCAGACTGGTGACTTTCATGAAAGCTCTGTCTTGCAATACGCCCCACACCCAGTTGTTGCCTTTTCTCAAATAGCATGTGCAGTGGTTCAAGTAAGGTGCTCAATTTAGGTCGGAAGTTACCAAAATAGTTGAGTAGACCCAGGAACGAATGCAGCTCCATCACGATTTCCCCTTAACAAATCCGTGCTGACTATCCTTAATTAATCCTTGCCTTTCCAAATGCAGATTTATGCTGTCTTTCAAGATTTTTTCCAATAATTTTCCCACCACTGAGGTTAGGCTGACAGGCCTGCAATTACTTGGCCTATCCATTTTTCCTTTCTTAAACAAGCATACTACATTAGCAGTCCTCCAATCCTCCGGCACCATGCCCAGATCCAAAGAGGACTGGAAAATGATGGTCAAGGCCTTTGATATTTCCTCTTTTACTTCACTCAACAGCCTGGGATGCATTTCATCTACTTATCTACTTTCAAAGCTGCTAAACCCCTTAATGCATTCCATTGTGAAGGTTCACAAGGTTGATTCCAGAAATGAGGGGGTTGACATGAGAAAAAGTTGAGTAGGTTGGGCCTCTACTCATTGGAGTTCAGAAGAATGAGAGGTGATCCAATCGAAATGTATAAGATTATGAGGGGGCTTGACAAGGTGAATGTAGAGAGGATGTTTCCACTGATGGGGGAGACTAGAACTAGAGGGCATAATCTTAGAATAAAGGGCCGCCCATTTAAAACTGTGATGAGGAGAAATTTCTTCTCTCAGAGAGTTGTGGATTTGTGGAATTCGTTGCCTCAGAGAGCTGTGGAAGCTGGAATGTTGAATAAACTTAAGACAGAAATAGACAGTTTCTTAAACGATAAGGGAATAAGGGGTTATGGAGAACGGACAGGGAAGTGGACCTGAGTCCATGATCGAGTCAGCCATGATCATATTAAATGGGAGCAGGTTCAAGGGGCCGTATGGCCTACTCCTGCTCCTATTTCTTATGTTCTGATGTAATGTATGAAATCTGGTAGCCAATTTACACACAACAAGCTCCCACAAGCTACTCTGAGCTAATTAACAAATCATCTGTTTTAGTGATGTTAAGGGATATATCTTCACCAGCCCCTGCTCTCCTTCAGAATAGTCTCATGGGATCTTGTACATCCCCCTGAGAGAACAGGCAGGACCTCGGCCTCGTGTCTCATCTGAAAGAAGGCACCTCTAACAGTACTGTGAACTCCCTCAGTACTATATGGAGTGTCAGACAGATTTTGTGCTCAAGTTTCAAGTGGGACTTGAACCCACAATCTTCTGACTCAGAGGCCAGAGTGCTAGCCACTGAGCCACCTTAGAGCAGTTAATTTTGTTTGAAATATTAACAGAAATGTCAGCATGGTATGACCCTTCTCTTTTCTAAGGACAGTTGTACTGGGTCAGGTAACTGATTGTTTAGTTACATTTGGATTGCATTATTGAAATGCTTCATGTTATGCTCGGACACGATACATCAGTTAGGTGCAGATTGATAAGCATTTAGTGATAGCGTTCATTTACAAGTTCATGCTTTCTGTTTCTCTGTGGTAGAGCTCGCCTCTGAGTCTACTGCAGGAGCAGCTGGCTCACGCAACCAAACATAAAAACGTAAGAAATAGGAGCAGGAGTAGGCCATTCGGCCTCTAGAGCCTGCTCCGCCATTCAATATCATGGCTCATCTTCTACCTCAACTCCACTTTCCTGCACTATCCCCGTATCCCTTAATATCCAAAAATCTGTCGACCCTTGTCTTGAGTATACTCAACGACTGAGCTTCCACAGCCCTCTGGGGTAGAGAATTCCAAAGATTCACCACCCTCTGAGTGAAGAGATTTCTCCTCAACTCAGTGCTAAATGGCCGACCCCTTATTCTGAGACTGTGACCCCTAGTTCTAGACTCCCCAGCCCGAGGAAACATCCTCCCTGCAACTACCCTGTCAAGCCCTGTAAGAATGTTTTATGTTTCTAAACTCGAGAGAACATAGGCCTAGTTTACTCAATCTCTCCTCATAAGACAGTTCCCCCATGCCAGGAATCAGTCTGGTGAACCTTCATTGCGCCCGATCTATGGCAAGTATATCCTTCCTTAGGTAAGGAGACCAGAACTGTACAAAGTACTCCAGGTGCGGTCTCATCAGGGCCTTCTATAATTGCAAGAAAACAGGGCATGTCACACAAACACGGTAGATGCCACAGTTTCAAAGAGTCTGACCTGCAAAGCCCTCCTTAAGGAAATTGACACCAGGAGACATGGATTACTGGGTGTCTGTGGCAGAAAACTTGCCAGAAATATCACTTGTGCCACCTGGATGGAAAAGGCACTGGCATTTAGTGCCAGCTTTGTCACCCCCAGCACTGCAGACCAGTGCTGAAAGTTCAAAGAACTTACCAAGTCAGGCAAGACATCACACCAGTCTCCCTTTTCTTCCTTTAAGGCACATTTAAGGTCTTTGGAGAGGAAAGCGAACATAGGAATATAGGAACAGGCGTAGGCCATTCAGGCCCTGGAACCTGTTCCACCATTCAATGAGATCATAGCTGTACTTCAACCTAACTCTATATACCTGCCTTTGACCCATATCCCATAATACCTTTAGTTAACAAAAAGTTATCAATTTCCGATTTCAAATTAACAATTGATCTATCTAGCTTCAATCTTCTGCCACCCTTTGTGTGTAGAGGTGTTTGCTAATTTCAGTCCTGAAAGGTCTGGCTCTCATTTTTAGACTATGCTCCCTAGTCCTAGAATCCCCAACAAGTGGATATAGTTTATCTCTATCTACCCAATCTGTCCCTTAATATAGAAACATAGAAACATAGAAATCTACAGCACAGAAGGAGGCCATTTCGGCCCATCGCATCCGCGCCGGCCAACAAAGAGCCGCACGGCCCTTGGTCAGCAGCTCTAAAGATTACATATAAACCTATGAACAATGACGGAAAGGCAAAGAGCACCCAGCCCAACCAGTCTTCCCCACACAACTGCGACACCCCTTATGTTAAAAACATCTACATTTCACCCCAATCGGAACCATGTGATGTCCTCGGAGAGGCAAAAACCATATTAAAAACCCAAGCCAATTTAGGGAGAAAAAATCTGGGAAAATTTCTCTCCGGCCATCCAGGCGATCAAAACTAGTCCAGGAGATCACCCTGGTTGTATTCGATTCCCTGCAGTACTTACCATTATATCTGAGCCGTCCAACAAAAGGTCCTCCAGTCCAATCCCAATGACCAGCTCTAGGTCTGTAACCCTGCAGGTTACGGCACTTTAAGTGCCCAACCAACCATCTCTTAAAAGTGGTGAGGGTTTCTGCATCCACCACTCTTCAAGGCAGTGAGTTCCAGATCCCCACAACCCTCTGCGTAAAGAAGCCCCCCTTAAATCCCCACTAAACATTCCACCAACCACTTTAAAACTATGCCCCCTCGCAATAGACCCCTCCACCAATGGAAATTGACTCTTACTATCAACTATGTCCAGGTCCTTCAATATTCATTGAGGTCTCCTCTCAACCTCCTCTGTTCCAATGAGAACAAACCCAGCCTATCCAATCTGTCCTCATAACTAAGATTCTCCATTCCAGGCAACATCCTAGTAAATCTCCTCTGCACCCTCTCAAGAGCAATCACGTCCTTCCTATAATACGGCGACCAGAACTGCATGCAGTGCTCCAGCTGTGGCCTAACCAAAGTATCATACAATTTAAGCATAACCTCCCTGCTCTTATATTCGGCCAATAAAGGCAAGCATTCCATGTGCCTTCTTAACCACCTTATCCACCTGGCCTGCTACTTTCTGTGGTGAAGCACTCCAAGGTCCCTTTGTTCATCTACACTATTAAGTGGCATACCGCTTGATGTGTATACCCTTTCCTTAATAGCCCTCCCAAAGTGCATCACCTCACACTTCTCTGAATTAAATTCCATTTGCCACTGCTCTACCCACCTGACCAGTAGATTGCGATCTTCCTGCAGCCCATGACTTTCCTCGTCATTATCAACCACACAGCCAATTTTAGTGCCGTCTGCAAACTTCTTAATCATACTCCCGATATTCAAATCTAAATTGTTGATATATACCACAAAAAGCAAGGGACACAGTACTGAGCCCTGTGGAACCCCACTGGAAACATCCTTCCAATCACAAAAACATCCATCAATCATTACACTTTGCTTCCTACCTCCAAGCCAATTTTGGATCCAACTTGCCACTTTGACCTTTATCCCATGGGCTTTCACCTTCATACCATGTGGGACCTTATCAAAAGCCTTGCTAAAGTCCATAGATACTACATCGTACACACTATCCTCATCAACCCTCTTGATTACCTCCTCAAAAAATTCAATCAGATTAGTCAAACACAATCTTCCCTTAACAAATCCATGCTGACTATCACTAATTAATCCTTGCCTTTCCAAATGCAGATTTATCCTGTCTTTCACGATTTTTTCCAATAATTTTCCCACCACTAAGGTTAGGCTGATAGGCCTGTAATTCCCTTTTTCCCTTCTTAAACAAGGGTACTACATTAGCAGTCCTCCGGCACCATGCCCAGATCCAAAGAGTACTGGAAAATGATGGTCAAGGCCTCTGCTATTTCCTATTTTACCTTGCCCAACAGCCTGGGATGCATTTCATCCGGGCTTGGGGACTTATCTACTTTCAAAGCTGCTAAACCCCTTAATACTTCCTCTCTCACTATATTTATTTCATCCAGAATATCACACTCCTCCTCGATAGCAATATCTGCATTACCCCTTTCCTCTGTGAAAACAGATGTAAAGTATTCATTAAGAACCCTACCAACATCTTCCGCCTCCACACAAATATTACCCTAATGGTCTTTAATAGGGCCTACCCTTTCTTTAGTTACCACTTACTCGTTATGGGCCCAAGTTTCCACATGATTTGCGCCTGATTTTTAGGAGCAACTGGTGGAGAACGGACTATCTTAGAAATCGCAATTCTCCACCTTTTTCTTTCTGCAGTTCTAGTCAGGTAGAACAGTTCCACTTTGGAACAGAATTTTTTCTTCAAAAGGGGGCGTGTCCGGCCACTGACGCCTGATTTGAAAGTTTCCACAGTGAAAACGTACTGCAAACTAACTTAGAATGGAGCAAGTGAAGATTTTTGTAGAACTGAAAAACCAGTTCTACACATTAAAAAATCAGGCGCAGGTTACAAATTAGGCGTCCAGAATGAGGTGGGGGGGGAGGGGGGGGGAGGGAAGTCATTAAATTCTACAATAAATCCTTATTTATACTTATACAAATATTATACAAATAAATCCAACCTGAATAAAAATTTATAAGCAAAGAAAAGATTAAATAAACCATCTTCCTACCTGTGTGAAAGTGCTTCAGCCAGGGAGAATGCTGCAGCAACCCTCACAAAACGAGGCAGCCATTCCCGAACACGGGGGGGGGGGAGGAAGCCATTCCAGATGGCCGGTGGGCGGGCGGGAGGGAGGGGACCGACCGACCGACCGAACGCGTGGGGGTGGGGGGGGGAAGGGAGGAAGCCATTCCAGACGGCGGGGAGGGACCGAACGCAGGGTGGGGGGGTGGGGAGCCGTTCCGGGCGGGCGAGCAGGGGGAGGGGGGGGAGTGCGGGCCCGACCGACCGACCGAACGCAGCGGAGGGGGGGGGAGAGGAAGCCGTTCCAGACGGTGGGAGGGAGGGAGGGAAGGAGACAGAAGGCTGCAGGAAGCCTCAGAAATTGAGGAGCCATTTCCCGACGGCAAAAGGGGGAGGATGTCGGGAAACGGCTGCCTCAACTTTCTGAGGCTTCCTGCAGCCTTCTCAGTGCTGATGTGCTGATGGCAATGTGCTTTTATTAAAAAATGTTCAAAAACTAAACAGCTACAAAGAACTACAAAAATGGCCAAGTGCCAATGTTTCCTTCACATTGCGCGTGCGCGAACGCTCCAACGCGCACGCGCAGCGTTGCCGGCAGGAAAAAAACTAATTTAAATAGTACCCGCCCCCTCCCACTTACAAAATCGGCGCGGGTGTAGGCTCCACTCCCCTGGGCGCCAAACAGACAAGGAGCTGCAGGGCGCTCCAGAATCGC
Source organism: Pristiophorus japonicus (assembly GCF_044704955.1). Classification (NCBI taxonomy): domain Eukaryota; kingdom Metazoa; phylum Chordata; class Chondrichthyes; family Pristiophoridae; genus Pristiophorus; species Pristiophorus japonicus. The sequence continues at coordinate 25,681,833 of NC_091995.1, read as the reverse complement.
GCGGTTTTTTTCCGGCACCGTTTTAGGCGCGGAAAATGGGCGCCCAGCTCGGAGGGGCGCCCGTTTTTTATCGTGTGGAAACTTGGGCCCAATATATTTATAGAACATCTTAGGGTTTTCCTTAATTTTACGAGCCAAGAATTTTTCGTGCTCCCTCTTAGCATTCCTAATATCTTTTTAATTTTGCCTCTTAACTTTCTATATTCCTCTAAAAATTCTAATCTATTTAGCCGTTGATATATGACATAAGTATCCCTTTTTTTCTTAATCCTCCCCTGTAAGTCCCTTGACATCCAGGGGGCTCTAGAATTATTTTTCCCAGCCTTTTTCTTTAAGGGCACATGTTTGGCCTGAGCCTTCCAGATCTCCCCCTTGAATGCCTCCCACTGTTCCGACACTGATTTGCCCACAAGTAGCTGTTTCCAGTCCACTTTGGCCAAAGCACTCCTTAACTTAGTAAAATTAGCTTTTCCCCAACTCGGAACTTTTATTCCAGGCCTATTCTTGCCCTTATCCATAACCAACTTGAATTTGACTGAATTATGGTCACTGGCACCCAAGTGCTCTCCCACTAATACCCCTTCAACCTACCCAGCTTCATTCTCCAAAACTAAATCCAACACCGCCCCCTCTCGTGTTGGGCTTGCTACATACTGATTAAAAAGGTTCTCTTGAATGCATTTCAAGAATTCCGCACCCTCTATACCCTTCACATTAAATTTGTCTCAATCAATATTTGGATAGTTAAAATCCCCTACTATTGCTACCCTATGGTTTTTAGACTTCATAGCAATTTGCCTACATATTTGCTCCTTTATCTCCCTCCGACTGTTTGGGGGTCTATAATACATACCCAGCAGTGTGATCGCCCCTTTTTTATTTTTCAATTCGACCCATATGGTCTCATTTGATGATTCCACTAACATATCATCCCTCCTCACCACTGTAATAGTTTCTTTAATCAGTACCGCAACCCCGCCATCCCGCCCTCCCTCCCACTCCCCCCCCCACCTTTTTACCCCCCTCTCTATCTTGTCTAAAAATCCTGTAGCCAGGAATATTGATCTGCCAAACCTGCACCTCTTTCATGTTTCTGTAATGGCTACAATGTCATACTCTCAAGTGTCTATCTGTGCTCTTAGCTCAACAGCCTTATTCGCTATACCCCTTGCATTAAACATAAGAACATAGGAACATAAGATTTGGAACAGGAGTAGGTCATCTAGCCCCTCGAGCCTGCTCCGCCATTCAAAACGATTATGGTTGATCTGGCTGTGGACTCAGCTCCACTTACCCGCCCGCTCCCCGTAACTCTTAATTCCCTTATTGGTTAAAAATCTATCTATCTGTGATTTGAATACATTCAATGTGCTAGCCTCAACTGCTTCCTTGGGCAGAGAATTCCACAGATTCACAACCCTCTGGGAGAAGAAATTCCTTCTCAACTCGGTTTTAAATGGGCTCCCCCATATTTTGAGGCTGTGCCCCCTAGTTCTAGTCTCCCCGACCAGTGGAAACAACCTCTCTGCCTCTATCTTGTCTACCCTTTCATTATTTTAAATATTTCGATAAGATCACCCCTCATCCTTCTGAACTCCAACGAGTAAAGACCTAGTCTACTCAATCTATGATCATAAGGTAACCCCCTCATCTCCGGAATCAGCCTAGTGAATCATCTCCGTACCCCCTCCAAGGCTAATATATCCTTCCTTATGTAAGGTGACCAAAACTGCATGCAGTACTCCAGGTGCAGCCTCACCAATACCCTGTACAGTTGCAGCAGGACCTCCCTGCTTTTGTACTCCATCCCTCTCGCAATGAAGGCCAACATTCCATTCGCCTTCCTGATTACCTGCTGCACCTGCAAACTAACTTTTTGGGATTGGGCACCCTGTGCGGAGGGGAGCGGGTAGGTCCGAAGGCCTCCTCGTAGGACTGCTTCTGGGCACGGCCAAGGGTGCCATCAGCCGGTCCAGGCAGCGGGCGGTCGAGGGGGTCGTTCAACCTGACTGCCTGCCTCTCTTCCGCTCTTACATCCGGTCCAGGGTGTCCTTGGAGATGGAGCACGCGGTGTCCACCGGTACGCTCGCGGCCTTCCGCGAGAGGTGGGCACCGGAGGGACTGGAGTGCATCATCACGCCCGGCAACCAAATTTTAATTTGATTTTACGTTTTAAAGTTAATTTGTTTTAATTGCCGGTGCTTTTAGTGTCCCCTTCCCTTTTATAGGGGGCACTGGGGAAAAATAGTGATTTTAGTGCCCAAAAAAAAAAAAAAAAAAAAAAAAAAGAAAAACACAAAAAGAAAACAAAAAAAAAAAAGGGGGGGAAAAAAAGGGCCTTGTAAATGTCTGGAGTGTCACCCAGGTCGGGTGGCACCGTTTAATGTTTTATGTTTTGCAGGTGAACTCCAAAAAGAGTTTCATGCACAAGGACCACCAGGTCCCTCTGCACCGCAGCATGTTGTAATTTCTCCCCATTCAAATAATATTCCCTTTTACTGTTTTTTTTCCAAGGTGGATGACCTCATATTTTCCGACATTGTATTCCATCTGCCAAACCTTAGCCCATTCGCTTAACCTATCTAAATCTCTTTGCAGCCTTTCTGTGTCCTCTACACAACCTGCTTTCCCACTAATCTTTGTGTCATCTGCAAATTTTGTTACACTACACTCCGTCCCCTCTTCCAGGTCATCTATGTATATTGTAAAACAGTTGTGGTCCCAGCACCGATCCCTGTGGCACACCACTAACCACCAATTGCCAACCCGAAAAGGATCCATTTACCCCGACTCTCTGCTTTCTGTTTGCCAGCCAATTCTTGATCCATGCTAATACATTTCCTCTGACTCCGCATACCTTTATCTTCTGCAGTAACCTTTTGTGTGGCACCTTATCGAATGCCTTTTGGAAATCTAAATACACCACATCCATCGTTACACCTCTATCCACCATGCTTGTTATATCCTCAAAGGATTCCAATAAATTAGTTAAACATGATTTCCCCTTCATGAATCCATGTTGCGTCTGCTTGATTGCACTGTCCTTATCTCGATGTCCTGCTATTTCTTCCTGAATGATAGCTTCAAGCATTTTCCCCAATACATAACACTATAGTTACCTGCCTTTCGTCTCCCCCCTTTTTTAAACAGAGGCGTTACATTAGTTGCTTTCCAATCCGCTGGTACCTCCTCAGAGTCCAGAGAATTTTGATAGATTATAACGAATGCATCTGCTATAACTCCCGCCATCTCTGGGATGCATTTCATCAGGACCAGGGGACTTGTCTACCTTGAGCCCCATTAGCCTGTCCAGCACTACCTCCCTAATGATAGTGATTGTCTCAAGGTCCTCCCTTCCCACATTCCCGTGACCAGCAATTTTTAGCATGGTTTTTGTGTCTTCCACTGTGAAGACCGAAGCAAAATAATTGTTTAAGGTCTCAGCCATTTCCACATTTCCCATTATTAAATCCCCCTTCTCTTCTTCTAAGGGACCAACATTTACTTTAGTCACTTTCTCCGTTTTATACATCGGTAAAAGCTTCTACTATCTGTTTTTATGTTTTGCACAAGTTTACTTTCGTAATCTATCTTTCCTTTCTTTATTGCTTTCTTAGTCATTCTTTGCTGTCATTTAAAATTTTTCCAATCTTCTAGTTTCCCACTAACCTTGGCCACCTTATATGCATTGGAAAGTATATACCATTCAGCACAGGAAGACTTCGTTGCTTACTACATACTAAGCTCTGTTTCCTTTGTCTTACAGATTTGCTTTCTAGATTCTTGCTATCCAATTTCTGCTTTACTTCCTTCCCTTTTGAATTCATTCTCAGGATCCCATCCCCCTGTCAAGCTAGTTTAAACTCTCCCCCACATCAATAGCAAAACTCCCCGCGAGGATATTGGTCCCGGGCGCTGTTGAGGGAAACCCGTCCGCTTTGTACAGGTCCCATCTCCCCCAGAAGCGGTCCCAATGCCTCAAGAATTTAAAGCCCTCCCTCCTACACCAACTTTCCAGCCACGTGTTCATCCTCTCTATCCTTCTATTCTTATACTGATTAGCACATGGCACTGGTAGTAACCCGGAGATTACTACCTTTGAGGTCCTACCCCTTCATTTTCTTCCTAGCTCCCTGAATTCTTCCTGTAGGACCTCATCCCTCATTTTACCTATGCCGTTGGTCCCGATATGGACCACGACCTCTAGCTGTTTACCCTCCTCCCACCCCCCAGGATGCCCTGCGTCCGCTCTGTGACATCCTTGACCCTGGCACCAGGGAGGCACAAACCATTCGGGAGTCATGTCTACAGCCGCAGAAATGCCTGTCTGTTCCCCTAACTATAGAATCCCCTATCACTCGCTCTTTTGTTCTTCGTCCCGCCCCGCTTTGCAGCTGAGCCACCCGTGGTGCCTTGGAATTGGCTCTGGCTGCACTCCCCAGAGACACCATCGTCCTTACGGAAACTCAGAAGTGAATATCGGCTTGAAAGTGAGATGGACTCATGGTGGTATTCCTGCGCTACCTGCCTAGCACACTTACTACGTCTGGTGGTCACCCATTTCCCCTCTACCTGCATGCCTTTAAGCTGCGGGGTGACCACCTCCTGAAACATCCTGGGGATCACCATTGACCGCAAACTTAACTGGACCAGCCACATAAATACTGTGGCAACAAGAGCAGGCCAGAGACTAGGTAGTCTGTGGCGAGTGTCTCATCTCCTGACTCCCCGAAGCCTTTCCACCATCTACAAGGCACAAGTCAGGAGTGTGATAGAATATTCTCCACTTACTTGGATGAGTGCAGCATCAACTACACTCAAGAAGCTCGACACCATCCAAGACAAAACAGCCCGATTGATTGGCACCCCATCCACCACCTTCAACATTCACTCCCTCTATCACCGGAGTAACATGGGTGCAGTGTGTACCATCTATAAGATGCACTGCAGCAAGGCTTCGTCGGCAGCAACTCACAAACCAGCAACCTCTAGCATCTAGAAGGACAAGGGCAGCAGGTGCTTGGGAACACCACCATCTCCATAAACCCCTTCAAGTTACATACCATCCTGATTTGGAAATATATCGGCCATTCCTTCATCATCACTGGGTCACAATCCTGGATTCCCTCTCTAACAGCACTCTGGGAGTACCTTCATCACACGGACTGCAGCGGTTCAAGAAGGCACCCACCACCACTTTCTCAAGGGCAATTAGGGATGGGCAATAAATGCCAGCCTTGCCAACAATGTCCACATCCCATGAACTAATTTTAAAAATCTCGTACAGGATGAGGCAGAAGCCATGGTTCATTCTTTGCCTCCCTCGACCAGAGGGGCTGAGGCAAATTATAGGTCCCCGACTGCTGGTTCAGCTGAGATCAGGTGTTTCAGGAAAGTCAGAAGCTCACCCGGGATGTTTTAGGTGGCTCCAGATCACAATGGCTAGTGGCCACTGTGTGGAGGGGAGAATTTGCTACCTAGTGTTACCTATGGTCCTGGCGCATCAAGTAACTGGGGCCATAGAGAGGGCTTTAAACTAAATAGCGCGGGGAGAGATTGAGCTGAACGAAAATTTAAGAAGTCAAAGAGTAAGGAGAAGGTAATAGAGCAAGGTAGCACTGGGGGAAATGAAAACCAGAGCGTGACAGGAAGGGACTGAATGTATAAACATAAAAGTGAATCAGAAAGTGCGGTCAAAGCAGGAAAAAAGGGTAAAAAAGCAAATTTAAAAGCTCTTTATCTGAATGCACGCAACATTCGTAACAAAATAGATGACTTGACGGCACAAATAGATACAAATGGGTATCATCTGATAGCCATTACAGAGACGTGGAGGCAAGGCGACCAAGGCTGGGAACTAAATATTCAGAGGTATTTGACAATTCAAAAGGACAGACAGAAAGGAAAAGGAGGTGGGGTAGCACTGTTAATAAAGGATGAGATCAGTGCGTCAATGAGAAATGATATTGGCTTAGAAGATCAAGGTGTTGAATCAGTTTGGGTGCAAATAAGGAATAATAAGAGGAAAAAGTCACTGGTGGGCATAGTCTATAGGCCCCCTAACAATAACTACATTGTTGGACGGAGTATAAACCAAGAAATAATGGAGACTTGTAAAAAAGGAATGGCAATAATCATGTGAGATTTTAACCGGCACATTGATTGGACAAAGCAAATTGGCCAGGGTAGCCTTGAGGAAAAGTTCATAGAATGTATCTGGGATAGTTTTCTTGAACAGTATGTTGCAGAACCAACCAGGGAGCAGGCTATCTTAGATCTGGTTCTGTGTAATGAGACAGGATTAATAAACGATCTCCTAGTAAAGGATCCTCTAGGAATGAGTGACCATAACATGGTTGAATTTCAAATTCAGTTAGAGGGAGAGAAAGTTGGTTCTCTAACCAGTGTCATAAACTTAAATAAAAAAGACTGGAAAGGTATGAAGGCAGAGTGGACTGGGAAAATAGATTAAGTATGGGACGGTTGATGAGCAGTGGCAGACATTTAATGAGATATTTCATAACTCTCAACAAAAATATATTCCAATGAGAAGGAAAGGCTGTAAGAGAAGGAATAACCATCCGTGGCTAACTAAGGAAATAAGGGAGGGTATCAATTGAAAACAAAGGCATACAATGTGGCAAGACTAGTGGGAGGCCAGAGGATTGGGAAACTTTTAAAAGCCAGCAAAGAATGATTAAAAAGAAATAAAGAGAGGGAAGATAGATTATGAAAGTAAACTAGCTTGAAATATACAAACAGATAGTAAGAGTTTCTACAGGTACATAAAAAGGAAAAGTGTGGCTAAAGTAAATGTTGCTCCCCTTGAGGATGAGACTGGGGAATTAATAATGGGGAACAGGGAAATGGCAGAGACTTTGAACAAATATTTTGTAACGGTCTTCACAGTAGAAGACACTAAAAACATCCCAATAGCGATTAATCAAGGGGCTGTAGGGAGGGAGAAACTTAACACAATCACTATTACTAAAGAAATAGTACTCGATAAATTAATAGGATTAAAAACGGACAAGTCACCTGGACCTGATGGCTTGCATCTTAGGGTCCTTAAAGAAGTGGCTGCAGAGATAGTGGTGCAGAGATAGTGGATGCATTGGTTGTAATCTACCTGGATTCTGGAGAGGTCCCAGCGAATTGGAAAACCGCAAATGTAACTTCCCTGTTTAAAAAAGGAGGCAGACAGAAAGCACGAATCTATAGACTGGCTAGCCTAACATCTGTCGTTGGGAAAATGCTGGAGTCCATTATTAAGGAAGCAGTAGCGGGACATTTGGAAAAGCATGATTCAGTCAAGCAGAGTCAGCATGGTTTTATGAAAGGGAAATCATGTTTGACAAATTTTCTGGAATTCTTCAAGGATGTAACAAGCAGGGTGGACTAGGGGGAACCAGTGGATATGGTGTATTTGGATTTCCAGAAGGCATTCAATAAGGTGCCACATAAAAGGTTACTGCACAAGATAAAAGTTCATGGGGTTGAGGATAATATATTAGCATGGATTGAGGATCCATGAACAGAAAAGAGAGAGTCAGGACAAAAACGGGTCATTTTCCGGTTGGCAAACAGTGACTACTGGAGTGCCACAGAGATCGGTGCTAAGGCCTCAACTATTTACAATCTATATTAATGATTTGGATGAAGGGACCGAGTATAATGTAACCAAGTTTGCTGATGAAACACAGATGGGTGGGAAAGCAAATTGTGAGGAGGGCACACAAAATCTGCAAAGGGATATATACAGGCAAAGTGAGTGGGCAAAAATTTGGCAGATGGAGTATAATATAGGAAAATGTGAGGTTATCCACTTTGACATAAAAAATAAAAAAGCAACTTATAATTTAAATGGAGAAAAATTGCAAAGTGCTTCAGTACAGAGAGACCTGGGATCCTTGTGCATGGAACACAAGTTAGTATGCAGGTACAGCAAGTAATCGGGAAGGCAAATGGAAAGTTGGCCTTTATTGCAAGGGGGATAGAGTATAAAAGCAAATAATCCTGCTACAACTGTACAGGGTATTGGTGAGGCCACACCTGGAGTACTGCGTACAGTTTTGGCTTCCGTATCTAAGAAAGGATATACTTGCATTGGAGGCTGTTCAGAGAAGGTTCACTAGGTTGATTCCGGAGATGAGGGGTTGACTTATGAAGATAGGTTGAGTAGGTTGAGTCTATTCTCATTGGAGTTCAGAAGAATGAGGGGTGATCTTATCGAAATATATAAGATAATGAGAGGGCTGGACAAGATGGCTGCATATAGTATATTTCCAATCATGGGGGAAACTAAAACTAGGGGCATAGTCTCAGAATAAGGGGCTGCCCTTTTAAAACTGAGATGAGGAGGAATTTCTTCTCAGAGGGTTGTAAATCTGTGGGATTCACTGCCAAAGAGCTGTGAAGGCTGGGTCTTTGAAAATATTTAAGGCGAAGATAGACAGATTTTTGAACGATAAGGAAATAAAGGATTATGGGTAGCGGGCAGGGAAGTGGAACTGAGTCCATGATCAGATCAGCCATGATCTTATTAAATGGCGGAGCAGGCTCGAGGGGTCAAATGGCCTACTCCTGCTATTATTTCTTGTGTTCTTGTGTTCTTGTGTTGCAGAGCTGGTTCAAAACCAGAAAATGTTGGAAACAAAAAGCAAAATACTGTGGCTACTGCAATAACGCAATGAAAACAAAAATCTAAATGCTCAGCAGGTCAGACAGCATCAGTGGAGGAAATAAACAAATTAACATTCCAAGTACACAAAATTATCATCAGAACTGGAAGAAGAACAGCATTTCAAAATAAAGAACAAGATGAGAAGAAGGGGTTGGTTGTGGGGCAACACAAAAATGAAGGGGGGAATAGAATGGCCTATAAATCGCTTAAGAGGAAAATAGGAGATGGTTAAATGCCAAAAGTAATACAAGTACAATGGGCCTGAAATCACGCTCCCCACGGGCGCGTTCGAGGTGTGCACTCGCCTGTGGGGTTCCCGCAAGTTCATGGTTTCGGTATGAGAAACGCATGCGCCTAAATCCGGCACTTGCTATTTGCTCAACTCCTGTCCAGCGAATGTCCTTCAAATTCATACAACTGATAAAAGCAGTTTTACTGCTTAGTAAAAGACTTTTAAAGTACATAAAAATACATTAAAAAAAATAATTTAAACATTTATAATCCTGTAAAATAAAGTACGTATATTTTTAGATCTTTTAAAATACATAAATTTATTTTGCAATAAAATTACATTTTTGTTTAAAATAATTAATTAAATTCAACTTTGATTAATTTTAAATATATGATGGTTGTTTTTTTTTAAATTATTTTCAGTGTTTCAGTGTTTTGGGGGTATTCCCACTCATACTTATGATGGTTCCATGCATACAGAATCATTAGAAGTATGAATGGGGATCCCGTACTCTGATAGGTTGGGCCGGCCCACATAACCCCATTGATGTGTACAAAATCCTTACCATCCTGGGATACCTGTCCTGTCCCTACGCATAGAGGAGCAGTACCGCAGGTCTCCGAACATCCCCAACCACCAAGTACTTGCATAGAAATTTTTTGCGGTCGGAGGTATCTGCCCACGGGAAGCCTCCGACTGCAAATTCTAGGCCATGAAGTCCGTTGGCAAAATTACGGCAGATGGGAGTCAATGTGGAGAAGTGTAAGGGCATCCACTTTGGATCTGAGAAAGACAGACAGAATCTTTTCTAAATGTTAAGATACTAGAAACTGTGGAGGAGCAAAGTGATTTGGGTGTCTGTGTATACAAGTCACTAAACCTAGTGCAAAAGTACAAAAATTGAATCAAAAGGTCTAATGGATTTTGGCCTTTATCTCAAGGGGGCCTGAACTACAAAGGAGTGTAAGTTATGCTTCAATTGTATGGTGCCTTGGTCTGACCCCATCTGGACTCCTGTGCTCAGTTCCTGGATACCTCACCTCAGGAAGGATATATTGGCCTTGGAAGAATTACAATGCAGATTCATCAGAATTATGCCAAAGGGTTGAATTATGAAGACAGGTTTCATAAACATGGCTTGTATTCCCCCTGCGTATAGAAGATTAAGGGGTAATCTAATGGAGGTCTTTAAAATTATAAAGGAATTTGATACGATAGGTAAAAAGAAACTCGCTCCTCTGGGCGGGGCTGGGGAGCTGAGGCAGGGGGGATCTAGAATAAAGGAGCCACAATCTTAAATTTAAAGCTTGGCCATTTAGGAGTGAAATCAGCAAGTATTTTTTCACACCTGTCAGGTTGGACCCTGACACCAGCCACAGGCTGCAGTTACGCTATAACTGCAGCATTGGTGTGAAACCAAACCACTTTACATCAATGCTATTTTGCTGTACATATACCCATATATATAAATAACTCAACCTTGTAACTAAATGGAGGAAGGCTCTGTAACCAACAGTATTTTCCATGCCATACTGAAAGAAAAAGACTTGCATTTCTATAGCGCCATTCACTACCTCAGAATGTCACAAAGTGCTTTACGGTGCTTTCCAGGGAGTCGGACTAACTACAAAAGAGCTGGCGCAAACTCAGTGGGCTCAATGGCCTCCTTCTGTGCGGTACTATTCTATGATTGTATGATATAGCCAATTAATTACTTTTGCAGTGTAGTCACTGTTGTAATGTAGGAAACACGATAGCCAGTTTATGCACAGCGAGGTCCCACAAAGAGCAATGAGATACTGATCAGATTATCTGTTCTAGTGATATTGGTTGAGGGATAAATATTCGCAGGACACTGGGGCTAACTCCCCTGCTATTGTTCAAACACTGCAATGGGATCTTTTATGTCCAAAGGTGGAGAAGGGCAGATGGGGCCTCAGTATGATGTCTCAACCGAAAGATGGCACCTCCGACAATGCAGCACTCCACCAGTACTGCACTGGAGTGACTGATGCACAGAGTTGTGAGTTGCTATGGCTTGCTTACACTCGTGAATTACCGGGATTAAATCATCCAGAAAATGGTTAGCATGCCATCCTTTCAACTCTATAATCCTTTTCCACTCAGTCTGGACGGATGGGTTGAAAAGCTTTCTGTGAAGACCCTGTATGAAGCTCTCAAACGCAGTTGCTGGTGGTTATGGGTTCACAGCACATATTTGATCCCAAATTTTCAGTGCCATTGCAAGAAGCTAAAACAGCTGATGCATGGAGATGCAAAATCACATTGGGGCAGAGTTAAGGCCGTTCGCTGGTTCTCTCTCTGTGCTAGACATTACCTCAAAGTGTCTAATGTTGGCACTTGCTGCCTGAAGTGGGGGGAGTAGTCATTTCCTAGCATTCCTTGACACCCCAAGCCTTGGTGAGCACAAACATAGCGGAAATCTATTGCACAAAGCTCCAGTAATCATTGAATCATTTGGACTGAAATTATTCCATGCAGGGGCTGGTTAAGAAATTTCTTTATTTGCTATTTTAAGGGAGACATTAACCTTTTAATGTAAATGGGTTAGTGCCTCATTCCTAAATAGCAGACAGACGAATATCGTCAAATGCCTGGCCGCTCTAATTTAGCACAGCGAGATTTAACCCCACTCGTTACTACGCCTGCTGGGCCCATGCATTTTAGAGCCACGCTCGCGTACATCCACCTGAACACACTCATCCACTGATACATGTAGACTCACAGCCACTGAGGTATATGCACACCCACTCACATGAGTCACACACTCACTCTCACAATGCTCCCTAACAGCAGTGTGGGAGTAGCAACACCCCATGGACTGCAGCGGTTCAAGAAGGCGGCTTACCTTCTTACTGGCCAACTGGCGATGGGCAATAAATGCTGGTCTTGTCAGCAGTGCCAACATCCCGAGAATGAATTTAAAAGAAACTTAGCATTGCAAGGGACGGGGAGATTTCCACTCTCCCTGTAATTATTTCTAATTGCGATAAAGTGAAGGGACCTGTGCAAATCGAGTCCCTGCTGTCAAAGTAACAAGAAGGGTGTTACATCCATAATAAAGTAATGTGATTGAGTACTGTAGACGTAAATAAGTGTGACCTTAGTCTCTTTTTTCTAACTCCAGAGTGTTGGTACAGCATGAGAGGCCTGCCTATATACAGTGCTCACAAGGGATGCTGGGATCCCTTGGGACTCCAACAGATACACCCTCTGGTGGCGGTAGAATGGTGGTTACATAGGGTTGCATACATAACATCACTCCCTCCCAAAGTCAACAGTACACTTACTTACAGGGTGAGACGATCTGTGGTTTTTCGCTCCCTAGTCGATCGTCTCGGTACAAATGCAGGTGCAAGTGAGTTAGTTGGTTCTTCGCTGGGCTGCTGCGCAGCTGGCCTTGCTGCGCTGCTGGGGATGATAAGTTCAGCTTCGTGGTCAACAGTGATGTCGGTTGCCACTTGTGTGTGTGTCGGAGGATCGAAGTTGGTGGTGTCCTCTTCAGGTTGCTCGTGGCTGTCTGTGAATCGCAGTTTGGTTTGGTCCAAATGCTTTCTGAAAGTTAGACCATTTGCAAGTTTGACCTGAAACACCCTACTCCCTTCTTTGGCTATGACAGTGTCAGCAAGCCATTTGGGACCATGTCCAGAGCTGAGTACAAATACAAGGTCATTGACTTCAATATCGCATGAAAAATTTGCGCGATCCTGGTACATGTTTTGTTGATGCCCTCGACGTGACCATGGAGATCAGGGTGGATGAGAGAAAGCCTTGTTTTGAGCGCCCTTTTCATGCGCAGCTCGGCTAGGGGAACCCCGGTGAGAGAGTGGGGTCTGGTGCGGTAGCTGAGCAGGACTCGGGACAGGCGGGTGTACAGGGAGGCTTCTGACACGTGTTTCAAGCTTTGCTTGATGGGTTGGACTGCCTGTTCTGCCTGGCCGATAGATGCGGGCTTGAACAGGGCAGATGTGATGTGCTTGATCCCATTGCGGGTCATGAATTCCTTGAATTCAGTGCTGGTGAAGCATGGCCCATTGTCGCTGACAAGGACATCAGGCAGGCCGTGCATGGCAAACATGACTCATAGGTTTTCAATGGTGGCAGTGGATGTGCTTACAGACATTATTACACACTCAATCCACTTAGAATAAGCATCCACAACAACCAAGAACATTTTGCCTAGAACGGGCCAGTGAAGTCAATGTGGATCCTAGACCATGGTTTGGAGGGCCATGACCACAAACTTAGCGGTGCCTCCCTGGGTGCATTGCTCAGTTGAGAGCAAGTGTTGCATTGGCGCACGCAAGACTCCAAATCTGAGGTGATGTCACATGGGATCTGGCTATAGCTTTCATCATTACTATGCCTGGGTGGGTACTGTGCAGGTTGCGTATGAACATTTCCCTGCCTTTCTTGGGCAAAGCCACGTGATTACCCCACAAAAGACAGTCCGCCTGTATGGATATTTCATCTTTATGCCGCTGGAAACATAGAAACATAGAAAATAGGTGCAGGAGCAGGCCATTCAGCCCTTCTAGTCTGCACCGCCATTCAATGAGTTCATGGCTGAACATGAAACTTCAGTACCCCCTTCCTGCTATCTCACCATAACCCTTGATCCCCCGAGTAGTAAGGACTTTATCTAACTCCCTTTTGAATATATTTAGTGAATTGGCCTCAACTACTTTCTGTGGTAGAGAATTCCACAGGTTCACCACTCTCTGGGTGAAGAAGTTTCTCCTCATCTCGGTCCTAAATGGCTTACCCCTTATCCTCAGACTGTGACCCCTGGTTCTGGACTTCCCCAACATTGGGAACATTCTTCCTGCATCTAACCTGTCTAAACCCGTCAGAATTTTAAACGTTTCTATGAGGTCCCCTCTCATTCTTCTGAACTCCAGTGAATACAAGCCCAGTTGATCCAATCTTTCTTGATACGTCAGTCCCGCCATCCCGGGAATCAGTCTGGTGAATCTTCGCTGCACTCCCTCAATAGCAAGAATGTCCTTCCTCAAGTTAGGAGACCGAAACTGTACACAATACTCCAGGTGTGACCTCACCAAGGCCCTGTACAACTGTAGCAACACCTCCCTGCCCCTGTATTCAAATCCCCTCGCTATGAAGGCCAACATGCCATTTGCTTTCTTAACCGCCTGCTGTACCTGCATGCTAACCTTCAATGACTGATGTACCATGACACCCAGGTCTCGTTGCACTTTCCCTTTTCCTAATCTGTCACCATTCAGATAATAGTCTGTCTCTCTGTTTTTACCACCAAAGTGGATAACCTCACATTTATCCACATTATACTTCATCTGCCATGCATTTGCCCACTCACCTAACCTATCCAAGTCACTCTGCAGCCTAATAGCATCCTCCTCGCAGCTCACACTGCCACCCAACTTAGTGTCATCCGCAAATTTGGAGATACTGCATTTAATCCCCTCGTCTAAATCATTAATGTACAATGTAAACAGCTGGGGCCCCAGCACAGAACATTGCGGCACCCCACTAGTCACTGCCTGCCATTCTGAAAAGTACCCGTTTACTCCTACTCTTTGCTTCCTGTCTGACAACCAGTTCTCAATCCACGTCAGCACACTACCCTCAATCCCATGTGCTTTAACTTTGTACATTAATCTCTTGTGTGGGACCTTGTCGAAAGCCTTCTGAAAGTCCAAATATACCACATCAACTGGTTCTCCTTTGTCCACTTTACTGGAAACATCCTCAAAAAATTCCAGAAGATTTGTCAAGCATGATTTCCCTTTCACAAATCCATGCTGACTTGGGCCTATCATGTCACCATTTTCCAGATGCACTGCTATGACATCCTTAATAATTGATTCTATCATTTTACCCACTACTGAGGTCAGGCTGACCGGTCTATAATTCCCTGTTTTCTCTCTCCCTCCTTTTTTAAAAAGTGGGGTTACATTGGCTACCCTCCACTCCATAGGAACTGATCCAGAGTCAATGGAATGTTGGAAAATGACTGTCAATGCATCCGCTATTTCCAAGGCCACCTCCTTAAGTACTCTGGGATGCAGTCCATCAGGCCCTGGGGATTTATCGGCCTTCAATCCCATCAATTTCCCCAACACAATTTCTCGACTAATAAAGATTTCCCTCAGTTCCCCCTCCTTACTAGACCTTCTGACCCCTTTTATATCCGGAAGGTTGTTTGTATCCTCCTTAGTGAATACCGAACCAAAGTACTTGTTCAATTGGTCTGCCATTTCTTTGTTCCCCGTTATGACTTCCCCTGATTCTGACTGCAGGGGACCTACGTTTGTCTTTACTAACCTTTTTCTCTTGACATACCTATAGAAACTTTTGCAATCCACCTTAATGTTCCCTGCAAGCTTCTTCTCGTACTCCATTTTCCCTGCCCTAATCAAACCCTTTGTCCTCCTCTGCTGAGTTCTAAATTTCTCCCAGTCCCCAGGTTCGCTGCTATTTCTGGCCAATTTGTATGCCACTTCCTTGGCTTTAATACTAACCCTGATTTCCCTAGATAGCCACGGTTGAGCCACCTTCCCTTTTTTATTTTTACGCCAGACAGGAATGTACAATTGTTGTAATTCATCCATGCAGTCTCTAAATGTCTGCCATTGCCCATCCACAGTCAACCCCCTAAGTATCATTCGCCAATCTATCCTAGCCAATTCACGCCTCATACCTTCAAAGTTACCCTTCTTTAAGTTCTGGACCATGGTCTCTTCATGCTTGATCTCTTCATGCATCTCCGCTGGAATGCTGGACCAGCTCACATGGAGGACACAATTTTTTACAAGGGACAGTAAAGGATCCTGGCTGGTCCAGGTGCTGATCTGGTGGGCCGTAACGGGTGACTTTTCGTTTTCAAGTGCATCCATCACCAAAAGCAAGTCTGCAGACTGTGCCATTTCCACCCCGGTGGTGGGCAATGGTAGCCGACTGAGGGCATCAGCGCAGTTCTCTGTGCCTGGCCTGTGGCGAATTACAAAGTTATATGCAGACAGCGTGAGCGCCCATCTTTGGATGCGAGCAGAGGCATTGGTATTGAAAACTTTGCTCTCTGAGAATAGCGATATGGGCAGATTATGGTCAGTTTGTAACTCGAACTTAAGCCCAAGCAGATACTAATGCATTTTTACCCTGTATATGCATGCCAGAGCTTCTTTTTCAATCATGCTGTAGGCCCTTTCGGCCTTGGACAAGCTCCTGGATGCATAAGCGACCGGTTGCAATGTTCCCAATTCGTTTGCTTGTTGTAACACACAGCCAACTCTGTACGAAGATGCATCACAAGCTAGCATTAAATGTTTACATGGGTTATACAGAACAAGCAGTTTGTTGGAACATAACAGATTTCTGGCTTTCTCAAAAGCAGCCTCTTGTGATTTCCCCCATACTCAATCATCTCCCTTGCGTAGCAACATGGGTAGAGGTTCTAGCAAGGTGCTTAACCCGGGTAGGAAATAACCAAAATAATTGGGACGACTGCAAATTCGTCACGTTCTGTGGTCTCGGCACATTCTTGATGGCCTCCGTCTTGGTCGGTGGGTCTGATGCCATCTGCCATGATTCTTCTCCCTAAGAACTAGACCTCTGGTGCCAGGAATACACACTTCGAGCATTTCAACCTGAGTCCCACACAATCTAGCTAACTTAGAACATCTTCCACGTTCTGCAAGTGTTTGATGGTGTCCCGACCTGTGACCAGTATGTCGTCCTGGAAAACCACGGTGCGTAGAACTGACTTTAGCAGACTCTCCATGTTCCTTTAAAAATTGGCCGTGGCCGATCGAATCCCAAACGGGCATTTTTGTAGATGAACAGACCTTTGTGCGTGTTGATGCAGATGAGGCCTTTCGATGATTCCGACAGCTCTTGTGTCATTTAGGCCGAGGTCAGGTCCAACTTGTTGAATGTCTTTCCTCCTGCCAGCATCACAAATAGGTCGTCTGCCTTGGGTAACGGGTACTGGTCCTGCAGCGAAAAACGGTTAATCGTAACTTTATAGTCCCCACAAATTCTGACCGTGCCATCGCTCTTGAGAACCGGAACAATCGGACTGTCCCACTTGTTGAGCTCCACCAGCGCAATGATGCCCTCTCGTTGCAGCCTGTCCAGCTCGATGTCCACTTTCTCTCACATTATATATGGCACCGCCCGTGCCTTGTGGTAGATAGGTCATGTTCCGGGAATCAACTGGATCTGCACCTTCGCCCCCGAGAAATTTCCGATACCTGGCTCAAACAATGAAGGAAACTTGCTCAGAACCTGGGCACATGAGGCATCGTCGACAGACGAAAGCGCTCGGATGTTGTCCAAGTTCCAGTGGATTTTTCCCAACCAGCTTCTGCCGAACAGTGTGGGGCCATCTCCTGGTACTATCCATTGTGGTAGTTCGTGCACTGCTCCATCATAGGAGACTTTTACTGCTGATCTGCCAATTACAGGGATCAGCTCTTTAGTGTAAGTCCTCAGCTTGGTGTGAATGGGGCTCAGCTTGGGCCTGTGTGCCTTGTTGCACCACAGCCTGTCAAAGGCCTTTATGCTCATGATGGACTGACTCGCACCAATTCCATGGATACTGGAATTCCGTTCAGTTCAACTTTTAACATGGTCGGTGGACATTTCGTGGTGAAGGTGTGTACCCCGTACACTTCCACCTCCTCGGTTTGACTCTCTAATTCAGTTTGATCCGCCATGGATCGGTCTTCCTCTACAATGTGGTGGTTTGCAGGGTTTGCAGCTCGTCTGCACATTCACTGGAGGTGTCCCTTTGTTCCACATCCTTTGCATGCATATTGTTTGAAGTGGCATTGATGGGCTCGATGATCATCTCTGCAGCGCCAACAAGGTGTTAACTGCCTCGCATTAATGCTTGATGGCGGACTCTGAGTCATCTGAGGTCATGCAGCGGCAGGCATGTACATTCTGCCATATGCATTCCTGCCTGTACATTACTTGCTGAAACATCTTTATGCTGCAAAATTTGTTTGGTTTTATTGCTGGTGGACATAAATGCCTGGGCTACGTAATGGGATTGCTCAGGTTCGGTGTTTCAACAGTCAATAGTTTTCAGAGGATAACCTCATGGCCAATGCCAAGCACAAAAAAGTCTCTTAGTATTTGCTCCAGGAATCCATCAAATCGCAATGTCCTGCAAGGCGCCTTAGTTCGGCGGCGTAGCTCGCCACTTCCTGGCCTTCAGACCGTTGACATGTGTAAAATCGATACCTTGCCATCAGAATGCTCTCCTTCAGATTTAGGTGCTCCCGGACCAACGTACACAGTTCTTCATACGATTTGGTTGTTGGTTTCACTGGTGCAGGCTCGAAGAGCTGAACGGCCTACTCCTGCACTTATTTTCTATATTTCTATGTTTCTATATTTCATAAGGCTATAGGTTGTTGCCCCACAGACGGTGAGGAGGATTGCCCTGTGTTTGACAACAATCTCATTCCCTTCCAGCTCGTTGGCCACAAAGTATTGGTCGTGCCGCTCCACAAAGGCCTCCCAATCGTCCCCTTCTGAGAATTTCTCCAGGATACCAACAGTTCTCTGCATTTTCATGTGATGGTTCATTATCTCATCGCCAGTTGTTACATCCATAAGAAAGTAATGTGATTGAGTACTGTAGACATGAGTAAATGTGACCTGAGTCTCTTTATTCTAACTCCAGAGTGTTGGTACAGCATGGGAGACCTGCTTATATACAGTGCTCCCAAGGGATGCTGGGATCCCTTGGGACTCCAAAGGATATGCCCTCTGGTGGCGGTAGAATGCTGGTTACAAGGTGTTGCGTACATAACAAAGGGGAGGGTGAGAGAGCAATTGTTCTGTCCCATTTGTGTTAGTGACGTCCGAATCATAGTGTTATGTTGCTATTTCTAGCAAAATGGCAAAAGCCTTATAAGAAAAAGAATGGTGGGCAGCTGCAGCTGGGGCTAATTGACAGCAAACAGAGAGTAGCGATGAACGGTTGTTTTTCGGACTGGAGGTAGGTATAGTGGTGTTCCCCAGGAGTCAGTGCTCGGACCATGGCTTTTCGTGATATATATTAATGAGTTGGACATGAGTGTGCAATGCACAATTCCCAAATTTGAAGATGACACAAAACTTGAAAGTGTAGTGAACAGTGAGCAGGTTATTTATAGACTTCAGGAAATCAGAGACAGGCTGATGAAATGGGCAGACATGCGGCAGATGACATTTAACACAGTAAAGTGCGAAGTGATACAGTTTGGTAGGAAGAATTAGGAGAGGACATATAAACTAAATGGTACAATCCTAAAGGGGGTGCAGGAGCAGAGAGGCCTGCGGGTATATTTACACAAATCATTGAAGGTAGCAGGTCAGGTTGAGAAAACAATGAAAAAAGAAGACAGGATCCTGAGCTTCATCAACAGAGGAATAGAGTACAAAAGCAAAGAAGTTATGATGAAATTTTACAAAACACTGGTTCAGCCACAACTGGAGTATTATGTCCAATTTTGGGCACCACACTTTAGGAAGAATGTTGAGGCCTTCGAGAGGGTGCAGAAAAGATTCACGGGAATGATTCCAGAGAAGAGACATTTCGGTTATGTGGATAGACTGAAGAAGCTGGGGTTGTTCTCCTTGGAGCAGATAAGGTGGAGAGGAGATTTGACAGAGGTGTTCAAAATCATGAGGAGTCGAGATAGAGTAGATCGTGAGAAACCGTTCCCCATTGGCAGAAGGGTTGAGAACCAGAGAACACAGATTTAAGGTGATTGGCAAAAGAACCAAAGGTGACATGAGCAAAATGTTTTTTATGCTGTGAGTGGTTAGGATCTGGAATGCACTGCCTGAAAGGTTGATGGAAGCTGACTCAATCACACCTTTCAAAAGGGAATTGGATAAGTACCTGAAGGAAAATAAAATTGCAGGGCTATGGGGAAAGGGTGGGAGATGGGACTTCCTGAAGTGCTCTTGCAGAGAGCTGGCACGGGCTCGACGGGCCGAATGGCTTCCTTCTATGCTGTAGCCATTCTATGATTCTATGACCGGAAACGTTAACGCTGTTTCTCTTTTCACGGGTGCTGCCCTGACCTGCTGAGCATTTCCAGCATTTTCTCGTTTCATTTCAGAGTTCCAGTATCCGCAATGTTTTGCTTTTGAAAGGTAATATGGTTCGATTAGAAGTTTCAAGCCACCATTACAGCGCTGAACTGCAATGAGCAGTCTGTTGACGTCACAGCTATTTATATTATTTAGCAGGGTGCGGGACTAATTCTCCCTCATGGTGATACGAAAATCGGCGAGCGCTGGGCTGCAATCATCTTTGGATCCCAGCACTCTTACCTTACGGCTGCCTAATGATACTGAGTAAGTTCCATGGAGCATGGTGTAAAGTTGTGCATTTTTTTTGGTCATGCTTCTTGACAAGTCGGTGTGGTACATCCCAAAATGCGGCTATTGAAGTGAGTGTCCGTTCTGCCTTGGGGACAAAAAAGTCGCAAGTGCGAATCTGAGGCAGTTTCCAGTAATGAGTTGATTAATAAATGATGGTGGCAGAGACCAACTAGTTTAAAGCATCCATCTTCAATATCTTCCATACCTCTGCACAATCTGTCACAGTATGAACATAAGTGCTGATGTACAAAATACTGGAGGAGCTCAACTATTGAAGGGCGCTCCCTTCAATCCTCGCACCCCAAGGATAACCCGCGATTATTCAAAGCAGGGAGGCCGAAAAGTGCATTGAAATAATGGTTCCGTTCAGGCCCTTCAGCCCTTCTCGTTGTAATCAGGACTGCACATTGCTGGTTACTGCATGTGAGACGTTGTCCTGAATGTATTGTTACTCTATGTTCAATTCGATAACGTGCAATTTTCCAGCGAGGGAAATAATAGAATGAAATTACATAATTAATTGTGTGAGTATTCAGTAAATACATTCTATATTTATAAACGCGCAGAATTCTGTCAGCGGGAGCAATGACATTTTTTTAAATTATTTTTCAGTTAAAAAGTCTTTTTTTTAAATATACAATGACTTATTTCTGTCAATCGTTGCTTTAACACGAGAGAAAGTTCAAGTGGTTCCTATCATTAGAGGGGACTGAGAGTCTGGCTCAGAATTTCGGCAGGTTAGAACATTTCAGCCGCCCGCTGATTTAACCGTAATTGCCCCACTGACTAAAAGGACGCCGAGAAAGGGAAAACATAGAAACATAGAAACATAGAAAATAGGTGCAGGAGCAGGCCATTCAGCCCTTCTAGCCTGCACCGCCATTCAATGAGTTCATGGCTGAACATGAAACTTCAGTACCCCCTTCCTGCTTTCTCGCCATAACCCTTGATCCCCCGAGTAGTAAGGACTTCATCTAACTCCCTTTTGAATATATTTAGTGAATTGGCCTCAACTACTTTCTGTGGTAGAGAATTCCACAGGTTCACCACTCTCTGGGTGAAGAAGTTTCTCCTCATCTCGGTCCTAAATGGCTTACCCCTTATCCTCAGACTGTGACCCCTGGTTCTGGACCTCCCCAACATTGGGAACATTCTTTCTGCATCTAACCTGTCTAAACCCGTCAGAATTTTAAACGTTTCTATGAGGTCCCCTCTCATTCTTCTGAACTCCAGTGAATACAAGCCCAATTGATCCAATCTTTCTTGATAGGTCAGTCCCGCCATCCCGGGAATCAGTCTGGTATGTAGCAGGCTGGAAAGAAAAAAGACGGAAACATTGGAAATGATTCCTACTTCGATAAGCTTGTATTAAATTTAAACCTGGCGCTTGAATCGGTAATGTGAAATGTGAATGAACCGTGTCAGGGTCGGTTCGTTATCATTGCATGTCGATGATGATATTACTCAGACTAACTGAATGTTGGGGATGTAATTGATCGGAGTAAGTCTGTGTTATCTCTACGTTTCAAACCATTTGAACCAGTCACTTTAGGAATTGCTGCAATTACTTGGACAGCAGTAATTGAGAACGGGGAGGGAGACATCGATGGCGGACTGCTCAATCAAACAACGCCAAACACCTCAACGGCGCAACACCAGCGCACTCCGACTACTGTCGGCGCAACAGACGCAGATGTCTCCATGTATACAGGTATGCGTTGAGATTGGCGACACCGATTCGCATGACATGTCCATCGCCCAGCACCGAACCCTCGCTTTATTGAACACAACAGAACAACAACATTAAAATAAATCAATTGCATCCAATTCTGGGCACCACACTTTAAGAAGGATGTGCCCGAGAGAGGGTGCAGAAGAGAGTTCCCAGAATAGTGCTAGGGATGAGGGATTTCAGTTATGTGGAGTGACTGGAGATGCTGGGATTGTTCTCATTAGAGCATAGAGGGTTAAGGGCAAACTTAATAGAGGTGTTCAAAAGTATGAGGGGTTTTTAGAGAATAAATAAAGGGAAACTCTTTCCAGGAGGGTTCATACCCAGGCACATGTTTGAGATCATTGGCAAACTAAGGGAGGGAGAGATGAGATTTTTTTAAACTCAATGCATTGTTGTGATCTGGAATGCACTACCTGATGGGGCGGTAAAGCAGATTCAGTAGTAACTTACAACATAGAATTAAATATATACTTGAAAATGAAAAGAAACAGGGCTATGAGGATAGATCAGGGAAATGGGACGAATTGGATTGCTCTTTCCAAGAGATGGCACCGGCACGATGGGCTGAATAGTCTCCTCCTGTGCCCATGTTAGGTTCCATGAAAGAAACATCCCAAATTTTTCATGCAGAGTCCAAAAAGGATCATCTTCGTGGATATCTTTACCGAAACATACTTTTATTTGCTTATTATTTTTACCAATGCTTTTGTGCATTCGACATTTTGCCTTCGGTCTGGCGGTGCAGAGGCCCCCGGTAACCGCAACTGTAACCATATTGGCGTGATGGGAATGGAGTGAAGATGGAGGTTGGAAACTGAAAGACGGGTGACTATAAAAATCATTGGCGAATGTGCAGCTGCATTCACGTGTGTAACCCGATTGAGGTCTATATTTGTGCCCCAGACCGCTGCACAAATGCACATTACATGTAATTTTAGACTCAGCGGGGGCCAGCGACTTTAGAAAACAAGGCTTTTAATTTATTTGACTCCCTGGTTATGACTTTGACCAGAGCAACTCACTCTTCCCCCAAAGCTCATCCATCTCTCTGCACCTGTTAGAATCCGTATCTGCTCCAATCAGGCCTGGCCTTTAAATGTCTTCATTTAACACATTTGCGCACAATCGTAAAATCAGAGCCTGGCTTCTAGCTGAAGACCCGGCGATGTCAGCCTATAGTGTTTTATGCTGCTATTCTGACCATGGGTAATGGATTTTGACTGTGTATCAATGGAAGGGCGATGGATAACTAAGCAAATTACCCCGTACATAAAAATACTGAGCGACGGCACCCCTCCAATAAGCCACTTCGCACGGCGCAATATAGCTCCAAATCTAAATAGGTTAAGGGATAGAACAGAAATAACAGACCCAAACACAATTCCAACTTTCATTTCAAAGTGCTATCAATTTATAGCCCATATACATACATTGCAATATGTAAATACCGAAGACACAGACTACTGTATCTAGATTTCTATAGACGCACGGCACTGTGTATAAAATTGTATAGATGTGTATTACTGCCTCCGAATTCTTATAGATACAAATCGCCAGTGTGAATTTCTATAGAGGTACAATTCTGTTATACGAACTAAAGACGTGCATTACTGTTTAACAATATCAATAAATATAAATTAATGTATATGAATTCCTATAGACATACATGGTTGAATATGAATTCCTATAGATATACATGACTGTATATCAATTTCTATTGCCGATTATCAACATACATCTCCTAAACAATGTTATGTGAATTCTTGTTGCCTATAAAGAATCATAGAATAGTACAGCACAGAAATAGCCATTCGGCCCATCGATTCTGCGTCTGCACCAGCTGTTTGGAAGAACAATCCAGTTAATCTCTTTCCCCACTGGCTCTTTCCCCATACACCTACAATTCAAGTATTTATCCAATTTCGTTTTGAAAGCTACTATTGAATCAGTTTCCTCCACCCTTTCAGGCAGTGTATTCAAAAATCCTAACCACTCGCTCCGTAAAAGGTTTTTTCTCCTGTTGCCTCTGGTTCTTTTGCCAATTACCTTAAAGTTGTGTCATAGAATCATAGAAATTTACAGCACAGAAGGAGGCCATTTCAGCCCAACATATCCGCGCTGGCTGACCAAGAGCTATCCAGTCTAATCTTACTTTCCAGCTCTCGTTCCGAAGCCCTGTAGGTTATGGCACTTTAAGAGTACATCCAATTTTTTTTTTTAAATGTGGCGAGGGTTTCTGCCTCCACCATCCTTTCAGGCAGTGA
This sequence comes from Pristiophorus japonicus, assembly GCF_044704955.1. Classification (NCBI taxonomy): domain Eukaryota; kingdom Metazoa; phylum Chordata; class Chondrichthyes; family Pristiophoridae; genus Pristiophorus; species Pristiophorus japonicus. Next base: position 25,657,528 of record NC_091995.1, on the reverse strand, counting down.
GTTCCAGATCCCCACCACCCTCTGGGTGAAGAAATTTCCACTCATATCTCCTCTAAACCTCCCCCCAATTACTTTAAATCTATGCCCCCTGGTTTTTGACCCCTCCACCAAGGGAAACAGGTCCTTCCTATCCATTTTATCGAGGCCCCTCATAATTTTATACACCTCAATCAGGGCTCCCCTCAGCCTCCTCTGTTCCAAAGAAAACAAACCCAGTATTTCCAATTTTTCCACATAACCAAAAATTCTCCAATCCAAGCAAAAATCTCCTCTGCACCTTTTCCAGTACAATCACATCTTTCCTGTAATGTGTTGTGCAGAACTGCACACAGTACTCCAACTGCAGAACTCCAAGTGTTTTATACAGTTCAAACATACGTCCTTGCTCTTGTATTCCATGCCTCAACTAATAAAGGCAAGTGTTCCATATGCCTTCGTAACCACCTTATCTACCTGGCCTGCTACTATCAGGGATCTGTGGACCTGCACTTCAAGGTATCTTTGTTCCTCTACACTTTTCAGTGTCATACCATTTAATGTTTATTCCATTGCCTTGTTAGACCTCCCCAAATGCATTACATCACACGTATCTGAATTGAATTCCATTTGCCATTGTTCTGTCCACCTGACCAGTATATTGATATCTTCTGCAGCTTTCTTCTTCATTATGAAACAACACAGCCTATTTTAGTGTCATCTGCAAACTTCTTAATCATACCCCCAACATTCAAGTCCATGTCATTGATATATGCCATAAAAAGCAATGGACCCAGCACCGAGTCCTGCAGAACCCCACTGGATACAGCCTTCCAGTCGCAAAAACACCCATCAAACATTACCCTTTGCTTCCTGCCTCTGATCCAATTTTGGATCCAATTTGCCACTTTGCCCTGGATCCTGTGGGCTTTTATTTTCATGACCTATCTGCCATGTCATACCTTATCAAAAGCTTTGCTAAAATCCATATACACTACATCATTCACACTGCCCTCATCTACACTGCTGGTTACCTTCTCGAAAAATTCAATCAAGTTAGTCAGACACGTCCTTCCTTTAACAAATCCATGCTGACTGTCCTTGATTAATCCATGTCTTTCCAAATGAAGATTTATCCTGTCCCTCAGAACTTTTTCCAATAATTTTCCCACCACTGAGATTAAGCTAACTGGCCTGTAATTACTCGGTCGATCTATTTCTCCTTTTTTTAAACAAAGCTACAACATTAGCAGTCCTCCAGTCCTCTGGCACCACCTTTGTAGCCAGAGGGGACTGGAAAATGATGGTTATTTCCTCTGTTATTTCCTCATTTGCTTCTCTTAACAGCCTGGGATACATTTCATCCGGGCTTGGGGATTAATCCACTTTGAAAGCTGCTAAGCCTCTTAATACTTTCTCTCTCACTATGTTTATTTCATCTAATATTTCACACTCCTCCTCTCTCATTGCAAAGTCTGCATCGCCCCTCTCTTTTGTGAAAACAGATGCAAAGTATTCATTAAGAATCATACCCATGACTTCTGCCTCCCCACACAAATTTCCTTTATGGTCTCTAATGGGCCTCACTCTTTATATAGTTATCTTCTTGCTCTTAATGTATTTATAAAACATCTTCGGGTTTTCCCTGATTTTACTTGCCAACATTCTCTCATACTCTCTCTTTGGTTTCCTGATATCTTTTTTAATTGCACCCCTGCACTTCTTATACACCTCTAGAGTTTCTGCAGTTTTGAGTTCTCGGTGTCTGTCATAAGCTTCCCTTTTTGGTTTTATCTTACCCTGTATGCCCCTTGACATCCAGGGGGCTCCAGATTTGTTAGTCCCACCCTTTTCTTTAAGGGAAAATACTTGCTCTGTACCCTCAGGATCTCCCCCTTGAATGCCTCCCACTGCTCTGTCACTGATTTACCATCAAGTAACCATTTCCAGTCCACCTTGGCCAAATCGCTTCACAGCTCAGCAAAATTAGCTTTACCCCAATTGAGAATTTTTTTTCCTAGTTCATCTTTGTCCTTTTCCATAACTACCCTAAATCTTACTGAATTATGACCACTAGTATCAAAATGCTTTCCCACTGATACCCCTTCCACCTGCCCCTCTTCATTCCCCAAAACCAAGTCCAGAACTGCCTCCACCCTTGTTGGGCTTGTTACATACTGGCTAAAGAAGTTCTCCTGAATGCATTTTAGGAATTCCGTACTCCCTGTACCATTCACACTACCTTTTTCCCAGTTAATATTAGGGTAATTAAAATCCCCCACTATTACAGCTCTATAGTTTTTGCACTTTACATCAATTTGCTCACATATTTGTTCTTCTATCTCCCTCTGACTGTTTGGGGGTCTATAGTACACTCCCGGTCGTGTGATTGACCTTTTTTTGTTCTTCAATTCAACCCATATGGCCTTGTTTGATGACCCCTCTGACATATAATCTCTTCTCAAAGCTGTAATTGTTTCTTTAATTAATACTACGACCCCGTTCCTTTTTTAACTCCTCTCTATCCTGTCTGAAAACCCTGTAACCAGGAATGTTGAGCTGCCATACCTGCCTTTCTTTCAGCCATTTCTCAGTAATAGCTATAATATCGTACTCCCAAGTGTCTATCTGTGCTTTCAGCTCATCTGCCTTATTCCCTATATGCCTTGCATTGAAGTATATGCCGTTTAGTGGTGTCAAACACCCTTGTTGTCTATTTTCCAGCCCTTGTTTTCTCTGCCTTCCAAATTCGCTTTCTATTTTTCTGCTGCCAAATTCCAGCTTTGCTTCTCTCCACACTGAATCTATTCTCCGGTTCCCTTCCTCCTGCCAAACTAGTTAAAATCCACCACAACAGCACTAGCAAATCCTCCTGCGAGGATACTGGTCCTGGCTCTGTTGCGGTGCAACCCATCCAGCTTGTACAGGTCCCACCTCTCCCAGAAACAGTCCCAACACCTCAGGAATCTAAAGCCCTCCCACCTGCACCACCTCTCGAGCCACACATTCATCTTCTCTATCCTCCTATTTCTGAACTCACTAGCATGTGGCACCGACAGTAATCCAGAGATTACTACCTTTGAGGTCCTGCTTTTTAATCTCTCTCCTAGTTCCCTAAACTCTGCCTGCAGGACCTCATCCCTCTTTCTACCTATGTCCTCTGGTTATCGACCATTCTGACAATGGGAATAGTTTCTCTTTATTTACTCTATCTAAACCCTTCATGATTTTAAACACTCTATCAAATCTCACCTTCTCCTTCTAAGGAGAACAACACCAGTTTCTTCTATCTATCCATGTAACTATAATCCTTCATCCCTGGAACCATTCTAGTAAATCTCTTCTGTAACCTCTCCAAAGCCTTCACGTCCTTCCTGAAGTGTGGTGCCCAGAATTGGACACAATACTCTAGCTGGGGTTGAACTAGTGTTTTATATAGGTTAATATAACGTCCTTGCCTTTGTACTCTCTGCATTTATTTATAAAGCCCTGGCTCCCATATGCTTTATTAATGGCTTTGTTAACCTGTACTGCACCTTCAAAGATTTGTGCACAAGTACCCCCAGGTCTCTCTGTTCTTGCACCCCCTTTAAAGTTGTACCATTGGTCTCTCTTCATTCTTCCGACCAAAATGTGTCACCTCGCATTCCCTGCGTTGAATTTCATCTGCCACGCGCCTGCCAATTCCATCAGCCTGTCTATGTCTTCTTGAAGTCTATCACTCGCTTCCTCAATGTTTGCAACACTTCTAAGTTTTGTGTCATCTGAAAACTTCGAAATTGTGCTCTCTCTCCCCAAATCCGTGATTAATGTATATCAAAGACAGCAGTGGTCCTAGTAGTGAACCTTGGGGAACAGCACTGTATACCTCTCTCCAATCCGAAAAACAGCAATTCCCCATAGCCAATTTTGTATCCACGCTGCTACTGTCTCTTTTATCCCATGGGCTTCAATTTTGCTACGAAGCTTACATTGTATATCAATTACGGTAGTTATGTTTGGCTGTAGGAATATGAATTCCTACTTTATTCGACTAAAATAAAAGCTAGTTTGGATGTTTTCAAGCACTCTGCTGTAACCTACACTTTCTGATAGAAAATGACATGGGAGGAAAGGACAACTCGCTGACTGGAAATGAAATTGCGATAAACATCGCTCTGGGGGTTGTGATCGGCTTCTTGCTCGCGCCCTGCTTATTGTTCTTGTTTAAACGGCGAATCGGTTAGTGACTTATTTTGTAATCTCCTGTTTACCCATGCATTGAAAGGGCAAGGACTGCTTCCATTCCAGGCCGCGGGCACTGTGCGATTGTGTGTCAAATGATCACCTGAACGAATGTTTCCAACATAGAAACATACCGGGATTTACCCGGTATCGGGAAAACTGACATGCCCAACACAAATTACAATCTGCTTTATTACAATCGAATCTTTATTTCATTTCAATCTAATCTGGTTTATTACAACCTAATCTATGTTTTATTACAACATAATCTATGTTTTATTACAATCTAATCTATGTTTAATTGCAATCTAATCTATCTTTAATTATAATCGAATCTTCTTTGTTACAATCTAATCTATGAATTTTTCACGTGTCTATTTTCCGGTGTGTATTTTATTATTCAGTGTCATCCGATTATATTTTTAGATGATTGTGCCGATTCGATTTGCGTGGAACAGTCTCCTGGATTAAACCAAGAACAAATGGACGAGGTACATTCTAATTATTTCCCTATAAAGTTTATACGGTATAGTGACTGTTCATGTCGTTTGCTAGTTCTGAGGCGGCACTCATCAATGCAAGGAGCCGGTTTGGTGCCAATATAAAAGCAGTCTTTGTTCTTCTGTATAAAAAAAAACAGGGGCTGTCAGTAACAGGTGGGCAGGACTTTAGAAATGGAAACTTGGGACGAGAGGAGTTTTTGAGAGATTTAATTGGAGCCGAGCTTTCAAAGGGCAGAAATTAAATGGGTATTAATTCTAATTAAATGTACGTGGGAAAGGATGGAAAGTACACACGAAATCAACAGGAATCGACGAATTATAGTGATACAGAATAAGTTAAAAACAATTATAATTAATATTAGAAGGTCTGATACCTCATTGTGTTAAAAGGAGCGAGAGAACAGAATAACATTTTAAATAATATCCAGATGGTCCTGTAAGTGATGTCTGGAATGGAAATATTAAATGAGGACAAGGAACTGACGGACGTGTTAAATTCTGGCCCGAGTCATCAGAGTAGACCCGCACTGTCTGAGAAATCTCTCACACATGATTAAGCGGGCTTTACAAATAAACTGCTTTGTGCGAAAAATCCTCAACCAAAATAACACAGTTACAATAATCGTCGTAAGGACTGTGTCAACTGAGGCGTTCTTCATGGTCTCATATTTTCTTACAGAGTGACGATTCTTCCTCAGACAGTAAAGAGATTGTATATGCAGCTCTGCAGTTGCCGATACACGGAGATTCCTCAGGAGATCCAGTACAGACACACTCGGAAGAACTAATACGCGGTGATTTCTCGGGAGATCGAACACTGACATGCGGTGATTTCTCTGGAGTGGCAGAGATTGAATATGCTTCTCTCAAGGCAATGAAAAAATCTCCTTAGAGCCGAGAAGGCCAAGAGGAGGTTCGAATGAATCGCAAATTTCATATAATGGTGAACAACTGAGAGACGAAGATAAACGCAGAGTTCGCAGTTATTGTCTAATTGTGTGATATTCATACTCAGGGTTGCATGGGCACTGTGTGATATTAATACTCAACGTTGAAATGACACTGTGTGAACATAAGAAATAGGAGAAGGATTAGGCCATTCAATAAGATCATGGCTGATCTGATCATGGACTCCACTCCACTTCGCAGGCCGCTTCCCATAAGCCTTTACTCCCTTATCGTTCAAAAATCTGTCTATCTCCGCCTTAAATATATTAGTGACTCAGCCTATGCAGCACTGGGCAGATAATTCCAGATTTACAACCCTCTGAGAGAAGAAATTCCTCCTCATTTCAGTTTTAAATGGGCGGCCCCTTATTCTGAAACTATGTCCCCTAGTTTTAGTTTCCCCTATGAGTGGAAATATCCTTTCTGCATCCACCTTGTCGAGACCTTCATTATCTTATATGTTTCGATAAGATCACGTCTCATTCTTCTGAACTCTAATGTATATAGGCCAAACCTACTCAATCTATCTTCATAAGTCAACCCCCTCATCTCTGGAATCAATCTAGTGAACTTCCTCTGAACAGCCTCCAATGCAAATATCTCCTTCCTTAAATACAGAAACCAAAACTGTGCACAGTACTCTAGGTGTGGCACTACCAATATCCTCTACAGTTGAAGTAGTACTTCTCTGCTTTTATACTCTATACCCCTTGCAATAAAGGCCAATTCCATTGGCCTTGCTGATTACTTGCTGTACCTGCATACTAACTTTTTGTGTTTCATGCACAAGGACCCCAGGTCCCTCTGTACTGCAACACTTTGCAATTTTTCTCTATTTAAATTGTAGTTTGCTTTTCAATTTTTTTCTGCCAAAGTGAGTAAACTCACATTTTCCCACATTATACTCCATCTGCCAGATTTTTGCCCACTCACTTAGCCTTTCTATATCCCTTTGCAGATTTGTTGTGTCCTCCTCAAAATATGCTTTCCCACCCATCTTTGTATCATCAGCAAACTTGGCTGCATTACACTCGGTCCCTTCATCGAAGTAATTAATAAAGATTGTTAATAATAGAGGACCCAGCACCAATCCCTGTGGCACCCCACTAGTCAATGTTTGCCAACCGGAAAATGACTCATTTATCCCGACTCTCTGTTTTCTGTTAGTTAGCCAATCCTCTGTCCATGCAAATATATTACCCCCAACCCCGTGATCTTTAATCTTGTGCAGTAACTTTATATGTGGCACCTTATTGAATGCCTTCTGGAAATCCAAATACACCACATCCACTGGTTCCCCTTATCTACCCTGCTCATTACATCCTCAAAGATCTCCAGCAAATTTGTCAAACATGATTTCCCGTTCATAAAGCCATATTGAATCTGTTTAATTGAATTAGGCTTTTCCAAATGTCCCGCTACTGCTTCCTTAATAATGGACTCTACCATTTTCCTAACAGATGTTAGCCTAACTGGTCTATAGTTTCCTGCTTTTTTTCTGCCTCCTTTTTTAAATAGGGGCGTTACATTTGCGGTTTTCCAATCCGCTGGGACCACCCCAGAATCCAGGGAATTTAGGTAGATTACAACCAATGCATCCACTATCTTTGCAGCCACCTCTTTTAAGACCCTAGGATGTAAGCAATCAGGTCCAGGGGACTTGTCTGCCTTTAGTCTCATTATTTTACTGGGTACTACTTCATTAATGATAGTGATTGTATTAAGTTCCTCCCTCTCTATAGCCCCTTGATTATCCAATATTGGGATGTTTTTACTGCCTACTACCGGGACCGATACAAAGTATTTGTTCAATGTCTCTGTCATTTTCCTATCCTCTAGGGGACCAATGTTAACTTTAGCCACTCTTTTCCTTTTTATGTACCTGTAGAAAATCGTACTATCTAGTTTTATTTTTCCTTGTTACTTTCCCCTCTTAATCTATCTTCCCTCTCAATCATTTTTTTAGTCGTCCTTTGCTGCCTTTTAAAAGTTTCTCAATCCTCTGGCCTCCCACTAGTCTTGGCTGCATTGAATGCCATTGTTTTCAATTTGATACCCTCCATTATTTCTTTAGTGAGCCACGGATGGTTATTATTGTGTTCCTAACACAGATGAGACTGCCACAGGGATGTTATAGTGACCTCAGGGGATGTACTCCCTGGTGGCTGAACATGGGAGTGCATGCTTTACATATACACAACATCACTCCCCCCCCCCCCACCCCCCAAAGTCAAGGTGAAAACTATTTACAAGGTGAGGCAGTGGGGAGCCTTTCTTTCCCTGGTGGACCACCTCAGTACAAATGTCTGTTCTGGTGTGTTGGCTCTGCCCTCGCTGGGCTGGCGTGTTGTTGACCCTGCAGGGCTGCTGGGTGAGCCTGGCCTTGCTGGGCTGTTGGGCATGATGGGTTCAATTTCCTGGTCCGGGGTGGTGTCGTTGATCCTTTGGGTTTGTGCTGTGGGCTTGAAAAAGTTGGTGTCTGCTGTGGGTTGTTCAGGGCAGTCTGTGAACCGCAGTCCAGGTGCTTTCTGCAAATTTGTCCATTGTCTAGTTTGACGACAAACACCCTACTCCCTTCTTTAGCAGTCACCGTGCCTGTGTTCCACTTGGGACCATGTCCATAGTTTAGCACATACACAGGGTCATTCAGATCAATTTCCCGTGACACAGTGGCACGACTATCGTTTACATTTTGTTGCTGCCGTCTGCTCTCGACCTGATCATGTAGGTTGGGGTGAAACAGCGAGAGTCTGGTTTTAAGTGTCCTTTTCACGAGTAGTTCAGCCGGGGCACCCCTGTGAGCAAGTGGGGTCTCGTGCGGTAGCTGAACAGTACTCGGGACAGGCGGGTTTGGAGTAAGCCTTCTGTGACTCGTTTAAGACTCTGTTTGATTATTTGTACTGCCCGCTCTGCCTGCCCATTGGAGGCTGGTTTAACTGGGGCCGAGGTGATATGTTTGATCCCATTGCAGGTTATGAATTCTTTAAATTCGGCACTGGTGAAACATGGCCTGTTGTCACTGACAAGTATGTCAGGCAGGCCATGGGTGGCAACCATGGCCCTCAGGCTTTCAATGGTGGCGGTGGCGGTGCTTACCGACATTATTTCACATTCAATCCATTTTGAAAAAGCATCCACCACCACCAGGGACATTTTATCGAGAAACGGGCCCGCATAGTCGACATGGATCCTTGACCATGGTCTGGAGGGCCAGACCACAAACTTAGTGGTGCCTCTCTGGGTCCGTTGCTCAACTGAGCACATACGCTGCATTGCTGTACACAGGACTCACAGTCACAGTCGATACCGGGCCACCACAGGCGGGATCTGGCTATCGCTTTCATCGTTACTATACCCGGGTGTGTGCTGGGGAGATCCGAGATGAACGTCTCCCTGCCCTTTTTGGGTAACACTACACAGTTACCCCACAACAGGCAGTCTGCCTGAATGGACAGCTCATCCTTTCACCGCTGGAATGGCTTGATTAGCTCTTGCATTTCACGGGGATGCTGGCTCAGCTCCCATGCAGTATACAGTTTTTTACAAGGGACAGCAGAGGATCTTGGCTGGTCCAAGTCCTAATCTGGCGGGCCGTGACAGGTGATTTATCATTTTAAAATGCTTCCATGACCATCAACAAGTCTGCGGGCTGCGCCACCATCAACAAGTTTGCAGGCTGCACCGTTTCCACCCCCATGGTGCGCAATGGTAGCCGACTGAGAGCATCCGCACAGTTCTCGGTGCCAGCCTGTGGCGGATGGTATAGTTATACGCTGATAGCGTGAGTGCCCACCTTTGTATGTGGGCTGAGGCATTAGTATTTATCCCCTTGTTTTCAGCGAACAGGGATAGGAGGGGCATGTGATCGGTTTCCAGCTCAAATTTGAGGCCAAACAGTTACTGATGCATTTTCTTTACCCCGAACACACACGCTAATGCCTCTTTCTCAATCATGCTGTAGGCCCTCTCCACCTTAGACAAGCTCCTGGAGGCATAGGCGACAGGTTGCAACTTCCCCGCAACGCTAGCTTGTTGGAATACACACCCGACTCCGTACGACAACACATCACATGCTAGCACAAGTCTTTTACATGGGTTCCAGCGGATTTTGCCCAGCCAGCTCCTTCCAAGCAGTGTGGGGCCATCGCCCGGGACAATCCAGAGTGGCAGTTCGTGCACTGTGCCCTCGTAGGTGACCTTGACCATGGCGCTGCCCAGGACAGTGAAAAGCTCTTTGGTGTACGTTCTCAGTTTTGTGTGGATGGGGCTCAGGGCTGGTCTGAGTGCCTTGTTGCACCACAGTCTCTCAAACATCTTTTTACTCAAGATGGATTGGCTAGCACCAGTGTCCAGTTCCATGGCTATGGGTAAGCCATTCAATTTTACATTAGCATTATAGGTGGACATTTCATCGAAAATGTGTGCACCCCGTGTACTTCAGCATCTGCCTCCTCTCTCTGAGACTTGAAATTGCTTTGATCCACCATGGACTGATCTTCCTCTGCCACGTGGTGGTTAACAGGTTTTGCAGAGCTTGCAGCTTGTCTGCAAGCTCGTTGGAGGTGCCCCATTGTTCCACAGCTCTTGCAAACATGCCCTTTGAAGCGGCATGAATAGGCTGAATGGAAGCCTCCACAACGCCAACAAGGTGTGAATTGTCTTGCATTCATCCTTTGTTGCAGACTCTGAGTCATCTGGGTCACCTGAGGCCTGCTGGCAGTTGCAGACTCGTGGTTTCTGCCCTGTATATTTCTGCTCACAAACACAGTGCCAGTTAATTTATGAACATTGCTAGCACTTATGTGCTGAGAGATTTGTTTGATGTTATCACTGGTGGACATAAACGCCTGTGCTATCGCAATGGCCTTACTGAGGGTCAGTATCTCTACAGTTAAAAGTTTTCGTAGGATGGTCACGTGGCCAGTGACCAGTACAAAAATGTCTCTGAGCATTTGCTCCAGGTAGCCATCAAACTCACATTGTCCTGCAAGCCGCCTTAGCTCGACGACGTAGCTCGCCACTTCCTGACCTTCAGATTGCTGGCACGTGTAGAACCGATACCTCGCCATCAGCATGCTCTCCCTCGGGTTAAGGTGCTCCCGAACTAGTGTACACAGCTCCTCATCTGACTTATCTGTGGGATTCACCGGAGCCAGAAGATTCTTCATGAGACTGTAGGTCAGTGCCCTCAAGACCGTGAGGAGGACCGCTCTCCTTTTTGCAGCGCTTCCTTCTCCGTCCAGCTCATTGGCTACAAAGTACTGGTCTAACCATTCGACATAGGCTTCCCAGTCCTCACCCTCCGAGAATTTCTCCAAGATGCCCACAGTTTGCTGCAGCTTTGTGTTGGATTTGTATACTCGTCACCAGTTGTTGTGTTCCTAACACAGATGAGTCTGCACACAGGGAGGTTAAAGTAACAGTGCCCTCAGTCTTTATTAAGACACTCCAGAGTGAGGAACAGGCCTTAGGGGCCGGCTTATATGCAGTGCTCCCAAGGGATGCTGGGATCCCTTGGGACTTCAGGGGATGCACTCCCTGGTGGCAGAACATGGGAGTGCATGCTTTACAGATACACAATCTTTATCACTTCTCTTACAGTCTTTGCTTCTCATTGGGATATATTTATGTTGCATGTTGTGGAATAACTCGTTATCAGTGCCCATCAACTGTCCCATACTTTAATCTATTTTCACAGTCCACTTTAGCCAACTCTGCCCTCATACCCTTGTAGTCTCCTTTATTTAAGCTTAGGACCCTGGTTTGAGAACCCAACTTTCTCTCCCTCCAACTGAATTGGAAATTCAACCACGTATGGTCACTCATTCCTAGGGGATCCTTTACTACGAGATCATTTATTAATCCTGTCTCATTACACAGTACCAGATCTAAGATAGCCTGCTCCCTGGTTGGTTCCACAATGTACTGTTCAAGGAAACTATCCCGGATGCACTCTATGAACTCTTCCTCAAGGCTGCCCTGGCCAATTTGCTTTGTCCAATCAATGTGAAGGTTAAAATCGCCCATGATTATTGCTGTTGCTTTATTACAGTCCTCCATTATTTCTTGATTTATACTCCGTCCAACAGTGTAGCTACTGTTACGGAGCCTATAGACTGTGCCCACCAGAAACTTTCCCCCCTTATTATTCCTTATCTCCACCCAAACTATTCAACATCTTGATCCTCTGAGTCAATATTGTTTCTCACGAACGCACTGATCCCATCCTTTATTAACAATGCTACCTCACCTCCTTTTCCTTTCTGTCTTTCCTTCCGAATTGTCAAATACCTCTGAATATTTATTTCCCAGTCCTGGTCATTTTGCAACCACATCTCTGTAATGGCGATCAGATCATGCCCATTTGTATTTATTTGTGCCATCAACTCATCTATTTTGTTACAAATGCTATGTGCATTCAGATAAAGAGCTTTTAAATTTGTTTTTTTTTACCATTTTTTCCCACAGTTTAAAAAAGCTACATTAAATAAAAGCTGAACTGGTATTCTTGCCTTGGGTATGGTTTTTTTCTCATTGGCGAGCCTGCTTATTGAGCTTGAGGCTGGTTTAAACAGATGCTTCATTTATGGGTCCCGTTTGAGGATTGAAATGGCAAGTGGGAAGTTGAGTTGTCCAGAATGCCCAGCCATGCCCGCCCTCCCACACCCGACTGATCTGCCTTGTAAATTATGTCCCTGTTCTTTTCCAATGAGTTCGATATAGGACCATGGAGCAGAAGAACAGGACCTGGCCCTCGAGCTTGTTCCATGATTCTTTTTATTATTCATTCATGTGATGTGGACATCATTGGCAAGGCCAGCATTTATTGCCCATCTCTAATTGCCCTTGAGAAGGTGGTGGTGAGTTGCCTTCTTGAACCGCTGCAGTCCGTGTGGTGAAGGTACTCCCATAGTCTTGTTAGGGAGGGAGTTCCGGAATTTTGACCCAGCTACGATGATGGAACGGCGATATCCTTCCAAATCAGGATGGTGTGTAATTTGGAGGGGAACTTGGAGGTGGTGTTGTTCCCATGTGCCTGCTGGCCTTGTCCTTCTAGGCTGTAGATGTCGCGGGTTTGGGAGCTGCTGTCGAACAAGCCTTGATGAGTTGCTGCAGTGCATGTTGTAGATGGTACACACTGCAGCCAAGGTGCGCCGGTGGTGGAGGAAGTGAATGTTTAAGGTGGTGGATAGGTTGCCAATTAAGCTGGTTGTTTTGCTCTGGATGGTGTCGAGCTTCTTGAGTATTGTTGGAGCTACACTCATCTGGGCCGTTCAATGAGTTCATGACTGATATATACCTCAACTCTATTTATCTGTCTTCATCTCATATCACTTGATACTCTTCGCTAATAAAATTCTATTGATGTCAGACTTGAACATTACAATTGACCCCCAGCAGCCACAGCCTTTTTGAGGCAGCGTGTTCCAGATTTCCACAACCCTTTGTTGAAAAAGTGCTTCCTGATTTCAATCCTAAAATGCCTAGCTCTAATTTTACGATAATGCCCACTTGTTCTGGATTGCCCCACCAGAGGAAATAGTTTCTCTGCATTTACCTATTGATTCCCTTTGTCATTTTAAAGACCTTGATTGGATCACACATCAACCATCTAAACTCAAGGGAATACAAACTAACTTTATGCCAGTCATCTGCCCGCATTACTGCAGGCCACCAGTGGAAGCCCATGTATTTTTGGAGCTTAGATATTTTATGAAAATGTTGTATCTTAAATACCTCCCTAATAAAATATATATTTATAATTTCCAACATTCTTCACATCATCCAAGTATTATTATAGTTCTATGTTTACTCAGTGCCCAGTTTAGTTCTGTCTTTGCAAACTCCTGTCACATCACCAACTTCCAGCTATACAAAACCCTGGTTTCACCACACCAGAATACTATGAGCAGTTCTGGGCACTACATCTTAGTAAGGATATATTGGCCTTGGAGGAAGTGCAGTGTAAGTTTACCAGAACAATGCTCAGACTTCAAGGGTTAAGTTTCGAGGGGATATTACACAAATTAGGGTTGTTTCCCTAGAATTTAGAATGTTAAGTGGTGATCTGATCGAAGTTTTCAAGATAGACTGGTTATGAAGGTTACAGCCTATGGGATCCAGGGCAAAGTGGCAAGTTGGATCGAAAATTGGCTTGGAGGTAGGAAGCAAAGGGTAACGATTGATGGATGTTTTTGTGACTGGAAGGATGGTTCCAGTGGGATTCTGCAGGGCTCAGTACTGGGTCCCTTGCTTTTTGTGGTATATATCAACGATTTAGATTTGAATATAGGGAGTATGATTAAGAAGTTTGCAGATGACACTAAAATTGGCTGCGTGGTTGATAATGAAGAGGAAAGTCATGGGCTGCAGGAGGATATCAATCTACTCGTCAAGTGGGCAAAGCAGTGGCAAATGGAATTGAATTCAGAGAAATGTGAGGTGATGATCCACCTTGGAAGGGCTAATAAGCAAAGCGGTAGGCCGCTTAATAGTGTAGATGAACAAAGGGACCTTGGAGTGCTTGTCCACAATTGCTGATGTCCTCTTCAGGTTGTTCGTAGCTGTTGGTGAACCGCAGTTTAATTTGATCCATGTGTTTTCTTTGCGTTTGTCTATGGGTCAGTTTAACCTGAAATATCCTCTTTGGCTGTGACCGTGCCAGTGAGCCATTTGGGACCATGTCTATAATTGAGCACAAACACATGATCATTGACTTCAGTATCGCATGACAAGTTTGCGCGGTCATGGTACACACTTTGTTGATGCCACTTGTCCTCCACGTGGTCATGTAAATCAGGGTGGACCAGAGAGAGCCTTGTTTTAAGTGCCCTTTTCATGAGCAGCTCAGCTGGGGGAATCCCGGTGAGTGAGTGGGGTCTGGTGCGGTAGCTGAGCAGTACTCGGGTCAACCGGGTCTGCAGGGAGCCTTTCGACACACGTTTCAAGCTTTGCTTGATGGTCTGAACTGCCCGTTCTGCCTGGCCGTTGGATGTGGGCTCGAACAGCACAGATGTGACGTGTTTGATCCCGTTGCGGGTCATGAATTCTTTGAATTCGGCACTGGTGAAACACGGCCCATTGTCACTGCCCAGGACATCAGGCAGGCCATGCATGGCAAACATAGCTCGTAGACTTTCAATGCTGGCCATGGACGTGCTTACAGACGTTATTCAATCCACTTTGAGTAAGCATCCACGACAACCAAAAACATTTTGCCTAGGAATGGGCCCGCATAGTCTAAATGCATCCTCAACCATGGTTTAGATGGGCAAACTTAGCGGTGCCTCACTGGGTGCATTGCTCAACTGAGAGCAAGTGTTGCACTGGCGCACACATGACTCTAAATTTGAGTCGATGCCACGCCACTGCACGTGGGATCTGGCGATGGCTTTCAGTCATCACGATGCCTGGGTGGGTGCTGTGCAGTTCGCAAATAAATGTGTCTCTACCTTTCTTGGGAAAGACTACGCAATTGCCCCACAAAAGACAGTCCACCTGCAGGGACAGCTCATCTTTGCATCTGTGAAATGGCTTAATCGCTTCCTGCATCTCCACTGGGACACTGGACCAGCTCCCATGAAGGACACAGTTTTTTTACCAGGGACAGTAAAGGATCCTGGCTGGTTCAGGTTCTGATCTGGCAGGCCGAAACGGGGGATTTCTTGCTCTCAAATGCCTCCATGACCATGAGCAAGTCTGCTGGCTGTGCCATTTCCACCCCGGTGGTGGGCAATGGTAGGTGACTGAGAGCAGCTGCACAGTTCTCTGTGCCCGGTCTGCGGCAGATTACATAGTTGTATGCCGACAGCATGAGCGCCCATCTTTGGATGTGGGCAGAGACATTGGTATTAATCCCTTTGCTCTCCGAGAATAGCAATATGAGCGGCTTGTGGGCAGTTTCAAGCTCGAAACTGAGGCCAAATAAGTACTGGTGCATTTTTTTTACCCTGTAAATGCACACCAGAGCCTCTTTTTCAACCATGCTGTAGGCCCTTTCGGCCTTGGACAAGCTCCTGGATGCATACGCAACTGGTTGCAAAATTCCCGAATCATTAGCCTGTTGTAACACACACCCGACCCCATATGACGACGCATCGCAAGCTAACACCAATCGTTTACATGGGTTATACAGGACAAGCAGTTTATTAGAACACAATAAATTTCTGGCTTTCTTAAAGGCAGCCTCTTGTGAATTTCCCCATACCCAGTCGTCTCCCTTGCACAGTAGCACATGTTGGGCTTTAGCAGGGTGCTTAACTCAGGTAGGAAATTACCGAAGTAGTTAAGGAGTCCCAGGAATGACCGCAGTTCTGTCATGTTCCGTGGTCGCGGCATGATCTTGATGGCCTCCGTCTTGGCGTCGGTGGGTCTGATGCCATCTGCTGCGATTCTCCTTTCTAAGAATTCAACGCCCTGTGCCAGAAAAACACACTTTGAGCATTTCAACCTGAGCCCCACGCGATCCAACCGACTAAGAACCTCCTCCAGATTCTTCAGGTGCTCCATGGTGTCCCGACCTGTAACCAATATGTCATCCTGGAAGACCACTGTGCAAGGAACCAACTTTAGCAGGCTCTCCATGTTCTGCTGGAAGATCGCCACGGCTGACCGAATCCCGAACGGGCACCAGTTGTAGATAAACAGACTTTTGTGTGTGTTGATGCAGGTGAGGCCTTTCGATGACTCCTCCAGCTCCTGCGTCATGTAGGCAGAGGTCAGGTCCAGCTTGGTGAACGTCTTCCTTCCAGCCAGGTTCGCAAATAGGTCGTCTGCCTTGGGTAGCGGGTAATAGTCCTGCAGCGAAAAACGATTAATCGTTACTTTATTGTCCCCGCAAATTCTAAGCGTACCATCCTCCTTGAGTACCAGAATAATTGGACTGGCCCAGTCATTGAATTCCACCGGCGTGATGATGCCGTCATGTTGCAGCTCAATTTCTGCTTTTGCACGCATCATGTACAGTACCGCCCGAGCCTTGTGGTGGATGGGTCGTGTACTGGGAACCAAATGGACCTGCACTTTCGCCCCCGAGAAGCTTCCAATGCCTGGCTCAAATAACGAAGGGAATTTGCTTAGAACCTGGGTACATGCGGTGTCGTCGACGGACGAGAGCGCTCGGATGTCATCCCAGTTCCAGCGAATTTTCCCCAGCCAGCTTCTGCCAAATAACATGGGGCCATCCCCTGGCACAATCCACAGGGGAAGTTCATGTACTGCTCCATCATAGGAGACCTTGACTTCAAAACTGCCAATTACAGGGATTAGTTCCTTTTTCTAGTCCTTAGTTTGGTGTGAATGGGGCTGAGCTTTGCCCTGTGTGCCTTCTTTCCCCACAGCCTGTCGAAGGCCATTTTACTCATTATGGACTGACTTGTCCCCATGTCCAGCTCCATAGACACTGGAATACCATTCAGTTCTACTTTCAACATTATTGGTGGGCATTTTGTCGTGAACGTGTGTACCCCATACACCTCTGCCTCCTCTGTATGAATTTCCAATTCTGTCTGATCCACGATGGATCGATCTTCCTCTGCAACGTGGTGGTTTGCAGGGTTTGCAGGGTCTGCAGCTCGCCTGCATATTCGTTGGAGGTGTCCCATTGTTCTACAGCCATTGCACGCATAGTGCTTAAAGCGGCATTGATGGGGCTGATGATCACCCCCGCAGCGCCAACAGGGTGTTAACTGCCTCGCATTAACAGACGATGGCAGACTCTGGGTCAATTGAGGTCGGGCCACAGCAGCCGGCATATACGTTCTGCCCTGTACATTTCTGCTCAAAACTGACGTTACTTTATGTACAGTACTGGCTGAAACTTCTTTGTTCTGTGAAATCTGCTTGCTGTTGTCGCTGGTGGACATAAATGCCTGAGCTATCATCATGGCTTTACTCAGATTCGGAGTTTCTACATTCAACAGTTTGCGAAGGAACGTCTCATGTCCAATGCCCAGTACAAAAATGTCTCTGAGCATTTGTTCTAGGAAACCCTCAAACTCACAATGTCCTGCAAGGTGCCTTAGTTCGGCGACGTAGCTCGCCACTTCCTGGCCCTCCGATCGTTGACACGTGTAGAACCGATATCTTGCCATCAAAACACTTTCCTCAGGAATTAGATGCTCCCAGACCAGAGTACACGGTTTTTCATAGGAGTTCTCTGTTGCTTTAGCTGGGGCCAGGAGATTCTTCATGAGGCCATAGGTTGTTGCCCCACACACAGTTAGGCGGATCGGCCTTTATTTGGTCGTGTTCTCGTCCCCTTCCAGCTCATTGGCCACAAAGTATTGGTTGAGTCTCTCCACCAAGGCCTCCCAATCATCCCCCTCTGAGAGCTTCTCCAGGATGCCGACTGTTCTTTGCATTTTTGCACAGTTGTTCGTTAACTCGTCGCCAATTGTTACACTCATAATAAATTATCAGACCGAGTACTGTGTGTAATGAGCAAGTATGACCTTAGCTCATTTATTATAGTTCCAGAGTGCAGGTACCTCGTGGGTGGCCTGCTTATATACTGTGCTCCAAAGGGATGCTGGGATCCCTTGGGACTCCAACAGGTGGGCCTCTGGTGGACAGGTGTGATGCAGGTTACAAGGGGTTAAATACATAACAGTGGTCCTAGTTATGGCATAGACCCTCAATTTCAATATCAAAAGGAGTCACAAAATGGGGGCGCCAATAGCCTTTACTGCCCTGTTTATCCCAGCCAATAGAAGTGAAACTTGGATCCTTCGGGGGCAAGGAGTACAGGAACATGGGGCTGCAGCAGTGCTTGCCCCTAATAGAGCCTGTTCAATTTTCCATCCAGTTAATTGAATGGGCAGAAAATCAAGGAGAGGCTCTATTATGAGTGTGCAATCTCCCCTGTCTCATTTTCCTAAATGTGGTACTGTGTTCAGTTCTGGTCTCCAAATAATAAAAAGGATAAAACGGCACTGGAGAAGGTGCAAAAAAGATTTACAAGGATGTTACCAGAACTGAGATTAAAAATATGGAGTAACTATTTGTACTAAGTCTCCCTTCCCAACGCATGCGCAGAAGCGAGTTGGGACAAATATCACCAATGCCGCCGCTGCCACCCCACAGCGCAATTTCCACTAACCCTTTTCTACGCATGTGCCCAAGGGGGTGGGGAACAAGAGCTGCTGGGGGAAGGAGGGGGAGAGAGCTTGCGGGGGGAGAGAGAGCTGCTGGGGAGAGGAGGGGGAGAGAGAGCTTGGGGGGGGAGAGAGAGCTTGGGGGGGGGAGAGAAAGCTTGGGGCGAGGGGGAGAGAGAGCTTGGGGGGCTGAGAGAGCTGCTGGGGGGAGGAGGGGGAGAGAGAGCTTGGGGGGGGAGAGAGAGCTTGGGGGGGAGAGAAAGCTTGGGGCGAGGGGGAGAGAGAGCTTGGGGGAGGGCGAGAGAGCTGCTGGGGGGAGGAGGGGGAGAGAGAGCTTGGGGGGGGAGAGAGAGCTTGGGGGGGAGAGAGAGCTTGGGGGGGAAGAGAGAGCTTGGCGGGGGGGGGAAGAGAGAGCTTGGTGGGGGGAGAGAGAGCTTCGGGGGGGGGGAGAGAGCTTGGGGGAGAGGGGGAGGTGGATAGAGAGCTTGTGGGGGTAGACAGAGCTTGCAGGGGGAGAGAGAGCTTGGGGGGGAAGAGAGAGCTTGGAGGGAGGGGAGAGAGAGCTTGGGGGGAGGGGGAGAGAGAGCTTGGGGGGAGGGGGAAGGGGAGAGAGAACTTGTGGGGGGAGAGAGAGCTTGGGGGGGGAGAGGGAGAGAGCTGCTGGGGGGAGGGAGGGTGAGAGAGAGCTTGGGGGGGAGAGAGAGCTTGGAGGGATGGGGAGAGAGAGCAGCTGGGGGGAGGAGGGAGAGAGAGAGAGCTTGGGGGAGGGGGAGGGGGAGAGAGAGCTTGCGGGGGGAGAGAGGGCTTTGGGGGGGAGGGGAGAGAGCTGCTGGGGGGAGGCATGGGGAGAGAGAGCTTGAGGGGGAGGGGGAGGGGGAGAGAGAGCGTAGGAGGAGGGAGAGTGAGCTGCTGGGGGGAGGGAGGGGGAGAGAGAGCTTGGGGGATGGAAGGGGGAGGGGGAGAGAGAGCTTGGGTTGGAAGGGGAGAGAGCTGCTGGGGGGGGCGATGGGGAGAAGCTGCTGGGAGGGAGGGGGAGAGAGAGCTGCTGGGGGGGGAGGGGGAGAGAGAGCTTGGGGGGGGTGAGAGATCTTGCAGGGGGAGAAAGCTTGGGGGAGGAGAGAGAGCTTCTGGGTGGGGGGAGGGGGAGATAGAGTTTGGGGGAGGGAGAGAAAGAGCTTTGTGGGGGGGGAGAGAGAGTTTGGGGGGGGAAAGAGCTGCTGGGGGGGAGGGGGAGAGGGAGCTTGGGGGGGGAGAGAGAGCTTGGGGGGGAAAGAGCTGCTGGGGGGGAGGGGGAGAGAGAGCTTGGGGGGGAGAGAGCTTGCGGAAGGGGGGCAGAGTTTGGGGAGGAGGGAGAGAGCTTGTGGGGGGAGAGCTTGGGAAGGGGAGAGAGAGCCTGGCGGAGGGTGGCGGTGGGGGGGGGAAGAGCGAGAGAGCCGGTGGTGTGGGGGGGAGAGAGGAGAGAGAGAGCTTGGTGGGGGCGGGGGGGTGGGGGAGGGGGGGCAGGTGAAGAGAAAGAGAGCCGGGGGTGGAGAAAGAGAGAGCCGGGTGCCGGAGGGCGGGGGGGGGGCGGGGAGCGGAGAGAGAGAGAGAGAGAGCCACACACACACACAGGTGAGGGGGAATCGGAGTGGAGAGAGGGAACTCAGAGAAGACGGATCACGTTCTTCCTACCCTCTGGTGCGTACAAGCTCTGTGCTTATGTTACAAGGTACATTGTTGGAGTGGATGAAATCCAGAAGTCACAACACTGTCACTATTCACTTCATACCCAATAAACTTGTTAACAATCCGCACACAATGCTCATCTATTTGCGGGGGGGGTGGGCGGTGGTGTAAGATCTTCCACTGGGGTAAGGGTCTTTAGCTGGCGGAGCGATGGCTGGGGTAAGGGTCTTCAGCTGGCGGAGAGATACACTTACGCTGGAGTAATGGACTTCGACTGGAGCTTGTTGGCTTTTGGAGAGATCTATCCTCTGGCTTCTGGTTAAAATGGATCAAATTACAAATTGGAAATTCACTCAGAACTTCAGGGTGTGGCTTATCCTCCAAGCAGACCAATCAGCAATAGGTTTGGAGAGCTAATCAGAGAATCAGCAGCATTTCAGTTAGTACAAAAAGACGCATCCTTATTAACGTCAGGAAAGACAAACCTCTGCCTCTATTTTCTCCCATGGCAGCTGTTGATGATTCTGCCATTTCCATATACACCTCATCTTTTGTTTCTTAACTTGTCCCATTACCATCTCCTTTTGCCTTGCCCCATCATCCCTTTTGTCTCATAATCTCTTCTGCCTCCTATCCTATCACAGACCTTCCCTTTTGTTCTTTCATCCCCTCCCCCTTTCCTGCCCCCTAATCTGCTTAAATTTTAAATAACTCTAACTTTTTCCAGTTCTGCCAAAGGGTCATCAAAACATTTACTCTGTTTCGCTCTCCACTGATGCTGCCTGAGCCGACAAGTATTTCCAGCATTTTCTGTTTTTATTGCAGATTTCTGGTCATCTGCAGTATTTTGCTTTTGTAGCAAAGGTAAGGCTGAGTGGTAACCCGACAGAGGTCTTTAAAATTATGAAGGGGTTCGGCAGGGTAGATGTAGAGAAAATGTTTCCACTTGTGGGCGAGACCAGAACTAGAGGTCATAAATATAAGATAGTGACTAATCATTGCAATAACGAATTCAGGAGAAACTTCTTTACTCCGAGAGTGGTTAGAGTATGGAACTCGTAGCCACATGGAGTGGTTGAGGTGAATAGTATAGACACTTTTAAAGGGAAGCTATATAAGTACATGAGGGAGAAAGGAATAGAAGGATATGTTGATAGGGTGAGATGAAGTAGGGTGGAACGAGGCTCGAGTGTAGCATAAACACCGGCATAAACCGATTGGGCCGAATGGCCCGTTTCTGTGCTGTAAGTTATATGCAATTCTATATGGTGAACCCAGGCAATGAAATTGTTCCAGTGTCAGGAATGAGGAAATCTGCCTCATTGATGCTTTATATAAACTTTAACTCGAGTGAAGCAGGGACTGATAGCTGGACTCTTTATGGAAGCACTCTCTACCTCCAGTTCTCAGCATCAACTTATTTACCATTTCGGCAGTCTGTGACTGGTGTTGAGCAGAGCGCTGACCCTTGTCCAGTGCTCGCTGTACTATATTTGGTGGCTGGCTGGTGACCCACCTAGTGGCCTGACAGTGTAGAGCAAAGGATCTTGCAGAGACATCATTGGTGATATATCTCCAGCGACTTGGGTTGCCTTCTATACATCGTCCATGCCTCTGAGCCATACAGGAGGGCGGGTATTACTACAGCCCTGTAGACCATGAGCTTGCTGGTATATTTGAGGGCTTGGTTTCAAAGACTCTTTTCCTCAGGCAGCCAAAGGCTGCACTGGCGCACTGCAGGCGATGTTGAATCTCCACGTCAATGTCTGCCTTTGTTGATAAGAGGTTCCCGAGGTATGGGAAGTGGTCCACGTTGTCGAGGGCTGCGACATGAATCTTGATGACTGGGGGGCAGTGCTGTGTGGCAAGGACAGGCTGGTGGAGGACATTTGTCTTATGGAAGGCCCATGCTTTCATATGCCTCGGTGAATACATCGACTATATCCTGGAGATCAGTCTCAGAAGGCTGAATGCTGCAAATCCCCTGGGAGGACAGGTCCTCGCCCAGGCTAACATCCCCAGCATTGAAGCACTGACCACACTCGATCAGCTTCGCTGGGCAGGCCACATAGTTCGCATGCCAGACACGAGACTCCCTATGCAATTGCTCTATGCGGAGCTCCTTCGCGGCAAACGAGCCAAAGGTGGGCAGCGGAAACGTTACAAGGACACCCTCAAAGCCTCCCTAGTAAAGTGCGACATCACCACTGACACCTGGGAGTCCCTGGCCGAAGACTGTCCTAGGTAGAGAAAGTGCATCCGGGAGGACGTTGAGCTCTTCGAATCTCAATGCCGCAAGCGCGAAGAGGTCAGGCGCAGGCAGCGGAAGGAGCATGCGACAAATCAGTCCCACCCCCCCCCGCCCCAGCACCCCCTTCCCTCGACGAATGTCTGTCCCACTTGTGACAGGGTCTGTGGCTCTCGCATTCGACTGTTCAGCCACCAAGGGACTCACTTTAGGAGTGGAAGCAAGTCTTCCTCGATCCCGAGGGACTGCCTATGATGATGATGTGTAACAAATGAACAAAGGAATTTCGGGGTAGATATTGGCATGGCGAATCAGCCGCCCGAGAGAAGCTCACAGGAAATTCCCTGCCGTGGTGTTTCTCCACGTGGCGATCTAGCTCTGAGCCTAGAAATTCCTGTTGGTGATAATGCGGGTCCAAGGGTTCAAGCAGAGTGGCATGATGGGAAACAGCAAGACGTGTTGGCTCAAAATTTGCAGTCAACAGCGAACTGACAGCACTCGCAGCTGACCTCGAAGAACGCTGCCCACAACGATCTAGCAATCTCTGTGGCATGAATTTCAGCTTGGACGATAATTTCATGCTGACGTCAAGTCTGGGGGACCTCCAAAGTCCAACAATAGCGATGCCATTAAGCTGGCTAAGCAGCCAATCACATTGAAGAATTCTCACACACAGCAAACCAGGAAGTAAAATGCACTGAATGTCCTTCACTTTTTAATCATTTTAAAGAGTGAAATAAAGATTGGGACATACACATGGAATTAAGGTAGAAGCTGAAATATCATAAACAAACAAGAAAAAGATACAGGATATTAAAAAACATGGCATTTAAAAAATTTGACATTCCATGAATATAAAATTCGTTTTTCAGGGCCAGAATGGTAATTATGAATCAATATGCCATTAAAAACCCAGTTACACCTCAGTCAACAAGGCTTAGCTTTTTTTGGCTTTTTTTAAGAGTGATATTACCGGGTAAAATCTTAGATTCTCATCAATTCAGTGATTTCTCAAATTTGCTAGCTCCAGGAACCACAACACGATGCAGATGTGTAGAATGTGTAGAATCACTGACAGCATTTTCTGGATTGCCGCATTTATATGTGCATGCACTATCTCCAGAACGTGCCAGAACTTGCAAAATCCTGGCCAATTTATTATTTTAATAGGGTCCTTGTACGTGAAACACAAAAAGTTAGCATGCAGGTACAGCAAGTAATTAGGAAAGCAAATGCAATGTTGGCCTTTATTGCAAAGGAGATGGAGTATAAAAGTAGGGAAGTCTTGCTACAACTGTACTGGACGTTGGTAAGACCACACCTGGAGTAGCGCGTACAGTTTTGGTCTCCTTATATAGGGCTCAATTTTCCCGGGTCATTTGCGCCGTTTTTTTTAATGTGTTTATTTTGTTCAAAGTTTCCCCCTACGATCTGCGGCAGAGTAACTGACTTCGTTCTGATTTTTCTAGGCCAGTTTTTTTTTTCCCCTCATGTTTGTGCCGATTTTTATAATTTTTCGCAGTTTTGACAAAATGTTTTCTTCCGAGATCGGTGTATCTGCCCACTCCTGAAAAATCTTCTGTGCACTTAAGAAAACCAGCGCACATTGAGAAACAACGCCATTGTTTTTAAATCGATGATTTTGGAGGGATTTAAGAACACTGTAAAAACTTTTTTTATCTGTCAAAGTAGTGAATGGAAGTTTGTTGGATTTCAGAAGTTTTCTCTTTTTTTTTCTTGCTCACGCCACCACCAAACATCTTGAAGCAGGGCTGGAGGGTCATAGCATCGGCTGGCAGAATCGGCCCCACGCCCGGATGCAGCTGGAAAAGAAGCCTGGGGCGGGGGTGCGGGGAAGAGAGGATGAGGTGCCAATCGGAAAGCTCATGCAGACTGAGCCCGGGGAGTGAGGTGATGATCGGAAGGCTTCTCCACTGAGCCCGGAGAGCAAGGTGTCAATCGGAAGGCTTCTGAAGACTGCAATGTGTAGGGGGGGTGGGAAGGGAGGGTGGAGAGAGAGAAGAGGAGAAGTCACAAGACAGCAATTAGTTAGGGGGGTGGGGCCGGGGGGGGGGGGTGGGAGAGAGGAGAAGTCACAAGACCTTCGGTGTGGTCCATGGGGAGAAAGAACTGTGAACCTGTCCTGCCTGCTTTCCTGCCGTTTTGAGTATGAGGGCAATACTGACAATGCCATGCCTTGTGCGAGTCTTCTGCATCTTGGTGCTACGTAGGAGACAACTGGTTCAACATCATCGCATCAGGAACATCAATGCCCGAGGCTTTACCCACCTCGAGTATATCAAGAAAGGCATTTGTATTTTCACCTGAGTGATACAGACTGTGTTAGAAGGCTGCGTTTCCACAAAGAGATTGTAACTGAGATCTGTGAGTTGGTCAAAGCAGACCTGCAACCTAGAAACATCAGGAAGACTGCTTTGTCAGTTGAAGTGAAGATTACAGCTGCACTTTCATTCTATGCCTCTGGCTCGTTTCAAGCTACAACTGGGGATGTGTGCGCCATCTCTCAACATGCAACAAATGTCTCCATTCGCCAGGTGACAGCTGCACTGTACGCGCGTAAGAATGACTTCATAAAGTTCCCCATGACTGCCCAAGCAATATGTGACAGGGCTGTGGGCTTCTCCAGGATTGTTGGCTTCCCAAAGGTACAGGGCTGCATTGATTGTACCCACATCGCCTTGCGAGCACCTTTGGAGGATTCCGAGATGTACAGGAACAGAAAAAGCTTCCACTCCATTAATGAACAGCTCGTGTGTGACGCCATGCATCGTATCATGTCAGTCGATGCAAGATACCCTGGGAGCACCCATGATAAGTTCATACTATGTGACAGCCTTATATCTGCCATGTTTCAGCAGCAGCCAGAAGAGCAGAGCTGGCTACTGGGAGGCAAAGGGTACGGCCTCGCCACCTGGCTCACGATGCCCCTACGCGTAACCCAGACGAAAGCTGGTCGGGAATACAACGTGTCTCGCATTGCGACGTGCAGCATCATAGAGAGGACCATTGGCATATTGAAACAGCATTTCCGATGCCTGGACCATCCCAGAGGCTACTTGCTGTACTCCCCTGAGATAGTCGGTCAGTTCACTGTTGTGTATTTCATGCTGCATAACTTAGCCATCATGAGGCAGCAGCACCTGGAAGACCCACCTGAGGTGAGAGTTACTGATGATAATGATGCGGAAGATGCCGATGATGAGCAGGAGGAGGATGTGGATTTGGAAGCCATGCAAGTGCTGAGGCCGGAACACGACGGTGGAGGAAGCGGGCCATCGTGCCCCTTTAACGATTGCTCGAGCCTTGTACCAGCAGCTCATCTGTGAACGCTTTACTACTGCCTGAAGGCTCAGCGACAACTATTCCACATGGACCATGTTTACTGTTTGGAGCTGTTTCGTAATGTTGTGTTGTGTTAATGGAACATGTCATATATGTATACTCTGTATATGTACTATGCTGGTACCACTAGAGGGTGCAACTGTGGGAGGCCCAGGCAGGAGCTGTATAAAAGGCTGGTCACCATGCTGTGAAGGCACTTTGCAGTTACATTAAAGAGACTAAGGTCACAGCAGTTCAAGCACAGCACTTGGCCTCATGGAGTTATTCTACAGATAAGTAGAGACATATTAACTGGCGATGAGTACAGATCACGGACTTACATGCAGAGATGGCTGCCATTAGTAGTTTAGAAAAGTTTACAGAGGGTGAAGCCTTTACTCCGGTTTTGCTGGCCAGGTATCGCTTCTACACACACCGCCGCACCGAGGGCCAGAATTTAGCGGAATATGTCGCAGACTTACGAACGCTCACGGAACTGTGCGAATTTGGCGAACTCCTCAACAATGTGTTGCAGGACGTTTTCGCGACGGGATGGGACGTGAAGCAGACCATTACCTTAAGCCAAGCATTCACGACCTCAACGTTGAGATTCTCCCAGAATCAAAACTCACTGGCAAATACTGTGCAGAAAATAACTGTCAATCAAAGAATTAGTCCGACTCAGAGTCCACCAAGGGGTGTAAATGTGAATCATTTAACATGTTGGTGTTGCGGGGGTAACCATCGGGCCCATCTATGTTGATTCAGACACTATGTGTGCAAAGGCTGCGACCAAAAGGGCCACCTACAGCGAATGTGCAGAAGAACTGCGACTCAAAACGTGGCAGAGGAGTCGGCAGGAGTTTTCCGATCCAGCGAGGATCATAAAGTACAAGCTAGAGAGGCGACTCAGCCCGAGGAAGCAGTGCACGAGGTGCACACCTTCACTACCAAAAGTCTCCCCATGATGATGAAAGTCAAGATAAATGGCATTCCTGTTTCCAAGGAGTTGGACACGGGGGCGAATCAGTCACTTATGAGCCAGAAGGCATTTGAGAGGCTGTGGGGCAATAAAGAACAAAGACCCAAGCTGAGACCGATTCAGACAAAGCTGTGCACTTACACCAAGGAACCCAGTTATCGGCAGAGCGAACGTAAAAGTATCCTATGATGGAGAGATACACGAATTGCCACTGTGGGTTGTACCAGGCTACGAGCCAACGCTGCTTGGCAGAAGCTGGATGGGGAAGATTCGGTGGAAATGGGAAGACGTCAGAGCACTATCTTCAGTGGATGATGCTTCCTGTGCTCAAGTACTGAGCAAGTTCCCATCCTTATTTGAACCAGGCATCGGCAACTTCACAGGCACCAAAGTGCAGATCCACTTGGTCCCCTGTTCATCACAAGGCTCGAGCAGTCCCTGACATGATGAGGGAGAAAGTGGAGATCGAATTGGAGAGACTTCAATGCGAGGGAATCATATCACCAGTCGAATTCAACGAGTGGGCCAGCCCGATTGTTCGGTACTAAAGAGCGATGGCACGGTCAGAATCTGCGGCGACTACAACGTAACGATCAACCGAGTTTCATTACAGGACCAGTACCCGCTACTCAAAGCCAATGATCTCTTTGCGACATTAGCAGGGGGAAAGGCATTCACCAAACTGGATCTAACCTCCGCTTACATGACCCAAGAGCTGGCTGAGTCGTCGAAAGAATTAACATGCATTGACACACACAAAGGACTGTCTTTATATCACAGGTGCCCATTCAGGATCCGCTCGGTTGCAGCCATCTTCCAAAGGAACATGGAGAGTCTGTTGAAATCAGTTCCACGCACCGTTGTATTTCAGGATGACATCCTAATCACTGGTCGTGACACTACCGAACACCTGCACAACCTGCAAGAGGTTTTAAGTCGACTAAACAGAGTCGGGACTCTGGCTGAAATGATCCAAGTGTGTCTTCCTGGCACCAGAGGTAGAATTCCTGGGGAGGAAGATTGTGGCAGATGGCATCAGGCCCACGGACTCAAAGACAGAGGCCATTAAGAATGCACCCAGACCACGAAATGTAATAGAGCTGCGCTCATTCCTGGGACTTCTCAGCTATTTCGGTAACTTTCTTCAGGGTTGAGCACCTTGCTCGAATCGTTGCACATGTTGCTACGCAAGGGAGATGACTGGGTTTGGGGTCAAAATCAAGAGGCCAGAAACATGCTTAGTTTGAACAAGTTTCTTATATTGTATGACCCAAGGAAACGTCTAGTTTTAGCATGTGACGTCGTTGTACAGTGTCGGGTGTGTTTTACAGCAAGCAAATGTAGCGGGAAAACTCCAACCGGTTGCATATGCGTCTAGAAGTCTACCCAAGGCCGAAAGAGCCTACAGTATGGTCAAGAAGGAGACTTTGGCCTGTGTCTATGGGGTAAAAAAAATGCACCAGTATTTGTTCAGACTCCGGTTCAAGATAGAAACCGACCAGAAGCCCCTAATCTCACTGTTTTCGGAAAGCAAAGGCATAAACACCAATGCTTTGTTGCGAATCCAAAGATGGGCACTAACACAGTCGGCCTACGATTATACGATCCACCACAGGCCAGGCACTGAGAACTGCGCTGATGCCCTCAGCCAGCTACTGTTGCCCACCACCGGGCTGGAAATGGCGCAGTCCGCAGACCTTTCCCTGGTCATGGACGTCTTCGAAAGCGAAGGGTCACCCGTAACGGCCTGACAGATCAGGACCTGGACCAACCAGGACCCTATAAAAAGTTGCATCCTCAATGGGGGCTGGTCAGCGGTCCCAACAGAAATGTAAGACGAGATAAAGCTGTTTCACCGTCATAAAGACAAAATGTCCCATCCAATCGGATTGCCTCTTATGGGGCAACCGCATCGTCCTGCCACAAAAATGCAGGGCAACCTTCATATGCAACCTACACAGTGCCGACCCAGGCATAGTCATGATGAAGGCTATCGCCAGGTCCCATGTCTGGTGGCCCGGCATTGACTCAGACTTGGAGTCGTGCGTGCACCAATGTAACACTTGCTCACAATTGAGCAATGCCCCCAGGGAGGCTCCACTTAGTCTGTGGTTCTGGCCCTCAAAACCATGGTCCAGGATCCACATAGATTATACGGACCCCTTTGTAGGAAAAATGTTCTTCATTGTATCCTACTCTAAGTGGATCGAATTGTGCAATAATGGCATCCAGCATGTCCACCGCCACCATTGAAAGCCTCAGGGCCATGTTCGCCACCCATGGCTTGCCTGACATTCTGGTCAGTGACAATGGTCCGTGTTTCACCACCTCGGAATTCCACGAATTCATGACCCACAATAGCATCAAGCATGTCAGGTCTGCCCCATTCAAGCCCGCATCCAACGGCCAAGCGGAGCGGGCAGTCCAAACCATAAAACAGAGCTTGAAATGCATCACGGAAGGTTCCTTACAAACCCGCCTTTCCCGGGTGCTGATCAATTACAGGACAGGGGTTCCCCCGTGGAGTTACTAATGAAACATGCACTCAAAACCAGGCTCTCCTTAGTCCACCCTGACCGCAACGATCAGGTGAAAACCAGGCGTTATCGGCAAAACATGTACCATGATCGCGCGGCTGTATCACGTGATATCACTGTAAACGACCCAGTGTTTGTGCTGAATCATGGTCATGGGCCCAAATGGGTCGCTGGCACTGTTTTAGCCAAGGAGGGGAATATAGTGTTTATTGTGAAACTGCTTAACGGACAAACATGTAGAAAGTATTTGGACTAGACCAAATTGCGATTTACAGGTAACCAGGAACTACCGGGAGAGGACCTTACCTTCAGCGATCCACCTACACACACCCAATCAGCAACAGACCTAGCTGCCAACCATGAGGATGATTCCACCATCTCCAATAATCCAGTCAGACCAACAGTGCTGCAAGACAGCAGTGGCCTGACCAACTCACCCATGCCAGAAGTGACACTCAGACGATCAACCAGGGAGCACAGAGTTCCGGATCGCCTCAACGTGTAACCAACTCGCATCAAAGACTTTTGGGAGGAATGTTGTCATATGTGTACTCTCTGTATATATTATGCTGGTACCACTAGAGGGTGCAACTGTGGGAGGCCTAGTCAGGAGCTGTATAAAAGGCTCATCACCACGTGGTGAAGGCATTCTGCAGTTACAATACAGAGATGAAGATCACAGCAGTTCAAGCACAGCAATCGGCCTCGTGGAGTTATACTATAGATAAGTAGAGACCTATTAGAACAAATGATGGAAATTATACTTGTTTACTTCAAAAGTTGTATTAATAATCAAATAAATAATGGAAATGATTCTCCTTAAGTTCTAAAGTTGTGTTGAGAATGGAACAAATAAAGGAAATGATTCACTTTTAATGTAAAATATATTTTATTCAAAAGTTTAACAAACAGTTCTTTGTACTTAATTTAACATTAATAAAATTATTCTTGTATCAAGCTTTACTTTAAGATCACTCTTTAAGATCGCTTAAAAACATTAATATCACTTACAAACTTTTCAACTTGTACATTTACATAACTTACAAAAAAATTTTAATTTGAGAACAGTTACACCAGTAACAACAATAATAATAACAACAACAACAGCAGCAAAGAAAGGCTGCACCCACCCATCTCTTCCTCGCCTTATTCTAAGACCGCCTGCTGCGCTTGGTCATGGACACTTTCCCACCCCTGCCTACTAAGCTTATTCTTTCTAAGATCTCAGGTACTGCACAGCTGTTGAGGGGTGGGGGGTGGGGTGGGGGACGTTGGCAGCAGGTGGCAAGTTGGAGGGCCCAGGCGGCAAGTTGGAGGACCCGGCTTTGAGCTCTTCAGAGGGTGGTATGGGGATGGGAGTGGGAGTGACAGTTGATTCTCTCAATGGACGCAGGGTCTGGGCGTGTTCCCTTATTGCAGCAGCTAACTCCAACATGCCATCCCTCATGCGCCCTAACAGTATCTCAACTACCTGCAACATTCCCTCCCTCATGGTCAGTGACAGTGTTTACACTATCTCTGACATTCCTTCCATATCACTGACAGTGCATCAGCTACCTCTGACATCCCCTCCCCCATGACCACTATTCCCTCACTGATGGTCCCGGACATCGTTCCCATTTCTTGTGTCATTGCTGTTACTTCTCCCGACAGTCCCGCTACCTCATCACTCACCCAACTGATGGCGTCCAGGAGTGATCGGGTAAGGTCAATGCACTCTGCACTCAATGACATCATCTGAACCACATCTCTGAGATCTGCACCTCAGGAGAGCGCAGTTGAGCTCTCCTTCCCCTCCTCCCTACAGGTGTGGCTCGCACCCCACCACTGGGACCCGTAGCCTGGGACAGTGGAGCCCTGGGTGTGCCTCGCTGCACCCCACCATTGGGACCCACAAGCTCGGAAAGTTGGGCCCTGGGTGTGCCTTGCTGCAACACACCACTGGGACCCACAATGTCGGAAAGTGGGGCCCTGGGTGTACCTCGCTGCACCCCACCAGCCTCGGATATTCGGAAACCATGGAGTGTCCCACCAACACTCAAACCACAAGTCACGGAAGGGGCTGTCACTGCAATGAGCGACACCTCCATGAGCAGCACCTCCTCCAAAGTCAGTAAAACAGTGGTGGCTTCATCCAGCTCCATCCCCTCCCGCTCCATCTCACCCCCATGTTCTTGGTCTGGATTCGAAGATATTATCCTGTTCTGGCTGGTCCTCATCTGAATCTTCTTCTGCATTGTCAGGGTCGGCCTCAAGTTCTGCAAAATATAACAGAACACAGACAAATGGTTAGCAGCAGAGGAGGGGGCAGGGTGGGTGGCATGAGTAGGCCAGGCCAGGCAGCAGGCTGATTTGAAGGACCACGATGAATGATAACACATTGCATCAACCGAAGCGTAGATGATGGAAACATCCCCAGGAACTTAAGCACAGCTAGCCCATGCAGTACTTAACATTTAGCAAAGCCAGACTGTGGAATTTGCAGGACTTACCTTCTCCCTCGAGTGTAGGCCAAGCTTGTGCAGTGGTGATTGCTTTTCTCCAGGCAGGACCCTTCAAATCAGCGACCCTCTCTTCCAAGGGTGTCAGTGGGTGCAGAGCTGCTGGGCCTGCTCCTGTTCAAGTTATTTCCCTTTTACCATGTGCCATCTTCCTCTGCAAAGATGAAGACTTAACTTTTTAGAGAGGGTGTCTTTCTGCTGGCTGGGACATATACATTTGGTCACATTTACAATTGCAATTCCAGTGAATAAATGAAAATATTACTTACACTAACTACTTGACCAAGGTCCTGCCACATCTTTTTACACTGGCCTCCAGATCTTGTAGTGGTCACCATTGCACAATAATCTTCTGCAACTTGGTTCCTGCGTTTCTTCATTTCTTTGGGTGGAACTTTTATGTGACCTCTGTTGGTGTCCAGCTCCTGCCATCTGTTCTCAATCACAGTAACTAGTGTCTCCACTTCTTCCTGTAAGAAATTTTTGGTCCTTGCACCGCGTTGCATCTTGTACTGTTGCAACTGCGATTTTTCCAATGCTCTCACGCATCATCATCATAGGCGGTGCCATGAACGAGGATGACTTGCTTCCACATGAGTTCACAGATGTTTCAATGAAGGACCCGATGTTCCAGTCCTGAATTCCAGTTGAGAGGGTGGAAGTTGCCTGTTCGTGGATCTTTTTAATGTGTGGTGACCATTGCACATCAGCCAACACGAGCTTGACAGAGCTAGGCCTTTACCCAGTGGCAAAGGATTAACCAGGACGACTGGAGACCTGCTCCGCTGCACAGACCTAGTGCGCACACATATCAACGTGTGCTCTTCTGGGCCCCATAGCCTCATTTGCCGCATCTCCGCCACGATCTCTCGCCGCCCCTCCGCCACAAACATTCGCCGCACCCCCGCCATGATCTCTCACTGCTCCTCCGCCACAAAAAAAAACTTGCAGCACCTCTGCCACGATCTCCCGCCGCACCTCCGCACCAAACATTCGCCGAACCTCTGCCACGATCACCCATCAAATCTCAGCCACGATCCCTCATTGCTCCTCCGCCCTGATCCCTCATCGCAAGTCAGCCACAACCTTCCCGCTCCTCTGCTTTACCAGGGCCCAGCCGATGTTCCTGCCCATGCTCCAAACGGTGACCTGGGTCCTGATGACATCACCCAGTCGGCCACCTTGAAGCCACCGCACACCTGTGTCAGCTCGCGCTGGAAGCTGCAGTGGCTCGCTCCAGCTCTTAAACTCCCGACCTGCGGTGGTGTTCTCTCGCAGGTCGGGATGGCCCACAATGTTCCAGGGGCCCGGCGCTCCAGCTCCTACACTCCTGACCTGCGGTGCTGTTCTCCCACAGGTCAGGATGGCCCATGACGGCTCTCACGCAGCACTCCATCTCACACACACAACTGGCTCTTTAAAAATGGCCAATTGCCAACTCAGAGCTGTACTGCGCATGCGCATCCATTGCAACGACGTCAGAAACGTAATTTATTTTTCCGCACATGCGCAGAAGGTACAGCATCATTTTTCGGTGCAGGCAGCAGGCTCCACCCCCCAAGGCGACTGGACACACAGCGTGGCGCCAAATTCAAATTATGGATCGGGGAAACTTTTGGCAAATTATTTCCGGCGCATTTCTGTCCTCGAAAAATGGGCGTAACTCTGGAAATATGCCAGAAAACAGGCTTGGGCAAAATTTAGCCCCTAAGGAGGGATATACTTGCATTGGAGGCAGTTCAGAGAAGGTTCACGAGATTGATTCCTGAGATGAAGGGGTTGTCATATGAAGAAAAGTTGAGCAGATTGAACCTCTAGTCATTGGTGCTTCGAAGAATGAGAGGTGAACTTATTGAAACGTATAAGATTCTGAGGGGGCTTGACAGAGTAGATGCAAAGAGGATGTTTCTCCTTGTGGGGGAATCTAGAACTAGGAGGCATAGTTTCAGAATAAGGGGTCACCCATTTAAAATGGAAATGAGGAAGAATTTCTTCTCTCAGAGGGTCGTGAATCTTTGGAATTCTCTACTCCAGAGAGCTGTGGAGGTTGGGTCATTGAATATATTTAAGGTGGAGATAAACAGATCTTTGAAAGATAAGGAAGTCAAGGTTGATGGGGAGAGGGCAGGGAAGTGGATTTTAGGCCAGGATCAGATCAGTCATGATCTTATTGAATGGCAGAGTAGGCTCGAGGGGCAAAATGGCAAAAGGAAAGACAGAAAGGAAAAGGAGGTGGGGTAGCGTTGCTGGTTAAAGAGGAAATTAACTCAATAGTAAGAAAGGACATTAGCTTGTATGATGTGGAATCTGTATGGGTGGAGCTGCGGAATACCAAAGGGCAGAAAACGCGAGTTGTGTACAGGCCACCAAACAGTAGTAGTGAGGTTGGGGACAGCATCAAACAAGAAATTAGGAATGCATGCAATAAAGGTACAGCAGTAATCATAGGCAACTTTAATCTACATATAGATTGGGCTAACCAAACTGGTAGCAATGCGGTGGAGGAGGATTTCCTGGAGTGTATTAGGGATGGTTTTCTTGACCAATATGTCGAGGAACCAACTAGAGGGCTGGCCATCCTAGACTGGGTGATGTGTAATGAGAAACGACTAATTAGAAATCTTGTTGTGCAAGGCCCTTTTGGGAAGAGTGACCATAATATGGTAGAATTCTTTATTAAGGTGGAGAGTGACACAGTTAATTCAGAGACTAGGGTCCTGAACTTAAGGAAAGGTAACTTCGATGGTATGAGACGTGAATTGGTTAGAATATACTGGCAAATGATACTTAAAGGGTTGACGTTGGATAGGCAATGGCAAACATTTAAAGATCACATGGATGAACTTCAACAATTGTACATCCCGGTCAGAAGTAAAAATAAAACGGGGAAGGTGGCTCAACCGTGGCTAACAAGGGAAATTAAGGATAGTGTTAAATCCAAGAGGCATATTAATTGGCCAGAAAAAGCAGAAAACCTGAGGACTGGGAGAAGTTTAGAATTCAGCAGAGGAGGACAAAGGGTTTAATTAGGAGGGGGGAAATAGAGTATGAGAGGAAGCTTGCCGGGAACATAAAAACTGACTGCAGATATGTGAAGAGAAAAAGATTAATGAAGACAAACGTAGGTCCCTTGCAGTCAGATTCAGGTGAATTTATAATGGGGAACAAAGAAATGGCAGACCAGTTAAACAAATACATTGGTTCTGTTTTCACGAAGGAAGACACAAATAACCTTCCAGAAATACTAGGGGACCGAGGGTTTAGTGAGAAGGAGGAACTGAAGGAAATCCTTATTAGGCGGGAAATTCTGTTAGCGAACTTGATGGGATTGAAGATCGCTAAATCCCCGGGGCCTGATAGTCTGTATCCCAGAGTACTTAAGGAAGTGGCCCTAGAAATAGTGGATGCATTGGTGATCATTTTCTAACAGTCTATCGACTCTGGATCAGTTCCTATGGACTGGAGGTTAGCTAATGTAACACCACTTATTAAAAAAGGAGGGAGAGAGAAAACAGGTAATTATAGACCGGTTAGCCTGACATCAGTAGTGGGGAAAATGTTGGAATCAATTATTAAAGATGAAATAACAGGGTATTTGGAAAGCAGTGACAGGATCAGTCCAAGTCAGCATGGATTTATGAAAGAGAAATCATGCTTGACAAATCTTCTGGAATTTTGTGAGGGTGTAACTAGTAGAGTGGACAAGGGAAAACCAATGGATGTGGTGTATTTGTACTTTCAAAAGGCTTTTGACAAGGTCCCACACAAGAGATTGGTGTGCAAAATCAAAGCACGTGGTATTGGGGGTAATGTACTGACATGGATAGAAAACTGGTTGGCAGACAGGAAGCAGAGAGTCGGGATAAATGAGTCCTTTTCAGAATGACAGGCAGTGACTAGTGGGGTACCGCAGTGCTCAGTGCTGGGACCCCAGCTATTTACAATATACATTAATGATTTAGATGAAAGAATTGAATGTAATATCTCCAAGTTTACAGATGACACTAAACTGGGTGGCGGTGTGAGCTGTGAGGAGGACGCTAAGAGACTGCAGGGTGACTTGGACAGGTTAGGTGAATGGGCAAATGCATGGCAGATGCAGTATAATGTGGATAAATGTGAGGTTATCTACTTTGGGGGCAAAAACACGAATGCAGAATATTATCTGGATGGCGGCAGATTAGGAAAAGCGGAAGTCCAACGAGACCTGGGTGTCATGGTACATCAGTCATTGAAAGTTGGCATGCAGGTACAGCAGGCAGTGAAGAAGGCAAATGGTATGTTGGCCTTCATAGCTAGGGGATTTGAGTATCGGAGCAGGGAGGTCTTACTGCAGTTGTACAGGGCCTTGGTGAGACCTCACCTGGAATATTGTGTTCAGTTTTGGTCTCCTAATCGGAGGAAGGACATTCTTACTATTGAGGAAGTGCAGCAAAGACTCACCAGACTGATTCCCGGGATGGCAAGACTGACATATGAGAAGAGACTGGATCGACTGCGCCTGTATTCACTGGAGTTCAGAAGGATGAGAGGGGATCTCATAGAAACATATAAAATTCTGACGGGACTGGACAAGTTACATGCAGGAAGAATGTTCCCGATGTTGGGGAAGTCCAGAACCAGAGGACGCAGTCTAAGGATAAGGGAAAGCCATTTAGGACTGAGATGAGGAGAAACTTCTTCACTCAGAGAGTTGTTAATCTGTGGAATTCCCTACCACAGAGAGTTGTTGATGCCAGTTCATTGAATATATTCAAGAGGGAGTTAGATAAAGGGATCAAGGGGTATAGAGATAAAGCAGGAAAGGGGTACTGAGCTGAATGATCAGCCATGATCTTATTGAATGGTGGTGCAAACTTGAAGGGCCGAATAGCCTACTCCTTCACCTATTTTCTATGTTTCTTTGTTTCTATAAGAACATAAAAAATTGGAGCAGGAATAGGGCATATGGCTCCTCGAGCCTCCTCCGCCATTTAATACGATCATGGCTGGTCCGCTCATGGACTCGGCTCCACTTCCCCGCCCGCTCCCCATATCCCTTATCGGTTAAGAAACTGTCTATCTCTGTCTAAAATTTATTCAATGACCCAGCTTCCACAGATCTCTGTGGCAGCGAATTCCACAGATTTACAACCCTCTGAGAGAAGAAATTCCTCCTCATCTCAGTTTTAAATGGGCGACCCCTAATTCTAAGATTATGCTCCCTTGTTCTAGTCTCCCCCATCAGTGGAAACATCCTCTTTGCATCCACCCCTCATAATCTTATCCCTTTCGATAAGATCACTTCCCATTCTTCTGAATTCCAATGAGTAGAGGCCCAGCCTACTCAACCTTTCCTCATAAGTCAACCCCTTCATCTCCGGAAGCAACCTTATGAACCTTCTCTGAACTGCTTCCAAAGCAAGTGTATCCTTTCTTAAATATGGAAAGCAAAACTGCATGCAGTATTCCAAGTGTGGCCTCACCAATACCCTGTACAACTGTAGCAACACTTCCTTGCTTTCATACTCCATTCCTTTTGCAATAAACTTGTAGAATGGGCATGTAAATGACAAATTAATTTCAATATAGATGCATGAGGTGGTACATTTTGGTAGCAGGAATAAGGAGGTTGCATACTCCTTTGAAAATAAGAGTCTAAATGGGTAAGAGAAGCAAAGAGATGTGGGGATACACACTCACAAGTCAACAAAGCCATAAAAATGCAAACAAAGCAATGGAACTCATTTCGAGAAGAATAGAATTGAAAAGCAGAGAAATTATCTTAAACTTGTTTAGAACTTTGGTTAGACCACATTTAGAGTACTGTGAACAGTTCTGGCTTCCATATTACAGAAGGATACAGAGACACTGGAGCAGGTGAAAAAAAGATAAACATGGATGATACCAGATCTGAGTGGTTATAATATCTGGATAGACTGAACATGCTGGGGTTCTGTTCTCTAGAAACGAGTACACTGAGGGGTGACCTGATTGTGGTCTTTAAAATTCTGAAGGGGTTTGATAGGGTAGAGAAAATGTTTCCACTTGTGGTGGGGAGTCCAAAGCTAGGGCCCATAACATTGCTAACCCTCATGTGGCAGTGTCTTTCACTATTTGGATGCCATGGCTGATTACAGGGTGAGAGACTGATCACATTACCACCAGATGGCGGCATGAGTTAATACTGATCTCTCTGTTGCTGACAGCTTTGAGTGTCTGAACTCTGAAAGGCATGCAAAGCGCCACAATAAACGGGTAAATGTCTAACTTTGTGCTGCTGTGTTGTAGAGTGTATTAACTGATGCTCGACGCGAGGTTTCAGAATGATATTCAAGTTGTTATGTTCAGAATAAATCCACAGGACTGCATTGCAAGCTCAAACTGTTGTGACCTTAGTCTCTTTATTCAGACTGCAAAGTGGAGAAGCAGCATGGTGAATCACCTTTTATACCTGCTTGCCCTAGGGTGCACAGGTAACCCTTAGGTCTCCCACAGGTGTGCCCTCTAGTGGAAAGTCTTATATATTGGTGAGGTTTACATATATGCATAACATCACTTCCCCCCCCCCCCCCCCCCAAAGTCTTATGTACAAGTTATTTGCAAGTTGAGGCGATCTGGCGCCCTGCATCCCCGGGTCGATCGCCTGGGTTGAAGTCCTGACGTAATGGGTTCATTCTCATGGTTGACGGCGAGGTCGATTGTGTTAGTGGGTCACTGGGGGCCAGGTCCTTTCACCGAGGCTCCTGGTTATCGGTAGTTCGCAGTTTGGTCTGGTCCAAATGTTTTCTGCGTTTGCCCAGTACATGGTTTCACAATCAAACACTCCATTTTCATCACACAAACTCCATTCCCCTCCTTTGGCTAATACAGTGCTAGCGGCCCATCTGGGGCCCTGAACATGGTCTACATCACTCATTCTGATGTCGCGTGGGGGAGCCATGCGATCATGGTACACTCTCTGCTGTTAGCATACGGAAGGCTTGGTTTGGAGTGATTCTGTCTGGTGACTGCGTAGCACCCGAGATAGCTGGGTCTGTAGGGAGTCTACTGTGACACGTGTGGTGCTTGGCTTTGTGATTTGGGCTGCCTGCTCCAGACTATTGTCGCTGACCCTCAGGTCTGGCAAGCCCAGGCTGGCCGATATGGCCTTGAGACTTTCCGTAGTGGCGGGAGGCCACGTGGATCCAGGGACATGGTATGGAGGCCCCGGACTACCGACTGTGTGTAGCCTCCATGCCTTTCTTTGCAACGTTGCAAGGTTGCCCCATAGGGGGCAATCTGAGGGGATCAGCATTTTGTCTTTGAGAAGGATAAGCTGCGGTTTGCCGTTAGCAGGCAGTAATGTGAGATCCTGGCTGGTCCAGGTCCTCAACTGGGGAGCCATTACGGTTGACTTCTCGCTTTCTAGCACTTCTATAACAATGAATGGGTCTGCAGGCTGTGCTGTTTCCACCCCGGTGGTGGGCAACGGTAACCAACTGAGGGCATTAGCGCCGTTCTCAGTGCCTGGCCCGTGGCGGATCATGTTATAGTGCACAGACAGTGTTAGACATTCTTGAAACAACGCATCAGAGAAACATAGAAAATAGGTGCAGGAGCAGGCCATTTGGCCCTTCGAGCCTGCACCACCATTCAATATGATCATGGCTGATCATTCAACCTCAGTACCCCGCCCCAGACCTCTCTCCATACCCTCTGATCCCTTTAGCAGTAAGGGCCACATCTAACTCCCTTTTGAATATGTCCAACGAACTGGACTCAACAACTTTCTGTGGTAGAGAATTCCACAGGTTCACAACTCTCTGGGTGAAAAGGTTGCTCCTCATCTCAGTCCTATATGACTTACCCCTTATCCTTAGACTGTGTCCCCTAGTTCTGGACTTCCCCAACATCGGGAACATTCTTCCTGCCTCAAACCTGTCCAATCCCATCAGAATCTTATATGTTTATATGAGATCCCCTCTCATCCTTTTAAACTCCAGTGTATAAAGGCCCAGTTGATCCAGTCTCTCCTCATATGTCAGTCCTGCCATCCCGGGAATCAGTCTGGTGAACCTTCACTGCACTCCCTCAATAGCAAGCATGTCCTTCCTCAGATTAGGAGACCAAAACTGTACACAATACTCAAGTTGTGGTCTCACCAAGGCCCTGTACAACTGCTGCAAGACCTCCCTGCTCCTATATTCAAATCCCCTCGCTATGAAGGCCAGCATGCCATTTGCTTTCTTTACTGTCTGCTGTACCTGCATGCCTACCTTCAATGACTGATGTACCATGACACCCAGCTCTTGTTGCACCTCCCCTTTTACTAATCTGTCACCAATCAGATAATCATCTGCCTTCCTGTTTTTGCCACCAAAGTGGATAACCTCACATTTATCCACATTATATTGCATCTGCCATGCATTTGCCCATTCACCTAACCTGTCCAAGTCCCCCTGCAACCTCTTAGCATCCTCCTCGTAGCTCGCACTGCCACGCAGCTTAGTATCATTTGCAAACTTGGAGATATTACATTCAATTCCTTCGTCTAAATCATTAATGTATCTTGTAAATAGCTGGGTTCCCAGCACTGAACCCTGCGGCACTCCACTAGTCACTGCCTGCCATTCTGAAAAGGACCCGTTTATTCACACTCTTTACATTTCTCTATCCACGTCAATACATTACCCCCAATACCATGTGCCTTAATTTTGCACACTAATCTCTTGTGTGGGACCTTGTCAAAAGCCTTTTGAAAGTCCAAAAACTGGTCTACTGGTTCTCCCTTATCCACTCTACTAGTTGCATCCTCAAAAAACTCTAGAAGATTTGTCAAGCATGATTTCCCTTTCATAAATCCATGCTGACTTGGACCGATCCTATCACTGGTTTCCAAATGTGCTGCTATTACATCTTTAATCATTGACTCCAGCATTTTCCCCACCACCGATGTCAGGCTAACCGATCTATAACTCCCTGCATCGATAATGGTGCCTCTGCTCTCCGAAAACTGTGAGATGGGCAGCTTGTCTGACTCGAGCAAATATTAGGACCCTCTTTGGTATGTCTCTTTTGCCCCGTGAACCCAAGCTGCTGCCTTGGTTAACTTATTGGATACATGTACAATCGTTTGGGGCTCGCGCACTAATTTGGCTTGCTGCACAACATGCCCGACCCCGTGCGGTAACACATCACTTACTATGAATACTTTGTTAGATACATATACAACTGGTTGGGGTTCTCCCGCTACTTTGGCTTGCTGTACAACACCCCCGATCTCATGTGATAACACATCACTTCTTACAAGTACTTTGTCAGATACATATACGACCGGTTGGTGTTCGCCCGTTACTTTGGCTTGTTGTAAGGTGCCCCTGACCCCATATGATAGTACATCATTGGCTGCAAAAGAACGCTCACTTGGGTTACATAGTGCAAACAACTTATTGGAATGTGGTGGGTTCCTGGCCTTCTCAGTGGCCGCTCCTTTACCTTTGCCCCAAACCCAGTCATCTTCCTTGCTGGGCAACACATTCCTCTGTTCCGTTGCGGTGACATCCCGTGGTCTGGATTCTCTCTCATCCCTTGGTCTGGACGCACTTTCGTCCCGTGGTCTGGACGCACTTTCATCTCGTGATCTGGATGCACTCTTGTCCGTGTCCGTGATGCTGATTGCCGCAATCTTCCTCCCCGGTGATTTGGCCTCTGGCGTTGGGAAGACGCATTCGGATCATTTCGGCCAGAGTCCCACTCTGCATGGTCGACCTGGAGCATCTTCCATCGTCGCGAAGAGGTCGTCGGCTTTGGGTGGTGGGTACCGTGCCTGTACCACTGCTCGGTTGATCTTTACCTCCTCGTGGTCGTGATGAGTGGACTGTGCCTCGGGGATCTGCAAATGGATCTGCACTTCGATGCCTGGTTCGGCTGAAGGTGGGGGTTTGCTCAGCCTTTAGTAGGAGAGACATCGTTCCCCGGAGAAGTTACGCAGAGGTCTTCTCAGTTCCATCGAATCTTCCCCATCCACCTTTTACCAAGCAGCGTTGGCCCATCACCTGGAACAATCCACAGTGGTAAATCGTGCACCGCTCCCTCATGGGATACTCTTATGTCCGCTCTACCAATAACTGGCATCAGTTCCTTGGTGTGGGTGCGCAGCTTTGCCTGAATCGGGATCAGCTTGGGTCGTTGTGCTCTGTCGCCCCACAGCCTCTCGAATGCCTTCTGGCTCATAACTGATTGACTCGCCCCCGTGTCTAATTCCATGGAGACTGGAGTGCCATTGAGTTCAACTTTTAACATTATCAGAGGGCTTTTGGTGATGAAGGTGTGTATCCCATATACTTCCTCTTCATCCTCAGGTTGAGTTGTCTCTCCTGCTCGTTCAGCGTGATCCTCACTGGATCGGGCGTCCTCTCCTGACTCTGCCATGTGGTGAATCAGAGGTCGTTTACACATTCGCTGGAGGTGCCCCATTGTTCCACAGCCCTTGCACACATAGGGCTTGAATCGACATTGATGAGCTCTAGGACTGCCCCCGCAGTGCCAATGGATATGCACTCACGTCCCTCGGCGGACTCTGAGTCACTCTCGGCCTAGGTCTGGCCTCTACAGTCATGTGGGCCCTGCCCTGTACAGTTCTGCCTGCTGAAAACATTATTTTATGCCCAGTACTTACCGGTGAGCTTCGATTTTGTGAAGATATCTGTTTCATGTTATCGCTCGTGGATATAAAGGCTTGGGCTATCGTGATGGCCTTGCTCAGATCTAGGGATTCAGCAGACAGCAGTTTGCGAAGAATGACCTTGTGGCCGATTCCAAGCATGAAAAAGTCCTGCAACATTTCCCCCAAGGATCCTACAAATTCGCACTGTACCGCAAGGTGTCTTAGGTCGGCGACAAAACTTGCCACGTTCTGGCCCTCGGAGCGATGGTGTGTGCAAAAGCGACACCTGGCCATCAAGATGCTCTCCTTCGGCTTGAGGTGTTCCCTATCCATTGTACACAGCTCTGTGTAAGACTTGTCCATTGGTTTGACCAGTGCCAGCAGATTTTTGAGGAGGCCATATATCGAAGACCCACATATGGTGAGGAGAATCGCCCTGCGCTTGATCACCGTCTCAGCCTTGTCCAGTTCATTGGCCATGAAGTATGGTCGAGGCGCTCAACGATGGCTTCCCAATCATTACCCTGAACAAATCTCTCAAGAATACCAATGGCAGCCATTACTGCATGAAAGTTCGTGATCCGTTACTCGTCGCCAATTTGTTATGTTCAGAATAAATCCACAGGACTGTATTGCAAGCTTAAACAGTTGTGACCTTAGTCTCTTTATTCAGACTCCAGAGTGGAGAAGCATCATGGTGAATCACCTTTTATACCTGCTTGCCCTAGGGTGCACAGGTGACCCTTAGGTCTCCCACAGGTGTGCCCCCTAGTGGCAAGTCTTAAATATTGGTGAGGTTTACATACATACATAACACAAGTGATCATTATTTCTCGAGCAAATGCACGGCGCACCTCTCTCGGCCGCTCGAAGTGGAGCACTCTGCAGAACGCAGAAATGGTTACATTCTTATACCTTTCTTGGTCCCTGTCCATGTGCCCCAGGGGGCGATCCCCAGAGCATGGCTCACATTCTTTCTCCTTGATTAGATTATATCTATCGATAGTCGAAGGTTCTTGGCTTGCTTTTAATCCATTTAGTATGTCTAGCTTATTTACCTTATTTGCCCACCTGACCCCACATTCTTGAGCCGTTACCTCAGAAATAGCAACAATGGCAGTTTGTTAATTAGATCAGTATCCTGTCTGCGTTCTGCAACTAGATCCCTGACAACTTTCTTAATTCAATTCCCACCATGCTATTTTCTTACAACATGCTGGCAGAGAGCTCATTGGAAATTCTGGGCTACGTTGCATATGCCTTAGCAACTATTTAAAATTAACATCTGGAAAAATCGAGTGCAGCCCGAATTTCAAATTTAATATACAGTCCTCATAGAGGAACATGTGGAACAGAAGTAGGCAATTCAGCCCCTGAAGCCTGTTCTGCCATTCATTTAGGTTATAGAAAGAAAGACTTGCATTTAGACAGCACCTTTTACAACTACCGGACGTCCCAAAGTGCTTTTCAGCCAATGAAGTACTTCTGGAGTGTAGCCACTGCTGTAATGTAGGAAACACGGCAGCCAATTTGCGCACAGCAAGCTCCCACAAACAGCAAAGTGATAATGACCAGATAATCTGTTTTTGTGATGTTTATTGAGGGATAAATATTGGCCAGGATACCAGGGATAACTCCCCTGCTCTTCTTGGAAATAGTGGCCATGGGATCTTTTACATCCACCTGAGAGAGCAGATAGAGGCTCGGTTTAACAGCTCAGCCGAAAGACGGCACCTCCAACAGGGCAGCACTCCCTTAGTACTGTACTGAAGTGTCAGCATAGATTTTTGTGCTCAAGTCTTTGGAGTGGGACTTGAAGCCACAACCATCTGACTCAGAGGGGAGGGTGCTATCCACTGAGCCATGGGTGACACCGAGGTAATGGCTGATCTGTTCTTCAACTCCAGTTATCCACCTTCACTCCATATCCCTTGAAACCATTATCTAACAAAAATCTATCAATTTCAGTCTGGAATATTTCAAATGTCCCAGAATACACAGCCTGTTGGGGGAGGCAGTTCTGTTTGTGTGAACAAGTGC
Source organism: Pristiophorus japonicus (assembly GCF_044704955.1). Lineage (NCBI taxonomy): Eukaryota > Metazoa > Chordata > Chondrichthyes > Pristiophoridae > Pristiophorus > Pristiophorus japonicus. The sequence goes on along the minus strand of NC_091995.1, from coordinate 25,612,841 downwards.
TTCCTGATTCCACGACAATTTTAAGACCACTTGTTCTTGATTCACCCATCAGAGGAAATAGTTTTTCTGTATGTACCCTATAAAATCCGTTTAACATTTTGAACACCTCGATCAGATCACCCCTCAATCTTCAATAGTCAAGGGAATACAAGCCAGGTTTATGTAACCTATCCTCATAACTTAACCCTTTAGGACATGGTATCATTCTGGTGAATCTACACTGCACTCCCCATCCAAGCCCAATATATATTTCCTGAGGTGCAATGCCCAGAACTGAATGCAGTGTTCCAGATTGGGGTATGACCATGGCGCTGTACAACTGAAAGAGGTTCCCCACCAACAGGAGAACAGCACAACTACCCCATAGTTCCCACAGCCCCTCCTCTACTGCCCACCCCCACTCTCTGCCTCCTCAATCCACACCTTATGCTGTTCTCATTTTTTCATCTTCAGAAAGGCCAAGTGAAACCTGCTGTGACTGAGACCATGGACTCTTTGAACCCTAGTACACTGCTCAACTAGCCAAGCTGCCTGATGATCATTGAAATAACCGTACTCCCCATTGGAACTGGCTGCCACCAGCCCTCTCTGCACAGCAACAAGTCTCTCAAGGGATGACTTCCCTTATAAGGTGCTTTTGCCCCATTCGCTTCCACCCGAGCTCCTTGCCCACACGTAGTATAACATTTCTGTGAGCCAAAGAGCATCAGTACATTTTTGCTCTAAAGCAGCCCAGGAAGGAGGTGAATGAGTAACCAAACACGCTCCTCACAGCTGACTGGTATTGGAGGAGCTCTCTTCTTTCTCTGGGGATCGCTCGGTGCCCGTTAGCGTGGACTGGGAAACAGAGGTGAGCAGCATTACCTAATTCATTCTAATGTACACATTAGGGCGAAGGCAGGACTGCAGCCCTTGGGATCGTACAGAACCAAAGAATGTCTCCAGCTGGCATCCTTCAGAGGCGACAGAATGGACCATCGGGCCCTGGTACCATCAATGCATCTCCCCTTTGACCTTAAATGTCACCGCCATTACTGCATCCCCCCCCCCAATTATCATCACACATCTTGGGTGATCACTACTGACCAGAAGCTGGATGCTCTGTGACAAACTGCTCACCTCCTGACCCCTCAAAGCCTCTCCGCCCTCTACAAGACTCAAGTCATGGTTGTGATGGTATAACCACCAATAAATGGTATAACTCGCCTAGATGGGTGCAGCACCAACATCACTTCCAAGAACTTGATACCATCAAGGACAGAGCAGTTCACTTGACTGGTGCCTCTGCCATTGGACTCAGTATCACACCATTCAATTGGATCATGGCTGATATGCACCTCACATCTATTAACCCACCATTGCTCCATATCGCTTAGGAACATGGGTTAAAGAAGACAGTGCACCACCTTCTCAGGGCAACTATTGATGCGTAACAACTGCGGCCTAGCCAATGCCTCCAACATCCTCAGGACTCATTTAATAATCTACGTCTAGGTGGTGCAGAGACAGCTAGACTGGAAGGTGCCAGGTGAGGTGATGTGGACAAATTAAACACAGGTAGAGTTAGCAGTAATGGTACAGCCAGAAGACTAGATGCATTTAAGTGTTTGGATTATTTGGTGCAGGATGGTTTGGTGCTAAACAATGTCAGCAGAGTGGTGGTGCGTAGAGGTGAGGGAGAGGGAACCAGTTGAGGAAACTGGAATGCTTTTGGCTGGCCACCTTATTTACTTTAAACATCAGAGTCAATATCAAGTTAGCTGCTAACTTTTAATTTTGAGTTTGATGAACTTACGCGGAGCAGCTACTAACTTTTATTTCTGCCCGCTAAATTTTCAGGGGTCTCTTGTATTGCAGGTGGACTCCAGATGGTAGTAAAAAGTGTCAGCATTCCCCCAGTTGGTAGCACTATCGCTTCGGTGTCAGAAGGTGCGGATTCAAATCAATTCTAATCGGTACTATTCCCACTAAACTACTGACCACCCCTTCGCTTTTTGGCTCCCATGTTAGCTGATACTGTAAACGGTTCTCTCTCCTCGCGTACTCTTCCCCCCTCTCCTTCAAATTTGCCATCATCATCCTTCTCCTCAAAAAACCAACCCTTGACCAATGTCCCCTTTAAGCTGCATGGCTACCTGGCCGCATAGCGCCCTGCAGCTCCTACTCAGCTGGATCACTGGCTTTTAAATAGGAAAACACGTCCATGCACTATATTTTGAATGGGCTGCTGCCGCGCACCCCCAAAAAATTAAAGAGAACATTTCCCTTGACCCCTCCGCCCTTGCAAACTACTGCCCGATCTACAACCTCCCTTTCCTCTTCAAGGTCCTTGAATGCGTTGGCGACTCCCAAATCTGTGCCTATCTTTCCCGGAACTCCATGTCTGAATCCCACCAATTCGGTTTCCGCCCCTTCCACAATACTGAAATTTCTCTTATCAAAGTCACAAATAATATCCTATGTGACTGTGACAAAGGTAAACTATCCCTCCTCGTCCTTTTCGACCTGTCTGCAGTCTTTGACACGGTTGACCACTCCATCCTCCCCCAACGCCTCTCCACCATCGTCCGGCTGGGTGGGACTGCACTCGCCGGGTTCCATTCTTATCTATCCAGTCGTAGCCAGAGAATCACCGGCAATGGCTTCTCTTCCCACTGATGAACCATTACCTCTGGTGTCCCCCAAGGATTTACCTCAGCTCTCTCATGTACATGCTGACCCTCAATGACATTATCCGAAAACACCGTATCAGTTTCCACATGTGTTTCCTACATTACAATAGTGACTAAACTTCAAAAAGTACTTCATTGGTTCTAAAGTGCTTTGGGACGATCGGTGCTCGTGAAAGGTGCTATATAAATGCAAGTTTTTACTTTTATTTACACTGATGACACCCAGCTCTACCTCACAGCTACCCCTCTGGACCCCACTACTGTCTCCAAATTGTCAAACTGCTTGTCTGATATCGAATACTGGAGGAGCAGAAATTCCCTCCAACTAAATATTGGGAAAACCAAAGCCATTTGTCTTCAGTCCGCAACATAAACTCTGTGTTGTGTATGCAATAACTGTTAGACTGAGTATTGTTTAACTCCAAGAGGTATAACCTTGGCTCTGGTTTATTAATACCCAAAGTGATTAACATACAAAATGGCTGGCCTTTTATACTTGGGCTGCACGCATGGTCTCCAACAGTGATGCCATCTAGTGGCTAGTGATCCCAAAAGTACAGACATGACAATACCCCGCTTGGAGATATTAACACAGTCTTTTACAAATTGAGATGGTCCAGTGTTTTACACTCCCGGGTTGACCATCTCAGTTCAATTCCAGCCTTGGGTGAGTGTTCAGAGTCTGTTGTGACTGGTGGCTGGGTGGCTGACCCGGTGGGAGTGGCAATGGCCATGTCAGGGATTGAAAGTCCATTTTCATTAAACACGTCAGTGATTGAAAGTCCCGATTCACTGATGACCACTGAGTCCTCTGATGACTAGGGGTAGGTTGGTTGGTCATCGATTGTCTCTTCCTCCGACTGTTCCGGTTCGTCTGTGTGCTGCAGCTTTGTCTGATCCATATGTTTCCTGCATGTTTGCCCATTTTTGAGCTTGACAACAAATACTCTGTTGCCCTCCTTGGCCATGACAATGCCAGCAATCCACTTGGGACCCTGACCATAATTCAGAACATATACAGGATCATTTACAGAAATATCGCGTGACACAGCTGCGCGATCATGATACCCTTGCTGACTTTGTCTTCTATATTCAACATGATTATTCAAGTCAAGGTATACAAGAGATAGCTTAGTCTTAAGACCTCTCTTCATCATTAGTTTGGCAGGTGAGACCCCGGTAAGTGTGTGTGGTCTTGTCCTGCAACTAAACAGTATGCATGACAGGCAGGTCTGCAGTGACCTTTGGGTTACTCGTTTCATATTCTGCTTTATGATTTAGACAGTGTTACGCTCATAATAAAGGATGAAACTCAGTACTGTAAGCAATGAGTAAGTATGATCTTAGCTCCTTTAATTAGACTCCAGAGTGCATGTACCGCATGGGTGGCCTGCTTATATACAGTGCTCCCAAGAGATGCTGGGATCCTTTGGGACTCCAACAGGCAGGCCCACTGGTGGTGGTGTGATACAGGTTGCCAAGGGTTAAATACATAACATCACTCCCTCGTAAAGTTAATAGTACACTTATTTACAGGGTGAGACAATCTGGGGCTTTTCTCTCCCTTGTCGATCGTCTCGGTACAAATGCGGGTGTGGGTGAGTTGGTTAGTTCTTCACTGGGCTGCTGGGCAGCCGGCCTTGCCGGGCTGCTGGGGATGGTGAGTTCGGCTTCATGGTCAACCGTGATGTCGGTTGACACTTTTGTGTGTGTTAGAGGGTCGAAGTTGGTGGTGTCCTCTTCGGGTTGCTCGTAGCTGTTGGTGAACCGCAATTTGATATGGTCCAAATGCTTTCTGCATGTTAGCCCATTGGCCAATTTGACCTGAAACACCCTACTCCATTCTTTGGCTGTGACCGTGCCAGCAAGCCATTTGGTACCATGTCCATAATTGAGTATAAACACAGGATCATTGACCTCAATATAGCGTGACAAATTTATGCAATCATGGTACATACTTTGTTGATGCCACCTGCCCTCCACGTGATCATGGAGATCAGGGTGGACAAGAGAGAGCCTTGTTTTGAGCGCCCTTTTCATGAGCAGCTTGGCTGGGGGAACCCCGGTGAGCAAGTGGGGTCTGGTGCAATCGCTGAGCAGAATTCGGACAGTCGGGTCTGCAGGGAGCCTTCCGACATGCGTTTCAAGCTTTGGTTGATGGTCTGAACTGCCCGTTCTGCCTGGCCATTGGATGCGGGCTTGAACGGGGCAGATGTGACCTGCTTCATCCCATTGCGGGTCATGAATTCCTTGAATTCAGCACTGGTGAAACACGGCCCATTGTTGCCGACTAGGACTTCAGGCAGGCCGTGTGTGGCAAACATGGCTCGTAGGCTTTCGATGGTGGCGGTGGACATACTTACAGACATTATTACACATTCAATCCATTTTAAATAAGTATCCACGACAACTAAGAAGATTTTGCCTAGAAATGGGCCTGCATAGTCAACGTGGATCCTAGACCACGGTTTGGAGGGCCACGACCTCAAACTTAGCAGTGCCTCTCTGAGTGTATTGCTCAGTTGAGAGCAGGTGTTGCACTGGCGCATGCAGGATTCTAAATGTGAGTCGATGTCGGGCCAGCATACATGGGATCTGGCAATGGCTTTCATCATACAATGCCTGGGTGGGTGCTGTGCAGTGACGTATGAACATTTCTCTGCCTTTCTTGGGCAAGACCACGCGATTACCCCACAAAAGACAGTCCGCCTGCAAGGGCATTTCGTCTTTGCGCCTATGGAATGGCTTAATCTCTTCATGCATCTCCGCTGGGATGCTGGACCAGCTCCCATGGAGGACACAGTTTTTTACAGTAAAGGATCCTGGCCCGTCCAGGTCCTGTTCTGGCGGGCCACAACGGGTGACTTTTCGTTTTCGAATGCATCCATCACCAAGAGCAAGTCTGCAGGCTGTGCCATTTCTACCCTGGTGGTGGGCAATGGTAGCCGACTGAGAGCATCTGCGCAGTTCTCTGTCCCCAGTCTGTGGCGGATTACATCATCATTATCATAGGTAGTCCCTCGAAACGAGGATGACTTGCTTCCACGCCAAAAGAGGATGAGTTCACAGGTGTTTCAACGAAGGACCTAATATTCCAGATCCTGAACTACATCCTGAAGGATGGAAGATGCCTGTGCGTGGATTTTTTTTAATGTGTGGTGGCCGTTGCAAACCAGCCACAACACGGGCTTGACAGAGCTAGGTCTTGGTCCAGTGGCAAGGATTATCCAAGATGGCTGGAGACCTGCTCTGCTGCATGGACCGAGTGCGCACACATATTGCACTGTGGGCTGGACCGTGTTGCCCCTGGGCCCCTGGCCCCAAAATCACGCCTCTCCTGGGCCCCGATCACATCCCTCCACAGTCTCTTGCCGCTCCTGCTGTATCTACCCACTTATACACACACACACTCACACACACACACACACACACACACACACACACACAGCACTGTCAATCATCCAGCTTCACAGAAGGTACAAGATTGTGAATGGTTAATAAACTCAATCCACACCCCTGGTATTACATTACTGTTTTCACCTCACTTGGAGTTGCATTTGGTAATGAACACATACATTTAACTAAGAGCAGACTGTCCTTTTTTAACATTTACAGCCTGGGGCCAGAGGTTTAAATGAAGGGCTCATAGTGTGACACGGTCACCTCTATATATAGGGTTTCAACACCCTGAGATGACCTAACCCCAAGGGGTGACCATACACACAGAGAGTAACTGATGTTGTCAATGATCAAAAAATCAAAATAATCAAAAAAGGCTAATGGAATGCTGGCCTTTATATCTAGAGGACTAGAGTGCAAAGGGGTAGAAGTTATGCTGCAGCTACACAAAGCCTTGGTTAGACCACATCTGGAGCATTGTGAGCAGTTCCGGGCACCGCACCCTAGGAAGGATATATTGGCCTTGAAGGGAGTTCAGCGTGGGTTTACCAGAATGATACCCGGACTCCAGGGGTTAAATTACATGGAGAGATTACACCAATTAGGGTTGTATTGCCTGGAATTTAGACAGTCGAGGGGGTGATTTAATCTAAGTTCAAGATATTTCCTAAATTCAACAGTAACGATGCTCCAAAAAGTACTTCATTGGCTGCAAAGCGCCGAGACATCCAGTGGTCACGAAAGGCGCCATATAAATGCAAGTCCTTCTTTTTTTAATATATGAAAGGGAACAGATAGGGTAGATAGAGAAACTATTTCCACTGGTTGGGGAGTGGAGGACGAGGGGGCATAGTCTAAATATTAGAGCCAGTCGTTTCAGGAGTGAAATTAGGAAACATTTCTACACACAAAGGATGGTAGAAGTTTAGAACTCTCTTCGGCAAACGGAATTTGAAGGCGGATTACATAGTTGTATCCTGACAACATGAGCGCCCATCTTTGGATGCGGGCAGAGGCATTGGTATTAATACCTTTGCTCTCTGAGAATAGCGATGTGAGCGGCTTATGGTCAATTTCAAGCTCAAACTTGAGACTAAACAAATACTGGTGCATTTTTTCACCCCTTAAATGCACACCAGAGCTTCTTTTTCATTCATGCTGTAGGCCCTTTCGGCCTTGGACAAACTCCTGGATGCATAAGCGATCGCTTGCAAAATCCCCGAATCATTAGCCTGTTTTAACACACACCGGACCCCGTATGATGACGCATCGTAAGCTAGCACTAATCGTTTACATGGGTTATACAGAACAAGCAGTTTGTTTGAACATAACAGATTTCTGGCTTTCTCAAAGGCAGCCTCTTGTGAATTTCCCCATACCCAGTCGTCTCCCTTGCGCAGTAACACATGTACGGGTTCTTGCAAGGTGCTTAACCCAGGTAGGAAATTACCGAAATAGTTGAGGAGTCCCAGGAACAACCGCAGCTCCGTCATGTTCTGTGGTCTCGGCGCGTTCTTGATGGCCTCTGTCTTGGTGTCGGTGGGTCTGATGCCATCTGCTGCGATTCTTCTTCCCAAGAACTCGACCTCTGGCGCCAGGAAAACACACTTCGAGCATTTCAACCTGAGTCCCACGCGATCTAGCCGACTTAGAACCTCTTCCTGATTCTTCAAGTGTTTAATGGTGTTAGCGTGAATGTTTTCTTGGAAGAATCACTCAACACTCAGAGTCAGTTCCAACGTCAATGCGGCCTTTATTTACGCTAGCGGGGAGGAAGCCTCAGGACTGGATCCAGGCACTTCTCTCCGCCGAACAAAGGGTTTCATGAATTTTTATATGTTTTACAACAGTTTACTACAGTTACATCAGCCCATTTCGGCTGGATACTATCCAATCATATAGATTATAGATTCAATTAGACCAATAGATAGAGTTAGTCTCTAAACGTAAAGTGGCTCATGTGTTGCCAAGAGATGTGTTGCTAAGGGGTGTGTTGCTAGGAATGACTCATGTATCTTGTAACATGGCCCAGGCCTCCCTTATCTTACTGTCCTTGGGTGCTGTCTTTGGGTAGCCTCCTTATCTTAATCCTGTTACAGAGTCGCATTGTCCTTACATTCACCAGAACATTTTGTCTGAGGTCTGGCTGATTAGAGACATCTGCAGAGTTTTCTTGTTAGTCCTGTGTGTGGGAAACAACAATTATCAGTTTCCAGGAATGCGGTCTATGTCAGCTAACAGAAATCCCTTGAGGCTTCACGGGTAGCCATTTTTATGGTATTAGAGTTACATATTTAGTTCTAACCTTACGCTACAGGTGCCGCTGCCCTAGGGGAGAATTTTCGCTATAACAGATGGTGTCCCAATCTGTGACCAGTATGTCATCCTGGAAAACCATGGTGCGAGGAACTGACTTTAGCAGGCTCTCATGTTCTGTTGGAAAATTGCTGCGGCCGACCGAATCCCGAACGGGCATCTGTTATAGATGAACAGATCTTTATGCGTGTTGATGTAGGTGAGGCTTTTCGAAGATTCCTCCAGCTCCTGTGTCATTTAGGCCAAGGTCAGGTCCAACTTGGTGAACGTCTTTCCTCCAGCCAGGGTCGCAAATAGGTCGTCTGCCTTGGGTAGCGGGTCCTGATCCTGTAGCGAAAAATGGTTAATCGTTACTTTGTAGTCCCCAAAAATTCTGACTGTGCCGTCACCTTTGAGTACCGGAACAATCGGACTGGCCCACCCATTGAATTCCACTGACGGGATGATGCCTTCTCGCTGCAGCCTGTCCAGTTCAATGTTCACTTGCTCACACATCATATACGGTACTGCCAGTGCCTTGTGGTGGATGGGTCGTGTACCGGGAACCAAATGGATCTGCACTTGCGCCCCCGAGAAACTTCCAATGCCTGGCTCGAACAACTATGGAAACCTGCTCAGAACTGGGCACATGAAGCGTCGTCGACGGACGAAAGCACTCGGATAGCTTCCCAGTTCCAACGGATTTTTCCCAGCCAGCTTTTGCCGAATAGTGTGGGGCCATCCCTTGGCACAATCCATAGTGGGAGTTCGTGAACTGCTCCATCATAGAAGACTATGACTTCTGCATTGCGAATTACAGGGATCAGTTCTTTGGTGTAAGTTCTCAGCTTGGTGTGAATGGGGCTGAGCTTGGGTCTGTGTGCCTTGTTACACCACAGCCTGTCGAAGGCCTTTTTGCTCATTATGGACTGACTCGCACCCGTGTCCAGTTCCATGGATACTGGAATTCCGTTCAGTTCAACTTTTAACATTATTGGTGGACATTTCGTGGTGAAGGTGTGTACCCCGTTCACTTCTGACTCCTCGGTTCGAGGCTCTAGTTCAGCCTGATCCACCGTGGATTGACCTTCCTCTGCAATGTGATGGTTTGCAGGGTTTGCAACTCACCTGCACATTCGCTGGAGGTGTCCCATTGTTCTGCATCAGTTGCACGCATAGTGCTGGAAGCGGCATTGATGGGCCCGATGATCATCTCCACAACGCCAACAGGGTGTTAACTGCCTCGCATTAACGACTGACGACGGACTCTGGGTCATCTGAGGTCGTGCAGCAGCGGCGTGTACATTCTGCCATGTATATTCCTGCTCGAAAACGTCGTTACTTTGTGCACAGTACTGGCCGAACCCTCTTTATGCTGCAAAATTTGTTTGGTGTTATCGCTGGTGGACATAAATGCCTGGGCTATCGTTATGGCTCTGCTCAGATTTGGTGTTTCAACAGTCAATAGTTTGCGAGGGATTATCTCATGGCCAATGGCAAGCACAAAAAAGTCTCTCAACATTTGTTCAAGGAATCCATCAAATTCGCAATGTCCTGCAAGGCGCCTTAGTTCAGCGAAGTAGCTCGCCACTTCCTGGCCCTCCGACCGTTGACACGTGTAGAACCGGATATAAAAGGGGTTACCGGATATAAAAGGGGTCAGAGGGTCTAGTAAGGAAGAGGAACTGAGGGAAATCTTTATTAGTCGGGAAATTGTGTTGGGGAAATTGATGGGATTGAAGGCAGATAAATCCCCAGGGCCTGATGGCCTGCATCCTAGAGTACTTAAGGAGGTGGCCTTGGAAATAGCGGATGCATTGACAGTCATTTTCCAACATTCCATTGACTCTGGATCAGTTCCTATGGAGTGGAGGGTAGCCAATGTAACCCCACTTTTTAAAAAAGGAGGGAGAGAGAAAACAGGGAATTATAGACCGGTCAGCCTGACCTCAGTAGTGGGTAAAATGATGGAATCAATTATTAAGGATGTCATAGCAGTGCATCTGGAAAATGGTGACATGATAGGTCCAAGTCAGCATGGATTTGTGAAAGGGAAATCATGCTTGACAAATCTTCTGGAATTTTTTGAGGATGTTTCCAGTAAAGTGGACAAAGGAGAACCAGTTGATGTGGTATATTTGGACTTTCAGAAGGCTTTCGACAAGGTCCCACACAAGAGATTAATGTGCAAAGTTAAAGCACATGGGATTGGGGGTAGTGTGCTGACGTGGATTGAGAACTGGTTGTCAGACAGGAAGCAAAGAGTAGGAGTAAACGGGTACTTTTCAGAATGGCAGGCAGTGACTAGTGGAGTGCCGCAAGGTTCTGTGCTGGGGCCCCAGCTGTTTACATTGTACATTAATGATTTAGACGAGGGGATTAAATGCAGTATCTCCAAATTTGCGGATGATACTAAGTTGGGTGGCAGTGTGAGCTGCGAGGAGGATGCTATTAGGCTGCAGAGTGACTTGGATAGGTTAGGTGAGTGGGCAAATGCATGGCAGATGAAGTATAATGTGGATAAATGTGAGGTTATCCACTTTGGTGGTAAAAACAGAGAGACAGACTATTATCTGAATGGTGACAGATTAGGAAAAGGGAAGGTGCAACGAGACCTGGGTGTCATGGTACATCAGTCATTGAAGGTTGGCATGCAGGTACAGCAGGCGGTTAAGAAAGCAAATGGCATGTTGGCCTTCATAGCGAGGGGATTTGAATACAGGGGCAGGGAGGTGTTGCTACAGTTGTACAGGGCCTTGGTGAGGCCACACCTGGAGTATTGTGTACAGTTTTGGTCTCCTAACTTGAGGAAGGACATTCTTGCTATTGAGGGAGTGCAGCGAAGGTTCACCAGACTGATTCCCGGGATGGCGGGACTGACCTATCAAGAAAGATTGGATCAATTGGGCTTGTATTCACTGGAGTTCAGAAGAATGAGAGGGGACCTCATAGAAACGTTTAAAATTCTGACGGGTTTAGACAGGTTAGATGCAGAAAGAATGTTCCCAATGTTGGGGAAGTCCAGAACCAGGGGTCACAGTCTGAGGATAAGGGGTAAGCCATTTAGGACCGAGATGAGGAGAAACTTCTTCACCCAGAGAGTGGTGAACCTGTGGAATTCTCTACCACAGAAAGTAGTTGAGGCCAATTCACTAAATATATTCAAAAGGGAGTTAGATGAAGTCCTTACTACTCGGGGGATCAAGGGTTATGGCGAGAAAGCAGGAAGGGGGTACTGAAGTTTCATGTTCAGCCATGAACTCATTGAATGGCGGTGCAGGCTAGAAGGGCTGAATGGCCTGCTCCTGCACCTATTTTCTATGTTTCTATGTTTCTCGCCATCAAAACGCTTTCCTTAGGATTTAGGTGCTCCCGGAGCAGCGTACACAATTCTTCATACAATTTGGTTGTTGGTTTTACCGGAGCTAGAAGATTCTTCATGAGGCCATAGGTTATTGCCCACACAGACGGTAAGGAGGATCGCCCTTCGTTTGGCAGCTTTCTCGTCCCCTTCCAGCTCGTTGGCCACGAAGGCCTCCCAATCGTACCCTTCTGAAAACTTCTCCAGGATACAAACTGTTCTTTGCATTTTTGCGCGGTTGTTCATTATCTCATCGCCAATTGTTACACTCATAATAAAGGATGAAATTGATTACTGTAAGCAATGAGTATGTGTGACCTTAGCTCCTTTAATTAGACTCCAGAGTGCAGGTACTGCGTGGGTGACCTGCTTATATACAGTGCTCCCAAGGGATGCTGGGATCCCTTGGGACTCCAACAGGTAGGCCCTCTGGTGGTGGTGTGATACAGGTTGCCAAGGGTTAAATACATAACAGACAGCACGTTCTGCTTGCCCATTGGATGCAGGTTTGAACGGTGCTGACATTACATGTTTGAGACCATTGAGTTTCATTAACTCTTGAAACTCCTGACTGGTGAAGCACGATCCGTTGTCGCTAATAATGATGTCAGGCAGACCATGTGTCGCGAACATGACACTGAGATTCTCAATGGCAGCCCTGGATGTGCTGGATGACATGATTATACACTCGATCCACTTTGAATATGCATCCACCACAACTAAAAACATCTTCCCCAGGAAGGGGCCTACAAAGTCTAAATGGATCCTGGACCATGGTTTAGACGGCCACAGCTGGTGCTTTGCTGAGCTGCATGCAAGTGTTGCACTGATGCACACATGATTCCAGCTCAGAGTCAATTCCCGGCCACCATACATGAGACCTGGCGATGGCTTTCATTATTACAATGCTGGAATGTCTGCTATGTAGCTCACGTACAAATTTCTCTCTCCCTTTCTTGGGCATAAAAACATGATTGCCCCACAGTATACAATCCGACTGAATAGACAGTTTATCTTTGCGACGAATGTAAGGTTTGCACTCCTCGCACATTTGCTTGGGTAAGGCAGACCATTCATCTTTGAGGATGCAACTCTTCACCTCCAATAAAATCGAATCCTGGCTGGTTCAGGTCTTAACTTGTAGAGCCATGACATGGGTTCCTTCACTCTCAAAAGCATCCATAACTAACAATAGGTTTCCACCTCCGGTGTGGGCAATGGCAGACGGCTCAAAACATCGGCACAATTCGCGGTGCCAGGTCTATGGCGAATGACATAATCATGAGCGGATAATGTCAGCGCCCACCTCTGAATGTCGGATGAAGCATTGGTATTTGTTATGTCTCAAATAAAACAATGTGACTGAGTACTGTAGACGTGAGTAAGTGTGACCTTAGTCTCTTTAATCTGACTCCAGTGCTGGCACAGCATGGGATACCTGCTTATATGCAGTGCTCCCAAGGGATGCTGGGATCCCTTGGGACTCCAACAGATACACCCTCTGGTGGCAGTAGAATGCTGGTTACAAGGTGTTGCATACACAACATCACTCCTCCCCAAAGTCAATAGTACACTGATTTACAGGGTGAGACGATCTGGGGCTTTCCGCTCCCTAGTCGATCATCTCGGTACAAACACAGGTGCAGGTGAGTTGGTTGGGCCTTCGCTGGGCTGCTGCGCAGCTGGCTTTGCTGGTCTGCTGGGGATGATGAGTTCAGCTTCGTGGTCAACCGTGATGTCGGTTGCCACTTGTGTGTGTGTCGGCTCTTGGTAAAGGATCCTGACTGGTCCATCACCAAGAGTAAATCTGCAGGCTGTGCCATTTCCACCCCGGTGGTAGGCAATGGTAACCGACTGAGAGCATCAGCGCAGTTCTCTATGCCTGGCCTGTGGCAAATTACATAGTTATATGCAGACAGCGTGAGCGCCCATCTTTGGATGCGAGCAGAGGCATTGGTAGTAGTACCTTTGCTCTCTCAGAATAGCGATGTGAGTGGCTTATGGTCAGTTTCTAACTCGATCTTAAGCCCAAACAGATACTGGTGCATTTTTTTCACTCCGTAAATGCATGCCAGAGCTTCTTTTTCAATCATGCTGTAGGCCTTGGACAAACTCCTGGATGCATAAGCGACCGGTTGCAATGTTCCCAATTCGTTTGCTTGTTGTAACACACACCTGACCTCGTACGAAGACGCATCGCAAGCTAGCACTAAACATTTGCATGGGTCATACAGAACAAGCAGTTTGTTGGAACATAACAGATTTCTGGCTTTCTCAAAAGCAGTCTCTTGTGATTTCCCCCATACCCAGTCATCTCCCTTGCGTAACCACAAATGTAGCGGTTCTTGCAAGGTGCTTAACCCGGGTAGAAAATTATCAAAATAATTGAGGAGTCCCAGGAACGACCGCAGCTCCATCACGTTCTGTGGTCTCAGCGCATTCTTGATGGCCTCCGTCTTGGCGTCGGTGGGTCTGATGCTGCCTGCCATGATTCTTCTCCCTAAGAACTCGACCTCTCGAGCTAGGAAAACACACTCCGCGTATTTCGACCTGAGTCCCACACGATCTCGCCGACGTAGCACTTCTTCCAGGTTCTGCAAGTGTTCGATGGTGTCCCGACCTGTGATCAATATGTCGGCCTGGAAAATCACGGTGCGCGGAACCGACTTTAGCAGACTCTCCATGTTCCTTTGAAAAATAGCCGCGGCCGATCGAATCCCAAACGGGCATTTATTGTAGATGAACAGACCTTTGTGCGTGTTGATGCAGGTGAGGTCTTTCGAAGACTCCCCCAGCTCCTGCGTCATGTAGGCCGAGGTGAATGGCTTCCCTCCAGCCAGCATCGCAAATAGGTCGTCTGCCTTGGGTAGCGGGTAATGGTCCTGCAGCGAAAAATGGTTAATCGTTACTTTATAGTCCCCGCAAATTCTGAATGTGCCATCGCCCTTGAGAACCAGAATAATAGGACTGCCCCACTTGCTGAACTCAACCGGCACGATGGTGCCCTCTCGTTGCAGCCTGTCCAGCTCGATCTCCACTTTCTCTCGCATCATGTATGGCACCGCATGTGCCTTGTGGTAGATGGGTCGTATACCGGGAACCAAGTAGATCTGCACCCTCACCCCAGAGAAATTTCCGATGCCTGGTTCATACAACGACGGGAACATGCTCAAAACCTGGGCACATGAGGCGTCGTCAACGGACGAAAGCGCTAGGATGTCGTCCCAGTTCCAGCGGATTTTTCCCAGCCAGCTTCTGCCGAACAGTGTGGGGCGATCTCCTGGTACAATCCATATTGGTAGTTCATGCACCGCTCCATCATAGGAGACTTTTACTGCTGCACTGCCAATTACAGGGATCAGTTCTTTTGTGTAAGTTCTCAGCTTGGTATGAATAGGGCTCAGCTTGGGCCTTTGTGCCTTGTTGCACCACAGCCTGTCGAAGGCCTTTTTGCTCATGATAGACTGACTCGCACCCGTGTCCAATTCCATGGATACTGGAATTCCGTTCAGTTCAACTTTTAACATGATCGGTGGACATTTCGTGGTGAAGGTATGTACCCCGTACACTTCTGCCTCCTCGGTTCAAGTCTCCAGTTCAGTTTGATCCGCCATGGATCGGTCTTCCTCTGCAACGTGGTGGTTTGCAGGGTTTGCAGCTCGTCTGTACATTCGCTGGAGATGTCCCATTGTTCCACAGCCTTTGCATGCATAGTGTTTGAAGCAGCATTGATGGGCTCGATGATCACCTCCGCAGCGACAACAAGGTGTTAATTGCCTCACATTCACACTTGATGGCAGACTCTGAGTCATCTGAGGTCGTGCAGCTGCAGGTGTGTACGTTCTGCCATATGCATTCCTGCCTGAAAATGACATCACTTTGTGTACAGTACTTGCCGATGCAGCTTTATGCTGCGAAATTTGTTTGGTGTTATCGCTGGTGGACATAAATACCTGGGCTATCATTATGGCTTTGCTCAGGTTTGGTGTTTCAACAGTCAATAGTTTGTGAAGGATAACCTCATGGCCAATGCTAATCACAAAAAAATCTCTTAGCATTTGCTCCAGGAATCCATTGAATTCGCAAAGTCTTGGAAGGCGCCTTAGTTCGGCAACGTAACTCGCCACTTCCTGGCCTTCCGACCATTGACATGTATAAAATCGATACCTTGCCATCAGAACACTCTCCTTCGGATGTAGGTGCTCCCGGATCAGCGTACACAGTTCTTCATACGATTTGGTTGTTGGTTTCACCAGAGCAAGAAGATTCTTCATGAGGCCATAGGTTGTTGCCCCGCAGTGAGGAGGATCGCCCTTCATTTGGCAGCGTTCTCATTCTCTTGTAGCTCGTTGGCCACGAAGTATTGGTCGAGTCACTCCACGAAGGCTTCCCAATCGTCACCTTCTGAGAATTTCTCCAGGATACCAACAGTTCTCTGCATTTTCGCGTGATGGTTCGTTATCTATTACTCGTCGCCAGTTGTTATGTCTCAAATAAAACAATGTGACTGAGTACTGTAGACTCGAGTAAGTGTGACCTTAGTCTCTTTATTTTGACTCCACAATGCTAGCACAGCATGGGAGACCTGCTTATATGCAGTGCTCCCAAGGGATGCTGGGATCCCTTGGGATTCCAACAGATGCGCCCTCTGGTGGCGGTAGAATGCTGGTTACAAGGTGTTGCACACATAACCGTATTGATACCTTTGTTTTCGAAAAACAGTGAAATGAGCGGCTTGTGATCTGTCTCCAGTTCAAAACGAAGACCAAACAGGTACTGATGCATCTTTTTAACCCCATACACACAGTCTAGTGCTTTTTTCTCTACCATGCTGTAGGCTCTTTCCGCTTTCGACAAACTTTTTGAAGCATACACGACTAGTTGAAGTTTACCCGACTCATTAGCTTGTTGGAGTATGCAACCAATTCCATATGACGAAGCATCACAGGCCAATACTAAATTTTTACATGAGTCATAATGTACCAGCAGATTAGAGCAAAGCAGATTAGTGGCTTTCTCAAAAGCTCTGTCTTGAGACACACCCCACACCCAGTTGTCGCCTTTTCTTCGCAGCATGTGCAGTGGTTCTAATAAGATGCTTAATTTAGATAGGAAGTTACCAAAATTGTTGAGTAGACCCAGGAACGAATGCAGCTCCATCACATTCTGCAGCTTGGTTGCATTCTTGATGGCCTTGGTTTTCACGTCCGTGGGCCTGATGTCGTCAGCAGCAATTTTCCTCCCCAGGAATTCGACCTCTGGTGCCATGAAGACGCATTTCGAGCGTTTCAGTCTGAGTCCCACTTTGTCCAGACGATGTAGAACCTCTTCCAGGTTGTTCAGATGTTCCTCAGAGTCACGACCTATGATCAGGATGTCATCTTGGAACACGACAGTTCTGGGAATGGACTTCAGTAGACTCTCCATGGTCCTCTGAAATATTGCTGCAGCTGAGCGAATTCCAAAAGGGCACCTGTGATAAATAAATTGTACTTTATGCGTGTTAATGCACGCAAGTCTCTTCGGCGTCTTGACCAGCTCCTGTGTCATGTGGGCTGACGTCAAGTCCAGTTTGGTGAACGACTTCCCCCCCCGGCTAGCGTTGCAAACAAGTCCTCAGCCTTCGGTAACAGGGACTGATCCTGTTTCGAAACCCTGTTAATCGTAGCCTTGCAGTCTCCACAGATTCTGACTGTGCCATCACTTTTCAGCGCAGGAACAATGGGGCTGGCCCATTCATTAAATTCAACCGGCGATATGATCCCTTCACGCTGAAGTCTGTCCAGTTCAATTTCGACCTTCTCCCTCATCATATACGGAACTGCCCGAGCTTTATGTTGGAAGGGTCCACGTGGATCTGCACCTTGGCTCCCGTGAAGGTGCCGATGCCTGGTTCGAACAGCAAGGGGAACTTGCTTCTTATTTGGGCACATGTATCTTCCTCTGACAACAACGCCTTGATGTTATTCCAGTCGCATCTGATTTTTTCAAGCTAGTTCCTGCCAAACAGCATTGGGCCATAGCTTGGGACAATCCATAGCGGTAACTCGTGAACCGCACCATCATACAACAATTTAATTGTGGCACTGCCAATCACCATTATGAGTTCTTTGGTGTATGTGCGCAACTTGGCATTGACTGGACTCAACCTGGGCCTCACAGCCTGATTATCCCACAGCTTGTCGAATGCCCTCTGGCTCATTATCGATTGACTCGCCCCAGTATCCAATTCCATCGCTACCGGCACCCCATTGAATTTCACGTTGATCATTATCGGTTTGCTCTGAGTTAGGAATGAGTACAGGCCATACACTTCCTCCTCTGGTATCTCGGATCTGCGCTAGTCTGACCATCATCTTCCATGTGATGTGTCGCAACACGCTTGCTCATCTGCGGACACTTGCACTGGAGATGCCCCACTGTCAGACAGCCTTTGCAACTATATTGCTTAAATCAGCACTGGTGCTGCCGGTGATTTCCCCCACAATGCCAACACGGAGAAATCGGATGCAGTCGCGCTGGCGGACTTTGGGCAGCCACAGGTGTCGCGCACACAGTCGGGTAGGCCCTGCCATGTGCTGCTCAGCCGAACGCCGAATTAATCACATTTACAGTACTCGCCGAGTTTCGATTTTTCACTGAAATCTGCTTTAGATTTCTATCCATCATCATGCATGACTGAACGATCGTGATAGCCCTGTTCAAGTCCAACGTCTCCACCGCCAGTAGATTATGTAGGATCACCTCGTGGTTGATGCCGATTACAAAGAAGTCCCGCAGCATGTCTGCAAACACATGATCTCATTAGCCATAAGGGCCACATCTAACTCCCTTTTGAATATATCCAACAAATTGGACTCAATAACTTTCTGTGGTAGAGAATTCCATAGGTTCACAATTCTCTGGTTGAAAAAGTTTCTCCTCATCTCGGTCCTAGAGGGCTTACCCCTTATCCTTAGACTGTGATCCCTGGTTCTGGACTTCCCCAACATCGGGAACATTTTTCCTGCATCTAACCTGTCCAATCCCATCAGAATTTTATATGCTTCTATGAGATA
Organism: Pristiophorus japonicus; assembly: GCF_044704955.1. Lineage (NCBI taxonomy): Eukaryota > Metazoa > Chordata > Chondrichthyes > Pristiophoridae > Pristiophorus > Pristiophorus japonicus. The sequence goes on along the minus strand of NC_091995.1, from coordinate 25,594,056 downwards.
GCCCTCTCATTCTTCTAAATTCCAGTGAATATAAGCCTAGTCGATCCAGTCTTTCTTCATATGTCAGTCCTACCATCCTGGGAATCAGTCTGGTGAACCTTCGCTGCATTCCCTCAATAGCAAGAATGTCCTTCCTCAGATTAGGAGATCAAAACTGTACACAATATTCAAGGTGTGGTCTCACCAAGGCTCTGTACAACTGCAGTAAGATCTTTCTGCTCCTATACTCAAATCCTTTCACTATGAAGGCCAACATGCCATTTGCTTTCTTTACTGCCTGCTGTACGTGCATGCCTACTTTCAATGACTGATGTACCATGACACCCAGTCTCGTTGTACCTCCCCTTTTACTAATCTACCACCATTCAGATTATTGTGTTCTTAACACAGATAACACAGGGAGGTTGAAGTAACAGTGAACTCAGTCTTTATCAAGACACTCCAGAGTGAGGAACAGGCCTTAGGGGCCGGCTTATATACAGTGCTGCCAAGGGATGCTGGGATCCCTTGGGACTTCAGGAGATGCGCTCCCTGGTGGCGGAACATGGGAGTGCATGATTTACAGAAACACAACATCACTCACCGCCAAAGTCAAAGTGAAAACTATTTACAAGGTGAGGTGGTTGAGGTGGTCGGGAGCCTTTCTTTCCCTGGTGGACCGCCTCGGTACAAATGTCTGTTCTGGTGTGTTGGCTGTGCCCTCGCTCGGCTGGCATGTTGTTGGCCCTGCAGGGCTGCTGGGTGACCCTGGCCTTGCTGGGCTGTTGGGCGTGATGGGTTCAATTTCCTGGTCCGGGGTGGTGTTGTTAATCCTTTGGGTGTGTGTTGTGAGCTCGAACCGCAGCCTCGTTTGGTCCAGGTGCTTTCTGCAAATTTGTCCATTGTCTAGTTTGACTACAAACACCCTACTCCCTTCTTTAGCTATCACAGTGCCCGCGATCCACTTGAGACCATGTCCATAGTTTAGCACATACACAGGGTCATTCAGATCAATTTCCCGTGACACAGTGGCGCGACCATCGTTTACATTTTGTTGCTGCCGCCTGCTCTCTACCTGATCATGCAGGTTGGGGTGAACCAGCGAGAGTCTGGTTTTAAGTGTCCTTTTCATGAGTAGCTCAGCCGGGGGCACCCCTGTGAGCAAGTGGGGTCTCGTGCGGTAGCTGAGCAGTACTCGGGACTGGCGGGTTTGGAGTGAGCCTTCTGTGACTCGTTTAAGGCTGTGTTTGATTGTTTGTACTCCCCATTCTGCCTGACCATTGGAGGCTGGGGCCGAGGTGACATGTTTGATCCCATTGTGGGTCATGAATTCTTTAAATTCGGCACTGGTGAAACATGGCCCATTATCACTGACCAGTATGTCAGGCAGGCCGTGGGTGGCAAACATGGCCCTCATGCTTTCAGTGGTGGTGGTGGCGGTGCTTCCCGACATTATTTCACATTCAATCCATTTTGAAAAAGCATCCACCACCACCAGGAACATTTTACCGAGAAACGGGCCCGCATAGTCGACATGGATCCTCGACCATGGTCTGGAGGGCCAGGACCACAAACTTAGTGGTGCCTCTCTGGATGCGTTGCTCAACTGAGCACACACGCTGCATTGCCCTACACAGGACTGTAAGTCAGAGTCGATACCGGACCACCACACGTGGGATCTGGCTATTACTTTCATCATTACTATACCCGGGTGTGTGTTGTGGAGATCCAAGATGAACGTCTCCCTACCCTTTTTGGGTAGCACTACGCGGTTACCCCTCAACAGGCAGTCTGCCTGAATGGACAGCTCGTCCTTTCGCCGCTGGAACGGCTTGATTAGCTCTTGCATTTCAATGGGGATTCTGGCCCAGCTCCCATGCAGTACACAGTTTTTTACAAGGGACAGCAGAGGATCTTGGCTGGTCCAAGTCCTAATCTGGCGGGCCGTGACAGGTGACTTATCATTTTCAAACACTTCCATGACCATCAACAAGTCTGCGGGCTGCGCCGCCATCAACAAGTTTGCAGGCTGCGCCATTTCCACCCCCGTGGTGGGCAATGGTAGCCGACTAAGAGCATCCGCACAGTTCTCGGTGCCTGGCCTGTGTCAGATGGTATAGTTATACGCTGACAGCGCGAGTGCATACCTTAGTATGCGGGCTGAGGCATTAGTATTTATCCCCTTGTTTTCAGTGAACAGGGATATGAGGGGCTTGTGATCGGTTTCCAGCTCAAATTTGAGGCCAAACAGGTACTGATGCATTTTCTTTACCTCGAACACACATGCTAATGCCTCTTTCTCAATCATGCTGTAGGCCCTCTCAGCCTTAGACAAGCTCCTGGAGGCATAGGCGACAGGTTGCAACTTCCCCTCAACGTTGGCTTGTTGTAACACACACCCGATTCCATACGACGACGCATCACATGCTAGCACAAGTCTTTTACATGGGTTATACAATACAAGCAGCTTGTTGGAGCATAAAATGTTTCTGGCTTTCTCAAAAGCAATTACTTGTTTTTTTCCCCATACCCAGTTCTCACCTTTACGCACTAACACGTGTTATTGGGGCTTTAAGAGGGTGCTTAACCCTGGTAGGAAGTTACCAAAATAGTTGAGGAGTTCCAGGAACGACCGCAGCTCTGTGACGTTCTGTGGCCTGGACGCGTTCCTGATAGCCTCTGTCTTGGCGTCTGTGGGCCGAATGCCGTCCGCCGTGAACTTTCTCCCCAAAAACTCCACTTCTGTTGCCATTAAGATGCATTTCGACCTCTTCAGCCGCAGCCCTATGCGATCCAGTCACTGGAGGACCTCCTCCAGCTTTTGTAGGTGCTCGACGGTGTCCCGACCCATGACCAATATGTCGTCCTGAAAAACCACTGTGCACGGTGCCGACTTGAGTAGGCTCTCCATGTTTCTCTGGAAGATCGCTGCAGCCGACCGTATTCCAAATGGGCATCTGTTGTAGATGAACAGTCCCTTGTGCGTATTTGATAGAGAATTCAAGCTCTGCAGCCTGGCTGCAGTTTTGAGAAAACACAGACCACATTGCATTAAGTCATCAATCAACTTGACATTTTAGGACCTTGGGTAGCGAGCCAATTAAAGATTAACAGACTATCAATTGAGCCAATAAGGTCAAAGAAGGCGAGTTCATTTCTGTAAATTGAACCAAGTATAAGTAATGCCATTTTGGCCATGTGGTCTCAGAAGGACAAAGGCCTGGCTTAAAGCCAAGAGCTTGTTGCTGCTGCCAGAATAAAATTACATTAAAACTACAACCAGAGTTCGTATTTCATTGGAAATTAAGAGATCTAACAATTTGACCGTCACGAACAGGATTGCTGAGGGAAGAAACTGAATTTTGCACATCGGACCTACATACTGAGGTAAGGACTCCTCTTTATAAAAGTCCTCGGTCAAAAGTCTAAATTCGCCTCTCCTTCTACGCGATTCCAAAAGCCTCCGGTTTGCGAACCCTCCGATTGGTAGTCGGCTCGAGGTCCCACAGACGTCTAACTTCGGCGGTGTGTTAGTTAACCTACTGATACTCGAGACCCCAGTAAAGAAATCAGTATTATGGCAGCAGGAGATAAGAGCAAAGAATTGCCTACAACTGTAAAAGGTGGGCAGGCACCACCTGAGGTTTTGATAGATGAAATCCTCCAATAGAGCAAAAATTCAACTAATCTAAAACCTGTATTAAGATCGAACAAAAGTATGGAACCGCCAAAGGACAATGGTCCTTGGACGAGATTAAAAGGGTCTGGTGAAAAATGACCCATATGAAAAATAAAGAGGGAACTAGATGGTCCCTAGCCGTTATGGGACAGATCCGAAAGCGGAATGAAATTATAATGCGTTCCCAACATGATCGAGAACTGACCAGTACAAAGGACCAATTGCAAGCTGTTTGTGCACAGCTGCGACAGAAAAGATTTGAACTTGAAAAGTCGGAAGCGGAAGTTAAAGATCTTAAAGGTGAAATTAAAGAATGGAAAAAATCATTAGGTCAAGAGACAGTAATAGGAAAAGGAAAATGTATCGGTCAATTCCCAGGGTACCCATGTTTGGATAAATTAAAAGCGCAAACCCGAAGACACGACCAAGGAATAGATACGGATTCTGAGTCCTCCGACGATACAGGGTCGGAGGATGAAGAATTAGGGGTGCGCTTTGCCCCGTTTAAAAAAAGACGAGTTGTAGTCAAATCAGAAGAGACTGCGGAACCAACAAAACGAAGAAAAGGGTTTATGCAGAATACTTATTTCATGATCCGGCAGACCCAGAGAAAATTGATAAATGGTCCAAGGAGTTGCCCAATCCAAAGAAAGGGAGAGTGAAAACGTGCGACCAATTGGACCGCTTAAGAAATATATATCAACTTCATCCCTGGGACGGAGTGCAAATTTTGACCATAATGGTGCCAAAAACACAAGGAATAAAATTGCACGACAAGTAGAAGAAGCTTTGGGGCAGGATGAGCAAGAATTAGATGCAGGATGGGAGGCGATTAAACGCTGGCTGCAAGCCTTCAGTCCAGCTAAGACAGACTGGGGAAAAATTGCAGCCTGCCAACAGAAAGGAACAGAGGAGGTCCTGGAGTATGACGAGTGGTTTAGATGCACATGGCTAGAACATTCGGGTATGAATAATACTGATGAGGAAATGGATGAACAGCTTTCGTGGCAGGTCGAAAGCCAGAACTGTCCAAAATGCTTAAGGTAGTGTTACCGGACTGGGAAGGTAGAGGAACTACCTTTGCAGCATTGGTGGATCGATGTAACCAATTAAATCAGGATATGGGAGCTAAAGTCCGAGCCCTGCAGGCTGTGGGATGGAAATCCCAGGATTCCGATAAACAGTTATTTGGAAAATTAACCGGACAATGTCATTATTGTGGGAAAGAAGGTCACTGGGCCAAGACGTGCAGGGCAAAAGAGCAAGGTCATGGCCGGGGAAGAGGACGCAGCCAGGGATACAATTCAGCCAACAAACCAGGCTTGTCACAAGATAACGACCTCATAGAAGCATTTAAGCGACTGACAATACAACAACAGAAGGAGTTACTTGGGATAGCAAAAAACGATTAGAGCCCACCCTGGTCCACGTCCTCGCACTAATACAACAAAGGGGAGATGGGCTATATATAACTGTGAGGGTGGGCGATAAGGATGTGGACTGTCTTTTAGACACAGGGGCGGAATTAATATACTTACCCCTACAATATGGAAACTTTTTGCCGTTGGATGGTAGGGCACGTACAGCCTATGGAGTTGGGGGCCATAAAATGGAAATTAAAAGGACAACACCGGTACTTATAGGGCTGGGTCCACATGAACTAACCACGCCGGTCTGGATAGGCCCAGTAGATCAACCCCTTTTGGGAATGGACGTTCTAATCCAAGTAAATTCATCGTTGCATTTCGAGGATGGTCGAGTGACATGGTCAATTAGAACTTTGAAGAAAGAAGAATTGAAGGAACACCCGATATGAGCTAAAGATAAGAACGATTGTGGCCTACTCCAGATGGAGCCTGCGTCATTTACCGGGACCAAGCCTCCATGCACTAAACAGTATCCCATCAGTCCAACTGCTATCGCGGGAATCTTACCGGTTATTCAGCAATTGGAGAAACAAGGGGTGCTTATTAAAACGCATAACTCCTCCAATAGCCCCGTGTGGCCGGTACAGAAATCTAATGAGACTTGGCGTTTGACTGTCGATTATAGGAAAGCTAACCAGTGTATTGATCAAAAAGCTCCTTTGGTCGCAGATCCCTCCACCATTTTTAATGCCCTCAAACCGGAACATAAATATTTCTCGGTTATAGATATGGCCAACGGATTTTGGTCGGTGCCTCTGACACCGGAGGTTCGACAGTGGTTTGCTTTCACGGTCCAAGGACAACAGTATACTTGGACCCGGTTACTGCAGGGTTTTCACAACAGCTCTACGGTATTCCACATGGCTTTACAAAGCTATTTGCGAGAATTACCTCCCCTGTTATCCACAGTCATCCAATATGTAGACGATATCCTGCTAGCTTCAAACATGGAAGAACAGCATGAACAAGATTTACAAGCTTTGCTGGACCACCTTTGGCTGAAAGGACATAAAGCCAGCATCGACAAAGCACAAATATCCCAAGAAGAGGTTGTATACCTGGGACAAAAAATTTCACAAGGAAAGAGAGAACTTACCCAGGATAGAACTGCAGCCATACGGGCTGCTAAAAAACTCACCACGATTCAGGAACTAAGGTCTTTTTTGGGATTGTGTAACTTTAACAGAAATTGTATTGACTCCTTCACACAGCTTTCTCAGCCATTGAATTATATTTTATTGGGGAAATGTGCCTCTAAAGAAGCCATCATCCTCACTAAAGAACAGCAAGAGGCCTTCCTGAGTTTGAAAAAGGCTTTGTGTTCGGCACCGGCTCTGGGAATCCCCGACAGTGGTAAGCCATTTACCCTGTTTTTTCATGAGAAAGAAGGATTCATGACAGCTATACTGACACAAGAACATGGGAATCGACAAAATCTATTGGCTATTATTCGTCAAAACTGGATGCGGTATCCCTCGGATGGGGAAGTTGCCTAAGGGCCATGGAAGCTACATATCGAGCGGTAATGATCACTGCGGGTTTAGTCCTCGACCAAAATCTGATTGTCAAGTGTCCCCACACCGTATACGCTTTGCTGTCTATAAATAGAATGTCTCAGGTGACGGCAGCTAGATGGACCTGCTGGACAGCAGTTTTGGAAGCTCCGAATCTCCATATCGTCCGGGCCAGCCCGGTTAATCCCGCAACTATGCTCCCGATGTCAGAATCGAGGGAGCAAGAGGGGGGAAGAATGTGAAGAGCATGACTGCGTGGAGATTTTAAAAGAAACAGAAGAAGCAGCCTTAGCAGCAGAGGAGCCTCTGCACAACCCAGACCTCATCCTGTTTACAGATGGTTCCTCCTTTGTTGACAATGGTAGCAGAAAAGCAGGATGGGCAGTTACAACCTTATATGAGGTAGTGGCAAAAGGATGTTTACCCTCAGGAACATCAGCACAACAGGCCGAGTTACGGGCCCTGTCAGAAGCATGTTGAATAGCAGAAGGACAGACAGCTAATGTCTACACAAATTCGCGTTATGCTTTTGGAGTCGCTCACGACTTTGGTCTGTTATGGCGGAAAAGAGGATTCCTCACTGCTGCTGGTACACCTATCCGTAATGGAAAAGAATTCCGAGACTTACTGGAGGCCATACAATTACCTCAGGAAGTGTCCATCCTGAAGTGTAAGGCCCATACCAAGGAAAATACCACGGAAACACAGGGAAATGACCAGGCAGCTAAAGATGCCGCCTCACAGGGCGTTCCCCCAGAAGAACCAACACAGATGTGCAGATTGAAAGCACTTAGGTCTCTGACATGAGACCTTCAAACAATGCAAGGCGAGTGCTCCCGAGAGGAAAAATGGACATGGATTGAGGCAGGAATTAAGCTATGTGAAGATGGTGTCTGGAGACAAAGAGTTACCGACAAGCCAGTCGCGCCACAAGCACTTATGCCTTTTTTAGCCCAACAGATCCACTCGTGGAGACACTTGGCCTCACAACAGATGACGGCGCGGTTCCAGAAAAGCTGGTGAGGTCGAGGATTTAAAAAACATGCCCAGCTGGTAACAGACCGCTGTGTGGTCTGCCAGAAAAATAATTCTGGACCCATCATGGTAATGCCCCAACTGAGGCCCCCTGCCCCTGTCGGACCATTTCAGCATCTGCAGGTTGATTATATATCTCTTCCTTCATGCCAAGGATACACTAACATTCTTGTCATGGTTGACAGATTCTCTAGATGGGTAGAAGCTGTCCCAACTAAAAGAGCCACAGCCAATCACACTGCAAAGGTCTTGTGTAAGGATTACATTCCCCGATGGGGAGTCCCGAGTAGCATTGACTCAGATCAGGGAACACACTTCACAGGTGCTGTCTGCCAAGAAGTCTGTAGGTTACTGAACATTACGTGGGATTTACACTGTCCTTATCATCCACAATCATCAGGACAAGTAGAGCGAATGAATCGAACTCTGAAACAACAGCTTGCCAAATATCACCAAGAAGGAACACCATGGCCCCAGGCACTACCAATAGTGCTATGTAGTATTAGGGCAACCCCGAACAAAAGTACAGGTCTAAGCCCATTTGAAATTATAACAGGAAGACCCATGTCGCTGCCAGGAAGTATTGATTTAAGGAAAGCTGATGTTCACATAATGAGTGACACTTTGTTATCATACTGTCAGAACCTAACCAATGTTATTAGTTCTGTTTCCCGACAGGTATCGGCAGCTTGGGGTAATCATATGGAAACCAAAACTACACGCAGCACTCCAGGTGTGGCCCCACCAATACCCTTGAGAAGGACACGACATCATCCCGGGAGTCTGGGTGTATGTGAAAAAGTTGCATAAAGAACCTTTGGGTGCCAAGTGGGAGGGACCTTATCAAGTGTTATTGACCACCCAGGCAGCTGTTAAAGTCCAAGGAAAGAATGCCTGGATCCACGCTTCACACGTTAAACGAGCACCCATAACTGAAGCTGAAATCTAATAAGGACAATTACTTTTTGCCAAAATGTATAAATTTACTGTATTACTGATTGTAGGTATTCTAGGCATTTGCCTACTTCTTACTAGCCGACCCTCTGCACCAAAGGGAAATAGTAGGGTAGCAAGGCAATTACATGTAAATACCTTTTTTTATATATGTCATACATTTATGCCAAACAAGGTAACATTTCTAGTTGTTGGGTATGTGCGCAAATTCCTATTCACTCACAGGGAGGGATTCTCTTGAGGCCAGTTGCCTTGAATATCTCGGAAATGGCTGAGTGGATAATTAATCAAAACAAAACAGGCAATGCGTTTCAGGATACGGAAAACTGGGCACGTAAATGGAAGTCAGCAGGTTACAATCTGACTACCTTTGAAGGGGGATACCAACCGTGCTACAATAATTCCAAACGGTCCCCATTTTTTGTTATCACTAATAGGAAGACCGGGGGAATCGGTCTGTCTGATTAGAAACATCAAAGGAGGCCAAAATATGGGGTATAGTAACTGCTCCCGGAATTATAATATAATCAAGCCACGGAACCGTCCAAACTGGGCCGATGTGGGAATTTTTAACATAACGGGGATTCTGAATAAAACAGATGGAAAAGCCTGGACAGGCCCCGGAGTGTTGCTGACAAAGAAACAGCTAACATTCATTGCCTATAATGGCACCTATTGGGTGTGTGGCCACAAGGCCTACCCTTGGCTGCCCCAGAATTGGACGGGATCCTGCTATTTAGCCTATATTGTGCCTTATATGTATCATATAAAGTCATTGTCGGAACATTTACACCGTCCTAAGAGAGCTATCACAGAAACAGAGAGGTTCTTTGCCATTCTGATCCCCAGGTATGGGGCCGCCAAACTGGCAAGGGAATCCATTAACATGGCATCCGTTGTGGAACGGGTAGCCAATGATACCTCAGAGGCCCTAGTTAAAATCAATGCAGAAATGATAGCAATCTGCACTGTAGCCCTGCAAAATAGACTGGCCCTTGATTGCATCCTGGCTGAAAAGGGAGATACTTGCGCTCTACTCGGAACTGAGTGTTGCACGTATATCCCAGATAGCTCCGAAGAAATTACCCACTTAGCGGAGCATATCCAAAAGGAGGTAGAAAAACTTAAGCAACCCCCATCATTCACTTTGTGGGGCGGAGCCACTGAATGGCTAGGTTCAATAGGAACTTCATTGGTGGAAGGTTTAATTCTATTTGTTGTAATTGTTTTACTTTTATATTGTTTGTTTATGTTGATTAAATGTTGTTGCAACCAGGCAGCTGTAGCTGCTGTCCCGCAGGTGAGACACCTTGCAGGTCCCAGCAGACCATCTGTACGTGGCACAGGGGTATGTTATGCTTAAGGGAAGGTTATTTACTGGTTGAATTAAGATATTGATTTGGATTAAATTGGAATAAGGTTAATTAGCCTACTAAAACCAGGCTTCCATTATGGTCACGATGGAATTTGGGTTGGTGTAAATTTGTGTGGAAGCTACTAGTCCAGACATGTGGTGAAACACATCAACAAATTTTAGAAGGAAACTCTATTAACATGTATGAAATTATTTTGTAGAATGTTTAACCAGTGATACCTGATGTTTTATGATTCAGTTTGTGAAAGAATCAAAGGGGGGATTGATAGAGGATTCAAGCTCTGCAGCCTGGCTGCAGTTTTGAGAAAACACAGACCACATTGCATTAAGTCATCAATCAACTTGACATTTTAGGACCTTGGGTAGCGAGCCAATTAAAGGTTAACAGACTATCAATTGAGCCAATAAGCTCAAAGAAGGCGAGTTCATTTCTGTAAATTGAATCAGGTATAAGTAGAGCCATTTTGGTCATGTGGACTCAGAAGGACAAAGGCCTCGCTTAAAGCCAAGACCTTGTTGCTGCTGCCAGAATAAAATTACATTAAAGCTACAATCGGAGTTCGTATTTCATTGGAAATTAAGAGATCTAACAGTGTTGATGCAGGTGAGGCCCTTCGAAGACTCATCCAGCTCCTGTGTCATGTAGCCCAAAGTCGGGTCGAGCTTGGTGAACGTCTTGTCTCCTGCCAATGTCGCAAATAGGTCGTCTGCCTTCGGCAGCGGGTCTTGGTCCTGTAGCGAGAAACAATTAATAGTTACTTTATATTCACCTCAAATCCTGACCGTGCCATCACTTTTGAGTAGTCGAACAATTGGGCTGGCCCACTCACTGAATTCCACTGGGGAAATTATGCCCTCACGTTGCAGCCTGTCCAGCTCGATTTCCACTCTCTCTCTCATCATGTGAGGTCACTCGAGCCTTGTGGTGAATGCATCACGCCTCTGGGACCAAGTGGATCCACACCTTCGCCCTGGAGAAGTTTCCAATGCCTGGATCAAAAAGGAAGGAAATTTGTTAAGATCTTGGGTACATGAGGCCTCATCGACATGTGATAGCGCTCAGATGTCACCCCAGTTCCCGCTGATTTTGCCCAGCCAGCTCCTTCCCAGCAGTGTGGGGCCATCGCCCGGGACAATCTAGAGTGGCAGTTCATGCACCGTGCCCTCGTAGGTGATCTTGACCCTGGCGCTGCCCAGGACAGTGATGAGCTCTTTGGTGTACGTTCTCAGTTTCGCGTGGATGGGGCTCAGGGCTGGACTGAATGCCTTGTTGCACCAGTCTCTCAAACATCTTTTTACTCATGATGGATTGGCTAACGCCAGTGTCGAGTTCCATAGCTACAGGTAAGCCATTCAATTTTACATTTAGCATTATAGGTGGACATTTCGTTGAAAATGTGTGCACCCTGTGTACTTCAGCATCTGCCTCCTCTCTCTGAGGCTCGAAATTGCTTTGATCCATCATGGACCGATCTTCCTCTGCCAAGTGGTGGTTAGCAGGTTTTGCAGACCTTTCAGCTCGTCTGCAAGCTCATTGAGGGTGCCCCATTGTTCCACATCTCTTGCAAACATGCCCTTTGAAGCGGCATGAATAGGCTGAATGGAAGCCTCCACAACACCAACAAGGGTGAATTACTTTGCATTCATCCTTTGTTGCAGACTCTGAGTCATCTGGGTCACCTGAGGCCTGCTGGCAGTTGCAGACTCATGGTTTCTGCCTGTACATTTCTGCTCGCAAACTCAGTTCCAGTTAATTTATGAACATTGCTAGCACTTGTGTGCTGAGAGATTTGTTTGATGTTATCACTGATGGACATAAACGCCTGACTATCGCAATGGCCTTACTGAGGGTCGGTGTCTCTACAGTCAAAAGTTTTCATAGGATGGTCTCGTGGCCTATGCCCAGTACAAAAAAGTCTCTGAGCATCTGCTCCAGATAGTCATCAAACTCACATTGCCCTGCAAGTCACCTTAGCTCGGCGACGTAGCTCGCCACTTCCTGACCTTCAGATCACTGGCACGTGTAGAACCGATACCTCGCCATCAGCATGCTCTCCCTCGGGTTAAGATGCTCCCGAACCAGTGTACACAGCAAATCATACGACTTATCTGTGGGTTTCACTGGAGCCAGAACATTCTTCATTTGGCTGCAGGTCAGTGCCCCGCACACCGTGAGGAGGACCGCTCTCCTTTTTGCAGCGCTTCCTTCTCTGTCCAGCTAATTGGTTACAAAGTACTGGTCTAGCTGTTCGACATAGGCTTCCCAGTCCTCACCTTCTGAGAACTTATCCAGGATGCACACAGTTTGCTGCATTTTTGTGTTGGATTCGTATACTCGTCACCAGTTATTGTGTTCCTAACACAGATGAGACTGCACACATGGAGGTTAAAGTAACAGTGACCTCAGTCTTTATTAAGACACTCCAGAGTGAGCAACAGGCCTTAGGGGCCTGCTTATATACAGTGCTCCCAAGGGATGCTGGGATCCCTTGGGACTTCAGGGGATGCGCTCCCTGGTGGCAAAACATGGGAGTGCATGCTTTACAGATAAACAATGCAGATTAGAATCTGTCTTCCTGTTTTTGCCACCAAAGTGGATAACCTCACATTTATCCACATTAAACTGCATCTGCCATGCATTTGCCCACTCACCTAACCTGTCCAAGTCACCCTGCACCAAATGGAAGCTCACTATCCTGGCAAAGTAACACGTACACTTTGCCTACTTTTCTCTGGTCAGAGGAGATGTTACAGATGTCACCTGCTCGACCCTGGAGGGATCCCAATGCAAGGAGATTCAGTGCCTCGGTCACCTTCACAGCCACCGGCAGCACGATCCTTTCCCTGGAGTGAAGGTGCAGGTCTAGTTGCAAGAGGTGGCAGAGTTCTGTGAGCACCTCCTTCGTAAAGTGCAGACCCCTCACACACTGCTCCTGGTACAGGCTGAGATCTGCTCTCGGACGATCCTGGGTGGGTAAGGCATCCTGCAGAGAGCTCTTCTCCCCCTCCTCCCTCTGTGAGTAGCTTGTCCTCTTCTCCGCTGCCTCTGCTACAGTTCCCCGTCATGCTGCAGGCCAAGGGGGATGACAACTAAAGCAACCATGACTGAGAGCACGTGGTCTGGCCAGAACCCTTGATGTCAGAACCAAGGATTTCTCCACGTGCAGCACCACTTGCTGTCACCTCACCAACTTTAAACAACTCTGGAAAGCTCCTAACACCCCCCACAAACTTACCAGTAGAAATTAATCAGCAGCAAACCTGTAAGTAGGTGATGATCCCTTTAAATATCTGTTGTGGCAGGGCGTGGGGGGGGGGGAGCAGTCCTTGCTGTTGCTGAACGCGCATTTAGCTCTGCGAGGTTAACACAGCGCGTTGGCTCCAGTGTTGCGGACGAAAATAGCAGCACTGGCGTCAAATCAGCATTGCATACTAATTGAGGTCATGATCTGCTCACTCTACATAATTTTGGTGCACGCTCCCAGCGCCGACACTAATGCCCTCACCAAAATAGCATCTGATGCGACTCGGATGCCATTTTCGTTTTTCGTCCCAAAGTGGCACTGTAGCACCCAAACAATGAGCACTGCGCAGTCGAATTTTTAGTCTTTGCTTTGTACTGTCATTGTTATGTTCAGAATAACTCCACAAGACTGCATGCTGTAAGCTCAAACTGCTGTGACCTTGGTCTCTTTAATATAACTCCAGAGTGAGGAAGCAGCATGGTAGACTGCCTTTTATACCTGCTTGCCCAGGGTATGCAGGTAACCCCTGGGTCTCCCACAGCTGCTCCCCCTGGTGGCAAGTCTTACACATTGGTAAAGTTTACATACATAACAATCATCCCTTTTGTCATTCAATCATTCCTGTCTTCCAGCCTATCGCAGACCTTCCCTTTTGTTCTTTCTTCACCTCCTCCCTTTTCTTGCTTGAAAATTGTTCCCTCTCTAACCTTATTCCAGTTCAGACGAAAGGTCACCGGCCTGAGACATTTCGCCTTCTCGCCACAGAATATCTTCATAGCCACGCCCATTAGAGAGGTCACACCCCCCATATTTTTACTCGAGTCGATTAGTAACGGACATCTCTTAACAAAAGACATGTTCAGTCCAGGCTCTAAAAATCCACCCAGGATAGTTATCAGCTGGCTACTTCTGACAGTCCTGAACGAGCAAGGGGGTGAGTTCATATTTTTAGTTTATGGGGACGTCCCGGAAATAAAGGATGGAGCAGACGCGATTAAAAGCGTCGGGTGCAATGTCTTTTGTCAGTTTCGATTAAGCGATTTCTCTCCGCTCCCGTCCCCCTCCACCTTTTACCCCAACCCCTTCAAGGACTGTGTCCCTCTTCCCCCCGCCCTTCACCCATCGAGGACTGTGTTTCTGTGTGTAGAGTATGGCGTTGAGCGAGAAAAACTCTCCGCTCAAAAATTCTGATGCATTACCCTTTCCGGGCTTGAGATGATCACATTAGCCGAGACCACAGTGCGGGAATGGTGGGAGTACTTCGGGCCGAAGCGATAATGGCGTGTTTAATGCTGCTGATGGCATCTGACCCCCTCTGATAAAATGGTGCACAACGGCAAGAATGCCTCGCTGCAGATGATTCATCAGGGTCCTTGTAAAACAGTGTACCCCGTGTAACTGAATATTATAAAGGAGGATTGGGACCAGAGCGGATGCCCTGATCTTTCCGATCTTACTGTACGAATTGCGCCTGATTACAATTGTTCCCCCCCCCCCTCCCCCTGTGGATAACGCCCAGTATCTTTCTCATTGATAATTTGAAAAGGACTGGCAATTATCACTGCAGTGTGAGCACTGGGAGTGGATAGGGATATGGCAGCTGTCTGGGCTCCAATAGACTTGATCGCAAGTGCCCCTGATCAAAAAAACAAGTAAAGCAAATATCGATGTAAAAATGCGCAGGACGCTGCATTGTCTTCGATTCACTGAATTGGTGCCGAAAACACAAGGATTAGAAGGGCTGGACATCCCAAAGGGGCACTTGATCACACAAGTAAACAGGTTTCAGAATCGCAGAACTGAATAAAAGTGTCGAACCCACTCTCAAAGGATCTGCAGCACCTATCACTCCAAGACACTACTGCAACATCCTAAATATCGAATTTTTTTTGTGGATTTGTTCATGGAATGCGGGTGTCGCTGACAAGGCCAGCATTTAGTGTCCATTCCAAATTGCCCTTGAGCAGGTGGTGGTGAACTGCTGCCTTGGGGGCATAGTTTCAGAATAAGGGGTCGGCCATTTAAAACGGAAATGAGGAGGAATTTCTTCTCTCGGAAGGTCGTGAATCTTTGCACGTCTCTGCTCCAGAGAGCTATGGAGGCTGGGTCATTGAATATATTTAAGATGGAGATATACAGATTTTTGAATGATAAGGGAGTCAAGGGTTATGGGGAGCAGGCAGGGAAGTGGAGTTGAGGCCAAGATCAGATCAGCCATGACCTGAAGGATGTTTCCAGTGGGGTTCCGCAGAGCTCGATACTGGGTCACTTGCTTTTTGTGGTATATATCAACAATTTAGATTTGAATATAGGCAGTATGATTAAGAAGTTTGCAGACGACAGTAAAACTGTGTGGTTGATAATTAAGAGGAATGTCATGGCCTGCACGAGGATTGAGGAGGAATTCATAGAATGCATACGGGATTGTTTCTTAGAACAATATGTTACAGAACCTACAAGGGAGCAAGCTATCTTAGACCCGGTCCTATGTAATGAGACAGGAATATAAAACGATCTCCAAGTAAAAGATCCTCTCGGAATGAGTGATCACAGTATGGTTGAATTTGTAATACAGATTGAGGGTGAGGAAGTAGTGTCTCAAACGAGTGTACTATGCTTAAACAAAGGGGACTACAGTGGGATGAGGGCAGAGTTAGCTAAAGTAGACTGGGAACACAGACTAAACGGTGGCACAATTGAGGAACAGTGGAGGACTTTTAAGGAGCTCTTTCATAGTGTTCAACAAAAATATATTCCAGTGAAAAAGAAGGGCGGTAAGAGAAGGGATAACCAGCTGTGGATAATCAAGGAAATAAACAAGAGTATCAAATTAAAAACCAATGTGTATAATGTGGCCAAGGTTAGTGGGAAACTAGAAGATTGGGAGAATTTTAAACGACAGCAAAGAATGACTAAGAAAGCAATAAAGAAAGGAAAGATAGATTACAAAAGTAAACTTGCGCAAAACATAAAAACAGATAGTAAAAGCTTTTACTGATATATAAAACGGAAGAGAATGACTAAAGTAAATGTTGGTCCCTTAGAAGATGAGAAGGGGGATTTAATAATGGGAAATGTGGAAATGGCTGAGACCTTAAACAATTATTTTGCTTCGGTCTTTACAGTGGAAGACACAAAAACCATGCCAAAAATTGCTGGTCACGGGAATGTGGGAAGGGAGGACCTTGAGACAATCACTATCACTAGGGAGGTAGTGCTGGACAGGCTAATGGGACTCAAGGTAGACAAGTCCCCTGGTCCTGATGAATGCATCCCAGGGTATTAAAAGAGATGGCGGAAGTTATAGCAGATGCATTCATTATAATCTACCAAAATTCTCTGGACTCTGGGGAGGTACCAGCGGATTGGAAAGCAGCTAATGTAACGCCTCTGTTTAAAAAAGAGGGCAGACAAAAGGCAGGTAACTATAGGCCGGTTAGTTTAACATCTGTAGTGGGGAAAATGCTTGAAACTATCATTAAGGAAGAAATAGCGGGACATCTCGACAGGAATAGTGCAATCAAGCAGACGCAACATGGATTCATGAAGGGGAAATCATGTTTAACTAATTTACTGGAATTCTTTGAGGATATAACGAGCATGATGGATACAGGTGTACCGATGGATGTGGTGTATTTAGATTTCCAAAAGGCATTCGATAAGGTGCCACACAAAAGGTTACTGCAGAAGATAAAGGTACGCAGAGTCAGAGGAAATGTATTAGCATGGATCGAGAAATGGCTGGCTAACAGAAAGCAGAGAGTCTGGATAAATGGGTCCTTTTTGGGTTGGAAATCGGTGGTTAGTGGTGTGCCACAGGGATCGGTGCTGGGACCACAACTGTTTACAATATACATAGATGACCTGGAAGAGGGGACAGAGTGTAGTGTAACAAAATTTGCAGATGACACAAAGATTAGTGGAAAAGCGGGTTGTGTGGAGGACACAGAGAGGCTGCAAAGAGATTTAGATAGGTTAAGCGAATGGGCTAAGGTTTGGCAGATGGAATACAATGTCGGAAAATGTGAGGTCATCCACCTTGGGAAATAAAACAGTCAAAGGGAATATTATTTGAATGGGGAGAAATTACAACATGCTGCGGTGCAGAGGGACCTGGGGGTCCTTGTGCATGAATCCCAGAAAGTTAGTTTGCAGGTGCAGCAGGTAATCAGGAAGGCGAATGAAATGTTGGCTTTCATTGTGAGAGGGATTGAGTACAAAAGCAGGGAGGTCCTGCTGCAACTGTATAGGGTATTGGTGAGGCCGCACCTGGAATACTGTGTGCAGTTTTGGTCACCTTACTTAAGGAAGGATATACTAGCCTTGGAGAGGGTACAGAGACGATTCACTAGGCTGATTCCAGAGATGAGTGGGTTACCTTATGATGATAGATTGAGTAGAATGGGTCTTTACTCGTTGGAGTTCAGAAGGATGAGGGGTGATCTTATAGAAACATTTAAAATAATGAAAGGGATAGACAAGATAGCGGCAGAGAGGTTGTTTCCACTGGTCGGGGAGACTAGAACTAGGGGGCACAGCCTCAAAATACGGAGGAGCCAATTTAAAATCGAGTTGAGAAGGAATTTCTTCTCCCAGAGGGTTGTGAATCTGGAATTCGCTGCCCAAGGAAGCAGTTGAGGCTAGTTCATTGAATGTATTCAAATCACAGATAGATAGATTTTTAACCAATAAGGGAATTAAGGGTTATGGGGAGCGGGCGGGTAAGTGGAGCTGAGTCCACGGCCAGATCAGCCATGATCTTTTTGAATGGCGGAGCAGGCTTGAGGGGCTAGATGGCCGACTCCTGTTCCTAATTCTTATGTTCTTATCTGGATGGCTGCAGATTAGGAAAAGGGGATGTGCAACGAGACCTGGGTGTCATGGTTCCTCAGTCACTGAAAGTGGGCATGCAGGTACAGCAGGCAGTGAAGAAGGCAAATGGTACGTTGGCCTTCATAGCTAGGGGATTTGAGTACAGGAGCAGGGAGGTCTTACTGCAGTTGTACAAGGCCTTAGTGAGGTCTCACCTGGAATATTGTGTACAGTTTTGGTCTCCTAATCTGAGGCAGGACATTCTTGCTATTGAGGGTGTGCAGTGAAGGTTCACCAGACTGATTCCAGGGATGGCTGGACTGTCATATGAGGAGAGACTGGATCAACTGGGCCTTTATTCACTGGAGTTTAGAAGGATGAGAGGGGATCTCATAGAAACGTATAAGAATCTGACGGGACTGGACAGTTGAAATGCGAGAAGAATGTTCCCTATGTTGGGTAAGTCCAGAACCAGGGGATATAGTCTTAGGAAAAGGGTTAGGCCATTTAGGACTGAGATGAGGAGAAACTTCTTCACTCAGAGAGTTGTTAACCTGTGGAATTCCCTGCTGCAGAGAGTTGTTGATGCCACTTCATTGGATATATTCAAGAGGGAGTTAGATATGGCCCTTACGGCTATGGGGATCAAGGGGCATGGAGAGAAAGCAGAAAAGGGGTACTGAGGGAATGATCAGCCATAATCTTATTGAATGGCGGTGCAGGCTCGAAGGACCGAATGGCCTTCTCCTGCACCTATTTTCTGTGTTTCTATATCAACCTACTGGTTAGATGGGCAGAGCAGTGGCAAATGGAATTTAATTCCGAGAAGTGGGAGGGCTAATAAGGAGTAGGCCACTTAATAGTGTAGAACAAAAGGACCTTGGAGTGCTTGTCCACAGATCCCTGAAAGTTGCAGACGAGGTGGATCATGTGGTTAAGAAGGCATACGTAATGCTTGCCTTTATTGGCCAAGGCATAGAATATAAGAGCAGGGAGGTTATGCTTAAATTGTATAATACTTTGGTTAGGCCACAGCTGGAGTACTGCATGCAGTTCTGGTCGCAGTATTATAGGAAGGACATGAATGCACTAGAGAGGGTGCAGAGGAGATTTACTAGTATGCGGCCTGGAAAGGAGAATCTTAGTTATGAGACAGATTGGATAGGCTGGGTTTGTTCTCATTGGAACAGAGGAGTTTGAGAGGAGACCGCCATTGAAGTGTACAAAATATTGAGGGGTCTGGACATAGTGGATAATAGGGGCCTATGTCCATTGGTGGAGAGGTCTATTATGAGGGGGCATAGTTTTAAGGTGGTTGGTGGAAGGTTTAGTGGGGATTTGAGCGGGGGGGCTTCTTTACGCAGAGGGTTGTGGGGATCTGGAACTCAGTGCCTGGAAGAGTGGTGGATGCAGAAACCCTCACCACTTTTAAGAGATGGTTGGATGGGCTCTTAAAGTGCCGTAACCTGCAGGGTTACAGACCTGGAGCTGGTAATTGGGATTATACTGGCTAACTTTTTGTTGTCCGACGCAGATATAATGGTAATTTCAGCAGGGAATCGAATACAGCTAGGGTGATCTCCTGGACTAGTTTCAATTGCCTGGATGGGTCAGAGAGGAATCTTCCCAGATTTTTTTTCTCCCTATATTGGCCTGGGTTTTTATCTGGTTTCTGCGCCTCCCAGGAGATCACATGGCTCCGGTTGGGATGGAGTGTAGAAGGTTTCAGTAGAAAGAGGTGTCGCAGTTGTGTGAGGCGGACTGGTTGGGCTGGGTGCTCTTTGCCTTTCCGCAATGGTTCACTGTTCGTAGGTTTATATGTAACCTTCAAGGCTGCTGACCAAGGGCCGTGCTGCTCTTTGTCGGCCGGCGTGAACACAAAGGTCGAAATGGCCTCCTTCTGCGCTGTAAATTTCTATGTTTCTATTTTATTGAACAGCAGAGCAGGCTCGAGGGGCCATATGGCCTACTCCTGCTTCTATTTCTCACGTTCTTATTGAACCGCTGCAGTCATTGTGGTGAAGATGCAGGCAGGGGTCCACAAGAAATGTAACCAGCCTAAATATAAACAAAACAGGAAAAGAGAACATAGGAAAGAATAAAGTAAGTGAGGACGTTGATGGCAAGGCAATAAATAAATAGAGTTGTAGAACAGGAGTCTAAAAAGATGGTTAAGCATAATGGGGCTGAATTCGCGGCCCCTATGGGCATGTACGAGGTGTGCACACATCCGTAAAGCCCCTGCAAATTCCGAGTTTAGGCATGCACTGAGCAGGTGTCTAAACTCGGAACTTGTAATCTGCCAAGAATCCTCTTTATAGATTGTACATATCTATCAGAAATGGACATTTGCAGGCGGAGAGTTAGGCTATATGCCCAACTTCTTCCCGTGAAATTCTTATGCTTGATAAAAGCAGGGCTAAGACAGAAAAATATTTTTATTTCAATAATTTAAACAGTTTAAAAACCTGTGAAATGAGAAGTTTATTTTAGACCCTTTAAAATATGTAAATTTATTTTTCAAAAAATTAAAATTTGTTTTAAAAATTAGTCACCATTTTGATTTCAAATATGTGATGTTTTAAAAATTTTTATTCTAAGTGTTTGTGTATTTTTTGGGGTATTCCCATTCATACTTATGGTGATTCTATATATACAGAACTTACCACAACTATGAATGGGAATGCCCCTTCTTTGATTGGTTCAGCCGGCCCAGATGATCCCAGGGACGCTTGCAAAATGCCTACATCCCTGGGATACGTGGGCCTCTACGCAGGCCTACGCATAGAAACCCAGGACCATCAGGTAAGTTCGGCGATATTTTTCAGGTCGCATGAAGCCTCCGACCGCAATTTCTGCACCAAAGAGGAACTCTTATTCAAATAAAACTCTTATTAGTTCAACTATCTGTACATCAATGTGTCCGTAATAAAACAGGAGAGCTGGATACAGTCATGCGTTGTGAGGTACCAGACATAACTCGGATTACTGAGGCACGGCTACGGAAAAATCAGGACTGGGAATTAAACATTGCAGTATATAATGTCTTTAGAACAGTTACAGAGGGAAAAGGAGAGGTGAAGTAGCTGTACGTATTCGGGATAACATATGGCAGTAGAAAAATTAGTTATCAGCAAGACTAAAATAGAATTCATATGGATAGAGATAAAAGATAATAAAGCATCAATCACACTAATATATGTAGTCTACAGACCACCTAATAGTGGAAGGGAGGTGGAGGAAGAAATATGTGGACTAATTATGGAAATGAGTAAAAAACAGAATAATAATCATGGGGGATTTGAACTACCCTGATATTAATTGGACAGAAGAGGTAGGTAAAGGGGATAATGGATTGCAATTCCTGCAATGTGTACAGGACTCCTTTCTAAATCAATATGTAAAAAGCCCAACAAGGGAGGATTCACTATTGGATCTAGTGATGAGGAATGAACCAGAGCAGATAAGAGAAGTAAAAGTAGGCAAACAATGATGTAGAATGTTTAAAACTGTTCAACAGAGTGTAGGAACAATATATTCTGCTAAAAGGAAAGAACAAATTAAACACTAATGGGGCTCCATGGATGAATAAAGCCATAGGGGAACAATTGAGGGTAAAGAAAGAGGCATACATTAAGTAAATGGACAGCAGGGGAATGCATAATAAGGGAGAATATGAAGAGATTAGGAGATAAGTCTAAAAAACACAATTAGGAAGGCAAGGCAAAGAGGAACTATAAAACTAAATTATCGAGGAACATAAAACAAAATAGTAAAATATTTTACAGGTGAATCAATAAAGAAGGAAGGTTGGGATGGGAATAGGGCCGTTAAGGGATAGACAGGTTAATATCACCAGTAACAATAGAGAGATGGCAGAAACATTAAATAATTATTTCGCTTCAGTATTTACCAGGGAGATAGAGCAGGTGGACATAACATTGGATGATGAGATCAGTAATGAGATAAATGCATTAAAAAAAAGGTATATATTAAATAAACTAGTCAAACTGAAAGAGGATAAAACCCCTGGTCTGGGTGGATTGCGTCCACACATTTTAAAATAATCTAGGGAAGAGATAGCAGAGGCATTACTACACATTTAATAATTCATTAGAAAATGGTGTCGTGCAAGAGGACTGATGGATAGCAAATGTAATATCTATATTTAAGAAGGTGGATAGAACATGTCCAGGGAATTATAGACCAATCAGCTTAACATCGGTGGTAGGAAAAATAATGGAATCCCTACTAAAGGAGAAAATAGAAGAACATCTAGAAACCAAAATAATAGTAATTAATAGTCAGCATGGATATCAAAAGGGAAAGTCTTGCTTGACCAACTTCATTGAATTTTTTGAAGAGGTAACGGAGAGAGTAGACAATGGTAATGCAGTAGATGTAATTTATCTAGATTTTCAAAAGGCCTTCAATAAAGTACTCCTTAATAGACGATGATTAATGATGAACAAGGTCAGAGAATGCAGAGTCAGGGGACAAGTAGCAGAATGGATAGCTAGCTGGCTTCAAGAGAGAAAGCAGAGCATAGGGGTAAAGGGTAGCTAGTCACAGTGACAGGAGTTGGGTAGTGATGTTCCACAAGGATCATTGCTGGGACTACTGTTGTTCACAATTTATATTAACAATTTAGACTTTGCAACCAAAAACATAATTTCTAAATTTGCAGATGACACCAAATTGGGGGGGTTAGTCAATACTGAGGAGGACTGCAACAAATTACAGTAGGACATCAATAAACTTACAGAATGGACATATAAATGGCAAATGAAGTTCAACACAGATAAGTGTGAGGTATTACGTTTTGGTAGGAAGAATAGGAAGGTCACTTATTACTTGGAGTGTGCAAGTCTAGGTGGGGTAGAGCAACAAAGGGATCTCGGAGTACAAATACACACATCACTAATGGTTGCAACACAGGTTAGCAAGGCCATAAAAAAAGCAAACCAAGCACTAGGGTTTATTTCCAGAGGTATAGAGTTGAAAAGTAGGGAAGTTAAACCTGTATGGAACCTTGGTTAGACCACACTTAGAGTACTGCATGCAGTTCTGGTCACCCTATTACAAAAAGGATACAGAGGCACTGAAGAGGATGCAGAGAAGATTTACAAGGATGATATCAGAAATGTGAGGGTATACATATCAGGAAAAAAATGAACAGGCTGGGTCTTTCTCTTGATAAAAGAAGGCTGAGGGGTAACCTAATAGAAGTTTTTTAAATCATGAAAGGTTTTGATAGAGTGGATAGAGAGAGAATGTTTTCACTTGTGGGGAAGAGCATAACTAGAGGCCATCAATATAAGATAGTCACCAAGAAATCCAATTGGGAATTCAGAAGAAACTTCTTTACCCAGAGAGTGGTGAGAATGTGGAACTCACTACCACAGGGAGTGGTTGTATCGAATAGTATAGATGCATTTAAGGGGAAGCTAGACAAGCATATGAGGGAGAAGGGAATAGAGGGTTATGCAGATACATTTAGATGAGGAAAGACTGGAGGAGACTCGAGTGGAGCATAAACACCGGCATGAACAAGTTGGGCCGAATGGCCTGTTTCTGTGCCGTATATCCTACAGTCCTGTTAGGGAGAGAATTGCAGAATTTTGACCCAGCGATGATGAAGGAATGGCAATATATCTCCAAGTCAGGGTGATGTATAACTTGGGAGGGGAACTTGGAGGTGGTGGTGTTCCCATGTGCCTGCTGCCCTTGTCCTTCTAGGTGGTATAGGACACAGGTTTGGGAAGTGCTGTTGAAGAAATCTCCCTAATTTTAAAAATGAAGTGAAACTTCTCACCACTCCAGCCCCGTTGCCCATTTTAATTTGCAAACTCTCAGCACTGAGATAGATCAATAGTTACGCTAACTCAGAACATCCGATATCAGCCTAAAAAACAAATGTTGAAAACTTTCAAATTAAAACAATGTAAAAAATGTGGTAACTGGAGTACGAGAACAGATCCCTTGAATAATAGAGAGACACCCTTCCCCTGCCAAAAAAAAATAGTCTTTGATACCTATCATCATGGAGAGATCCCTGCTGGGTACAGTAGATCCCTCTGCTACCGCCATAATGTGGGAGGGGAGGGGAGGGGGGGAAGAGCGTGGAAGTTTGTCCTCCCGAGTGATCATGTGCCAGCTGGAACATATGTTGCAATGGAGATCCCCGCCCACATACCCTGTAATTGACGTGAGCCCTCACTGAGAGATACTATAAGCAGCCAAATTAATTACGCTGGCATAACAGGATACAAATCATAACATAAGAAATAGGGGCAGGAGTAGGCCATTTGGCCCTTCGTGACTGCTCCATCATTCAAATAAGATCATGGCTGATCTTCTACCTCAACACCTTCCCTGCATTATCCCCATATCTCTTAATTTCCCCCCAAATTATCGATCTCTGTCTTGAATATACTCAACGAGCATCCCCAGCTCTCTGGGTTAGAGAATTCCAAAGATTCACAACCCTTTGAGTGAAGAAATTTCTCCTCATCTCAGTCCTAAATGGCCGACCCCTTATTCTGAGACTGTGACCTTGTGTTCTAGATTCCCCAGCCAGGGGAAACATTTTCTCAGCATTAACCCTGTTAAGCCTCTTAAGAATTTTATATGTTTCAATTAGATCACCTCTCATTCTTCTAAACTCGAGGGAATATAGGCTTAGTCTACCCAATCTCTCCTCATAGAGCAATCCCCTCATCCCAGGAATCAGTCAAGTGAACCTTTGTTGCACTGCCTCTAAGGATATTTCTTGGGAGCCAAAATTCAGCTCCCCAAAAAAGGGCGCTTACCGCCGGAAAGCGGCAGCTAAGCGGTGGAGTCGAGCAGCCGCCAACTTCCGGTCCAGTGACCGCCGCCGGTGAAATTCAGCTCGGGGATTTTTCTGAGGTTCCCCACTTCTGCCCCGCCCCTGCCGACCGTTCTAAGTGCATAATCGGTGCACCTTGTTTTCTGTGTGTGGGACTTGGTTGCGCGGCGGCCATTAAAGGCGAGGGACCACTGCCGCGGCCGCCATTTAATTTTTTTTGCCGGCTGACTTCTAGATCGGCCGGCCAATTACGCACACAGGATTTGGCCGGGCCGCCCACCTCTTGGGTGCCAGGCCGCTGGCCCGGCCGAAACCCTCCCTGGTTTATTTTTTTCATTATTTTGTGTCTGTTTCATCTTCTGGATGAGTGGAGTTAAGCCAAATGATTTCAGCGTCGAGAAGAAGAAATGGAAGAGTCAGCTGGAGCTTAATTCATCAGAATGTGCGGAGCTGAGCAAAGCACTTACTCTTAAACCAATGAGGTTTTCTGAAGATGATTTTCTTAAACTAGTCAAGGAAATTCAGAAATGCGAGTGGAAAAAGAATCCTGAAGAGCACACAATTTTAAGATCAGAGTTGGAGAAATGTTGTAATGCAACTCAAAATACGCCACTGGGAATAAATCTGAGCTTTGATGCAGAACCTAAAACAATTATGAGGATTACATAAGATATTCTTAAACTGATTCCTAAGACAGATCCTTTCAAAGACCATGTATTTAAACGTTGCTCTGTTGTTGGAAATGGAGGAGTTCTAACTAACAGCAGCTGTGGAATGGAAATAAATCAGGCTGACTTTGTATTCAGTTGTAATCTTCCCCCTGTCATGGATTATATGGATGATGTGGGAACTAAAACAGATATTGTGACAGCCAATCCAAGTATCATTACAAGGAGGTACCAAAGTCTGAATTTAAGGAGAAAACCTTTTGTGGACTATATATCTGCCTATAAAGATGCATTTATTCTGCTGCTTGCATTTTCTTATTCAATCAATACGTCACCTTCATTTAAAGTTTCTTACACTCTACAAGATTTTGGAACAAAACAGAAGGCAATATTTTTAAATCCATCATACATGAAAACTATCATTCCGTTCTGGAAAGGCAAAGGCGTTAAAGAATATCGTCTTTCTCCCGGTTTTATTATATTAAGCGCAGCAATGGAGCTGTGTGAGGAAGTATGGGTGTATGGATTCTGGCCCTTCTCTAAAGGTGTGCATGGAAACCAGTTCCACCATCATTACTATGACAATATGATGCCAGGTACAGCTCACTCAATGCCTAATGAATTCTACAAACTTCTGCAGCTTCACATGAAAGGCATTGTGAAATTGCACGCCGATAAATGTGAATAAATATAGGATTGATATACTGCAGGAGACAAACTTTATTAGTTTGTGAATCATAGTACAAAATGTATTTTTATTAATTGATGCATGTTATAAACTGTTTAATTGTGGTGATAGTTGTGGAGGGTGTTTTTCGGTGATTCCGGTGAAGAGGCTTGAGATGCTCGGACTGTTTTTACTGATGTAGGGAAGGATGTGAGAAAAGCCACAAATGAGGCCAGGACCCAGAAATGCTGAGTCTCGGCCTTACAGCTGGGATTCCACAATAGTCTTTTGGAGACCTAAACAAGGATTAAACAGGGTCACGGCTGGGGGCATGGACTCCCTATGTTAAGGCATCTGGCATTGGGTAACCAGAAATACACCTTGTGAGACATAACTTGCCAATACATTTGAATGTGGGGCACATCTGGGGTTCAAGGCTGTGATCGTGTTCTGGGTTCCTGAAGAGAAACCCAATTTTATTTTTTAATTAAATGCAGCCCCTTATAAATGGGACCACTGAGAGCCTTCTGTTTCCGAGGTGAAGACACCTCCCCCGGCCTGATACATTCCAGCTACATCCATCCACCTTGGCTCCATATCCCTTAATAACTTTGTCTAGCAAAAATCTATTGATCTCAGATTTAGAATTATTATTTGAGCTAACATCTACTGCTTTTTGTGTGAGAGAGTTCCACACTTCTGGCACCCTTTGTGTGACGGAGTATTTCCTAACCTCTTCTGGCTGGCCTGACTCTGATTTTAAGGTTCTGTTCCCTTGTCCTAGGCTTCCCCACCAGCAGAAAAGGATTTTTTATCTACCGTAACAATTCCTCTCAAATCTCAGTCAAGTCACTTTCTATATTCCAGGGAATACAAGCCTAGTTTATGTAATCTCTCCTCATAATTTAACTGTTGGTGCCCTGGTAACATTCCGGTACAGCTATGGAGAGAACCCAAGCATGGGATTCATTTCGGATTGTTCTAGCAAATGCAATGTGCCGAATGGCTAACTTGTCTTGGGGACTGGAAAAGTTAGATGCGGAAAGAATGTTCCCGATGTTGGGGAAGTCCAGAACCAGGGGACACAGTCTTGGGATAAGGGGTAGGATTTTTAGGACTGAGATGAGGAGAAACTTCTTCACTCAGAGAGTTGTTAACCTGTGGAATTCCCTGCCGCAGAGAGTTATTGATGCCAGTTCATTGGATATATTCAAGAGGGAGTTAGATATGGCCCTTACGGCTAAAGGGATCAAGGGGTATGGAGAGAAAGCAGGAAAGGGGTACTGAGGGAATGATCAGCCATGATCTTATTGAATGGTGGTGCAGGTTTGAAGGGCCGAATGGCCTACTCCTGCTACTATTTTCTATGTTTCTATGTTTCTGGTGGCCCAGTGGACCTAACCTAAAATATAGCAGCGTCTCTCCCCTTTAAGTGAAGGGGAGAGACATGGTGGTGCGCACACTTCATGACATCATCACCGCTCCGATGATGATTGACAGCAGCGGTGACTCCATCCTGTCTCCACTTCCACCCCTCTAGAATGCCCCCATTATGACCTACTTCCAGGTCGCTTCAAAATAAATGACAAAGAGCTGAATTTTGCCGAAGAGGCGACCTCATCCGACGTGGCGGAAAAAACATTTCAGGATCGGTAGGTGCGACCCGTTTCGGGCCGGGGTGAATTTCGGACCCCGGAATTGTACACAGTACTCCAGGCGTGGCCTCACTAATGCTCTGTCTAATTGCAGTAAGACCTCTTTCCTCTTGTACTCGAATCCCTTCGTAACAAAAGCAAACATACCATTTGTATACTATTCTGTCCAAGTTACTGCCCGTGTTTTATTGTAAGCAAATTGTATGCAAATCAGCACCAATGTCAGTTGCAGGTCGGGTTGAGATCATTTAAAGAGACATATCCTAACGTTGAGGATTTTGGTTTGGTAACGGGTGCAGTGGCCCGGAATTTGTGATGGGTAATAACAGCATTCACTGTTACTATCCCCTTGAAACTCTTTGCAACTTCAGGATGTAGCGCATGCGCATCCGAACATGGATATCCTGAAGTTGCGGTCAGTCATTCACTGCTCTGATACTGTCTGCGCTGTGGCCCCTCACCAACACATCCTCCCCCACCCCCGTCAAACCCCCCAGCCCCCTCCCCAGCCATAGCTGGCATTCAGTATAAAAGTGAAATTAGAGAAACTGACCAAAAAAAATCGTCTCATCCGCGGTAATACCACTGTTAAGTAACCCATTAGCGGTTCGACCCTTTTGTATTAGGTGTAACTGTGGCTTTAACAACATATTGATTGTTAAACAAATGTTACGGCCCTAAAAAAAAACTAATTTAAATTTCATGGAGTGTCAAATCTATCCACTTTAATAAAAGTTACAATTTTTAAGAAACATTAAAAAAAAATATTTTTTTAAAGTTCGTTCATCTTTATTTCAGGATTATCCTTTCCTCATGTGAGAAGCTCAAACTTTTTTATTGCTCTCCAACATTTTTAACAAGTTAGATTCAAAAGAGCTTCATCATCATAAGCAGTCCTTCGAAACCAAGGAAGACTTGCTTCCACTCTAAGAGTGGCTGCACAGTCCAATGCGGGAATTACAGTCTCTGTCACAGGTGGGACAGACAGTGGTTGGAGGAAAGGGTGGGTGGGGAGTCTGGTTTGCCACATGCTCCTTCCGCTGTCTGCATTTGGTTTCTGCATGCTCTTGGCGACGAGACTCGAGGTGCTCAGCACCCTCCCGGATGCTCTTCCTCCACTTGGGGCAGCAAAATCCATGGCATGACCTTGGACAACGTGGGCCATTTTCCACACCTTGGGAAAAGAGCTTACTCACTTCCCGGTTCTCGGTCTGTGAGAATTCTGCATTGTGTTTGGCTGTTCAGCCCACCAAACTACGATGATTTCAACTGCACGTCGGAAAAGCCAAACTTCTTGCCACAGATCTGTGAGGGAAGCTTACTTTGGGGCTGGGGGTGAACGCATTTGCCAAGCTGCTGACCACAAATTATGGGCGAGTGGGTTTAATGTTTTTCCATATTGATGATATGTTCACAGTTTGAAAGTCCCCTGGGGAACTCCTTGCTGCACAGTCCCTGAGGGTAATTTTGACTTTGGGCGACAGTGCAAAACAGACGCTATCGGATTGGCCGCCAATCAATAGAAATGAAAACCAGG
Source organism: Pristiophorus japonicus (assembly GCF_044704955.1). Classification (NCBI taxonomy): domain Eukaryota; kingdom Metazoa; phylum Chordata; class Chondrichthyes; family Pristiophoridae; genus Pristiophorus; species Pristiophorus japonicus. The sequence goes on along the minus strand of NC_091995.1, from coordinate 25,564,680 downwards.
AGAGCGGCAAAATGGGCGGCTGATCCGATATCGCTCGTTGTAGACCATCGGCCAGAGTTAAAATTACCGTTGGTATATTCTTCAACTCGTCATCACTTTCCCATCAATCCTGCAGTAGACGTTCCCCTCATATCAGGGGATTTTTCGAGACTTGGGTTTTCCCTGGTTATTTTGTTTATCCCTGTTGTCTGTGAGTTAACGCTGTACAACACATAAACACTGCAGGTGAGATTGCTCATTTAATGTTGTTCTTAAACAGCCGCTCGAGTTGTGATGGCCCCTGAACCACAGTATTACTTTGTAACTATTGAAATAATCGCAGGAGCGGAGACAGGTGTGTAATATAGGGTGGGCAAGTGTAATACCTAAGGCTGGATTAGTGTTGGTGTTTAGTGAACGTTTTTACCGAGTCTTTCTTCAAGAGATTTGATGAGTTGGGATAGAGTGTACCCCAGGACCGTGAAAGAAGTGGGCTTGGTGGGCCCTCCTCTCATTCTGTGGCTTCTAACATCTCAGCCTGAGCCAGCTGTACATGGGGGAGGAGAACAGCCGTGGGCACTATTAGTTTGAATGATGTTCCGAGCTGGTGGGGCCATGTTGGTAGATTTGGGATTCTTTCATGGTTTTATTCTAACTTTTCAGCCACAGTGGAGTTTGGCTGTTGGACTGTGAAACTGGGAATGGGATTTAAATAAGAGGGCAGATTCCCAGCTCATGCAGTGATATTTAAGGAGTGCAGGGACGCAGGCTTAGGTGTGTATCGATGAGTACCACCCCAGGCAGTGCCTTCACTTACTGAGCCATCAGGGGGCTGGCTGATGAATTATTCTCTGAGGCTCCAATCTGTGACCTGGGCATGGGTTCATCCTTTGGCCTTTTTAAAAGAAAAACATTTCCTAACAGTAACGGTCTTCCCATTTCCTGACTTTGATCCTTGTCAAAATGTGATATTATTCTCAAACAATGGGAGCGGCTGCGTGCTTTCCTGCTTTTCTGTTACACAATGTTCAGTCAATGGGGGTTATTCGGTCACTAATTTTTAATGCTGCCCCATAATATACGTTGCATTGATCCATTACGCCTAGTGTTTCGCTCGCGTTTGTCATTCGTTATACCACATAACAACAACTTGTATTTATATACCAGCGCCTTTAACATAGTAAAATGTCCCAAGGCCACCTATAAGACAAAAGAAAATTTGACACCGAGACAGATAAGAGGAAATTACAGCAGATGACCAAAAGCTGGGTCAAAGAGGGAGGTTTCAAGGAGTGTCTTGGAGGAAAGGGAGGTAGAGAGGCGGAGCGGTTTAAGGAGGGAGTTCCAGAGCTTAGGTCCCCGGCAACAGAAGTCACGGGCACAGATGGTCAAGCGATTATAATCAGGGATGCTCAAAAGGGCAGAATTAGAGGAGTGCAGATATCTCAGGATTGTATCTCAGAGGGTTGTAAAACTGTGGAATTCGCTGCCTCAGAGAGCTGTGGAAGCCAGGACATTGAATAAATTTAAGACAGAGATAGACCGGCTTCTTAACCGATAAGGGATTAAGAGGTTATGGGGAGCGGGCGGGGAAGTGGACCTGAGTCCATGATCGGATCAGCCATGTTTGTATTAAATGGTGGAGCAGGCTCGAGGGGCCGCATGGCCTACTCCTGTTCTTCTGCTCTTATGGGATGGGTGGGCTGGGGGGGGATTGTAGGGCTGGAGGAGATTACAGAGATAGTGAGGGGCAAGGCCATGGGGGATTTGAAAACAAGGATGAGAATTTTAAAATTGAGGCGTTGCTTAACCCGGAGCCAAAGTAGGTCAGTGAGCACAGGGGTGATGGGTGAGCGGAACTTGGTGCAAGTTAGGGCACGGGCTGCCGAGTTTTGGATGACCTCAAGTTTACATGGTGTAGAATGTGTGAGGCCAGCCAGGAGGGAGTTGGAATAGTCCAGTCTAGAGGTAACAAAGACATGGTTGAGGGTTTCAGCAGCAGATGAGCTGAGGCAGGGTGCTCCGCGAATGAGCGAGAGTAGTTGGAATGATTCTCCTGGAGTCTTTCAAGCCCACGGTGGCTCTCATCGCGGGGAAGCAGGTGTCCCAGATGGACCAGCTTCTGCCAGCCTTTCTCCAGCGGGGCCCCGAGGGGGAAGACCTGGCCAATATCTGAAGCTCCCTCATGTGCAGACCTCGAGGGGGTCTCATGGAAGTAGATTCATTGGCACTCTCGGGAGAGACTGCGACAGTTGTGGTCGCTGGCGCAGGGTGCAGGCTCGGAGGTATCGCTGCCCAGTGCCATGACAGACCGAATAGTTCCAATCAGGTCTGTGCAGATGTGATTCCCGCTGGTAACCTAACCCAACAGGGTGGGGTGGGGTCGGGTTGGGTCAGACGTCTTGTTTATACCCTGCTCGATTGTGCACTCCATTAACTCCACGGAACTCACCTGTCTTGGCCAGGCAGGCTAGGTTAAAATTGGGGCTCCGGTGTTAAGCCTGACCCTCAAAGCATCTGCTGCAGCACTGTCACCTGCCTCTCCAGTAGCCACCAGTATCCTTTCTACCTCCTGCTGGCACTGCATTTCTGCAGGGAAACACTCTCCCCAGGGCCTTTCGCATGTAGTGCAAAAACCTCCCAGTAATTTATTGCAGGTACAACAACAACTTGTATTTATATAGCGCCTTTAACGGAGTAAAACATCCCAAGGCGCTTCACAGCAGTATTGGGAGATAAAAAATTTGACACCAAGCCACATAAGGAGAAATTTGGGCAGGTGACCAAAAGCTTAGTCAAAGAGTTAAGTTTTAAGGAGCTTCTTAAAGAAGGAAAGAGGTAGAGCGAGATGGAGAGATTTAGGCAGGGAATTCCAGAGCCTAGTGTCTAGGCAACAGAAGGCACAGCCACCAATAGTTAAGCAAGTATAATCTGGGTTGCTCAAGAGGGCAGAATTAAAGAAGCACAGATATCTTGCAGTGGGTGGGAAGGATGTGGAATTGAAGGAGATTACGATGGGGCAAGGCCATGGAGGGATTTGACATCGAGGATGAGAATTTTGAAATCGACGCATTGCTTAACCAGAAGCTAATGTGAGTCAGCAAGCACAGGAATGATGGGTGAGTGGGACTTGGTGCGAGTTAGGACACTGGCAGCCGAGTTTTGCATCGCCTCTAATTTACGGAGGGTAGAATGTGGGAGGCCAGCCAAGAATGCATTGGAATAGTCAAGTTTAGAGATAATAAAGGCATGGATGAGGGTTTGAGCAGCGAATGAGCTGAGGCAAGGGTGGAGACGGGCGATGTTATGGAGGTGGAAATAGTTATGCTGCGGATATGTGGTCGAAAGCTCATTTCAGGGTCAAATATGAAACCAAGGTTGCGAACAGTGTGGTTCAGCCTCGGACAGAAGTTGGGGAGAGGGATGGAGTCAGCGGCCAGGGAACGGAGTTTGTAGTGGGGGACCGAAAACAAAGGGGGCTAATTTTTAACTGGAGCACTCATTGTGTGCTGTGTCCGCCCGAAAGGCTCCAACGAAAGGCCCAAACCATTGTGCCGGTTGGGCCTGGTCTAAATATTTCGGGTGAGTTGCCAGGGTGTGGACAGCTCGCCATTCAGGGCTGAACAGTCTGACGTCTCCTCTGTTGAGCCGAACCAAATGTTAAGCGCTGAAGAGGGGTTGGGTTGGGGGATATCTATCTGGGGGCCGGGTCACATGAGCAAAAAAAAAAAATGACTGTTGGGCGGGGGGGGGGCTTTTTTTTTGACTGGCCTCACTTTAAGGAGAGCTGATTAGGCTGCTCAGCACCTGGTACCAATGGATAGAGTTTGTGACGCGCTCAGCCAATTGGCACAGGAAAATAGCATGGGGTTCCACAATTAGCATAAGACCCTGATCTTAATATTGTAATACAGCTCTCATTGGGTCAGGTGGGAATGGGATCGCTAGCCGCCCATTGCAAGGCATGCCTGAAAAAAATTCACCTCGGACAGTTCGGCATAAATGGGTCCTTTTCGGGTTGGAAATCGGTGGTGAGTGGTGTGCCACAGGGATCGGTGCTGGGACCACAACTGTTTACAACATACATAGATGACCTGGAAGAGGGGACAGAGTGTAGTGTAACAAAATTTGCAGATGATACAAAGATTAGTGGGAAAGCGGGTTGTGTGGAGGACACAAAGAGATTTAGATAGGTTAAGCGAATTGGCTAAGGTTTGGCAGATGGAATACAATGTCGGAAAATGTGAGGTCATCCACCTTGGAAAAAAAAACAGTAAAAGGGAATATTATTTGAATGGGGAGAAATTACAACATGCTGCGGTGCAGAGGGACCTGGGGGTCCTTGTGCATGAAATCCCAAAAAGTTAGTTTGCAGGTGCAGCAGGTAATCAGGAAGGCAAATGGAATGTTGGCCTTCATTGTGAGAGGGATGGAGTACAAAAGCTGGGAGGTCCTGCTGCAACTGTATAGGGTATTGGTGAGGCCGCACCTAGAGTACTGCGTGCAGTTTTGGTCACCTTACTTAAGGAAGGATATACTGGCTTTGGAGGGGGTACAGAGACGATTCACGAGGCTGATTCCGGAGATGAGGGGGTTACCTTATGCTGATAGATTGAGTAGACTGGGTCTTTACTCGTTGGAGTTCAGAAGAATGAGGGGTGATCTTATAGAAACATTTCAAATAATGAAAGGGATAGACAAGATAGAAGCAGAGAGGTTGTTTCCACTGGTCGGGGAGACTAGAACTAGGGGGCACAGCCTCAAAATACGGGGGAGCCAATTTAAAACCGAGTTGAGAAGGAATTTCTTCTCCCAGAGGGTTGTGAATCTGTGGAATTCTCTGCCCAGGGAAGCAGTTGAGGCTAGCTCATTGAATGTATTCAAATCACAGATAGGTAGATTTTTAACCAATAAGGGAATTAAGGGTTATGGGGAGCGGGCGGGTAAATGGAGCTGAGTCCACGGCCAGATCAACCATGATCTTGTTGAGTGGCGGAGCAGGCTCGAGGGGCTAGATGGCCTACTCTTGTTCCTAATTCTTATGTTCTTATGTTCTTATGTCTTGGGTGGTCGTATTTTATTCAGCTTAAACTGGGCGGGGGGTGGGAGTTGAAATCTTCCCGTCCCCCTGCAACCAACCAAAGGGTTTGAAATATTTTTGTGTAAACATGTTTAGTGAACGCCTTCTTTTTCTGAAGTGACTCAATTTCCAATGTATGTGACCATTGCAGCTTGCGGGGACTTATCTGTGTTGTGGGTATTAGCTGCTTGTGACAGATGATCACAATTACACAACAATAGGTGGGTCTTAGTCGTTAAGCACGAGCTCAGCCAGTGCTCGATCTTGTGCTTTTGTTCCGCTTGTCTGTTTTCAGCACTGCACAGTAATACTTCCACCCCACCTTCCCCCTCTCTGTGGGCAGGAACTGCTTACTTCTCTATCGAGTTTCTGGTTTAGGAGTCAGCCATGGCTTTTTGGATGGTGCTGTCGCCTCTTGAGTCAGAAGTTCGTGGGTTCGAATCCCATTCTAGACACTGCAACACAAAAATATAGGCTGTCAGAGCTGCCATCTTTCAGTTGAGACATTAAACCCCGAGACATTAAACCCCGAGGCCCCACCTGCCCTCTCAGGTGGGCGCAAAAGATCCCATTGCCACGAGTTCAAAGAAGAGCTGAGGGGAGCATCTCCTCGGTGTCCTGGGCCAATCCCTCAACCATCATTGCTAACACAGATTATCTGGTTGTCACCTCATTGCTGTTTGTGGGAGCTTGCTGTGCGTAAATTGGTTTCTGCGTTTCCCTGCACTACAACAGTGACTACGCTTCAAAATGTACTTCATTTGGCTGTAAAGCGCTGTGGGACATCCTCAGCTCCTGGAAGGTGCTGTATAAAGGAAAGGTCTTTGTTATTTTTACTTCTCCTCTCCTGAAGGCGCGATGAGGTCTGGTACTTCACCCAAGTGAGCACAGACAATGAGCACGGCAGGATATTCGTCATGGCTGAGCCCAAACTTGTGCTCACCTAATGCCCACTCCCTCACTTTCCAAGAGGGCAAAGGGAGGGTGGTCACTTGATACTGACCAGAAGCGGTAACCTGAATTCTGTTTGAGTCTGTATTTCAATGACAACTTTAGCTAAGAAGGCAGAGGGAGGGCCTATTTAATGGACATAGCTCCCTGAGAAGGCCTTGCGCTGCAGATCTCAGTAGTACAAACTGGCAGTTTCTACCTCATAATCGTTGTCAGCATGTTTTCATTGTGACATTTCCTTACTTGTTTCAACTAGCTAGTATCTGTATACAAAACAAAACACAAAAGAATGTGTTTGTACTGGAAACATAGTACACAGGTACAGCAGTAAGACTGTTTTAATGGCATATCGAATCAAACATTTTTTTTTCTGACAGATTCCTCCTATAAAGTTCTGCTTCTTTAGTTCCCTATGGTAGATAGCCTTACTGAAACATAATTCACTTCTGCTTCAGCAAATGAGAAACAACATTAATCATCTCCAGGGAACTTTCCTTGGCGGTTAAATGTGTAAATCCATCGCCCTGTGTTTATGTGAATGAATTCAACTTAGTCAAGGCCGCAGTTGAGGCAATTAAGTTGTCATGGGTTACAGAGGAGAAAGTCATCCGAAGTTCCTGCTCACTACCCAGTGATCCCTCCTGCAAAGTGCCTGTGTGGACATTGTGTAAGGACTAGGATCGGGCTAAGTTGCAGATCACCCGCATGGTCAATTTCAAAATTCTCGTCCTCGTTTACAAATCCCTCCTTGGCCTCACCCCTCCCTATCTCTGTAACCTCCTCCAGCCTCATAACCGCAACCCCCCGCCCCCCCCCCCCACCCCCCCAGAGCTGTCTGCGCTCCTCAAATTCTGCCCTCTTCAGCATCCCTGATTATAATTGCTCAACCATTGGTGGCCGTGCCTTCAGCTGCCTGGGTCCCAAGCTCTGGAATTCCCTCCCTAAACCTCTCCATCTCTCTTCCCTCCTTGAAGACGCTCTTTAAAACTTACCTCTTTGACCAAGCTTTTGGTCACCTTCAGTAATTTCTTATGTGGCTCGACGTTAAATGTATTTGTTTTGTCTTATAACACTCCTGTGAAATGCCTTGCGATGTTTTTATACGTTAAAGGCACTATATAAATACAAGTTGTTGTGGAATATCGTGCAGCATTCACTATCTGGGAACACACACACAGAATGGTGCTGAAAAGGTGGCCATTGTCTGTATAACCTGTACCCCAGCAGGAGCCGACACCCTCAACAGAAAAAGAGGAAAATCATTAATTCAGTGTGAGTTAGTGTACCTTCAGTGATAGGGTCTGAGTGTTGACAGACCCTCACTGACTTGCTCTGAGAGTGGACAGACCCTCACTGACTGGCTCTGAGAGGGGACAGACCCTCACTGACTGGCTCTGAGAGTGGACAGACCCTCACTGACTGGCTCTGAGAGTGGACAGACCCTCACTGACTGGCTCTGAGAGGGGACAGACCCTCACTGACTGGCTCTGAGAGTGGACAGACCCTCACTGACTGGCTCTGAGAGTGGACAGACCCTCACTGACTGGCTCTGAGAGGGGACAGACCCTCACTGACTGGCTCTGAGAGTGGACAGACCCTCACTGACTGGCTCTGAGAGTGGACAGACCCTCACTGACTGGCTCTGAGAGGGGACAGACCCTCACTGACTGGCTCTGAGAGTGGACAGACCCTCACTGACTGGCTCTGAGAGTGGACAGACCCTCACTGACTGGCTCTGAGAGTGGACAGACCCTCACTGACTGGCTCTGAGAGTGGACAGACCCTCACTGACTGGCTCTGAGAGTGGACAGACCCTCACTGACTGGCTCTGAGAGTGGACAGACCCTCACTGACTGGCTCTGAGAGTGGACAGACCCTCACTGACTGGCTCTGAGACTGGACAGACCCTCACTGACTGGCTCTGAGAGTGGACAGACCCTCACTGACTGGCTCTGAGAGGGGACAGACCCTCACTGACTGGCTCTGGCTCAATGTGTCACATTAATTAAAATCCTGCAGCTCCTCAAAGGCGGGGACAAAGGATTTCAGCACACACGGAGATGGTTCCTGGTGAAGTTGTTTGGACTAAAATATTTGTAAAAAACATAAGACCATCTTTTACTTTGGTTCCAAACTGCCACTTTGTTTGTTTGCAGTTTGTTCCCTCCCTTCTGTTGGTTAACGACAGCTGCTGTACAGGATGTAAATTATGACTGTGTACATTAAACTGACACTGTAACTCCATTGGATGATTGATACCTCGCTCCCCAGCAACAACATTCTTCACACACAATCCCTAATCTACGAGCACAAATGCAAATATTTGCAGAGAGCACTTCACCACCATGACAAACAAGAAAGTCAAGGATGAGGGAAAGCCATTCAGTCGATCAAAGCTCATCCCAGAGTGCTCCAACTCACCCAGGGTCCCTCGAGCACAGCAACTCCTCTGAAAATGCGGCCTTTTGGCTAAGATCTGCATAACTAACCTGACCAGCCACCATGACGTCCGGGTGGTTCCTCCCTGGTCAGGAAGGTATATGCTTACATTTTTGTAAACAGGAGGTGGGTGGGATTGGTGACCCATCCACCTCCACGGAGGTGTGTGGGGGACCTGACCCATCCACCTCCATGGCACGAACCTGGTATTGCAGTACTTCCAGGAACGGTGCAGTGGCTCTAGGCCTTTTGGCTAAGAGCATTGGCGCAGAGTGATCCTTGACTGGTGCAGGGTGACCTCTGGCGTTTGACAAAGAATTGTAACGATTGGATAACGATTGGACATGAATTTAAAAAAAAAAAAAAAAAAAAAACTCCTCTGAAAATGAGGAGGTGGGTGGGGTGGCTTGACCCATCCACCTCCACGGAGGTGTGTGGGGGGCCTGACCCATCCACCTCCATGGCACGAACCTGGTATTGCAGTACTTCCAGGAATGGTGCAGTGGCTCTAGGCCTTTTGGCTAAGAGCATTGGCGCAGAGTGATCCTTGATGTGTGCAAGGTGACCTCTGGCGTTTGTGATTTGACAAAGAATTGGAAAGATTGGCTACGAATTAAAAAAAAAAAATTCCAGAAAAAAAAACTCCTCTGATACCTCACTGGTAGCAGCATGTCAAATGCTCGATTTCAAAATTGTCACCCTTATTTTCAAATCCCTCCATGACCTCCTCCCTCCCTATCTCTGTAATCTCCTCCAGCCCTACAATGCTCCTCTAATTCTGCCCTCTTGAGCATCCCTGATTATAATCGCTCAACCATCGGTGGCCGTGCCTTCTGTTGCCTAGGCCCCAAGCTCTGGAACTCCTTCCCTAAACCTCTCTGCCTCTCTTTCCTCCTTCCAGACGCTCCTTAAAACCTACCTCTTTGACCAAGCTTTTGGTAACTTGCCGTAATTTCTACTTATGCGGCTCAGTGTCAAATTTTTTTTACCTCCTAATACTCCTGCGAAGCATCTTGGGACATTTCCCTACATTAAAGATGCTATATAAATACAAGTTGTTGTTGTTTTTCACCCTTTGACAAAGATCTTTTCTAAAACGTACCGCAGTGGACAAACAGTCCCATGCTCCCAGCCACATCGGTAAACAGAGGGGCAGCTGCGGTTTAAAGGGACTCGGGCAGCGTGGGAGAGTGATGTTTAAGGGGTCCCAGTTGCTGCAGAGTGTACGGTTAAAGGGACTCGGTGGGTGCAGCTAAAAGGGTCACACATGTCGGTGAATATAGTTTCAAAGGTTTTGGATCGGGGGGTGGGGGGGGAGGGGGTAGGAGAGTGTGGTTTAAAGGGTCTCAGACCCAGGGGTGGGCAGGGGTTAAAACCGAGGCCTTGGATAGATGAGCTGGGTTCCTCATCGTAATATGCAAATTTGCCGATGACACAAAGCTAGGCAGCATTGTAGGCACTGTAGATGAAAGCACAAAATTACAGAAGAATATTAATAGATTAAGTGAATGAAATCCATTTGCCACAGTTTTGGCCAATGTAAGCAAATGTGAGGTCATCCTGTTTGGCCCTCAAAAGGATAGAACAGGGTACTTTCTAAATGGTAAAAAACTAAAAACAATGGGTGTCCAAAGAGACTTGGGGATTCAGGTACACAGATCATTAAAATGCCATAAGAACATAAGGACATAAGAAATAGGAGCAGGAGAAGGCCGCACAGCCCCTCGAGCCTGCTCTGCCTTTTAATACGATCATGGCTGATCCGATCATAGACTCAGCTCCACTTCCCTACACGCTCCCCATAACCCCTTATTCCGTTATCGGGTTAAGAAACTGCCTATCTCTGTCTTAAATTTATTCAATGATCCAGCTTCCACAGCTCTCTGAGGCAGCGAATTCCACAGATTTACAACCCTCTGAGAGAGGACATTCCTCCTCACCTCAGTTTTAAATGGGCGACCACTTATTCTAAGATTATGCCCTCTAGTTCTAGTCTCCCCATCAGTGGAAACATCCTCCCTGCATCCAACTTGTCAAGCCCCCTCATAATCTTATACATTTCGATAAGATCACCTCATTCTTCTGAATTCCAATGAGTAGAGACCCAACCCACTTAACATTTCCTCATAAGTCAACACCCTCATTTCCGGAATCAACCTAGTGAACCTTCTCTGAACTGCCTCCAAAGAAAGTATATCCTTTCGTAAATATGGAAACCAAAACTGTACGCAGTATTCTAGGTCTGGCCTCATTAATACCCTGTATAACTGCAGCAAGACTTCCCTACTTTTATACTCCATCCCCTTTGCAATAAAGGCCAAGATTCCATTGGCCTTCCTGATCACTTGCTGCATCTGCATACTAACCTTTTGTGTTTTATGCACCAGGACCCCCAGGTCCCGCTGTACTGCAGCACTTTGCAATTTGTCTCCATTTAAATAATAATTTGCTCTTTGATTTTTTTTTTCTGCCAAAGTGCATAACCTCACACTTTCCAACATTATAATCCATCTACCAAATTTTTGCCCACTCACTTAGCCTGTCTATGTCCTTTTGCAGGTTATTTTGTGTCCTCCTCACACATTGCTTTTCCTCCCATCTTTTGTATTGTCAGCAAACTTGGCTACGTTACAGTCAGTCCCTTCATCCAAGTCGTTAATATAGATTGTAATTAGTTGGGGTCCCAGCACTGATGCCTGCGGTTACTGGTTACTGGTTGCCAACCCGAGAATGAACCATTTACCCCTACTCTCCGTTTTCTGTGAACAGGTACAGAAAATAATCAAAAAGGCTAATGGAATGCTGGCCTTTATAGCTAGAGGACTATAATACAATGGGGTGGAAGTTATGCTGCAGCATAGGGCTGGTTAGTACACACCTGGAGTACTGTGAACAGTTTGGGGCTCCACACCATAGGAATATATATTGGCCTTGGAGGGAGTGGGTTTACCAGAATGATACCCTGACTTCAAGGATTAAGTTACGAGGAGAGATTACACAAATTAGGGTTGTATTCCCTAGAATTTAGAACCTTAAGCGGTGATCTATGCAGCGAGATAGGGCGAAGTAATATGGAGTCAGAAACAGATGGTAGAAAGGTAAAAAGCACTAGTGGAAGGCCAAGTAAACAAAGGCAAGAAACATAAAGGGCCACACTACATCATAATTCTGAAGGCTTTGTGTCTTAATGCAAGGAGTATCCATAATAAAGTGGATGAATTAACTGTGCAAATAGATGTTAACAGATATGATGTGATTGGGATTACAGAGACGTGGCTCCAGGATGATCAGGGCTGGGAACTCAACATCCATGGGTATTCAACATTCAGGAAGGATAGAATAAAGGGAAAAGGAGGTGGGGTAGCATTGCTGGTTAAAGAGGAGATTAATGCAATAGTTAGGAAGGACATTAGCTTGGATGATGTGGAATCTATATGGGTAGAGCTGCAGAACACCAAAGGGCAAAAAACGTTAGTGGGAGTTGTGTACAGACCTCCAAACAGTAGTAGTGATGTTGGGGAGGGCATCAAACAAGAAATTAGGGGTGCATGCAATAAAGGTGCAGCAGTTATAATGGGTGACTTTAATATGCACATAGATTGGGCTAACCAAACTGGAAGCAATACGGTGGAGGAGGATTTCCTGGAGTGCATAAGGGATGGTTTTTCTAGACCAATATGTCGAGGAACCAACTAGGGGGGAGGCCATCTTAGACTGGGTGTTGTGTAATGAGAGAGGATTAATTAGCAATCTCGTTGTGCGAGGCCCCTTGGGGAAGAGTGACCATAATATGGTGGAATTCTACATTAGGATGGAGAATGAAACAGTTAATTCAGAGACCATGGTCCAGAACTTAAAGAAGGGTAACTTTGAAGGTATGAGGCATGAATTGGCTAGGATAGATTGGCGAATGATACTTAAGGGGTTGACAGTGGATGGGCAATGGCAGACATTTAGAGACTGTATGGATGAACTACAACAATTGTACATCCCTGTCTGGCGTAAAAATAAAAAAGGGAAGGTGGCTCAACCGTGGCTATCAAGGGAAATCAAGGATAGTATTAAAGCCAAGGAAGTGGCATACAAATTGGCCAGAAATAGCAGTGAACCCGGGGACTGGGAGAAATTTAGAACTCAGCAGAGGAGGACAAGGGTTTGATTAGGGCAGGGAAAATAGAGTACGAGAGGAAGCTTGCAGGGAACATTAAGACGGACTGCCAAAGTTTCTATAGATATATAAAGAGAAAAAGGTTAGTAAAGACAAATGTAGGACCCCTGCAGTCAGAATCAGGGGAAGTCATGACGGGGAACAAAGAAATGGCAGACCAATTGAACAAGTATTTTGGTTCGGTATTCACTAAGGAGGACACAAACAACCTTCCGGATATAAAAGGGGTCAGAGGGTCTAGTAAGAAGGAGGAACTGAGGGAAATCCTTATTAGTCGGGAAATTGTGTTGGGGAAATTGATGGGATTGAAGGCCAATAAATCCCCAGGGCCTGATGGACTGCATCCCAGAGTACTTAAGGTGGCCTTGGAAATAGCGGATGCATTGACAGTCATTTTCCAATATTCCATCGACTCTGGATCAGTTCCTATGGAGTGGAGGGTAGCCAATGTAACCCCACTTTTTAAAAAAGGAGGGAGAGAGAAAACAGGGAATTATAGACCGGTCAGCCTGACATCGGTAGTGGGTAAAATGATGGAATCAATTATTAAGGATGTCATAGCAGCGCATTTGGAAAGAGGTGACATGATAGGTCCAAGTCAGCATGGATTTGTGAAAGGGAAATCATGCTTGACAAATCTTCTGGAATTTTTTGATGATGTTTCCAGTAGAGTGGACAAGGGAGAACCAGTTGATATGGTGTATTTGGACTTTCAGAAGGCTTTCGACAAGGTCCCACACCAGAGATTAATGTGCAAAGTTAAAGCACATGGGATTGGGGGTAGTGTGCTGACATGGATTGAGAACTGGTTGTCAGACAGGAACGAAGAGTAGGAGTAAATGGGTACTTTTTAGAATGGCAGGCAGTGACAAGTGGGGTACCGCAAGGTTCTGTGCTGGGGCCCCAGCTGTTTACACTGTACATTAATGATTTAGACGAGGGAATTAAATGTAGTATCTCTAAATTTGCGGATGACACTAAGTTGGGTGGCAGTGTGAGCTGTGAGAAGGATGCTATGAGACTGCAGAGTGACTTGGATAGATTAGGTGAGTGGGCAAATGCATGGCAGATGAAGTATAATGTGGATAAATGTGAGGTTATCCACTTTTGTGGTAAAAACAGAGAGACAGACTATTATATGAATGGTGACAGATTAGGAAAAAGGGAGGTGCAACGAGACCGTCATGGTACATCAGTCATTGAAGGTTGGCATGCAGGTACAGCAGGTGGTTAAGAAAGCAAATGGCATGTTGGCCTTCACAGCGAGGGGATTTGAGTAGGGAGGTGTTGCTACAGTTGTACAGGGCCTTGGTGAGGCCACACCTGGAGTAGTGTGTACAGTTTTGGTCTCCTAACTTGAGGAAGGACATTCTTGCTATTGAGGGAGTGCAGCAAAGGTTCACCAGACTGATTCCCGGGATGGCGGGACTGATGTATCAAGAAAGACTGGATCAACTGGGCTTGTATTCACTGGAGTTCAGAAGAAAGGAAAGATAGATTACGAAAGTAAACTTGCGTAAAACATAAAAACAGATAGTAAAAACTTTTACCGATATATAAAACGGAAAAGAGTGACTAAAGTAAATGTTGGTCCCTTAGAAGATGAGAAGGGGGATTTAATAATGGGAAATGTGGAAATGGCTGAGACCTTAAACAATTATTTTGCTTCTGTCTTCACAGTGGAAGACACAAAAACCATGCCAAAAATTGCTGGTCACGGGAATGTAGGAAGGGAGGACCTTGAGATAATCACCATCATTTGGGGGGCAGTGCTGGACAGGCTAATGGGACTCAAGGTAGACAAGTCCCCTGGTCCTGATGAAATGCATCCTAGGATATTAAAAGAGATGGCGGAAGTTATAGCAGATGCATTTGTTATAATCTACCAAAATTCTCTGGACTCTGGGGAGATCCCAGCAGATTGGAAAACTGCAAATGTAATGCCCCTATTTAAAAAAAGGAGGCAGACAAAAAGCAGGAAACTATAGACCAGTTAGCCTAACATCTGTGGTTGGGAAAATGTTGGAGTCCGTTATGAAAGTAGCAGAACATTTGGAAAAGCATAATTTGGTCAGGCAGAGTCAGCGTCAGGGGAAGTCATGTTTGATAAATTTGCTGGAATTCTTTGAGGATGTAATGAACAGGGTGGATAAAGGAGAACCAGTGGATCTGGTGTATTTGGACTTCCAGAAGGTATTTGACAAGGTGCTACATAAAAGGTTACTGCACAAGATAACATTTCACGGGGTTGGGGGTAATATATTAGCATGGATAGAGGATTGCCAAACTAACAAAAAACAGAGAGTCATGATAAATGGTTCATTCTCAGGTTGGCAATCAGTAACTAGTGGGATGCTGCAGGGATCAATGCTGCCGAGACCCCAACTATTTACAATCTATATTAACGACTTAGAAGAAGGGATCGAGTGTAACATAGCCAAGTTCGTTGATGATACAAAGATGGGAGGAAAAGTAATGTGTGAGGAGGACACACAAAAATTTGAAAAAGTACATAGACTGGCTAAGTGAGTGTGCAAAAATTTGGCAGATGGAGTATAATGTTGGAAAGTGTGAGATCATGCACTTTGGCAGAAAAAAAATCAAAGAGCAAGTTATTATTTAAATGGAGAAAAATTGCAACGTGCTGCAGTACAGTGGGACCTGGGGGGTACTTGTGCATGAAACACAAAAGGTTAGAATGCAGGTACAGCAAGTGATCAGGAAGGCCAATGGAATCTTGGCCTTTATTGCAAAGGGAATGGAGTATGTAATGAACAGGGTGGATAAAGGGGAAGTCTTACTACAGTTATACAGGATATTGGTGAGGTCACACCTGGGATACTGCATACAGTTTTGGTTTCCATATTTACGAAAGGATATACTTGCTTTGGAGGCAGTTCAGAGAAGGTTCACTAGGTTGATTCCGGAAATGAGGGGGTTGACTTATGAGGAAACATTGAGCAGGTTGGGCCTCTACTCATTGGAATTAAGAAGAATGAGAGGTGATCTTGTCGAAATGTATAAGATTATGAGGGGGCTTGACAAGGTGGATGCAGAGAGGGTGTTTCCACTGATAGGGGAGACTAGAACCAGGGGGTGTAATGTTAGAATAAAGGGGCCACCCATTTAAAACTGAGATGAGGAGGAAGATCTTCTCTCAGAAGGTTGTAAATCGGTGGAATTCGCTGCCTCAGAGAGCTGTAGAAGACGGGACATTGAATAAATTTAAGACAGAGATAGACAGCTTCTTAACCGATAAGGGGATAAGGGTTTATGGGGAGCGGGCAGGGACCTGAGTCCATGATCGGATCAGCCATGATCATATTAAATGGCAGAGCAGGCTCGAGGGGCCGTATTGCCTACTCCTGCTCCTATTTCTTATGTTTATATGTTCTAAAAAAAATCATCTGAGTTATCGGCCCGTTGCATCCTTTAATGCAGGATCTGTCAGCCCAGCACTCCGCTCGAGTGCCGGCTGATTGCTGGTCTAGGTAAGGACCAACAGAGTCATTAGCTTAGCCCTCCCCTTTAATGAAGGGGAGGACCCCTTCTACATGGCACCGCTACGCGTCCCAGCGCATAGCACTGAGCTTCCGCCCCACAGAAGAAGTGCACTCCATTTCCTCTCGGAGGGCGGTAACCCCGATATTGCAAGCGGGGCGGGACTGCCGTGCCTGGCGCAGTAACTCCCACCTCGCAGCTGTTCCCGCCCTCAAACAGTGCGCTACACAATTTCCCCCCACCCCCCCCTCATAGATTTGTAAACACCCATCACTGTACTTTTATCCCTCATCAGGAGGGGTCCTGGGGAACGTCTCTTAAGCAGAGGCTCGCAGCCTCTGTGTGCCATTCTGCCCCCATCTCCATTCTAATCAACGGTCATCGAAGGCTAGAAATCTGAGGCACGCAAAATTAAAATGAAGGAATTTGGTTTAACTGGAGATCGAACAGCAGCTTGTGAGGCCCACAAAAATGGGTCTTTGATTCCATTCGGTGTCAAATCTGACAATGGGAGTGGCACTGTTCAGTGGTAGTACTGAGCATGGTCAGAGGTACTCTCTCAGACAGGATGTTAAACGAAGGCCCCAGTTGCCTGTTTGTATAGATATAAAACATCACATGACACTATTCAAAGATAAGCAGCTCGGTCTTCAACTGCCCAACAGTATTGGCCCTGAATCAACACAATCAAAAATTGTTTACATGTGTCCCATCACCTGTTTATTGGACCTTGCTGCACTTAAATTCGTGTTTGCCGACAAAGCAAGTGTTTAATTGTTCAGTGTTTCCTTTTTAACATACACTCTTAAATATTTTCTTTGCTCTAGTTACTCAGGCAAATGGGAAGTGGAAAAGAAACAGGAGATTGTTCTCAATGTTATCATTAGGATTTTAGCAATAAAAGAAAAAAAGACTTGCATTTATATAGTGCCTTTCATGATGTTTCAAAGTGCTTTACAGCCCATGAAGTATTTTTGGAGTGTAGTCACTGTCGTAATGTGGGAAACGTAGCAGCCAATTTGCGCACAGCAAGCTCCCACAAACAGCAATGTGATAATGACCAGATCATCTGTTTTTTTTCTGTTATGTTGATTAAGGAATAAATATTGGCCAAGTCACAGTATGTGACATTGGGTGCGTGAAGTACTCATACTGTGGAGCACAATAAGAGAGTCTGGCTTTCTAAACTTGGGTCATTCCAAGGGAGAGCATTTTGAGTTCCATAAAGCTAGACAAAACAGGAGTGGTTCCTGGTCTGGTGAAAAGTTGGGCTTATCACAAAGGAAGCATGCTATGCAAAAATTAAAATATGCTGCCTTAAGTGCCATTTTTCCCACTGCATGTTGGTACCAGTATCTGAAGTACATCTGCTGACAACACTTCTTTCTGAAGGTTCTGAATCCTCAGTGTTTAATTAGCAGAAGGTACTACAAAAAGTAATTAATTGGATTTGGCATATGTTGGAACACTCTGAGGGCATGATAAAGTGCTGTACAAATGAAAATCTTTCTTTCTCTCCTTTCATTTTCAAGCATTGGTTGTTTGTCCATTGTACCAAATTTTTTCCTGAACAGCTGTTCATCTGTTCTATTCACAGACCCTAAATCAAGCCCCAGAGGCTACCTTGCATTTCCACAGTAACGCAGCTGCCTATATATAATTAATCTGTAGGAGGGGAGCAGATTGCGATCAATAGAATAGATGCCACACAGTCTACTGCTAAACACTGACCACAACTCATATTCGGCCTCATGATTCCAGCGCTTGTGGGTTTGGTGGTCCAGTGGTATGATGTCTCAATGGCCTTTTATAGTGTCTCATTGCAATTGTGTTTAGAAACATAGAAAATAGGTGCAGGAGTAGGCCATTCGGCCCTTCTAGCCTGCACCGCCATTCAATGAGTTCATGGCTGAACATGCAACTTCAGTACCCCATTCCTGCTTTCTCGCCATACCCCTTGATCCCCCTAGTAGTAAGGACTTCATCTAACTCCTTTTTGAATATATTTAGTGAATTGGCCTCAACAACTTTCTGTGGTAGAGAATTCCACAGGTTCACCACTCTCTGGGTGAAGAAGTTTCTCCTCATCTCGGTCCTAAATGGCTTACCCCTTATCCTTAGACTGTGACCCCTGGTTCTGGACTTCCCCAACATTGGGAACATTCTTCCTGCATCTAACCTGTCTGAACCCATCATAATTTTAAACGTTTCTATGAGATCCCGTCTCATTCTTCTGAACTCCAGTGAATACAAGCCCAGTTGATCCAGTCTTTCTTGATAGGTCAGTCCCGCCATCCCAGGAATCAGTCTGGTGAACCTACGCTGCACTCCCTCAATAGCAAGAATGTCCTTCCTCAAGTTAGGAGACCAAAACTGTACACAATACTCCAGGTGTGTCACTCTAGCAACACCTCCCTGCCCCTGTACTCAAATCCCCTCGCTATGAAGGCCAACATGCCATTTGCTTTCTTAACCGCCTGCTGTACCTGCATGCCAACCTTCAATGACTGATGTACCATGACACCCAGGTCTCGTTGCACCTCCCTTTTTCCTAATCTGTCACCATTCAGATAATAGTCTGTCTCTCTGTTTTTACCACCAAAGTGGATAACCTCACATTTATCCACATTATACTTCATCTGCCATGCATTTGCCCACTCACCTAACCTGTCCAAGTCACTCTGCAGCCTCATAGCATCCTCCTCGCAGCTCACACTGCCACCCAACTTAGTGTCATCTGCAAATTTGGAGATACTACATTTAATCCCCTCGTCTAAATCATTAATGTACAGTGTAAACAGCTGGGGCCCCAGCACAGAACCTTGCGGTACCCCACTAGTCACTGCCTGCCATTCTGAAAAGTACCCATTTACTCCTACTCTTTGCTTCCTGTCTGACAACCAGTTCTCAATCCATGTCAGCACACTACCACCAATCCCATGTGCTTTAACTTTGCACATTAATCTCTTGTGTGGGACCTTGTCGAAAGCCTTCTGAAAGTCCAAATATACCACATTAACTGGTTCTCCTTTGTCCACTCTACTGGAAACATCCTCAAAAAATTCCAGAAGATTTGTCAAGCATGATTTCCCTTTCACAAATCCATGCTGACTTGGACCTATCATGTCACCTCTTTCCAAATGCGCTGCTATGACATCCTTAATAAGTGATTCCATCATTTTACCCACTACTGATGTCAGGCTGACCGGTCTATATTTTCCTGTTTTCTCTCTCCCTCCTTTTTTAAAAAGTGGGGTTACATTGGCTACCCTTCACTCGATAGGAACTGATCCAGAGTCAATGGAATGTTGGAAAATGACTGTCAATGCATCCGCTATTTCCAAGGCCACCTCCTTAAGAACTCTGGAATGCAGTCCATCAGGCCCTGGGGATTTATTGGCCTTCAATCCCATCAATTTCCCCAACACAATTTCCCGACTAATAAAGATTTCCCTCAGTTCCTCCTCCTTACTCGACCCTCTGACCCCTTTTATATCCGGAAGGTTGTTTGTGTCCTCCTTAGAGAATACCGAACCAAAGTACTTGTTTAATTGGTCTGCCATTTCTTTGTTCCCCGTTATGACTTCCCCTGATTCTGACTGCAGGGGACCTACGTTTGTCTTTACTAACCTTTTTCTCTTTACATATCTATAGAAACTTTTACAATCCGTCTTAATGTTCCCTGCAAGCTTCTTCTCGTACTCCATTTTCCCTGCCATAATTAAATCCTTTGTCCTCCTCTGCTGAGTTCTAAATTTCTCCTAGTTCCCGGGTTCACTGCTATTTCTGGCTAATTTGTATGACACTTCCTTGGCTTTAATACTATCCCTGATTTCCCTTGATAGCCACGGTTGAGCCACCTTCCCTTTTTTATTTTTACACCATTCAGGAATATACAATTGTTGTAATTCATCCATGCGGTCTCTTAAATGTCTGCCATTGCCCATCCACAGTCAACCCCTTAAGTATCATTCGGCAATCTATCCTAGCCAATTCACGCCTCATACCTTCAAAGTTACCCTTCTTTAAGTTCTGGATCATGGTCTCTGAATTAACTGTTTCATTCTCCATCCTAATGTAGAATTCCACCATATTATGGTCACTCTTCCCCAAGGGGCCTCGCACAACGAGATTGCTAATTAATCCTCTCTCATGACACAACACCCAGTCTAAGATGGCCTTCCCCCTAGTTGGTTCCTCGACATATTGGTCTAGAAAACCATCCCGTATGCATTTCAGGAAATCCTCCTCCACCGTATTGCTTCCAGTTTGGTTAGCCCAATCTATGTGCATATTAAAGTCACCCATTATAACTGCTGCACCTTTATTGCATGCACCCCTAATTTCCTGTTTGATGCCCTCCCCAACATCACTACTACTGTTTGGAGGTCTGTACACAACTCCCACTAACGTTTTTTGCCCTTTGGTGTTCTGCAGCTCTACCCATATAGATTCCACATCATCCAAGCTAATGTCCTTCCTAACTATTGCATTCATCTCCTCTTTAATCAGCAATGCTACCCCACCTCCTTTTCCTTTTATTCTATCCTTCCTGAATGTTGAATATCCCTGGATGTTGAGTTCCCAGCCCTGATCATCCTGGAGCCACGTCTCTGTAATCCCAATCACATCATATTTGT
This sequence comes from Pristiophorus japonicus, assembly GCF_044704955.1. NCBI lineage: Eukaryota > Metazoa > Chordata > Chondrichthyes > Pristiophoridae > Pristiophorus > Pristiophorus japonicus. The sequence goes on along the minus strand of NC_091995.1, from coordinate 25,543,922 downwards.
TAACATCTATTTGCACGTTAATTCATCCACCTTATTACGGATACTCCTTGCATTAAGACACAAAGCCTTCAGGCTTATTTTTGTAACACCCTTTGTCCTTTTAGAATTTTGCTGTACAGTGGCCCTTTTTGTTCTTTGCCTTGTGTTTCTCTGCCCTCCACTTTTCCTCATCTCCTTTCTGTCTTTTGCTTTTGTCTCCTTTTTGTTTCCCTCTGTCTCCCTGCATTGGTTCCCATCCCCCTGCCATATTAGTTTAACTCCTCCCCAACAGCACTAGCAAACACTCCCCCTAGGACATTGGTTCCGGTCCTGCCCAGGTGCAGACCGACCGGTTTGTACTGGTCCCACCTCCCCCAGAACCGGTTCCAATGCCCCAGGAATTTGAATCCCTCCCTGCTGCACCACTGCTCAAGCCACGTATTCATCTGCGCTATCCTGCGATTCCTACTCTGACTAGCACGTGGCACTGGTAGCAATCCCGAGATTACTACTTTTGAGGTCCTACTTTTTAATTTCGCTCCTAGCTCCTTAAATTCATTTCGTAGGACCTCATCCCCTTTTTTTACCTATGTCGTTGGTACCAATGTGCACCACGACAACTGGCTGTTCTCCCTCCCTTTTTAGAATGTCCTGCACCTGCTCCGAGACGTCCTTGACCCTTGCACCAGGGAGTCAACTTACCATCCTGGAGTCTCGGTTGTGGACGCAGAAACACCTATCTATTCCCCTCACAATTGAATCCCCTATCACTATCGCTCTCCCACTCTTTTTCCTGCCCTCCTGTGCAACAGAGCCAGCCACGGTGCCATGAACTTGGCTGCTGCTGCCCTCCCCTGATGAGTCATCCCCCTCAACAGTACTCAAAGCAGTGTATCTGTTTTGCAGGGGGATGACCACAGGGGACCCCTGCACTACCTTCCTTGCACTACTCTTCCTGCTGGTCTTCCATTCCCTAGCTGGCTGTGGACCCTTCTCCTGTGGTAAGACCAACTCGCTACACATGCTACTCACGTCATTCTCAGCATCATGGATGCTCCAGAGTGAATCCACCTCAGCTCCAATTCCGCAACACGGTCCATCAGGAGCTGGATTTGATTACCAAACTCTTTTCTAGTTGTCTCTCACATGCATACAGCAAGAGTACTGTATGCAGTTCTGGTCACATTACAGGAACAATGTGATTGCACTAGAGAGGGTACAAAGGAGCATCACAAGGATGTTGCCTGGACTGGAGAATTTTAGCTATGAGGAATGATTTGGATAGGCTTGGTTGTTTTCTTTGGAACAGAGAAGGTTGAGGGGAGACTTAATTGAGGTGTATTAAACTATGAGGGGCCTGGATAGAGTGGATAGGAAGGAACTGCTTCTGTTAGCAGAGGGGTCAATACCCAGGGGGCATCGATTTAAGGTCATGGGTAGGAGGTTTAGAGGAGATTTGACGGGAAATTTCTTCACCCAGAAGGTGGTTGGAGTCTAGAACTCACTGCCTGAAAGGCTGGGAGAGGCAGAAACCCATACAATTACAAAGTACCTGGATATGCAATTAAAGTGCCGTAACCTACAAGGCTACGGACCAAGAGCTGAAAAGTGGAATTAGGCTGGATAGCTCTTTGTCGGCCGACAAGGACATGATGGGCCAAATGGTCCCCTTCCGTGCTGTAAATTTCTATGATTCTATGCACTTCTGCTTCAAGCTCTGGCTAAAGCTGGATGATAAGGTAGATGGAAACACAACAGTCACCAGCCAGTACAGACCAGCGGGTTGGAGGACAGGCCACCTGTACGCTCTCTTGGCAATGTCAGGGTTTGGGAGCAGAGCTGCTTCAAGAGCTGGCAGTACATTAGGAGCGTAGGACACATTTCGACTGCCCACTTGATATCCTTTACTGCGCATTCCCATGTGTAGCACCCAACCAACACAGATCACCCCCACAGTCTAATAGCATTGGAAGTACAATTTCTCAATTTTTGCCAACACCAAACTGGGGTGGAGTGGGTGGTTAATACTGACGACTGCAGTAAAATACAGGAAGACATTAATAAACTTGCAGAATCGATGCGTAATTAGCAAATTAACTTCAATATACATTGTGTGAGGTGTATTTTAGTTAGAAAAATAAAAAAGCCACATGTTCCTTGGGAAAAAGTGTCCAAATGGGTTAGGGGAGCAGGGGGCACAGATACACAGGTCACTAAAAGTAATGACGAAGATTAATAAGGTCATACCAAAAAGAACTGGGGTTCTTTTCTCGAGGGATAGAATTAAACACAGAAGAAGGCAGATTAAATTTGGATCAAACCTTTGTACCACACTTGGAGTATTGTGGACAGTTCTGGTCTCCACATTATAAAAAGGAAGTAGAGGCAATGGGGAGGGTGCAAAAAAGATTTCCTGGAATGACACACGAACTGCGAGGTTGTAACTATCAGGAAAAATTGAACAGATTGTGGTGGTTTTTTCTCTAGAAAGGAGACGGCTCTAAGATTATGAAAGGGTTTGATGGGGTAGAGGTAGACAATATGTTTCCACTTGTGGGGAGACCAGAACTCGGGGCCATAAATATAAGATAGTCACTAATAAATCCAATAGGGAATTCAGGAGAACCGTCTTTACCTAGAGAGTGGTGAGAATGTGGAACTCGCTACCACGGAGTGGTTGGGGTGGGGGGGACTACAATAGATGCATTTAAGAGGAAGCTATATTAACAGGAGGGAGGTGGAAGGAGGCTCTTGTGCAGTATAAACACCGGCATGGTCCAATTGGGCCAAACGGCCTCTTTCTGTGCTGTAATGTCAACTCTCGTGAATTCATCGCGAGACACACGATTTTTAATTTTTTTTTAAAGAAATTGCTCCAACTCGCGATCTGGCGAGTCATCTTCAAAGGTCACGACCTTCCTGTTATTGCCCACCTCAAGTCCGCTCGGAAGAAAGCCCGAGGTACGCCCGAGAGTAAATCCAAGCTCGGGATGATGATGTCTTCATTGTCACGTAACCCCACATCAGGTGGGTCATGGGTCGGGAGCAGGGGTGAAACGGGCCACCTCCAGCTAACTCTCAGCAATTTGTTGATATACCACTTCTAAGTAGACGGAAACGGTATCATTTTCATTAAGCAATACGGCATAAATGTGCTCCTTTTTTTTAAATCAGTTTATGGGTTTCGGTACAATCGCGAAGTCTAAAGTGCAAACTCGAAGTTAAATCTTTTTGCAGTTGCGTTTCTGGCAAGTCCCTATAACCTTCTAACGTACCGCGGCTACTCGTGTGCGTGTGAGAGAGAAATGGGGAAGTACACATTGCGCAGATTATCTCCGCTTTCCCTGTGTTTGAATAGACCTGTACGAGTATCTTTGGTCTGCCATCAAGTGCAGCCTGGTTATTAATTATACTACAACTGAGACTTGAATATTGCCATATATTTTTCCTTTTGGGTTATGTCAAATTTCGACGTTTCCCTTAAAGACCTTGTCGCTCCCGCGAGGAAATGGCTGTCCTTTGCTTGACCCACTTGACAGCATAATTGAGATCCGAAAATGGAAACGGGAACCTAAATCCTACAGTTTAATCACATGTTAAAAGCTTGTCCTGTTTTCAGTTAATAGGATATATACTCATGGTATGTTTGCCCCAAATCAGGTAGGTCTAGGGCCGCATGGGAGGGTGATGCGGGCCACCCCCAGCCAACTCGCAGCAATCCTTATCTGTAATTAAAACCTGTGGTAGGAATTTTGCATTTTGTGTGACAAAATTAATATTACTATCTTCCCAGTTCAGCACCCAGCTCGTCATCATCATAGGCGGTCCCTCGAACGAGGATGACTTGGCTTCCACACCAAAAGGAATGAGCCCTATGTTTCGAATGATTCCAGTTTACTGCCCTTGTACACGATTTCTGGTAACTTTCCACAGCTGTTGCTCACCCTCTGTAATGTGGTGGTTTGCGTGTTTCCTGTGGTTCATCCATTCCAATCAGTCTAAATATTTTGGCCGTTTCTGGGAATAGATTCTTCACCCCCAAACACTTCATGTAAATGGTCAAATGCCACAAACTGAAATTGAAGATGGTGGTATGATCACATCTAAAAGGAATTTGTTTATATGAAAATCTGGATGGGACAGTGAGTAATGCAGGGCTCAGCGACATGGCAAAGAGATCACCGAATACACAAAGTAGGCCCTTCAGCCAATTTGATCCTACCCTTCAAGAACACCAACCCTACAGTCTTCCCACTGAAAGATCGCAAACCTGCAAACTCTGTGCAGTCATATAAGAAATAGGAGCAGGAGTAGGCCACCCGCCCCTCGAGCCTGCTCCGCCACTCAACAAGATCATGGCTGATCTGATCTTGGCCTCAACTGCACGATGAAGTCAAGGATAGTACAGGAAATGCATTAGGTGTTTTGGTGATCAGTTCATGTCTGAAATGAGCTTTAGTGTTTGAACTGGCTCCTCTTCCCCCGTCACGGCATTCATCAGTCAACTCTCTCCTCCAACCTCTGGCATTTGACAAGAAGCTGACACACAAGGCAGGAAACTCACACGTGAGACCTCCCTCACCTCCCTGGTTATTGTACGTTCCTCTCCTCCAGTTAGCAGCATTCCTCTCACCAGACAGCAAGGGAAATAAAGAGACAGCATGGTCGATTGTAGAATTGCCACACAGGAACAAAACTGGTGTTGTGGATCAGCAAACTCTTTGGCTAAATCCGACTCCGGGTGATAGTGCGAATCAGCAGCACGTTTTACATCTCTCCCCATATGTATTTCCATTGACTTCAGGTGGCCATTCCACAATACTGATCTAACACCCCAGCAGAAAGTTGAAAATGTACCCTGCGACAAGGGTGGGCTAACCCAACATTCAAAGCGGCAGCAACGTTCCAATGTTAGTCAACAGGCCCATACTCGCAAATTTCACACCCAGGTAGGTAGATTGCAAAGGAGGGGGGAGGAGGAAAGGGAAAGTTTGCAGGGCTATGGGGTAAGAGCAGGGGAGTGGAACTAATTGAGTAGTGCTTTCAAAGAGCCGTCACGGGCACGATGGGCCGAATGGCCTTCTTCAGTGCTGTTACGATTCTATGAGTAAAATGAGGCACTAAGACAGTGCGAGAGAGAATACTATGATTCTATGAATACATTTATGCCATTTGGTCGTCCATTGCGGCCCACACTCTCCTGCTCGAACCTGCGTTGGGAGTGTCAGCCATGGCAGCACTCTTGTCTCCATGTCAGAAGGTCAAGCCCCACTCCACTTGAGCAGAATAATCCAGGCTGACACTCCAGTGCAGTGCTGAGGAAGTGCTTCCCTGTTGGAGGTGCCGTCTTTCGGATGGGACGTTAAACCGAGGTCCCGTCTGCCCTCTTGGGTGGATGTAAAAGAGTTCTTCCCAGTGTACTACTAATCGTGAAATCGTGACGGAGGTGCGGCGAATGAGGGTACGGGACCCAGAAGAGCCGAGGGCCTAGGGGCAGCACGGGCCAGCCCACACTTCGATATGTGTGTGCACTAGGTCCATGCAGCAGAGCAGGTCTCCGGTCGTCCTGGTTAACCCTTGCCACTGGACAAAGACCTTGCTCTGTCAATCCTGTGTGCTGGCTGATGTGTAACGGTCACCACATGTTAAAAAAATCCATGCACAGGCATCTTCCACCCCCTCAATTGGAGTTCAGGACTGGAACATCGGGTCCTTCATTGAAACATCTGTGAACTCGTGGAAGCAAGTCAGCCTCGTTCGAGTGACCGCCTGTGATGATGATGACTGATCAATATTTATCTCTCAACCAACATCACTATAACAGATTATTTGGTCATTGATACATTGCTGCCTGTGGGAGTTTGCTGCATGCAAACTATCTGCTGCATTTCCTACATAAGTGACTACAGTTCAAAAAACACTTCATTGGCTGTAAAGTGCTTTGGAATGTCCTCAGGTTGTGAAAGGCGCTATATAAATGAAAGTCCTTTAATTTTCTGTTTATGTTCTGGCTGCAAGTTGACGCCTCAGTTGACGCCTCAGGCACAAGGATCATGAGTGAAACTCTCACACAGGATTTCTGACTTTAAGAGCTGTGGCTTCTGATTGTTGCTATATTAGTGCGTTTACAGCTCTATGAAATGTGATTCCCAATCAGGATGGGGAACAGAATTCACAGGGCTGTTCATTAAAGAGCCTGAGGGTTTCAGTCCCATGTAATGGTTCTAAGGAGGAGGAATATCTTTGATGTCTTGTCAAAAGTCAGCTGCTCTCCATGAAAAGGAGTTCAGTACTGGAGAACAAGTTCTGAAAAGTTCGGCATCAGTTTAAAAAGCATAACAGATGTCAGACTGTAAAACCAGACACCAACACATCAGAACTAAAGGCACTAATAGGTTTGTTCTTCTGTTTCTGTTCTAGGTCTGGGAAAGGTTGTGGGTAATCTGGCTCCTGGACACCTGGTGAATGGGACTCTGGGACAGTCAGTTACTTTACCAGTAAATATACCACAAACAGAACTTCAGTCAATTACCTGGGATTTCAGAAACGGAAATAATGGGAAAAAGATTCAAGTATGTAGTAAATTTGTTCACAACCCAGAAAAATGTAACAATGAGCTGGGAGAGAAGTTCAGGTTAAACCTCAATGACTACAGCCTGGAAATACAGACCCTGATAAAAAGTGACCAAGGTCTGTATGAAGTTAATGCAAGAACAGAACAGGGCGTGCACGAAGAAACGGTGGAACTGCGAGTTTACGGTAATGTCCCTTTAAAGAAATACATTCTCTGATCTAACAATCTTTATGTCGTTAAAGCTGATAGGGAAGATTTTCATGGGTCTGTGCCCAAGCGTCCTGGGTCATGTGGGTGCAGAGAATACTGGAAAATCGGACGGGTTGCAACGCTTGCCTGTAAAGGAACTCGTCATATTTTTCTCTCTTTAATTTAATGGAGGAAAATTGGGCTTGTTCCTTTAAGGGAATACGCTCCAACCACCCGATTTTCTGTTGTGTTTGGGTCAGACCCAGGAAAATCTGCTTCTCTAGTCTTAGTTGTGTTGTTTATACAAAGTGCAACCAGCTTGAAAATCATTTGAAAGCAGATTTTACCGTATAGTGGATGGATGTCACTCAGTTTTATAAATATCTTCTGTTCATATGAAGGGCAACAAAAGACTGGAGGGCAGGGGGGCCTAGACCAATTGTACCATCACTTCATGCATCAGGGGGCCAAATTTGCTGAAGGCACGCTTCGCTGCCTGAGATGCATTGGGGTGAGACTTCCAACTTTCCTGGCAGTGACACCCTTCCAAATCTTAGGGAATGGGCTCTTTGGCGTAAAAGAGGCAGCCGCCCGTGCCATTTACCGCACTATGTGCGTTGGACCTCCGAGAGACCAGGAACATCACAGCAGCATCCAGCTGTGGCTCAGTAAGTAGTACACTCGCCTCTGAGTCAGAAGGTTGTGGGTTCAAGTCCCACTCCAGGAACTTGAGCACATAAATCTAGGCTAACACACACAGTGCAGTGCTGAAGGAGCACTGCCTTTCAGATGAGACGTTAAACCGACTCCCCATCTGCCCCCTCAAGTGGACGTAAAAAATCCCATGGCACTTTAATCAAAGAAGAGCAGTGGAGTTCTCTCCTGTGTCCTGGCCAATATTTATCCCTCAATCGACATAACAAACAGATTATCTGGTCATTATCACATTGTTGTTTATGGGAGCTTGCTGTGTGCAAGTTGGCAGCCATTGCTCCCACATTGCAACAGTGACTACACTCCAAGCATACTTCATTGGCTGTAAAGCGCTTTGAGATATCCGTAGTCATGGAAGGCACTATATAAATGCAAGTCTTTCTTTGGAAGATTATAGAATGATACAGAACGGAGAGAGGCCATTTGGCCCATTGTGCCTGTACTGGAATACTGCTGGAAATGCTCCATTGATCCACATTTCCCAGTTAGGTCTCCAAACTCATCCAGGCATTATATAATTTTGCCCCGGCAAAGACTGAACTGGCAGGATTTCGAGTGGGAGCATGTCATCCGACCAATCCTGCCTCTTTCAATTGTCTCAATGTCTCAATGGAAGCGGGCGGCTGATTCTTGCATTGGATTTCACACACAAAACTTAAGACATCCTCCCGCCTTTCCAGTTATGTTTTAAAAATGCAACTTAAAAAAAAAATACTTTGAGACAAAAAGTCTAAAGATCCCAAACCATGAAAATTCCTCTACAAAATTCACCCAAAGAGTTAGAAATATTAAGTTATTTTATTGAAAGGGAATTTAGCCATTGATAATTAGCAGAGTGAGCAGGATGGATAAGGTAAATAATGGCAGCAGAGATATTCAGTTCAGTTTATGAGCCTGATGTATGAACAAGAAGCAGTGTAAACATACACAGGATGTCCAGGGAGGATATGGTGGACAATCAATTGATTTTTAAAAATTCATTCTTGGGATATGGACGTTGCCAACAAGGCCAGCATTTATTGCCCATCCGTACTTTCCCTTGAGAAGGTGGTGAGCCGCCTTCTCTTACCGCTACAGTACTGCTGCAGTCCGTATGCTGAATGCTGTTGAGTTGGGAGTTCCAGGATTTTGACCCAGCGATATAGGTCTCTTAAAGCGGGTGGGTTGTTGCTGCAATCTGTGTGTTCCTCCATTTGTCCAAAGTAGCAGCTTCTAGCTTCCCATTGCAAGGCTCACTAGCTACTGAGGGAGTCAGGAGGAAGGAGCTCCGAGCTTCTGTTGCTTACTATTTGCAAGGTGTATTCTGTGTTGCGAAGCATACGAAAATGAAGGACAGGAAATAAATAGCCGGTTTATTGAGCCTGTCCTATATTGTTATTGAAAGGTAAAAGAAACTTCAGTTAACTTAGGAAAGGAACTCTAGGGTCTAGACTTTCACCTTCATTTGCGGCAGTTTTCTCAGTTGTACAGCCGTTTTTGGGAGAGAAACCGCCCGGCGAAAGTTTCCCCCTTACTTTTTCAATGGTATCGTCCACATCTCAAAACGCCCGCCGGGACCAAACCGCTGACATGCACCGTCGAGAAAATCACCAGGGCATAAGTTTGGCCTCAACGGAAGCCCGTCCAGATCGCCAAGGGAACCGCCCTGTGAAAGCAGCTGAAACAGGGCGGTAGGTGAGTATTCTGCAAAGACAGGCGAGTTAAAGGTTCTTTATTTATTCTTTTTAATTGTAAAACGGTGATTAACTGTAAAACTATCTTGGGAATGTTTCTTACCTTTTTTTAAGTGACTTTTTAAAAAAAACTTTTTCCCCCTCCCTCGGCCCAACTGCAGCCTTGAGTAAATTTTAATTTTTTTTTTAAGAACCGCCCATTTCACCTAGGTTTGCCTTTAACTGCTGAGAATACTGGTGCAAGATCCATTTTTACACCGGGAAATTATTTTTAACTTAATTATGGAAATTCTCGCCAGCATTAATCGCAAAACATTAGCAGTTTATCTGGGCGGGCAATCGAGCGTTGAGGGGCTCAGGAAAGTCTAGCCCTAGGAAATTCTTCTCTGACCCACGAAGGCAATCAAGCAAGTTCCAGGACACCATGGTGACTGGGAAATACATTCCCCCGATACCCACCTACCTTCTGTATGTTGTTATATGATCTCTATTTATGCTTTTCTTTAAACAGAAGGTGTGTCAAGTCCAAGAATACAGATCAGCGATGTCTCCTCTGACAGGATCTGTAATGTTACCCTGAGCTGCTCAGTGGAGAGCGGCAGTGACCTGATCTACAGCTGGTGGAGAGGAGATGGTGATATCACAGCTGACTGGTCACACAGAGTGACCGACAATGGGAGCAGACTGGAAGTGTCCTTAAATCCACACGATACCAGCACAGTGTTCAACTGCACAGTGAGAAACCCCGTTAGTGAGAAGACTTGGAGTGTGGACCTCGCACACTCCTGTAACATCACAACAGGAGGTTTGTGCTATATCCCTTTACCACCCAGTTTCCAGACATATTGGAATGTTATTTCCCCCCCACTTCCCCCCCCTGTTTTCTCCCCTTCTATTCTGACACTTGCTGGGGAACAGTTCCATGGGTGCTGACCTAGAATTCAAATTTTCAAGACTTCATGGACTGGTGCTTGCATAGAGGCTTTGTAGGATTCTGAAGTCCAAGTGTAAATCTGCAATGTTTATTTTGTTGTCCCTCCACTTTGCACTCCATCTGTTGGTCTGTCTCTGGGAGGTGGGATTTATTCAAGTTCGACAGCATTGATACCATGATAGAATTGCTGTGTAAGATTGTGGTGCCCTTCCCACCCCTTGATAGTGCCATTGATAAATGCATTCATAAATACACTGCCTAGTGCACAATTGAGCTGCACAGCCAAGGAAGGTCTCAGGACAGTGGGGAAGACACTATAAATGGCTTTGGTTTCCCTGGGCTCGGAAAGGGATAAACCAGCAAATGCTCTTGCTTCTGATCATTTTTCAGTGACTCATTGCTAAAATGCATACGCATGGACATCGGGTGATAGCCAAATAGCCTGCTGACACTCAATGGGGGATGGGCGTAATTTTAACCTAACCTGCCCGTCGGAAAACTGACGAAATCGGATGCAACGCTCGTTTTGCACCGAACCCGATTTTACTCTCTGAAGACGACATACTGGCAGCGTTTCATCTGAGCCCATAACATTCCCGCCCGTCGGGTTCAGATAAAATTAACCCTCACTGTCTAGATGACTTTGTTACTGAAATGTGGCTGTCATCCATAGAACTATACTTCTGCTTAAGTCAGAGTCTTTAGAAGAAGGGAGTTATACTGCAGTCATACTCAGTGAGCCGATAGTGAAAATATGTCAGTGTAAATCATACAACAGTTTCCTTGCCGAGCCATTTACCGCCCCCCCACCCCCCGCCCAGCACCATCACCTCGTCCTTATCTGACTTCCTAAACTTTCAGTTTTAAAATGAATGGCTTTATATTTGTCCCAGTCAGAGCTGCAGGAGTTGGCCTATCGATGACTGTAATTGGCCCACTATCAGATTTGCCGTTTTTTTTCTCTCCTGAATTTGGGCCAAAACATTGTATGAAATTAGTTGCAAACAAGTAAAGGCTTTTTTTAAAGAGTTAAAAATTAAACGGAAATTCAGGGTCAGAAAACTTTGGGTTTAATTTGAAACATCACATCAAGTCAAAAGAAATGCAGAGCATCAGGGATCAACTGGATCACTGCGCAGGAATCGATCAAAAAGAGATGTGCTGGGTGCCAATGGCCATTGTACTCATTGATGTCCAGGCTTGTGGTTAGGATTAATCTGGTGTAACAAGGATTTTGGAATTCATCAGTAGGGTGAAGGAGTCATTATCAGGTTGAAGACTAAAACCAGAGGCCAAAGTGTGCTTATTGTATTGAGATTTTCCACATCTCGGCCTGAATCACAATACTTCCTTCGGCCACTCTTATTCCCAAAGGTTAGTTCTCAGAACACCTCATGGGCACAGTATTCCTGGATCTTGTATTTGTCCTCTTCATAAACTTGCATTTCCTCCACATTTTGTAATTATTTTTTTTGAAGGTATGTTCACTTAACATTCCTATATGTTCGCACATGAATACAGTCCTCACAATGCAAATGTCTTCTGCTCAGGTGACAAGGAACACAAAGGACCAGTGCTCCACAAAGGCATAATTGCTGCGATTACAGTTGTTGTCATCCTGCTTGTGATTGGCATAGTCTATGCGTATCGAAGGAAACAGTCTAAGCCCGATGAAGGCAGGTACTCTTGATTGATCATCTTCTTGGGTCGTACGGGTTAATCCCAGTGGCTAATGATTGCTAACCGTAATTGGATCTGTTTGTAGCTCCTACCCGATCCTTGTTGACCGTTGGTAAAGCACTAGTGCAGTGAGACTATACAACCTCCCTGGGCAGGATTTGAACCCAGGTCCCAGAAGTGAAGGGACAGTGTCTTAACGCACGTTGGTACTTGGTCTGTATGGACTGGAATTGAAATCAAGTCCCAGAGGTGAAAGGACAATGTCTAATCATCCATTGAGACACCTTACGGTACGCGAGCTGGATGTGAGGTGAAAGGACAAAGTCTAACACACTATGGCACCTCGTTCCTTGGCTGATGGCGTTATATTGCAGAAAGCGATTGGCTGTTGGTTTAAAGAGAAATGTGATTCAACGATCTTCAAAAGTTTAATAGGTGCTATTCAACCTGTGCACTGATTGTATAGAATGAAAGGATTTTAAAACTCTTAAACTGGAACCATTAACCTGGAATCATTAACCTAACAGCAGATTCCATTGAAAGCATGCAACTCATTGTGACAGAGGTGACGTGCCATCATCATAACTGATTGTTCCTCCTTACTTATAGTATGCGGGTTTCCTATCCACTACAAAGATTAAAAACACATTATCTGTGAGGCACTAACTCACACTACATATAAAATAACACAACTACTGAGTCATTTCTTGGATCCTGTGGAATGAGATCACCATTTCCTCCCCCCCCCCACCTCCTGCATGTATAAACAACCAGTGTCCTATGAGCTAACACCTTCACATGTCTACAGTATATAGAATCTGCAGAGTGAAGTGATTGATGGTGGCACACTGACTGGATGTCCAGTGAGATCTTGAAGTGCAAGGGAGGGGAAGTGTTAGATCTGTCAATTTGTCCTCGTGAATAATTAATATTTCAATTGGAAAAGAACCAAGATGTCCACTTAATGGTTGGTGCAGTATTGCTGAATGTCACTATATGTTACCAGTGTCTTTAGGAAACACCATGGCCCAGAATTTGTGGTCGGAGGCTTCCCGCGCAGCGGATCCCTCTGACCGTAAATTTTTTTCACGGAAGTACCAGGTGGTCCTGGAGTTCCAAAAACTTCTGGAGCATAGGCATTTCGTACACACCAATCGGATCACGTGAGCCGGGTCAACCTATCAAAATGGAGTATTCCCATTCATAGTTATGGTGAGTTCCTTTTGTATGGAGCTGCCATAAATATGAATGGGGATACCATTCATGACACACAAAATAAATTTTAAAAAACACATTGCATTTCAATTAATTTTAAATATGTAATTTAATTAAATATTTTATACAAATTTATTTTTTTGAAAACATTTTTTCTATGTTTTAACAGGGGTAAAAATAAACTTACCTTAATGGACAGGGATTTTAATAGAAAAAAGTGATTATTGTTTATTTTTCTATCTCCTAAAACTCTTATGCTGGTAAAAGCATGCCTTATGCCTGTTTTTACCAGGCGTAAGAATGTGAAGGGCACTCACTGGGCAGGAGTTGGGCAAATAGCGCAACTTTCCACCGGGTAGGGTGTGATCTGTCAAGACACGATTTCAGGCCCTATTTCACAGCAGAATTACTTTGCGTGCTGAACAACCAAGGGTAGCATAACTGGGCAAGATCTGCTACCATCTTTGTCACACTGCTGGACACGATAAAATAAAATCTTGTTTGGTAGGACAACCCTCTCTCACTTCTCGGTCCAATCTCTCTGTTCTTTCTACTTGAAGCATGCTATTACAGCCAATGCTTGCTTGTTCTCTAACTCTCCAAATTTGCTGTCCTACCTTTGCTCCTTCCTTTAAGCCTATACGCTCTTCCAATATAATGATTATACTTTGCATGGGGGAAGGTTGGCTAATGTGGAAGAGCAGTGGGTTTGGGGGGGGGGGGGTTTATGCTCACAATTTTCTATATTTCTATTACTACTAGGGGGATCAAGGGGTATGGCGAGAAAGCAGGAATGGGGTACTGAAATTGCATGTTCAGCCATGAACTCATTGAATGGCGGTGCAGGCTCGAATGGCCTACTCCTGCACCTATTTTCTATGTTTCTATGTTTCTAAGACATTAAAAGCAGCACCTGAAAAGTAGATTAGGCCACAAGGAAAGCTAATGGAATATTGGGCTTTATGGCAAGAGGTAATGGAATATAAACGTCGAGATGTAATAGTGAATCTATATAGTAAGACCAGTTAAGAGTACCGTGTGCAGCTTTAAGAACATAAAAATTAGGAACAGGAGTAGGCCATCTAGCCCCTCGAGCCTGCTCCACCACTCAACAAGATCATGGCTGATCTGGCCATGGACTCAGCTCCACTTACCCGCCCGCTCCCCATAACCCTTAATTCCCTTATTGGTTAAAAATCTATCTATCTGTGATTTGAATACATTCAATGAGCTAGCCTCAACTGCTTCCCTGGGCAGAGAATTCCACAGATTCACAACCCTCTGGGAGAAGAAATTCCTTCTCAACTCGGTTTTAAATTGGCTCCCCCGTATTTTGAGGCTGTGCCCCCTCGTTCCAATCTCCCCGACCAGTGGAAACAACCTCTCTGTCTCTATCTTGTCTATCCCTTTCATTATTTTAAATGTTTCTATAAGATTAGCCCTCATTCTTCTGAACTCCAACGAGTAAAGACCCAGTCTACTCAATCTATCAGCTTAAGGTAACCCCCTCATCTCCGGAATCAGCCGAGTGATTCGTCTCTGTACCCCCTCCAAAGCTAGTATATCCTTAAGTAAGGTGACCAAAACTGCACGCAGTACTCCAGGTGTGGCCTCACCAATACCCTGTACAGTTGCAGCAGGACCTCCCTGCTTTTGTACTCCATCCCTCTCGCAATGAAGGCCAACATTCCATTCGCCTTCCTGATTACCTGCTGCACCTGCAAACTAACTTTTTGGGATTCATGCACAAGGACCCCCAGGTCCTTCTGCACTGCAGCATGTTGTAATTTCTCCCCATTCAAATAATATTCCCTTTTACTGTTTTTTTTTTTACCAAGGTGGATGACCTCACATTTTCCGATATTGTATTCCATCTGCCAAACCTTAGCCCATTCGCTTAACCTATCTAAATCTCTTTGCAGCCTTTCTGTGTCCTCTACACAACCCGCTTTCCCACTAATCTTTGTGTCATCTGCAAATTTTGTTACACTACACTCTGTCCCCTCTTCCAGGTCATCTATGTATATTGTAAACAGTTGTGGTCCCAGCACTGATCCCTGTGGCACACCAACCACCGATTTCCAACCCGAAAAGGACCCATTTATCCAGACTCTCTGCTTTCTGTTAGCCAGCCAATTCTCGATCCATGCTAATACATTTCCTCTGACTCAGCGTACCTTTATCTTCTGCAGTAACCTTTTGTGTGGCACCTTATCGAATGCCTTTTGGAAATCTAAATACACCACATCCATCAGTACACCTCTATCCACCATGCTCGTTATATCCTCAAAGAATTCCAGTAAATTAGTTAAACATGATTTCCCCTTCATGAATCCATGTTGCTTCTGCTTGATTGCACTATTCCTATCTAGATGTCCTGCTATTTCTTCCTTAATGATAGTTCCGCAGAAGGGAATGATGTTGAGGTAATAGAGATGTAAAGTGCAGATTCACTATGACTATTCAGATTCCTGGTATGAGGAAATACAGAAACAAAAGACTTGGAACAATTGGGGCTATTTTCCTTTCGAGCAGAGGAGATTAAAGGGCGATTTTAGAAGTGTTTAATATTATGAAGAGATGGTAGAAGCAGACTTTTTCCAGTGATTCACAGGTCGAGAATAAGGGGATATAAATTACAAGTTTAAAAGTAAGATACTTAGGACAGAGAGCAGGAGAAACGTTGTGGTACGGAGAATTGTGAGGCTATGAAATGAAATTCCAGAGTCATGAATGAAGCAGAGACCTTGGGGCTTTCCCTATTCCTCCGCCCCCCCCCCCCCCCGCTGTAACTTTAGCGGAGGTTTGGCATAACCCCTTCTACACGTGTAAATAGAGTCTCAGCCGATCTTCTGCCAAAGTTAGGGCAGCAGGACTTAACCCCCAAGTCAACTTTTAGGAATAGGATAGTGAGGTGATAGATGGAAAAGGGGATAAAGGGATACGGGAACAGGGCAAGCACATGGGAGACTGACCACTGCTGATGTGGAGGATAAACAACAACAAGGACTGGTTCGACCAATTGGCCTGTTTCGGCGCTGTTAATTTCAGTATATCCAAAGGCTCAGCACATTATCTCCAAGTCTTAAGTCATTCTTTTCCAGAATGTGAACAACCCCTTTAGATTGCTCTTCCTCCTACAATCTACAATATTGGCACCAACAAAATATTACTTTCCGATTCATCAAATCTTCTCTCCTATCCATTTCAACTTTGGTGCAGTCCTGCACTTTGCACTTCACCTGGCCTTCTCAGCAAAAGTACTACACTAACTCTTTCTCTACTTTAGTACACTGAGTTTGGTATTGCACTTGTGAAGTTTGTCTGAATGGACTGCTGATCTTAGAAAATTCTAGATCCAACTTTGGCTGTGCGCTTCTTTTTGAGTAGTTGGAGATGCAGTACATGATGAGGTCAATCAATAATTTCCTCCAAAAGAAGTATCTGGGTTGCCAACATCACAATGAGACTGTCATTCCACCCAACTGGGGTAGCCAGGGGTCACTACCCGAGTTGTAGCAGCTCAAAATATTAATCATTTTATTCACCCCATGCTTTACTTTACTTTGAATAAAGGAGATTGAAATAGTGTTAGTTTTATCCACGAGGACAGCTTAGGACTCTCTCTACTGATTTCAAATATGCAGTCACTTAGAGCTATGTGACTAAATAAGAAAAAGTGGACACCACTCCCCTGATGACGGTCTATAAATGCGCCTACATGCCAGTGCCACTGGGTGGGTCAGGGAGGGGGAATATCAGTGTTTGTGGGAGTTCCTGCTGGGGGCAGGATCAGGCTCAGTTGCGACGTCCTCTGTGGTTGCGTCGCCAGGCAGCACTCGTGTCTAGGCTTTCACATGAAGAAGGTGCACCTGGATGAGCTATTGGTCGCAGGGTGCCTTTAGCACAGGAAAGTGGGAAGGAAATTGGAGGGATTTTTTTTTTTTTTAAAACAAAAAGAGCATCTAGACATGGTTCCAACGGCAATTGTTTTTATTTAAAGCTCCTAACACTGAAGGGACAAGTGAACAAGCACAGTATGCTGAGATCAGGAAATCGAGCAATGCCAGGGACCAGGTCAGTACAAGCAGCAAAGCCATGTTGGATCTATTCACACACATTCTCTACAGTTTCTGCTACACTAGCAATTAACTTCATGTGGCTGTTTCAATAGGGAAATGAGCCACTTTTTAAAGCTGCAGATCCCACGCTCATTTCCATCACCTTTGGTAATGGAAATGCCAATTAGTCATGGTGCATCATGCGGTGACAATACCAAAGACACTCTGGGCTAAACTTTCCTTTCATTTTCGGCGGGTTCTTGCTGATTTTCTCGGCGGTACAGTTGTTGTTCCGCCTGGTGAAAGTTTCCCCCTTAGTTTTTTAATGGTATCGCCCAAATCTGAAAAACGCCCGCCGGGACCAAACGGCCAAGAAAATTGCCAGGGCATAAGTTTGGCCTCAACGGAAGCCCGTCCAGATTGCCGAGGGAACCTCCCTGTAAAAGCTGCTTAAACAGGGCGGTAGGTGAGTATTCTGCAAAGAAAGGTAAGTTTATTTATTTTTAAAACATTTTTAAACGGTGAAAGTGTCTTGAGAATGTTTTTTTTTTTAGCTTTTTTAAAAAGGTGAATTTTTTTTTAAAGTTTTCCCCCCTCCCTAGGCCCAACCGCAGCCTCGGACTACAGTTTAAAAAAAAAACGCCCGACTTACTTCGTTTCCCCTTAACCACCGAGAATAATGGTGCAAGACCCATTTTCTCACCGGACGATTAGTTTTAACTTAAAACTGGAAATTTTCGCTATCGTTACTTACCAAAGATCAGCGGTTTTTCTGGCCGGGCAATCGGGCGTTGAGGGGCTCTCGGGAAAGTCTATCCCTCAGTGGTGAGGTTTCTCACAGTAAGACGAAGCTGCTGGTTTCCCAATTTATTTCCTTTAATGTGCATGAACTCTGTTCCCATATCGTGGGGCAGTGGGGAGGATTTCTAATACTCGTCTGACACTTCATGCAAGGAAAAGTATGTTATCTGATCACCAACCTCTAATTTCCAACTTGTCCTGTCTCTTATTTTATCGATGTGACTAGTCAGTGCCTTCTCCCGTTTCCCTCTCTTGTTCCTCCTTAGCTCCAAAGAATCGGTCTTCCTTCATCCTCACTGTTTGTTTTAATCATCACACTCTTCTACGCTTAACTCATCCTTTTCAGAACTTAAACTATGGCACTCCTTTTCTCCCCCAGCCTTCCTTTCCTCCTGTAATCTACAGTGAGAATAAAAATCTATGCTTGACATTGTCGAACCATTGCTTCCTCATTAACCTTGTCTTCTCTTCTGCTCTCTTCAGCCACAGTGGACTTTGATCCTTTACCTGGGTTTCTCAGCAAACAGTAACAAAATGGAGATGTACAGGCCTGGTATCTAACTGTGACTCTAATCCCCTATTTTTTTTTTTACTCTATTTCCTTTTTAGCCAGTTTCTCCTCTGTCCAAATTGAGGCCTTCATGCAGCGCACAGCATCCCCAGCCCCGAACACAGCGGGATAAGCTCCTCCCAGCTTCTGTCAATGCCGCATTAAAGCTGCTCCAGGTCGTACCTGGGATTGATTCTCCGATCTATTTGCTTCCTTCCTTCCCTCTGAGGAATTGCTTGACCGTGTCTCCTCAGGGAAGATCTGCAATTAAAAGTCAGCAGGTTGAGAAGCGGAGACTTGAACTCAGATCTAACAGCTGCATGACACACCAAACAAACTTGGAGAATGGATCTCTTAACCAGAATAATTCTGGCTGTACCATGCGTGGATTGAAGTACTCTCTAACAAACTGTAACCCTGTCGGGAAAGCAGCTTTAATCATGACTGTGCTTTAAGTGTTTGCATCCGTCCTAGCCACTTGCTTGTGTGTGCTGAGCATTTTTCTCTGGCACCTGTATCTGGTTTGCATTTTATTATTCCCAAGATGAATTTTGGCAACACACTATTTCCAAAGCAACACCCTTACTCTAATTCTGATGTACAGCTCCCTGGAGTTACAGCAGGAATGCCCGATGTTCTCCCCTCCATTCAGGGAGACATAAATTAACAAAGTGGTAATATAATACTCAAGGCCGACAGCCATTGTTAGAGCTGTCAGACAGGTTGTTTCCCACCACAAAAGCTGGTGGGTGGTAATGCTGATATAACCTTCCTGGTTCATTCCATTTTCAAGGGCAGTGCTGAATTCTACACTATCTTCGATGAACGACAGTAGTGTCACAGAGTTGGGAAGGGAAAGTTTCTCTGATAGTTACCCAGCCGACGTTCACACCAGGCATGTGGATTATTACTGATGTAACTACTTCCCATCACAGTATGGCCCAGATACTTGTTTTTGGTGCCTGGACTCAATTGAGAGCATCTACTGCAAATTTGGGTACAGGCTGCCCACAATTTTAACCCCACTGCCTCCCCGCCCCCACCCCTACCACCACCCAAACGTCCTTGGAGAATTTTGACTCAGACTCATTAAATAAGTGGGAAATTCAGAGTCCAAGATTCAGTTACAACAAATGGGTCTACATTGAAACTTGAGGCTGGAAACTATGCATTGAAGCTGGTATAATGGGCCCTTTGGTAATGGGGAAGAATGCTACATTGAACTCTGCACCTCGCTGAGGTGTAATTCTAATCTGCGGTGCCCAGCAAACCTCTTGCTGTTTTATTTATTGTATTTCTATCTAATTGTATTTATGGATGAGATTGTCGATATTTTCATTCTCTAAAGAATGTCTTACCTGCAATGGGAAATAGTTAAGTGTTCAACACAGTCCAGGAAAAGTATATTCTGCCAATAAACTTGAACAAGCTAAACACTAATAAGATGCCTTGGATGAATAAAGCCGTAAAGGAAAAGTTGAGGGTAAGGAAAAAAGCATACATTAAGGACAGCAGGGAGAGTGCATGATAAGGGAGAATATGAAGGGATTAGAAGAGAAGTAAAAAAAAAACAATTAGGAAGGCAAAGAGGAACTATGAAATTAAATTATAAAGGAACATAAAACAAGAGTAAAATATTTTATAGATACATAAATTTTAAAAAGCAAGGATGGGAACAGGGCCACTATGGGATGGAGAGGATAATACCACAGGCAGCAATAGAGATGACAGAGATATTAAATCATTACGTTGCTTCAGTATTACCAGGAAGATAGAACAGGTGGAGATGACATCAGGTGATGAGATTAGTAATTAGTTAACTGCATTTAAAATAAAGCGAGGAGATATAAACTAATGAAACTCAAAGAGGATAAAACTTTTGGTCTGGACGGATTTAGATTTTGGAATGAAAAACAAATTTGCGGACGACACCAAATTTGGTGTGGGGTGGGTGGGTAGCCAATACTGAGGAGTACTGCAACAAATTACAAGAACACATTTCTCAACTTGCAGCATGGACATATAATTGACAAATGAAATTCAACATAGATAAATGGGAGGTATTACATTTTGGTAAGGAAAAATAGGGAGGTCACATATTACTTGAAAAATAAGAATCTAAATGGGATAGAGAAGCAAAGGGATCTAGGAGTACAAAGATACAAGTTAGTAAAATCATTGGCACTGGTTAACAAGGCCATAAAAAAGAAAACCAAAGCACTCGGGTTTATTTCTTGAGAATTAGAATTTAAAAGTAGTGACGTAATGGTAAATTTGTATCGAACCTCGGTTGGACCACACGTATGTGCAATTCTGGTCGCCATAGTATAAAAAGGATAGAGAGGCACTGGAGAGGGTGCAGAGAAGATTTACAAGGATGATACCAGAAATGCGAGAGTACACCTATCAGGAAAGGTTGATCAGGCCGAGTCTCTCTTCTCTTGACCTAATAGAGGTCTTTAAAATTATGAAAGATTTTGAAAGGAGTGGATTCAGAGAGTGTTTTCACTTGTGGGGAAGAGAAAAACTAGATGCCATCAATATAAGATCGTCACCAAGAAATAAAATATGGAATTCAGAAGAAACCTCTTTACTCCGAGAGTGGCGAGAATGTGGAACTCGCTACCACAGGAAGTGGTTGAAATGAATAGTATAGATATTTAAGGTGCGGCTCGATAAGCATGAGGCAGAAGGGATTAGAGGATTATGCTGATAGGGCTAGATGAGGAAAGACGGGAGGTGGCTCGAGTGGAGCATAGACTGGTTGGGACGAACGGCCTGTTTCTGTGCAGTATATCCTATGTAATGTAATCCTATGTAATATATTCCTATGTAACGTCTTTGCATTGTGTTGTTACTGTCTCACTAATTTATTAATATTGTTTTACTGCTGCCTCGCTGTGTGCTAGCCTTAAAAGTTGTGTTTTATATATCCTGACCAAGCTATATTCTTCTCGCGTATCATTACTCTTTATCATGGGGTTGTCCTTGAATAATACTGTCTTGCCGATGTCTTCCATTGCGTTCTATCATTTCGCCAGCATCTTCCATTGTCCTCTGCCTGCCTCGCCAAGGGCTTCCGTTACATTTATACTTATTTGCCAAGTTCTTTATGTTGCATTGTTCTGATTCTAACAACGTTTGCCTTGTCTCTCCACGCCATTGTCTTATAACTATTGCACCAACATGTTGGCATTGCTTCCCTGACCGAGGTTGATCTTTGACCAGCCAGATCAAAGGGTCTAAATGCTCTTGCGAGATCTGCACTTGGCCCCATGCCTGAGCTGTAGCAGTCAAGGTTGAAGGAACACAGGAACAGGAGGAGGCCATTCAGCCCCTCGAGCCTGTTCCATCATTCAATTACATCATGGCTGATCCGTAGCTCGAGCATTGTTATTCACGCAAACCCTGAAAAAATTCTGAAAGTGACATCTAAAATGGTACAACCTGTCTGTTGCATTTACCTATTCTTTTAATTGATTCATTTTTGTTCTGATAAGATCCTCTTACTCATTCAGCGATCCTACTAGGGTCTGATGGGCCACCACCTCAGTTCTTCCTTTGGAGCAATGAGATCAATAAAAGTATCTCTTTCTGTTACTCTTTCCCTGTGTCATGGTCACTCTCACCGGCATCAATTTTAACCCAACCCATTCCAATCTGCCAGTCGGGAAACTGACTAGATCAGGTGCAATGCTGGTTTTATATCCCGCCTGATTTTATCCGCCATTGAAGTCAGTGGAGAGGGATATTGGGCAGGGTGTAAAACTAGTGTCTCACCCGATCCCGTGGGATTCCCGCACGCTGCGTTAGGTTAATGACTCCTTGTGTCTCTCTTACTCTCTTGCTATCTGGTACTTCCCCTCTTCCGTCCTCCTTTGTGTTTTTCTCCGTTTTACCCATCTTGTGTCTGCTACTCGTGTTTCTCTCTCATTATGGCTCTGTTACTATCCTCATGATTTCCGCCCGCCCTGTTAATTTCCCCCTGGTTTCTGTTACTTTCTCCCCGTGTCTGCCCTGGGCACCCTTTCTGTCTATGTCTCTCCCTCTCTGCTATGTTCCGATGGCTTCTATTGTTACTTCTATTATTCCAGTGATTACGTGACTCCAACTGCATCCATTTTAATCTTGCTAAAACTCACTTGTAACCATTCAGGTGTTACCGCACCACTAGCAGAAAATCGAGGCTTTGCTGTCTAGGCTACTTGAGCGAGGTACCACGGGGATGCTTTTAATGGACAGGAGGAGAGGGTAAAATTGAAGGCAATGTCGGAAGAATTCAAAAATACGCCTCAAACTTGACCCCATCGGCTTGGGTCTGGGTATAGGCTCTGGGGCGCGCTGCAGAATCTGCAGCACGCTAGCTCCATGCGGTCTCACAACAAGTGCATTGGGTCTGACTAATAATAGGTGTGAGCGATCTGATAAGAGAATGGACAGACACGAAAAAGGTGCAAACAACAGGGGAAGCAGGCAGTACTCCGAATTACCAAACCACATCATGCTTAAAGCGCACCTGGAGGAGCCTTGTGGTTACTTCCTGTGTTGCTTCCTGTTCTGTCTTTATTCCGTTGGTATTTTTTACAAATTAAAATTAAATGTCACGTTAAGTGCGAGCAAAGGAAAAATCAGAGCCTCCACCTACCTGACGTTAGAGATCCCACTGCAAACCTCACAGTACACAGCTCCCTCTACATTACCCCGCACCGCAGAGCTTCCTCTACATTATTCCACAGTATAGAGTTACTCTGCATTATCATTTGGTGCAGAAATCTGTCTCCATGACCTTGATATTACAGAGCTCTCCTACATTACGCACTGGGTATAATAGTCCTCTACATTATCCCCACGCATTTTATAATATGCATTCCAATTATGAATCGCACAATGAAAAGTTCAACGTCTGATGCTGAACAACAAATTGCATTGAAATTGTTTTCTTTCAAGTCCCAAGGACATTTACGTCAACTGGATGCCAGTGAAGGACAGCACAGTCGTGGCGTTCAGCTCATCACGATATACGATGAGATAAAATTCAACCCTGATGTGCCCACACCAACGATGGCGGCGAAGAAAGGACAGGAAGCGAGTGCCAATGCCTCGCTGCTATCCTCTGCCATATGAAAGAAAACGGCGGGCCTGAACTGTTGCTGACTGATTCCCAGTGCTCGTTCATTTGCCGCTGTCTTCCTTTTATAGCTGGCTTGGATCAGCTTGCTTGTGTGAGAAAGCGGACTGAGTGCCTGAAGGCCACAAAGATTCAATGTTTGGCGCGAGGTCATGAGGAAATACAAACAGAAAATGTTGGAAATACACAGCAAGGCCGTCGGCATCGGGAAACGAGGGAACGCTGAGTAAAAAAGAGCAGAGAGAAGGGGAGAAACATAGGTGACGGCATGACACATATACTGGATGATCATACAAAGGAGCAGGTGATGGGGTAAACAGCCGAGAAACAGAATTCGTTAAAGAGCTGGAAAGAGGTGTTACGTACGAGCTGAAAATTGCTGTGCATTTTTACCATTTGCTGTGTTTATTTCCAAATGCCACTGTTGTCAAAGTGAAGCAATAGAAACACATTCAATATTTGCACGTCCTGTAGATCTGAGGGAGGGAGGCTGTTGGGGAAGCTCCTGTTTAATAAATGGCTGATTCACTATGTATTTCTTTATAGTGTCAGTGGGTAGCACTCTCAACTCTGAAGGTTGTGGGTTCAAGTCCCAATTCCAGGGACTTCAGCACGAAAATGTAGGCTGACACTCTAGTACAGTACTGAGGGAGTGCTGTATTGTCAGAGGCCCAATCTTTCGGATGAGACGTTAAACCAAGGCCCTGGCTGCTGTCTCAGGTGGACGTTAAAGATCCCACGGCAATATTTCTAAGAAGAGCAGGGGAGTTATCCCCGGTGTCCTGGCCAATATGTATCCCTCAATCAATGTAACTAAACCAGATTATCTGGTCATTATCACACTGCTGTTTGTGGGAGCTTGCTGCGCGTAAATTGGCTGCCGCGTTTCCTGCATTACTACACTTCAAAAAAAGTACTTAATTGGCTATAATGCACTTTAGTCATGAAAGATGCTATATAAATGCAAGTCATTCTTTTTTTAAACCTGTAATTACCCTGTGAAAGAAGATAGTCTCCCTCTTTGCCAGCTTGAATCTGTTCCCATTTTCTACTACTGTTCACTTTGTCAACAGTGGCATTTAGAATCAGTTAGACATTTAACAAAAGATGTTTTCGCAATCTGATACAGAAAATTGGATCCATTAATCATAGGTTAAAGAACTACAGAAAATATGTTCCCTAGAAGCTGCGCGGCCATGCAGCTGCACAGCTCTCTGTTGGTCCCACACATCCTGGGACTGGCTTTCTCAATGTTAAATTTCACTCATGCACGAAACTGTGAATGGGCTATGCTGCCCCTTAAAGGGGCCACGCACCCAAAAATAAATAAGAGGGAATGTTGCATATGACTGAATCATACTACCTTTGACTAGCTTTAATTCTTTCTTCCACCTCGTTTGTTTACTGACACAGCGTCACAACTATTTTTAATACTGCTTTGATTTCAGTCTCAGGTCTAGAATGCCTCTCAGCCGATGGCGCAAAGCAGACAGTATTGGATCGGCCGCCTGTTATACACAGCGCCTGATATTGAGTTCCATTGCAGTCACTGCAACTAAATATCAGGTGCTGCCTATAACGGGCGGCTGATCCGACACCGCCCATCTTACGACAACACCCGAGACAAATTTCTGGACCTCAATGTCAAGATAGATGTGTTTCTAAGACAGTCACGTGTCTTTCTTGATTTTTTTCCCTTTGTTTCGTTTTTAGTATTTATTTCACCCTTGTTTTTAGTATTTATTTCACCCCACCTCTCCTGAAGGCACTAACTCTTCCTGGAGTACAATTCCGTGGGCTCTTCAGTATCTTACCCAAATGCCCAATTTTAATGTGCTGACCAGAGAGTCTGCGGGGGATTTGGCATCATAGTGAGTAATTATATGTCCTAACTCAATGTTCGCACACATGCACTTTCCACCGGGGTTCAGCAGATAACGATCAGGAGTGGGAATCCCGGCTGGCTTTTCCCTCCCTAATTCAGGTGTACCGAAGACAATCATAGCACTCGTACTGCCTCCAGGTGTAAGAATAAGTGTTTAGTAATGATAAAATTGATTCTGTAGATGTTAAAAATGTAGATTATATGGAAAGGCTGCAGTTTTAAAAGAAACAAAATGGATGACTTCCCCCACGTTCATGTCAGCATAGCTTTGAAATTCACCAAACTTGAAAAGATATTAATTGGAAAATCATTAACCTAATCAAGGAATGGCACCAGCCCTCCAGCCAGACACATGTATGAGGAGAAGCCAATCAGGAATGGCCCTGGAACCAAGATCCAATCCTGAGGCTTTCTGAGAAACTATGACCTTAAGAGGTATAAAAACTCAAGCCAATGATTGCTCCGTCTCTTTTCTTAACCACACAGCAAAAGGCAGGACCTCTCTCTAGACAAAGGAACAGGCCGTGTGCTTTGCCAGCGGGAAGTAAATATACCTTTTTTATTGTAATATCATTGTATCTGCTGTAACTAAGTAGATCTGTAGGATAGCTGAGGACTGCTGTTTCTCTGATGGATGTGCATGTGTGTGTATTTAATAAACTATCCCAAATTGTTTTAAAAGAATCGTTCTTGCTTTCAATTTAATGCCAGAGACTTAGAAATCTTACACAAGTTAAGATGAATTGATCCTTGATAGAACCAGATTGTTCCTGGTCCGCACAGGTCAGCAGCACATCAGACTGTGTACTGACCCAGTGGAGCAACAGGAGGGGAGCCCTGGTTGAACAGCCAATGAAGTACTTTTGAATCGTAATCACTGTTGTAATGTAGAAAACTTGGCAGAGAATTTGCGCACAGCAAGGTCCCACAAACAGCAATGAGATAATGACCAGGATAATTCGTTTTTCAGTCATGTTGGTTGAGGGGTAAATATTGACCAGAACACTGGGGAAAATTCCCCTGCTCTTCTTTGAAATAGTGCCATGGGATCTGTTACGTCCATCTGAGGGGGCAGATACTGTTTTAAAGTCTCATCCGAAAGATGGCATCTCTGACAGGGCAGCACTCCCTTAGTACTGCACTGAAGTGTCAGCCTAGTTGACAGCCTATGCTCAAGTGATAAATCATTGGTTCGGCCTCAGCTGCAGCACTGTTTTCAATTCTGGGCCTTGGAGAGGGTGCAGATGTCATTTACTAGACTGGTACCAGGGAAGAAGGACTTCAGTTATATGGAGAGACTAGAGATGCTAGGATTATTCTCCTTAAAGCAGAGATGATTAAGGGGAGTTCTAATAGAAGTGTTCAAAATTATGAAGGGTTTTGATAAGAGTACGTAAGGAGGAACTGTTTCCATTGGCAGGACAGTCGGTAACCAGAGGACAAAAATTTAAGATAACTGGCTTGAGAACCGGAGAACCCGGGGCGGGGGGGGGTGGCATTTAAATAAAAAGTTTTATAAACAGTTGTTAGGATCTGGAATGTGCTGCCTGAAAGGGCAGTGGAAGCAGATTCAATAGTAATTTTCAAAAGAGAATTGGCTATAAACTCTCAGGAAAAATTGGCAGGGCTACATTGAAAGAGCAGGGGAGTAAGCCTAATTGGACAGCTCTTGCAAACAGCCAACACAGGCAGGCTGGGCCGAAGGCTTCCTTTGTGTGACTTATGCTTCTATAAGCTACAACCTTCTGACTCAGGTGAGTGTGCTAAAATTGAGCCACAGCTCACAGCTATATATCTAATATAATAAAAATCCTACATCTGCACACAACTTTCTGTCTACCAAACCTTACCGTCCGTTGTCGCATCTTAGTCACACTTTTTTATATTAGTTTAAATTATATATATTTTTAGAATCCATATTTATAAAAGCTGCCCATGCCAACTTGTTATGGTGTAATCACACTAGCCCACCATTAACAGTGCTGTAGCATCCCAGGATGCTTCTCCCAGCTCGCCAGTCCGTACTGCAGAGAAAGGTCTATATTCTAACCTATTCTACTTCACTGCTTCCCAAGCTGCTATAATTATTGCTCTACAACAGAAAAATAATAAATTCAAAAAGAAAAAGCCTGTCAGAATGCATAGCTTGAAAATGGGGGCTGAAATACGTCTGCAAACTCTGGTCCTATTATTCCTTGCCCTCCAACCCTTCTTAACTAAAGATTACATTTGGTCTTGGCCTTGACTGCACTGTGTGTGGTGTCTCAGAAGATCGACAGGTATGCGTATAGAATATAAAAAGATACATTAACTCAGGTTAAAATGGAAGCTGTTCCTTTTGAGATCAAAATGGAAGGCCGCAGACAGCCACAATAAGCTTACAACAGAAGACGCTTATTTTAACGAAGGATTAAGTTACAGGTTCTCTGATTCATGGATGATTTCGGACAGTGTGCTCAAAATACAACTGAAGACGGCACGGTGTTAGCGCCTGATTGAACACCGATCATCGATCGTAAGGCACAGCTCTGCACTCTACAGCAGGAGTCCAGTACAACCGTAGAAAGGAAATGTTAAAAATGCCTGAACTGCAACAGCAGAGTCTTCTGTCAAGGTCCATGAGTCAGGTGGATCGGTGCTCCGAGTACTTCGGGATATCACATTGCTCTATTGATGGGAGTTGGCATGTGTTATTGGATAACCGCAGCTTACTGTGATCATCCCTAAATGTAATAATTCTGTTCTGTAATGAATGAGCCTTTGTTCTGTACAGAGACTTTAATGATACTTCAGTGAAAGCCAGCATGTTTTTCAGAGCGGTGGGGGGGTGTGGGGGAGCGCAGTGATGCAAAGTAAAACGCCCTCAATACTCGGGTCAGATGCAGCAGGGGACTAGACACATACGTGCCAACCTACAAAGCTCAAAAGGTGATGAACAGCTCCATGAGAGATGACAACTTAAAAAAAAAAATGTAACTGCCCAAGGCAACTGAATGAGTTAAATTCCTTTTTACCTCATTAGATTTCAGGACTTTAATTACTGTTTTGAGATCACATTTCCTACCTCCTTTTTCATGAAAACTGAAACCCAGCAGCATCCCTTATGACGTAAGTAGTTATGATGAGAGTTCAATGGGACATGCGCTTGACATGGCAGCTATATCCTTGTATTATAGGGGTGGGGGAACTGAAATACAAAAAGTGCATCTTTGTGCATTGATGAACTTATTTCAAAGGGGGGGGGGAATTGGGCTTTGATGGTATACATTTTATTTCCTACAGGGAATCCGACAGCATGCCCCTTCCAGGAAATGGAAATGAAAATAGGGAGGGTTGTACAACGGGCAGCCCCCAATCTGTAACACCAGCGGATGCCACATGTGAGACTATTGGGTTTCAGCTTTCTTAAAGGATGGTTTACATCTACAGTATTGTACTGGTGATTTCACATCCAAACTGATCCAAACACATACCAATAACTGGAAGTCAATGATTACTACAACAAAACTTGTATTTATATAGCGCCTTTAACGTAATGAAACATCCCAAAGTGCTTTACAGGAGTATTATGAGATAAAAAATTTGACACTGAGCCGCATAAGTAGAAATTAGCACAGGTGACCAAAAGCTTGATCAAAGAGGTATGTTTTAAGGAGTGTCTTGAAGGAGGAAAGAGGTGTAGCGAGGCGGGGAGGTTTAGGCAGGGAGTTCCAGAGCTTGGGGCCCAGGTAGCTGAAGGCACGGCCACCAATGGTTGAGCAATTACAATCAGGGATGCTCAGGAGGGCTGAATTAGAGGAGCACAGACATCTCGCGGGGGGGGTTGTGGGGCTGGAGAAGATTACAGAGATAGGGAGGGATGAGGCCATGGAGAGGATTTGAACATAAGGATAAGAATTTTGATATGGCATGAAATAGTGCTCAATGGACTGCACCCAACCAGATTGAAATAGATAGCACTCAGCCAAACTGCAGAAATACATAAGGTATCACAAAATATTTAACAGACTGTTCAGGATCAGTAAATGCAGCTGCACTTCCACTCCACAATTATTGCAAGCATAGACCTTTTCTACCACATGATTTGTGATACACAAGTGTAAAGCAGTGTTGTAGGAGGTAGGCACCTTTAGAATATACCAGAATACTAGGCATTAGGCACCTGCTAGATATATCTAAACGCATATAAGTTTAAAGTGGCCACACATAAAATGGCTGCCCAGGCATGATGGGAAATCAGGTAGTCAAGCTGTGAACTGTTGACTGTTCAATGACCGAGCAATAACCCTGTGAGGCCCACTATAGGAATGCCTTGGATGCAGGATAAGAATAATGAGGAGAGAACCCATCTCCCGTATTCAAGGCCATAAACCAATTAATTCCCCAGGAAGAAAGAGATAACAGAACCCATCTCCTGTAAACAAGGTTATAAACTAATTATTTCTCCAAGAAGAAAGAACTAGTGAGAGAACCTATATCAATCAGCCCAAGCTGACAAGAGACAAACACATGGTTCCTGAGACATAAGGGGAATTCTATTGGGTTAAAAGAACCTATATGTAATCTATAATCGTTGTGATTGGCTTGTGTCCAGCCGTGATGGGCTGTGTAACTGTAGTAAACTGTTTGTAACTTTTGTGAAACATATAAAAGTGAATGTAACCCTTTGTTCTGTGGAGAGAAGCCTGGACTCAGTCTTGTGATTTCCTCCCCGCTAAGCGTAATAAAGGCCGCATCAGCATTGGAACCGACTCTGAGTGTTGAGTGATTCTTCTGAGAAAACACTAACGCTAACAAGCAGTGTTATACTGAGGTATTTATGAGTATAAACGTGAAGCTCAAGGGGGTTATTGACGTCACCTGAACAGTTTACAAACCTGCAGCTGTTGTAGCATAATTAGTTTACATTTGTACATATTGATGTTAGCCAAAAAGATAAGTTAATTTGTCTTCTGCTGCAGCAATAACTTACCACGTAAACTCATGTAAAATAGGAGCAACATTTCTCTAATGTAAAGATTGGCTCCCAATGAACAGTAAGAGGACCCAGTGGTCTGCCACAGGTGTAGGTCCAATTCTGAGCTGAGGCACATGAAGTCTCTGTTGAGCAGTTTATTTAATTCAATGTTTTATTGCACAGCAGTTAAAAAAAAAACATCAACAGGAAATGGCGGACTCGTAGTTTACCAATCTATGAGAAACGACTGTAATCTGTACAGACTGATGCTTCTAACTTTCCTAATCAAATATATGTATGGCCACGTTTGAAATAAAGCAGGTTTCTAAGCATTGCAATATGGTTATATAACTTATCAAAATTCTTGAATAATCAAAATGCAAATGTTTCATCTTGGGTTAGTCTTCTGAACTACTTTTCCATCTTCCTCTGCTATGATTATTCCAGGCAGTTTTGGAATATTAACTATCAGTACATGCAGTTTAATCAGATCGCAAACAGGTAGCTGGAGGCGAGTATCCACCTCAGCTGACAGAGGAAACAGAAAGTCAATTTGGAGACTTTTCGATCCTGGAAAACAACGCATCTGTTTGAAAACAATGCAGTTCCCTCAAAATACTTCCCCTCAGTTTTCACGTCCTGATACTTCCGGCTGGATTTTTGGGTGGTTTGCGACTGGGTTTTCGCCGCATTTTGACCCTCCGCGTCGAAAAGCCGGGCGCTCAGCTGTTTTTCGCCCGGTCGCGATCCTTGGCTCAGTTTTTGCAGAGAGCTGTGTCGGGGTGTAACGACTCGGATTGCATTTCGGCACTCACCTGACCCGTACGCCACGCCCCGAAGACCGCCAGGGAAAACACGGCGGTCCAACTCTGCCAGCAGCGGTAAGTTGGAAAAACTGAAAAAAAGTTAAGTTAAAGTTTAAAAAAAATATTTTTGCAGCGATTTGTCAGGTAAGGGTGCTGACAATGGTTTTGGAATTTTTCTTCCCCCCCCCCCCCTCCCAGGAACAAGCACTCTTGGCCCCGCACTAAAGTTGGTGAGGATCCCGCTTTTGTGCCCCGAATAATAGCGCAATGCCTCCCGTTGCGTTGCGCCCCTGGTGCATACCCCAAGTGCCGAAAGTTAGGCAATTAATCGCCAACACTAACTGAGCGGTCATTCTCACGCATCGCCTCAGTTTTCACCCCGAAACGGAGAAAGCCAAAAATCGAGCCCTTTATTTCAAAAGAAAATTTAAATCGAATATTGGAACTTATTTAAAAAAAATACTGAGGTGCTTTCCAGTGCTATCATTGCATGTTCCTGAAATGCTCCGCTTTTCTGCAATCTGCCATAACCCTGGCACACAGAGGGAGCGAATATCGTCAAATTCCATACCGCAGCAAGTGATTTCCAGACTTTGTTTTTTAAACCCTTAAAACACAGACCAGACGTTACCGCTGGTAACAGTATTGTACGGGGTATGGTGGTGTAGTGCTTATGTTATTGGATTAATAATTCAGAGAACACAAATTCAATTCCACCATGAATTCAGTTTCAAGAAGCTGGGATTAGTCGAAGTGACCTTTCGGATTGTTGTAAAAACCCAACTGGTTCACTAATGCTCTTTAGGGGAGGAAGCCTGCCATTTCTTATCTGGTCTGGCCTATATGTGACTCCAGTTCAACACCGATGCAGTTGATGCTTAACTGCTCCCTGAAATGGCCGAACAAGTTGCTCAGTTAAGAGCCACTAGGGATGGATAATGACTGCTGGTCTTGCCAGCAATACCCACATCCCGAGAATGATTACAAACAACAGCGAATGATTAACACATGATCTGATAGTTTCAGAGACATTAATCATTGAACGTAAACACTGATCTCACTGGCTCTAACAGTCTATCCTCATGACTGATTAGACTGGCAGATTCCTTTCCTGGTGAAACAAAAAAGCTGACAAGGGATGAAAAATTTTCAAGCTTAAAATGGATCTCGCACCATACTGGTTAGCTGTAAAGAGTGTTGTGCTCTACATCTAACTCATGCGGTCTTGCAGCTGACCTGCGAGTGCTGAATGGGAAAATGTGAGGGAAGTTAGTGCTGGGGGTGGAATCGCTTTCCATTTCTGCCATCTAATTCCAGCATCACAAGTTCTCAAGTAACTTTGGGGACAATATAGAGGGAGCTTTACTCTGCATCTTCTGTCAACTGGGAGCCAGCAATGAGCAGCAAGGTTACAGACCCTAGCCCACCATCAGATATGACAAAATGAAGCTCAACACTGATGTGACCACCTCAACGATAAGGTTGAAGAACATATGGAAAAAGCGAGTGCAAGCATCTGACAATTATGTACACCATAAAAAACACACTCACCTGTGCGTGAAGCTTCCCAATCCTCACTGCGATCTGTTCCTATCAGCATTGATATCAATCAATGCAGGTGCGTGAGATAAATGTCACGGAGCATTGTCAAGGTCGATTTTACCATCAGAAGTTTAAACATGGGCGCCTAGATGCTGGGAAAATATAAACAAAAATATTTGAAATACATGGACATGGGGTTTGTAAACACATTTTTCTATGGGATGTCTGATTGGATATCCTGGCACTTGGTGTGGGGGCCACATTTAGCAGGAGCTATTAAATAGAAATAGATGTAGATAAACTATATTAGTACTTAATTACTTTTAGATCTGAATTACTGCTACTGTTGCTCCCGGATACACGACATCTCTTAGCTTGAACCATTGCATCAACATTTGGAGCAAATGACTGGGCTGAGGCCTGACTTGAATACAAACATGAGGACCACAAAGTTACAGAACTTTGGACAACGTGGACCAGTTTCCATACCTCGGGAGCCTACTATCACAGCAAGGGCAGACATCGATGACGAGGACCAACACCGCCTCCAGTGTGCCAGCACAGCCTTCGGTCGTCTGAGGAAGAGAAGGCTCGAAGACCAGGCCCTCAAATCTGGCATCAAGCTTATGATCGACAGGGCAGTAGTGATACCCGCCCTCCTGTATGGCTAAGAGACATGGACCATATACAGTAGACACCTCAAATCGCTGGAGAAATACCACCAATGATGTCGCCGCAAGATCCTGCAAATTCTCTTGGAGGATAGACGCACCAACATCAGTGTTCTCGATCAGGCCAACACCCCCAGTATCAAAGCACTGACCATACTCGACCAGTTCCGTTGGGCGAGCCACATCGTCCGCGTGCCCGACACGAGACTCCAAAAGCAAGCGCTCTATTTGGAACTCCTACACGGCAAGCAAGCCCCAAGTGGGCAGAGGAAACGTTTCAAGGACACCCTCAAAGCCTCCTTGATAAAGTGCAACATCCCCGCCGAGGCCAGATCAGTCAGGACGGCGGGGGGTCATGCAGGCCGAGGGGTCGTGCCGCCGGAGGTCAGGCGGGGGGGTCGGTCAGGCTGGGTCGTTTGAGCCGGCGGGGGGTCAGTCGGGCTGAGATGTGGGCGGTCGTGCTTTAGCCATTATCTTCTAAAGCTCTCTCAATTCAGGAATTGCCCGATTAGATTGGAAAATTGCAAATGTAATTCCATTAATTAAGAAAGGCAAGAGAAAAACCAGAGAACTACGGACCTGTTAGCCTAACATCTGTTGTGGGGATGTTATTGGAATCTATCATTAAGGACAGAGTGACTGAGCACTTAAAAGTAATTTGAGCTGAAGAGAGCGCCAACATGGATTTGTTAAGGGTAGTTCATGTCGAACAAACCGCATCGATTTTTTTTTGAGGCAGCAACTAAAGTAGCAAACAGTGGAATGTCTACGGATGTAGTCTATATTGACTTCCAGAATACATTCGCTAAGCTTCCACATAAGAGACTGTTAGTGAAAATTAAAGTTCATGGAATTGAAGGCAAATTATTGACCTGATTAGGAGTTTGGTTAGGTGGCAGAAGACAAAGAGTAAGGATATTGGGTATGTACTCGAATTGCAAGGAAGTGACTAATGATGCTCCATAAGGATCTGTGTTGGGGGCCTCAACAATTCACTATATTTATTAATGACTTAGATAACAGAGAGCCAATATCCAAGTTTGCCCATGACACAGAGTTTGGTGGTTTCGTGAGTAGTGTAGACAGGAGTATAAAATTTCAAAGAGACATTGATAGATTAAGGGAGTGAGCAAAACTGTGTCAGATGGATTTCAATACAGCTAAATCTGTCGGCCAGATTTGACCCGCCTACTGCATGTTCATCCACTGTATACCAACAAAAGGATAGATCTGATAGCCACATCGTCTGCATGCCCGATACGACTCTCCCAAAAACAAGCGCTCTACTCAAGAGCTCCGACATGGCAAACGAACCCCGGGTAGGCAGAGGAAACACTTGAAGGACACCCTCAAAGGTTCCTTGAAGAAGTGCAATATTCCCACTGACACCTGGGAATCCCTGGACCAAGACCGCTTGAAGTGGAGGAGAAGCATCTGGGAAGGCGCCGAACACAGAGTCTTTTCGGCAGGTGCAAGCGGAAGCCAAGTGGAAACAGCGGAAGGAGTGCAGAACAACGCAAGCACCCCACCTACCCGTCCCCTCAACCACCATCTGTACCACATGTGACAGAGACTGGCGGTCCTGCATTGGACTCATCAGTCACCCGAGAACTTATTTTGTGTGTGGAAGCAAGTCATCCTCGACTCCGAGGGACTGCCAAAGAGGAGAGAGATCAGAGTATTTTTTAAATGGTGAATAGTTAGTGGAGGTTTAGGGGTCCATGTACACAAATCACTAAAATGTCGCAGTCAGGTACAAAAAAAAAATCAAAGACTAATGGAATGTTAGCCTTTATATCTAGCGGGTTAGAATATAAACAGAGCATGATTTGGTACATGTATACCAAGTCCTGGTTAGACTACATCTGGAGTATTGTGTACAGTTCTGGGCACGACACCTTAGAAAGGATCTATTGGCTTTGGAAGGAGTGCAGCGCAGATTCACCAAAATGTTACCAGGGCTCCAAGGGTTACATTAAGAGGAGAGAGTACATAAACTAGGTTTAGAATGTAGAAGGTTAAGGGGGTAATTTGATTGAGTTTTGAGAGGAATTGATAATGATCCCTGGATTTGGTCTCACGGTGGAAATGGTCCCTGGATTTGGTCTCAGAGGAATCTTGCTGTAACCACTACCTCATCCCAGTCCGCTTCACTCATCCAGCTCTTCATCCTTTTCTCAGCTATTTGATGTGTCCATAGAAACATAGAAAATAGGTGCAGGAGTAGGCCATTCGGCCCTTCGAACCTGCACCACCATTCAATATGATCATGGCTGATCATGCACTTCAATACCCCATTCCTGCTTTCTCTCCATACCCCTTGATCCCTTTAGCCGTAAGGGCCACACCTAACTCCCTTTTGAATATAATCTAACGAACTGGCCTCAACAACTTTCTGCGGTGGAGAATTCCACAGGTTCACAATTCTCTGAGTGAAGAAGTTTCTCCTCATCTCGGTCCTAAATGGCTTACCCCTTATCCTTAGACTGTGACCCCTGGTTCTGGACTTCAATATCGGGAACATTCTTCCTGCATCTAACCTATCCAATCCCGTCAGAATTTTATATGTTTTTATCAGATTCCCTTCTCATTCTTGTAAATTCCAGTGAATATAAGCCTAGTCAATCCAGTCTTTCTTCATATGTCAGTCCTGTCATCCTGGGAATCAGTCTGGTGAACCTTCACTGCACTCCCTCAATAGCAAGAATGTCCTTCCTCAGATTAGGAGACCAAAACTGTACACAATATTCAAGGTGTGGCCTCATCAATGCCCTGTACAACTGCAGTTAAGACCTCCCTGCTCCTGTACTCAAATCCTATCGTTTATGAAGGCCAACATACCATTTGCCTTCTTCACCACCTGCTGTACCTGCATGCCAACTTTCAATGACTGATGTACCTTGATACCCAGGTCTCGTTGCACCTCCCCTTTTCCTAATCTGTCACCATTCAGATAATATTATGCCTTCCTGTTTTTGCCACCAAAGTGGATAACCTCACATTTATCTACATTATACTGCATCTGCCATGCATTTGCCCACTCACCTAACCTGTCCAATTCACCCTGCAGCCTCTTAGCATCCTCCTCACAGCTCACACTGCCACCCAGCTTAGTGTCATCTGAAAATTTGGGAGATATTACATTCAATTCCTTCGTCTAAATCATTAATGTATATTGTAAATAGCTGGGGTCCCAGCACTTAACCTTGCGATACCCCACTGGTCACTGCCTGCCATTCTGAAAAGGACCTGTTTATTCTTACTCTTTGCTTCCTGTCTGTCAATCAGTTCTCCATCCACATCAATACATTACCCCCAATACCATGTGCTTTAATTTTGCACACCAATCTCTTGTGTGGGACCTTGTCAAAAGCCTGTTGAAAGTCTAAATACACCACATCCACTGGTTCTCCCTTGTCCACTCTACCAATTGCATCCTCAAAAAATTCGAGAAGATTTGTCAAGCATTATTTCCCTTTCATAAATCCATGCTGACTTGGATCGATCCGGTCACTGCTTTCCAAATGCACTGCTATAGAATCTTTAATAATTGATTCCAACATTTTCCCCACTACCGATGTCAGGCTATAATTGTTTTCTCTCTCCCTCCTTTTTAAAAAAGTCGGGTTACATTAGCTACCCGCCGATCTTTAAGAACTGATCCAGAGTCAATAGAAAGTTGGAAAATGACCACTAATGCATCCACTATTTCTAGGGCCACTTCCTTAAGTACTCTGGAATGCAGACTATCAGGCCCCAGGGATTTATCGGCCTTCAATCCCATCAATTTCCCCAACACAATTTCCTGACTAATAAGGGTTTCCTTTAGTTCCTCCTTCTCGCTAAACCTTTGGTCCCCTAGTATTTCCGGAAGGTTATTTGTGTCTTCCTTAGTGAAGACAGAACCAAAGTATTTGTTCAATTGGTCTGCCATTTCTTTATTCCCCATTACAAATTCACCTGATTCTGACTGCAAGAGACTTACATTTGTTTCACTAATCTTATTCTCTTCACATATCTATAGAAGCTTTTGCAGTCAGTTTTTATGTTCCCTGCAAGCTTACTCTCATACTCTATTTTCCCCTTCCTAATTAAACCCTTTGTCCTCCTCTAATGAATTCTAAATTTCTCCCAGTCCTCAGGTTTGCTGCTTTTTCTGGCGAATTTATATGTCTCTTCTTTAGATTTAACACTATATCTAATTTCCCTTATTAGCCACGGTTGAGCCACCTACCCAGTTTTATTTTTACGCCAGACAGGGATGTACAATTGAAGTTCATCCATGTGATCCTTAAATGTCTGCCATTGCCTATCCACTGTCAAACCTTTAAGTATCATTCGCCAGTATATCTAGCCAATTCACGTCTCATACCATCGAAGTTACCTTTCTTTAAGTTCAGGACCCTAGTCTCTGAATTAACTGTGTCACTCTCCATCTTAATGAAGAATTCTGCCATATTATGGTCACTCTTCCCCAAGAAGCCTCGCGCAACAAGGTTGTTAATTAATCCGCTCTCATTACACAACACCCAGTCTAGGATGGCCAGCTCTCTGGTTGGTTCCTCGACATATTGGTCTAGAAAACCATCCCTTATACACTCCAGGAAATCTTCCTCGACCGTATTGCTACCAGTTTGGTTAGCCCAATCTATATGTAGATTAAAGTCAACCATGATAACTGCTGTACCCTTATTGCACGCATCCCTAATTTCCTGTTTGATGCCATCCCCAACTCATTACTACTGTTTGGTGATCTGTACACAACTACCACTAGCGTTTTCTGCCCTTTAGTGTTCCACAGCTCTCCCATACAGATTCCACATCATCCAAGTCAATGTCCTTCCTTACTATTGCATTAATCTCCTCTTTAACAAGCAACGCTACCCCACCTCCTTTTCCTTTCTGTCTATCCTTCCTGAATATTCAATACCTCTGGATGTTGAGTTCCCAGCCATGGTCACTCTGGAGCCATGTCTCAAAAGGCTTTTGACAAGGTCCCACACAAGAGATTGGTGTGCAAAATTAAAGCACATGGTATTGGGGGTAATGTACCGACGTGGATAGAGAACTGGTTGGCAGACAGGAAGCAGAGAGTCGGGATAAATGGGTCCTTTTCAGAATGGCAGGCAGTGACTAGTGGGGCTCAGTGCAGGGACCCAAGTTATTTACAATATACATCAATGATTTAGATGAAGAAATTGAGTGTAATATCTCCAAGTTTGCAGATGGCACTTAGCTGGGTGGCAGTGTGAGCTGTGAGGAGAACGCCAAGAGGCTGCAGGGTGACTTGGACGTTAGGTGAGTGGGAAATGCAGTATAATGCGGATAAATGTGAGGTTATCCATTTTGGTGGCAAAAACACGAAGGCAGATTATCTGAATTGCGGCAGTTTAGGAAGAGGGGATGTGCAACAAGACCTGGGTGTCATGGTACATCGGTCATTGAAAGTAGCCATGCATTTACAGCAGGCAGTGAAGAAGGCAAATGGTATGTTGACCTTCATAGCTAGCGGATTTGAGTATAGGAGCAGGAAGGTCTTACTGCAGGTGTACAGGGCTTTGGCACACCTGGAATATTGTGTTCAGTTTTGGTCTTCTAATCTGAGGAAGGATGTTTTTGCTATTGAGGGAGTGCATCGAAGGTTCACCAGACTGATTCCTGGGATGGCAGGACTGACATATGAGGAGAGACTGGATCGTCTGGGCCTGTATTCACTGGAGTATCGAAGGATGAGAGGGGATCTCATAGAAACATAAAATTCTGATGGGACTGGACAGGTTAGATGCAGGAAGAATGTTCCCGATGTTGGGGAAGTCCAGAATCAGGGGACACAGTCCAAGGATAAGGGGTAAAGCCATTTAGGACTGAGATGAGGAGAAACTTCTTCACTCAGAGTTGTTAACCTGTGGAATGTCCTACCGCAGAGTTGTTGATGCCAGTTCATTGGATATATTCAAGAGGGGGTTAGATATGGCCCTTACGGCTAAAGAGATCAAGGGATGTGGAACAAAAGCTGGAATGGAGTACTGAGGTGAATGATCAGCCATGATCTTATTGAATGGTGGTGCAGGCGCGAAGAGTCGAATGGCCGACTCCTGCACCTATTTTCTATGTTTCTATGTCTCCGTAATCCCAATTATATCATATCCATTAACAGCTATCTGCGCAGTTAATTCATCCACCTTATTACGAATGCTCCTCGCATTGAGACACAGAGCTTTCAGGCTTGTTTTTTTAACACTCTTTGTCCTTTTCGAATTATGTTGTAATGTGGCCCTTTTTGATTTTTGCTTTTGATTTCTCTGCCCTCCACTTTTCCTCATCTTCTTTCTACCTTTTGCTTCTGCCCCCATTTTACTTCCCTCTGTCTCCCTGCATAGATTCCCATTCCCCTGCCACATTAGGTTAAACCCTCTTCCTCTTTTGCTACTTTTAACGGGGGCTAAGCGAAACATCTCCCCGTCGAACTCCCTCTGCTTTTCCATTTCCATGCTCCATCTTTTATCAGGTATACCTAACTTTACACGGTTTAACTGTAAAGCACAGGAGCGCGGCGCCCTGCTGTAGAGAGACTGAAGGTGACTGAAGGACAGAAAACGCCCCAACGGGAAAAAAAGAGGCTGTGATTGAAGGTGTGGAGAGCGCGAGCAGTATGGGGAGGTACGAAGTGAGCATCAATCCACAAAGGTAAATGCACGAGCGGCTTGAGAGCGGGGGTAAAAGATGAAGCTTTGATTGGAGGAGTGGAGAGCGCGAGTGGGAGGGGCTGAAGGCGTGCAAGCTGATTAAACAAGAACAGCTTGTGTTTATAACCGCTTTTAACGTAGTAAAACGTTCCAAGGCACTTCACAGGAGTGTTAACAAAATTTGATACCGAGCCACATAATGAGATATTAGAGATGTCCAAAAGCTTTGTCAAAGAGGTAGGTTTTAAGGAGCGGATTAAAAGGAGGAGACTTAGAGGCAGCGAGGTTTAGGGAGGGAATTCCAGATCTGGGGCCTTGGCAGTTGAAGTTCGCCCGCCAATGGTAGAGTGACTAAAATCAGAGATACGCAAGAGGCATTCATTGGAGGAGTGCAGATATCTCGGAGGACTGTAGGGCTGGAGGAGGTTATAGAGACGAGGAGGAGCGAGACCATTGAGGGATTTGAAAACAAAGATAAGAGTTTTTAAATGAGGCATTGCTCACCCGGGAGCCAATAATAGGTCAGTGAGCACAGGGGTAATGGGTGAGCGGGACTTGGTGCGAGTTAGGATATAGGCAGTAGAGTTTTGGATGAGCTCAAGTTTATGGAGGGTGGAAGACGAGGCCGGCCAAGAGAGCGTCGAATAGTCAAGTCTGAAGGCAAGAAAGACATGGGTGAGGGTCTCAGCAACAGATAAGCTGAGGCAGGGGTGGAGTGGTGCAATGATATGGGGGTGGAAGTGTGGAAATGTATTTTTATCTAAGCTGTACCTCACTGTATTTTTGTGCCCTTTTTAATATAAAACACAATGGAGTCCTGGTCCTTCCAGGAATTTCTGCAACAAGCAGTCGGTTTGCATAAACAGCTAAACCTGGCTTGAAATGGCTGATAGCCACCAGACAGCTGGGAGGCAAGTCCTGCTGAGACAAGTACCCCCCACCCCCCCACAATGGTGCTCTCCTATTGTCTATACGACACCAGTTCCACTCCACCCTTTTCGAAGTACTCAAACCACCAGCCATTATCTCTTGTAGAGACCTCATCCATTTGATGCAAAAAGATAACTGACCAGGAAACTGGACAATCCTGACACAATGCAATGCAGGTAATAGCTCATTACCACACTCTCATCGAATGATGGCCGGCTGGCCAACTAATGACCCTGACAGGACAAGGATGTAGTAATTAACTCTTTATCTGTATTCACCGACTGCGAGACAGACCCAATACACAGGGAGAGGCTGTAACTTGGGTTTTACTGTATAAATATCTCGTGAAATTGTACCATTTCGGGGGGGGGGGGGTGTCTCCATCTAGCCTTTGACTGGGTGAGACCTTCCCCCTTGCTGCAAGTAAATTAAAGAAACTTCTGCCGGAGCTGAAGCTGTCGGAGTCGTTTATCGGAGGTCGAGATTTCGACAGTTACTTCTTGGAGGTTCCACCGAGAAGCATACTTTCTGCCCTGTGAGTAAAACGGATACAGGCATAGTGCCTCTCCAGTGAAAGGCTTCAGTGGCCAAAAGAAGGTGAGCCTTTAAGAGGTTTCTTCACTGTTGAATCGCATATGTAATCTGTTGTCCACAGGGGAGGTACTGCAATCTACGAGATTCGACATTTAAAAGCAAAAGTTATTTTTTGTGATCATTTCTTTCTCAGCTCGCAGGCAGAAGAGATCTGGTTCTGGAAATATCTTGAAACAGCCCGGGGAAGGTTTCAGTAGGAAAAGGTAAAAAGAGCGCTAGTCGATTGAAGGTTCTTATGTGATAAGAGTTAAGGTAATGGGACCATAAGTTTTATTAGGATAAGTTAAGGACTCGGTCTGTAGTGGCATACAACGCAGACTGAGAATTGATTATTTGTTTAGATAGAGTTTAAGGTCATGATTTGTATACTCGTGTGAATGTTGTTTGTCCTAGTTGTATTGTTATACTGTTGTGTTCAATACCTTTGAGCGACATTGCAATTAGAGAAACGGGAAGAGTCACTCGGGAAAATTGTGATTCGGAAAAACAAGGATTGATTGAGAAAAGAAACAGTAACTGATTGATCAACTACGGTTGGTTCGTGCCAACATCTCTCACACACCCAGACTGAGCCCGAATTAAGAGCCTTTTCAGGCCACGTAACGGCCAGGAGATGTGGGCATAGAGAACTCGTTGGCCAAAAGGGTTGCGAGATCAGAAACTGTGGAAAATGTTAATCATCCAGAAAGGGTGCTGGAGCAAGTTAAAACACCACAAAAGGCACACCAGCCTATGTCATGCTCCAGAATTGTGGTCAGTCTTTAATTGACCACCAAATAAAATGGGTAAGGTGGACTAAGGGTGAAAACAGGCCATTTCCACCCAATGGTTCATTTAATTTAGAGAGAACAACATGTCTAGAGGAGTGTCTTATAAACAGAGACCCAGGTAGAAGAGGTAAAGGAAAAAAAAAAGGAAAGTGCTAGAAAAGGCCTGGGTTCTGATTCTTCGAGCCCACATAAAATTAACAGGAATTAAATCAAAAAGGAACCAGATAGTGACTTATG
The DNA here is from genome assembly GCF_044704955.1 of Pristiophorus japonicus. Lineage (NCBI taxonomy): Eukaryota > Metazoa > Chordata > Chondrichthyes > Pristiophoridae > Pristiophorus > Pristiophorus japonicus. Next base: position 25,501,346 of record NC_091995.1, on the reverse strand, counting down.
GATCCAAACAATAAGCTGTATTGAATGAAGAGAGACTTTTGTGAATGTCTGTCTTTGAATTTTTCATGTATCTGAAAGCCTGTTTGGAAAGGTTGTGGAACTGCCTGTTTGTTTTAGCTCCACCCACTTTTTCAAACAGAGTGAAGGTTTTTTTTTTAAACCCTTCATAGTGTTGTCCTGTATGTGGGAAGTTTAAGACATTTTAAGTTAGAAACGCAGGTGTGGATTTATTCGGATGAGAAGTTACGGAGCTAGGAAATGCACAAAGGATAGGTTTGTTGAGACATGGTCCCGGTTAAAAAAAGAGAGAATTTATTTGACACGCTCACTTACTTGTCGAAAGAAGACAAGCAATCATTGATTACATTGGGTTGAAAGACATAAATTTAGTCTAGGAGTAAGATAAAGAACGGAGAAGGGAAGTTGTAATGCCCTTTATAAAAAAAAAAGCCTTTGTGGGTCTCTCGAGGCTGCAGGCTGGGGGAGTACGCTCCCATTGTCCTTGGTGTAAAATCTTGACGCGAAAGCTTCTAGCTCAGTAAGAGGATTTGTTTTTTTTAGATAAAGAGTGGCAGTACAATGTTTGAATTGTGATTTTGAGATATTTCAGGTGATCTCCTTGATCAACATTTTGGGTGTATTGGAAAAATCTTGGGTTTGGAAGCCTTTTAATAAAATTATAAAACAAATACTTTACATTCTGTGATCTGTGAATCACTATAAGCATAAATGAGAAGTCCGTGTAACACACCGATTCTTCCGGCTCAGAAGCCCAATAGTGACAAATGGAGATTTGTCCAAGACCTACGAGCTGTGAATGAATCTACTATATTCTCACAATGCTTAAAGGAGGATTTGGAATGAAGTATCCCGGAATGCGTTCCAGAGTCTTAAGCAGTCCCTCACTTCAGCACCAGCCTTGGGATTACCAGATTACACTAAGACATTCAACTTACTTGTTCATCACGAGTCGGGTTTTGCACACTCTGTTTTGACTCAGTTACATGGGGACAGGCAGCGACCGGTAGTGTATTTCAGTACCCAACTAGACCCAGTGGCACGCGGACTACCAGGACGTCTTCCTTCGTTGGCAGCAGCTTATTACACTGTACAACAGGCTCAGACAACAACTCTAAATCATCAGACCATTTTATATATCCCACACACTGTCGAGATTTTACTTACTAAATGTGCCACCCCACACCTAATTTCTGCAAGAACCACTAAGTATGAAGTCGAACTGTTATCAAATCCTAATCTTATTAAAAGATGTACTAACTTAAATCCAGCCACTCTACTCCCCACGGAAGAAGACGGCGAATCCCATTCATGTGAAATGGTAACCGAATTAGTGACTAAACCACATATCAATTTAACAGATGTACCAATGTGTAACCCTGATCTAGTGTACTATGTTGACGGATCAGCCTTACGAAATGATAGGGGCCAACCTAGAGCGGCTTATGCAATTGTAACCCAGTTTAATGTTGTCAAAACAGCCTCTCTTCCAGACTCCTTTTCAGCCCAACAAGCCGAATTGTTTGCGTTAACTCGAGCCTGTATTCTGACTAAAGGACAAACAGTTAATATCTACACCGACTCCAGGTATGCTTTTGGGATATCACATGACTATGGACAAATTTAGAAGATTCGCGGGTACCTGACTTCTTCAGGAACCACTATCAAAAATGCAGAACTAGTGGAAAATCTCCTGCGACCCATTCAATGCCCCTTGAAACTTGCCATTATCAAATGCCAAGCACATACAGGCCAGTCGAATGAGGTGGCACTTGAGAACGCCAGAGCTGATAATGCAGCTAAGTCAGCAGCTCTGTCAAAAGGGGGGATGCAGGTGTCATTGTTTCCATTGAGGAAAAATAATTGCTCAGACCCACCACCCACTATTAATGACGTGCTGGCCTTTCAGACACAGGCCAGTACGGAGGTGGTGGTGACCTGGACAAAGGATCAATGTTATAAAAATCCAGAAGGAATATGGGTTCACCACGATGGCCGCGTGGTGGCGCCCAGACCCTTACTTCCATGGATTGCCCGATGTGTTCATACATTCACACGTGCGAGCAAAGGGGGGTGGCAGATTATATTTTGGCAACTTGGTATGCACCAGGTATTTCGACAATTGCAAAACAATTCTGTGAAAATTGTGTTACCTGTCAGACAATGAATCCAGGTAAGACGGAAAAAGGAGAATCTGCCTCCCACCCAAATCCAGTGGGGCCTTTTGTACATTTACAAATGGATTTTTATTGAATTACCTATGTGTATGGGATTCAAGTATGTATTAGTTATTGTAGATGTGTTCTCTAGATGGATTGAAGCCTTTCCATGTAAAAAGGCCGATGCTACTACTGTTGCTAAATGTTTGTTAAAAGAAATCGTACCGCGCTTCGGAATCCCTGCTAAGCTTTCTAGTGATAACGGGTCACATTTTACAGGAACTGTTATAAGAGAAATATGTAAAGCTTTACAGATTAATCAACGTTTTCATTGCAGTTATCATCCACAATCAGCTGGACTTGTTGAAAGATATAATGGAATGCTTAAAAATAAGCTGGCAAAATTATGCAATGACACTGGACTGAAATGGACAGAACTGCTGCCCTTAGCTTTGATGGTAATGCGATCTGCAACCAACAGAACAATAGGCATGAGATAGTTATGGGACGTCCCCAACGATACCTTTTACAGCACCATTTACTGCAAAACAAATAGACATCCACAAAATGAAGGAAAATATGTTGAATTATTGTATTGCACTAACCAAATGTATTTCCAGCTTTCATTCACAGGCAAAGGAAGCTCAAGTCAAGCCTGGAGCCCGGGGAATTCGTTTACATCAAAATCTTTAAAAGAAAAAGCAGTCTACAGCCAAGATTTGAAGGACCATACCAGGTCTTGCTGGCGACTAATACTGCAATCAAGGTAAAGGAAAGAACAACATGGATCCATGCGTCCCATTGCAAAAGGGCACCCGACCAGGAGGAAGGGAAGAAGGAACCATAGGAACAGAAAAAGGAAGACTGAATAAGGAACTGTATGGACTATGGGGACTGTTGGTGCTGGGCTTGACAGGGTTTTACTTTGCATTATTGATTATACCAGGGTACAGACACGCCACCGAAGGGAACTGCAAGTAAACGTATTTATGGCACTGAGTCGTAAGTATGCTCAAGAAAGAAACTTGTCGAGTTGTTGGATATGTTCCCATGTACCTGTCCACTCCAAAGGGGGTATTCCCCTAAGATCTGTCCCCTTTAACGAATCAGAAATGGTAGAATGGTTGATAGTGCAAAATAGGACAAACCTAACTAAGGTGTCAGAAACAAAGGGGCAAACAGAATGGAGGTCAGCGGGGTATAAACTTACAACCTTCCAGGGATGGTACCAGCCAAATTATAATAATAACCATCAGCCACCCTTCCTAAGCATTACTGCCAGAATAGGAAATCCTGAGGGTATAATATGCCGAGTGAGTAATGAGACTAAAGGACCAGAAAAGGGACGCAGCAAGTGTTCCCAAATGACTAAATGGCAAGCCACAACTAATCCCACTGATGGGAGAAAGATAGCAACTGTTGGCTGGACAATGGTCCATAACAAAGCCGCAGGTGAAGGATGGGAAGGTGAGACCACTCGAGTATGGATGGCGCGAAAGGACCAGGAGCTGACGTCCGATAATTGCACCTACTTTATTTGTGGCCATAAAGCCATGGTTACCAGCCAACTGGACAAGGTCCTGTTACTTAGGATATGTGTTACCCTTTATCAGATCAATAAAGACTCTAAGGGATGCCTATGGAAGTCATAGATTTAACATGGCTAAATGGAATATTCAAGGTAATGGTGCCACCCTATGGAATAGCATCAACCGAATGGCAGTTACGGGAACTGGCTAACTTCGTCGAATCAGTAGCCAACGCAACTTCCCAAGCCTTCGAAGAGGTGAATGATGAAATGGTAGCCATTCGAACAGTGGCTCTCCAAAACTGTATGGCCCTAGATTATCTCCTAGCCAAGGAAGGAGGGACATGCGCATTAATAGGTGGAGAATGCTGTACGTATATCCCGGATAAATCAGAAGAAATCGGCAGTCTAGCTGAATACATTAGGAAAAAGGTAATAGAGTATAAACAGACAGTTGGCCAGGACGGTATCACCTTGTGGGGTTGGGCATCGGGATGGTTGGGATCCCTAGGGAGATCTGTGGCACAGGGTTTGATCCTATTCCTGCTGATAGTCTTCGCCCTATATCTATTACTTGTCTTAGTTAAGTGTTGCTGTGCCAGGCTGGGAAAAACCATGTTACCTCCCGAGACCACGGCTAGAGTTATGGTAGCAACAACTACTGAAAGCTCTTGTGTGGAAATGGAAATAGAAAGGCTGTACAAGATCGTACAATGGATTAAGTTGTCCTTGTGAAGATCAAAATGGGGGAATGTGGAAATGTATTTTTATCTAAGCTGTACCACATTGTATTTTTGTGCCCTTTTTAATATATAACAAAATGGAGTCCTGGTCCTTCCAGGGATTTCTGCAACAAGCAGTCGGTTTGCATAAACAGCTAAACCTGGCTTAAAATGGCTGATAGCCACAAGACAGCTGGGAGACAAGTCCTGCTGAGACAAGTACCCCCCCATGATGCTCTCCTATTGTCTAGACAACACCAGTTCCACTCCACCCCACCCTTTTCGAAGTACTCAAACCACCAGCCATTATCTCTTGTAGAGACCTCATCCATTTGATGCAGAAAGATAACTGACCAGGAAACTGGACAATCCTGACACAATGCAATGCAGGTAATAGCTCATTACCACACTCTCATCGAGTAATGGCCGGCTGGCCAACTAATGACCCTGACAAAAGGAAATATCTGGAAACCATGTCAGGACAAGGATGTAGTAATTAACTCTTTGTCTGGATTCACTGACAGCGAGACAGAGCCAATACACAGGGAGAGGCTGTAACTTGGGTTTTACTATATAAATATCTCGTGAAATTGTACCATTTTGGGGGGGGGGGGGGGTCTCCATCTAGCCTTTGACTGGGTGAGACCTTCCCCCTTGTTGCAAGTAAATTAAAGAAACTTCTGCCGGAGCTGAAGGTGTCTGAGTCGTTTATCGAGAGTCGAGATTTCGACAGAAGTAGACAGTCTCAGTGATGGCGTGGATGTATGGTCAGAAGCTTATCTCGGGATTAAATATGGCACCAAGGTTGAGAACAGTCTGGTTCAGCCTCAGAGTTTCAGCAACAGAGATGCAGTCAGTGTGTACCAAACTCAGCAGCACCTGGCGAGAAGCAGGGAGTGAGCGGTGCTGGGTGTGAGTGTGGGCAACCCGGGAAAGACCAGTTTTAGAATGTCCAGTGCACCGGATTCACCTGTCAAGATTTGGTGGAAGCAGTCGGGAAGATGTCCCGATAGGCAATCCGGCCTCTCGGGAAATCGATCGGCAGGATCCGACCCACTTACCGCATGTTTGACACCCCGACACAGCATGTCTAGAAGTATCCGAAAAAAAAAATTCAATATTGTGGCTAGAAACCCTTCATTGCACTAGGCTCAGTGGGTAGCACCCTCACCTCAGAGTCAGATAGGTGTGTGTTCAAGTCCCACTCGAGACTTGAGCATGAAAATTTAGGCTGACACTCCAGTGCAGTGCTGAGGGAGTGCTGCACTGTCAGAAGTGCCAGCTTTCGGATGAGACGTTAAACCAAGGCCCAGTCTGCCCTCCCAGGTGGACTAAATGATCCCGTGGCACTATTTCGGAGAGGAGCAGGGGAGTTATCTCCGGTGTCCTGACCAATATTTATCCCTCAATCATCACTAAAAAAAAAAAGATTATCTGGTCATTATCACATTGCTGTTTGTGGGAGCTTGCTGTGCACAAATTGGCTGCCATGTTTTCTACATTACAATGTGGATATGTGAAAATGTATAAGCAATAAAGACAGTGAAGTGAACTGGATATTAAATGTATACAGACATTAAATTATATATGGACAGTATAAGCTAACAAAGAATTCATGGAGGAATAGTCATGAAAATCTCAGACTCGAGACTGCAAAATGTTACAATACTAACACATATTGAAACAAAATCCACAGCTTGCAGAAAAACCTCAAGGTCTTATTAAATCATGTCATTAACCTGAAACATTAACAGAAGGTCTTTGTTTAAAATCAGACCATACTTAGGTCAGCTTATGAGTGGGCAAAGGGAAAGAGGGATCAAAAGGGATAGGCTGAACTAGGATGTCACTCTAGCCCTATCTTGTTATCTTTTGCCGAAAATGTATAACCGTCGTCCCTTTACAATGTAACGTCACTTTTTCCGTAGGAAGTGAGTGCGTTCTATCAGAGTTGCATTCCTTCTGTCTGATAAAGTCCCCGATCGGGATTTGCTTTTTAAATAAAAGCTTGCTCTGTTTAAAGCACAATCGGTATTCGACTCAGTGATTTCACTGAACCAGATTGAGGGAAAAGAATCCACATTTACATTTGGTGTCAGAAGTGGGATCTCAACGGACGACTGCCGAAAACTTGCGAATAAGAGCCAGACTAGCCTTGGACGAGACGAGGGGAAAGTTATCACTGGAGTAAGTATACTTTCAATACTGCTCCAGTTTCCCCCGTTTCAAAAGTCTGAGGAAAGTTTAGCCACTCGCTGGTTCTCGGGTAGTGTCTGAACGAGATCCAGGACAATCTGGTGAATACCTTTCAAACTTAGAATAGGGATAGAGATAGGGAAATTGCCCGGTGACGCAAACCAAGCGACGATTCGGAAAGATAGGTTAGAATAGGTAAGTCTGCCTGGGTTCGAGGCCCAGAGCCTGTCTGGGTTCGAGGCCCAGTGTCTGTGTGGGTTCGAGGCCCAAGTAAAACCGCGCGGCAACGCGGAGAGAGAGAGAATCGCGCGAACCGCGTAGGGAAACGCTGAGGTTAGGGAATTACGTAAAATTAAGCCGCAGGACTACGCGAGACTGTGTAAATTTTAAATTGTACTTACGCCAGGTACGGTGTCGATCTTGCATATCACTTGGTCCGCCTAGGCTCGGGGTAAGATAACTGAAACCATCACGGGGCGACGCGGAGACAATCAGGACTAATTAGGACCCTGATCCAATGTGCGGCGACACAGGATGGGTAATTTAGATAAAACTACGAATTCCCTGAAAGGTCATGGATCCAAAAATTAATAGGAAAGAAGAGAGATTCTTGTGAACGTCTGTTTTAAATGAGAAATGCTTGTGTGATTTTTACTGTGAAAAAAAAAAGCCGGGGAGTTGTGGTTTGTTTTAGCTCCACCCACTTTTTCAAACAGAATGAAAGTTTTTTTTAAACCCTTCATAGTGTTGTCCTGTATGTGGGAAGTTTAAGAGTGTGAACCTTATTGAATTACGAAGTTTGAATTGGGATTTTGAGATATTCAGAGAAGGCACAGAAAATACTGAGATGGATTCAAAAGGATTCCAAAAAAAAATTATATTAAATAACACGACCTTGAGACTGGAACAATTGAGATAACGAAAAGCAGTCCACAGCCTACGTGCCAGACTTCCCTCTAGTTATGGAAAAGATGAAAAAAAGACGTAACGTACTAAATAGGTGCTAAAAAAAATGTGTTCTGAGATTTTAAATTATGAGAAATATTCCACTACAGTCTAAAAAATCACTCCTGTCGAGTTGGCAGAAAAACTCCATTAAATTAGGGCTTTCATTGACAGAAGGAGGACATATTAAAAACCGTAGACGTCTTAAAGAGTGCACGCACGAGAAATGTATTCAGAGTTCCACTGGGACCTCTGAGAAATGTATCGATAGACTACGTAGTTAAAATGGTTGGCTTTGCATTGACCGAGGCTGGTGACGAAATTGAATTTCAGTAAACAAATAGCTATTAAAAATTTGTGGTCTCGTTTTAAATCAATTAAAAAAATATCTTCGGCAAGTACTTGAATAAGAAGTTTAAAAATATTGGAGTTTAATCAAATGCTGCCTTTCCTGATGAAGATTTTTTTTCAGATGGTTACGTGAAGTCACATAATGACATCAGGTCTTCTTACAAACCTGTAAAGGAGTTAACCCTTTTCATTGACAGCCGTTTCATACTGAACATTATCAATTTGGATTTCTTAATAGAAAAAAGACTCACCTAACAGAGGAAATGGTGCGATAGTCAGAATAAAAATAAAAACAGAACTAGCTTATGTAATACTTGCCTGATACAATAAAGAAATAGATACTCAAACAAAACAAATTGAAGAGTTAAAAGGCTAAGATAAATAAGCTGAAAGGGATCCACAAACCCAACTTAACCCTGACCTCCGATTTCACGGAGTGACCTCGACATGCATGGATATAATGCAGAATCAAGGGACCTGTGGGCCCTGGTAAAGCAAACCCTGAGCCCAACTGAGCATGCCCGATTTCTAACTCACCTAGCACGTGCTACTCATGATGCATTGTTGGTTGCTCACCCTAACGATGTCCAGGATCGCCTAAACGCTATCTTTAATGCTCTCACCACAACCCTTCAGAAGCCCATCAGTATGGCCGCAGTATTAGAAACTAAACCCAAACGAGAAGAAACTGCCGATGAATTCATGGAAAGATTTATTGAAATATACGGAAGTCAATCAAGAGATAATGCCTTCAGGGCAGGAGAGGATTCTCCTCAATTCTGCGCTATCCTACTTCAGTGCCTGCCCTATTCGATTGCTCACGCTATCCGGACAAATAATATGAATTGGGCAGATAACAGTAAAGCCCAGATGGAAAGGGCGGTTAAATATTATTGGCAGGAAAAGAAAGGAGAGGGGGAAGGTGCGCCCCCAACCCGGGTCAAGACTGAATACGCGACTAGAAAGGAAGAGCTGCCTCGGGTGGAAGGACCAAAACCCGACCCAAGGGGCTACCAGATGGAACCGCAGTGTTGCGTGCAGGGTTGGGTGGATAAACAGGGATACGGTTATATCAAACACCCAAATGGCCCGGGCCCTGCTAATTACGGACTGCCCTACTGTCCCCGGCCTGGTATGGGAAGAGGTCGGGGCTGGGAAAGACGAGATGGATGCTTTATTTGTGGGCAAGAAGGACATTGGAATAGAAATTGTCCCTCCGGTCAGCACGAAAAAGGAAGAGGAGGGGGAAAAGAGGACGGGGGTCTTACACTAACTTCTCCCAGAACAACCCCTTTGGCCAACCGTCCCCCGATTCGCATTGACTACGCAGCTTGATTGTGCAGGGACCCTCCCCGGATGACGAACCGATGATATTGTTAAAAATTCGGAATGAGTGGCAACCCTTCTTGATAGATACGGGAGCCTTCATGTCTTCTGTACAATCAAAGCTTAAGCTCCCCGCCTTCACTGAAACACAGGGACTGTCAGAATTCCTGGAACAAGTATCTACATTCCCGGTGTCAGAACCGGTTAAAATGGGTTACCAGGAAGAATCGGTGGAACATCGATTTGTTATCACAACCAATCTGGACTGTAACTTGATGGCTAGAGGCCTCCTCTGCAAATTCCAGTTGCATTTGGAGTGTGGAGATGATGGGATTATTGTAAAACAGGGAACCCTTAAGCGGCAGTATTATACCACTAGAACCCCTCAGTGGTGGTCTCTGGACCTGCCGCAGGCACCCTATCACGTGACCCTAGCATACGATCCCAATGGAAAGAATCAGGACCTGCAGAACTTTTATCAGGATCACAAAGGGGAAGTGAAGGAAATTCTATTAAGGGCTAGAGTGACTGGACCGAAAGGGAAGGCAGATTTTGTGGAAATGACAGCCCCCAACAGTGGCACCACATATTGCTCGTGAAGTATTACCTCCCCCCCCACCACGCTAAAGATTTGGGAGTTATGGTGCGCCAGGCTATAGGCGAGGCTGACCCTACCAGCCGGGATGTGCAAATGTGGACTGGCCCTCTATCCGACAGTACCCACTTAAATCACAGGCAATACCGAGTATCCACCGAGCTTTGGAGGCTAGCCGAGTAGAACCAATTTGCCAGTTTCCAGTCCCTAGCACGGCTAAACAAATGCGACAGTGGTTGGGGATGATCAATTACTGCAGATCCTGGATCCCTAATGTTGCCCTGATGACTAAGCACCTCACCCCGTATACAAATAAGTAAGGCAACTTTGAAATAGAAACCGCAGACGTCTAAGCCTTTAAGGAACTAAAGACAGCCCTGCTGCAAGCTCCGGCTTTGAGCCGGCCCCTCTATGACCGGCCCTTTCAACTGTACTGTACAATCCTGAAAGACTGCTACTGCTGTCTTAACTCAGAAACACGGGGATAAGCATAGGCCTGTTGCCTACTACTTTTCCAAAATAGACCCCGTTGCCTTGGGGCGCCCTGTATGCACTCAAATATTAACCGCCATCTACAATAGCCTTCAATCTACTGCCAATCTTACTCTCCAGCAGGATATTGTTGCATACACCTCTCACTCCGTAGCTGCCCTCCTGGGTCAACTGCAGACTCAACACCTTACCATGGCCAGGTAAAGCAGATATGAGATCTACTTACTAAACAATCCTAAGCTGACCTTTCGGCACTGTACTGCAATTAATCCGGCCTGTTTTCTTACTGAGCCGCCCCAAGATGAGGAAGAACCCAGTTGTTGTAGAGAGTCGAAAGATATATATAGACTTAGGCATTAGGCACCTGCTGGATATTTAAAACTCACATAAGCTTAAATGGACACACACATAAAATGGCTGCCCAGGCATGATGGGAAACCAGGTAGTCAAGCTGTGAACTGTTGAACGTTCACTGACCGAGCAATAACCTTGTGAGGCCCACTGTAGGAATGCCTGGGAAGACAGAGATAAGAAGGAAGCCATCTCCTGTGAGCAAGGTCATAAACCAATTAATTCCCCAGGAAGAAAGATAAGAGGGAAACCATTTGCTGTAAACAAGGCTACAAACCAATTATTTCTCCCAGATGAAAGAACTAGGGAGAGAACCTATAAAGTCATCGATCAGCCCAAGCTGACAATAACCGAACATATGGTTCCCTGGATACTAGGAGAATTCTATTGGGTTAAAAGAACCTATATGTAATCTATAATCGTTGTGATTGGCTTGTGTCCAGCCGTGATGGGCTGTGTAACTGTAGTAAACTGTTTTGTAACTGTTGTGAAACATATAAAGGTACATGTAACTCTTTGTTCTGGGAAGAGAAACCTGGATACGGTCCTGAGTTTTTCCTTCCCGCTGAGCGTAATAAAAGCTGCTTCAGCATTGGAACCGACCCTGAGTGTTGAGTGATTCTTCTAAGAAAACACTAACGCTAACAATGGCGTAGTCGACGGGATTTCCCGGAGTCGCTGGACGCCCTTGGAAAAAACCCGGGTGAGTATAAAAAACAATTTTTAAGTATAAAGGGTGCGGAAGGTGGAAGCTGGTTGATCGACATGAGGAGACGGTCTAATATCTCAAACGCCTAGCCTGAGCCTGAATTAAGAGGACTTTTGTCCCACGTGACGGCCAGGAGCCAAGTAGGCGTAGGGAACACACTTAGACCGTGGGATCGTGATACCGAGAGACATCTTCCGGACCCAGTAGTGTAATTTGAAATACCCCGGGGTAGAACCAAGCGGTGTACAGCGGCTAACGGAATCCAAACCTGTAAACAGGGTCGGACCAACGGGCTGAGCGGTGGTAGGTAGTCGTTAAGGATACGTAGAGCACTGCGGGAATTGCTTAAACGCGTTTTTAAGAATTGTATAAGTTTGTGTAACAGCAGAACTTGTGACCTGACAGTAGCCAAGAGACAGTTTACTACAAGTCGCGCTAGAAAGAAAGCGGACCTCTGAGAGTAGATTCCTAACGATACCAGTCCTACCCAGGAATGGCCATGAAAACAAGTAAACTCGAGTGGGGACCAGAAGGGTCGCTTACCCGCCACCTGGCGGAAAAACAAAAGCAGCTAATTGAAAAAATGATTAAAGCAGGGTGGAATCCTCAGGAATTAGTTATGTGAGGAATTATTTAGATAAAACTACGAATTCCCTGAAAGGTCATGGATCCAAAAATAGAGCCGGCCAAAACAAGAAGAGAGACTGTTGTAAATGTCTGATCGTTGAGTGAGAAGTGTCTGTGTGATTTTTGACTGCAGAATGAATTTTTTTTTATGTTTTCATGTTCCGAAAGCCTGGTTGGAAGAGGAATGCAAGTGTCTGTTTATTTTAGAAACAGAGTGAAAGTCTTTTTTTAAACCCTTTGTAATGTTGTCCTGTATGTGGGAAGTTTTAAGACATTTAAGTTAGAAACGCAGGTGTGGATTTATTCGGATGATAAGTTACGGAGCTAGGAGAATAAACAAATAAAGAATAGGTTTGTTGAGCAAAATATTTATTTGACATGCTCACTTACTTGCCGAAAGAAAACATGCAATGATTGATTGGGTTGAAAGACATAAATTTAGTCTCGGAATGAGATAAAGAATGCTTTAAAAAAAAAGAGCTTCTAAAAAAAAAGTTTTAAATAAAGATTGAAATTACAAAGTTTGAATTGGGATTTTGAGATATTCAGAGAAGGCACAGGAAATACTGAGGTGGATTTAAAAAAAAAAAGATTAAATTAAATCTGATCAGGTCAAACTCCTGGGCAAGTGGCGAGCTATCTGCGAAGGTGTAAAAGGAACTTTTGGAAAATATTAAAAAACAGCAAGCTTTAGTAACGACTTTGAAACTGGAGCATTTTGAGATAACGAAAGGCAGCACTCAAACTCTCAAAGCTGGTCTCCATTCCAGTTATGGAGAAAAAGAAAAAGATAAAGACGCCACTTTGAAAGTAAACAAATTAACAACTTTATGGAGTTACGAACCCTCCGTGTAAAATACAATACAAAACCTAATTTGAAGAAAGGGAAAAAAAAAGATGTAACGGACTAAATGGAAAAAGACATAACTTACTAAATACTAGTTGATGTTTGCTGTGAAAAAGATATTGGTTTAATTAGAAGAGAAAAAAAAATAATTGGAATAAGTAAAAAACACTCTACATGGATTCGAATTTTCAAAAGTTTCAATGCAGTTTGAAAAGATTTCTAAAATGGACAGTGTTTATCAAAAATGTCCCGAACAGTCTAAACAAGCAGGAGGGTTTTGAAGATAACGAGGAGAAAGAGAGAAATAAAAAAAAACAGAATTGAATTTCAGTAAACAAAATCGCTATTGTATGTGTGGTCTTGTTTTAAAACAATTTTTAAAAAAAATTCTTTGGCAAGTACTTGAATTAGAAGTTAAGAAAACATTGGAGTTTACTCTAATGATTTATGCTGTTTTTAACGGATTCCTAATTTCGAAGCCAGTTTTGAAGGCACAAAGACTTTTTTTTCAGATGATTACGTGAAGTCACGTAATGACATCAGGTCTTCTTACAAACCTGGGAAGGAGTTAACCCTTTCCATTGACAGCCGTTTTATACTGAACATTATTAATTTGGATTTCTTAATAGGAAAAAAAAACTCACCTAACAGGAAACAAAAATAAAAACAGAACTAGCTTATGTAATAATACTTGCCTGATACAATAAAGAAATAGATATTCAATAAAACAAATTGAAGAGTTAAAAGCTAAGATAAACAGGCTGGAAGAGATAACGGGACTAGACGGATAGTGCAGTGCGCAGCCATAGCACCATCACCTCTGGCAATAGAGCCAATGTACCCCACGATGGGTAGGTGTAGTCCACAAACCCAACCTAACGGTAAAGCAGACAGCGATGTTTGGAGGAATAGCTTTGGCCTTGGTCATAGGAGTTTGGGTAATATTTAAGTGGGTAAAGACACGGGCGCACGCCCTACAGATTCAGCTCGAAATGGTTCGATTATAACCTTGTGCTTCTGATTTTGCAGGGTGACAGGGACACTCGTAGAGCAAAAAAACTTAACCCCTGGTGACGACCAGGCCGTCTGTTTAAAATTACAGATAATACTTACCGGAATGGGAATACGAACGGCGCTACTCGTAATATGGATAGCCCTGCGACATGCACGTACCCTGGGCAACACCGACGGACAGCAGAGCACGCTGGAAATAAACAACTATATGAACTATGGAGTCTTGTTTAATTTAACGGACGGAATGTGCATTCCAGCAGCCAAGGACTGGAGCAAGGACAGGACTTATTTTAATGCATGGTTACAAGTGAATCCTAACAAGAATCCTAATAAGAATAAGAGTATGTGTACAGTGCTCCACGGGTATAAGGAGCAGATGCATTAAACGGAGGGATGTCAAAGGGCCTGATGAATGTACTTTCGGCATAATTTGTGCGCCTCCGGGACAATCCCAGCAATCAGTCATCCGCAAGAAGGGAATGGGGCTGTGTGGGTATTACGAGGAGGCGGGGGCGGCTGCAATATCATTGTATGTATGTTTCTCACCCCCTCCGACACCGCGCCCCATAAGAACCACTACATTGCCCGAGGAACTGCCTTGCCCCATAACTACGAAGGGACCAGAGAATGGGATTGTAATGTGCAGCGAGGGGGAACTGTTGTATGATAATGTTAGACATGAAATTGTGCCTGTTCTGATCAATATTTCAGGCATCCAGATGCCGGAATACTGTACAGAACAGTCAAGGAAGATGTACAATGTATTAAGTAAAGTTGTAATGCAGCAGGCTGCCGATGCAATGGGTGCCAGTAGGTTCCGGGGACAGGGGTTAGCCCCCAGGATGAAGAGGGAAATAGTTAATGATGTTGCTACCGTTTTCAATACAGAGACCTCCGTAGTGAACTCGATAGACATACAAGAATTAAATGAGAGGGTGGAACAGCTTAGAGGGGTGATGAAGGGGTTATTGGAGAGGGTGGAGCAAAACCAGGAAGACCAAGCCAACCTAGGAAAGGAGGGTGCCAAAATCCAGCTGGATGGCATCTCAGTCCTGGAAGCTCACGCCAGAACCATCAATCACCTCATTGATAGAGAACAGGAAGATTTAGCTCAGTTGGCTAACCAAAGGGGGACACTGGATAATTGTACTCTGAAGGGACTGACCAGAGTATACCCAACAATTCCAGATTGCCAGATGGGTAGGACTACCGGGATAGGGACAGTCCTGATGATCCCTATAGTCACGCCGGACTCAGGGCCGTTCCCCCTATACCAACGAGAGAATATTGGAGTAATACGGGAAAATGTCTCCATACGCTACTACCTAACCACCACCTCTGCCGTTCGTCGAAACAACATACTTACTGGGATTTCCCTAGCAGATTGCAAGCAAAGGGGGGGAAATCACAGTATGCCCTCACCCGGTGGGCCGAGGTGAACTAGACGAGTGCGGGTTTAACCGAACCAACGGGTGTGTACTAGAAATAGTGCCCGCACACATGCACTTCGCGAGGGCAGGCTACGGAGGGAGGGGAAGATACTGTGTCTCTACCACAGAGCGTTCATACCAGTATAATGACCTGCAGTGCCCTATACCGCAGCCAAACTTTTGCTTTACACCACTACGACCTGCCGCGATCGGGCAAGCGCATATCACCCAGGTTAGGCGCCGGAAGTCCGAAGTTATCGAGGTAACCGATCAGCTCCATGATCATTTACAGGATTATGACGAGCCAGAGCAGGTCCCTATCCCACATCTAACCGAGGTATTACGGGAGTTAAGGCTCAGAGTGGGGCAATCCGTAAAAATCTATCACCAGCTACAAACTAAAATCAAAGAACTGGAAGAAGATACCGAGGTAGACTTACAAAGTCAGAGTTGGTGGAGAAAGGTCTGGGACTGGGGAATAAATGTGAACATCCACCCATGGATCCGAATTATTTCACACACACTGGTCGGTATACAATTAATCTTAGCAATAACATGGGGCGTGATGGCCTGCCAGGTATGCAGGCGCCACAAATGGCGGAAACGGACTAATCACCGTTCCCTGGATATTAAACAAGCCTGTTTGATAAGGGGACGGGAGGAGCTAGCCTTTGTTAATTTGATTTAAGCAACCGGAACTCCTGAAACCGCGTGACTGGCCAGCACGTTGAGGCAAGGAATACCGGGCCGTGCACAAATATCAGATAAAGGCAGTATTTCGGTTAAAAGGGGACTAGGACTAGTCCCTTTACCGAAAGGGGGAATTGTTGTAGAGAGTCGAAAGATATATATAGACTTAGGCATTCGGCACCTGCTGGATATTTAAAACTCACATAAGCTTAAATGGACACACACATAAAATGGCTGCCCAGGCATGATGGGAAACCAGGTAGTCAAGCTGTGAACTGTTGAACGTTCACTGACCGAGCAATAACCCTGTGAGGCCCACTGTAGGAATGCCTGGGAAGACAGAGATAAGAAGGAAGCCATCTCCTGTGAGCAAGGTCATAAACCAATTAATTCCCCAGGAAGAAAGATAAGAGGGAAACCATTTGCTGTAAACAAGGCTACAAACCAATTATTTCTCCCAGATGAAAGAACTAGGGAGAGAACCTATAAAGTCATCGATCAGCCCAAGCTGACAATAACCGAACATATGGTTCCCTGGATACTAGGAGAATTCTATTGGGTTAAAAGAACCTATATGTAATCTATAATCGTTGTGATTGGCTTGTGTCCAGCCGTGATGGGCTGTGTAACTGTAGTAAACTGTTTTGTAACTGTTGTGAAACATATAAAGGTACATGTAACTCTTTGTTCTGGGAAGAGAAACCTGGATACGGTCCTGAGTTTTTCCTTCCCGCTGAGCGTAATAAAAGCTGCTTCAGCATTGGAACCGACCCTGAGTGTTGAGTGATTCTTCTAAGAAAACACTAACGCTAACACCAGTCATGATTGTTTATCTTTAATTCAAGAGGCCACATCAGTCAGGGAAGATTTAGTTGATGTACCAATGGAAGATCCAGACTGTATTATGTATGTTGACGGAAGTTCTTCTATTAATCCAGAAGGTACATGAATCTCAGGATATGCCATAGTAAAACAGGAGAATCAGGTCTTGGTATCTACCGCCTTTGAAACCGCCTATTCTGCCCAACAAGCTGAACTATTCGCCTTCACCCGAGCCTGTATCTTGGCCAAAGATCTCAAAGTCAATATCTATACCGACTCTAGGTATGCCTTTGGGGTGGCCCATGATTTCGGACAATTATGGAAAAATAGGAGATTCCTAACCTCACAGGGGAATGAGATATCCCATAAGCAACTAGTATCTGATTTGTTGCAAGCCCTCATGCTCCCCAAGCGCATTGCCATTGTTAAATGTACCGCCCACACCACCGGAAAATCCCCGGTTGATATAGGGAACCACTGTGCTGACAAAGAGGCTAAACAGGCCTCTCGTGACCAACAGATGGTAGTGTCCAAAATGATGAGTCAGACTAAAAATCCTGCGAAGGATAAGTTAGCCTCGGAAAAACCAATGCCAACCATCCAAGATGTTATTAAAGCACAGGAGGACGCTCCTGAAAAAGAAAAACTGTTGTGGAAAAATTATGGATGTACTTACGACAATGTTTCTAAACTCTGGACCACTCCTGCGGAACAGACTTGCATGTCTGACGAGTTGGCTCTATGGGTTATTGAACGTATGTATTTTGCTACTCATTGTGGAGCAAGGACCACGAGTGACACACTTTTGGCTACTTGGTGGCACCCTAGACTCCAGGCGCTCGCCCAGAACATCAGTAGTCGTTGCCTGGTTTGCCAGCAACATAATCCAGGGAAGGGAGTCCCCTGTGATTGGGGTAAAACGCCCCTACCCGAAGGTCCCTTTGAGACATTTCAGTTGGACTACATTGAGTTGCAAAAAGTTCAGTGTTACAAATATGTGTTAATAATAGTAGATGTGTTTAGCAGATGGATTGAAGCCTACCCTACACTGGACAATAAGGCTCAAACTGTTGTTAAGGCGTTAATGAGGGAAATTGTTCCTAGATAAGGTATCTCAGCTCGACTGATGACCACCTATGTTCTTTCGCTGACTCAGGCTCTGCGACGAGCTCACAACCAGGTTCGAGAGGCTCACCTCGACCTCCCAGTTTTACCCGAATTGTCCCTCGTGGCACCAGGGAAGTATGGATTCGGAAGGAATTAGAGCCACGATGGGAGGGGCCTTTTCAGGTGTTACTCACTACCTCCACTGCAGCCAAGGTCGAGGGGAAAAGTGCCTGGGTTCACCTGCACCACTGCAAGCTCACCACCCTCTAACGAAGCTATTTTACTGGTTATTCTAATTCCTGTTTCAGATTTCCTCTTCTCCATAGCTGAACAAAGCCGTTGACATCCTAATTGTAACATGGACCAGTTTGAACTTTTACCCGTAGTGATAGACAGCCAGCTACACCGACGGTGACCTAAGAGAGACGGGAGAACCGAACTCTTTTAATCAGCAAAATAATTGGACTATTTATCTGAATCCTGAGCCATAAGATGAAACTGTATCTGTATGCCACAGTCTGTATAATATGACAGTTTCGGCACATGGGAGGGGAGACAAAGACGAGAGCTCCATGTAAACACCTTTTTGTACATGTCTTATGTTTATGTGCAAAATGGGAACTTTTCTAGATGCTGGGTGTGTTCACATATCCCTATACATTCCATAGGGGGAATTCCTTTGCGCCCCGTTCCACTGACCCTAACTGAGACTGTCAGATGGATTCAGAGCCAAACTATCACGAGAAGAAGGGGGCCAATACAAATACGAGAGGGGAAAGGCGGGTCAAAAGAGGGATCACGAAGACCAGGAGGAGTATCATACCGTTACCACGTGAACAACCAAGTGGAGATCACCAAGTGGGAGAGTGCTGGAGACCCCATTAGTCAGACGTTCCAGGGATGGTACCAACCAACCTATAACCGTGAAAAGGAACCCCCATTCATAGCCCTGACCAATACCTCAGGGATTGGGAGGCCAACCGGGGACATATGTCTAATCCGAAATGACACCAGTAACAAGGGACATATCATAGGGTATAGCAGTTGCCCACACAGTCTCAACATCACCACAGGTGCACGAGTCACCATCCTCTCTCACCTTCCGGATAACACAGGTGGAGGTTTGTGGGCCCAGTCCTGGGACCCGGAAGATGGACAGGCTCCTGTTATCTGGGATATGTGGTGCCATTTGTGCAGCAAGTACGTACCCTGGCGGAAGCACATGCCTCCAGCCGATACAAGCGAGCCATCACCCCCGCCGACAAGTTCTTTGGGGGTCATGATGTTCCCAATCGGGATAGGATGTCTCATGGATGAAGTACAGAACCTAGAGACGATATTGGAACAGATAGCTAACAATACTGCTGAAGCTCTGGAGGGCATCACAGCTGAAATGGTAGCAATAAGGACCGTAGCATTACAAAACCGAATGGCCCTCGATTACCTGTTAGCTGAGAAAGGGAGAACGTGTGCCCTGATAGGATCTGAATGTTGCACTTACATCCCCGATAATTCAGAAAACATAACTAATCTCGTTGATCACATAAGAAGGGAGGTAAAGAAGTTATCCACCCCTGCAGGAGGAGTAGGCTGGTTTGATTGGCTGTTAGGTGGATCTTGGGGATCGTATCTAATGCATGGAGCAATTATTCTCATTGTAATAATAATTACCTGTTTCTTGATTATTCGTTGCTTTAACCTTTGTGGTAAAGTCATGATGGCAAGATTAGCAAACCCTCTTGTTGTCAAGGGCTCCCGGGTTATGATCCAATGAACTAAAGAACTATTCGACAATAACAACAATATGATTCAGGAAATAGAGTGTGAACGGATGAATGCGATACTCCTAGAATGATCCCAAGTGTTATCATGGAATGATAAAAGGGGGGGGAATGTGGATATATGAAAATGTATAAGCAATAAAGACAGTGAAGTGAACTGGATATTAAATGTATACAGACATTAAATTATATATGGACAGTATAAGCTAACAAAGAATTCATGGAGGAATAGTCATGAAAATCTCAGACTCGAGACTGCAACTTGTTACAACACTAACACATATTGAAACAAAACCCACAGCTTGCAGAAAAACCTCAAGGTCTTATTAAATCATGTTGTTAACCTGAAACATTAACAGAAGGTCTTTGTTTAAAATCAGACCATACTTAGGTCGGCTTATGAGTGGACAAAAGGAAAGAGGGATCAAAAGGGATAGGCTGAACTAGGATGTCACTCTAGCCCTATCTTGTTATCTTTTGCCGAAAATGTATAACCGTCGTCCCTTTACAATGTAACGTCACTTTGTCCGTAGGAAGTGAGTGCGTTCTGTCTGATAAAGTCCCCGATCGGGATTTGCTTTTTAAATAAAAGCTTGCTCTGTTTAAAGCACAATCGGTATTCGACTCAGTGATTTCACTGAACCAGATTGAGGGAAAAGAATCCACATTTATCCCCGGTGTCCTGACCAATATTTATCCCTCAATCATCACTAAAAAAATATTATCTGGTCATTATCACATTGCTGTTTGTGGGAGCTTGCTGTGCACAAATTGGCTGCCATGTTTTCTACATTACAACAGTGACTACACTCCAAAAGTAGATCATTGGCTGCAAAACATTTTGGAACGTCCCAACTTCGTGAAAGGCACTATATAATTAGTACTGTAGTTAAATTACGGGACGAGTAATCCCGAGGCCTGGACTAATAATCCTACCACAGCAACTGTGGAATTTAAATCCAGTTAATTAAATAAATCTGGAATAGAAAGCTAGTGTCAATAATGGTGATCATGAAACTATCTGATGGTCGTGAAAACCCATCTGCTTCACTCATGTCCTTTAGGAAAGGAACTCTGCCGCCCTTACCCAGTCTGGCCTATGTGACTCCAGACCCACAGCAATGCGATTGACTCTTAACTGCCCTCTCAAATGGCCTAGCAAGCCACTCAGTCATAAACTGCTACAAGAAACAATAATAAGAATAAAACTAGACGAACCACTCGGCATCGACCTCGGCACCAGCTTCGGACACGACAATGGCACACCCAGCCCAGTCGACCCTGCAAAGTCCTCCTCACTAACATCAGAGGACTGTGTCAAAATTATGAAAGCTGTCCCACAGACTTGTCAAGCAACAGCCTGACAGTCATACTCACAGAATCATACCTTCCCAGACTCCTCCGTCACCACTCCTGGATATGTCCTGTCCCACCGGCAGGAGAGACCCACCCGAGATGACGGCACAGTGGTGTACAGTCGGCCCTGGGAGTCCTTAACATTGACTCCAGACCCCATGAAGTCTCATGGCTTCAGGTCAAGCATGGGCAAGGAAACCTCCTGCTGATTACCACCTACCGCCCATCATCAGCACTCCTCCACGTTGAACACCACTTGGAAGAAGCACAGAGTAGCAAGGACAGAGAATATACTTTGGTTTGGGGACTTCAATGTCCAACACCAAGAGTGGCTTGGTAGCAGCACTAATGACCGAGATGGCCGAGTCCTGAAGGACATAGCTGCCAGATTGGGCCTGCAGCAACTTGTGAGAACCAACTCGAGGGAACAACCTACTTGACCTCGTCTTCGCCAATCTAACTGTCGTAGATGCATCTGTCCATGACAGCATTGGTATCAGTGATCACCGCACAGTCCTTGTGCAGACGAAGTCCCATCACACTGAAGACACCCTCCATCATGTTGTGTGGCACTACCACTGTGCTAAATGGGATAGATTCAAAATAGAACTCGCAGCTCAAAATTGAGCATCCATGAGGTGCTGTGGGCCATCAGCAGCAACAGAATTGTATTCCACCACAATCTGTAATCTCATGGCCCAGCATTTCCCTCACTTTACCATTACCATCAAGCATGGGGACCAACCCTGGTTCAATAAGGAGTGTAGAAGAGCATGCCAGGAGCAGCACCAGGCGTATCTAAAAATGAGGTACCAATATGGGGAAGCTGCAACACAGGATTACATGCGTGCTAACGGAAGCAGCATGCTATAAACAGAGCTAAGCAATCCCACAATCAACAGATCAGATCAAAGTTCTTCAGTCCTGCCACATCCTGTCATGAATGAACATAAGAACACAAGAATTAGTGCAAGAGTCAGCCATTTGGCCCGCCGTTCAATACTATGGCTTCTACCTAGTCTTCACTTTCCTGCACTGTCCCCATATCCCTCAATTCCCTTAATATCCAAAAATCTATCAATCTCTGACTTGAATATACTCAAGAATTGAGCCTCCACAGCCCACTGGGTTAGAGAATTCCAAAGATTCACCACCCTCTGAGTGAAGATGTTTCTCCTCATCTCAGTCCTAAATGGCCGACCCCTTATTTGGAGACTGTGACTCCGTGTTCTAGACTCCCCAGCCAGAGGAAACATTCTCCCTGCATCTACCCGGTCAAGCCCTGTAAGAATTTTGTACGTTTCAATGAGATCATCTCTCAGTCTTCTGAACTCTAGCGAATATAGGCCTAGTCTACTCAATCCCTCCTCATAGGACAATCCCCCCCATCCCAGGAATCAGTCTGGTGAACCTTCATTGTACTCCCTCTATGACAAGTATATCGTTCCTTAGGTAAGGAGACCAAAACTGTACACAATACTGCAGGTGCAGTCTCACCAAGGCCCTATATAATTGCAGTAAGATGTCTTTACTCTTATACTCAAAACCTCCTGTAATAAAGGCCAACATACCATTTGCTTTCTTAATCGCTTACTGTACCTGCATGTAAACTTTCAGTGTTTCGTGTACAAGAACCGATTCTTGTGGCACCCCGTTAGTTACAGCCTGCCAACCCGAAAATGACCCTTTTATTCCTATTTTGTTTCTGTCCGTTAACCAATCCTCAATCCATGCTAGTATATTACCCCCAATCCCATGAACCCTAATTTTCTTCAATAACGTCTTGATAAACAAAATTAGGGCTCATGGGATTGCGAGTAATATATGGTGATGGACAATTAAACAACAAGAGGCGGAGACTCCATGAATACCCCCATCCTCAATGATGGTGAAGCCCAGCCAGTGAGTGCAATAGACAAGGCTAAAACGTTTGCAACCATCTTCAGCCAGAACTGCCGAGTGGATGATCCATATCATTTTTCTCCTGAGGCCCCCACCATAGGTCCCCTGCAGTCAAAATCAGGGGAAGTCATAATGGGGAACAAAGAAATGGCAGACCAATTGAACAAGTACTTTGGTTCGGTATTCACTAAGGAGGATACAAACAACCTTCCGGATATAAAAGGGGTCAGAGGGTCTAGTAAGGAGGGGGAACTGAGGGAAATCTTTATTAGTCGGGAAATTGTGTTGGGGAAATTGATGGGATTGAAGGCCGATAAATCCCTAGGGCCTGATGGACTGCATCCTGGAGTACTTAAGGAGGTGGCCTTGGAAATAGCGGATGCATTGACAGTCATTTTCCAACATTCCATTGACTCTGGATCAGTTCCTATGGAGTGGAGGGTAGCCAATGTAACCCCACTTTTTAAAAAAGGAGGGAGAGAGAAAACAGGGAACTATAGACCGGTCAGCCTGACATCAGTAGTGGGTAAAATGATGGAATCAATTATTAAGGATGGTGACATGATAGGTCCAAGTCAGCATGGATTTGTGAAAGGGAAATCATGCTTGACAAATCTTCTGGAATTTTTTGAGGATGTTTCCAGTAAAGTGGACAAAGGAGAACCAGTTGATGTGGTATATTTGGACTTTCAGAAGGCTTTCGACAAGGTCCCACACAAGAGATTAATGTGCAAAGTTAAAGCACATGGGATTGGGGGTAGTGTGCTGACGTGGATTGAGAACTGGTTGTCAGACAGGAAGCAAAGAGTAGGAGTAAACGGGTTCTTTTCAGAATGGCAGGCAGTGACTAGTGGGGTGCCGCAAGGTTCTGTGCTGGGGCCCCAGCTGTTTACATTGTACATTAATGATTTAGACGAGGGGATTAAATGCAGTATCTCCAAATTTGCGGATGACACTAAGTTGGGTGGCAGTGTGAGCTGCGAGGAGGATGCTATTAGGCTGCAGAGTGACTTGGATAGGTTAGGTGAGTGGGCAAATGCATGGCAGATGAAGTATAATGTGGATAAATGTGAGGTTATCCACTTTGGTGACACTTTGCTGAATGGTGACAGATTAGGAAAAGGGAAGGTGCAACGAGACCTGGGTGTCATGGTACATCAGTCATTGAAGGTTAGCATGCAGGTACAGCAGGCGGTTAAGAAAGCAAATGGCATGTTGGCCTTCATAGCGAGGGGATTTGAATACAGGGGCAGGGAGGTGTTGCTACAATTGTACAGGGCCTTGGTGAGGCCACACCTGGAGTATTGTGTACAGTTTTGGTCTCCTAACTTGAGGAAGGACATTCTTGCTATTGAGGGAGTGCAGCGAAGATTCACCAGACTGATTCCCAGGATGGCGGGACTGACCTATCAAGAAAGACTGGATCAACTGGGCTTGTATTCACTGGAGTTCAGAAGAATGAGAGGGGACCTCATGGAAACGTTTAAAATTCTGACGGGTTTAGACAGGTTAGATGCAGGAAGAATGTTCCCAATGTTGGGGAAGTCCAGAACCAGGGGTCACAATCTGAGGATAAGGGGTAAGCAATTTAGGACCGAGATGAGGAGAAACTTCTTCACCCAGAGAGTGGTGAACCTGTGGAATTCTCTACCATAGAAAGTAGTTGAGGCCAATTCACTAAATATATTCAAAAGGGAGTTAGATGAAGTCCTTACTACTCGGGGGATCAAGGGTTATGGCGAGAAAGCAGGAAGGGGGTACTGAAGTTTCATGTTCAGCCATGAACTCATTGAATGGCGGTGCAGGCTAGAAGGGCTGAATGGCCTGCTCCTGCACCTATTTTCTATGTTTCTATCACAGAAGCCAGTCTTCAGCCAAATTGATTCACCCCACGTGATATCAAGAAGCAGCTGAACACACTGGATACAGGAAAGGCTATGGGCCCTGACAACATCCCAGCTGTCACGCTGAAGACGTGTGCCCTAGAACCAGCCAGGTCTCTAGCCAAGCTGTTCCAGTACAGCTATGACACTGGCATATACCTGACAATGTTGAAAACTGCCCAGGTATGTCCTGTCCACAAAAAGCAGGACAAATCCAATTCGGACAATTAACTTCCCATCAGTCTACTCTCAATCAGCAGCAAAGTGATGGAAGATGTTGTCAACAGTGCCATCAAGTGGCACTTACTCACCAATAACCTGCTCACCAACACCCAGTTTGGGTTCCGCCAGGACCACTCGGCTGCAGACCTGATTACATCCTTGGTCCAAACATGAACAAAAGAGTGGAATTCCAGAGGTGAGGTGTAGGTGATTGTCCTTGATATCAAGGCAGCATTTGACAGTGTGTGGCATCAAAGAGTCTGAGTAAAACTGAAGTCAATGGGAATCAGGGGGAAAATTGGCTGGAGTCATACCTAGCACAAAGGAAGATGGTTGTGATTGTTGGAGATCAATCATCCCAGCCCCAGGACATCGCTGCAATTCCTCAGGGCAGTGTCCTAGGACCAACCATCTGCAGCTGCTTCATCATTGGCTTTCCCTCCATCATAAGGTCAGAAGTGGGGATGTTTGCTGGTGATTGCCCAGTGTTCAGTTCCATTCACAACTCCTCAGAAAATGAAGCATTCCATGCCTGCATTCAGCAAGATCTGGATGCCATTCAGGCTTGGGCTGGTAAGTGGCAAGCAACATTCGTGCTACACAAGTGCCAGGCAATGACCATCTCCAACAAGCAAGAATCCAACCACCACCCCTTGATATTCAACTGCAATACCATCATCAAATTCCCCATCATCAACATCCTGTGGGTCATTATTGGCCAGAAACTTAACTGGACCAGCCACAAACACTGTGGCAACAAGAGCAGGTCAGAGGCTGGGTATTTTGCAGCAAGTGTCTCGCCTTCGGATTCCCTGAAGCCTTTCCACCATCTACAAGGCACGTCAGTAGTGTTGATTGAATACTCTCCACTTGCCTGGACGAGTGCAGCTCCTCCAATAACACTCAAGAAGTTCGACACAATCTAGAACAAAGCAGCCCGCTTGATTGGCACCCCATCCCACCACCTTAAACATTCACTCCCTCCACCACCAGCGCACCGTGGCTGCAGTGTGCACCATCTACAAGATGCACTGCAGCAACTCGCCACGATTTCTTCGGCAGCACCTCCCAAAGCCGCGACCTCTACCACCTAGAAGGACAAGGGCAGCAGGCACAGGGGAGCATCACCACCTGCAAGTTCCCCTCTAAGTTGCACACCATACTGACTTGGAAATATATCGCCGATCTTTCATCGTCACTTGGTCAAAATCCTGGAACTCACTCCCGAACAGCACTGTGGGAGTACCTTCACCACAAGGACTGCAGCAGTTCAAGGTGGCGGCTCACCACCATTTTCTCAAGAGCAATTAGGGATGGGCGATAAATACTAGTCTTGCCAGGGACACCCATATTCCAGAACGAATAAAAAAAAATGCAAGTCTTTTTTTCTTTAAAACAGTTGCAGGGGCACAGACATGACAACACCGCCACACACAGGGACTGGATGGTACTGCATGTCAGATTACACAAGCTCCACCTGCATCTAGGCAGTGATTCTACAGTATTTACGTATCATTGCTACATTTTCAACAACTTGCATTTATAAAGCACCTTCATTGTAGTAAGACATCCCAAGGCACTTCAAAGGGGCTTTATCAAACAACATTTGACAGCATGCCACATAAGGAGATAGTGGGACAGGTCAAAAGCTTGGTCAAAGAGATAGGTTTTCAGGAGTAGCTTAAAGGAGGAGAGAGAGGTGCGGAGGCGAAGAAGTTTAGGGAGGGAATGTCAGAGCTAGGCAGCTGAAGGCACGGCCGCCAATGGTGAGGGCGATGTAAATCAGGGATGTGCAAGAGGCCAGAATTGGAGCAGCCCAGAGATTTCAGATGGTTGTTGGACTGGAGACGGTAGCAGGGATAGGGAGTGGAAAGAGCATGGAGGGAGTGGAAAACAAGGATGAGAATTTTAAAATTGAGGTTTTGCCGGACCGGGAACCCAATGTAAGGCAGCGAGCACAGGGGTGATGGGGGAAGGAATTTGGAGCGATTTGGGACACGGGCAGCCGAGTTTTAGATGAGCTCAAGCTTACGAAGGGTACAATAAGGGAGGTCGGCGAGGAGAGCATTGGAATAGTCAAGTCTAGAGGTAACAAAGAATATTTGATGGTTTCAGCAGCAGATGAGCTGAGGCAGGAGTGGAGATGGGCGGTGTTACAGATGTGGAAGGCGGCGGTCTAGGTGATGGAGCAGATACGCGGTCGGCAGTTCAATCTCCGGGTTAAATAGGATGTCAAGGTTGCGAATGGTCTGATTCAGCCTCAGACAGTGGCCAGGAAGAGGGATGGATTCAGTGGTTAGGTAACGGAGTTTGTGGTGGGGACCAAAAACAATGGCTCTGGTCTTGCCAATATTTAGTTGGGAGGAAATTTCTTCTGGTCGGACAAGCAGCGTGACAAATCAGAGACAGTGGAGGAGTCGAGAGTGATGGTGGTGGTTCCCAATGCACGAGGGGACGCAGGTCACAGAATTGTCCAACCCCAAGAGAGGAACGCCAACGATAAAGAAATTTATCCAGGCAGCTTTCTATCTTTGGGATAAAGGAACGAATCACAGAGGTCGATCACTTATAGCTGGATGTTTCTCATTTAATTTGCCCAGTAGGGCTTAGCTGAGCAGAGCTTTCTATGGGCCCAAGTTTCGGGTGGAGTTGCTCCTAGTTTTTTGGAGCAACTAGTTTAGTTTGGAGTATGTTAGAAATTGCAATTCTCGGATAATAGTTTGCTCCAGTTCTAATGAGTTAGTTTAGGTTGGCTTTAGGTAAGGTATTTTTTTTTTCCAAAAGGGAGTGTTGTCCAGCCACTCAGGCCTGTTTTGCAAGTTTCGACAGTGAAAACTTACTACAAACTAACTTAGAATGGAGTATGTATCCACTTTTGTAAGTTCTGAAAAACCATACCTAGAGTTAAGTTTAGTGCAGGCACAGCCAGAGACGGGGGGTGGGAAGCATTAAACACAAAGGACACATCAACATCACAACAGGGGGGGAAGGAAGTTAGAGGATTTTCCATAAACACCTTCATAACAACATTAAAGAAGCAAAATACATTTAAAGCAGTAAGCACAAAATAAAGCAGTACATTTACGAAGCACAAAAAGTAATAAGCAATTAATTAATAAAAAATAGAAGGAACCCTGCAACAAAAGCTCCAAGACCAAAGTAATAAGCAACCAATCAATTAAAAATAAAAAAAATAGAAGTCCTACCTTTATGTGAAAGGAAGGTGTTTCTGTCAGTGTCTCTCTCTCTCTGTATCTGACAGTGAGGGATGGGGGTGTGTGTTGGGGGGAGGTGGTGGTGGTGAGGGGGCGGTGTGCGCGTGGGCGGGGGGCGTTTGTGCGGGGGCTGGAGTGTGTGTATGTGTGTGTGTGTGTGTGTGTGTATACACGTGCTGGCGGGGATGGTATGAGATGGGGGGCGTGCGTGCGGGGGGAGAGGGGAGCGTGCGTGCGGGGGGAATGGGGGGAGTGCGTGCGGGGGGAGAGGGGAGCGTGCGTGCGGGGGGAGTGGGGGCGTGCGTGCGGGGGGAGTGGGGGCGTGCGTGCGGGGGGAGTGGGGGCGTGCGTGCGGGGGGAGTGGGGCCGTGCGTGCGGGGGGAGTGGGGCCGTGCGTGCGGGGGGAGTGGGGCCGTGCGTGCGGGGGGAGTGGGGCCGTGCGTGCGGGGGGAGTGGGGGCGTGCGTGCGGGGGGAGTGGGGGCGTGCGTGCGGGGGGAGTGGGGGCGTGCGTGCGGGGGGAGTGGGGGCGTGCGTGCGGGGGGAGTGGGGGCGTGCGTGCGGGGGGAGTGGGGGCGTGCGTGCGGGGGGAGTGGGGGCGTGCGTGCGGGGGGAGTGGGGGCGTGCGTGCGGGGGGAGTGGGGGCGTGCGTGCGGGGGGAGTGGGGGCGTGCGTGCGGGGGGAGTGGGGGCGTGCGTGCGGGGGGAGTGGGGGCGTGCGTGCGGGGGGAGTGGGGGCGTGCGTGCGGGGGGAGTGGGGGCGTGCGTGCGGGGGGAGTGGGGGCGTGCGTGCGGGGGGAGTGGGGGTGCGTGTGGGGTGTGTGTGGGGGTAGTGAGGGTGTGTGTGGGGTGAGTGGGGGTGAGGGAGTGTTGGGGGGGGGGTGAGGGGGGTGTTGGGTGTGTGTATGTACGTGCTGGCGGGGAAGGTGTGTGGGGGTGGGGGTTTGTGCAGGAGTGGGGGGGCTGAGCGCGGGGTGTGGGGGGCTGGACGGAGGCAACCCTGCTCTCTCCTCCGGCCCTTCGATCATTTCGAGTGCCCCCCAACCCACACTCCTCCATCCCTTGCCACGCTCCTCCATCCCTTGCATCGCCCCTCCATCCGTTCCCATGTTTCTCTCCCACCGATCACCTCCCCAGTGCCCTCTTTCTGCGCTCCTCCATCCCTCCCCGGTACCCACACCATTCTGAAACAGACTGGGGAAAAACGCCCTGCTGAGCCATTGCGCACGCGCACCGAAGCCGGCAGTCTTCAGACATGCAGGGGCTTAGCCTCGCCCACCTGCAGCTTGCTCCGCCCCAGGAAGACTGCGCTGCGTCATGCCACGCCACGGTCCAAGAGGACCGGAGAATTGCAGCAAAATATTCCGCCGCACCTTCGAGCCCAGGCAGGTCACCCAAGTCTCGGAGGTGCGCCGTTTTCACCTGATGCCGAAACTTGGGCCCGATATCGCAGGCTCCTATGTCAAAAAAGAGAACTCAATTAAAGAGGGAAATCTGATTGGTGACCTGGCAGGTCAAACTCCACAATCTTAAGAGCATTTTGTGTTCTCTCTTTTAAGAGAAACTCTAACATGATAGAGGAAGTCAATGCAACTGGTAACAGCAAACCCAGAACCAGTCTGGATTAGTGAGCTTGAAAGTTAGTTTTCACTCACAATGTGAATAGAGTATGTGGCTTTGTTACTTTGCATGGCACGAGGAGTGGTAGGAAATTGAGAGGTCTCACAGTGAGAACATTTTGTTTATTCACATATTCCATGTAAAATAACCCCGTTGATTGGTTTTCAATTATGTCTCGTTTTGCTAGAGTGCTTTTCATTCCGTCTTCCATGAAACAAAACCATTTCAACAACATCCTACAACATAAGAGATATATTACCAATTTAAAGATTCGGGTTCTTTCAGGTTTTATTTTTAGTGCAAATATCCAGGAGCAAACCAGTGGGGGAAACCGGACCCCCCAAAAACCCAGGTAAATTTGGGAAGTAAGGGACTCAAAAATATACAGTCAGGCTGATTGACAGCTATTATTTACACCGTTCAGCGACAGCGACACCATCTCACTCTCACTTAACCCGCAGATAGATTTTTTTTTAAACTAAAAGTAAAATTGAAGAATCTATGTTCACAGCTGTGGCTCCAGTTCACTATGATGGTGAGATGTTAAAAATTGTTGGAGATTATGCAGAGGGGAACAGTTGCCATCTTGCTTTCACCAAATGATGCCTCTGGTGTGTGCCCTGGGTCAGCCTTTGATTGATGACCTGAAGTTGAAGGGACTAATTTTATGGTACCGAGCAGTGCACTGCTGTCCTTGTCCATGCCTAACTAGGAATGAAAAGACAGATTTCATGCAGTCCTCAGAGCAACATATAAAGTTCAGCAAGGTCCCAGTAAAAACACAGCACTCAGCATGACACAAATAGCATGCAGCGCACACGCACAGCAACAGGAGTGGGCCATTCAGCTCCTCGAGCCTTCTCCACCAATCAATTATATCATGGCTCATCTGTACGTCATCTCAATTCTCCCGCTTAGTTTCATGTCCCTTGACAGTTGACACCCTTACAACCTGAGCTATTTGTTCATATTTCTATCTGGATCTAATTTCCAGAAAAATAAAAGACGGTGAGAAATTTGTTCCTTTCTCTCAACAGGAAATCAGTTTTTACAGATCCATCACGCTAAAAAATACACTTTAAGATAATAATTGAGAAAGATACGAGTATGACGAAGACCAAGGTAATATATTGGAGAAAAGCGGATTTTGAGGGGCTGAGAATAGGACTTGGAAAACTAAAATGGACATCGATAAACAATGACCTAGAACAGTAATGGGAAATATTTAAAATGGTGTTCAACAGTGTCCAGGAAAAATATATTCCACTGAGAAAAAGAACAAAATAAGCACTAATGGAACACCATGGATGAATAAAACCATAAGGGAAAAATTGAGGGCAAGGAAAGAGGCTTACATTAAGTACATGGACAGCAGGGGAGGGTGCATGATACGGGAGAATACGAAGAGATTAGGAGAGAAGTCAAAAAACAATTGGGAAGGCAAAGAGGAACTATGAAATTAAATCATCAAGGAACAAAAAACAAAATAGTAAAATATTTCAGACATAAATTTAAAAAAGGAAGGTTGGGGTGGGAATAGGGCAACTTGGGGATGGACAGGATAATACCACAGGCAACTATGGAGATAGAAGGAAGCAATATTAAGTAATTACTGAAAGGTTAATAGCGTCAGTGCGAAATTGCTGTGCTTTAGAAAATGTACTGTATGACAGGATGAGATAAGCAATTGCGAAAAGGTCACAAGATGCTGAGCAAGAAAGAAACCAATCACACCAGACGCTGGCCGAAGATAAGGAAGTAAGCCGGACAAAGACGAAAAAAACTTGTGTGGACACTTTTGCAATGCCAGATGTAGAAGCAGTGACATGTGACCTTTGCGGTTTACGACTTTAAATACTCATTTTTTGTAAACCCAAATTGAGTTGTTGCCTGGTTGAGGGACCTACATACAACTCCCCTGGTACCTTGTATTAATAAACTGTGTGTGTTTTCAACTCTCTAATGTAGTCTCGGAGTAGATTTATTTCTACCTCGGGGTTTTCCCCCCAACAATTACTTTGCTTCAGTATTTACCAGTGAGATAGAGCAGGTGGACATGACATTGGATCATGAGATTTGTAATGAAATAAACGCATTTAAAATAAGAGATGTACTAAATAAACTAATGAAACTCAAGAGGAAAAAAATCCTGGTCTGGACAGATTACATCCATGCATTTTAAAAGAATCTCGGGAAGAGACAGTAGAGGCATTACTACACATATTTAATAATTTGTTTAAAAAAAGATATAGTGCCAGAGGACTGGTGGATAGTTAACATAATACCTATATTTAAGAAGGTAATAGAACATGTCCAAGGAACTCTAGACCAGCCAGCTTAATATCGGTGGTAGAAAAAAATAATGGAATTCCGACGAAAGGAAAAAATAGAAGCACATCTAGAAGCCAAAAATATAATAATGGTCAGCAGGGATTTCAAAAGGGAAAGTCTTGCTTCACAAACCTCATTGAATTTTTTTTAAAGAGGTAACAGAGAGTAGACAAGGATAATGTAGCAGATGTAATTTATTTAGATTTTCAAAAGGCCTTTGATTAGGTACCACATAACAGACTAATGAATAAGCTCAGAACGTGGAGTCAGGGGACAAGGTACAGATTGGATCGCTAGCTGGCTTCAAGACAAAGCAGAGAGTAGGGGTAAAGGGTAGCTATTCACAGTGGCAGGAGGTGGATAGCGGTGTTCGACAAGGATTAGTGCAGTGTTCCACAAATTATATTAACGATTTAGACTTTGGAATCAAAAATGCCAATTTCTAAATTTGCAGATATCCCGCCTCCTCCTCTTAGGCAGCCCCCCCTGAGTCGAGGATAACTTGTTTCCACAGTAAAATGAGTTCTAAGGTGACTGATGAGACCAATGCGGGATCTACAGTCTCTGTCTCAGGTGGGGCAGATGGTGGTGGAAGAAACTGGAGGTGTTCGCCGCCTTCTCGGATGCTTCTCCTCCACTTTGAGCGCTCTTGGGCCAGGGATTTCCAAGAGTCGGTGGGGTGTTACATTTTTTGAAGGAGGCTTTGAGGACGTCCTTGGAGAGTTTTCTCTGCCCTCTTTTCCAACCTCTGTCATTGAATTACAATATGCAGATGACACTTGCGTTTGTGCGCACTCAGAGTTCTAACTCCAAACCGTCGTTGATACCTTTCAGAGTATGGGCCTTACATTAAACATCAGCAAGACAAAAGTTCTCTACCAACCTGCCCCCACCACATAGCACTACTCCCCAATTATCAAAATCCATGAGGAGACCTTTGCAGATAGCACCAAATTGGGAGTTCGTCAATATTGAGGAGGAATGTAACAAATTACAGGCAGACATCAATAAACCTGCAAAATGGCAAATAATTGGCAAATTAAATTCAACAGATAAATATGAGGTATTACATTTTGGTAGGAAGAATAGGGAAGTAACTTATTACTTGGAGGGTGAGAGTCTGGTGGGGTAGAGGAGCAAGGGATCTGAGACAAATGCACAAATTGCTAAAAGCAGCGATACAGGTGAACAAGGCTATAAAAAAGCAAACCAAGCACTAGGATTTATTCCTCGAGGAATAGAATTGAAAAGCGGTGAAGTTATGCGAAACATGTATCGAACCTTGGTTGGACCACACTAGAAGTACTGCATACTATTCTGGTCACAATATTATAGAAAGGATATAGAGGTGCTGGAGAGGGTGCAGAGAAAATTTACAAGGACGATACCAGAAATGCGAGTGTATACCCATCAGGAAAGGATGAACAGGCTGAGTCTTTTTTCAGTGAAGAAAAGCTGAGCAGTGACCAAATAGAAGTCTTTAAAATTATGAAAGGTTTTGTAGATACAGCAAGAGTGTTTCCACTTGTGGGGAAGAGCATAACTAGAGAGCATCAATATAAGATAGTCACCATCAAATCAAAAAGGGAATTCAGAGGAAACTTCTTTACCAGAGGGTGGTGAGAATGTGGAACTTGCTACCAATGGGAGATCATAAGAACTTAAGAAATAGGAGCAGAAGTAGGCCCCTCAAACCTGCTCGCCATTCAATAAGATCATGGCTAATCTGATCCTGACCTCAACTCCACTTCTCCGCCCGTTCCTCATAACCCTTCATTCACTTATCATTCAAAAATCTGTCTATCTCCACCTTAAATATATTCAAAGACCCAGCCTCCACAGATCTCTGGGGTAGAGAATTCCAAGATTCACGACCCTCAAGGAAGAAGTTGCTTCTCTTTTCTGTTTTAAATAGACGATCCCTTATCCTGAAACTATGCCCCCTAATTCTAAATTCCTCGAGTGGAAACATCCTTTCTGCATCTACCCCGTCAAGCTCACCCCAGATTCTTATATGTTTCAATAAGATCACCTCTCATTCTTCTCAACTCCAATGAGTAGAGACCCAAACTGCTCAACCTTTTTTCATATGAAAACCTCTTCATCTCTGGAATCAACCTCGTGAACCTTCTCTGAACTGCCTCCAATGCAAATATATCCTTCCTTAAATAATGAGATCAAAACTGTGCGCAGTACTCCAGGTGTGGTCTTACCAACGCTCTGTACAGTTGGAGCAAGACACCCCTACTTTTATACTCCATCCCTCTTGCAATAAAGGCCAACATTCCATTTGGCTTCCTGATTACATGCTGTACCTGCATGGTCATTTTTTGCATTTTGTAATCGCTCTCCATTTAAATAATAAATTGTTTTTTTATTTTTTCTATCAAAGTGGATAATCTCACATCTGCCAAATGTTTGCCCTCTCACTGAGCCTAAATATATCCCTTTGTAGATTATTTGCGTCCTCCTCACAACTTGCTTTCCCACCTATCTTTGTATCAGCAGCAAATTTGGATATGTTACACTCGGTGCCTTCATCCAAGTCATTAATATAAATTATAAATAGTTGAGGACCCAGCACCGATCCCTGTGGCATCCCATCAGTTACAGTTTGCCAACCTGAAAATGACCGATTTATCCCAATTGTCCGTTTTCTGTTAGCCAATCCTCTATCCATGCTAATATATTACCCCCGACCCAGTGAGCTCTTATCTTGTGCAGTATCCTTTTATGTGACATCTTATCGAATGCTTTCTGGAAATCCAAATACATGGCAGCTACTGGTTCCCCTTTATCCACTCTGCTCGTTACATCCTCAAAGAACTCCAACAAATTTGTCAAACATAATTTCCCTTTCAAAAAACCATGCTGACTCTGCTTAACTACAATATGATTTTCTAAATGTCCTGCTTCTACTTCCTTAATGATGGACTGCAGCATTTTCACAATGACATGTTAGGCTAACTGGTCTAAAATTTTCAGCTTTCCATCTCCTTCCTTTCTGAAATAGCATTTTTAAATATATGCTTAAATGTTTGCCACTGCTTTTCTACAGTCTTACCCTTTAATATATTTGCGGTTTTCCAGTCTGCTGGGATCTCTCCAGAGTTCAGGGAATTTTGGTAATTACAACCAATGCATCCGCTATCTCTGCGGCAACTTCTTTTAAGACCCTAGGATGCAGGCCATTGGGTTCAGGAGACTTGTCCACCTTTAGTCCCATTAGTTTGACTAGTACTTTATCTCCAGTGATAGTGATTGTTTTAAGTTCTCCCCCCCTCCTCCCAATAGCCCCTTGATTATAAATTATTTGCATGTTTTTAGTGACTTCTACCGTGAAGATCGATACAAAATACTTGTTCAAAGTCTCTGCTATTTCCCTGTTTCCCATTAATTCTCCAGTCTCATCCTAAGGGACCAAACTTTACTTTAGCTACTTGCTTCCTTTTTATATACCTGTAGAAGCTCTGTCTGTTTTTATATTTCTTGATAGAGAAGATAGCATATGAGAGTAAACTATCATTTTTTAAGTCGTTCTTTGCTGTTTTCTAAAAATGTCCCAATCTTCTGGCCTTCCACTGTTCTTTGCAACATTGTATAACTGTTTTCAATTTGATACCATCCTTTACTTCCTTAGTTAGCCAGGGATGGTTCGTCCTTCTCTTAGCGTTTTTTTTTTCCTCACTAGAATATATCTTTTGCTGAGAGTTATGAAGTATATATTTAAAT
The DNA here is from genome assembly GCF_044704955.1 of Pristiophorus japonicus. Lineage (NCBI taxonomy): Eukaryota > Metazoa > Chordata > Chondrichthyes > Pristiophoridae > Pristiophorus > Pristiophorus japonicus. Next base: position 25,465,378 of record NC_091995.1, on the reverse strand, counting down.
GTTTGCCACTGCTTTTCTAGTCTTAACCTTTAATATATTTTCCCAGTTCACTTTAAGCAACTCTGCCTTCATACCTTTGCAATGACCTTTATTTAAATTCAGACACTAGTTTGAGACCTAGCTTTCCCACCCTCAAATTGAATTTGAAATTCTACCATGCTATGATCACTCTTCCCAAAAGGATTCTTCACTATGAGATTAATTAATCCAAACTCTTTACACATTACCAGATCTAAAATAGTCTGCTCCCTGGTTGGTTCCACAACATATTGTTCCAAGAAACTGATTCTAAATCTTGATCTTCTGAGCTAATATTTCTCACTACTGCACTGATCTCATCCCTTATTAACAGAGCTAACCCACCTCCTTTTCCTTTCTGCCTATCCTTACGAAATGGCAAATACCCCTAAATATCAGTTCCCAACCTTGGTCACCTTGCAACCATGTCTCTGTAATGGCAATCAGAACATACCCATTTATTTCTATTTGAGGCAAATAGTATAGATTCATTTAAGGGGAAGCTAGATAAGCATATGAAGGAGAAGGTAATAGAGGGCTTTGCTGATAGAGTTAGATGTTGAAAGACGGGAAGAGGCTTGAGTGGAGTATAAACACCGGCATGGACTGGTTGACCCGAATGGCCTACTTCTTTGTAATCCTATGTAAAAAAAAAATAACTGAGAATTTATCAGTGGAAATTGGTAAAAGTTCCGAAATACACCAGAAGTGTTCCATACTTGTCTTCAAATGGTGCCATTACATCCTTAATGCCCACCTGAACCCACAGGGCTTCAGTTTAGCATCTTATCGAAGGACGGTCCCACAAACAATGCACAGTACAGCATTAGATCTAGATTATAAGCACAAGTCCAGCAGTCAGGTTTCTCTAACTCAAGGATGATGAGAAAATCAGTAACAGGCGATGTGCTCTAGTTTTTAAAAATTAGCAGGACAGTGGATGTGGTTTCTAGTTTCCCATTGTGCACCAATAGCCTGATAGTTGAGCTCACATGCAAATGGCCAAACATGTAGAAACCCAACCAGCTCACTGATCATTTCAGGGAATGGATAAGGAAACAGGTTTACTCTGAAATATTCAGGGGTATCTGATATTCTGTTCAGTAATGCTGGTTAGAGAAGTGCAAACAGGTCAAGGAGGAATCATGCTGCTGAGCTCCGGATGTCAGTGAATGCCGCTGACTCTGGTGACAATCACCGAGAACATATCTGTGGCTTGTCCTTTCCTACTTGTACAAGCTGCAGGAAATGACCAGCTTCAACCCACCCAAGTGCTGGTGGTCAGTGCAGTAGATAGTTACCAAGTATACTGAGAAACACAGACCAAATGGGCTGTGATGGATTTACAGTTAAACCAGATCAATGCCCAGAGGATGCCGTATTGGATCTGATTGTGGTCATATTGTGAAGGATCCTGTGATTTCAGATTGCACCCTATCCAGAGAGACAGGATAATCCCTGTGTACTTATTGTGCATTGAGGTGTCTGAACATCATCCAACACAGCAGCACCCCTTGTAAACTTGGAGCCATTAGGTAAGATCTTATTATACTTTATGTTTCAATATTCTGAGAAGAATAGTTTCCGTTTGAGTTCAAGTATCTCTGGTCACTGATGAATAGAGTTCTCGTCACGTCACGGCTTTTCTCTCTTTCTTCTCGTGAGGTTAATTATGCCTGGTCATGGTTAACAATGAGAATTCCACTGTCAGTTCAGATCACTGGTTCTGGTGGGGAAACCTCCCTCTTACTGCCTCCTAATGTTTGCTTTTCAACTATTTAAAGTATTTTTAATCTAACTCGCCAGGTCAAAATGCTGGAACTCCCTCTCTAACTGCACTGTGGGAGTACCTTCACCACACAGACTGCAATGGTTCAAGGCGGCAGCTCACCACCACCGTCTCAAGGACAATTAGGGATGGGCAATAAATGCTGGCCTTGCCAGCGCGCCAACATCCCGGAACGAATGAAAAAAACCCACAGGATCAGGTAGAATGCTGGTTTTACGCCCCGTCCAATATTATTCTCCACTGACGTCGAATATCGGTGGCCATCAAATACCACCTCGTCCAATCTTCCGATTAACATGGCAGTTTGCTAAAAACAAATCAAACAGTGCATGTTCACCAATCCAATTATATACAGCTACTTCTCAAAGGGGAAAGCACAATTCTCCCTTCGGAGGAACGAGGGAAGATTGCAGTGAATGGAAGCACCCAGACAAGGTGGGCAACACTGCCCATAATATTGCACCCATTAAAAATTGGAAATTGGACGGAAAATCGTGAGTTACTGCCCCGTGAGTTTCTGATCTGTGCTTCCCCCCTGGCCACAACTGAGTAGCCAATCGGTTCTAACATCAGACACTACTTCAACAGTAAATTGGAGGAAATGCTTGATACAGACTCTACCACGGCGCTCTGCAATAACAAGCCGAACTACAACCAAATGTTTTGTACTAGGTATACAGTGGTGTTCCCCAGGGGTCGGTACTAGGACCACTGCTTTTCTTAATATATATTAATGACTTGACGTGTGTGTACAGGGCATAATTTCAAAAACTACAGATGGCACAAAACGTGGGAGTACAGTGAAATGTGAGGAGGATAGGGATAAAAGAGCTGGTCACGGCAGGGAGCAGCGCGAGCTCGTCTAGGAATGCAAAAGCTTCACGGTGGGTGACTGGATTGACGTCACCATTATCCAGGTCGCCGATTGGAGCGTGGTCGACACCATCGCCGGGGTTGGGTCCCAGGTACAATACGACAGGCAGCGAGAAGCGGAGGAACGACGATCCCGGGGCCCCCCCGAGGGAGGGGCGAGAGATCCCGCCCCCCCCCCCCCCCCCCGAGGGAGGGGCGAGAGATCCCGGGGCCCCCCCCCCCGAGGGAGGGGCGAGAGATCCCAGGGCCCCCCCGAGGGAGGGGCGAGAGATCCTGGGGCCCCCCCGAGGGAGGGGCGAGAGATCCCGGGCCACCCCCCCCCCCCGAGGGAGGGGCGAGAGATCCCGGGGCCCCCCCCCGAGGGAGGGGCGAGAGATCCCGGGGCCCCCCCGAGGGAGGGGCGATAGTGTGCGGGGCCCCCCCGAGGGAGGGGCAAGAGTGTGCGGGGCCCCCCCAAGGGAGGGGCGAGAGATCCCGGGGCCCCCGAGGGAGGGGCGAGAGATCCCGGGGCCCCCCCGAGGGAGGGGAGAGAGTGTGCGGGGCCCCCCGAGGGAGGGGCGAGAGAGTGCGGGGCCCCCCGAGGGAGGGGCGAGAGATCCTGGGGCCCCCAAGGGAGGGGCGAGAGATCCCGGAGCCCCCGAGGGAGGGGCGAGAGAGTGCGGGGCCCAGGAGCGGTGGTGTCGGAGGTGAGGTCGTGGCCCGTGTCGGAATAGAGGGGCTATGGCGCAGGAGCGCCGAGAGTTCGGGCCCAGGAGCGGCTGTACCGGCGCCCAGGAGCGGCGGGGTCGTGGCCCAAGAGCGGCACAGCATATAACAGCGGAGTCGGGGCCCAGGGATGGCGCAGCATGGGCCAGCAGCAAAGCCATGAGTCCCACACTGCGTCCTATGAATCCCAAGGACAATGGGTGTATGTGTGCGTACAAGGCCCTTGCAGCCGAGCTTGGTCTCCAGTCGTCTTGGTTAACCCTTGCCAATGGATCAAGGCCTTGCTCTGTCAAGCCCTTGTGGTTGCTAGTGTGCAATGGCCACTCCACATTAAAAGAATTCACACACAGGCATCTTCCGCCCTTCAAGATGTAGCTCGGGGCCTGGAATGTCAGGTCCCTCATTGAAACACCTGCGAACTCATCTTTTGGTGTGGAAGTGGGTCATCCTGGTCACGAGGGACAGTCTAATACTACTATGTTTCTATGTTACTAGGATAGGGATAGACTTCATGGAGACATAGACGCGCGGCGAATGAAAATTACCACAGAAAAGTGCAAAGTGATACATTTTGGTAGGAACAAGGAGAGGCAATATAAACTAAAGGGTGCATGAACAGAGAGACCTGGGTGTATATGTACATAAATCGTTGAAAGCTGAAGCGGTAAAAAAAAGCATACGGGATTCTGGGCTTCATAGATAGCTACATAGAGTATAAAAGCAAGGAAATGATGATGAACCTTTAAAAAACACTGGTTCGGCCTCAACTGGTGTAGTGTGTCCAATTCTGGGCACCACACGTTAGGAAGGATGTGTAGGCCTTAAAGAGGGTGCAGAAAAGATTTAAAAGAATGGTTCCAGGGATGAGGGAGTTATGTGGATAGACTGGAGAAGCTGGAGTTGTTCTCCTTAGAGCAGGGAAGGTTGAGAAGAAATTTGGGTATTCAGAATCATGAGGGGGTCGAGACTGAGTAGATAGAGAGAAACTGTTCTCACTGGGGGAAGGGTCCAGAACCAGAGGACACAGATTGAAGGGGAATAACTTTTTTTTTTAAATCACAGCGAGTGGTCAGGATATGGAATGCACTGCCTGCAAGAGTGGTGGAGGCAGATTCAATTGTGGCTTTCAAAAGGGAGATGGATCAGTAGCTGAAAGAGAAAAAATTTGCAGGGCTACGGGAAAAGGGCAGGGGAGTGGGACTAGCTGATGTGCTCTTGCAGAGAGCCAGCACGGGCTCGACAGGCTGAATAGCCTCCTTCTGTGCTGTAACCATTCTATGATTCTATGAAATCCTTTCTATCCAATACATTAAATGTGATTAATGTTTTGACATTTCATATTTGATTTCTTCACAGCCAGATTTATTAAACTGTGTAACAGACTGTGGGAGACCCAAGGTTTCTCAGTCCCTTCCTCTGATCTCTCACTGATGAGTTTATGTTGTTTCTCTCTTAGAACATGATCTTACTCTACTTACATTCCCTCACAGGGCAGTACTGGTTAATGCTGTTGCTATTCACTGACCCAGGTAAGAAAATGTCTGCCATTTGCTTAATAGGGGTGAATTACATTAAAATGTTATCTTGTCTGTTTAAAACAGTCAGCGATCAGGGACAAGATGTAGGTTTATTTATAGAAATTTAAGTGATTCTATCCACATCTCCGTATGTGTTATTGTAACTGTGTTATATAGATCTGTTTGTCTTCTTTTTCAGCACAAAATATGATGTTTCAGCCTATCATACCACTTAACCCCATTTCTCTGCTGTCCCTAAACCTTTTTCCTTTTAATGCGTTTACTTCTGCCTTTAAAGGTCATGACCACGTTTATACATTTATTATCAGTGAGTGTACATGTATTCATATAACTATCATATGTTTGTGGCTCTTTCTGTAGCTGCCCATGTCTCTCTGTCAATGGGTATATGAGTTAGTAAAATATTGAACTTTACATCTATTTGAAGGAAGTGTGTGCGTGTGCGCGCGTGTTACAGCAGAGCCTGGTCTCCAATCGTCTTGGATCCCCTTGCCATTGGACCAAGATCTTGCACCCCCTTGCCATTGGACCAAGATCTTGCACTGTCAAGTCCGTGTGGTAGCTGGTGTGCGATGGCCACCCCGCGTTAAAAGAATTCACGCACAGGCATCTTCCACCCTTTACAATGGAGATCGGGACCTGGCCCGCATTGGTCCAATCAGTCACCTTGGAAATCATTTTAGTGTGGAAGCAAGTCATCCTCGACTCCAGGGAACTGCCCAAGAAGAGGAGAAGAAGTGAGAGGTCAGTATGGGAGAAGCCACAGACTAATTGGATGATGATTACATATGGACTGTAATCGCACTCGCCCCAGAACTTTACCGACAGTTTGTTGGGTCTCTGACAGCGGTTAAAGATAATCCGGCCCCTCGGCACCTGATGAATGGGACTCTTGGACAATCAGTAGCTTTACCATCAAATATACCAGAAGCCGAACCTTTGATAATTACTTGGGCCTTCAGAACCTCTGACAGCATGTGCAGCTCTACAAGATGTGATTCCCAATCAGGATGGGGAACAGACTTCACAGGGCTCTTTATTTAAAGAGCCCGAGGGTCTCCGTCCCATGTAATGGTTCAGGGGAAGGGGAATATCCTTGGTGTCCTGGCAAAAGGAAGCCGCTCCCCACAAAAAGGTCCTTCAGTTCTGGAGAGTGTTTTTTGAAATGTTCTGCATCAGTTTAAAAAATACAACAGATGTCACACGGTAAAACCAGACACCAACATATCAGAACTAAAGGCACTAACAGTTTGTCCTTCTATTTTTGTTCCAGGTCTGGAAGAGGCTGTGGGTAATCTGGCTCCTGGACACCTGATGAATGGGACTCTGGGACAGTCAGTTACTTTAGCAGTAAATATACTACAAACAGAACTTCAGTCAATTGTCTGGGATTTCAGAAACTTAACTGCTGGGAAAAAGATTCAAGTATGTAGTAAATTTGTTAACAACCCAGAAAAATGTAACAATGAGCTGGGAGAGAGGTTCAGGTTAAACCTCAATGACTACAGCCTGGAAATACAGACCCTGATAAAAAGTGACCAAGGTCTGTATGAAGTTAATGCAAGAACAGAACAGGGCATGCACGAAGAAACGGTAGAACTGCGAGTTTATGGTAGTCACCTGTTCATTAACGTGGGGATTCCTTGTGTCAGATCATTGCCCTTCTCCATGAAATGAGGGTAAAAGTTAGAGAATGGAAATGTCTGAGGAAACACCAGAAATTAGTGCAAAGTCAATTAGTAATTGTTTAATTTAACCATTACTAATGCAGAGTTTTACGTTTGACAATTGGGATTAAAAATCACTAACGATGCAACTCTCAGGCAGTTTCCATATTGGGGTAGTTACGGACAATGTTCCCGCTAAGGTGCGTGGGCACGGCCGCGCAGTAATCCGAAAGGTCCCTCGCAGGCCGCTCACCGGCTTTTCTGTCGGAAAAAGCGCACATGTGCATAAATTTAAAGGGACCATGCATTAAAAGAACCAGGTCGCGCAGAACAAAGCGCAGCTCACAGGGAACATTGGTCATGGGATATTTACAGGCGGGAGCATTGACAGCATGATTGTGTCCATCTGTACAGTACTTTGACAGACTGTCAGATTAATAGATCTCTGTGGCTCTTTACTGTCGCAACAGTGAGAACGGAGAGTCACTCCAAATCTCTGTTTATTAAACAGGAATCCCGCACACACACGTGACATGAATTTGAAGTCAGGACCGATGAGAAGCATAAACATTACTTTGCCGCTCTATTGCCTAATTAGATTGAAACCCAGACCCTGCCTGCTTGGTCTGGTGTTTAGGTGGATGTTAAAAATCCCATTGGACTACTCGAAGAGCAAAGATCTCGCACGATATCCTGGCCAATATTCCTCCTTAAACCAACATCTCCCAACTCAGATTAACTCATTTATGGGCTCTTGTATGCAAATTAGCTGCAGTGTTTACCTGCACTTCAAAGAAATTTATCTCTTTGGCGGGGCCGGAGAGGAATTTCCCAGATTTTGTGCCCCCAAAATTGGCCTGAGTTTTCAATGATTTTTTTGCCTCTCCCAGGAGATCACATGGTTTTGGGTGGGGTGGAGAGTTCATATATTGTGATACACAAGGCATCACAATTGTGTGGGACAGGTTGGAATCGACCAGAGGGTTTTTCACTGTCATTGTTCGTATATTTGTAAGTACTTCGAGATGTTTCTGAGAAAAGTAACGAGGTGCTGGATATATGCAAGTTATTTTTAAACCAATTTTTTTTCCAAAGTCTATTCACCAAAAATGTGGGCCACTACACTTACGCTAACAAGATTTCATTCATTTACAGAACGTGCGTCAAGTCCAAGGTTACAGATCAGCGATGTTTTCTCTGAGGGAATCTGCAATGTTACCCTGAGCTGTTCAGTGGAGAGCGGCAGTGACCTGATCGACAGCTGGTGGAGAGGAGATGGTGATGTCACAGCTGACGGGTCACACAGACTGACTGACAGCAGGAGGAGACTGGAAGTGTCCTTAAATCCACACGATACCAGCACAGTGTTCAACTGCAGTGAGAAACCCTGTTAGCGAGAAGACTTGGAGCGTGGACCTCGCACGGCCTTGTAACCATATCAATAAAGGTTATTGTACAGGAGCCAATAGAGATTACTCCAATTAATAATTAAAATGCAGCAATGGTTGTCTGATGTAAGGGGAGCCGATAATAAATCGTGTTACTCGGAGGGTTAGATTAACAGCACCTTTCAAATTAGAGTTCCACCCAATTTAAACAGGTGGGGGTAGAAATTTGTCATGGCAGTCTTGCAAAACGGGCGATTTCATATCGGTTATACATCTCCCTTGATACAGATGCAACGTCTGAAATCCAGAATCCTCGGGATTGAGTCCATTCTGGATTTTAGACAAGAAAATCAAGTCTGAAATCCATAATCCTCGACCGAATCAGTGCCGGGTTTTGAGCAGTGAGGTCCAAAAATCAGGCATAACCCGAAATCCGGCATGGATTCGGTCGACGATTCCAGATGTCAGACTTGATTTTCTTGTCTGAAATCCAGAACCCTCAACTGAATCCATGCCGGATTTTGGGTTTTGCCTCCAAAAAGTCAGGTTTTTGGACAATAATTCCGGACGACTCCAGTAGCTATGCGCAAAATGTCCGGTTTTCAGAGCTCCGGATTCAGGACACGTTGCACCTGTACTGAGTTTAATTAAAGTCAACACATAGAATTACACAGTATTTGCTGGAATACTTGGAGGATGTAACGAACAGAGTGGATCAAGGGGAACCAGTGGATGTGGTGTATTTGGACTTCCAGAAGGCATTTGACAAGGTGCCACATAAAAGGTTACTGCACAAGAAAGAAGTTCACGGGGTTGGGGGTAACATATTAGCATGGATAGAGGTTTGGCAAACTAACAGAAAGCAGAGAGTCGGGATAAATGGTTCATTCTCAGTTTGGCAATCAGTAACTAGTGGGGTGCCGCAGGGATCAGTGCTGGGACCCCAACTATTTACAATCTATATTAACGACTTGGATGAAGGGACTGAGTATATCGTAGCAATGTTTGCTGACGATACAAAGATGAAAGGAAAAACAATGTGTGAGGACAGAAAAAACCTGCAAAAGGACATAGACAGGCGAAGTGAGTGGGCAAAAATTTGGCAGATGGAATATAATGTTGGAAAGTGTGAGGTCATGCATTTTGGCAGAAAAAAAATCAAAGAGCAAGTTATTATTTAAATGGAGAAAAACTGCAAAGTGCTGCAGTCCAGCGGGACCTGGTGCATGAAACACAAAAGGTTAGCATGCATGTACAGCAAGTGATCAGGAAGGCCAATGGAATCTTGGCCTTTATTGCAAAGGGGATGGAGTATAAAATAGGGATGTCTTGCTACAGTTATACAGGGTATTGGTGAGGCCACACCTAGAATACTGCATACAGTTTTGGTTTCCATATTTAAGAAAGGATATACTCGCTTTGGAGGCAGTTCAGAGAAGGTTCACTGGGTTGATTCTGGAGATAAGGAAAGGTTGAGTAGGTTGGGATTCAGAAGAATGAGAGGTGATCTTATCGAAACGTGTAAGATTATGAGGGGGCTTGACAAGGTGGATGCAGAGAGGATGTTTTCACTGATAGGGGAGACTAGAACCAGGGGGCATAATCTTAGAATAAGAGGCCATCCATTTAAAACTGAGACGAGGAGGAATTTCTTCTGAGGGTCATAAATCTGTGGAATTCACTCCCTCGGAGAGCTGTGGATGCTGGGTCATTGAATAAATTTAAGACAGAAATAGACAGTTTCTTAACCGATAAAGGAATAAGGGTTTATGGGGAGCGGGCAGGAAAGTGAACCCAAATCCATGATCGGATCGGCCATGATCATATTAAATGGCGGAGCAGACTCGAGGGGCTGTATGGCCTACTCCTGCTCCTATTTCTTATTTTATGTTCTTATTTACAGCACAGAAATAGGCCATTCAGCCCAACTGATATGAGCTTCCTCCCACCATACTACATCTCATCCTATCCTTCTATTCCTTCCCTTTTAAATACATCTGTGCTATTCGCCGTGACTGCTCCATGAGTTCCACATTCTGATGACTCTGGGTAAAAAAAACAGAACTGATCATTAAATGGAGCCGCCCAATTTGTACACCAGCCAAGATCAATTTCCACCCTGTGGTAAATGTTCGCAGATTATTCTACAGCACAAAGACAATGAAAAGGAACATTGGACAGGGTGCTAAACAGGCTGACGAAACACCACTGCCAGTTTTCACCCGATGGAGAAAGTTAAAATGACCCGCTTGAGTGTTTGTAATGAAAACATTACAGATTTTTTAAGTCGATGTATCAATATTACACCAAATATTGCAGTAATATGTACAAATATTGCAGTAATATTAAGCTCGATTGTTGATCCCCCAGCAAGGAATTGAAAGCAGAGTGCAAGTTATTGTTTCTTTCTGTATGTTTCTAGGCAATGGGAGAGAGGAGAGAGACGGCATTCTGCACTCAGCTCAGATCCTGGGAATACGAGCTGCGATATTCATTGCCGCTGTCATTACCACTATCACTGGGGTTTACGTCTGGGAGCGAAGAACAGTTAAAGGAAACTGAGTGATGGTTTACAGCTTTGTACAGCAACAATTTAATCTTTCAGAGGGAACTCTAGACATGGCAACAGAAGGGAAAATTATTGTCACCTCAGAGGGTCAAGGTACAAAGACACTAGCACTAGGAGTAATACAGCCACACATCCAAATTCATTCTTTGTACTTCAGCTGTCCATGACCTCCGAGCTGGGAGACCACTTTACCCTCATTCCCATGTCTTATATCAAAAAACGATGGAGCATTATAGAAGGTGGAGAGCGCAAGAAATCATGAACAAGTTGTTCAGCCAACCCAGTCTGCTCCCTCCAGAGACCTGGTACAATCTGCCCTTTCATGGTATATACCCGACCCATTCCAATTCCTTTGGGAAGGTCCTATAGTTGGTCCCTGCTTATCAAAATGTCGTCTTTTTTCTCATGTTTAAACCATCTGGACAGGAACCTGTATCAAGGTGCATTCTTGGTGTATAATCTGATAAGTTGTAGTTATAATTCCAGTCAGTGAGATATCTTTGAACTGTGCCGAGTGCCGAGACAAATGAGCTTGCTTTCTGTTTGGCCAAGTAATGAAAGATTATCGCTGCTTGCTTAGTACAATTTCTTACTGTTGTGTGCAATAAATGTATTCCAGTCTTCTTGGCGATCTAGTACCTCAGCAAGAAGACATTTACACTTTCACGGTGAAAGCTTTACTACTCGGAGCATGGTCTTTAAAGAAAGACCTGCATTTATATAGTGTCTTTCACGATCTCAGGATGTCCCAAAGCGCTTCACAGCCAATGAGGTACTTTTGAAGTGTTATAACGTGCAGCAAGGTTCCAAAGACAGCCTTGCGGTGATGAATCAGATAATCTGCTTTTAAGTGATTTTGGTTGAGGGGTAAATATTGGTCAGGACACCAGGGAGAATGCTCCTGCTCTTCTTCAAAATAGTGTCATGGGATCCTTTACGCTCACTTTGAGATGGCAGATTGGGCTTTGGTTTAACATTTGTTCCAAAACATGTCACCTCCTAGATTTTGTTCTCCAGTCTCTGGAGTGGGAATTGAACCTTCAACCTTCTGACCCAGAGGCAACCAATTAAGCCACGCCCAAGACTGGCTTTTGCCTTTAAAAATCTGGATATTTATATCGGTATTAGACGAGCAAATCAAATGTTCATCTGTTGGAGTCACACTTACAAAGTGTAACCTTCAACTAATGTTTAAGCTTAGTTTTTAAAACTTACAAGTCAGTTGGCAGTTAACTAAGTAGGTCAGCTGTTAAGTGCACATTGTGTGGTTGGGGGCTGACTAATCAGTTGAGATTGGTTTGTGTCTGAAAGGTGTAGAAAGGGGGATACGTGCAATAGCCCAGCAGTGAGCTGGGAACAGAGCGAGGCATTCTAAAAACGGAAATTTGATAAGAGTGGCAATTCAGTGTAGAAAGGGAGGGAGGTGCTCAGTAAATGAATCGAGGAACAAGAGCCAAGTTTAATACAGGGTGTCAAACTCCATTTATATGGCAGGCCTGACCCGACGTCCTGGAACGTTGCGTGGGCTACACTGGGGCAGAAATCATTGTGCATTTTGCCCATTGATTGGACGCAAGACGGGCACAATGTGTACTAATTTCTGGCCACGAGATCCGGCACCTATTCTGCGCCGGCAGCATGTCCACTGCCATATTGGTCCTCAGTTTTAAGTCGCCCCTGACGGTTGCCAAAGATCAGCGGTGGATCAACTTCAATAGGAACATAGGAACAGGAGGAGGCCATTCAGCCCCGAGAGCCTGTTCTGCCATTCAATGAGATCATGGCTGATCTGCATCCTAACTCCATCCACCCGCCCTGGCTCCATGTCCCTTACTACGCTTGGATAGTGAAGATTGATTGATCTCACATTTAAAATTATTGGCCTGGAATTTGCGATGACGGCGTAACTATGGATTACGCCTCCGGCATCCGAACAGATCACGAACATATCTGATGGGATGAATTTGCTGGCAAATACTGCGTAGTACAGGGCAGGGTAGTGTCCCACAGATCCCAGGGGCGCACCACGTGCAGGAACATACCTGGGATCATGTGAGCCGGTGCTCCAATCAGCAAACAGGAGAGGTCTATCATTATTTAGAACATAGATGCTTATGCACATTAAATCCCAGAAAGCTTGAGTAATGAGGGTTTGTTTTTTTCCACTTTCCCCCACGAATTTCTTTTAAACTTCTGCTCCATATAGATGCAAAAAAAATAATGCAGCAACTGCTTCCTCCGATCTTTTCATGGACAATAAATACTTTTGATGGACAAAATCTTAAAATGCTTCCATTTCCAGTCTCCCATAGCTTTTAAAATTACTTGGATGTGTCAGGAGGAATCCCCTTACACGTGCAAACATGCTCCTGTGCCTGTTTGCAGCAGCCGTAGAATTTTCAGGTATAATTGTTGGGGAATTGGTGGGAAATTACCCCAATTCTGCGTCAGCAATTAGGATTTCCCCGTTGGTACGGATCATTTGTCAAGTCGGAACAGTACTCCAGATGTGGTCTAACCAGGGCTTGGTATACCTGTAGCAAAACATACTGCGTTTATATTCTAGCCGTCTAGTTATAACTGTAATATTACATTAGCCTTTTTGATTATTTTTGTACCCTACTACTACATTTCTCCTCTGTCCCTAGCTTTTCACCATATAAAAATACTTGAATCTATCCATTTTTGGTCCAAAATGAATGGCCTCACACTTACCTGCGTTAAAATCCATCGGTCACAGTTTTGCCCACTCAAACTACTAATTTTAAAAAATAATTTTATGCTGCCTTCTTCGTTACTTACTATACCACCAATCCTTTTGTCATCGGCAAACTTGTATATGTGGCTCTCAATTTAGATAATTTTGTTATCTAAATCATTAATAAATACAGTGAATGGTTGAAGGCGCAGCACAAATCCTTGTCGGACACCACCAGTCACTTCCTTCCAATTCAAGTACATACCCATTATCCCTAACCTCTCTTTTACCGTCTTACAAGTCTCCTGAGCAGGTCAATAATTTACTTCAATTCCATGAGGTGTAATTTTTGCTATTAGTCTCTTACATATCACCTGCAGTCCTGCTAGGGTGTCCAGGAGGGTGTATTGCACACCTGATGTCGGGATAAAGGATATCTCGAACTACTAGAAAGTAATTAGGAAAGGGAGTGCGAAGAACCAGTTGCCCTGATCCATGTCGGAAACGACAACATGGAAACATCAGCGAAGAGGTCGCTAAGGGAGTATCAGGAGCGAGGAGTTCAATTAAAAAGCTGGACCTCAAGAGTGATGATCACCAGAGGCCAAACGAGTGGTATGAGGAATTGTAGTACCAATACTGGAACAGGAAAGAGCAGGGATGGGCTGTACCAGAGGCCAACTTTCTTGTGGAAAGGATAGACAGGATTGTAGAATGGACTTTAATGGCATGGCATCTAGGCATCTCTGGCTCTTATTGCAGATGTACGAAGCTTACATTTTCTTCTCTGCTTCCTCACTGGTGTACCCCATGGACAAATCCCAAGTATTGTGGAGCCTCACATCCTGCTCTGTATGGCTGTTAGACCTGCTTCATGCAGTCATAATCATTACTGGTAGAATCCCCCTAGTCATGCCCTCAAAAAGTGACATCAGGACACAGGAAGTCATGAACGGAAGAAGCGCTCCTCTGTTGGAAGTTACCATCGGGGCAGAAATCGGCTCCTGCCCCTTCGCTCGCACTACACCAGACTTCTTCCCCACAGAGCAGTGAAACTTTTAGTTTGTTCCCTCTAGCTATAGCTCCTGACCACCCGCCCCATCCATCCTCACTTGGCTAATGATCATTAATCCACAAGGTCTCTCTACCCCTCCATTCTGAGTTTCACATCCCTCACACAACCCCATCTCACCTCTGGTATTTGTACCAATCAAAGCTCAGTGCTTCATGTGGACTTTTATTCTGTATGGTCTTATTTCAATATCCACTCACTTCTGTGCCAACTTCTCCTGTTTATAGTTCTGTCCTACCTACATTTGTGACCTCTCCAAACTTGCAACGTTAACACATTTGTCCAGAGCTGCAGTCTGAAGGCCTTGGCCAATGTGCCTGAAATATCTTACTTTGCTTGAGCAACTGTGGTTTTCTCCAATCTTGGTGGTGTAAAACTTGTCTGTAAATATTGGCATTTCCAATATTCAGTACAAATGCATTGAAGGCTATTGGATCAAACTTGGTCCTTTTTCCTGATATATGGACAAGGGAACAGAACAGTACACTGTTACACGGCGGGAGGTGCCATCTTTCGGATGTAAAAGATCCTAAGACATTATTTCAAGAGCAGGGGAGCTCCTCCTAGTGTTCTGGGTAATATTTATCCCTCACCCAACATTACTAAAAGAAATTATCTGCTGCGTTTCCTACATAACAGTGACTATATTTCAAAAGTACTTTGGCTGTAAAGTGCTTTGTGGTGTCGAGAAGTCAGGGAAGGTGCTATATAAATACAAGTTCCTTGTTTTCTTTTAAGATGAACTGTCTTACAAGTAAAATCCAGAGTAATTTGATAGTTAGCTCCAATGTAATCACTATATGATTACAGTACAACCCAACTGAATGAGTTAACCCCTTCTTGCCTATGCCAAAGATGTAGTCAAATATTAGTGTATGAATTGGCACTACTTTATTCAATCATCTCAGTTAATGAAATTAGTGCCATTATACGGTTAAACAGGGAGATGATAACAGCCACTTCGGTAGAGGTTAGTGAGCACCGAGTATAGTTACTGGCAAAGAAAATTTAAGGGTATCGTAGTATCTCAGTATTGGCTTGGTTCGTTCGATTAGTAGAGCAAAGATTAATGTGCATGCCATATTTCAAGATTTTTAAAAAACTTATTTTGACAGGGTGTGGAGGGAGGGGGGGGGGAAAAAAAGAGTTACTCTTGACAGTGTTTCTTTAAGCAAAGACCATTTTTAGAACTTCAAAAGAAAAGCACCTTGATGAAAGGTGGTTCAATTGCTAAGTGGAAGTGGCTTTTCCCAAGAGACTAAATAATAAGCCATGTGTTAGTTTATCTAGGTAATCAAAAAACAGCTTATACCCACTGCATTGGGAAGCCCTTTAATCTCAGTCTGCCGAGGTACAGGGGAGCTAAAAAGAAAGACAGGCTTTTTGACATAGGAAGGTTGCAAGGGCAGTCCAATCTTATTCAAGGGAAAACTGAGGGCTTTTACTGACTGAGGCAAAGAAGTTAGAAATGCTGGAGGCTAGTTAGCAACTAAGTTGCTCAAGTCAACAAAGACAAGCCACTGATGTCGTCCTGCATCAAAAATAAAATTTACGGATTGAAATAAGAAAGTCTGTTCATAAAGGCTGTTCTGTACGCTTAACTTTCTATGAAATAAAGCAGCTTAAAAATTCACATATGGCCTCATCTTACCAAGTGTTTGGCGATATCATCCGAAAAGAGAGTCAGTTTCCACATGTACGCTGACGACACCCAGCTCTACCTCTCCACCACTTCTCTCGACCCCTGCTTGGTATCTAAATTGTCAGATTGCTTGCCTGAAATCCAGTACTGGATGAGCAAAAATGTCCTCCAATTAAATATTGGGAAGACTGAAGCCATTGTCTTTGGTCCCCGCCACTGACTCCATCCTTCTCCCGAGCATCAATCTGAGGGTAAACAAGACTGTTCACAACCGAGGTGTCAAATTTGACCCTGAAATGAGTTTCCAGCCACATATCCGCAGCATAACTAAAACCACCTTTTTCCACCTCTGCAATATTGTCCGCCTCCGCTCCTGCCTCAGCTCGTCTGCTGCTTAAACCCTCATTCATGCCTTTGTTACCTCTAGACTTGACTACTCAAACTCATTCCTGGCTGGCCTCCCACATTCTACACTACGTAAACTTGAGGTCATCCAAAATTCAGCCCGTGTCCTAACTCGCACCAAGTCACGATCACCCATCGCCCCTGTGCTTTCTGACCGGCATTGGCTCCCGGTTAAACAACGCCTCAATTTCAAAATTCTCATCCTTGTTTACAAATCACTCCATGGCCTTACCCCTTCCTAGCTCTGTAATCTTTTTCAGCCTCACAACCCCACAAGATGTCTGCGCTCCTCAAAGTCTGCCCTCTGAACATCACTCATGATAACTGCTTAATCATCGGTGGCCGTGCCTTCAGCTGTTTGGGCCTTAAAGCTCTGGAATTCCCTCCCTAAACTTTCCGGCCTCTATACCTCTCTTTCCTCCTTTAAGACACTCCTTAAAACCTACATCTTCGAGCGTGCTCCGCCATTCAATGAGATCATGGCTGATCTATCTCAACTCCAATTTCCTGCACTATCCCTATATCCCTTAATATCCAAAAATCTATCGATCTCTGTCTTGAATATACTCAACAACTGAGCCATCACAGTCCTCTGGAGTAGAGAGTTCCAAAGATTCACCACCCTCGAGTGAAGAAATTGCTCCTCATCTCAGACCGGGTGTGGGTGGGGGTGGTGGGGAAGAGAATAGACAAAAAAGAAAAGTGCACAAGATGAAGGGAAGCGTGGATGGTAGAATAGAATGGAAACAGGAGTTGAGTAATGCGGACAGATCCCAGATGTGCTTTAGCTGTGGGAGAATGGAACACTGGAGTAAAGAGTACAAGTTGCTAAGAAAGAAAAAACCAGCACATGGGGGTCCCGGCTAGGTCAAAACCGCAGGTAGTAGAGGTGGAGAAGGAGAGGGTAGAAGACCTGTTGGAACTTCTAGTGGCCACATTAATGCAGGTTATGGGCAAGGATCAGGGAAAAGTGGACGCTGTCGTATGCTGTGAAAAGCCCAGCACGCCCCCACTTCCCCCATGACGAAGACGCGCCCAGCCCGAATACCTGTGCCCGCTCACCTACGATGAGTGGGGCAGGCCTTGTGTAAAAATCAAGGTAGAGACCACTTGGGCAAAGTATCTAGTGGACACCGGAGCTTCCAGTACGGTGGTTCACTCACCAAACCCGACCACTTCTCCATGGTCGAGCAGGATCCCGTTTACGTTAGTGGGTTTTACAAGGAACGAGCAGGCTGGGACAGTATCAAAACCTTTGTACATAGGGTTAGGACCTGTTGTAGGCATTAGGCACCCTAGGACAACAGCACCTGTAGGATAAGGTTAGAACTACACCTGTAGTATAAGGTTAGAACTATATATGTAACTTGTACCATAAAATGGCTACCAGTGAAGCCTCAAGGGATTTCTGTTAGCTGAATTAGACCGCATTCCTGGTAACTGATAATTGTTGTTTCCCCACACACAGGACTAACAAGCTAATCAGCCAAGCCTCAGGACTAAATGTTCTGGTGGAAGTAAGGACAGTACGACTCTGTAACAGGATTAAGATAAGGAGGCTACCAAAGACAGCACCCAAGGACAGTGAGATAAGGGGGCCTGGAACATGTTACATGAGTCGTTCCTAGCAACACACGTGCCACTTTATGTTTAGAAACAAACTCTATCTATTGGTCTAATTGAATTTATAATCTATATGATTGGATAGTATCCAGCCGAAATGGTGCTGATGTAACTGTAGTAAACTGTTGTAAAACATATAAAAATCCATGAAACCCTTTGTTCGGTGGAGAGTAGAATGCCTGGAGTTAACCAGAGGCTCTCTCCCCACCGGTGTAATAAAGGCCGCATTGGCGTTGGAACCGACTGTGTGTTGAGTGATTCTTCTGATAAAACACTAACACTAACAGGACCCCTTGGCGCTAAGTGGGAATGCATACTGATGCAATGGGATCAGCCCGCTGTGGGGGTCCTCGGAGCTGATTTTATGCTGGCCCACTAAGTGATGGTGGATATGAGGAACCACTGTCGATGGGGGGGGCAGTTAGTTCGGATAAGCATGAGGAAGTTTTACTTATCCCCAAGGCGGAAAAGGTGAAAAGTAGCAACTGTACTATGAAACCGAAGTGAAGCTGGAACAATTGGTCCGTAGCACCCCAGAAAAGTATCGGGTGACTCACCGACATGACTGTGGTAGGGTAACAGGGTAGAGGTAAAGGTACACGGGGATCCAATGTCACGACCTCAAATCATATAGTTTCCCCCGGGAGGCAGAGAAGGACTTGGAAAAAGCATTGAACTCCCTGGTGGAACAAGGGGTACTGAGACCGATAGCGACCCACGTGAATTCATCCCTATGGTCAGTTAAGAAGCCCGATCAGTGATTAAGAGCCACGGTAGATTATTGGGTTCTTAATAAAGGTATTCCAGCACGCACGCCCAAAGTAACAGCAGTAGCTGATCTAATAGGGAATATCCCTGCAGAGGCAAGAACATTCACTGTCCTGGACATAGCTAACAGGTTCTGGTCTATCCCAATAGGATGGGAGGATCAGTATAAATTTGCCTTTCCATTCAAGGGGCAACAGTATACATGGATGTGCCTCCCACAAGAGTTTCATAACAGTCCCTCGATTTTTCATCAGTGTATGGCTGATGTTTAAAACATTTTAGTCAGCCTAGCCAGTTGATCCAGTACATGTACCTCCTATTATTATTCTCAGAAAGTGCAGAGGACCACGGGCCACTATTGGACGAGCTAAAGTTGTTGGGGAAGGCAGGGTTTAAGGCAAACCCCAAATTGGACAGGAGGAGGTGAAATTCTTAGGAGTGACGATTAAGGCAGGGGAAAGTGCTATAGACGAGGCTAAGAGGAAGGCAGTACAGGAACTACCTGCTCCAAAGAGTGCAACTGGGGTAAGATCTTTTCTCGGTATGACTGGCTATTGCAGGGATTTTATTAAAGGCTATGCAGCCACGGCAATCCCTTTGCTTAGATTCCTTAGGAAAGGAGTAGGATGCGAATGGGATGAGAGTTGTAAGGAGGCATTTACCCACCTAAAGATTTATAAACTCCACCCGCACTGGGAGCATTAAATGGGAATGAGGACTTTTCTCTGGAGATAGCAGCTACTGGGGATAGTTTGAGTGCAGTGTTGCTCCAAGAGCGACATGACAGGTTGAGGCCAGTGGCTTTTGCCTCCTGAGTCCTGACAGATATAGAGAGGGGGTTACTCAAACTGCGGAAGACACCTTTTGGCGAGCCATTGGGCCGTAAAACGTTTCCAATTATTTATGGGGTCATCTTTAATAACTTTACTGACCTATCACACAGTGACACAGATGTTATTGGACGGGAGGATAAAAGAGGGGACACTGAGT
This sequence comes from Pristiophorus japonicus, assembly GCF_044704955.1. Classification (NCBI taxonomy): domain Eukaryota; kingdom Metazoa; phylum Chordata; class Chondrichthyes; family Pristiophoridae; genus Pristiophorus; species Pristiophorus japonicus. The sequence goes on along the minus strand of NC_091995.1, from coordinate 25,445,633 downwards.
AGCAATCGCATTGCCGGCTGGACATTGCTACTCTCCCAGATGAATCTGATTGCCGGAACCTAAGCTGGCCCTGAATATGATTTATCCAGGGACGGATCATGTGTGCATGGTAGAAAGGGTATGGGATGTAGATGTGGGTATCCGGGCCGGTGAACATCCGACAGGGAGATTATATATAAATATAAATATATTAATTAATGGGTCCAGCTCGGTAACAGACGGAGAGCGTAGGACAGGGTATGGAATTTATGACCCAGGTGCTGGAATAGAGAAAGCCATCAAACTTCCCAGCACACAGCAGGCCGAGCTGGCAGCTGTAGCTTATGTGGTCATGCACCCAAAGGAATTCCCAACCCCCTGCACAATATGCTCAGACTCCATGTTCACGTGCAATTCTTGCACTGAAAATCTGGCAATATGGGCTCGACGACGTTCAAGTCTACCGACGGGAAACCGTTGGTAATGGCCCCGCTGCTAAAAACAATTCTGAGCATTATGGGTAATAAAGGGGAGTATTACATTCAGAAAGTAAAGGCGCACTCCAAAACCGAGCCTAAACGGAAAGGTAACCAGAAGGCCAACGAGTTGGCAAAAAAGGGGGACAGAGGGAATACTTTAGGACCCGTACCAATCTGGACAGATCGCAGCAATAAGAGATATGGAGGGCCCAGTGGAGGTGAAGTTGCCCCAGACCTGACACAGGTTCAAGCACAAGATGCGATTTTAAAAACCGGTGATTAAGAAAAGGGTAGAAGAGGAACCAATTGAGGGTCCTTTTGGAGCATCAGATATAGTGGTCAAAGAGGGGATGCTGTTTAAAGGGGAAAGGTGTATCGTGCCCACAGTACCGGGAGGAATTTATGCAGCTAGTTCACAAGGGTGTCCGGAGCTGAATATCCAGAGCCGGAAACAACCTGGAAGGAAGTGGAAGAGGTGGGTTGGTTGCCTCATATCAGGGAAGAAGTGAAGGAATATTGCAGTAATTGTCTAGTGTGCGCTACGAATAATCCAAACCCCTACCGTAGAAACGCACCGTTAGGACCATGGCATTCTATACAAATAGACTTCATTGAGCCCCTGCCCACCATAAAAGTAGACAATGTATTGTTTGGTGTTGGTGGACATTTTCTCCAAATGTGTTGAGGCCTTCCCTTGTCGAACAGCCACTGCATTAAACACAGCCAAGATCCTGGTCAGGGACATGTTCTCCCGATGGGGACTGCCCCAGATAGTGGAATCAGATCAGGTGAGCCATTTCACAGGACAAGTCATGCAGACCACCCTGAAACTTTTAGGGATACAGGGGAAGTGGCATGTGGCCCACAACCTCGAATTATCGGGTATAGTGGAAAGGTTGAACTGGACCTTAAAGGGAAGGCTTAGAAAGGATTCAAAATGCCTCTCCAAAAACACAGGGCACTCTCCGTATGAGCTGATGACCAGTAGGGCGATGCGGACCCCGACTCATGTTGGTACCGGTCCTGACCAAAGCTCAAATGAGGGAGGTCAACCAGGACAGGTTCGTAAAAGACTTGTATGAGACCTTGAGGAAAGTGCAATAGTAAGCCGCAAATAACATGGGAAACCAGCACCAGAAGAATAGAATGTTGTTAGAACCACGGACAGTGCAGGAGTGGAAGGTAGGGGACCAGGTCATGGAGAGAGATTATGCCAGGGTAGGGGCATTCAAACCACTGTATAGTATTCTGGACAAGGCAAGCCCTATGGTTTATGCAGTGCAGCTGCCAAAATGGACAAAATGGTCTCATATTAATCAGTGATCCCAGGGAGAGGAGCACAAAACGAACCAGAGCCCAGGGAATGATCATGTGTTTGACCAATGTAAGTTTTCCTCGCATATTGTGGGATGAAGAAGAAAACCCAGAGAGCGGAGCGGTAAGAAGGAGCAGTCAGACACCCCGACCTCAGGTGCATTGGACGCCTCCTCGCACAACGACCCCCAAGAAGCCCCAACCTGGTAGAAAGGAAAAGGGGACGTGGTGATTGCAGCAATCACAGCATGTACATGTATATAACCTGTGGAGGGAAGACCTCACACAGAGTGGTGCTAGTTCTCTTTTCTTTTATTTGCAAAGGCGAAACAAACGGAGGATGCAGGATGGAATGCGCTCTGTGGCTGAGCCTGTTGGTGATCCTGATCACATCAGGACTGATGGAGAGAGGCGACATGGAAATGTCATTTACTTATGGGTGTATGGGAGGAGCCAGGCCCAACGTAATATCACATTTTGGGTATGATATCCTGCCATTACCTGAGCAGCTGACAAAACTAGCAAAGGACGTGGAGTTCTCCCAAAAACATTACGACATTCTCCAGCAGAAAAACATGAGATCAGATCAGGGGAATGACCATCCCACCTTGGTGGAACATTGGACTTAATATTGAAATTCCTCCCTGGATTCGAATTGCCTTACATGTATTGATAATTGTGCAATTAAGTATCGTGTTGTAGCTGTTCGGGTTGTCGTGCAAAACAAAACGAAGGGTAAAATGGGAAAAGGAGGAAAGAACGTATAAAGAGGAGTTGAGGATTATAAAATCAAATGTATAGACTGTGTAAAAGGAATGAGAGATTTGACTGGGACCGACAATGCAATCACCACGGCAGAAGAACGGACAAGAATAATATCTCCAATGTAAGAGATATTAAAGGGGGGGGGGGGGGAGATGTAGGATCCGTTCCTCTCTTTCCCCTCCCCCCTCCCCACCCCAAAATGGTAAAAATTGGATAATTGAATATAAAATCTCAGAACTGCAGCACAGCTTGCAAAAAGAGCTGGGCAGGAAAGGGTTAATTCTTACATTCAGATATCATGAAAGACTATGATACAGCAGGATATCTGCCATCGACCTAAATCACGAGACAATGTGAGCAGAAGAGAGACATTCACACCTTCAATGGTTTCCTGTCGGAAAAGATTGTTCAGTCACCCAAGAATTCACTTTTAGAGTCGAAGCAATACTTCCTCAATTTTGAGGGACTGCCTATGTCTGAAAAGATACAGGAACATTCATATATTCATTTACCTTAAGGGGTTACATTTTTAAAAACGTACCACGGACTGTGGTTCCAGAAAAGTTGGCATCAGGGTAAACCTAGACAATGGACCGGACCCTGAGCCATTTGGATATGAATGCTACTAGAAACCAACAATTAAGTCACCTTGGGAAGATTCCTTTGTAAAGGACTTCACTATACAGGCAGGCGACGGCCAAGGTAATCATGGACAATGACTCTAGATGAGGAACAATTAGCCATCAAGAGTTCACATTAGATGCGGCCATCATCTTAAATCTGTTCCAAGATTGCAAGTTAGTTTTTGGTATGAAGACAACCCATTTTCAAAGGCAAAGAACTCAGCAGTACAGAAACAGCAGCAGAAGCCAGCCAGTCTTCAGGACACAAGCTGCAACCAAGGAAATGGCCTGCAGTCAACCTCAGGAATTGCCGATTGTATGTTTTGTTCCATCCAAATCATAGAAGAGTTCTGCGTTTGGGTCTGAGTAACTTTATATGTAACAGTCAAATCGTAAACGAGTTTAACTTTGTCAAGTTGTACCAATGCAAATGACTTTTTTGAAGGGGTTTGTATTCTGGGTTTATTAGTCCCACATAGATCAGACGATTTAACGATTTATACGAGGGAGGTCGTTGTGTGTATGTTCAATAAAACAAATTAATCTTGGTTGAGCCAAAAACACTGCCATGTGCAATTTTGTTCTTATAAATCCTGACGTCAAAGTACCGTCTAACAGGGGACTAGGCACTTAGTAATCCTTACAAATGCTCAGAAACATGAGCGATTAAATACAGTGGGAACATACTTCACAAATTACTTGCAAGGGTTAAACATTTAACCAGTTTTAATCCTTCTTCTGCAAAACTGTTTTGAGTACTCATTACATCTTGTCCAACTTCTGTACTTTCAAGAAGTTCATATCACTCTTTGGAAATTATATAGATAGCTCCTTCCCTCTTTAGCTCTCCTGTTCGCTTCCTTTCTTTAACTTCTCTCTTCCTTTTTGCCTTCTGCCTCAGTTTCTACAATTTTGGGATGGTGAATAGCACAGGTTTGATATCGAAAATCCCACTTACAAAAATAAATGTTTTTGAACCAAATCTGAGCATAAGGATTATTTAGCATATGAATCCCTTCAAAAATGCCAATGAATTGGATAGGCATGTGTCAAATTATGATAGCCACATTTGAAAACTTGTCAAAAAACAAATCTTGGTCAGTTCGTATTGTTTAATATTTCATAGCAATTAGCAACAGCCATACGCCACCATGCTGACAGTAAGATCCTCTTAACAGATTCTGTTTACCTCAGAACTGTGTTCCCAAACAAGTTGACAAACCTCTGAGAAAAAAAGTGCTTTGATCTCACTCCCTAAACGGCCTGGCTCTAATTTTAAAATTATGCTTCTTGTTCTGGATTCCCCCACCAGATGAAATAGTTTTGCTCCACCTCCTTATCAAATCCCTTTAGAAGGAGACAGAGCGAACAGGTAAATTAGTAGAATGCAGTAGAAACAGCATATTTAGTCAATACAAATGTTGATTCTCTTCAAAATTGTCAGAAACAACAAAGAAGCTTCTCCTGTGCTAATCCACAACAGAAAATTGACTCTTGAAACATGGTTGCTTACTTCTCATGAGAATGTTCAGTCTTCTGGCTAGCTTCATCACTGCTGGCTTCAGATTGACTTCTGCCTTGTTGCAACAGACAAGATATAGCTCCCAATTTCTAAGGATAGAGAGATTTACAAATAGACATTTCCCCGTATCAAATACAACCCTCCAACTGTTGTTTCCCTTTTACAGGTATGTTCATTTCCAGTTCCCTCATTACCCATCAAGAGTCAGTGGGGCAAAGAATTGTTGTAGGCATTAGGCAGCCTAGGGCAACGGCACCTGTAGTATAAGGTTAGAACTATATGTAACTTGAATCATAAAATGGCTGCCAGTGAAGCCTCAAGAGATTTCTTTTAGCTGAATTAGACCGCATTCCTGGAAACTGATAATTGTTGTTTCCCACACACAGGACTAACAAGCTAATCAGCCAAGTCTCAGGACTAAATGTAAGATAAGGGGGGCCTGGATTCATGTTACATGAGTCTCGGTCCTAGCAACACACCCCTTAGCAACACATGAGCCACTTTATGTTTAGAAACTAACTCTATCTATTGGTCGAATTGAATTTATAATCTATATGATGTAACTGTAGCAAACTGTTGTAAAACATATAAAGATCCATGAAACCCTTTGTTCTGCGGAGTGAAGTGCCTGGATCCAGTCCTGAGGCTTCCTCCCCGCTGGCGTTAATAAAGGCCGCATTGGCGTTGGAACCGACTGAGTGTTGAGTGATTCTTCTGATAAAACACTAACACTAACAGTCTAGGCCTCCCCGCCCTCACCACCCGCCTCCCCGACAGACAGCTTAACTATCTCATAGAGTGTGACAAGTGCATAGAACACAATATCTAAGGAGAGAGTAGAGGCAGATGGTGTCAGAAAACTCAAGGAGCTGTGCTTTTTTTGGTGAAGGAAACGATTGAGAAATACAATATAACACAGCATGGAATCATACTTTTGGAAAAGGCCAGATAGTTTGCAGTGGTATTTTAACAGTCCTGTTCGTTCTTAAGTGCCTATATTTCTGAAATACAGAGGGAATAATTCACATTGTATCTGCCTGTATTTCATCTATTAACTGCCACACACTTTCACTGGGTAATTAAGAGCTTAGATGCCATCTCACCTCTGGAAGGAACTGATATCAGGAATTTGACGTTATTAAAAAAAAACATTTCCCCATAAAACATTCCCAAGTCAAGCACTTCACGGATTAAATGCAGCGCTAAGCTCCCTCCACAATGCCCCATTGAGCATTCCCAAATTAGGTACATTGCAGGTTAGGTGCAGAGTAAAGTAGCTTTACATTGTCCATCAAGCAGTCCCAAGTTGGGTACAGCATGGGTTTAATGTAAACTAAAGTGCCTTCCATGTTACTCAGGAATTAACAAGACGACTTTCCAACAAGCAGCCTACCAGTGTGCCGTTTCAATTATCCACGCCGGCCTAACAGTGCTCAAATTAGTGGTAGGCTGCTGTTGTGCAAGCCTTCGTCCTGAAGGAGCCGGGGTAAGGTTTGACAAGCTCTTTTCAGATGCGGCCTTTACAGCCAGCAGAGAAAAATATATCAGCAGTCTGGATTGGTACCAAGGACCCAGTTGTAAAAAGACAACATCTGACCCCCCGCAACTCCTAATCCTTCACTATAGTGGCGAAACCTTCTGCATCTGGGCAATTTGAACTCATGTCCTAAAGACAAAAACGCAGTGTCTAATGTAATGTGACATCTGGTTTCCCATGGGTTGCATTTGACCCCAGGTTCCAGATGTCAATGACCAGTGTCTAAGATATTGTGGCAACTGGTTCCCAGATGGCTTTGTTGCTGACAGCCTGTCATCTCAGATATCAAGGATTTCCACATGGTGAAATGGAAGTAGACATGCATCAAATGGCTGGGCAATTATAATTCTCAGTGAGATTAACTGCACCTCCACAAGATTCATACTATACCCTTTTGTTCTCACGGTTTTAGGCAATAAATGGAAAATATATACCCAATGCTATCATCGTATTTTTCTTTGTGCTCAGTGTCGGTCTCAAAAGAATGAAGATACAAGCCCCAAAACCATAACCAAAGATATAAAGTATCAGAGCAAGAGGATCCCACAGGAAGAGATAGGAAAATGGAGCTCAATGTAAGCAATCTGTACCCTGTCGCAAAATTTCCCAGAGTGTGGAATTTCAGGCCTGCTCCTCATAGCATTTCACACTGCACTAGGGCTCAACGGTCTCCAACTGCAAATAAATTTGCTGTTGATATAAGAGGAGATCACTAAATCAGTTAGGATGTTAGGAGTAAGATCGGACATCAGGTGGAATTGCTTGCTACCATTCAGGCTTTCCCCCTCCAATACTTGTCCTCACAACTAGAAAACATTTTTCGTATGCAGACCAAGTTATTTACGAAACTAAATAGGTATCCAAACTTGTGCTATGTATGGGTGAGCGTACCCAGATTCAACAATTAATCCCAAATCATGGTACTTGCTCTATGCATTCTCACCACCTGTACATTTAGTTAAAGGTTAAATATACAAAAGCCGAGACACAAGATGCTCAAACAGCACAATACTTAAAAACCTTACACCTACAGTCAAACCACAAGCGGTAACATACCTTTTTTTGAATAGCTGGGCAACATTTACTCGGAACTCCTACACGGCAGGCGAGCCCCAGATGGGCAGAGAAAACGTTTCAAGGACACCCTCAAGGCCTCCTTGATGAAGTGCAACATCCTCACCGACACCTGGGAGTCCCTGGCCAAAGACCGCCCTAAGTGAAGGAAGAGCATCTGGGAGGGCGCTGAGTACCTCAAGTTTCGTCGCCGAGAACATGCAGAAAACAAGCACAGGCAACGGAAGGAGTGTGCGGAAAACCAGACTGCCGAACCACCCTTTCCTTCAACGACTCTGTCCCACGTGTGAGAGACTGTAATTCCTGTATTGGACTGTACAGTCACCTGAGAACTCACATTTAGAATGGAAGCAAGTCTTCCTCGATTTCGAGGGACTACTTATGATGACATACCCTTTTTTGAATAGCTGGGCAATATTTGCTGAATCCACGCTTCCAGTGTGGAGCTACCCTCAAAAGGGACGAAGAGCCTAGGCCATTTTAACCTAAACTGTCCGCCAGGAGTGAGGCGGGAATGGATCGGATGCCCGGTTTACATGCAGCCTGAGTTTACCCTCAAGTCGATGGAGAGTAAAATTGGGAGGAATGTGAAATGTGCGTCCAACCTGAATCTGCCCAGTTCCTGCTGGGCACGTTAGGTTAAAATTACTCCTTAATTCTTTGACTCAAGCACTCTTTGACTGAAGCTGCCCAGGAAAGGTGAAACTCTATATGTCCTAACAAACAACAGGATCTTTAGATGAACAGTTAGTTTTGTAGTTTGAAACTGGATTTTGCACTATTGTACTGTAAAGTCCAATCTCGCCGCCCCCCCCCCCCCCCTCCCCGCCACCGAGCTTGGGTACCTTCGCTGGAATTAAAAATGAACTTCAATTTACTCCAGGTCCTTTTTCACGTCGTAGCTGTTTGTTTTCAATTAAACAAATATACTAAGTGTGTAACAGACTTACAGCTTCTGAGTTGAGGTTATCTCTGGAAACAGCCTTTTCCTTCATACATTGCACTTCAACAGGGTTTTTCAACCCTCAATAAATTTCTCCATTAATGGCTCAGTATTCAAAGCCTACACAGCCCTCTAATGTCGTCGTCGTTGGTTATGATTAACAATTTGCTCCAACCACCAAATCAAATTCTGATTTAACTGGTTTTGGGGCAGTTTTAGTTTCAAACAGCAACTTGTACCCAAAATCATAAACTTCTCTTTAATCTAATTAAAAGGTCCCAAAGCACTTCACAGAGGTAAAGAGCACATACACCAAGTGGTGGGAAGATTGGGATGATGGCTGAAGTCATGATCAAAGAAGTAGATTTTCAGAAGCCTCTTGAAAGACAGAAGAGAGGCAGCAAGATGTAGGAGATTAGAGAAAGTGGCCAAGAAAACCAACGGAGTGAAGGGAGGAGAGGGGAGCAAATTAAAGCAATGAAGAGAGTGGAGGACATGTATATATTAATAATCCATATTGACTTGGATGAAGGGACCGAGTGTAACGTAGCCAAGTTTGATGACGATACAAAGATGAGAGCAAATGTAATGAATGAGAACGCAAAAAAACCTGCAAAAGGACACACAGGCTAAGTGAGTGGGCAAAAATTTGGCAGATGGAGTATAATGTTGGAAAGTATGAGGTTATGCACTTTGGCAGAAAATAAAAATCGCAGAGCAAGTTATTATTTAAATGGAGAAAAATTGCAAAGTACAGCAGGACCTGGGAGTCCTGGTGTATGAAACACAAAAGGTTAGTATGCAGGTACAGCAAGTGATCAGGAAGGCCATTGGAATCTTGGCCTTTATTGCAATGGGCTGGAGTATAAAAGCAGGGAAGTCTTGCTACAATTATACAGGGTATTAGTGAGGCCACAACAAGAATACTGCGTACAGTTTTGGTTTCCATATTTAAGAGGCAGTGCAGCGAAGGTTCACTAGGTTGATTCCAGAGATGAGGAGGTTGACTTCTGAGGAAAGGTTGAGTAGGTTGGACCACTACTCATTGGAATTCAGAAGAATGAGAGGTGATTGTACTGAAACATGTAAGATTATGAGGGGGCTTGACAAGGTGGCTGCAGAGAGGATGTTTCCACTGATAGGGGAGACTAGAACTAGGGGGCACGATCTTAGAATAAAAGGCCGCCCATTTAAAACGGAGGAGGAGGAGGAATTTCTTCGGACGGTTGTAAATCTGTGGAATTCACTGCCTCAGAGAGCTGTGGAAGCTGGGTCATTCAATAAATTTAAGACAGAGAGACACAGTTTCTTAACCGATAAGAGAATAAGGGGTTATGGGGAGCGGGCGGGGAAGTGGAGCCGAGTCCATGATCGGATCAGCAATGATCATATGAAATGGCGAAGCAGACCTAATCCTGCTCCTATTTCTTATGTTCTTATGTGTAGGAACATAGCGCTAAGGTTGAAGATGATGGGAGAGGCCACGCTATTGGAAGGACTTATAAATGAGCCAAGGATTTTGAGATTAACCCATTGGGAAACAGAAAGCCAATAAATGTTGTTGAGGACAGAGAAAGGGAATGAACTTAAAGGAATAGAAACATAGAACATAGGTGCAGGAGTAGGCCATTCGGCCCTTCAAGCTGCACCACCATTCAATAAGATCATGGCTGATCATTCCCTCACTCAGTACCCCTTTCCTGCTTTCTCTCCATACCCTTTGATCCCCTTAGCGGTAAGGGCCACATCTAACTCCCTCTTGAATATATCCAATGAACTGACTCAACAACTCTCTGCGGCAGGGAATTCCACACGTTAACTCGCTGAATGAAGAAGTTTCTCCTCATCTCAGTCCTAAATGGCTTACACCTTATCCGAAGGCTGTGTCCCCTGGTTCTGGACTTCCCCAACATCAGCAACATTTTACCCGCATCTTGAGAATGTGTAAAAGGGTTGCGAAAGTGGTAGATGGCTAGAGAAGATGGCAAAAGAATGGAGATAGGGAATCATGGGAAAATAGCTAAAGAAATGGTCAAGATGCAGACAACTGCAGAATCAACAGAAAAAAAAGGGGTTACCAAGAGTTGAAGTTGAGGTTAGACACAGGTCATGAGAAAGCCCAAGGCAGCACAAAGAAAGAAAGAAATCCTAGATAGGAAGGGAAAAGTAATAGCTTCTACTGATAAGGAGGAAGAGAAACTAATTGGGTTCTTTACTGATAAGGGAAGACAAGTGTAGCAAAGCTATAACTAACCTACCTGACACCAGCCCTAATTGGGAGACTTTCTTGCCTGCCATTGGACGTACTCGGGGGGGGGGGGGGGGGGAAGGGGAGGCAGAAAGGGATTGGATAGACCAAGTTCTAATCAAATGTGTTCTGCTTTGAAAATGTATATCTATTGTGCTTTTCGCGCTGAAAAGGGGCTTGTCCAAGGGAAGGTAAACAGGCTCTGATTGAGAGTGTCCCATTGTCTTGACAAGTCCCGGCCGGAGAATCTTCAATAAAGGTCTTTTACAGAAAAGGCAAGAGGTGTTCGCGTGTCAGTGTATTCGCTGAAACAGATTGAGGGAAAAAGAATCCGTATTAACATTTAACCTGTCCTGTCCCATCAGAATCTTATGTTTCTATGAGATCCCCTCTCATTCTTCTAAACTCCAATGTATAAAGGCCCAGTTGATCGAGTCTCTCCTCATATGTCAGCCCAGCCATCCTGGGAATCAGTCTGGTGAACCTTCGCTGCACTCCCTCAATAGCAAGAACATTCTTCCTCAGATTAGGAGATCAAAACTGAACACAATGTTCCAGGTGAGGCCTCACCAAGGCCCTGTTCAACTGCAGAAAGAGCTCCTATATTCAAATCCCCTAGCTATGAAGGCCAACATACCATTTGACTTCTTCACCATGCTCTGTACCTGCATGCCAACTTTCAATGACTGATGAATCATGACACCCAGGTCTCGTTGCACCTCCCCTTTTCCTAATCTACCGCCATTCAGATAATATTCTGTCTTTGCGTTTTTGCCCCCAAAGTGGATAACCTCACATTTATCCACATTATACTGCATCTGCCATGTATTTTCCCACTCACCTAACCTGTCCAAGTCACCCTGCAGCCTCTCAGCGTCCCCCTCACAGCTCACACGGCCACCCAGATTAGTGTCAACTGCAAACTTGAAGATATTACACTCAATTCCTTCATCTAAATCATTGATGTATATTGTAAAGAGCTGGGGTCCCAGCACTGAGCCCTGCGGCAACCCACTAGTCACTGCCTGCCATTATGAAAAGGACCCGTTTATCCCGACTCTCTGCTTCCTGTCTGCCAACCAATTCTCTATCCACGTCAGTATATTACCCCTAATACCATGTGCTTTGATTTTGCACACCAATCTCTTGTGTGGGATCTTGTCAAAGGCCTTTTGAAAGTTCAAATACACTACATCCACTGGTTCTCCCTTGTCCATTCTACTATTTACATCCTCAAAAAATTCCAGAAGGATGTGTCAAGCTTGATTTCCCCTCCATAAATCCATGCTGACTTGGACCGATCCTGTCACTGCTTTCTAAATGCGCTGCTATTTCATCTTTAATAATTGATTCCAACATTTTCCCCACTACTGATGTCAGGCTAACCGGTCTATAATTACCTGTTTTCTCTATCCTTCCGTTTTTAAAAAGTGGTGTTACATTAGTGACCCTCCAATCCATAGGAACTGATGCAGAGCCGATAGACTGTTGGAAAATGTACCACCAATGCATCCACTCTATTTCTAGGGCCACTTCCTTAAGTACTCTGGGATGCAGACTATCAGGCCCCAGGGATTTATCGGCCTTCAATCCCATCAATTTCTCGAACACAATTTCCCGCCTAATAAGGATATCCTTCAGTTCCTCCTTCTCACTAGACCCTCGGTCCCCCAGTACTTCCGGAAGGTTATTTGTGTCTGCCTTCGTGAAGACAGAACCAAAGTATATATTCAATTGGCCTGCCATTTCTTTGTTCCCCATTATAAATTCACCTGAATCCGACTGCAATGGACCTATGTTTGTTTTCACTAATCTTTTTCTCTTCACATATCTATAGAAGCTTTTGCAGTCAGTTTTTATGTTTCTGGCAAGCTTCTTCTCGTACTCTATTTCCCCCCTCTTAATTAAACCTTTTGTCCTTCTCTGCCGAATTCCATATTTCTCCCAGTCCTCAGGTTTGCTGCTTTTTCTGGTCAATTTATATGCCTCTTCCTTGGATTTAACACTATCCTCAATTTCCCTTGTTAGCCACGGTTGAGCCACCTTCCACGTTTTATTTTTATTCCAGACAGGGATGTACAATTGCTGAAGTTCATCTATGGGATCTTTAAATGTTGCCATTGCCTATCCACCGTCAACCCTTTAAGTATCATTTGCCAGTCTATTCTAGCCAATTCACATCTCAAACCATCGAAGTTACCTTTCCTTAAGTTCAGGACCCTAGTTTCTAAATTAACCATGTCACTCTCCATCTTAATAAAGAATTCTACCATGTTATGGTTACTTTTCCCCAAGGGGCCTCACACAAGATTGCTAATTAGTCCTTTCTCATTACACATCACCCAGTCTTGGATGGCCAGCTCCCTAGCTGGTTCCTCGACATATTGGTCTAGAAGACCATCCCTAATATACTCCAGGAAATCCTCCTCCACCGCATTGCTACCAGTTTGGTTAGCCCAATCAATATGTAGATTAAAGTCATCCATGAACTGCTGTATCTTTATTGCATGCATCCCTAATTTCTTGTTTGATGCTGTCCCCAACCTCACTACTACTGTTTGGTGGTCTGTACACAACTCCCACTAGCGTTTTCTACCCTTTGGTATTCCGCAGCTCCATCCATACCGATTCCACATCATCCAAGCTAATGTCCTTTCTTACTATTGCATTAATTTCCTCTTTATCCAGCAATGCCACCCCGCCTCCTTTTCCTTTCTGTCTATCCTTCCTAAATGTTGAATACCCCTGGATGTTGAGTTCCAAGCCTTGGTCACCCTGGAGCCATGTCTCCGTGATGCCAATTACATCATACCCGTTAACTGCTATCTGCGCAGTTAATTCATCCACCTTATTCCGAATACAAGATGTAGGCACAGCTTTGGACAGGTAATAATTTGTTAAGGTGAAATTCAGGCAACTAGTAAGGAGAACGCAAAAGCAACCAATTCTGGAGGTATGGGCAAGCATTTGTGGCAGTGGGAGTGAGGTAGGAATGTAGCGGACACTTTTAAAAAAATGTTGGATGTACTACTTGGATTTAACATCCATGAGTCCTCCCATAGGAGCCAGAGTATGGCTGTATCTGCCGGAAACCTAGGTAAATGTAGGGAGACACAGGGAATGGGCAAAGAACTCTTGCCAGTTTTGTATTTTGGTTTACCACACGATCCCTTCACCTTTTAGTACATGGATGAATGTGCAAAATAAGACCAAGGCTCAGGTTATGAATCAGGAGTCAAATTTACCTAACATTAAACAGATCCAATTAACAATATGCAGTGCAATCTGTTTTCTTGCAATATTTATAAACTTCACTGCTTTCCTTAAAATGTTGAAACAAAGATGCTTCTCCTGCACCACCTTTCAAATATATAACACTGGTCTTTGACACACAATCATTCACCTCTTAAGGGGTATGTAGCTTGGTCGACATGCTGGCTTTCGGGTTGACTCCTGAACTGAACCCATGTAGCCTATTATAAGCCCGCTCCTAGGCACAGAACTGTCAAAAAGCACTGCAAAGAATTGGTCATATCTCCTACGAAACTGCTAACCAAAACCAATTAAGTGACTCCCAGATTGACAGTCACAAAGGATGTTTCTCCCAACTCACTTTGCTTGATCTGCAGTGACTGGTAATTAATTCTTTGTGCAGCTGCCTATCAACACTATTTGACAGATTGACCCCAATAATTCTGAATTAAATTGACAGCATATTATACTCCCTTTTGCCCGATATCAGCCAAGCCTCAGATGTACAGCAATCCTTTTGCTTACCAGAGAATAATGTATATTCCTTAGCTTGCAAGAACAGCCAGCCAGAAACCAGTATCAACTCGGAGTGTGCTGTGACCAGCAAGAAAGGATCTCAGCGATAACCTTAAAAAAGACATAATCCACAATCAGAAATGAATTTATATTGTTCGTTTGGCCATCAATTGCTGCAGCTGCTCTATTAGGGTTGCATGACGAATTGCTCGACACCACTAATACCTGAAGGACTAACTTTAGTTGCATTTTATTTAACGTGAGGATACCTTGTGATCTTTTCATTAGCTGCTTGGACTTCAATTGGTAGCGAAGCATTTCACCCAGGTGAGCAATCTAGTCTTTAGCATTTTCCTGCCTGGCTTTGCTACTGTACATGCCAAGAGCTGATCGGGCTCTCCGCATATTAAACATTTCCACAGACGCATTATTCAAGTTACACGAATTACTATGGCTCAAGAGTTTTACTACTTTGAAGTGGTTTCAACTCCCCAAAGTCTCTCCACCACCTTGAAGGCATAAGTCTGGACTGTAATGGAATACACTTCTCTTGCCTAGGTACCTACAGCTGCCACACAAGACTTGCGTCACCGTTTAGGACAAAGCAGTCTGCTTGTTTGGTACTTTATCCACTAGCCTAACCATCTACCCCCGTGACCACTGTGTGCAATATCTACAGGATGTACTGCAACAACTCAGCATGGCTTCGATAGCGCCTTCCAAACCCGCAGCAATCATCATCTAGGAGGACAAGGGCAGCAGGTGCATGAAACCACTTTTACCTTCATGTTTTCTTCCATATCACACATGGACATGTATCGCTGTTTCTTCATCGTTGCTGGTCAAAATTCTGGAACGGATATGGTACAGTAGTAGTGGACTCGTAATCCAGAAAAAGTCAGTTCAAATCCTACTATGGCAATTGAGAATTTGAATTCAGTATTTTTTTTTTAAATCTGGAAATAAAATAGCTAGTATTAGTCAAAGTGATGAACAAGCTGTCAGATTTTCGTAAAAATCCAACTGGTTCACTAATGTCCTTTAGAGAAGTAAAACTGCCGTCCTTACTCAGATTGGACTACATGCGATTCCAATCCTATGCCAAAATGGTTGATTCTCAACTGCTCCACCTGCGACAACTAGAAATGGTCAATAAATGTTAGCCTTGCCAGCGACACCTACACACCAACGGGGAAAAAACCTCCCTACCAAATACAATGCGAGAGCATCTTCACCACACCGATTGCAGCAGTTCAAAAAGGCCGTCGTCCACCACCACTTCAAGGGCAACTTGGGCTGGGCAATCAATGCTGGCTTTGCCAGCGATGCCCACATGCCGAGAAAACATTTCTTGAAATGTGCAGGTGAGAAACCATTAAAAAAATACTGCACTTGATCTGCTTTGTTTTAAATCATGATCTTCATAACATCGTCCTGATTCCACCACTGCCTCAGCTCAACTTCTGCTGAAACCCTAATCTCTGCCTTTATCTCTAGATGTGACTATTCCAGCGCACTCCTGGCTGGCTTCCCAACTTCCACCCTCCATATACTTGAGCTCATCCAAAATTCTGCTGCCTGGGTCCTAACTCGCACCAAGTGCTGTTCACCCGTGCCCGCTGACCTACATTGGCTCCAGGTTGAGCAATATCTCCATTTTAAAATTGTAACTCATTTTCAAATCCTTCCCTGGCCTCACCTCTCCCCATCTCTCTAATCGCCTCCAGCGCCACAATGCCCCCCCCCCCCCCCACAAAGAGATATCTGCGCCCCTCCAATTCTGGCCTCTTGCACATTGCCGATTTTAATTGCTCCAACATTGGTGCAGTGCCTTCAGCTGCCACAATCCTAAGCTCTGGAATTCTCTCTCCCTTAATCTCTCCGCCTCCTTTAAGATGCTCCTTCAAATCTACTGCTTTTTGGTCATCTGCCCCACGATCACCTTGTCAAATTTTATTTGATAACACTCCTGTAAAGCCTTAGGAACTTTTACTACGTTAAAGGCAAGTTGTTGCTGATTCTGTTAATCGCACTTTTTTAATAAATCTGATTATAGATTTAGTCCAATATTATGAGGCGTTTTCAATCCTGTACATGCCAGGAGCGCATATTGGGAAAATGTGCAACCAAAGATCATGATGGTGTCTTTTAATCCTAATGAATGAAAAATCATGGGTCAGAAGAGCACAATTTGCCAATATATACTCCCAGCATATGGTTGGGCAGAAGATCCCCCCTCTATACAATCTATCAGTTTTATTTTGTACACAAGGCTACCTTTCGATTCATAGGGAGTGAAGGTTTACCGACATAAACTGAATTTTGTATTGGGCTTAAGAAAAATAGATTGAAAACGTATGGAGGTAGTCTGTTAGAAAAATCAGAAAGGTACGTTGATCGTTCATACTGCTGCCAATGTACTTATTAAAAGTAAAAAATCTCACTGTTCACCTGGTGTCGCTTCAGATTACTTCACGCACATGTTGTTTCGGTTGCTAGGGAACAACAGCTTGCCAGTGGAATTGCACTATTGTGTTAGGCATGAGGAAAGCACTGAATAAACTTGCAACAACCTATTTGTCACGCTCCTCTCCTCACTTCGCTTCCCTGTTTGCTCCCTTGTTCTGCCAAAGGTACTGATTATTGCTGGATTCCTGTTCCACGTATCCATATAATCATTCTTCATGCATGAGCCTCGACAGTGTTGGCAGATTATTCAACGATAGGGTCTGTTACAACTACAGCAGATCTTGCACTTGCCGATCAACCACACACACACTTACGAGGAAGTTACGCTCACTGCCTACCTATATGGTCCATAGATAGAAACTGGTGTGCTGACCTGTACAATCCGAGGATGTTCCTGTCGGTTCAAATGTGGAGTGATGCAACGAGGAACTTCAACAGTGGAAGGTAGGAACGACAGTTATTTTTTTCCCCAGCAAAGCTATCGAAGACAATGGTTCAAGAGATAGATAGATAGATAGATTACTGCAGATCGAAAGGATTGAAGGGTGCAGCAAGTAGGTGGAATTAACTATGAAAAAGAAACAGGATTGTTGGACAAGTCAATGGATTTCCCCGTTCCTAAAATTGCACCCGACAGAATTCCGACAGTGGCACAGCACAGTATCTGTAGAGGTCAATATTAAACTCTCGTACAGACTTGAAACCCTCCAGCTAAGTACAGACCGTTAATTGAAGCTGTGTATAAATACACCTGATAATGACACTGCACAGTGCCTGTACAGGTCAGTTGGTCGGTATTAAAGATTCACATGGACGCAACACGCTCAGGCTGAATACTGTTCGTTTATTGTAAATCGTATTACAGGAAATCCAAACGCTTCAGATTTAAACGGTTGACAATTCCGCGAGCCATTCCCGCCGAGCAAAGAAAACCAGAAAAGGAAATTAAAACTTAAAAAAACAATTGATTAAAAAATACTTGGTCACAGTTTGTTGAGTAGATAGTCGAGTCAGCAGCTAATTTACACCGATATTTAGGTTTAGTGTCTCGCTAACGTCTTCCACGCTAAAACCAATAAGCAAAACATATGACCCAAGTTTCTGCACGTACCAAGGGACCCGCGGCTCTCGTCACGATGCAAAGCAAACCTGCGAAAGAAGGGACATTGCAGATTGATTAAAAACAGGCCTTTCAACTCAATCACCGCACAGGTGCAAAACCACTCAAAGCACGTCACCTCGAGACCCGAGCTCCATTCCCTACTCTCAGCCAGCCAGAAAATCTATTCTGAACCACGTGATATCCAATAGGCGACTGCACACGGGACGCGACAACATATAGATTCTGATTGCCGACATTAGGACCCATCCCGCAGTACGCATACACCAACAGTGACGACCGCAACCAGGAAGGAGTCAGAACACCTCCTTTCCGAGGCTCAAGACCCTGCTGCACATCAATGATCGCTGCTCTCAGACACTGTCTGGAAGAGGGAGACCGCTTCGCTTGAAAGAGCGCCATGTCTCACTGTTTGAATCTGCTACGTACAATGGTTCAGTAGCTTATGCAAATAGGATACATCGACAAACATGACTTGCTTTTTAATAGACTTCAGCTGAGGGAGGTGGGCACATAATCACAAGGTAACGTGATGAGAGCCTGTATCCCATTTCCCCAATTCATAAGGTTAATTTGCACATACACAGGCTGTCTGTCAAACAGATAAGCAGAAATAAGAAAAAGTTAACTGATCTGAAACTCCGTGTTGATCCAGTGAGTACCTGAGCTATACAGGTCCCAGGTGGAGGCTTAGTCTGCGTAGAGTTAGCTGATCTCTGCTGGGGCTAGTGGCACTTCAAATATTTAGTGCCGCTGTGATGGTAACACTTCTGTACGATGCTCAAACTTGGACCAACTGTCGTGAAGTAACCGTCAGCCGTCAACATGTGAAATCAACAAAGTCTACTCAACATCAACTGGCAACATATCCAAAAATTCACGGTTTTTCCAATCAATGAACCGACGCTGATCCATTACCTGCAACATTAGACAACCGATTATCAGGCTACCTTGGATACATCACTCAACAAAGGTGGTGTTTTTTTTTTGCTCACCCACGACTACGTAGAATGGAAACATCCATACAGGTAACCATGTGCTCACTGGGCAGAACAATAGCTCCCGAGTGTCAAAGATATACCGACGGGACATAATTCTGCGAGCCACCTGATCAACATCAAACAGCCCCAGAAACAGAGCATCGATTTTATTTGAATCATATGGGATTGGTACGACGTTTGACTGCGTACGGCACGAGACTGGCTGCGGCACAGTTCACGGGCGCTGGTCACTATCCCTTCCCTGATCCGTTCTGCAAGTGCAAGCCTAAACCGAGGCTGTCGGCATGGAATGCGACCACAGCTAGCATCAAAGCCAAACTCGGCCACGCCTTCACGCAACCTATCGCAGCAGGAATCACTAGACAATGATCAAGAGTGTGAGGTGGGGTAGGGGTGAGAGATCTCCTCCCAATTCTTGGGAGCACTTAGATGAATTGAAGCTTCCTTACCAGTGCCTGACCCAAGATCAACAAACTCCACACAAAACGATTGATCCCAGGACTTTTCTGGTCAGCACAATAGTGGGTCGTGCCCTTGTCCACTCGGTGTTTTCTGGCCAAACATGCTACCAGAGATGCTAACTCACATTTTTTTCTTTCAGATGTTGACTGACCTGTTGGTCAATTGTTAATTTAAGATTTCCAGCCATCAAGTTTTTGTATTTTGGTCTTCAATAATTCCTGACTCCTGGTGATTTCAATACCTCCAACTATTTGCAATTGTATTTACACCCAGTTGCTTTAGTGAGATACAGTTATCAGGCCATGTATTCTCCTGGAGAAAATTGTGCACAGACTCTTGACATTCTCCTTCCCCACCTCCCCCCGTTTTGCTCCTTACTTTTTGTCTTTAATATTAAAGTGATCATCAAAAAATTATTCACCTCCCCACATGCATTACTAGGTCCTTTACTGTGTTACCGAGCCATACAGACAAAAAGGGTCCATACAGACAAAGAGGGTCCCAGGTTCTATCTCAGCTCTGCGCAGAGTTAGTTGATCTTACCCCAGTGAAAGTACGGGCACTACAATTGGCCTCAGAATCCCTGCACTAATAAGGAAGGTAACAATTTAAATATCAGGCAAGGTCCCTGCAGCTGAACGCAATCCAGTAATTATTGGAACATGTGGACTTCGAGCGAAGCACAATGGGGTTCGGCTGTGATAAGGTACGCAGAATATTAATTGGCCCTTGGTCTCAGCAACACCCTTATTGGGGGACTGAGAAACACAGATTGAAATCCATTGAGAGTTGCTGACCGAGCATCGCCCGACTCCACACCTGCCTCAGCTTATCCGCTGCTGAAACCCTCATCCATGCCTGTCATCTCTAGTCTTGACTATTCCAACGCACTCCTAGCCGGCCTCCCACGTTCTACACTCCGTAAACTTGGGTCATCCAAGTTTCCTAACTGCCGTGTCCTAACTCACACCAAGTCCCGTTCAGCTGCCACCCTGTACTTGCTGACCTACATTGGCTCCGATTTTTAAAATCTCTCCATGGCATCACCCCACCCTATCTCTAATCTCCTCCATCCCTACAATACCCTTCACATCCCTCCCCGGAGATCTTTGCAATTCTCCAATTCCGACCTCTGAGCAACCAGATTTTAATCGCTCCAACATTGACGGCCTTCAGTTGCCAAGGCCCCCAAGCTCTGAAATTCCCTCCCTAAACCTTTCTGCCTCTCTCTGCTCCTTTAAGACTTTCATTAAAACCTGCATCTTTTGGTCATCTGCCCCAACGTCAAATTTTGTTTGATTACGCTCCTGTGAAGCTCCTTGCGATGTTTACTACATTAAAGGCGTTATATAAATGCAAGTTGTTTTTGTTGTTGAAACATTGTTCAGCTGTAGAGAATCACTGGGTTTTGCTTGGGTAGTACCACATCCAATAGATGCTGCTAAAGCCATAGGGATGTTCCGCAGCCCACAGGTGACTTCCCCAGACCCGTGTATTAAACTCCTCTTTCACATTCCTCTGTTCTAAGCCTCCATCTCGCTCTCTTCCAACCCCCACAGCTCTCCTATGTTTAAGTCCCTATCTCGTGGATCTTCTTTTAATCCCGCCTCTCCTCTATTCCCAGTCATTTTCTATCAATCAACCTTGGTGTCACCTATCCACGACTTCACAATTTCCCTCGTCTTCACTCCTACACTTTCCAACCTTATGGTGTCCTGAACTATGGGCCAATGCTGGCTGACGCGTTAGGACCTTGAGGTGTACACCAGAACCTGGTATTCTTCTTACTCTGCTCCAAATAACTATGCAATTCTATGCCCTGATGAGTAGGGTGATCATGGTTGGACAAGCAGCAGGAAACATACTAGTGCTCTGTTGTGGTAAGCTGTGCACTTTTAGTTAATCAAAGTCTACCAGTGGCCGCTGTAGACATTTGGGACATCCTGAGCCTCAGCTCTTCGCAACCTGCCCGTTGGCTCACTATCCTTACGAGGTAAAGGTTGGGCGCTCTGCACGAGGAAAGTGCAAACTCTACCCGTGTGATCGGTTAGCAGTGTGCTTTGGAGACTTCCAAGCACAACGTTGGCATTTTTTTTTTTTGCATGGGTCACAATGCATAAAAATAAAAACTGTGCGGCAAGGAGGCGGATAGACTGTACGCACACAGCATCACATTGGATTGTAACTCGCGTTCACAGGCCCTTTGAATGAGGTTGACGCTTTAACAGCTAATGAGAATAGGGACTACGTTATCAAAGATAAATGGTCCTCACCTTTGTTAGTACGCAGGGTACTGGGCAGCGGGGTACTGGGCGGCGGCAGCGGCAGCAGCAGAGTACTGAGCGGCAGAGTACTGGGCGGCTGAGTACTGGGTAGCAGAGTACTGGGCGGCGGAGTACTGAGCAGCAGAGTACTGGGCGGTCGCGTACGGATCTCTTGCTGCAGCATTTGTAGGGTCATACACAGTGGCAGAAACTGCTGTGCGCTCAAACCCATATCCAGTGCTCAAGGCAGGCATGGGTGGCGGACGTCGTAAAGGGCTCCTGTCGCGACCGTAATAGGTAGTGGGAGTCGCCATTGGCCGCCGCTCATATGGGTTTACCGCACCGGGGATGCGTTCTCGCAGGGAAGTGCCGAGAGGCGAAAATGGAGCAGCCCGTCCGTAAGGATCTCCCACGGCTCCGTACGTTCCTGCCCGATACTTTTCGTAGTAATCGACCATGCCGTATCGCTCGTCGTAAAGAGGGCGCTCTCCGTAACCGGTTATAGGCCGCGCGGTCATCGAATACGGATCTATGTAATCGCGTGAGTAGCCGCCATCAAAATTGCCTTCGAGACCGCCGCGATCTTTGGGGCACTCTTTAGACCAGTGGCCTTCTTTACCGCAGCGGAAACAGCCGTTTTTTTCGCCCATCCCGGGTTGCATCCGCAGCCGACTCTTGGACAGTTCAACTTGCATCCGTTTGCCTTTAAAAGGAGACGCAACAGATTATCAGTACCGAGTGCATTAACCAGCTGTGCTGGCAGACAGATCAGAATCAAGGTGGACCCTTGCTTCGCTTGTCAATACAATATACAAGAATCACAGCTTAATGAATGGCTCAGCGTGAACGCATGTGGTACTGAGCCAGGCCAGGAAAGTAGGAGGTTCATTTCCTGATCAATGATAAGTTAGATTAAATCAGAGCTGTTATACAAGCACCGCAAGTTCCTTCAGTGGCCCCGAGCTAGGGAGTGAAAAATTCAAACAACGAGGCGTAATTCTGACTTTGGGTGATAGTGTAAACCGGGCGATATCAGATGGGCCACCCATTGATCATCTCTCCCGATTTTCATTTCCAGTGACGTGCACCCAAAAGTGATAGGCAGGAAAAGACCAGCTGATCTGTCGAGCCCCCACTACACTCATGATGGCTGGAGCATCATGACTACACGCTTCCTACCCCGCAGTCATGTAATCTCCTGGGAGAGGCAAAAAAAAAGCAGAAAAAAAACCCAGTCCCAATTAAATAAATAATCTGGAAAATTCCCTCAGGTGATCAAAGCCAGCCCAGGAGATCCCATGGACCAAATGTTACTTATAAAGACAGTTAATACTTAATAGGCACGAGCTATGCTTCATGGCGTGATGGAATTGAAAATCAGGAGAGTTGTATAACGTGCGGCTGATCCAGCATCGTCCATTATACGCTGCAGCCTAAAGTCAAAACTACTCCCAAACAACAAGGATAATAACAGCGTTCCTGCTCCCGATCGCTACCCAGACTCCTGTTGCAAATTGCGACGTTCGGCAAAGACAGGATTAGACTCGACTTTGATGCCTCCAGTCAAATAGTCTGCCGAACACTCGCTATCTTGGCTCTATTATGAAGAGTGGCCATTTGAACACAATACTGGATAGATTAAGTGGTGGCACAAAGCCAGATGCATCTTATCATCAAGTGTGTTTTATCACACTGTCTCATTAAAGAACAGAAGATGGGATTACATTCTAAATGCAGATGAGCTGAGGTGTAGATGAACAATGGGGATTTTGGTGTCCAGGCAGGCATCATTAAAAGTTAGCTCACAGGGTACAAAACACAATTAAAAAGGGACGTGGCATGTGGGTTTCATCCCAAGAGATACAGAATATGAAAGCAAAGAAACAGTACTGCAATTATAGAGTGATCAGATTATGTAGAACAGAGGTTCCCAAACATTTTTGATGAGCCACGTTTATGAGGTTCATATCCCATGCACGCATGCTCTCTTTCTGGGTAACAGTATTTTTTGCATAACTAATGTTAGCACAGATATAGATGGTAACCCAGAATATGTCAGTTTTACCATTCTACCTGCTTTAATTCTGTTCCCCTACACATTTGGGTGTTATACAAACTCTAATTTGGAATTCACTGGCCGGGAAATTTCTTGGAGCTGCTCTTGCTTGTTGCCATTTCTTTGCCTGAAGTGCGCTGAGTACCCCGTTTGCTTCAATGGCATTTCCACCTCATTTATGGAGAAGTAACACCAACGAAGTAGGCGCAGATTGTAAGAATTTCCCAGCCACTATGATAGTGTAAACAACCCCACCGAAAGGAAGACTGCTTTCTTTGGGTTCGTGATGTGGCCCGGGTGCAGGAGAAACCATCCTCTCCAGCTGGAAATTGTGGTTTCATTGTATGGCGATGGAACAGGGAGTAATGAATCGTTGTGTTGCTTTGGAGGTAAAATGCAAGTTACAAATTTTTTCCCTGAAAACATCGAGAATCCATGAGTATGGATGCATACTATTAATTTATTTGCTCAATTTAACTAACACTAAATACAAGTAGGGAAAAATAAAAACTTTCTAGAAAGGTGCAGGGCACTGGGTGATAAAGTAACTTTTTGAGACCAAGACAAGTTTTTAAAAGGAGGACTATTTATTCCATCAAACCATCACAAAAGGCTCACAAGGACACGATGGGAGAAAAAAGGAATTGGTGGTCCAGAACTGCAAAACACGTGGAAAAGAACCGTTTGGCAGATTTTGAAGCCGAGGCGGATGGAGCAACGACTGCTGCTGTTTATTTCCCGATAGCAGTGGGGATTCCAGGGCTCGCGGGCACTTCCAAAACAAAATTTATGCTGCAGAGGAATGGGCTAGATGGCAAAAGACATTTAAAACGGAGAAGTCTTGGAAAAATTATTTATGGGATGTCTGAGGTTTGGAGAGCGTAGAGGTGGGAATCAGACAGAGTTGAGAAATGTGCTACAATGCATATGGAGAAAATACAGACTGCAGGCATTGCAAGTTAGTGAGTTACAGCTATCGTCGTCCTCGTGGCCCCCAGATAACTGTGTCGCGCCCCCTACCCCTCCCCCACCCCCCATTTGAAAATCTCAGATTTAAAGCAGTGTGTTCAATTTTGGGCACACCACCCTGGCCAGGATATCACCCAAGTCACAATGCCCAAAACAGAAAGGTGTACAAAGATTAACTGGGATGATGATGCTGTGACAGTGGGCAAATATTGCTTATATTCACTAGAGATGGGTTGGTTCCCATTGACCTGACTGAAATAATGAAGCGGCTTAAAGGTGTATATAAGGAATGGCTCTTCCATTTCATAAGGCAACCCAGAACAAGGGACACTATTCAGTCTTTGAGCTAAGCTGGTTAAAAGTGAATCCAGAAAAATGTTTGCGTGAGTATGGAATGCACTGCCCCAAAAGGGCATAGATGCAAAATCAATTAGAGTGTTTAAAAAGGGAGACTTTGAAAGTAGGACATCAAAAGGTTAAAATAAAAGTTGCTCATTCAGGCTTGATGAACTGAATGGCTCACTCCGGCACCCATTAACTAGACACCACTAAGAGGTAAAATGTCACGAAATGATGGAAATTGGGATATACCGAATTAAATAAGTATAGAGGAACCAATGCAACAGGACACAAAGTAGGAAAGAAGCAAATTTCAGACTAAACGGGCAGAGATTGTCGTCTACCATGGGACATTCTTTGACTCGTCGTCATGTCCCTCCCCCGCCCCCTCAAACCGATCAAAGGAGGTGGGATTCTTTACGGTGGGATTTAACTGGGTTGCTTCCTCCATAGAAGTTGGCATTCAGCAAAGCGAATGCAGGAGCCCAGAAGCAACAGGGGAATTCACCTACCAACAATTATGGCATTTAAAAGAGAGTGCACCAGATGCCTTCCAAGGCTGCCATAGGTACTGTACTATCAACGCTAGAAATAGGGGCGAGAATCCCATTTCAGCAAAGTTAGGCTGCTCCACCAATGTCCATGAACTCCCTGAAGCTTGCAGGCTGCCCAACTCAGCGATGTTAGTCAGTCTACAATGCCCACATTAATGAGGTCATTCTGTTAGCTGTAGTCGCATTGCCCCACTAATGCAGGCAACTCAAATCCTGGCTGCAATATAGGAGCGTGATCAGCAGAATCCCCCACAGAAATGATGGATCCTCTGCAAGGAACATCAGTCCAGGAGAGGAATCAAAATGGCAACCGTCAGGTTTGGAGCACAATGTTCTCTGGTGCTTGAAGGGAGATATGCTCAGCCATAAGTCAGTTCTGGCAAGATTCAGGCAGCCTTCCGACACTTCTGGTTCAGGCATCTGATGATCAACGTCTCCAAGCAATACCGCTGCTAGGATTTCAATCGCACAACAGCAGGTTTATGACATTTCTAGACCGTGTCCATTTGAATATTAAAACACCCAAACAGTACAATTCCAGTTTCTGTCCTTCCAAATATGGATTTACGTCTAAAAGGAATATTTTGAAAACTGTAAGGTCTATTATTTGTAGTGGAAGCTATTGGAAGGGATGAATTAACAGTAACACACACGAGATATGACTAAACATTAAAGGCACTGGTTAACTGTTACTTTTTCTGTAGTGGTTGCTACAAACGTGTACTCTACTCGATCTACCTACATAAAAATATTGCAGACTTCCCGTCTACAAACTTGACTTCCCGCTATTTCACGCTTTTGATCAAACTTTTTTGTGTCACCATTTCCCAATGTCACAATGTAATTGCAGGCTCTGGCCAATAAGCAGACCAGCCCTTCAACCGACCATGGGTACTGACCTGGAGATTGCCAGCATTTTCTGTTTTTATTACACAGCTTCCTGACTTGGAAATAAATTGCCGCACCTTCATCAGCACTGGGTCAAAATCCTGGAACTCCCTCCCGAACAGCACTGTGGGAGTACCTTCATCACCAGGACTGCAGCCATTCAAGGCGGCGGCTCACCACCACCTTCTCGAGGGCAATTAGGGATGGGCAATAAATCCCCAAGCCTTGCCAGCAACACCCACATCCCAAGGACAAATAAAAACATTTTTTCAAATGTTGTCGCTTTCCAACATGTGTGTCACATGCTGATATGTCTAATTCTATCAGAGTGATCCATGGGAAGCACATGACCGGTCACTCATTTGACTAGTCCATCAAAAACATGAACAGATGCTGCTGCCACATTCCCGGGTCACAGCAACCCTGCGCTTTGCCAGATTCTCCACGCTTCCCTCTCCCTGCTATTTCTGCTATAACCATCGGCAACTCATCTTTTGTTTTTATGTTGGTCTTATCACCTCTTTTTACTTGCACCATCATTCCTTTTATCATTTTAATTACTCCTGCCCTCCACACCATCAGACATTTCCCCTTTTGCTCAATTCCCAGTCTCTGTATATGCTCAAAAGCTGATCACATCTAACATCTTCCAGTTCTGATTAAAATTAATTTACCTGATACATTAACTCATTTTACACTGCACAGATTCTGCCTAACCTGCTGAGTGTTATCGGCATTTTCTGCTTTTACAACAGATGGCTGAGGCAGTCGGATTTGGACTACAGGAACCACATGACCATCAGAGCCAAAGGTGTGGGGAACTTGTTATCAGTAATGACTGCCACTCTTGTCTCGCTCCCACCTTTTTAGCCTGACATCAGTAGGCGGGAAAATGTTGGAATCAATTATTCAGGATGAAATAGCAGCGCATTTGGAAAGCAGTGACAGGATCGGTCCAAGTCAACATGGATTTATGAAAGGGAAATCATGCTCGACAAATCTTCTGGAATTTTTTGAGGATGTAACTAGTAGGGTGGACAAGGGAGAACCAGTGGATGTAGTGTATTTAGACTTTCAAAATGCTTTTTACAAGGTCCCACACAAGAGATTAGTGTGCAAAATTAAAGCACATGGTATTGGGGGCAATGTATTGAAATGGATAGAGAACTGGTTGGCAGACAGGAAGCAAAGAGTAGGAATAAACAGGTCCTTTTCAGAATAGCAAGCAGTGACTAGTGGGGTACCGCAAGGTTCAGTGCTGGGACCCCAGCTATTTACAATATACATTAATGATTTAGATGAAGGAATTGAATGTAATATCTCCAAGTTTGCAGACACTAAGTTGGGTGGCAGTGTGAGCTGTGAGGAGGATGCTAAGAGGCTGCAGAGTGACTTGGACAGGTTAGATGAGTGGGCAAATGCATGGCAGATGCAGTATAATGTGGATAAATGTGAGGTTATCCACCTTGGTAGCAAAAACAGGAAGGCAGATTATCTGAACAGTGACAGTTTAGGAAAAGGGGAGGTGCAACGAGACCTGGGTGTCATGGTACATCAGTCATTGAAAGCTGGCTTGCAGGTACAGCAGGCAGTGAAGGCGGCAAATGGCATGTTGGCCTTCATAGCGAGAGTAATTGAGTATAGGAGCAGGGAGGTCTTACTGCAGTTGTACAGGGCCTTGGTGAGGCCACACCTTGAATATTGTGTCCAGTTTTGGTCTCCTAATCTGAGGAAGGACATTCTTGCTATTGAGGGAGTGCAGCGAAGGTTCACCAGACTGATTCCCGGGATGGCAAGACTGACATATGAAGAAAGGCCGGATCGATTAGGCTTATATTCACGAGAATTTAGATGAATGAGAGGGGATCTCGTAGAAACATATAAAATTCTGACGGGATTGGACAGGTTAGATGCAGGAAGAATGTTCCCGATATTGGGGGAAGTCCAGAACCAGGGGTCACAGTCTAAGGATAAGGGGTAAACCATTTAGGACTGAGATGAGGAGAAACTTCTTCACTTGGAGAACCTGTGGAATTCTCTACCACAGAAAGTTGTTCAGGCCAGTTCGTTAGATATATTCAAAAGGGTGTTAGATGTGGCCCTTACGGCTAAAGGGATCAAGGGGTATGGAGAGAAAGCAGGAATGGGGTACTGAAGTTGCATCATCAGCCATGGTCATATTGAATGGTGGTGCAGGCTCGAAGGGCCGAATGGCCTACTCCTGCACCTATTTTCTATGTTTACAATATAATCAGCCTGGAGCCAAACCGCCCACCGACTCACCCCTCCCCAAGGCTGCAGTCATGTTCTCCCTGGCCTCTTAATGCTTACGCACAAGTTCCAGTTAAATTGTACACCCACTGTTTGAGCCGAGCTGCAAAAGGAACTGGAACTCCTGTGCTTCACGCACTATCCCTGATTTCTTAGCTAGCTCCTTCCCAGCCTGGCCTTTCGCTCAATTACTCTCACGCAACTATAACTTTCAAGGCCCAGCCTCCCAAAGACCTTGGTTCCACTTCCAGCCCAGGTGCCTGACCTACCAAGTCCTGTAGCTACATAACAACGTCAATATGCGTCTCCTGGGCTTAACCCCACAAACACCTTGGTGCATTTCTCCAGACTGTTTAATTCCATGCCCTATACTCTACCCACCCATCTCTTTCTCCACAGGTGTCCCAATACTGCAAATTTCCCCACACCCTCCTGGTAGAGCTCAACGCTTCACTGATTAGACACAAGTAACTCCCTGCTCAAGATCTACATTGTTTGGCTTGTTCCCTGCTGGGTCTCACCCCAGACTCCATACTTAGACACCACGCCCTTCCAGCCCTCTTCAGGTACACTTCTGCTGGGTCCCATTCAGTCTCCCAAGACATCTCCCACTTCATCTTCAACAGTGAAACTGCAGTCTTTCATGCAATTTATCTTCAGTTGTTCAAAGTATTTTCGTCTGAGACTAAGGTGCAAGTGTGAATATAAATGGAAAAGGAGGGCGGGGAGCCCTGATAATAAAGGATGACATAAGGACAGCAGAAAGGATCTCGGCTCGGAAGATCAGGAAATAGAATCAGTATGGGTGGCGATAAGAAATAACATGGGGCAGAAAATACTGGTGAGAGTAGTATACAAGTCCCCCAACAGTAGCTATACCGTTGGACAGAATATCAAGAAATAGTCAGAGCTTGTAACAAAGGAAATGCAATAATCGTGGGGGACATTAATCTTCATATAGACTAGACAAATCAAATTGGCAAATCTGGAGGACTAGTTCATGGAATGCATTCGGGACAGTTTTCTAGAACAATACATCATGGAACCAACCAGGAGAAAGGTTATTTTAGATCTTGTACTGTGTAATGAGACAGCGTTAATTAGCAATCTCACAGCAAAGGATCCTCTGGGGAGAGTGATCATAATGTTATAATTTCACATTAATTGCGAGAATAATTTGCCTGACCTCCAAAATCAGAGTATTAAAATTAAATAAAGACAATTACATAGGTATGGGGGGAGAAAAGAGAGTTGGCTACGGTAGATTGGAAAAATAGATTAAAAAGTATGGCGGTAGATAAGCAGTGGCTAGCATGTGATCCTGCATATAATTCTCTGAAGACAAAAATATAAATCTAGTGATTGGCTCCTTTTCCTTGCGACATTTCAAGTTTCACAACTCTAACTTGGCTTTATTTATTTACTAGATATATTCCTCCCTCCCCCCCCCACCCACCCCATGACTCCTTCTTTACACAAGATCCTACCAATATCTTCCTACTTATCAACTCCAATCTCTCCTGGCCAAAGTTCCCCATTCCACATGAACACTACCCCATTTTCCTCACTCATTCAAACATGCTGAAGCATCTCCAGAGTGCCCTCTTCCCTCGTGGCCTCCCATTTCTTCTCACCCAATCTAATACTCAATTCTGACATGTTGCTGCATGTTGTAAGCTTTCAAAGAGTTGTAAAATCAGAAAATGAACATGTCGGAGGCATAAAGGAAATAGCATGGAGGGAGACAAAGGGAAGATGAGACAAAGAGCAAAAAGACAGATTGAGAACAGAAAGACACCCATATGTTCCGCATGCAGAGACATTTACAGCAAAGAAAGTCAACTTTTTATCTGAATTTTTTTTGTCTGTGAGCAACTTGCATAACGTCAGCGTTGGCTCAGTGATCGCACTCTCGCCTCTGAGTTTGAAGGCTATGGGTTCAAGTCCCACTTCAGAGACTTGAGCAGATAATCCAGGCTGACACTTCAGTGCAGTATTAAGGGAACGCTGCACTGTCAGAGATGCCGTCTTTCAGATGAGATGTTAAACCTGTCTGCTCTCTAAGGTGGACGTAAAAGATCCCTTGGCACTAGTTCAGAGGAGCAGGCGTTCTCCCCGGTGTCCTACCCAATATGTATCCCTCAACCAACAAAACAGATTACCTGATCATTATGTTTCTCGGAGTTTGCTGTGCACAAATTAGCTGCCACGTTTCCTATATTACAACAGTGACTACACTTAAAAAGTTCTTCATTGGTTGTAGAGCTCTTTGGGAGGTCCTGAAAGACGTAATATAAATGCATGCCTTTCTTTAACAACTATGCTAATTATTTATCATGTCAAGACCACTCCTGTGCACCGACCTCCAGGAATCCCTACACAACCGCACCCAGATACACCATCCAAATTGCCTGTTGTGCGAGACGATGTCCCAAAAAGTTATTTCCACTAGGGAATCAGGATACAAGTTAGCAATATCTCCAACCAGTGAGAGCTTGGGCTATCAAATATCAAAGATTAGGACTGGACATTAATTCCACCCACTCTTGACTGTCCTTTTTAAACACAAACCAACAGAATCACTAACAGTAGGATTTCTGGACTTTCATCACAGCACTCTCTAATTCAACTACAAATAACGCCTCGAGACAGGAAGCTGACGAGATGATGCACAAAATAAATCACTGTTCACACGCAACAAAAATTCAGAACATAACCCACAATAAAAAGATCTTACAAAAACACATTTGCTACTCTTAAGAGTGAAATGAAAACTAGAAAACAACACTCAACTTCTCAGGCAAGAATGACAACGTAAGCTGCTACTGAAATCATGAACACTGAAGTGTCACGATAAAAGCAGAGACATAAAACAGTTGCTGAAAGTACAACACATGTGGCTCATTGGCGAATGGGTCCCAAGGGTTAGTGACTTTTGGTGCTTAACATGGTAATAAGTTACTTGTGAAAAACGCATTTTGTACTTTCATTAAGGTTTCAGTTTACCATGCAGAACAATTGTTTAACCTTCAGTACTAGCCTTCAATTAGTGGCTAATGGGACTGGGTTCCAATCCAGCCTGCATGAGAATATCTTGATCTGTCTTAATCCACTTCATAGCACAAGCATCGAATTGGCAGTCTCACCCACACAAGGTCTGGTATGGGAAATTGAAAGATGTTTCATTGGTGCAGTAGGGCCAGCTCTCGAGAGTCTGGGGCTCAGTAGAGAGAGTTTCACTCTGCATTTAACCCAAACAACAGTATCAAACCAGCAAGTGTTAGATGAGCTGTTTCATCTGGACCACGGTGTGCGGCATCTTGATGATATTCGGGTTGCCGACTCTCCCAGGCGAAGTTTCGAACCGCCCGTGAGAATTGCGCCATCTAAATTTTGGACCGCAGCAGCTCCCCCACCATCTCCCCCCGCCTCCAGTTCCATGGCATAATCGCTCCTGCCGACTCAGGGAGCTGGCACTCTTAGAATGTAGGGGAGTGAGAGACGGGGCGGGGACAGTTGCGATGTTGGGCTGGACTGGAAGAATGTGGACAGGGACTAGAGGGCAATAGATTGGTTTGTCGGAAGATTGACACTTGAAAGGGGCATGGGCGAGGGTGACAACGAACTGGGGAGAAAAAGAGATTGGCAAATAATGGGCGGGAGATGGAGCGAAGAAACAGACTGAGAAATGGAAGCTCGAGAAAAACTAGAGAATGAGTGTTGGGGGGAGAAAACACTGGAGAATGGGGTGGGTGTGGGTCCCGGCATCTTCTGCAGAACCGAGCGCAGCAGTAGGAGCGGCGCCAAGAGGGGATCAGCCAGTAATGGGGTGTAAAACCCGTTGTCCTCAGTGGGTAAACGGCAACTTGTATTTATATAGCACCTTTAACGCAGTGAAACGTCCCAAGGTGCTTCACAGGAGTATTATGAGATTTTAAAAATTTGACACTGAACCGCCTAAGTAGAAATTAGCACAGGTGACCGAAAGCTTGGTCAGAGAGGTATGTTTTCAGGAGAGTCTTGAAGGAGGAGAGAGGTAGAGAGGTTTAGGCAGGGAGTTCCAGAGCTTGGGGCCTAGGCAACAGAAGGCACGGCCACCAATAGTTGAGCGATTATAATCAGGGATACTGGGGGGGGGGGGGGAATTAACAGAGCGCAGATGTCTCGAGGGGAGTTGGAGATTACAGAGATAGGGAGGAGCGAGGCCATGGAGGGATTTGAAAATAAGGAAGCAGAAGATTGTACCCAATGGTGTGCGAATGGGGAACAAGGGGGCGGAGACCGAGGATTCTCACTGTGCACGGGGCGCAGCACACCCTGATTTTACATTGTTAGCTCCAATACATGGAGAAGAGGGCCTGAATACAGGCCAGCCGTGGCCGATAGTGCTGTGGAATTGGAAGGAGCAGTCCTGTTCCACCACCACACCCCACAGAAGGGGGAGGTAAAAAAAAAAAGATCCCCGTCATTTCTTCAATGGCATCGACCGGTCCCTTAAAGGACCACGGTACAGCTGGGAAAACGAGTCGGAACTTACACAACACATGCTCCCACCGAGTTTTTCATGCATTTTGCAGAAGGGCCCCGAAGCAGGCACAGGATCTTTCACATATTTAAAAACTAATCCCACGTTGATTTCAGGCAGCAACCAGGTAAGTATGAAAGCAGTGATGACCAATATGGTGGCGGTCATCCCTCCGGCGCAAACTTAGTGCAGGACCTTGCGTCCCAAAATTGGTATACAATGCGCACGTATTATGCCCCAGAAAACGGGAAGACGCACCCCAATTTCTACCCCAGCGTGTCCAAGTAACTTCTGCTGACAGTGGCCCACGACAAGTACCAGCACGTCAGATCAGGCACATCACGTAAATTGAGTTTGGCACCCCTGGTGCAGAGGGAGTTTTATGTCGTATCAAACCCACACTGTACCTGGACCTGCGAGTGCTTGTTGCTGATGGTAAGCACTTGAAATGGAAAGTATTACATTCCTCAGCAGCAACATTTTCTACTTTGATGAGCACAAAAAAACATTCCAGTTAGTGTAGTAAGGCATCTAATGAGAGGTATTCAAATCGGAGTTCAGTTAAAACCCAAAGTTACAGTTCACTCCCCCGCTCACGCAACAGCCGAAGGACTCACGAGGTCTCTGATCAAGTTCGGCTGCACCACTTTGGAATCTTAAAACTGCTTCAACACGAGGATGTTGAAATAAATAATCTGTTACCGTTGGATTGTCAGATGTGCTGATGGGGAAGACTCTCCTTTAAGCTAGAGGTGAAGCTTCTTCCTGACTTCTGAGCCGCAGAAGCTTCAAGCATTCATTTTTATCCAGGAAACTCGGCATCCAAGAAAAAGAGTGGAACACACTTGTTCCAGCTCAACAAAATTTTTTTTTTTTTTTTTTTTGAAGTGTTTGTGAACAGATAGATAAAGTGAACATAAACAGAGAGATAGCTGCACCTTAGTAAAGGGAACAAAAATTCAGGGCAAATTGTGTGAAAGGTGACTGAAAGCATTCAACTAGTTTAGCTTTGCAGCCAAATGGCAACTTAACTGGTAGAAGCTAACAAGGCACTATGTCCTCTCACGTCCAGCCACTATGATGGGATGAATGGGGTCTCCGATGGTTGCAAGGAATCTATGTGAAGAGTTTGGGCAGTGTCAATCTCATCCTGAGTAGGCATGAGCACAGCACAAAACTGACCCGATTTCAGCATCAGCTTAGCGATCTCAGAGAGGCTGCAGCATGGCTGATGTGGGAAATGGTATCATTTCAGACTGGTACAATAGCAATCAAACTCTATGAAGGTCTTGCTCTAGCTTTAAGCTTTACTGGCTGTGCAAAGGATGTCTCAGAAGATTTGGGAGGACAGGAGCCCCTCAATGCATTGTGCACACACATGTACACTACATGCACAAAATGACTGAGTCTGAAGTAACAGTTCAGTGGATGAGCTGTTGACTGCATGGTGGATATAGCGGGCAACCAACGCCAACTAATGCACACAATGTATTACTTCAGAAATGCCATGCAGTTATCATGCAGCGGGGACATCACAAACTGCTATGACATCGCTGGAGCTGCAGCACGTGCAATACAGCCAGGTAAATATTTGCAGCCTGCCACCCCATTGCCTACTCCCTCTGGACCCGAGAACTACGGGACGCTGGCTGATCTGGGGGTGCTGTTAGAGGAAGGGTGGGGTTATCAAGCTGCCATACACGGCCCAATTAACGTAGAGCTATTCAGTAACAGAACTAGTAGGTCATCAGTTTTTTGTTTTTGTCGTGCTGTTGAAAACATCGGTATTCCCACTTGGCAGTTACCGAATGTAAAAAAAAAATAATAAATCAGGAGCCGACTACATTATTGAAAATTGGGCCAACATTTCTGAAAGCAAACCTTAGTCAAGACTTCAGTTGGGATTGTGGCCCTTGATGAGAACACAAAAGTGCTCTGAGGCCACGTGTCACAGATATTGCACTGAAAGCTTGGGAGAAGTTGAGAAACTGCACAAAAATCTGTATACTGTAATTGGGTGAAAAACTTAATTATTCAAAGGGCTCCTATTATCTACAGCCCCGACAGAGTACATGCGGTTCAACTAGAACATGTCCACAAAGCACAACGCCCTGAATGACCCACCCCCCTCCAGCGATTTCACCTTTAAACTCTGTGCCATCCAGCCCCCTGATGGCCTCCATGGCATCCTCGCTCCTCTCCATGTGCACGAAGGCGTAGTCCTTAACGATATCGCATTCCAGGACGGGTCCGTACTCCTCGAACTTGGCCTGCAGCTCCTGGCCGGTGCAGCCAGAGCCCACATTACCCACGTGCAGTTTGGTAGAGGACTTGGACACACTCTTGCTGGCCTCCACGTTGATGGAGACCCCATGCAGCTTGTAGTGGTGCAGGTTCTCAATCGCCTCCTTTGCTGCCTCTCTGTCCTTCATGTGCACAAAGCCATAGTTCTGTTCAGGGATAAAAAGATGCCGAGGTTAGAAACGAGACCACACCTGCAGCACTGTGTACAGTTTTGGTCGTCTTATTTACGGAAGGATATACATTTTTGTACCTCTCCAGTCCGGCACCCTTGGGACCTGACCGATGCTGGACCAGAGAATTTTCCAAACTACAGGTCAACTGGTTGCAACACGGCTGACAACGACCCAGGCGTGTTCGGCGCATGCGCTGCGTAGAAGCCTACTGCACAGCATTTAGTCGTCTAGAAGACGAGAGAAGCACGGAGAGAGCTGAGTGGCAAGCCTCAAGCCTCCAACCGGGCCTGGAGCCTCCCGCTGAGCGACGGCGGGCAACAGGGGGGAGAGAGAGAGCTTGGGGCCAGACCCAGCTTCGGAGCCTCAGTCAGCCGCCTGCCCTTCGCTGGCCCGCTTAGCTCAACCAACAGCGCGGGAAGCCACCCACGGCGGCACAGATGCCGGACCAGGGATGTTTCCGGACTAAAGAGTCCCGGACTGGAGAGGTGCAACCTGTACTTGCATTGGAGGTAGTTCAACGAAGGTTCACTAGGCTGATTCCCGAGATGAAGAAAGGTTGAGCAGGTTTGGCCTATACTCATTGGAGTTTAGAAGAATGAGAGGTGATCTTATTGAAATGTATAAGATTCTAAGGGGGCTTGACAGGGTCGATGCAGAGAAGATGTTGCCCCTCATGGTGGAATCTAGAACAAGGAGGTATAGTTTCAGAATAAGGGGTCACTCATTTAAAACAGAGATGGAGGAAGAATTTCTTCTACCAAAGGGTTGTGAATCTTTGTTCTCTACCCCAAAGACCTGTGGAGGCTGGGTCATTGAATGTATTTAATGTGGAGATAGATTTTTTGAATATAAGGGAGTGAAGAGTTATGGAGAGAGGGCAGGGAAGTCTAGTTGAGGCCAAGATCAGATCAGCCATGATCTTATTGAATGGCGGAGCAAGCTCGAGGGATCAAATGGCCTACTCCTGTACCCATTTCATATGTTCTTGTGTGTGATGTTACGAGGTTTTAGACAATCTAATCTTCCTCCCAAACAGAAGTTAGTTAAAGTATGTCTCATTGTACATTTTACAACCATTTGTATCTTGAGGAAATGGCAACACAACGGACTCTGGAAAACCTTATCACGCGTGCTACCTAGACTTCCAAAAGAGCTATTCATCAAACTCAAATCTGTGGAAGCTCAGGGTAAATCCTGCAGGGATGCATAAGAAATTGATTGAAGGGTAGAAACAACAGGGCACGTTGGAATGTTGGGGGGCGGGGGTGATGAGGGAAGTACTGAGTGGGGCACCCTAGTTGGGACCACTATTGCTTCTCACTTACATCAATCAGAAACTCAATGCAATCTGATCAAATCATAGAATGATTACAGTATAGAAGGAAGCCTCCTCTCTGCAAAAGCAATTCAGCTAGTCCCACTTGCTGCCCCTTTCCTTCCCCAATGGACCTGCAATTATTTTTCCCTTCAGGTAGTTATCCAATTCCCTTTTGAAAGGCACAATTGAATCTGCCTCCACCACCCTTTCAAGCAGCGCATTCCAGATCCTGACCACTCGCTGGGCAAAAAAAGTTTTTCCCTCACATCTCGTTTTGATTCTTCTGCCAATCACCTTAAATCTGTGCCCTCTGGTCCTCGATCCTTCAGCCAATGGGAACAGTTTTCTCTCTGTTCTGTCCAGACTCCTCGAATCGCCTTTCAACCTTCCATCCTCTAAATGAGAACAACCCCAGCTTCTCCACATAACTGAAGTCCCTCATCCGTGGAACCATTCTTGTAAATCTTTTCTGCACCCTCTCCAAAGCCTTAACATCCTTCTTACATTACATAACGTAAGAAATAGGAGCAGGAGTAGGCCTTACGGTCCCTCGAGCCTGCTCCGCCATTTAATACG
The DNA here is from genome assembly GCF_044704955.1 of Pristiophorus japonicus. NCBI lineage: Eukaryota > Metazoa > Chordata > Chondrichthyes > Pristiophoridae > Pristiophorus > Pristiophorus japonicus. The sequence continues at coordinate 25,408,092 of NC_091995.1, read as the reverse complement.
ATCTTGGCTGATCCGATCATGGACTCGGGTCCACTTCCCTGCCTGCTCCCCATAACCCCTTATTCCCTTATCGGTTAAGAAACTGTCTATCTCTGTCTTAAATGTATTCAATGTCCCAGCTTCCACAGCTCTCGGAGGCAGCAAATTCCACAGATCCACAACCCTGAGAAAAGAAATGTCTCCTCATCTCAGATTTGAATGGGCGGCCCCTTATTCTAAGATTATGCCCCCTAGTTCTAGTCTTCCCCATCAGTGGAAACATTCTCTCTGCATCCACCTTGTCAAGCCCCCTCATAACCTTATACGTTTCGATAAGATCACCTCTCATTCTTCTGAATTCAAATGAGTAGAGACCCAACCTACTCAATCTTTCCTCATAAGTCAAGCTCCTCATCTCCGGAATCAAACTAATAAACCTTCTCTGAACTACCTCCAAAGCAAGTAGATCCTTTCGTAAATATGGAAACAAAAACTGCACACAGTATTCCAGGTATGGTTCACCAATACCCTATATAACTGCAGCAAGACTTTCCTGCTTTTATACTCCATCCCCTTTGCAATAAAGGGGAAGATTCCATTGGCGTTCCTGATCACTTGCTGCACCTGCATACTAACCTTTTGTGTTTCATGCACAAGTAAACCAAATTTTAATTTGATTTTACGTTTTTTAAGTTTAATTTGTCTTAATTGCCGGTGCTTTTAGTGTCCCCCTTCCCTTTTATAGGGGGCACTGGGGAAAATTGTGATTTTAGTGAAAAAAAAGGGGGGGGGGGGGGGGGAAAGGGCCTTGTAAATGTCTGGAGTGTCACCCAGGTCGGGTGGCACCGTTTAATGTTTTTATGTTTTGCAGGTAAACTCAAAAGAGTTTCATGCACAAGTACTCCCAGGTCCCGCTGTACTGCAGCACTTTGCAATTTTTCTCCATTTAAATAACTTGTTCTTTGATTTTTTTTCTGCCAAAGTGCATGACCTCACACTTTCCAATATTATACTCCATCTGCCAAATTTTTGCCCATTCACTTAGCCTGTCTATGTCCTTTTGCAGATGTTTTGTGTCCTCCTCACGCATTGCTTTTCCTCCCATCTTTGTATCGTCAGCAAACGTGGCTACGTTGCACTCGGTCCTTTCTTCCAAGTCGTTAATACAGATTATAAATATTTGGGGTCCCAACACTGATCACTGTGGCACCCCACTAGTTACTGATTGCCAACCAGAGAATGAACCATTTATCCCGACTCTCTGTTTTCTGTTCGTTAACCAATCCTCTATCCATGCTAATATATTACCCCCAACCCAGTGAACTTTTATCTTGTGCGGTAACCTTTTATGTGGCACCTTGTCAAATGCCTTCTGGAAGTCCAAATACACCACATCCACTGGTTCCCCTTTATCCACCCTATTTGTTACATCCTCAAAGAATTCCAGCAAATTTGTCAAACATGACTTCTCCTTCATAAATCCATGCTGACTCTGTCTGACCGAATTATGCTTTTCCAAATGTCCTGCTACTGCTTCTTTAATAATGGACAACATTTTCACAATCATAGATGTTGCACTAACTGGTTTATAGTTTCCTGCTTTTTGTCTGCCTCCTTTTTGAAATAGGGGTGTTACATTTGCAGTTTACCAATCTGCTGGGATCTCCGCAGAATCCAGGGAATTTTGGTAAATTACAACCAGTGCATTCACTATCCCTGCCGCTGCTTCTCTTAAGACCTTAGGATGCAAGCCATCAGGTCCAGGGGATTTATTTGCCTTTAGTCCCATTATCTTAACTGAGTACCACCTCCTTAGTGATTGTGATTGTGTTAAGTTCCTCCCCCCCCCCATCCCCATAGCCCCTTAACTATCCACTCTTGGGATATTGTTCACATCCTCTACCGTAAAGACTGATACAAAATATTTGTTTAGAGTTTCTGCCATCTCCATGTTCCCCATTACTAATTTCCCGGTCTCGTCTTCTAAGTGACCAACATTTACTTTAGCTGCTCTTTTCCTTTTTATATACCTACAGAAATTTTTGCTATATTTTTATATTTTGTGCTAGTTTACTTTCATAGTCTATCTTCACTTTCTTAATCATTTTTTTAGTCATTCTTTGCTGGCTTTTAAAAGCTTCCCAATCTTCTGTCCTCCCACTAGTTTTGGCCACTTTATATGCCCTTGTTTTTAAATTGGATACCGTCGTTATTTTAGTTAGCCACGGATGGCTATCCTTTCTCTTACACCCTTTTCTCCTCACTGGAATATATTTTTCTTGAGAGTTGTGAAATATCTCCTTAAATGTACACCACTGTTCATCAACCGTCCTACACTTTAATCTATTTTACCAGTCCACTTTAGCCAACTCTGCCCTCAAACCTTCATAGTCTCCTTTATTTAAGCTTAGTACGCTGGTTAGAGATCCAACTTTCTCACCCTCCATCTGAATTTGAAATTCAATCATGCTATGATCACTCATTCCGAGAGGATCCTTTACTAGGACATTCTTTATTAATCCTGTCTCATTACACAGGACCAGATCTAAGGTAGCCTGCCTCCTGGTTGGTTCCATTACATACTGCTCAAGGAACCCATCCCTTATGCACTCTATGAACTCTTCCTCAAGGCTACCCTGACCAATTTCATTTGTCCAATCAATATGGAGGTTAAAATCACCCATGATTATTGCTGTTCCCTTTTTACAAGCCCCCAAGATTTCCTTGTTTCTGCTCCGACCAAGAGAGTTGCTACTGTTAGGGGGCCTATAGACTAACTTACAAGTGACTACACTCCAAAAAGTGCTTAATTGGCTGCAAAGCATTTTGGGACGTCCGGTGGTCATGAAAGGCACTATATAAATGCACGTCGTTCTTTTTAAAGTGCGGTGCCCAGAGTTGGACACAATACACCAGCTGTTAACTGTGGCTCAGTTGGCAGCACTGTTGCCTCCGAGTCAGACGATTGTGGGCTCAAGCCCCACTCGTGACTTGAGCACGAAAATCTAAGCTGACACTCCACTCCAATATTGAGGGAATGCTGCACTGCTAAGCTGCCATTTTTCAGATGAGTTCAGATGCCTGCCCATTCATGTGGATGTAAGCGATCCTATGACACTATTTCAAAGAGTTATCCCCGGTGTCCTAGTAATTATCCCTCAATCAACATCACTAGAACAGGTTATCTTGGTCATGATCTCATTTCTGTTTGTGGGAGCTTGCTGTACACAAATTGGCTGGCGCATTTTCCACATTACCACAGTGATTACACTCCAAAAGTACTTCATTGGCTGTAAAGCGCGGATACGTCCGGTGGTCGTGAATGCGGTCTAAATGCGTCTGTCTTTTTGATGCTGAACCAGTGTTTTATAAAAGGTCCATCATAACTTTCTTTCTTTTCGAAAGAAAATTCTTGCAACATTTATATAGCGCCTTTTACGACCACCGGGTACCTGAAAGCACTTTTGGAGTGTAGGCACTGTCCTGATGTAGGAAACGCAGCAGCCAATTTGCACAGCAAGCTCCCACAAACATAGAATATAGGTGCAGGAGTAGGTTAATCGGCCCTTCGAGCTTGCACCACCATTCAATAAGATCATGGCTGATCATTCCCTCAGTACCCCTTTCCTGTTTTCTCTCCATACCCCTTGATCCCCTTAGCCATACGGGCCATATCTCACCCTCTTGAATATATCCCATGAACTGTCATCAACAACTCTCCGCAGCAATAGGTTAACAACTCTCTGAGTGAACAAGTTTCTTCTCATCTCAGTCCTAAATGGCCTACCCCTTATCCTAAGACTGTGTCCCCGGTTCTGGACTTCCCCAACATCGGGAACATTCTACCCGCATCTAACCTGTCGCATCCCGTCAGAATCTTATGTTTCTATGAGATACCCTCTCATCCTTCTAAACTCCAATGTATAAAGGCCCAGTTGATCTAGTCTCTCCTCATATGTCAGTCCTGCCATCCCAGGAATCAGTCTGGTGAACCTTCGCTGCTGCACTCCCTCAATAGCAAGAAAGTCCTTCCTCAGATTAGGAGACCAAAACTGGACACAATATTGCAGGTGAGGCCTCACCAAGGTCCTGTACAACTGCAGTAAGACCTCTCTGCTCCTATACTCAACATACCATTTGCCTTCTTCACCGCCTGCTGTAACTGTATGCCAACTTTCAATGACTGATGAACCATGACACCCAGGTCTCGCTCCACTTCCCTTTTCCTAATCTGCCACCATTCAGATAATATTCTGTCTTCGCGTTTTTGCTCCCAAAGTGGATAACCTCACATTTATCCACATTATACTGCATCAGCCATGCATTTATCTACTCACCGAGCCTGTCTAAGTCACCCTGCAGCCTCTTAGCTTCCCCCTCACAGCTCACACTGCCACCCAACTTAGTGTCTGCAAACTTGGAGATATTACACTCAATTCCTTCATCCAAATCATTGATGTATATTGTAAAGAGCTGGGGTCCCAGCACTGAGCCCTGCGGCACTCAACTAGTCACTGCCTACCATTTTGAAAAGGACCCGTTTATCCCGACTCTCTGCTTCCTGTCTGCCAACCAGTTCTCTATCCACGTCAGTATATTACCCCCAATACCATGTGCTTTGATTTTGCACATCAACCTCTTGTGTGGGACCTTGTCAAAAACCTTTTGAAAGTCCAAATACACCACATCCACTGGTTCTCCCTTGTCCACTCTACTAGTTACATCCTCAAAAAATTCCAGAAGATTTGTCAAGCATGATTTCCCCTTCATAAATCCATGCTGACTTGGACCAATCCTGTCACTGCTTTCCAAATGCACTGCTATTTCATCCTTAATAATTGATTCCAACATTTTCCTTACTACTGATGTCAAGTTAACCAGTCTATAATTACCCGCTTTATCTCTCCTTCCCTTTCTAAAAAGTGGTGTTACATTAGCTACCCTCCAGTCCATAGGAACTGATCCAGAGTCAACAGACTGTTGGAAAATGATCACCAAAGCATCCACTATTTCTCGGGCCACTTCCTTAAGTACTCTGGGATGCAGACTATCAGGCTCCGGGGATTTATCGGCCTTCAATCCCATCAATTTCCCTAACACAATTTCCCGCCTAATAAGGACATCCTTCAGTTCCTCCTTCTCACTAGACACTCGGTCCCCTAGTACTTCCAGAAGGTTATTTGTGTCTTCCGTCGTGAAGACAGAACCGAAGTATTTGTTCAATTGGTCTGCCATTTCTTTGTTCCCCATTATAAATTCACCTGAATCCGACTGCAAGGGACCTACATTTGTCTTCACTAATCTTTTTCTCTTCACATATCTATAGAAGCTTTTGCAGTCAGTTTTTATATTCCCGGCAAGCTTCTTCTCGTACTCTACTTTCCCCATCTTAATTAAACCCTTTGTCCTCCTCTGCTGAATTCTAAATTTCTCCCAGTCCTCAGGTTTGTTGCTTTTTCTGGCCAATTTATGTGCCTCTTCCTTGGATTTAACACTATCCTTAATTTCCCTTGTTAGTCACGGTTGAGCCACCTTCCCCGTTTTATTTTTACTCCAGAGATGTACAATCGCTGAAGTTCATCCATGTGATCTTTAAATGTTTGCCATTGCCGATCCACCGTCAATCCTTTAAGTATCATTTGCCAGTCTATTCTAGCGAATTCACGTCTCAAACCATCGAAGTTACCTTTCCTTAAGTTCAGGACCCTAGTTTCTGAATTAACTGTGTCACTCTCCATCTTAATAAAGAATTCTACCATGTTATGGTCACTCTTCCCCAAGGGGCCCCGCACAACAAGATTGCTAATTAGTCCTTTCTCATTATCACATTGTGGACTGGGTGATGTGTAATGAGCAGATAATCTGTTTTCGTGACACAGCGTGGAGGCCCCGACCTGCGTGAGAACACCAGGAGCAGGTTGGGACCATAAAAGGAGCGGTGTGGAGGCATACTCCGCCAGGGAACAGCGTGAGTTGGTGCAGGAGGGCGACGTCATCAAGGTCTAGGTCGGTGATTAGAGCGTGGGCAAATACAGCAGGAGCGGCGACAGAATGTGGAGGGATGTGATCAGGGTCATGGGGAGGCGTGAGTTCGGGGCCAGGGGCAGCATGAGCCAGCCCACACTGCGATATGTGTGTGCGCTCGGCCTGTGCAGCAGAGCTGGTCTCCAGTTAGTCTTGGGTAATCCTTGCCACTGGACCAAGACCTAGCTCTGTCAAGCCCATGTGGTGGCTGGTGTGTAAAAAATTCCATGCACAGGCATCTACCACCCTTAAAGATGGAGTTCGAGTCCTTCATTGGAATATTTGTGAACTCATCCTTTTTTGGCGTGGAAGCATGTCATCCTCGTTTCGAGGGACCACCTATGACTGACTGATTGAGGGATAAATATTGGCTCAGGACACAGGGATAACTCAGCTGCTCTTTGAAATTATGTCATGGGATGTTTTATGTTGACCTGAGAGTAGACGGGGCCTCGGTTTAACATCTCATCCAAAAGACGGCACCTCCAACAGTGCAGCACTCCCTCAGCACTGCACTGGGAATGTTAGCCGAGATTGTGATGCTCAAGTCCCTGGAGTGGGACTTGAACCCACAACCTTGACTCAGAAGCGAGTGTGCTACCCAATGAGCCATGGCTGATATAAATAGAAGCACAGAGTACAAATAGTAAGAACCAAAGAAATAGGAGGAGTAGGCCAGTTGGCCCCTCATGGTTGATTTGATCATGGACTCAGCGCCACTTACCTGCCCACTCCCCATAACCCTTTATCCCCTTATTGCTCAAAAATCTGTCTATCGCCACCTTAAATATATTCAATGACCCAACCTCCACAGCTCTCTGGGGCAGAGAATTCCACAGATTTACAACCCTCTTAAGAAATTTCTCATCTCAGTTTTAAATGGGCGGCCCCTTATTCTGAGACTATGTCCCCTAGTTTTAGTCTCCCCTATCATAAGAACATAAGAATTAGGAACAGGAGTAGGCCATCTCGCCCCTTGAGCCTGCTCCGCCATTCAACAAGATCATGGCTGATCTGGCCGTGGACTCAGCTCCACTTACCCGTCCGCTCCTCATAACCCTTAATTCTCTTATTGGTTAAAAAATCTATCTGTGACTTGAATACATTCAATGAGCTAGCCTCAACTGCTTCCTTGGGCAGAGAATTCCACAGATTCACAACCCTCTGGAAGAAATTATTCCTTCTCAACTTGGTTTTAAATGGGCTCCCCCATATTTTGAGGCTGTGCCCCCTAGTTCTAGTCTCCCCGACCAGTGGAAACAACCTCTCTGCCTCTATCTTGTCTATCCCTTTCATTATTTTAAATGTTTCTATAAGATCACCCTTCTGAACTCCAACGAGTAAAGACCCAGTCTACTCAATCTATCATCATAAGGTAACCCCCTCATCTCCGGAATCAGCCGAGTGAATCGTCTCTGTAGAAACATCCTCTCTGCATCCACCTTGTCGAGCCCCCCTCATTATATTAGTTTCGATAAGATCAGCTCTCATTCTTCTGAATTACAATGAGTATAGGCCGAACTTGCTCAACCATTCCTCGGGAAGCCCAGGATCCAGTAAATTAGTGAGTGGGGGTGCAGGAGCTTTGCTCCTTCATGGCCTTCCCCGTCCACCAGCAGCCCATGGTTTCCACAGTAACCGAGCCCGCTGATCGGTCACTCGGGCCCGGTCCCTCACCTTGATCAGGTCGCACTCGCTCACCGGCCCGTACTTCTCGAACAGGGCCCGGATCTCCTCGGCGGTGGTCGGCCGCGGCAGGTTGCCCACGAAAATCTTCACCATCCTTGTTTTTTTTTTGTGTTTCGTTGAAAACACCGGCCCCGAGTTCCTACTCGAAAAAAAGAGAAAGTGCGAGGTTTTTTTGCGGGCGGGGGGTTAGGGAAAAGGGCGGTGGGAAAGAAAGAGCAGACCGCGCAGAAGTTTTTCTCGTGGAGCCTGGCTTCTCGACAGGGTGAAAAGAAAATGGCGGCGCGGTGCTTTCCCCCTTCCTCCCCGGCTCAGCCCGGCCGTTGGTGGCCGCCCTCTCCCGCCGCACCCGATTGGTCCGACTGCCTGTCACTCATTCGCTTGCGCTTGTTGATCGGATCCTTCCGCGGCTCAGTGCGCGGTTCTGATTGGAGGCTGTCGCTGTCAATCAGCGGTTGTCCGTGACGTCGCGCCCGCCCGCTCTGCTTCCCAGCTCGAAACCTGATTGGTGCAGGGTCCCGCCAAGAAGGCAACAATGAATTATTTGCATTTGAATCGTGTAAAAAGTCAGGCGGTTTTACTTAATTGGCTGGTGGGAGGGAGTTGAAATAATTTGCAGAACATCAATCAATAAAACGAATATTTTTAGGCTGCAGGCGATTTTTTTTATTATTGCAAGCATCATCATCATAGGCAATCCCTCGGAATCGAGGAAGACTTGCTTCCACTCTTAAAATAAGTCCTTGGGTGGCTGAACAGTCCAATACGAGAGCTACAGTCCCTTCCACTGGTGGGACAGATAGTCGTTGAGGGAAGGGGGTGGATGGGACAGGTTTGCCGCACGCTCTTTCTGCTGTCTGCGCTTCATTTCTGCACGCTCTCGGCGATGAGGCTCGAGGTGCTCAGCGCCCCCCCGGATGCGCTTCCTCCACTTAGGGCGGTCTTTGGCCAGGGACTCCCACTTTATCAGGGAGGCTTTGAGGGTGTCTGAAACGTTTCCTCTGCGCACCTTTTTGCTCGTTTGCCGTGAAGGAGTTCCGAGTAGAGCGCTTGTTTTGGGAGTCTCGTGTCTGGCATGCAAACTATGTGGTCTGCCCAGCGGAGCTGATCAAGTGTGGTGAGTGCTTCGATGCTGGGAATGTTGGCCTGGTCGTGGACGCTAATGTTGGTGTGTCTGTCCTCCCATGGGATTTGTAGGATCTTGCGGAGACATTGTTGGTGATATTTCTTCAGCGACTTGAGGTATCTACTGTACATGGTCCATGTCTCTCAGCCATACAGTAGGGTGGGTATTACTACAGCCCTGTAGACCATGAGCTTGGTGGCAGTTTTGAGGGCCTGTCTTCAAACACACTTTTCCTCAGGTGGCCGAAGGCTGCACTGGAGGTGGTGTTGAATCTTGTCGTCAATGTCTTGTTGATAAGAGGCTCCCGAGGTACGGGAAGTGGTCCACGTTGTCCAGGGCTATGCCGTGGATCTTGATGACTGGGGGCAGTGCTGTGTGGCAAGGACAGGTTGGTGGAGGACTGTTGTCTTACGGATGTTTAGCGTAAGGCCTATGCTTTCGTACGCCTCAGTAAATACATCAACTATGTCATCGTCCGAGCCAGCGATCGCAAGGATGTGCGCATCAGCCGGCTAGGGTGACTTGGATAGGTTAGGTGAGTGGGCAAATGCATGGCGGATGCAGTTTAATGTGGATAAATGTGAGGTTATCCACTTTGGGGGCAAAAACACGAAGGCAGAATATTATCAGAATGGCGGCAGATTAGGAAAAGGGGAGGTGCAACGAGACCTGGGTGTCATGGTACATCAGTCATTGAAAGTTGGCATGCAGGTATAGCAGGTGGTGAAAAAGGCAAATGGTATGTTGGCCTTCATAGCTAGGGATTTTGAGTATAGGAGCAGGGAGATCTTACTGCAGTTGTACAGGGCCTTGGTGAGGCCTCACCTGGAATATTGTGTTCAGTTTTGGTCTCCTAATCTGAGGAAGGAAGCTCTTGCTCTTGAGGGAGTGCAGCGAAGGTTCACCAGACTGATTCCCAGGATGGCTGGACTGACATATGAGGCGAGACTGGATCGATTGGGCCTTTATTCACTGGAGTTTAGAAGGATGAGAGGGGATCTCATAGAAACATATAAGATTCTGATGGGACTGGACAGGCTAGATGCAGGAAGAATGTTCCCGATGTTGGGCAAATCCAGAACCAGGTGACACAGTCTAAGGATAAGAGGTAAGCCATTTAGGACTGAGATGAGGAGAAACTTCTTCACTCAGAGAGTTGTTAACCTGTGGAATTCCCTACCGCTGAGAGTTGTTGATGCCAGTTCATTGGATATATTCAAGAGGGAGTTAGATATGGCCCGTATGGCTAAGGGGATCAAGGGGTATGGAGAGAAAGCAGGAAAGGGGTACTGAGGTGAATGATCAGCCATGATCTTATTGAATGGTGGTGCAGGCTCAAAGGGCCGAATGGCCTACACCTGCACCTATTTTCTATGTTTCTATGACAGGAGCTGACGACTGCTGGACGGGCCACCGCCTAATCCGATCCATCATTGACATCAAAATAGCCCCAAAGCGGAGGAGGCAGCAGAAGCAGTGCACAAAAAGTTGCAAGCAGCAACCTAGGAGTTGATGCATCACTCGGGATAGTGAATCCCTTCCCACACTTAGAGCAGGTGAACGGTCTCTCCACAGTGTGAACTCGCTGGTGTGTCAACAGGCTGGAAGAGTGAGTGAATCCCTTCCCACACGTGGAGCAGATGAACAGCCTCTCCCGAGTGTGAACTCGCTGGTGTGTCAGCAGGCTGGATGACCGAATGAATTCCTTCCCACACTCAGAGCAGGTGAACGATTTCTCCCTGGTGTGAACCAGGTCATCCGATCTGCTAAAACACCAGTGAGTTCACACTGGGGAGAGACCGTTCACCTGCTTGGAGTGTGGGAAGGGATTCACTCAGTCACCCAACCTGTTGAGACACCAGTGAGTTCACAAGTGACTGCAGGGCTTGGATTCTGCTGTTATTGCTGCTGTTATTCACATCCCTACTGAAACGAGTTCATTCTGTGAGTTGCGGTTTGTTTCTGCTGATGTTAATAACCCTTCAACTAGACTGGAGTTTAATATTTTGATATTTGATGTCTCCAAGATAAGAGGGGACTAATTGATGTCCTGTTACTGACTGCTCCATTTTTGATCAGGGCAGAGGAGCAGTGAGAAATCAGGGCCCAGGAGCGTTGTGATCGGGGCGCAGGAGAGGCGAGGGCCCAGGGGCAGTACGGGCCAGCCCACACTGCGATCTATAGATACTAGGAGCATGTGTGAGCACTCGGTCCGTGCAGCAGAGCTTGGTCTCCAGTCGTCTTGGTTAATCCTTGCCACTGAATCAAGACCAAGGGTTGACAAATTTGCTGGAATTCTTTGAGGATGTAACGAACAGAGTGGATAAAGGAGAACCAGTGGATGTGGTGTATTTGGACTTCCAGAAGGCATTTGACAAGGTGCCACATAAAAGGTTACTGCAAAAGATAAAAGTTCACGGGGTTGGGGGTAATATATTAGCATGGATAGAGGATTGGCTAACTAACAGAAAACAGAGAGTCGGGATAAATGATTCATTCTCGGGTTGGCAATCAGTAACTGGTGGGGTGCCGCAGGGATCAGTGCTGGGATCGAATTATTTACAATTTATATTAATGATGTGGAAAAAGGGACTGAGTGTAACGTAGCCAAGTTTGCTGACGATACAAAGATGGGAGGAAAAGTAACGTGTGAGGAGGACACAAAAAAACCTGCAAAAGGACATAGGCAGGCTAAGTGAGTGCAAAAATTTGGCAGATGGCGTATAATGTTGGAAAGTATGAGGTTATGCACTTTGGCAGAAAAAAAATCAAAGAGCAAGTTATTTAAATGGAGAAAAATTGCAACATGCTGCAATGCAGCGGGATCTGGGAGTACTTGCGCATGAAACACAAAAGGTTAGTATGCAGGTACAGCAAGTCATCAGGAAGGCCAATGGAATCTTGACCTTTATTGCCAAGGGGATGGAGTATAAAAGCAGGGAAGTGGAGGAAGAGCATCTGGGGGTCGGGGGGGCGCTGAGCACCTTGAGTCTCGTCGCCGAGAGCATGCAGAAAACAAGCGCAGGAAGACTTGCTTCCACTCTAAAAGTGAGTTCTCAGTTGACTGTACAGTCCAATACAGGAATTACAGTCTCTGCCACAGGTGGGACAGACAGTCATTGAAGGAAAGGGTGGGTGGGGAGCCTGGTTTGCCGCACGCTCCTTCCGCTGCCTGCGTTTGTTTTCTGCATGCTCTCGGCGACGAGACTCGAGGTGTAAGATTTCTAAATCTCTGGCATTAAATTGACAGCGAGACGATTCTTTTAAAACAATTGGAACAATTTATTAAAAACACACGCATGCACATTTATCAGCAATCGTTAGTTATCCTACAGATCTACCTAGTTACAACAGAGATACAATGAGGTTATAATAAAAAAGGTATATTTTACTTCCCTCTGGCATAGTACACGGCCTGCTTCTTGGTCTGTGGAGGAAGGTCTGCTTTGCCGTGTGCTTAAGAAATAGGCCGAGCAAACTGTGGCTTGAGTTTTTCGATCCCTTAAGTCCATTGTTCCTCCGAAAGCCTCAGGATTGGACCTTGGTTCCAGGGCAGTTCCTTATTGGCTCTCCTCGCTCATGTGTTTGCTGGACTGGCCCAGCCATGCCTTGATTAGGTTTATTGGCTTTCCAATTAACACAATACACAAACACCATGTTGGAGGTCTGTGAGCTTCCATTTTGAATCTTTCAAAACTGTCTTTTCGTATAGTCTACACTTTCAACATTTATACATACAGAGAATCAATTTTATTACTGAACACTTTTATTCATACAAACTCCCCACCTTGAGGGGGAAATATCCTTCTTGACACCTCATATGGTTTATTTCCTCAGGGATCACATATCATAAACATTGAGAGGGTTCTGATAGTTCTGCTGTTTATATTTCTGTGAGGTGGATGACTGCTGTACAATGGGTTTTAAACTTAGGGAGAGAGAGAGAGAGAGAGAGAGAAAAGTGGATGGCCTGACTCGGTCCCCACCTCGTAAGGTGTAGGCCACATGTAGGGGATTGACTATAATACAATCACATCTCCAGCGGAGACTCTCCCCTTCCCGTATCTTCAGTGCACCGTCACTCTCAAAGCACATTGATGATTGATGATGTTCGTGAGTCATGCTGCAGTTCCCGCTTCTCCATCTTCTCTCGGCTTCGGTCGTGGCCAGTATTGTCCTGACGATTGTGAGGATTCGTAACATGGTCTGTGGGGAAACAAGATCAGTGCAGTATTTACTCTTTGGCAGTTTTTAACTGATTAATGTGAAACCACTTCCTGTACTTAACACCCTTTTTCCCCGGTAACTGAATCAAATAAACCGAGGGGTTCAATCGGTCTATAATCTTATGCAGTCCCCACTGCCTGGGCTCAAAGGCAGCTTCTTTTTCCCATAATTTGGAATCATTACTGAGTCTCCCATCTCATATTCAAAGGGACGTACTTTCTTGTCAAAGTACCTTTTAATTTGTCTTTTTGACTTCCCCAATTTGGTGGCCACAAATCGATTTATCTGATCGGTGTGATCTATCACTTACTCCAGCCACTTGGAACAACATGGTTTCATTGTCAGGGGACTCATCTCTGTTAGTGTTAGCTGGCCTGGTGTTCTCATGAGTCTCCTCGTCATGGCCTGATATGGGGAGACCCTTGTTGTTCTATGAGGTGTGGACCTCATTGCCATTAAGCACATTGGCAGCATGTTAGCCCATTGAGTGGGGTGGTCTGCGCACAATTTTTCTAACATTAACTTGAGGGTCCCTTTCGACCCCTCTGGATGACGACTGGGGATAAAGTTCCTTTGGTACCCCACCAAACCCAAGAATGATCCTCGGGCTGTTTTTGAAGTGGGTAATGGCAGTCGCTGTATTATCTCCACCTTGTGAGAATTGGGGGATGATCCCTCTGGAGAAATGGACACTCCTAGAAAGGTGACCTATTCTTTTACTAATTGAGCCTTACGTGGATTCACCTTTAGTCCGCCTGAGCCAACAATGTCAAAAGTTCGTGAAAAAGGGACAGATGCTCTTCCATGCTGTCGGTTGCCAGCAGTAGGTTGTCTACATACTGCAGCAAGCACGTAGGATGGGAAAAGTCTTTTCAAATTGCAGCCATTCTTTTATGGAATATCGTGGGGGCATTGTGGAACCCCTGAGGCAGGCATATCCAGGTGTAGTTCTGATCCTCAAATGTGAACACAAATTTGTACTGGTCTTCCCTCTTAACAGGGATACTCCAGAATCCATTGGCAATGTCGAGAAGTACTTGGAACTGGCAGGAATTTGAAATAATATGGTGGGAGTTTCTCTTACTACTGGTGAGCAGGCTGGTGTTGGCGAAATCTCGACTCTCAATTTAACTAAAAAAAAATGAAACTCAGACATAAACAGCTCGGTAGCTGTCCCTTTAATTTACTTGCTGCAAGGAAAAGTCCTGCTAAATCAAAAGCTCCGCAAAGACTTCTACAGTAATACAAAAACACACTATCTTTATACAGAAGAACAAACAAAGAAATTATGGTTCCATCACGTGTATCAGTTCTGCCCTTGCGGTCAGCAAATACAGATAAGGAGTTCTTCAATCACTTAATTAACATTACATTCATTTAATTCTCTACATATCTATACAAGGTTTATCTGGAACTTCTAAGATTTATCATTGCAACAGTTATTGCTAGGGAGTATAATCCTCACAAATGGACACTCTTTCTGTTAGGGAGGGTACGCTCAAGGTTCCCTCGCTCACACAGATGGTTCCCAAGCTTCTAAATTAGTTGGCTATCAATCAAGGTTAACATGTTTATACAGAGGCAGGCTGTCTGCTGTAGGGACTTCTGGGAGAATTGAGATTCCATTTTGTTTTATTACAAAAGGCTACATTTAACAGAAAATGTAACTTTAAAAGTAAATTTCCACAGTGTTATAGAATTTAACTTTCTGTAGTTAATAGTCAGTCGCCAGCTGCTATCAGGCGTTTTAACCGGCCATGTGGGTGAATTGGTCATGGAAGTGCCTATCCTAAGAACACCCTGCTCGACTCGGGATTTTATGGTGTCTCGGATGTAAGGCTGACTCTCCCTTGGGATGGGGTACTGTTTCGTGAATGAGTGGGGGGGTCCCTCAATAGATTCCTCGCCTGCCATTTTTCCACAGTCATGCTTGCATGTGGCAAACACCATTAATTTTGCCACAGCTTCATTTTTGCTCCCCGGAGGGTCATACTCAGATGGATTTTTAATAGCAAAAACCGAGTGAGCATCTGAAATTTCTATCACTCCTGCCTTATCTCCCAATCCCATCCAAACACGGTCCTGATTATAATCTATCACCGTGCCATACTGATCCAACACATCAGTCCCTAAAAGTCCCCTTCCGTCGGGGGTGGTCATCAGCATCGGCGCTGGGATCTTACAGGTGAGGCCTCCCAACTAAAGTTCAGTTACCTTCCCTAAATACGCGGTGGTTGTAGAACCGTTAAACCCATTAAGGGTCATACAGCCCCTGCCCGCTGCTGCATGGCGTTCAGGGTATGGGGTGTGGATGATGGTAACAGCTGAGCCAGTATCGATAAGCATAATCTGCTGCCTGCCCCCTTTTAATACAACAGGGACTACTGGTCTCCCTCACCCATCACGTCAGAACCCCACTTCCGACCAATCTTTGGGGGCCGCATCCTGTCATAGAGTCAATCCTTGAATGGGCCTCTCTAATGAGTGTGCATCGGCGATTGTGTGCTCCGGTAAATGATTTTGCATCCTCCCCATGGTAATTTGGGTTTGTATAAGGATTATCAATTGATCCAATCATTGATCTGTCCCAGAGAGCTTGGATTCATCCCTCGGGAGGTATCTATGCGTTGCATCATAGTTCGGTGCTGGTCTGGGTCTGCTGCAGTCTTTTGCTAGGTGACCTACCTTCTTAAAATTAAAGCACTGTCCCTTAAAGGGATAGTTTCGGGATCCTTCCACAATTGACACTGCTTTATTTGCAGTGGGTGGTGACATCACCTTTAACTGGTCTTTTGCCATCTCTGCTGGATTGGCCCAGCCATTCCTTGATTAGGTTTAATGGCTTTCCAATTCATCATAGGCAATCCCTCGAAGCGAGGATGACTTACTTCCACGCTAAAAAGGAATGAGTTCACAGCTGTTTCAATGAAGGATCTAATATTTCAGATCCCGAACTACATCTTGGAGAGTGGAAGATGCCTGTGCTTGGATGTTTTTATCGTGTGGTGGCCGTTGCACACCAGCCACCACACGGGCTTGACAGAGCCAGGTCTTGGTCCAGTGGCAAGGATTAACCAAGATGACTGGCGACCAGCTCTGCTGCATGGACCGAGCGTGCACACATATAGCAGTGTGGGCTGACTCGTGCTGCCCCTGGGCCCTCGCCTCTTCTGGGCTGCAGACTCACGCCTCTCCTGGGCCCTGGTCACTTCCTTCTACAAACTCTTGCCGCTCCTTCGTCCCTCCTGTTGTGCCTGCCCGCACTGCAATCAGCGACCTGACTTTGCAGCTGTCGCCCTCCTGTAGTGGTATGCCACCACACGCTGCTCCCTCTGATGGCCCCGACTTGCTGATGGTCTTGCAGGCCGGGACTGGGCCGATTTCCGGGCCGGGCAACCGCACGCTGCTCCCAATACAAAATACACAATACACAAACACCATGCTAGAGGTCTGTGAGCTTCCATTTTGAATTTTTCAAAACTGTCTTTTCGTATAGTCTACACTTTCAACATTTATACATACACAGAATCAATTTTATAACTGAACACTTTTATTCTTACAGAGGTGCTCAGTGCCCTTCTGTAGACCATAAGTTTAGTGCCAGATTTGAGGGCCTGATCCTCAAAAAGTGTCTTCCTCAGGCGAATGAAGGCTGCGCTGGCGCACTGGAGGTGGTGTTGGATCTCGTCGTCAATTTCTGCCCTTGCTCACAGTAGGCTCCCGAGGTATGGAAAGTGGTGCACGTTGTCCAAGGTCACGCCATGGATTTTGATGACCGGGGGGGGCAGTGCTGTGTGGTGGAGTGAGGTTGGTAGAGGACCTTTGTCTTCCGGATGTTTAGTGTAAGGCCCATGCTTTCGTACGCCTCGGTGAAGATGTTGACGATGGCTTGGAGTTCAGCCTCTGAATTTGCGCAGATGCAAGCGTCGTCCGCATACTGTAGTTCGACGACAGAGGATGGGACGATCTTGGATCTAGCCTGGAGGCGACGAAGGTTGAATAGATTCCCACTGGTTCTATAGTTTAGTTTCACTGCAGCTATACAAAGCTCTGGTTGGACCACACCTGGAGTACGATGAACAATTCTGGGCACCACACCTTTGAAGGGTATATTGGCTTTGGAGGGTGTGCAATGTAGGTTGAGCAGAATGATACCTGGGGCTGGAACAGAGGCAATACGGGAGAATTACTGCCGAATTAATGTTACCGATTAATTGCCTAACTTTTGGAATTTGGGTTCTGTGTCGGAGCGCAGCGCAAAGGGAGGCGTCGCACTATTTTCAGGATGCAAAAACGGGATCCTCACCAACTTTAGTCTTGGGCCGGGAGCGCTCCGAGAGAGGCCTTGGGAGGGGAAAAGGAAACAAAAGGAAAATTCAAAAAAACATTCAAGAAACATTGCCAACACCCTTACCTGACAAATCGTTGCAAAAATATTAAAAAATCAAAACTTGAACTTCCCTTTTATTCAGTTTTTCCAACTTACCGCTGCCCTGTTTTCCCAGGCGGACATCGGGGCACGGCGTACGGGTCAGGTGAGTCTCGAAACTCAGACGTTGTCGCAATTCAGAGTCATTACACCCTGGCGCAACTCTCCCCAGCGGTGCTCCTGAGCTGAGGATCACGACCGGGCGCAAAAACAGTTGAGCGACCGGTGTTTCGTCACGGAGGGTCAAAACGCGCTGAAAGCCTGGTCGCAAAACCACCCGAAAATAAATGACAAGGAGTGATTACACAAACTAGGGCTGTAGTCCCTGAAATTTAGACTGTTAAGAGGTGATTTGATCAAAGTTTTCAAGATATTAAGGGAAACTAATAGGATAGATGGAGAGAAACTATTTCTGCTGGTTGGGGATTCGAGCACAAGGGGGCTTAGTTTAAAAATTAGAGCCAGACCTTTCAGGAGTGAAGTTAGGAAACATTTCTACACGCAAAGGGTTGTAGAAGTTTGGAACTCTCTTCCACAAATTTCAATTGATGCTAGATCATTTGTTAATTTTAAATCTGAGATGGATATATTTTTGTTAACCAAAGATATTAAAGGATATGAGGCAAAGATGGGTTTATAGAGTTAGGTCATCCATTTGCCATGACAGCGCCCAGCTCTACCATATCACCATCTCTCTCTTCCCTTCCACTGTCTCTGATTTGTCATGCTGCTTGTCAGATATCGAGCATTGAATGGCAGAAATTTCCACCAATTGAATATTGGGAAGACCGAAGCTATTGTCTTTGAAAGCCATTTTTCCCGCAACTCTATATTTGACTTACTCCAATCAGGTTTCTGCCCCGCCACAGAACTGAAACGGCTCTCATCAAAGTCACAAATGGCATCCTTTGTGACTGTGACAAAGGTAAACTATCCCTCCTCATCCTTCTTGACTTGTCTGCAGCCTTTGACACGGTTGATCACTCTATCCTTCTCCAACGCCTCTCCACCGTCATCCAGCTGGGTGGAACTGATTTCATCTGGTTCCATTTTTATCTCTCTAATCGTAGTCAGAGAACCACCTACAATGGCTTAGAAACATAGAAAATAGGAGCAGTAGTAGGCAATTCGGCCCTTCGAGTCTGCAATATGATCATGGATGATCCTCTATCTCAACACCATATTCCTGCTTTTTCCCCATTCCCCTTGATGCCTTTTGTTTCTAGAAATCTATCTATCTCCCTCTTAAATATATTCAGTGACTTGGCCTCCACAGCCTTCTGTGATGGAGAATTTCACAGGTTCACCACCCTCTGAGTGAAAAAAGTTCTCCTCATCTCAGTCCTAAATTTCTGACCCCTTATCCTGAGACTGTGACCCCTTGTTCCCCTAGACTTCCCAGCCAGGGGAAACATCCTCCCCGCATCCAGTCTATCCAATCCAGTCAGAATTTTATACGTTTCAATGCGATCCCCTCTCATTCCTCTAAACTCTAGTGAATATAGCCCTGGTCGACCCAATCTCTCCTCATACAACAGTCTTGCCATCCCAGGAATCAGTCTGATGAAACTTCACTGCACTCCCTCTATGGTAAGTATATTCTTTCTAAGGTAAGGAGACGGTTGTGGAACCCAAAATAAAGGCTCAACACAAAGAGTCTGATAAAGAATCAAAATATGTTTATTTTTGAATACCTATAGCTTGGCCAAGGGAGTACGGCTTAGAGTTGCTCAACCCTTCACCAGCCGACTCGGCTTTTGGCTATCAGCTCACAGTATTTAAAGCTGAAAACTGCAATTCGTTGCATCACCTGTTCCATTACACTGGGGACTTTTACATTTTGCAGCTACAAAGCAACAAGCCAGGTTTCCTGTTATTCAACACCGAGCCTAACCACAAGTCAGCATCCTATATCTATCTTTGTTAAGCTTGCCACCACATCCTCTTGCAGGTAAACTGCTATGTGATTGGCCTTGCGAGTTGTTGCCAGGCAAAAACAATTTAACATCTGGGCTTTACCCAGACTGCACCTGCTTACTGGCTTGTCCACTTTTCTGAACACATTTCCCAGCCTGCAACGCTTATATCACTACAGAGGGTTTCTAAAAATCCCACATCAATCCCCCCCTTTGGTCCCTGGCTAGCCCCAGCCCATGAGACCATTGAGCTAAGCTATCTAATGCTTTAGACTTCTCCTGCTTGCGGTAATATCTGCCACCAAGTTTGGGAGGTCTATTGCTTAATCGGGGTTTAAATTCCCCCATGCATCAACAGTCTAACTTTCTCTTGCATACGAGTGATTGCTTTATCTTGCTGCCTGTGTCTATGCTTCCTACAAGCTGCACATGTCATTATCAGCCAGCACAGTGCCAAAATCAGTTGAACTGCCACCAATATGTGAGAAATGATACGTATCCATGGATGGATATTAAAGTTCAGTCCCCAGTTCTATGCCTTCTCATACCAGGGGGTACATTGAAGGTCTTTTGCAATGTCCTTGCCCAGTTTGTGCAGCTCTTGTTTGAGCATGTTATATCATTTTATGCTCGCCAGCAGAGGATCCTTTATGTCTCTCAGGTCTTTGGGCAGGTGGGGTATTGGTGCAGCCAGTTCACTTTCATATTGGTACAAATCTTGTTTAATTTCATCAGTCAGGTTCATGTAATAGTTTCTCGAGCATGGATATACGTCATTCGTACTTGTCCGATTGTTATCGGTAGCCTCGGGGTGAAGCAGAAGTTGGGGTTAGTGATATTACATTGATAAATACCATTGACATACGTTGGTTGGTTGGTTACCGCACAGTATTCCCCCTTTTCGCGGTAGGCTGAGTGGGTGTATTCGGATTCTGATGGGCTTATTTCTAAGACATACCCAATGGTTTGATTAAATCCTCGCCCATCCTCGCTTCCCCAGCCTACTGGATGTGGACATATAGTTAGGCTTCCTACCCTGCGGCACCCTGATAATGAGACCCCTCTCATGGTTCCGTTCCATTTGATCGCATATTGATCCATTGCGTAATACCGCAGAAAGTTCTTACCCTGGATTAGCCCCAAGTTTTCTTACTCAAACTTGGGGGAGGTGGTCCAGACTCCCCCTTCACCATTACTGGAATCATTAGGACCAACCCCATCAGGACAGAATGTGAATCTGTGCATCCGCCTGTCACCGGAAAGACTCTTGTCATTCCTTTCATGGTGCACGCGTCCAGTGACCCTGGGTGCTGTGCTAGGCGGAACGGGTGGGTGCTGTTAATCCAGTCGGGAATTTCGCCCCTGTGTATTTGGTCCAGTTCCTCCCTGACCTGCCCAATCATCCATCCCCCGTAAGCATGGCAGAGGTCTCGCTGAACCTCTGCCTTTTCCGCATTGAATTCTCGATCAATCAGGCGATTAATAGTGGCAGCATGGCCGTCCAGGACTGTAATCCCTTTGACTAAGCTCCGTGCTGCCCTATCGCCTTCCCGAGCGACCCCTTTGGCTCTATCTGTCTGCCTCTGCAGCAACATCCTGACTGTGTCTTTAAGGCCTTTGATTGTTAGACCACATTCAATACATAAGGTCCTATTGTAGTGTATCGCGACGCCTAATATGGGTTTCCTTACACCCGTGAAAGTTTTTGTCTGTTCCGAGGGGAGTCTCTGCACCCTCTTGCTGGAATATACCAGTCAGGTAGACTCCATTACAAACTTGGGTCTTTTGATAGTCTGTGTCTTCATAATTCGGGTGTAGCTTATCACCTTCAGCCCCATGATTTGAATTCTGGCTGATCATCCGGCTCCGCGCTAGTAGCCACAGGGGTGAGTGCCAAAGTATAATCAGTATCACTATTTTCCAGTCCATCCTGTAAAATCAAACTTCCCCCTAGATGGGATATTTTGTCAGAGTTGTTTTAGCTGGGACCAGTGTTTCCACCGTCCTATTCCATTCATAACCAAACATCGACATAAATCGCCACCGATCAATATCTCGCATGGTCCCGACCACTGCGGCGCGAATCCGGTTCGTCCCGGTAGCCCCTTAACCATTACTTTCGCCCCCACTTGGGGAAGATCTACCGGGGACTCTAATTCTTCTTGTTCATCCCGGCCTGCTTGTCATTCTTTTACTTCCTGTCTCATATCCTTAAGTTGCTTACTTAACTCCATTACATATCTCCTAATCTGATCCTGCAATGGGCCCGCATCGGACCCTCCTGTGATTACACCTTCGAGTAATCGCATTGCCCAACCAGTCATGAGCTCATATGGAGTTAATCTTGTTTTCCGATTAGGGGTTGCTCTTTGTTTCATCAGGATAGCAGGCAGCAGCTCAGTTGTTAGATCTCTTAATTTTCAATGAAATGCGAACTCCAGTTGTAGTTTTAATGTAATTTTATTCTGGCAGCAGCAACAAGCTTCTGGCTGATTGCCAGTTCCTTTGTCTTACTGAGACCACATGGCCAAAATGGCTGTTCTTATACCTGGCTCAGTTTACAGAAAAGAACGCGCCTTCTTTGACCTTATTGGCTCAATTGATATTCTGTTAACCTTTAATTGGCTCGCTACCAAAGGTCCTAAAATGTCAAGTTGATTGATGACTTAGTGCAACATGCTCCCACTCACGTAGCAGCTGTGACTGGGGGGTCTGTGAATTCTCACAGACTGTCTGTATGTAGCCTGTTTGAATTCTCAATTAATCCCCCCTTTGATTCTTTCACAAACTCAATCATAAAACATCAGGTATCACTGGTTAAAAATTCTAAAAAATAATTTCATACATGTTAATTAAGTTTCCTTCTAAAATTTGTTGATGTGTTTCACCACATGTCCGGACTAGTAGCTTCCACACAAATTTACACCAACCCAAATTCCATCGTGGCCATAATGGAAGTCTGGTTTTAGTAGGCTAATTAACCTTATTCCAATTTAATCCAAATTAATATCTTAATTCAACCAGTAAACAACCTTCCCTTAAGCAAAACATAGCCCTGTGCCACGTCTGCTGGGACTTGCAAGGTGTCTCACCTTAGGGACAGCAGCTGCAACAACATTTAATCAACATAAACAAACAATATAAAAGTAAAATAATTACAACGAATAGAATTAAACCTTCCACCAATGAAGTTCCTATTGAACCTAGACATTCAGTGGCTCCGCTCCACAAAGTGAATGATGGGGGTTGCTTAAGTTTTTCTACCTCCTTTTGGATATGCTCCGCTAAGTGGGTAATTTCTTCGGAGCTATCTGGGATATATGTGCAACACTCAGTTCCGAGTAGGGCGCAAATACCTCCTTTTTCAGCCAGGATGTAATCAAGGGCCAGTCTATTCTGTAGGGCTACTGTGCGGATTGCTCCCATTTCTGCACTGATTTTAACTAGGTCCTCTGAGGTATCATTGGCTACCCATTCCACAACGGATGCCATGTTAATGGATTCCCTTGCCAGTCTGGCGGTCCCATACCTGGGGATCAGAATGGCAAAGAACCTCTCTGTTTCTGTGATAGCTCTCTTAGGACGGTGTAAATGTTCCGACAGTGACTTTATATGATACATATATGGCACAATATAGGCTAAATAGCAGGATCCTGTCCAATTCTGGGGCAACCAAGGGTAGGCCTTGTGGCCACACACCCAATAGGTGCCATTATAGGCAATGAATGTTAGCTGTTTCTTTATCAGCAACACTCCGGGGCCTGTCCAGGCTTTTCCATCTGTTTTATTCAGAATCCCCATTACGTTAAAAACTCCCACATCGGCCCAGTTTGGACGGTTCCGTGGCTTGATTACATTATAATTCCGAGAGCAGTTACTACACCCCATATTTTGGCCTCCTTTGATGTTTCTAATCAGACCAATTCCCCCGGTCTTCCTATTCCCGTTGTATTAGTGATAACAAAAAATGGGGCATATTTGGAATTATTGTACCACGGTTGGTATCCCCCTTCAAAGGTAGTCATATTGTAACCTGCTGACTTCCATTTACGTGCCCAGTTTTCCGTATCCTAAAACGCATTGCCTGTTTTGTTTTGATTAATTATCCACTCAGCCATTTCCGAGATATTCAAGGGAACTGGCCTCAAGGGAATCCCTCCCTTTGAGTGAATTGGAATATGAGCACACACCCAACAACTAGAAATGTTACCTTGTTTGGCATAAATGTATGACATATATATAAAAAGGTATTTACATGCAATTCCCTTGCTACTCTACTATTTCCCTTTGGTGCAGAGGGTCAGCTAGTAAGAAGTAGGTCTATGCCAAGAATACCTACAATCAGTAATACAGTAAATTTATACATTTTGGCAAAAAGTAATTGTCCTTATTAGATTTCAGCTTCAGTTACGGGTGCTCGTTTAACGTGTGAGGCGTGGATCCAGGCTTTCTTTCCTTGGACTTTAACAGCTGCCTGGGTGGTCAATAACACTTGGTAAGGCCCCTCCCACTTGGCTCCCAAAGGTTCTTTATGTAACTTTTTCACAGACACCAAGACTCCCGGGATGATGTCATGTCCTCCTTCGGGTGGATTACCCCAAGCTGCCGATACCTATCAGGAAACAGAACTAATAGCATTGGTTAGGTTCTGACAGTATGATAACAAAGTCTCACTCATTAAGTGAACTTCAGCTTTCCGTAAATCAATAGTTCCTGGCAGCGACATGGGTCTTCCTGTTATAATTTCAAATGGGCTTAGACCTGTAGTTCTGTTTGGGGTTACCCTAATACTACATAGCACTATTGGTAGTGCCTGGGGCCATGGTGTTCCTTCTTGGTGATATTTGGCAAGCCGTTGTTTCAGAGTTCGATTCATTCGCTCTACTTGTCCTGATGATTGTGGATAATAAGGACAGTGTAAATCCCACATAATGTTCAGTAACCTACAGACTTCTTGGCAGACAGCACCTGTGAAGTGTGTTCCCTGATCTGAGTCAATGCTACTCGGGACTCCGCATCGGGGAATGTAATCCTTACACAAGGCCTTTGCAGTGTGATTGGCTGTGGCTCTTTTAGTTGGGACAGCTTCTACCCATCTAGAGAATCTGTCGACCATGACAAGAATGTTAGTGTATCCTTGGCATGAAGGAAGAGATATATAATCAACCTGCAGATGCTGGAATGGTCCGACAGGGGCAGGGGGCCTCAGTTGGGGCATTACCGTGATGGGTCCAGAATTATTTTTCTGGCAGACCACACAGCGATCTGCTACCAGCTGGGCATGTTTTTTAAATCCCCGACCTCACCAGCTTTTCTGGAACCGTGCTGTCATCTGTTGTGAGGCCAAGTGTCCCCACGAGTGGATCTGTTGGGCTAAAAAAGGCATAAGTGCTTGTGGCGCGACTGGTTTGTCGGTAACTCTTTGTCTCCAGACACCATCTTCGCATAGCTTAATTCCTGCCTCAATCCATGTCCATTTTTCCTCTCGGGAGCACTCGCCTTGCATTGTTTGAAGGTCTCATGTCAGAGCCCTGAGTGCTTTCAATCTGCACATCTGTGTTGGTTCTTCTGGGGGAGTGCCCTGTGAGGTGGCATCTTTAGCTGCCTGGTCGACTAGGGCATTTCCCTGTGCTTGCATGGTATTTTCCTTGGTATGGGCCTGACACTTCAGGATGGACACTTCCTGAGGTAATATTATGACCTCTAGTAAGTCTCGGACTTCTTTTCCATTTCGGATAGGTGTACCAGCAGCAGTGAGGAATCCTCTTTTCCGCCATAATAGACCAAAGTCATGAGCGACTCCAAAAGCATAACGCGAATCTGTGTAGACATTAGCTGTCTGTCCTTCTGCTATTCGACATGCTTCTGACAGGGCCCGTAACTTGGCCTGTTGTGCTGACGTTCCTGAGGTTAAACATCCTTTTGCCACTACCTCATATAAGGTTGTAACTGCCCAACCTGCTTTTCTGGTACCATCGTCAACAAAGGAGGAACCATCTGTAAACAGGATGAGGTCTGGGTTGTGCAGAGGCTCCTCTGCTGCTAAGGCTGCTTCTTCTGTTTCTTTTAAAATCTCCACGCAGTCATGCTCTTCACATTCTCCCCCCTCTTGCTCCCTCGATTCTGACATCGGGAGCATAGTTGCGGGATTAACCGGGCTGGCCCGGACGATATGGAGATTAGGAGCTTCCAAAACAGGGTTCTGTGCTGGGGCCCCAGCTGTTTACATTGTACATTAATGATTTATACGAGGGGATTAAATGTAGTATCTCCAAATTTGCGGATGACACTAAGTTGGGTTGCAGTGTGAGCTGTGAGGAGGATGCTATGAGGCTACAGAGTGACTTGGATAGGTTAGGTGAGTGGGCAAATGCGTGGCAGATGAAGTATAATGTGGATAAATGTGAGGTTATCCACTTTGGTGGTAAAAACAGAGAGACAGACTATTATCTGAATGGTGACAGATTAGGAAAAGGGAAGGTGCAACGAGACCTGGGTGTCATGGTACATCAGTCATTGAAGGTTGGCATGCAGGTACAGCAGGCGGTTAAGAAAGCAAATGACATGTTGGCCTTCATAGCGAGGGGATTTGAGTACAGGGGCAGGGAGGTGTTGCTACAGTTGTACAGGTCCTTGTTGAGGCCACACCTGGAGTATTGTGTACAGTTTTGGTCTCCTAACTTGAGGAAGGACATACTTGCTATTGAGGGAGTGCAGCGAAGATTCACCAGACTGATTCCCGGGATGGTGGGACTGACCTATCAAGAAAGACTGGATCAACTGGGCTTGTATTCACTGGAGTTCAGAAGAGTGAGAGGGGACCTCATAGAAACGTTTAAAATTCTGACGGGTTTGGACAGGTTGGATGCAGGAAGAATGTTCCCAATGTTGGGGAAGTCCAGAACCAGGGGTCACAGTCTAAGGATAAGGGGTAAGCCATTTAGGACCGAGATAAGGAGAAACTTCTTCACCCAGAGAGTGGTGAACCTGTGGAATTCTCTACCACAGGAAGTAGTTGAGGCCAATTCACTAAATATATTCAAAAGGGAGTTAGATGAAGTCCTTACTACTCGGGGGATCAAGGGGTATGGCGTGAAAGCAGGAAGTGGGTACTGAAGTTTCATGTTCAGCCATGAACTCATTGAATGGCGGTGCAGGCTAGAAGGGCTGAATGGCCTGCTCCTGCATCTATTTTCTATGTTTCTATGTTTCTAAAACTGCTGTCTAGTGGGTCCATCTAGCTGCCGTCACCTGAGACATTCTATTGATAGACAGCAAAGCGTGTAAGGTGTGGGGACACTTGACAATCAGCTTTTGGTCGAGGACTAGACCCGCAGTGGTCATTATCACTCGACATGTAGCTTCCATGGCCCTAAGGCAACTTCCCCATCCGAGGGCTACCGCATCCAGTTTTGCCGAATAATAGCCAATAGGTCTTTGCTGATCCCCATGTTCTTGTGTCAGTATAGCTGTCATATTTCCTTCTTTCTCATGGACAAACAGGGTAAATGGCTTACCACTGTTGGGGATTCCCAGAGCCGGTGCCGAACACAAAGCCTTTTTCAAACTCAGGAAGGCCTCTTGCTGTTCCTTAGTGAGGGTGATGGCTTCTTTAGAGGCACGTTTCTCCTTTAAAATATTATTCAATGGCTGAGCAAGCTGTGTGAAGGAGTCAATCCAATTTCTGTTGAAGTTACACAATCCCAAAAAATACCTTAGTTCCTGAATAGTGGTGGGTTTTTTAGCAGCCCGAATGGCTGCAGTTCTATCCAGGGTAAGTTCTCTCTTTCCTTGTGAAATTTTTTGTCCCAGGTATACAATTCTTGGGATATTTGTGCTTTGTCGATGCTGGCTTTATGTCTTTTCAGCCAAAGGTGGTCCAGCAAAGCTTTTAAATCTTGTTCATGCTGTTCTTCCATCTTTGAAGCTAGCAGGATATCGTCTACATATTGGATGACTGTGGATGTCAGGGGAGGTAATTCTCGCAAATAGCTTTGTAAAGCCATGTGGAATACCGTAGGGCTGTTGTGGAAACCCTGTGGTAACCGGGTCCAAGTATACTGTTGTCCTTGGACAGTGAAAGCAAACCACTGTCGAACCTCCGGTGCCAGAGGTTCGTACAAAATCCGTTGGCCATATCTATAACCGAGAAATATTTATGTTCCGATTTCAGGGCATTAAAAATGGTGGAGGTATCTGCGACCAAAGGAGCTTTTTGATCAATACACTGGTTAGCTTTCCTATAATCGACAGTCAAACTCCAAGTCTCATTAGATTTCTGTACCGGCCATACGGGGCTATTGGAGGAGTTATGCGTTTTAATAAGCACCCCTTGTTTCTCCAATTGCTGAATAACCGGTAAGATTCCCGCGATGGCAGTTGGACTGATGGGATACTGTTTAGTGCATGGAGGTTTGGCCCCGGTAAATGCCGCAGGCTCCATCTGGAGTAGGCCACAATCGTTCTTATCTTTAGCCCATATCGGGTGTTCCTTCAATTCTTCTTTCTTCAAAGTTCTAATTGACCATATCACCCGACCATCCTCGAAATGCAACGATGAATCTACTTGGATTAGAACGTCCATTCCCAAAAGGGGTTATTCTACTGAGCCTATCCAGACCGGCGTGGTTAGTTCATGTGGACCCAGCCCTATAAGTACCGGTGTTGTCCTTTTAATTTCCATTTTATGGCCCCCAACGCCATAGGCTGTATGTGCCCTACCATCCAATGGCAAAAAGTCTCCATATTGTAGGGGTAAGCATGTTAATTCCGCCCCTGTTTCTAAAAGACCGTCCACATCCTTATCGCCCACCCTCACAGTTATATATAGCCCATCTCCCCTTTGTTGTATTAGTGCGAGGAGGTGGACCAGGATGGGCTCTAATCGTTTTTTGCTATCCCAAGTAACTCCTTCTGTTGTTGTATTGTCAGTCGCTTAAATGCTTCTATACGGTCGTTATCTTGTGACAAGCCTGGTTTGTTGGCTGAATTGTATCCCTGGCTGCGTCCTCTTCCCCAGCCACGACCTTGCTGTTTTGCCCTGCACGTCTTGGCCCAGTGACCTTCTTTCCCACAATAATGACATTTTCCGGGTAATTTTCCGAATGACTGTTTATCGGAATCCTGGGATTTCCATCCCATAGCCTGTACAGATCGGACTTTAGTTCCCATATCCCGATCTAATTGGTTACATCAATCCACCAATGCTGCAAAGGTAGTTCCTCTACCTTCCCAGTCCAGTAACACTACCTTAAGCATTTTGGACAGTTCTGGCTTTAGACCTGCCACGAAAGCTGCTTTCAGGGGTCCAAACACTTGTTCATCCATTTCCTCATCTGTATTATCCATACCCGAATATTCTAGCCACGTGCATCTAAACTGCTCGTCATACTCCAGGACCTCCTCTGTTCCTTTCTGTTGGCAGGCTGCAATTTTTCACCAATCTGTCTTGGCTGGACTGAAGGCTGGCAGCCAGTGTTTAATCGCCTCCTATTCTTTCTTCATCTTGCTCATTAATTCTTGCTCATCCTTTTCAAACCTTCTTCTTATGTGTTTTGCACCATTATGGTCAAAATTTGCACTCCGTCCCAGGGATGAAGTTGATATATATTTCTGAGCGGTCCAATTGGTCCCACGTTTTTACTCCCCCTTTCTTTGGATTGGGCAATTCCTTGGACCATTTATCAATTTTCTCTGGGTCTGCCGGATCATGAAATAAATATTCTGCATAACCCTTTTCCTCGTTTTTTTGGTTCGCAGTCTCTTCTGATTTGACTACAACTCGTCTTTTTTTAAACGGGGCAAAGCGCACCCCTAATTCTTCATCTTCCGACTCTGTATTGTCAGAGGATTCAGAATCCATATCTATTCCTCGGTCGTGTCTTCAGGTTTGTGCTTTTAATTTATCCAAACATGGGTATTGACCGATACATTTTCCTTTTCCTATTACTGTCTCTTGACCGAATGATTTTTTCCATTCTTTAATTTCACCTTTAAGATCTTTAACTTCTGTTTCCGACTTTTCAAGTTCAAGTTTTTTCTGTCGCAGCTGTGCACAAACAGCTTGCAATTGGTCCTTTGTACTGGTCAGGTCCCTATCATATTGGGAACACGTTATAATTTCATTCTGCTGTCGGATCTGTCCCATAACGGCTAGGGACCATCTGATTCGCTCTTTATTTTTCATATGGGTCGTTTTTCCCCAGACCCTTTTGATCTTGCCCAAGGACCATTGTCCTTTGGAGGTTCCGTATTTTTGTTCGATCTTAATACAGGTTTTAGATCAGTTGAATTGTTGCTCTATGTTTTCTTTTAACTGTGTGAGGATTTCATCTATCGTGGTGCCTGCCCACCTTTAACAGTTGTAGGCAATTCTTTGCTCTTATCTCCTGCTTCCATAATACTGATTTCTTTACTGGGGTCTTGAGTCGTAGGCTTTCCAGCTGATCAGTGGGTCAGTGATTAATTAACTAACACACCGCCGAAGTTAGACGTCTATGGGACCTCGAGCCGACTACCAACTGGAGGGTTCGCAAACCGGAGGCTTTTGGAATCGCATAGAAGGAGAGGCGAATTTAGACTTTTGACCGAGGACTTTTATAAAGAAGAGTCCTTACCTCAGTATGCAGGTCCGATGTCCAAAATTCAGTTTCTTCCCTCAGCGATCCTGTTCGCGACGCCAAAATTGTTAGATCTCTTAATTTTCAATAAAATGCGAACTCCGGTTGTAGTTTTAATGTAATTTTATTCTGGCAGCAGCAACAAGCTTCTGGCTGATTGCCAGTACCTTTGTCTTACTGAGATCACATGGCCAAAATGGCTGTTCTTATACCTGGCTCAGTTTGCAGAAAAGAACCTTATTGGCTCAATTGATATTCTGTTAACCTTTAATTGGCTCGCTACCAAAGGTCCTAAAATGTCAAGTTGATTGATGACTTAATGCAACATGCTCCCACTCACGTAGCAGCTCTGACTGGGGGTCTGTGAATTCTCACAGACTGTCTGTATGCAGCCTGTTTAGCCCAAACCTGTCCGGTTTCTTGGATGGCTTTTGACAGGGCTGTATTTATTGTCCGATTCATCCGTTCTACCATTCCCGAACTCTGCGGGTGGTAGGGGATGTGAAATTTTTGTTTAATATCCAATGTGGTGCATAGTAATTTTACCACCTATCCTGTGAAGTGGGTTCCCTGATCTGAGTCTATTTGGGTGCGGATGCGCCAGTGGGGAAATCACCTCCTCGGCTAAGATACGAGCTACTGTGGTTGCAATATAGTTTCGGCTAGCAAAAGCTTCCACCCATCATGTAAACAAATCAATTAATACTCAACAGTATTTCTTTTCTCTAGAGCTTGGCAGTGGTCCCGTGAAATCAATTTGTATATTCTCCCATGACCCTCGCAGCCGTGGTTGATGGGCCATTCTAGTTTTAATGGCCTTTCCCGGATTATGTTGGGCACATGTAATGCATTGCTGGCAATATTTAGCAATGTCTCGTCCCATGCCTGGCCACCACCAATCTCTAGAGGCACTCCTGATCATGGCATTTCGCCCGGCATGGTTAATGCAGTGGTGCAGTTTCATGAGCATCTTCCTTATACAAGTGGGGACTGCCACCTTACCGTCCTTTCTCCACATGGAGTCTGGATCTGGTGCCCCTGCCTGTCTTTTCCATTCTGTCTTCTCTTCATCACTTAAATCTACATGTAATTTTACAATGTCAATATCTTCTTTACTAATGATACTACTTACTGATTCCTCCCTCACTTCGGACGAAACTGCTGCCATCTGCGCCGCCTTATCCGCAGCCTCATTATCTCTCTGGACATTGTCCACCACTCTCTGGTGGGATTTAACCTTTATTACCACCGCCTCGGCGGGGTTTACTAGCCGTGTCTAATAGCAGCCTAATTCGGCCTTCATGTTTGATGACCTCCCCGCCTAAGGTGACAAACCCCCGCCTCCCCCAGGCGGTCATAAAGCATAGCGGCTGTCTGTGTAGATATTTGCCTGCTTGCCTTCAGCTAATTGGAGGGCTTCTGTCAAGCCAGTGACTTCTGCCACTTGTGCGGAAAGTCCTCCGTCCATTCCCCCGTTTAGGATGATGTCAAGTGCTCCATTGACTACCGCCCACCCTGTATGTGGGGTCCCTTGGATATATTTGCGGGACCCATCCACATAAAGGGTTAAATCGGGGTCCTCGAGTGGGATCTCACTTAAGTTACCGGGTGAGTCTTCCCGCTCTCGGGCGTGGCACTCATGGGGTTCACCTGTGGCTAGGAGACCCTCTGCAGGGTTCTCCCCTGTGTCTCGTACTATTTTCACAGACTCATCATGGGGGAGTAAAACTGCCTCCCATTTAGCCCTGCGTACATTAGTTTCCCGGTGTTGAGCATTTCTACCAGAGTATGTTTAGTGTGCAGTACAATCTCCTCGGTCATCACTACCAGTTCACTGACTTTCACTGCCCACATTGCACAGTCCAGAGCCACCACACACCGGGACAGACCGACCGCCATGGGTGACTGTTGGGTTAAGTAATAGGCTACAGGATGCATCCTGTCCCCATGCATCTGAGTGACCACTGCCCCATAGAATCCTTCCTCATTTTCGCAGTAAATGTGGAAAGGTATGTCCATGTTCGGGAGTCCCAGGCCGGATGCAGATATTAAGGCTTCCTTCAGACTACATATGCGGCTTCCTGCTCCGGGCCCAACTCTACACTTTCTAGGGAGGGTTTCCCCCTTTCACCAGTTTCTATATTGGTTCTGCAATTGCTGCGAAGTTGGCTATAAAGTTACTGCAGTAATTAAAGAATACGAGTACTTTCTGTACCCCTCGGATTGTCTTTAGGCGGGCCATCATTCTGATAGTTTCTTTCTTATCTGAAGACATTGTTCGAGTCCCTTTTGATATCTCAAGTTCCAAATATTGTACCATTGTCTGTCCGATCTGGACTTTCTTGGGATTGGCTTTAAATCCCACCCTTGGTAGGGTTTCTAAGATTTCTATGAGAGTGCCCGTGTGTCCCCGTTCATCCTCCAAGGCAATCAGCAGATCATCCACATACTGGAGGACTGTGCTTCTGTAAGGTGTTAATCCACCTTTTCTAGGGCTCGACTCATAGTCCGGTGAAATATTGCCGGGCTATTGTGGAATCCCTGTGGCACCCGTGTCCAGCTATACTGACGGTCTCCTACAGTAAAGGCAAACTTGTCCTGTGATTCCCGAGCCAGAGGTTGGACCAAAATCCATTGGCTTTGTCAAGCATTGTGAATATCTTATGTTCGTGTTTCAATCCGTTAATGATTGTGGCTGGGCTGGCTACAATGGAGTGCTGATGAGGTGTCACTTTATTCAGAGCCGTGTAATCTATAGTCAGCTGGTATGAGCCGTCCGGCTTCTTTACCGGCCACACGGGTGAATTAGTGGTGCTCTCAGCTTCCCGGAGTATGCCACTATCCAGCAGATCTTATACAATTTGTTTGACTGCCTCCCTGGCTTCAGGTTTGATTGGATATTGTTTACTTGGAGTGAGCTCAAGTCCCAGGACAATGATTGGGTCGGTTTCTACCAGTCCAGAATCTTGTTTGGTCCGTGTCCACACTCCATCAATCTGCAGACACAAGGGGTCATACCCTTTTAATGTAACCCGAACCCCGGTGAGGAGTTGTACACTCCCCACCTTCGCTGGTTGTCCAATTTATTTTGTTCCCCGAGGGTAGTAGTTTTGCGCCCATTTGGACTTCTCCAAACTATTTTTTTCCCCTGGGCATCAATCAACATTCCTAATTGTTCTAGGAGGTCAATTCCTAATATTGTACCCTCTGTCGAGGAAATTTTAGCTTTCAGAGCCGTGCTTCGAGAGAATTTTATTTCCGAACAAGATATCTCGGAGAGTCCGCTCAGCCCGCACTGAGGCAAAACTCTGACTTTTACAAGAAAACCCGCTCTACCTTTATACAGTTGAAACAGGAATCTAAAACACACCACACAAGTACATTAATCATACATTCTTGTAAATGCAATCAAAGCAAGAACTTTATCTAAAACACCTCATATGAGCATTAATCATACATCCTGTAAATACAAAGGTCATTTCAGGAGGCAGACTTTTATCTTGTCCTTCCATAGTTTCTCCCTGTCCGTTTTCTGATAAGCAGGGTATCTGGAAACTCATGTAAACACTAGACAGTCATGTATTTACAACATTCTTTGTTCCAAGATCTGAGAGGTTTGGGTGTTTTCTTTTCTAGCTCCACTAATTTAATTAACTCAGCAAGAAGTGAACTTAACCCTTTCCTTAAAAATAGGGCTTAGATCATTTTCTTCCACAGTTCCCTCCTTGTTGATCTTTTACTCGATCGACACAGTTTCTTATATATTCTTTTCTTGTTCAAAAGGGGGTTCATACCCCTCAGGGTAGGGTCGCATTTTAAGACATTCCTCTTCATTGTAATCATCTACTTTTCCCTCTATGCGATTTAACCTTCCTTTTATGGACACACTTTTCCTTTCTACTTGGGATACCAGGCTCATTACTTGACTAATTAATTTTTTCAACTTTATCCATATTCCACAAATGATTATTAATAATGTAAGCTTCACTATACCCATGATTATTATGGGGTGTACAGCTAGCTTCAGTACTGCGGAAGCTTTTGGGGACCATCCGAAAAACACATCCCACCAGTGGTGTACCGTCAAAAAGGTAACTTCATGTGCGATTCTTACTAGCTGCTCCTTCTTGTAACTCATTTCGACTCTAAATTGGTGGATGTCTCTGCCTCTTTTTGACAGAGCTTCCTCAATTTGCTTGACATTACGTATCAAATTGTGCAGTCTGGTCAAATTAATTACAGGGGGTAAGGGTTCAATCTTGTGCACAGACAGATATTTTTC
Source organism: Pristiophorus japonicus (assembly GCF_044704955.1). NCBI lineage: Eukaryota > Metazoa > Chordata > Chondrichthyes > Pristiophoridae > Pristiophorus > Pristiophorus japonicus. Next base: position 25,373,804 of record NC_091995.1, on the reverse strand, counting down.
TACATTTTGCCATTGCCCAAAGGTATAAGTTCTTTTTTCTTCAGGGTCATACAATGTTCCATTGGTCTCCCGACTCTCACCCTGGTCCGTGCTGGTCAGGCAAGTCATATCCCCCTTCCAGTTCAGGGATATATTAAATCCTTCCTCACTGGTCACTTTCACTTCTCCTGATCGCTGATCTATTCCTACTCCGCAAGCTTTACACATCACTGTGAAATTCCCTATCTTACAATTTTTTCCCTCTGGGCATGTAAAGTTACCTTGCTGCGTTGCCTTATCAATTTTCTCCCACTTTACATCTCCCTTCCATACTTTTCCTTCTTCAAGTAATTCTTCCTCCTGTCTGACTCTCCTTACTGCTAAAATGATCAGAACGCCCAATGTCCATTTATTGTTTTTCCAAAAGTCCCACCTCATCTTCTCTTTTCTGCTTATTTCTATAACACTCTTGAACTAATTCGTTACAGTACCAACACGCAAGCGCGATAGTAACCGTAACCAAAATAATAAATGCCCAGGCTGGCGCACAAATGAGTTCTGACATTCGTCCCTGGATTTTTGAGTAACTATAGATACTTTTAAGTCCACAATACACAATTGGGAGTGAACACAAAATAAGGGCAGGTACAGTTCTTTAGCGAGAAGCTGGCTGTTTTCTTAGTCGGGCGACCATAGCACCTCCTGGTTCAATGCCTTTTCTTTCGGCTGTGATTCGTCGGGGAAATAATATTTACAGCGAGTTGCATGCACTCAGTTCGGGTGTTTTTCCAACTTCAAAGCGGTTTGTGTTGTGAGAATTATCTGATACGGTCCTTTCCACCTTGGAGAAAAGGATTCTTTATTTAATGTTTTTACTAACACTTGATCTCCAGGCCTGAAAGGGTGCATATTTCCTTCTGATGGGGGAACCTGTGTCTGCTTTATTTGTTCGTGCAGACTCCTCGCTATTTCACACATGGCTTGAGCATACTTCAGTGATTTTTCATCATTCCAAATTAATGCTATTTCTTCAGCCACCAATGGTGGTTTTACGCCGGTAGGCATTGGTCTTCCCAACAAGGCTTCATGTGGTGTCAAACCAGTGTTTCGTTTTTTTTTGGTTTCTCATTGTATACAGTACCAATGGTAAGGCATCTGGCCATTTTAGTCCTGTCTCCTGACATACCTTGGTGAGGGTAGATTTTATTATCCCATTTACTCTCTCTACAATTCCCGAGGACTGTGGTTGATATGGTATATGTAACTTCCACTGGAATCCTAATGCTTCTGCAAGATTTTTCACTATTTTTCCTGTGAAGTGTGTTCCCCTGTCACTGTTGATTCCCATAGGTATCCCATATCTTGGTACTATTTCTTTAAATAGAATTTTTACTACTGTTCGGGCATCGCCTCTCCTAGTGGCGTACGCTTCTACCCACCTTGTGAACATATCTACTATGACTAATAGATACTTGAGACCTGATACTGGAGGCATGTGAACAAAATCAATTTGCAAATTTTCAAAGGGCATACTTGGTTGGGATAGATGATCATATTCAGCAGGTGTTTTACCTCTGTTATTTTGTTGACAAATTTGGCATGTCCTAGCAACTTTCTCAATTACTACTGTTATTCCTGGTGCATACCACTGTGCATTAATAGCATGTATCATCCCTCCTTTGCCCATGTGAGCCTGACCGTGTGCTAGGCGAGACAGGGGCAAAAATAGAGACCTAGGGCAAACAGTTCGCCCATCAGGGTGACACCAAATGTCGTTTTTGAGAAAACAACCTTGGTGTTCCCAAGTCCTTCTTTCTTGTATAGTAACTTGTTGTTGGGCTGTTTTAAGTTGTTGGATGTCAAGCATCTGTGGAGGGGAGACTGAGACTGCTTGAAGGCAGTCTGCCTGTGCCGAAGCGGCCTGTTTGGCTGCCTCGTCAGCCCTCCTATTTCCTACTGATACTTCATCCTCACCGGTTGTGTGAGCTGCACATTTGATAACGGCTACCTTACTTGGCAACTGAATGGCATCTAATAGATTAAGCACCAGTTGAGAGTGCTTAATATGCTTTCCACCAGAGGTGATAAAGCCTCTGTTTTTCCACAGTTGTCCAAAATCATGGACCACACCGAATGCATATCTAGAATCAGTATAGATATTAGCAGTTTGATCTTTAACTATTATACAAGCTCTAGTGAGGGCAAACAATTCAGCAGCCTGAGCCGAGGTTCCGGGAGGCAGGGCAAATGCTTCAACAGTTTCGTGGGGGTTTACAATAGCATAGCCTGCCAAAAGCAAATCATCCGACGGCCTGTACGATGATCCATCCGTATAGAGAATAAGATAAGGATTGTCCATGGGCTCTGTGAGCAAATCTGGTCTTGGTAAGATGGCTACTTCCACTGTTAACAGACAATCATGCTGGTCTGGATCCTCTACTTCTTTAGTAGGGAGAAAGGTGGCTTGCTTCACTACCGGTGCGCGTCGAAAGGTATAGTTAGGGTGTGACAGCAGTAATACTTCATAACCTGTTCTTCTAGATGCTGTAAAGTGTAGTGTGGCAGCTGAATTCAAAAGTAACAACACAGCATGGGCTGTAATGACAGTACATGAATAGTCCAAAACAATAGATACCGACTTCTCCACCATGACCGCAGTAGCAGCTACAGCACGTAGACATGCTGGCATTCCCCTTACTACTGGAGGCAGCAAAACCGAATAATAAGCAACTGGTCTATTTCCCCCACCATGTTCTTGGGTTAGTACTGCGGTTGCAAATCCTTCTTTCTCATTCACATACATCTGAAAAGGTTTTCCATAATTCGGAAGTCCCAACGCCGGAGCATTAGTAATGGCTTTCTTTAACTGTTTAAATGCCTCCTCTCTCTCTGGGGTCCACTCCACCTTGGGTGGGGCATCATTTAGGGCAGCTGATCTTAGGACCGCATCCCATTCTCGATGATCGGGGATCCATTGTCTACAGTACCCAACCATCCCCAAAAATGACAAGATATCCTTCTTTGTTTTTGGTATGGTGGCACTTTGAATTGTCTGAATTCTTTCTGGTCCTAGCTGCCTCTGCCCTTGAGATATGTGAAAACCCAGGTACTGGACTTGAGTCTGACAAAATTGTAACTTTTGTAACGACACTCGGTGCCCTCTCTCACATAGGTGCTGTAACAGTTTCAGGGAATCTTGCATGCACCTGTATCCGTGGCTCGAAGCCACAAGCAAATCGTCCGCATACTGCAACAGCACAGACTGGTCTGATAATGAACAGTCTTCGAGGTCTCTTTTTACTGCTGCTGCATATACTGCGGGGCTTTCGGTGTATCCTTGGGGCAACCTAGTCCATGTGTACTGCTGTTTCTTGTAGGTGAAAGCAAACAGATACTGACTCTCTTGATTTAATGGGATGGAGAAAAAGGCTGAACACAGGTCTATCACAGTAAAGACAGTTGCTGTTGGTGGTATAGCAGATAGTATAATGTTGGTGTCCGGTACCACAGGGGTGATAGGGACTACTATCTTATTAATCGCTCTCAGATCTTGCACAAATCTCCACTCATTCGGCCTATTAACCTTTGGTATGGGCAGTATCGGAGTGTTACACGGGCTCTGTGTCTTTTCTAGAACTCCTTGTTCCAATAATGCAGAAATGACTGGCTCTATCCCATTTTCTGCCTCTGGAGGCAGTCTGTACTGCCTAATGCTTGGTAACACGGCGTTCTTTATCAATTGTACCCGATGGGGTACTGCAGAATGTACTTGCCCAACATGATTCTTATGCTTTGTCCAAAGTTCAGAAGATACTTGATTCAATGCTATTGGCAGCTTAGGGCTTGGTTGTTCCGGGGGTTGCTGTTTTTCAAAATTGGAGGCATGATTTTTACCTTTCCACTGGAGAATCCCCCTGTTGTGGGTGATAAATTCTATCTGAACATTCTGCAATTTTATTACTGCCCAAGGTTGATAGCCTTGTTGCTGTTTTTCCTTTTCTATTTCTACAATCATCGGACCCATATCTTTAGGTTTCGCTGGCGGTTTTACAGCCAATGTCAGATGGGGTGTCGAGTTCTCTTCTCTATACCGCTGCTGCTGTAAGGGTGTCAAATCCATGGCTACCCCCAATCCTTCAGTTCCAAAATAAATGTGTACCAGGCTGTACAGTGAAGCTGAACTGCCTCAAAGCTTGTCAAAATTATATACATCAATTCTTCAGTATTAGAGTCAATTTTAGCTTTTAAGTTTTGTATAACTTCATGTATCAAGGGGGAATAGAAATTGCCATTCAATTGCCAACAATAGAGGGCAGCCTTTTCTTTGTTATCTTCCCTTTTCTCTTCTTCAATCCCCTTAAAGAACTGATGGATTTTATTTGGAGGGAGCTCCATGAACATTCCTTCCTTTGTGCAATAAATTGTGGCTCCTAGTTTGCACAAAGTCTGTCTTCCCAATAAAGGGAGAGGTGTTGTTTTAGAGACGATCAAAGTCTCATCATTAACTGGTTGTCCTTCAATTATCAATTTGGTAGGTTCAGATAAAAATTCTTTAATGGGGATACCGGCCACACCCATACTTAAGACGGTGGTGTTGCTTACGGGTAGTCCCACAGAGGGTGGTACAGAAGACATAGTAGCACCGGTATCCACCAGGAACTTCACATAAGTGTTTCCCACTTTTACTATTGCTAAAGGGTTTTCTTCTATGTCTGCTGATAAACGGAGGGCTGCCGCTTGTACCACTAAGCCTCCGGGGCATCCCTATGCTGATTGGTGTGGGTTGGGGTTAGAGAATGAAAACTGAGGGGCCAATGAAGGTGGAGGTTCAGGGAAATCCCTTTGTAACCCTCCAAGCTGTTTCGGTGGGCATCTGCAATCTCGAGCCCAATGCCCTTTCCTTCCGCAATTTCTACACTCATCTTGGGAGCGATCGCGTTGGGGCCACTGTCCTCTTCCTTTTCCCTGTCCTCGTCCCCCAAACCCTCCTCTATTATTCTGTGCTTGTCCTCTTCCCTTTTGCTGATAGTATTGACCTGTTATTTTAGCCTTGTTGTCTTTATAGGTGAATAGTCCTTCCCTATCCATATTGGCCAGTACTGTAATTGTCTCTTTCCAACTTTTTCCTTGCCAGTCCAAAACCTTTATTTTGTATGTTCTTGTGTGTTGCGGCAACATACAATTTAACAAGGTTTGTACTGCCAAAGGTTCATTTTGCTCCATCGGTATTCCTGCATGTTCATCCCAACTGTTTTTCCACCTGCCTGCAAAATCTATCATTGATTCTTCTGCTTTCTGCAAGTAGTGGGTGACTTCCCCTATATCCCCATGCTTTTTAGCCCCTTGCAGAATTGCGTTCTTTCCTCGGTGTTTCAACCAATGGGTTAATGACTCATTGCCGGCATCCAGCAAGTCATCATTAACTCTCCAGTCTCCATTTTCCCCTGTTGGGATGGGGAACATATCTTTTACCCCCTGCCAGGAAGATCCATAGGCCGCTTGCAATAATAATTTAACATCTCCTGGGAGTGGATTGTAAATTGTACACATTTGCTCAAGCCAGTTGTGAAATTCTACCGGTTTCTTCATCGGATTTGGGGCGGCCGAGATCATATCTCTGGCTTCTCCAGGGGACCATGGTTTTAAGACTGCCGTAGTTCCTATCATTACCCTAGGATTTTGGCCGACGGGGGTTTGGGAAGTAGAGTCGGCGGCTTCTCTTTTAGCCACTTGCCCTCTTGTTGTTACCCCAGATCTGTGGTCTATGCCCCCTTCTCCGGAGACTCTGGCTTCCCCTGACCCAGATGCTCCCGGGTCTCCTCCATCGGCTCCTCCACTAGGTGGCTGATCCGGAGGGGCTGCTAGTTCCCTCGGAGCTTGATTTCTATGGGCAGCGATTATTTCTATAAGTTCCTGCCAGCTATCTTGTTTTGGGGGTTCTATATGGGGATAGAGTCCTACTGCTGGTGCTGAGGGGATAGGAAAACCCGGAGGACTATAAGAGGGAGGTTTTTCACTCTCCCCTCTTTCTTTTTCTTCTGATTTATTTTTAGGGGGTTGATGCCTTTTAGCAACCTCTGTCCATTTTTTAAAACAGTTTTCCACATAGTCCCTATCCCAAGTGGGGTCTCCCCCTCCTTCCTTGGTTGTTTTTCTCCATTCCTCAATCAAAGATAACTTAAAACTTCCTCCATATGTCCAATCCCCATCAGACCAACCGTACAAATCGCTGCTAAACGTTACCGCATATCTGTCATCTCCTGTTTCTTTAATTACAGTGTCCGCCGGTGAGCCGGGCGGCACAATGGGATCTCCTACCTTCTCTCGTTGCTTTACTACCTTACGGATTCTTTTCTCGGTCTTAGGATGTACTTTCATTCTTTCAGTCGAGAGGTCGTCTTTCTTTCCTTTTCTAGGAGCTGGGCGCGAGCGCCCTGCTCGACTAGAGCCGTTTCCCATTCTTCCGGGTGCAACGTCTCGCGGTTTTTTCTGAAATGAGAGTTAGGACACTCCTACAAAATATACAATAATTTACAAAGCGCTCACCGATGTTCTCTCTTCTGCTCAGCTCGCGGTCTCCTTTTGCCTTTTTGTTATTTTAGCTTCTTTGCGGTAGCTACCTTAAATGCCTCACCCCCTCCATGGGATGTCGGCGGCTCATCCCCCTTTCAGCTAGGACGGCCTAGGCACCTTCCTCCTTTCAGCTAGGAAGGTCCTTAAAATTCCTCTTTTCTCTTTAAAAGTTAAATTTAGTTCTTTTGGATCTCGTTTTTTAGAGATCCTGCCGACTACGCCAGAATCTGTCGAGAAAATTTTAGCTCAAATTAACTCAGGCGGAGGCTTTCAGAGCCGTGCTTCGAGAGAATTTTATTTCCGAACAAGATATCTCGGAGAGTCTGCTCAGCCCGCACTGAGGCAAAACTCTGACTTTTACAAGAAAACCCGTTCTACCTTTATACAGTTGAAACAGGAATCTAAAACACACCACACAAGTACATTAATCATACATTCTTGTAAATGCAATCAAAGCAAGAACTTTATCAAAAACACCTTATATGAGCATTAATCATACATCCTGTAAATACAAAGGTCATTTCAGGAGGCAGACTTTTATCTTGTCCTTCCATAGTTTCTCCCTGTCCGTTTTCTGATAAGCAGGGTATCTGGAAACTCATGTAAACACTAGACAGTCATGTATTTACAACATTCTTTGTTCCAAGATCTGAGAGGTTTGGGTGTTTTCTTTTCTAGCTCCACTAATTTAATTAACTCAGCAAGAAATGAACTTAACCCTTTCCTTCAAAATAGGGCTTAGATCATTTTCTTCCACACCCTCATTATTGGGACCAACATAAAATTGTGTGGGGATTAGAATCCCTGCCACGTCCAATAATATTACTTCACTTAGGTGTACCCTTGTGGCAGATCCTCCAATCTCTGTGACTAGAACTGTCCGTTTAGTTGTTGGTAGGGGTATATCTGTCATTGAGACAGAGGTGCCTGTGTCCACTAACATGTCACATCGCCGGCCCCCTAACAATGCTGTAATGTGGATCCGAGGATTGCCTTTGCTTTAATGGGGGGCTGCTGACTTTCAGTCCTTGGCAAGATCCTTAAGGGCCTGGAGAGACTGATCCTAAAATTCCTTCCAACCCGGGAACAAGTATTGTCTTCAAATTAAGAAAAATCTCCAGTATTCAAAAGGTATCGCCCACTGAATTAAAACCGAGTTCACAGCTGCCTGTGAAAGAGTTAGCTTCCTTTGTTTTGAAAGCCGACAAACACAGACATCATCAATCAATGTCAACTTTCATTGCACAGTTTCCAGCCTTTTCAGTTTAAACCACTCTCCTTTTACACTTAAAGAAAAACATATTCTTCACTTTTTTCCTTTTGATTGAGTTATAACTAGCCATTATTCACAATACGCACGAGTCACTAAAACAAGGACTTTCTCCTCATTGTTTCTTTACTTCTTCCCTTGATTGACTTAATTCCTCAATTTTGGGTTTCATCTTGTTACTAAGTTGTAAAAACTGTCGCTGCAAAGTCATGTCCCCTCAGCCAGATCCTGGCCACAGCCGGATCCCACGTCTGGTGGCCTGGTATTGACGCGGACTTGGAGCTCTGCGTCCGAAGGTGCACCATTTGTGCCCAACTCAGCAATGCCCCCAGGGAGGCGCCACTGAGCCCCTGGCCCTGGCCTACCAAACCGTGGTCGTGGGTGCACGTAGACTATGTGGGCCCATTCATGGGCAAAATGTTCCTCTTAGTTGTAGATGCATTTTCAAAGTGGATCGAATGCACCATTTTAAACTCGAGCACAACCTCCACCACTGTGGAGAGCCTCGCAACCATGTTTGCAATGCACAGAATCCCTGACATATTGGTCAGTGACAATGGTCCGTGCTTCACCAGCGCAGAATTCCAAGACTTTAGAATTGACCACGGCATAAATCACTTCAAGACGGCACCGTTCAAGCCGGCCTCCAACGGCCAGGCGGAGAGAGCAGTGCAAATCATTAAACAAGGCATGCTTAAAATCCAAGGTCCCATGCTGCAGGGTCGCCTGTCGCGACTGCTGCTGGCATACAGATCTCGTTCGCACTCACTGACTGGGATCCCCCCCACGCAACTGTTGATGAAAAGGACTTTCAAAACAAGGCTCTCATTAATCCTCCCAGACATGCACGAAATCGTTGAGGCAAAGCGCCGTAAGCTGACTGAGTACCATGACAGAAATTCGAGGCATGTAGACCAAGTCAAGGTCACTCTGGACCTGCACCTTTATTTCACAGTTCTGCAATGCTGCACTTGCCTGAGACTTGCCCTTATATACCTGTCTCTTGCAAGTGCACCCCTGGTGGTAAGGTACGCTGGTGGTTACAGGTCATATCTTATTACAGTCATGTATAGCATGTTAGGATACAGTTATATATAATAATGTAAGATACATGACAGTCGCAAATTATACCAGCTTTCTGGCCTCTTAGTTTTCTCTTTTTCCCACAAAGCCTTTTGTTCAGCTGGTTCTTGTGACGGGTCCCACCCGTCTTTTAACATTTTGTCGATTAACCACTTCCAGTCATCTGCATAGGTTAGACTGGGGAACTGTTCGAACCCCAGTCTAATTCTTTCCCCAATGCCATTATATGGTCTGACGATCTACGTCACCTGTCTGATGACTTGATGTCTCTCCAATCGGTAGCTTAATCCAACCTCTATCTTAAATCTCATCGCAAGAGGCGCAGCGCGGGATCACACAGGGCAGCGGCAGCAACTGGAAGCAGTGGCAGATCGTCGGGGGCCAGCATCGCAAGAGGAGCGGCGGGGACTACACAGGGCGGCGGCAGCAACTGGAAGCAGTGGCAGATCGTCGGGGGCCAGCATGTACAGAGTCCGAAGGTAAAACAAAAAAGTAAAAAGAAATCGAAGTGTGACATCACAGCCAAATGGGTAATTAATTGGCTGGTGGATTGGTGAGTATTTAATCTTTTTCTTTTTCTTTCCTTATCAGCAGGTAACCTTTGACATTGTTGCCAAATTAAGTTAATTTAAGAGTTAAGTCATGGCAGGAGAGCCCAGACCCATGTCATGCTCCTCCTGTACTATGTGGGAACTCAGGGACACTCCCAGTGTTCCTGACTGCTATGTGTGCAGGAAGTGTGTCCAGCTGCAGCTCCTGACAGACCGCATTGCGGTACTGAAACTGCGCATGGATTCACTCTGGAGCATCCGCGATGCTGAGGATGTCGTGAATAGCACATTTAGTGAGTTGGTCACACCGCAGGTAAAGGTTACTCAGGCTGATAAGGAATGGGTGACCATCAGGCAGAGCAGTGGAAGGAAGGTAGTGCAGGGGTCCCCTGCGGTCATCTCCCTCCAAAACAGATACACCATTTGGGTACTGTTGCGGGAGATGACTCATTAGGGGAAGGCATCAGCAGCTACGTTCATGGCACCATGGGTGGCTCTGCTGCACAGGAAGGCAGGAAAAAGAGTGGGAGAGCTACAGTGGTAGGGGATTCTATTGTAAGGGGAATAGATAGGCGTTACTGCGGCCGCAATCGAGACTACAGGAAAGTATATTGCCTCCCTGGTGCAAGGGTCAAGGATGTCTCAGAGTGGCTGCAGGGCATTTTGGAGGGGGAGGGTGAACAGCCAGTTGTCGTGGTGCATATTGGTACCAACGATATAGGTAACAAAACGGGAGGAGGTCCTACGAGTTCAATTTAGGGAGCTAGGAGATAAAATAAAAAGTAGTACGTCAAGGTAGTAATCTCAGGATTGCTACCAGTGCCACGTGCTGGTCAGAGTAGAAATAGCAGGATAGTTAAGATGAATATGTGGCTTGAGGAATGGTGCGATAGGGAAGGATTCAAATTCCTGGGACATTGAAACCGGTTCTGGGGGAGGTGGGACCAGTAAAAACCGGACGGTCTGCACCTGGGTAGGACCGGAACCAATGTCCTGAGGAGAGTGTTTGCTAGTGCTGTTATGGAGGGTTTAAACTAATATGGCAGGGGGATGGGAATCTATGCAGGGAGACAGATGGAAGTAAACTGGGGGCAGAAGCAAAAGGTAGAAAGGAGATAAGGAAAGGTAGAGAGCAGAGAAATCAAAAGCAAAAATCAAAAAGGGCCACATTACATCATAATTCTAAAAAGACAAAGAGTGTTTAAAAAAAACAAGCTTGAAGGCTCTGAGTCGCAATGCGAAGAGCATTCGTAATAAGGTGGATGAATTAACTGCGCAGATAGCTATTAACGGATATGATGTAATTGGGATTACGGAGACATGGCTCCAGGGTGACCAAGGCTGGGAACTCAACATCCAGGAGTATTCAATATTCAGGAAGGATAGATAGAAAGGAAAAGGAGGTGGGGTAGTGTTGCTGGTTAAAGAGGAGATTAACGCAATAGTAAGGAAGGATATTAGCTTGGATGATGTGGAATCTGTATGGGTGGAGCTATGGAATACCAAATGGCAGAAAACGGTAGTGGAAGTTGTGTACAGACCACCAAACAGTGGTAGTGAGGTTGGGGATGGCATCAAACAGGAAATTAGGGATACGTGCAATCAAGGTACAGCAGTTATCATGGTTGACTTTAATCTACAAATCGATTCGGCTGACCAAATTGGTAATAGGGTGGAGGAGGATTTCCTGGAGTGTATTAGGGATAGTTTACTAGACCAATATGTCGAGGAACCAACTAGAGAGCAGGCCATCCTAGACTGGGTCTTGTGTCATGAAAAAGAGGATTAATTGGCAATCTTGCTGTGCGAGGCCACTTGGGAAGAGTGACCATAATACAGTAGAATTCTTCATTAAGATGGAGAGTGACACAGTTAGTTCAGAAACTATGGTCCTGAACTTAAAGAAAGGTAACTTCGATGGTATGAGATGTGAATTGGCTAGGATAGACTGGCAAATGATACTTAAAGGGTTGATGGTGGATAGGCAATGACAGACATTTAAAGATCACATGGATGAACTTCAACAATTGTATATCCCTGTCTGGCGTAAAAATAAATCGGGGAAGGTGACTCAACCGTGGCTAACAAGGGAAATTAGGGATAGTGTTAAATCCAAGGAAGAGGCATATAAATTGGCCAGAAAAAGCAACAAACCTGAGGACTGGGAGAAATTTAGAATTCAGCAGAGGAGGACAAAGGGTTTAATTAGGAGGGGAAAATAGAATGTGATCCGTCTTCCAATTCTGGATCATTTCTCGGTCTCATCTTGCCCCCTTTATATCTGGATCGCTTTCTTCCCCCCTCCCCTCTGTTTGATCTGCTCTCCTCCGCCACTGCCCCCCCCCCCACCCCCCTCCCTCTGCCATGAGTTTCTGATTTTCGCTATCATTCCAGTACCTAACCTTCATTCCCGCCCCGGCTCAAGTTCCTGATCTTCTTCCGCTGGAGCTCCATACCTTCAGAGAGTTGGGATAAATGGATCATTTTCCGGTTGGCAAACAGAGATTAGTGGGGTGTCACAGGGATCGGTGCTGGGGCCTCAAACTACTTACCGTAAATCTATATTAATGATTTGGATGAAGGGATCGAGTGTAATGTAGCCAAGTTTGCTGATGATGTAAAAATGGGTGGGAAAGCAAATTGTGAGGAAGACACAAAAAATCTGCAAAGGAATACAGACAGGCTAAGTATGTGGGAAAAAATTTGGCAGATGGAGTATAATGTGGGAAAATGTGAGGCTATCCACTTTGGCAGAAAAAATAGAAAAGCAAATTATAATTTGAATGTAGAAAAATTGCGAAGTGCTGCAGTACAGAGAGACCTGGGGGTCCTTGTGCATGAAACACAAAAAGTTAGTATGCAGGTACAGCAAGTAATCAGGAAGCCAAGTGGAATGTTGGCTTTTATTGCAAGGGGGATAGAGTATAAAAGCAGAGAAGTCCTGCTACAACTGTACAGGATATTGGTAAGACCACATCTTGAGTACTGCATACCGTTTTCGTCTCCATATTTAAGGAAGGATATACTTGCATTGGAGGCTGTTCAGAGAATTTTCACTGGGTTGATTCCGGAGATGAGGGCGTTGACTTATGTAGATAGGTTGAGTAGGTTGGGCCTATACATATTGGAGTTCAGAAGAATGAGAGGTGACCTTATTGGGCCCAAGTTTGCCCCCAGGGTTAGAACGGCGCATTTCCGTGTGGTGCGCCGACTTTATAGAACAGAATCGGCAGCTGTTATTTATCTTGGTATTCTCCCCTCCGTCCGGTCGATCCAGGCCCTTGGCGCAGCGCAGCAGAAAGCGTGGGGGCGGAGCCAGGTCCCGGCGCTGAAAACAGTGCCGGGACCTCTGCATATGCACGCTAGAGCGTGCTCGCATATGCAGTAGCTCCAGGCCTCCGAGGCTATGTGGGAGGGGCCCAAAGCGCGCCGCCCCTAGCCCTGGCCGAATGGGCTCACTGGGCGAAGATCAGACCGGGCCTCCTTCCCCGCACCCCCCCCCCCCCCTGTTTAGCTACTGCTCCCCCCCCTCCAGTTTAACTCCTGCTCTCCCCCCGTTTAGCTCCCGCTCCCCCCCCGCCCTCCCTCCCGTTTAGCCCCCGCTCCCCTACCCCCCTCCTCATCGGCGGCGGCGGCGGGGCCCGCCCGGCATCTTGCTGGGGGCAGGCCCCGCCCGAAGGCTTCGGCGCCCCAGCCCGGCATCTACGTCCTCGGCAGGGCCCGCCTGTCCCACCCGAAGTCTTCAGTGTGGCCCATTCAGCCTCCCTCTCCCCCCTCTCCTCTTCCCCCACCTCCCTCCCTCTCTCCCCCTTCTCTCCCTCCTCCTCTCCCTCACCCCTCCCCCTCCTCCTCTCCCTCCCCCCTCCCCCTTCCCCTCCTCCTCTCCCCCTCCACCCCCCTTTCTTCCTTCCCCTTGCTGTCAGAAACACTGACAGAGAGAGAGAGAGAGAGAGAGACACTGACAGAGAGAGAGACAGAGGGAGAACATGGGGGGGGGGGCCCATCCCAGCACGCTGTTGGAGGGCTCCCGGTGCTGCAGTCGGTGAGTAGAAACGTAATTTTTAATTTTTGATTGATTTTTTATTATTTTTTTAATTTTTAATTTTTTAATTTTTTTTGATTTTATTGGTTGATTTATTGATTTATTTAGCATTTAGTATTGATGATGGCTCTTTATTTGTAAAAGTGAAGTGTTTAATGTTTGTAAACCCTCCTCCGCTATCTTTTGTTCCCGACATCTGATTTATAAGTGTAGGCAAGGTTTTTCTGAGTTTACAAAAATCTACACTTACTCCATTCTAAGTTAGTTTGGAGTAAATTTTCACTGCCTAAACTTGCAAAACAGGCGTAAGTGGCTGGACACGCCCCCTTTTGAAAAAAAAATCTGTTCTACAATGAAACAATTCTAACTCACTAGAACTGGAGCAAACTAAATGCCGAGAATTGCAATTTCTAAGATGCTCCATTCTAAACTAGTTGCTCCAAAAAATTAGGAGCAACTCAGGCCGAAACTTGAGCCCATTGAAACTATTAAGTATTGAATAATTCTACGAGGCTAAGTATGGTGAGCCAGTTCAGGCATGACCTTACTCCAGTTTATTTATTCTCAAAGTGAGGATTCAACATGACTGCCAACATTATATACCTGACTTGCACGTGTCTGCCAGTGACTATCGGGACTCCGACAGTCGCGCCCTCCGGTGGCAGGTAAAACCTAGTTAACGTACATAACATCATTCCCCCTAAAAGTCCTTGTACAGGTTGTATTTAAAGTTGAGACGGCCCGGGGCCTTCCGCTCCCTGGTTTATCTTATCAGTTCGAACCCAAGCTTGGGTGAGTTAGTAGGACCATTGCAGCATTGTGGAACAGTCGGTCTAACAGGACTGTCGGGGATGGTAGGTTCGTCTTCGTGAATGACAGAAGGGTCAACTGATGGTTGGATGTGTGTTGGTTGGTTGATGATGATGTCATCTTCAATTTATTCTGGGTTGTCTGTGAATCGCAGTTTGGTTTGGTCGATGTGCCTCTTGCATGTTTGGCCATTTAACAGTTTGACTACAAACACCCTGTTCCCCTCCTTGTCCAAAACTGTGCCAGCAACCCACTTTGGACCATGATCATAATTCGGGACAAACACAGGGTCATGAACAGCAATTTCACGTGATATGGCCACGCGATCGTGGTATCATTGCTGCCGTTGCCTTCTGGCTTCAACGTGATCATTGAGATCTGGGTGTACAAGGGAGAGCCTGGTTTTGAGGCCTCTCTTCATTAACAGCTCGGCAGGAGGGACCCCGGTGAGCGAGTGGGGTCTCGTCCGGTGACTGAGCAGAATGCGGGACAAGCAGGTCTGTAGGGAGCCGTGAGTCACGTATTTTAGGCTCAAGCTTAATGGTTTGGACAGCCCGCTCCTCTTGACCATTAAACACGGATTTGAAAGGTACAGACCTGACATGCTTGATGCCATTACGGGTCATAAACTCGTGGAACTCTGAACTGGTTAAACACAGTCTGTTGTCGTTGACAAGGTCATCGGGCAGACCATGGTGGCAAACATGGTCCGGAGGCTTTCAATAGTGGCTGTGGACGTGCTGGATGACATGATTACGCATTCAGTTCATTTGGAGTAAGCGTCCACTACCACTAAAAACATTTTGCCGAGAAAGGGGCCTGCAAAGTCTGTGTGGATCCTTAACCACGGTTTGGATGGCCATGACCACAGACTCAGCAGAGCCTCCACAGGTGCATTACTCAGTTGCATGCACGTGTTGCACTGATGCACGCATGACTCCAAGTCCGAGTCAATGCCGGGCCACCAAACGTGAGACCTGGCAATGGCCTTCATCATGACAATGCCTGGGTGAGTACTGTGTAAATCTCACACAAAAGTTTCCCTGCCTTTTTTTGGCATAACAACACGATTACCCCATAACAGACAATAAGACTGAATAGACAATTCATCTTTGCGGCGGCTGTAAGGCTTAATTTCATTCTGCATTGCACTGGGAATGGCAGACCAATTTCCATTTAGAACACACCTTTTTACATTTGACAGTACTGTTTCCTGGCTGGACCAGGTCCTAATTTGGCGAGCCGTGACGGGTGACCCCTCGCTCTTGAAGATGTCCATGACCAGCAGCAAGTCTGCCGGCTGCAGTATTTCCATCCCGGTTGTGGGCAATGGTAACCGGCTAAGCGCATCAGCACAGTTTTCAGTGCCTGGTATGTGGCGGATGACATAATCATAAGCGGATAATGTCAGTGCCTGTCTTTGGATGCATGATGAGGCATTGGTGTTTATACCTTTGCTCTCAGAAAACAAAGAAATGAGTGGCTTGTGGTTTGTTTCAAGCTCAAACCGAAGCCCAAACAGGTATTGGTGCATTTTCCTAACCCCATATACGCATGCTAAATTCTCTTTCTCTACTATATTATAGGCTCTTTCAGCCTTAGCCAGACTTCTGGACGCGTATGCAACTGGTTGGAGTTTGCCTGCTACATTGACTTACTGGAGCACACAACCGACCCCATATGATGAGACATCGCAGGCCAGCACTAACTGCTTACATGGGTCATAGTATACCAGTAATTTATTGGAACATAGCAGGTTCCTGGCCTTCTCAAAGACTCTGTCTTGAGATTTGCCCCAAACCCAGTCGTTACCCTTTCTCAGCAACATGTGGAAGGGCACTAGCAATGTGCTCAAACTAGGTAGAAAGTTACCTAAACAGTTGAGAAGACCCAGGAACGAACGCATTCCGTCACACTCTGGGGTCTGGGTGCATTCTTGATGGCCTGTCTTCGAATCCGTAGGCCTGATGCTGTCTGCTGCAATCTTTCTCCCCAGGAATTCGACTTCTGGTGCCATGAAAATGCACTTGGAGCATTTTAGCCTGAGTCCCATTCTGTCCAGACGATGTAGAACCTCTTCCAGGTTGTGGAGGTGTTTGGTGGCGTCGCAACCGGTGATGAGGATATTATCTTGGATCACGACGGTTCTCAGGACGGACTTCAAAAACTCTCCATGTTTCTCTGAAATATTGCTGTCGCCGAGCAAATTTCGAAAGGGCACCTGTGGTATATAAACAGTCCTTTGGTCGTGTTGATGCATGTCAGTTTTTTCGACAATTCGACCAGCTCCTGTGTCATGTAATCGGAGGTTAGGTCCAATTTGGTGAACGACTTCTCCCCCACTAACATTACAAACAGGTTGTCAGCCTTGGGTAACGGGTACTGATCCTGTATCGAGACTCGGTTGATCGTTACCTTGTAGTCGCCGCATATCCTGACCGTGCCATCACTTTTCAACACCGGGACAATTGGACTGGCCCATTCGTGAACTCGACTGGTGATATGATTCCTTCCTGTTGAAGTCTGTCCAGTTCGATCTCGACCTTCTCCCTCGTCATATACGGAACCGACCGAGCCTTGTGATGGACGGGTCTTGCATCCAGGCCTAGGCAGATCTGCACCTTGGCTCCCGTGAAGTTGCCGATGTCTGGTTCGAACAATGAGGGAAACTTGCTCAGCACTTGAGCACACAAAGCATCATCCACTGATGATAAGGCTTTAAGATCGTTCCAGTTCCATTAAATTTTCTCAAGCCAACTCCTGCCGAACAGCATTGGGCCATTGCCTGGAACGATCCACAATGATAAATCATGCACAGCTCCATTGTACGTTACCTTTACTGACGCGTTGCCAATGACAGGTATGAACTCTTTGGTGTAGGTACGCAGTTTCGCATTGATTGGGCTCAGTTTGGGTCTTTTTGCCTTAGTGTCCCACAGCTTTTCGAAAGCCCTCTGGCTCATTATTGACTGACTCGCACCCATGTCCAATTCCATGGATACTGGAACCTCATTTAATTTAACTTCCAGCATTATCGGAGGACTTTTGGTCAAAGAATGTACCCCATACACTTCTTCGTCCTGTACCTCGGGTTGAGTTGCCTGTGCCGCTTGATCCACGCTGGATCGATCATCCTCAGTCATGTGGTATGTCGCTGCACGCTTGCTCGGTTGCGGACACATTCGCTGAAGGTGCCCCATTGTTGCACAGGCTTTGCACACATATTGCTTGAATCGGCATTGATGGGCCCGATGATAGCCCCCACAACGCCAACAAGGCGAGATTTGATTCACCCCCGATGGCGGACTTTGAGCAATTACAGGTCGTACGAACGCGGACGAGTAGGCCCTGCCATGTGCAGCTCTGCCAGCTGACGATATTATTTTATGCACAGTACTTGCCGATGAGTTTCGATGCTGGGAAGATATCTGTTTCGAGTTTTCGTCCATGGACATGCATGCCAGGGGCGATCGTGATGGCCCTGCTCAGGTCGAGAGATTCAGCAGCCAGCAGCTTTCGAAGGATGACCTTATGGCCAATGCCAAGCACGAAAAAGTCCCGCAGCATTTCCTCCAACGCAGCTCCGAAGTTGCACGGCCCAGTGAGACGGCTCAGGTTGGCAACAAATTCCGCCACATCCTGGCACTCGGAGCGATTGTGCGTATAGAAACGATACCTGGCCACGGTGATGCTTTCCTTTGGTTTAAAGTGGTTCTGAACCAGCATACACAATTCATCGTAAGTCTTATCCATTGGTCGAGTCAGTGAGATTCTTGATAAGGCCATAAATTTTTGACCCACAAACGATGAGGAGAACCGTCCTGCGCTTAATTGCATTTTCGGTTCCTTCCAATCCGTTGGCTACGAAGTACTAGTTGAGGCAATCAATGAAATCCTCCCAGTCTTCCCCTGCCACGATTCTCTCCAAAATTCCAACAGACATGGTTGCGTGAAAGTTCGTATTTTTAACTCGTCGCCAATTGTTAAGTATCAAATAACTCCACCAGGCTAAGTACGGTGAGCTAGTTCAGGCATGACCTTACTCCAGTTTATTTATTCTCAAAGTGAGGATTCAACATGGCTACCAACATTATATACCTGGCTTGCACATGTCTGCCAGTGACCATTAGGACTCCGACAGTTCCGCCCTCCAGTGGCAGGTAAAACCCAGTTAACATACATAACAGAAACATATAAGATAATGAGGGGGCTCGACAAGGTGGATGCAGAGAGGATATTTCCACTCATAGGGTAAACTAAAACTAGGGGACGTAGTCTCAGAACAAGGGGCCGCCCGTTTAAAACTGAGAGGAGGAGGAATTTCTTCTCTCAGAAGGTTGTAAATCTATGCAATTCTCTGCCCCAGAGAGCTGTGGAGGCTGGGGTCATTGAATACATTTAAGGCGGAGATTTTTGAGTGATAAGGGAGTAAATGGTTATGGGGAGCAGGCAGGGAAGTGGAACTGAGTCCATGATCAGATCAGCCATGATCTTATTGCATGGCGGAGCAGGCTCGAGGGCCAAATGGCCTACTCCTGCTCCTATTTCTTATGTTTTTATGTTCACCCCCAATCCCTCTACACTTCCATCCCCCACTAGGATGGCCTGAGGGTACTCCACTTATTCCTCAACCAGAGTCCCAACCACCCCCCACCCACCACCACTCTCCTCCTCCTGACTGAACACGTTTTCACATTGAACAACTTCTCCTTTGACTCCACTCACTTCCTGTAAATTAAATGTTTTGCTATGGGAACCCACGTGGGTCCTAGTTATGCCTGCCTTTTCATGGGATATGTGGAACATTTTTTGTTCCAGTCCAACTCAGCTCTTTTCTGGTACCTTGATGACTGTATCAATGCCATTTCCTGCTATTGCCCTGAAGTAGAAAATTTAATTCACATTGCTTCCAATTTCCACCCTTCTCTCACCTTCACATGGTCCATCTCTGACTCTTCCCTTCCCTTCCTCGACTTCTCTGTCTCCGTTTTTGGGGATAAGCTATTGACAAACATTCACTATCAGCCCATTGACTCCCACAGCTACCTGGACTACGCTTCCTCCCACTCTGCATCCTGTAAGGACTCCGTTCCATTCTCCCAGTTTCTCCTTCTCCATCGCATCTATCCTGACGACGCCATACTAATGCGTCCAATGTCTTCCTTTTCCCTCAACCGAGGATTCCCCTCTACCATGGTTGACATGGCCCTTGACCATGTTCGTCCCATTTCCCGCAGTTCTGCTCTCACCCCTTCCCCTCCCTCCCAGAACCACGAAAGGTTCCCTTGTCATCATCTTTCACCCCCCCCCCCCGCCAACAACCAAATTCAATGGATTATCCACCACCATTTCCTCTACCTCTACCTTGATCCCACTACAAAACAAATCTTCCCCTCCCCTCCCCTCCCTTTTCAGCATTCCGAAGGGACTGCTCTCTCCACGACACCCTGGTCCACTCAGCAATCATCCCCAACACCCCCTCCCCTTACCACAGCACGTTCCTGTGTAAGTGCAGGAGATGCAACACCTGCCATTTTACCTCCTCCTTTCCCACTATCCAGGGCCTCAGACACTCCTTCCAGGTGAAACAGCGATTTTCTTGTACTTCTTGCAAGTTAGTATACTGTATTCGCTGCTCACAATGGAGAGACCAAATGCAAATTGTGTGGTCGATTTGCAGAACACCTCCATTCAGTCCATACGCGTGACCCCGAGCTTCCGGTCACCTGTCAGTTTAATTCTCCGCTCCAAATTTGGGAGAAATATTTTGAAGCAATAGAATTTTACTGAATGAGACACTCGTGGGGAAAGTTTATTCTTAAAATACTACCCGAAAATTGTGAAACTGACGGAAAGAGATTGACGTTACAATTGTTTCAAAGCCCTTGTTGTATGTGAAACATTGCCATAAATTAGAGTGTTGCGCCAATCGTTTTCATGCACCATTTGAAAAACACTGACCAAATTGGACCTTTCTTGCTATCTGTGGAGGAGGGGACCTTGGAGCACTTGCTTATTTGTTGAATCTAGTTTATTTTCAATGAGGCCTCGAGATTGCTGGGCCGACTGATTATCGTTTGTCTCTGATCAAATGTTCCTGTTTCTTCTTGTCTTCGTTCAGTATACATTGGGAGTGAAAGATACATTAAAAATGCAGCATTATCCCCACAGAGAAAAAAACCCAAAATGGATGCATAACACTGGGATAAAGCAAGGTAAATACCTAAAAAATGGGCGGTTCTGATCCTGAGCGATAACGGGCAGTAGCAGGCGGTAAAAACGACATGTTTAATGAATTTAGTGCTGCAGGCGAATTTTGTTCGATTTTTGGGTGGGAAACGTGAGCGGCAATGTGCAACAACGCCGGCGGTAATCGTAGACCGAAGTTACCACCATAATCGGGAGTAAAACGGGCATCAAACAGGCAGTACAAGGCGGTAATTTTCCTATTTTGGCAAAAAACTGGCGGTAATTCGGCGATCCCAGTGGAAATTCTTGCCCAATCATTGCCTCACAGCCAGTCAGCTGTAAGAGTCATTGCCTCACGGCCAATCAGCTGAAAGATACATTATCTCACGGCCAATCAGCTGTAAGATGCACTGACTCACAGCCTATCAGCTGTAAAATTCATTATTTCACGGCGAATCAGCTGTACGATTCACTGACTCACAGCCAATCAGCTGTAAGATTCATTGCTTGACAACCAATCAGCTGTAAGATTCTTTGATTGACAGCAGGTCACATGTCTGGTAATTAATTGACAGCAGAGCGCACCAATCAGTAAGCGAAGTGACGGGGCAGGCAACAGCAGGGCCCGGAAGGCGGGGCCGCGGCCGCCATTTTGTGAGTCGGGCGGTTGATATCGGGCCGCGGAACCGATCTTCTCCTTTTCCCCGGGCGGTGCTGATCAACCGCCGGTTACCCCGCCCGGCCAGGATGGTGAAACTGTTCGTGGGGAAGCTGCCCCCGGAGGTGCGGCGCGACGAGGTGCAGCCGTTGTTCGAGCAGTTCGGCAGAGTCAGCGAGTGCGATCTGGTGAAGGTGAGAGATGGTGGGAGGGAGGGATAGCGAGAGAGAGAGAGAGATGGTGATGGAGGGATGGAGAGAGAGAGAGAGAGAGATGGTGGGGGTGGGAGAGAGAGAGAGAGGGAGATGGTGGTGGTGGGGGGAGAGAGGGAGATGGTGGTGGGGGGAGAGAGGGAGATGGTGGTGGGGGGAGAGAGGGAGATGGTGGTGGGGGGAAGAGAGGGAGAGGATGGTGGGGGGAGAGAGGGAGAGGGTGGTGGGGGGAGAGAGGGAGAGGGTGGTGGGGGGAGAGGGAGAGGGTGGTGGGGGGAGAGAGGGAGAGGGTGGTGGGGGGAGAGAGAGAGAGAGATGGTGGTGGGGGGGAGAGGGAGATGGTGGTGGGGGGGAGAGAGAGAGGTGGTGGGGGGGAGAGAGAGAGGTGGTGGGGGGGGAGAGAGAGAGATGGTGGGGGAGAGAGAGAGATGGTGGTGGGGGAGAGAGAGAGATGGTGGTGGGGGGAGAGAGAGAGATGGTGGTGGGGGAGAGAGAGAGATGGTGGTGGGGAGAGAGAGAGAGAGAGATGGTGGTGGGGAGAGAGAGAGAGAGATGGTGGTGGGGAGAGAGAGAGAGAGATGGTGGTGGGGAGAGAGAGAGAGAGATGGTGGTGGTGGTGGTGGGGAGAGAGAGAGAGATGGTGGTGGGAGGGAGAGAGAGAGAGAGAGATGGTGTTGGGGGGGGAGAGAGAGAGAGATGGTGTTGGGGGGGGAGGGAGAGAGAGAGAGATGGTGTTGGGAGAGAGAGAGATGGTGGGGGGAGAGAGAGAGATGGAGAGAGATGGTGGTAGGGGGAGAGAGATGGTGGTAGGGGGAGAGAGAGAGAGAGAGAGAGATGGTGGTGGGGGGGAGGGAGAGAGAGATGGGGTTGGGGGGGGAGAGAGAGAGAGAGAGAGAGATGGTGTTGGGGGGGGG